>NC_135233.1:904825174-906119674 GCF_051348905.1 Ranitomeya variabilis
GGCATTATGCTATATATTGAATAAGTAACGTGTGCCTACAGTAAATGCCTCTGCATTCTAATTTCTGGCAACCTTTGCTTTATGTATTCTTTCTAAATTGTCATTAACTTAGTTCAGTAGACACATTTACGGTTAAAGAAATGATGAACTTTAACAACAAGAATAAAAAAAAAAAAAAAAAAACACATTGCAGCACAGTAGCAACATGAACTCTGCCATAATCTACATCACTGGCGACATTTAACGTGGATTTTTTTTTCAACTGTTTAGAGTATGTGCACATGACATCTTAAAAACCCCAGATTTGAAGTCGATCCCCCTTCAGGAAGCGCCAGCTTTTTTGTGGCTCTTTTAAAACACAATAAAAGATGTCAGGCATCTACTGTCTGTCTTTTTAAGCTCACCATAGACATATTTGCGTTGCTCATAGATTGCAAGCTTGCAGCAGGGCTCTCTTTCCTCTTGATATCTGTTGTTTATGTGATTATTGTTATGCTGTAATGTCATTTATTGTCTGCACACGTCCCCCTCTAAAATGTAAAGTGCTGCAGAATATGTTGGTGTATAGAAATAAAATTATTATTATTATTGTTTGCGACAGACTCCAAGTGAAAGACACCAGTAGAATGGTCAGGTCACTTCTTTTAATTGTTTTGCATATGTTGAAACCTAAAATAGTTATAAAATGATCAAAAGACTGAAAAAATGATCACAAAGTGGTTTTGTCATAGAAATCCATATGCTGGATTGTTTTTTTAGCAGTTTTAGCGGACTTCTACAGGTGGGTTTCACAGTGGAGCAGCCAGAAAAGGAAATCAAGTGCATATACCCTTAGGTCTCTCAAGGTCTTGCTTTTAATTATGCATTAACATTTTGTGGTCTGTTTATTTCACATTGATCACCCCTAAAGCTTCCTAAAAATGGTGGTATCCCCTTCAGTTGCATGTATTTTTACTTGGATGTTATGCCCATCTATAGTTCTATAAAACATTATGACTTTAAATGTCTTTACTTATAAGAATGTCACAGCTGTTTATCATCCAAAAACCTTCTGCAGCCTATCCAGAAAACTGTAGACCAGTGGGATATTTTGTTAGATATTACGTAAAATATGTTTGTCTCATGGAATATTTATTTGCATAATCACCATTACCCACTTCTCCTTTTTCAGAAGTTAATTGAAAATTTTCGGAGTGTCTGCAGATAAACTGACAAGCAGTCAGGTCCTTTTGATACTACTACTCGTTATTTACATCATTGAGCTATTTGTCAAAACAATGTGATTGAAGTCATAATATCAATCAACTAATGTTCTCAGATCTTTCATGCAAAGTGCATTCAATCATTGTTATTTGTTCTTGAACATTATAAAGGCATGGGGCTAACTGGAGTTAACATACAGGCGTTTCTCACAACATTAGAATATCATCAAAAACTTAATTTATTTCAGATCTTCAATTCAAAATGTGAAACTCATATATTACATAAAATCATTACAAACAGAGTAATTTATTTCAAGCATTTATTTCTGTTAATGTTGATGATTAAGGCATACAGCCAATGAAAACCCAAAAGTCATTATCTCAGTAAATTAGAATAATTAACAAAAAACACCTGCAAAGGCTTCCCAGGAGTTTAAAAGGCCCACTAGTCTGTTTCAGTAGGCTCCACAATCATGGGAAAGACTGCTGACTTGACAGATGTCCAGAAGGCAGTCATTGACACACTCCACAAGCAGGGTAAGCCACAAAAGGTAATTGCTAAAGAAGCTGGCTGTTCACAGAGTGCTGTATCCATGCATATTAATGGAATGTTGAGTGGAAGGAAAAAGTGTGGTAGAAAAAGGTTCACAAGCTTCCAGGATAACCACAGCCCTGAAAGGATTGTTAAGAAAATGCCATTCAAAAATTTGGGGGAGATTCACAAGGAGTGGACTGCTGATGGAGTCATTGCTTCAAGAGCCACCACACACAGACGTATCCAGGACATGGGCTACACAAGTGTCGCATTCCTTGTGTCAAGCCATTCATGACAAATTGACAACTCCAGAAGCGTGCTACCTGGGACAAGAAAAAAAAGAACTGGACCGTTGCTCAGTGGTCCAAGATGTTGTTTCAGATGTAAGTAAATTTTTCATTTCATTTGGAAATCAAGGTCCCAGAGTCTGGAGGAAGAGTGGAGAGGCACACAATCCAAGCTGCTTGAGGTCTAGTGTGAAGTTTCCACAATCAGTGTTGGTTTGGGGAGCCATGTCATCTGCTGGTGTAGGTCCATTGTGTTTTACCAAAGTCATCACAGCCATCTACCAGGAAATTTTAGAGCACTTCATGCTTCCCTCTGCCGACAAGCTTTTTGGAGATGGAAATTTCATTCTCCAGCAGGACTTGGCATCTGTCCACACTGCCAAAAGTACCAATACCTGATTTAAAAACAACAGTATCACTGTGCTTGATTGGCCAGCAAACTCGCCTGACCTTAACCCCACAGAGAATCTATTGGATATTGTCAAGAGGAAGGTGAGATACACCAGACCCAACAATGCAGATGATCTGAAGGCTGCTATTAAAGCAACCTGGGCTTCCATAACACCTCAGCAGTGCACAGGATGATCACCTCTATGCCCTGCCACTTTGATGCAGTAATTGATGCAAAAGAAGCCCCGACCAAGTACTGAGTGCATATACTGAACATACAATTCAGTAGGCCAACATTTCGGATTTTAAAATCATTTTTCAAGCTGGTGTTATAAGATATTCTAATTTACTAACATAATGACTTTTGGGTTTTCATTGGCTGTAAGACATAACCATCAACATTAACAGAAATAAACACTTCAAATAGATCACTCTGTAATGACTCTTTATAATATACGAGTTTCACTTTTTGCATCAAAGAACTGAAATTAATTAACTTTTTGATGATATTCTAATTTTGTGAGAAGCACCTGTACATATAATATTTTGGTAAATTAACAGCGGATTGAGCTTTCTTAAAAAAATATTTTGGGCTACAAATTTCACTTATAAAGAACAAATTACTATTCACAACTAAAAACATTGGCAACCTAGTATTGTTATGAACATTTCATGGCTGGGTGCACAGCTTCGTGTTAACAATTTTACCTAATCAATGAAAACACATTAAAATAATCTAATGAGTAGCTCCCCACAGTGAAATGTTGGAAAAAAAATATGAATATGTAAATGAAAATATCAGGACACTGAAAGTGTTAATGAAGTAAAACATATGCTTTCATATGATAATTTATCTACCTCTCAGAATTCTTAACAAAGAAACAAGATGCCCACTGTGGAAAAAGCAATTAGGGCTGAGATTTTAGATTGTAAAAGACATAGTCTAAGACCGATATAGTCATGTTGAAAATCTCGATAATATTAACAAGTCTAAAATCAATAAGTATAGCTCTAGTATTGCAACTCCTACAAGGAGAAGAAACTGACAATAGGAGCAGAACATATGGTATTCAGAATAAAAAGTGCACTACATTGGACAATCACATTACCATTCTGATCTTCATGGACCAATGGTGGTGGTTTTGTCTCTGCCTTGGCCAACAACAGAGCTTGTCAACAAGGCATCAGGTGCCAAAACCTATTTTTTACTTTAAAAAAGTCACTATGGTGATATTTTGTTTGATTTATGCCATTTGCTGCTATCCCTCCATTAGATGCTGCTTAGTCCCTTAAGAATGAGGACAATTTTGGCGTTCAAGTAATTTTGCCTGTTTAATAATGATTTTTTTTTTTTTCTGGTATAGAATAGCCTTATGAGGCCATTTTTTATTTATGGTATAGGAAAGGCTACCTACATTTTTGGATACACCAGGTTTTATATAATGAATTCCACTGTCTTTGCATTAACTTTAAAATAAAAATATTAATGAGTTATACTAGATGGAGGTCATTATGCTAAGTTAACTTCTCTGTGAGCCATATATTAGGGCCCACATCATGCTTTCATTACTCACAGAATCTTTTCAGTAGGTGATACAGTGTGACATATAAAATTTTCTTTATGCACTAGTTTTCTTATGTTTCTATATTTTTATTAGAAATTTCAAATTTTAAACATATACAGACAAAATCCCAAAACATAAATATAGAAGGAGAATGGGGAAGGAAGTTGGAGGGAGGAAGGTAAGTGAACAAATATTTAATAGGAGGAAAAAAGGGAGTGAAGAAGAAAAAAAGGAATACTCCCTATAAAGATAGGGCATAATGACATATATACATAAATGTTGAGAAAGGAATCAAGTATGATTTACATTAACAGTTGTATTTTAAACCTTATGCACTAGTTTTAACTCTTTAGCTATTATCAAACTACTACTCCAAGCATACTCTTAAAACATGCATCAGTTCACTATTTTAACCTTGCTTTACAAGTCTTTACCAAGCTCTGTCCAATAAACCCTTTAAATGGTTGTGCTCAATAAAGATAGCCTCTGCCTATATTTCTTACTAGGGCTCATGGATATGGTAAAGGGGAGTCTCCTGCTTGTATCACTACTCTCTGTGCCAGAATTTAAAGCCACTTTATTTAACAGGCTTTTGTTCTGTTGGAATTCAGTTGTTACATGAATGACTGCTATCAGTGCCATAATAATAACCAGGCATAGGAGGGCACATGCCTAGGGCGGCAGGAAGGAGGAGGCAGCACTTTTTCAGAGAAATTAATCATTTATTTTCTTTTTAACAGACAAACACTGCAGCCATATAAATGTTTTACTTTCTGGCAGCAGTGGGGAAGAAATAGATGGGACCTTGACAGAGTCTGTCACACAGAAAAAAGTCTGAGCTGAGGTCAGTCTGATGCTGATGACTTTGAATGTCAGCACCCAGTATGGCTGTGAGCATTGCAGTGAGTGACATGTAAATCAGCACCAAGCAGTTAAAAAGTGCCATATAGCATGGGCAAAGGAAAGAATGTGTGGTCAGGCGGAGCGCTGGACATATGGATAAGGACAGAAGTTTATAAAATGTACAAACCTTTATTAAAATGCTCAACACACAACGCATTTCGGTGGCTGAATGCCGCCTTTATCAGGTGATGGGAGAACATTACAAGAAGATAGCTTATATATAACAAATGAACAGGAAGTGATCTGAAAACCATTAACCCCTCCTTAGCCTAACCATCAAAAACATGATTAAAAAGTGAAATAACAGTAATCTCCTCATTAAAGGGAAAACAATATTGAAAAAAAATATAAAAAATAAAAATGAAAATAAAAATAAAAAGATCCAAAACAAAAAAAACCAGAATAAGGGATAAATAAAAACAATAAGAGAACGTGTATAGTTTATCACCTTCTCCAGTGATAAATTAAGACCCTCAGGAGACAATGTACCAAGTTTGAAGATCCAGTAATCCTCCTTATTAATGATTCTCCTGTATCTATTTCCACAGGACCCATATATATGGTCAATAATGGTCTACCTCATCTCCCTAGGGTTTTTTGAATATTCCAATAGAAAATGTTTAGAAACACTGTAAAGAAAGTAATCTGTCCTAATCTTGTGTCTATGTTTATTAAGTCTGGCCTGCATGGTCTGTATTGTGTGGCCAACGTATTGCAGGCCACACATACATTCCTGTTATGACCCCAATGGCGGGGGGTCTCAAAGACAAATAGCGAAGTCTGCAAACATAAAACCCAGCTCATAGGGCAGTGGTAACTGGGCTGACCATATACCTGAACCTAGCACACAAATAACAGCAGCCGGGGAACGTACCTACGTTGATTCTAGACATCTCGCGCCAGCCGGAGAACTAACTAACCCTAGCAGGGAAAAGAAAGACCTTTCTTGCCTCCAGAGGAAATACCCCAAAAAGTTGGATACAAGCCCCCAACAAATAATAACGGTGAGGTAAGAAGAAAAGACAAACGCAAGAAATGAACTAGGTTTTTAGCAAAGAGAGGCCCACTAACTAATAGCAGAATATAGGAAGATGACTTATATGGTCAGCAAAAACCCTCACAAAAACTCCACGCGGAATATTCAAGAACCCCCGAACCGTCTAATGGCACGGGGGAAGAACATCCGCCCCCTAGAGCTTCCAGCAGTATCAGGAATCACATTTAGTACAAGCTGGACAAAAATAAGAGCACAGTAAATAACCAAAAACAAGAAAGCAGGACTTAGCTTAATTTTGCAAAGAACCAGGACCAGCAGAAAGGAGCAAACAGAAGGATCTGATTACAACGATGCCAGGCACCAGACTGAAAATCCAGGAAGTTCAAATAGCGACACCCCTGGACTAACGAGGCCAGGTGGGTACCAAGCAAGGGAAGGAATATCAAAGTGTCATATCACTAGTGACCACAAGAGGGAGCCAAAAAGTCTAATTCACAACAGTACCCCCCCCTTAAAGAGGGGTCACCGAACCCTCACCAAGACCACCAGGGCGATCAGGATGAGCAGCGTGAAAGGCACGAACCAAATCGGCCGCATGCACATCAGAGGCGACCACCCAGGAATTATCCTCCTGACCATAGCCCTTCCACTTGACCAGATACTGAAGCCTCCGCCTGGAGAGACGAGAATCCAAGATCTTTTCCACCACGTACTCCAACTCACCCCCAACCAACACTGGAGCAGGAGGCTCAACAGAAGGAACCACAGGCACAACGTACCGCCGCAACAAAGACCTATGGAACACGTTGTGAATGGCAAGCGACACAGGAAGTTCCAAGCGAAAGGACACTGGATTAAGAATTTCCAAAATCTTATAAGGACCGATGAAGCGAGGCTTAAATTTAGGAGAGGAGACCTTCATAGGAACAAACCGAGAAGACAGCCACACCAAATCCCCAACACGAAGTCGGGGACCCACACCGTGGCGGCGGTTGGCAAAACGCTGAGCCTTCTCCTGTGACAACTTCAAGTTGTCCACCACATGATCCCAAATCCGCTGCAGCCTATCCACCACAGAATCCACCCCAGGACAGTCAGATGGCTCCACATGTCCCGAGGAAAAATGAGGATGGAAACCAGAGTTGCAGAAAAATGGCGAAACCAAGGTAGCGGAACTAGCCCGATTATTAAGGGCAAACTCAGGCAACGGCAAGAAGGTCACCCAATCATCCTGATCTGCCGAAACAAAACATCTCAAATAAGCCTCTAGAGTCTGATTTGTTCACTCAGTTTGCCATTAGTCTGAGGATGAAAGGCAGATGAAAACGACAAATCAATGCCCATCTTAGCACAAAAGGATTGCCAGAACCTGGAAACAAACTGGGATCCTCTGTCAGACACGATATTCTCAGGAATGCCGTGCAAACGAACCACATTCTGAAAGAATAACGGAACCAGATCAGAAGAGGAAGGCAGCTTAGGCAAGGGCACCAAATGGACCATCTTGGAAAAGCGATCACATACCACCCAGATGACAGACATGCCCCGAGACACTGGAAGATCCGAAATGAAATCCATGGAAATGTGTGTCCAAGGCCTCTTCGGGACAGGCAAGGGCAAAAGCAACCCGCTGGCACGAGAACAGCAAGGCTTAGCCCGAGCACAAGTCCCACAGGACTGCACAAATGACCGCACATCTCGTGACAAGGAAGGCCACCAAAAGGACCTAGCCACCAAATCTCTGGTGCCAAAAATTCCCGGATGCCCTGACAACACCGAGGAGTGAACCTCGGAAATGACTCTACTGGTCCATTTATCAGGAACAAACAGTCTGTCAGGTGGACAAGAGTCAGGTCTACCAGCCTGAAATCTCTGCAACACACGTCGCAAATCCGGAGAAATGGCCGACAAGATTACTCCCTCTTTAAGAATACCAACTGGCTCTGAGGCTCCAGGAGAGTCAGGCACAAAGCTCCTAGAAAGAGCATCAGCCTTAACATTCTTTGAACCAGGCAGGTACGAGACCACGAAGTCAAAACGGGAGAAAAACAATGACCAACGGGCCTGTCTAGGATTCAGGCGTTTAGCAGACTCGAGATACATCAGATTTTTGTGATCAGTCAAAACCACCACACGATGCTTAGCACCCTCGAGCCAATGACGCCACTCCTCAAATGCCCACTTCATGGCCAACAACTCCCGATTGCCAACATCATAATTCCGCTCAGCAGGCGAAAATTTCCTAGAAAAAAAAGCACATGGTCTCATTACTGAGCAACCAGGGCTTCTCTGCGACAAAACGGCCCCTGCACCGATCTCAGAAGCATCCACTTCAACCTGAAAGGGAAGCGAGACATCAGGCTGACACAAAACAGGCGCCAAAGTAAACCGGCGCTTCAGTTCCTGAAAAGCCTCCACGGCTGCAGGAGCCCAGTTAGCAACATCAGAACCTTTCTTGGTCATATCCGTCAAAGGTTTAACAACGCTAGAAAAATTAGCGATAAAACGACGGTAGAAGTTAGCAAAACCCAAGAACTTCTGAAGACTCTTAACCGACGTGGGCTGAGTCCAATCATGAATAGCTCGGACCTTGACTGGGTCCATCTCCACAGCAGAAGGGGAGAAGATAAAACCCAAAAAGGGAACCTTCTGACACCAAAGAGACACTTTGAGCCCTTAATAAACAAAGCATTCTCACGCAAAACCTGAAACACCATCCTGACCTGCCTTACATGGGAGTCCCAATCATCAGAAAAAACCAGAATATCATCCAGATAAACAATCATAAATTTATCCAGATACTTCTGGAAGATGTCATGCATAAAGGACTGAAACACTGAAGGAGCATTAGAGAGCCCAAAAGGCATCACCAAGTACTCAAAATGACCTACGGGCGTATTAAATGCAGTTTTCCATTCATCTCCCTGCTTAATGCGCACAAGGTTGTACGCACCACGAAGGTCTATCTTGGCGAACCACTTGGCACCCTTAATCCGGGCAAACAAGTCCGACAACAGAGGCAAAGGATACTGAAATTTAACAGTGATTTTATTCAGAAGTTGATAGTCTATACAAGGTCTCAAAGATCCGTCCTTCTTGGCCACAAAGAAAAATCCCGCACCAAGAGGGGAAGAGGATGGACGAATATGTCCCTTCTCCAGAGACTCCTTAATATACGAATGCATTGCGGTATGCTCAGGTACAGACAGATTAAATAATCTTCCCTTAGGAAACTTACTACCTGGAATCAAATCTATAGCGCAGTCACAGTCCCTATGAGGAGGAAGAGCACTGGACCTGGACTCACTGAATACATCCTGATAGTCAAGCAAATACTCAGGAACTTCAGAAGGAGTAGAGGAAGCAATAGACACCGGCGGGGAATCGCAATGAATTCCCTGACAGCCCCAACTTGACACAGACATAGCCTTCCAATCCAAAACTGGATTGTGAGTTTGTAACCATGGCAGACCCAAAACGACCAAATCATGCATTTTATGCAAAACAAGAAAACGAATCACCTCTCGATGTTCAGGAGACATGCACATGGTCACCTGTGTCCAAAACTGCGGCTTATTTTCCGCCAATGGCGTAGCATCAATACCTCTCAGAGGAATAGGATTAACCAAAGGCTCCAGAACAAAACCAAAGCGCTTGGCAAACGACAGATCCATAAGACTCAGGGCAGCACCTGAATCCACAAACGCCATAACAGGATAGGAAGACAATGAGCAAATTAAAGTCACAGACAAAATAAATTTAGGTTGTAAATTACCAATGGCGACCGGACTAACCACCTTTGTTAAGCGTTTACAGCATGCTGATATAACATGTGTAGAATCACCACAGTAGAAACACAACCCATTCTGACGTCTATGATTTTTCCGTTCAATTCTAGTCTGAACTCTATCACATTGCATTAACTCAGGTGTCTGTTCAGACAACACCACCAGAGGATTAGCGACTTTGCGCTCCCATAAACGCCGGTCAATTTGAATAGCCAACGCCATGGAATCATTCAGACTTGTAGGAACGGAGAAACCCACCATCACATTCTTAATGGCTTCAGAAAGGCCATTTCTGAAATTTGCGGCCAGAGCACACTCATTCCACTGAGTAAGCACGAACCATTTCTGAAATTTTTGGCAATAAACTTCAGCTTCATCCTGGCCCTGAGAGATAGCCAGCAAGGCCTTTTCTGCCTGAATTTCAAGATTGGGCTCCTCGTATAGCAACCCAAGCGCCAGAAAAAAACGCATCAACATCTGCCAAAGCCGGATCGCCTGACGCTAACGAGAAGGCCCAATCCTGAGGGTCGCCCCATAAGAAAGAGATAACAATTTTTACTTGCTGAGCTGAGTCTCCAGACGAACGAGGTCTCAGAGATAGAAACAATTTACAATTATTCCTGAAATTTCTAAATTTAAATCGGTCTCCAGAGAACAATTCCGGAATAGGTATTTTAGGTTCTGACATAGGACTGCTAGTAACAAAATCTTGAATACTCTGCAAATGAGCAGCAAGCTGATCCACACTAGTAATCAAGGTCTGGACATTCATGTCTGCAGCAAGGCTCCAGCCACTCTGAGATAAAGGGGAGGAAAGAAAGAAAAACAAAAAAAAAACCTCAGAATTTCCTTTCTTATAATCCCACTTCTGCAATGCATTAAATATTCACTTATGGCCTGGCATACTGTTATGACCCCAATGGCGGGGGGTCTCAAAGACAAATAGCGAAGTCTGCAAACATAAAACCCAGCTCATAGGGCAGTGGTAACTGGGCTGACCATATACCTGAACCTAGCACACAAATAACAGCAGCCGGGGAACGTACCTACGTTGATTCTAGACGTCTCGCGCCAGCCGGAGAACTAACTAACCCTAGCAGGGAAAAGAAAGACCTTTCTTGCCTCCAGAGGAAATACCCCAAAAAGTTGGATACAAGCCCCCAACAAATAATAACGGTGAGGTAAGAAGAAAAGACAAACGCAAGAAATGAACTAGGTTTTTAGCAAAGAGAGGCCCACTAACTAATAGCAGAATATAGGAAGATGACTTATATGGTCAGCAAAAACACTCACAAAAACTCCACGCGGAATATTCAAGAACCCCCGAACCGTCTAACGGCACGGGGGAAGAACATCCGCCCCCTAGAGCTTCCAGCAGTATCAGGAATCACATTTAGTACAAGCTGGACAAAAATAAGAGCACAGTAAATAACCAAAAACAAGAAAGCAGGACTTAGCTTAATTTTACAAAGAACCAGGACCAGCAGAAAGGAGCAAACAGAAGGATCTGATTACAACGATGCCAGGCACCAGACTGAAAATCCAGGAAGTTCAAATAGCGACACCCCTGGACTAACGAGGCCAGGTGGGTACCAAGCAAGGGAAGGAATATCAAAGTGTCATATCACTAGTGACCACAAGAGGGAGCCAAAAAGTCTAATTCACAACACATTCCATCAAGTACACAACATAAGACGAATGACATGAAACATTACATTTAAAGTTTGAAAAGTTTCTGCCGTAGTACGAGATAAAAAAGTTGTGGCTCCATTAACAATAATAGGGCAGCATAGACATTTAGGAGCATTACACCGAAAACAACCTAGCTTACATTCAAGATTACCCCCTTTTTCCTCAGAGACTTGCAATATGCTACTAGGAGCTACTAAATTTCTAATATTTTGGCTACTGCTATAAATAATCTTTGGTTTATTGGGTAAGCTTTTTCACAAAACTGGGTCATTCCTCAGGATGAACCAATATTTATTCAACAACCTTTGGAGCATCTGCCGCGACTGACTGAAAGTTGTGATACGACTCAAATTTTTTGCAACATCATCCCTTTCTTTTGAGTAAGATGTAGAATGGATCTTTATGATACAATCTGCTTCGGTCAATGCCCTTGTTCTATTAAAGACATATAGAATGTGTAGTCACAGAAGAGATAATCTCTGCAGAGGTCTTCTACAGGCAATGTATGCCCATCTTGCAAGTGCTACAGTCCCCGCCCCCATCCTCCTCCAGTGATGTACTCATGCTATCTACAGAGATTCAGACTTCAGAAACTGGCATATACATTGTGCAAATGTAAAAGATATAAATATATGGGTTCAGTATGTATATGTAGGAATGGCAGGACATGAGTGGAGGAGGAGTGGTGCCTGGAGTTTCTGCAAGACAGTAATTGAATGGAGCACACCTGTATAGAGGTTATCACCTCTTCTCTGAATCAGGACTAAAGACAGTGCTGAAGTGTTAGGTCACAATGGGACAGCATTTCTTTTCTTTCTGTGAAAGCACTCCTGTACTGCACTAGCTACCATATATACTCGAGTATAAGCCGAGATTTTCAGCCCATTTTTTAGGCTGAAAGTGCAGCTCTCGGCTTATACTCGAGTGATTCCCAGGGAGTCGGTGGGGGAGGAGAAGCGGTGGCTGTCACATCATACTCACCCTCTCGGCGCAGTCCCTGGCAGCTTCTCCGATGCGATGGTCTCCGGGCGCTGGCAGCTCTTCCTGTGTTCAGCGGTCACGTGGTAGCGCTCATTAAAGTAATAGTAAAGTAAAGTCATTAACCTTTTGTGCAGCATTATATGGGGCATATTTTAATATGAAGCATCCTATGGGGCCCATCATGAACTGTATGGAGCATTATAGGGGGCTCCTGATTCAATTTGGATATTCAAAAACACTTAACCTACTGATGTCTCAATCAATTTTACTTTTATTGGTTTCTATTTTTAGTTTTGAAATTTACTAGTGATGAGCGAGCACTAAAATGCTCGGGTGCTCGTTGCTTGGGTCTAGCAGAATGGAATACTCGGGTACTCGACCCGAGAAACAAGCCCAATGAAAGTTTATGGGAGACACTAGTATTTTTACCGGGGGTCCTTTTAAAGTCTAAAAACGTCTGAAAATTATGGAAATGCTGCTCAAATGACACAGGACCATCAAGGGGATCGCCCTTGGAAGCATTCCTGACTCCTAGTTCACAGCTTTAAACATTTTTTTACGAGATTCATGCCATTTTTCCCAATGCCACAAAAAACACACTAAAATGAAACCAAAACGGATTTTGCTGGGAAATATGTTAAGGCACATCCTTTGCAGGTTACTGACTTGCCTGTAAGGCCAAATAATTAACCCCAGACCGAAAATTTCCTCCCCCACTTGGGCTTAGTTCAGACGCAACATTTTTGAAGTGTTTTTCAACTTTAACATTGCTTTCAACCACTACAAATGCATTCACTCGGAAATGTCATTGTAACATTTAACAACCCTAGCTGGCCACGTGGTGTGTGACACATAAGTAGACCCATCTTGTTTCATTTATGAAGGAGGGGCTCTTAAAGTCACAGAGCCTATTTTTACTGGTTCATCAGGCGGCATTAATCTTCTTAAAGGGCCATTATTACACAGTGGGTCTCCTAAACTGTTGTAGCCTACACTGTGAGTGGATGGGCTGCCAAGAATTACGACGCACCACAATACCCCTTTCATAACATGTCCAGGAGGGCCTCATGAAAAATGTTGCATTGAATGCAAGGCCTGCCCTGCTGCCAATTCATGTGCACCCCAATAAGCCTTTGAACTCACATACTGGATGGGCCCATGCAAATCCACTTCACAATATTCATTATGTAATCCCGTACTCCTTTGTTTTTACACATTGGTAGCAAGGCAAGACCTGCTGCATAGTCAGTCATATGCACCCCATGACACCTTGGAACCCACATACTGGATGGGCTCATGAAAATCCACTTCACAATATGCATTTTGTACTCCCGTACTCCTTTGTTTTTACACATTGGTAGCAAGGCCAGACCTGCTGCATAGTCAGTCATATGCACTCCATTACACCTTGGAACCCACATACTGGATGGGCCCATGAAAATCCACTTCACAATATTCATTTTGTACTCCTGTACTCCTTTGTTTTACACATTGGCAGCATGGCCAGCCCTGCTGCATAGTCAAATGCACCCCATTACGCCTTGGAACCCACATACTGGATGGGCCCATGAAAATCCACTTCACAATATGCATTTTGTACTCCCGTACTCCTTTGTTTTACACATTGGCAGCAAGGCCAGCCCTGGATTAGCCCATGAAAATCCACTTGTATTTTTTAATGGTATGATGGTTCCCTCTTTGCAGAATTATTTACAGGAGAATTTGGCAATTTTATTTGCCATGTTTTTAACACTAACTTTCATATATGGCTTTAAAGAAGGTTAATACTTGCAATATAAAGCAATTTTATTGCTAAGTACAAAATTCAAGGAATAGTATGAGTGCGTACACTTTTGTATATGTACTTAACATACAAAGGTTAGTAAGTACCTATAAGGATTAAATACATATAATGATTACGTATATATAAAGATTAACTAAATACAGTATACTTACATAATCAAAAAGAGGCTTTTAAACATCATCCGTCTAGAATATCAAAGAAGCAACACCAAGACAGAGAACCCCTGAGAGATTACCTACACTGCATGGGTGTCCCCAATTATGCAGGTATGAGCACACTGTACATGTACAGATACCCCAGTTTTGGCACCTTTCTTAGTTATGTTTCTCTGGTCTTATATAGTGATTTACACTATGTAGTAACTCTAGTTTCACCCAGCCCTTCAAGTGGCCAGATTTCAAGGTTGTATGAAACTGAGATATGGTGGAGTCATCAGACGAGGGGCCATAAACCCCTAGAATATAAAAGCCACAAGGATTTAGATCAAACAACCACAGGCAGAGTTTCAGTAAACCTTAATGTTTTACAATGACAAACAGAAAACATATAGAGGCTTAGAACTGTTTGTGAAGTGAATAAACAAACATTTCTCAAGATTGTGTCACTATGAGCATTGTCTGTCACATCTGTAAATGTTTTACGAGAAATGCAGATATGTAATTGTCTGAATGCATTCGGTATACAGTATACGCCCATAACCACGCCAGTGTACCAGGTACTGTAACGTGCGGCGCACCACTCGAGAGTCAACCACCTTGGAGAATTCAAACTCTAAACTACCATCCACCAAGACTGGAGGAGGCATCGGTGCAGCATCCACAGAACCCAACACCTTTTTTAATAGCGATCTGTGGAATACGTTGTGAATCTTATATACCGTAGGGAGCTCCAATCGGTAGGCAACTGGGTTAATGATGGTGGCGACCCTAAATGGACCAATAAACCTAGGACCCAATTTAAGGGATAGTATTTTGAGTCTTATGTTTTTTGTGTTGTCACCCACACTCAGGTCCGGACCTGGCACACGTCTACTGTCAGCCACACATTTGTACCTTGCACCCACGCTCAACAGGCGCTGTTTCACTTTCCTCCAGATGGAAGACAGTTGTGCTCCTAACAGGTCCTCCTCCGGGACACCGGAAGAGCCCCCCTGACTCAAAGTACAAAATTGAGGATGGTGCCCGTAAACACAAAAGAACGGAGACTCACCAGAAGATTCCTGGCGGTGATTATTTATGGCAAACTCAGCCAAAGGAAGGAACGTCGACCACTCCTCCTGGTTGTCAGAAACAAAACAGCGTAAGTACTGCTCGAAATGTTGGTTCATACGCTCGGTCTGACCATTTGACTGAGGATGAAATGCCGAAGAATGCGACAACTTGATCCCCAGCCGTGAGCAAAATGCTTTCCAAAATTTTGCCACAAACTGGGGTACTCAGGGGTATCAGACACGATGTCGGACGGGACCCCGTGAAGTCTGAACACCTCCTGCACAAATACCTGAGCCAGAGACTTAGCGTTAGGCAACGAAGGCAAAGACACAAAGTGCGACAGTTTTGAGAACCGATCAACAATCACCAAGATGACCGTGTTCCCAGCTGAGGAGGGCAAGTCCGTGATAAAATCCATGGAGATCTCTGTCCATGGCCTACTGGGTACCTCGAGAGGAAGTAGTGTGCCAGCAGGATGGGAGAGGGGTGTCTTAGCCCTAGCACACGTGGTGCATGCTGACATGTATGAGACTACGTCCTGTTGGATTTTGGGCCACCAAAACCGACGCGACACCAACTCCAAAGTACCCCTAACCCCTGGGTGACCAGCCAGGACAGCATCATGATGCTCTGCCAATATCTTTAGGCAAAGATGGAGCGGTACAAACGATTTGTTAATAGGAAGTTCTGGTGGTACTTCCTCCTGAGCCTCGGCAATCTCAGCCTCAGCCTCTGTCGTGAGAGCCGAGACCACTACACCTTTTTGGAGGATGGGTACCGGTTCTTCCTGAGGTTCTCCCCCAGGAAAACACCTGGACAAAGCATCCGCCTTAGTGTTCTTAGACCCAGGTCGGTAAGTAACAAAAAAGTTTAACCGCGTGAAAAACAATGCCCAGCGAGCCTGCCTGGGGGACAGACGCTTGGCTGACTCCAAATAAAGCAAATTCTTATGGTCGGTAATAACAGTAACCTGGTGAACTGACCCCTCCAAAAAGTGTCGCCATTCCTCAAAAGCCAACTTGATAGCCAACAACTCCCTGTTGCTGATATCGTAGTTACGTTCGGCGGGCAACAGTTTCTTGGAGAAATAGGCGCATGGACGCAACTCGCTCAAGGATGAGCCTTGACACAGCACCACCCCCACTCCAACCTCAGACGCATCGACTTCCACGGTAAATGGTTTTGATGCATCCGATTGCACCAGAATGGGAGCTGAAGCAAAACTGTTCTTCAGAAACTCGAATGCGCACACAGCAGGCTCAGACCAGGCGGAGAAATCGGTACCTTTTTTTGTCATGTCAGTGAGCGGTTTAGCAATGGTAGAAAAGTTTTTGATAAACTTTCTATAATAGTTAGAAAACCCAAGGAACCGCTGGAGCGCTTTTAGGTTATCAGGCCATTCCCAATGCAGCACCGCTTGCACCTTAGCGCCATCCATTTTAAACCCAGAAGCGGACACAATATAACCCAAGAAAGGCAACTCCTGAACCGAAAATACACATTTCTCCAATTTAGCATAGAGCTTATTCTCTGAGTAGCTGTAACACCTGCCTAACATGCTCTAAATGAGTATCACGGTCGCATGAATAGATGAGAATGTCATCAAGGTACACAATAAGGAATTTTCCCAGGACATGAGAGAACACATCGTTTATGAAATGTTAAAATACAGCAGGCGCGTTTATCAAACCAAATGGCATCACCAGATTTTCAAAATGACCCTCAGGAGTATAAAAAGCCATTTTCCACTCATCCCCTTGATGGCCTCTTATGAGGTTGTACGCCCCCCTGAGGTCAAGCTTAGAGAACCACCTAGCACCCACCAGCCACCTGATTGAACAGTTCGGGTATCAGCGGCATAGGGTATTTGTCATGAACCGTAATCTGGTTTAACTCTCTGAAATCCAGACACGGGCGTAAACCGCCATCTTTCTTCTTAACGAAGAAGAACCCTGCTGCCACAGGCAAGGATGAAGGCCTGATGTGCCCTTTGCTCATACTCTCAGCGATGTAGTCTTTTAAGGCTTGCCTCTCAGGACCAGAGATGTTAAACATCCTAGCTTTCGGCAATTTGGCCCCTGGTTTTAACCTAATAGTGCAGTCATAGGGACGATGTGGTGGCAATTCTGAACAACCCCTCTCAGAAAACACATCTGCGAAATCCAGCAGAGACTCAGGAATACTAGGAGTCACAGCGGACACACACGTGGCCAGGCAATTTCCTGGCAGAATCCGCTCCACTGGATGATGTCCTGGGTTTTCCAGTCAATCACTGGGTTGTGCATAGCCAACCATGGAAAACCCAGAACCATTTGTGCAGGCAGATTACTGAGCACCCTACATGTAACTTGCTCCAAATGTAGGACCCCAATGTGGAATTTAACCTCAGCCACAAACTCAGTAATCTCCCCCTGTGGGAGAGGAGCGGCATTGATGGTGACCACCCAGATAGGATGAGGCAGTTTTTTGATCCTTAAACTGGCTTTGCGCGCAAACTCCTCATCAATAAGATTAGTGGCAGAACCACTATCCACAAACACAGTGATTGGCAGCTCTCTGCCAGCGACCATAACTTTGGCAGGGAGCATGCATTGAGAAACCACAATGGAGGATATGCATAAGTTCAGATTGGCCTCCTCCACACCCTCTGAGCTTAGTAGTTTTTCTGCCATTGCGCTTTTCTTAGATAGCAGAGGACAAGTATTAACATAATGACCAGTTTTACCACAGCAAAAACAGGCTCTATGCTTCCTGAGCAAAGGGGCACGATGCTTCACATGTGACACCCCTGCGATTTGCATAGGCTCCGTGGGCTCACCTGCAGCAACCTCACGTGTACCGACACTCTCTCCCATAGGCGGCGTCTCTTGCACTCCCTGACGCAGACGGCGATCAATGCGGATAACAAGACTCATAGCGGATTCTAGAGAAGCAGGAGTCTCGTACATCAGAAGGGCTTTTTTAACCTTTCCTGAAACCCCATGAACAGACTGACTCCGCAGCG
Organism: Ranitomeya variabilis; assembly: GCF_051348905.1. Lineage (NCBI taxonomy): Eukaryota > Metazoa > Chordata > Amphibia > Anura > Dendrobatidae > Ranitomeya > Ranitomeya variabilis. Next base: position 904,843,534 of record NC_135233.1, read on the forward strand.
CGTGATCATTCCACTGTGTATCTACTGTCCAGCGGCGAAATTCAGAACAGTAATCCTCCGCCATACGCTCCCCTTGGCAGATAGCGCGAATTTTAGATTCTGCTAGACCCATTCTGTCAGGATCCTCATAAATGAGTCCAAGAGCAGAAAAAAACCTCTCCACTGAGTTATATGCAGCAGAATCAGGTGGTAAAGAAAACGCCCATGCTTGAGGATCCCCGTTCAGTAATGACAACACAAGGCCCACACGCTGAGCCTCATTACCTGAGGAGATCGGGCGCATACGAAAATATAGTTTACAAGATTCATGAAAAGTAACAAATTTACTGCATTCCCCAGCAAACCTTTCAGGTAAAGGAAACTTTGGCTCAGCAACTCTGCCTGCAGATTCAGCTTGCACATTAGATACTACTAGACCCTGTTGCTGAACTGTTCCCTTCAGCTCAGTGACCTGCAGGGACAGCGCCTCCAACTGGCAGGTTATGAAAGTCATGGGATCCATGGAATACAAAAAATATGGCCGATTATAATGACACGGGGGTACTGGGTAGACTACAGCTGATTACCCGGGCCCCTGCAATATCCCTAAAACTAGGGAAACCCTGTCTGTCCCTCTCCCAGAGTTTACACTGAAGGTGTGCATGTCTGGGCCGCCAGGCCTGACCATGAGTCCTGTTTCAGTACTAAGCTGAAACCTCCACTCACCACCCAGTGGTAAGACCCCTCACCAACCCCTACAGAAAGCACAGACAGGGAAAACTAAAAAACGCACCACGCCGCAGACACACAGGAAAACACTATAATGTGCACAGGGCAAAACAATACAAATATAGGAAGGAGAAATATAACGAAGGATAATACACCACCAGATACGATATTTCCTCTCCTAGACCACCACTTCAGACCGAGATCACCATGCACAAGACACAAGCTATAATCGGTGACGCCCAAAGCCCAGCAAAACTATTTAAAGGCAATGGGCGTAACTAAGCCTCCAACCCGAGTACCAGCCAGATTAACCCCGGACAATCTGGATCAATCTAGCCGGCGCCACTGAGCATATAGTGGACGAATGAGGAATTACCGCTGTCTGTCGGACGCCCTAGTGTGAACAGCATCCGACATGACACATGGGCCCTCTGGTACTGCAACATTTTAATACACCTCTCTGCCTCAGGCAGAAGAGATTGAAAGTTCTCCTCGTACCATGGGTCTAGAAGTGTCACCAACCAGTAATGAGTGTCACCCAAAATTTTTATAATGCGCGGGTCACGTGAAACGGAGCGCAACATAAAGTCAGCCATGCATGCCAGACTGCTGACAGGCAAGACTTCCGTGTCCTCACCAACAGGACGGCTGACCATGCTGTCCTCCTCATCCTCATCCTCCTCCCTGTCCTCAGGCCATCCCCGCTGATCAGACGGTATGACAGCTGTGCTTGTAGTACCATCTATAGCGCTTGAAAGTAGCTCCTGTTCTTCCTCCTCCTCATTGCCTACCAATCCACGTTGAGAAGACATGAGGCTAGGCTGAGTGTAATCCCCCCGTATGGTTCCATGCTTCATGTCCTCGTGCTCTGCCTGCAATGCATTCTTTTTAATTGTGAGCAGAGAGGTTTTCAGAATGCTGAGAAGTGGAAAGGTGACGCTAATTATGGCGTCATCGCTGCTCACCATCTTGGTGCAGTCCTCAAAGTTTTGGAGGATAGTACATATGTCTGACATCCATGTCCACTCCTGAGGTCTTATGTGTGGAGTCTGAACTGAATATTGATGGCCTTGTTGATGTTGTTAGTCAACAACTGCCCTCTTCTGCTCACAAATCCTTTCCAACATATGCAGCGTAGAGTTCCAGCACATGGGGACATCACACACCAGTCGGTGAGCTGGAAGCTGCAAATGCTGCAGAAACACGGCAAGGGTGGCTGAAGCTGTAGCTGACTTTCTAAAATGGGCAGCCAGATGGCATACTTTCACTAGCAGTTCTGGAAGCTCCGGGTAGCTTTTTAGAAAATGTTGAAAAACAAGGTTAAGCACATGGGCCAAGCAAGGTACGTGTGTGAGCTCACCTTGCCTCAGAGCCACCACCAGGTTACGGCCATTGTCACACATGACCATGCCTGGCTGTAAGTTCAGCAGTGTCAACCAAATATCTGACTGCTCATTCAGCGCTGTCCACAACTCTTCAGCATTGTACGGTTCAGTGCTTCCAGCCTCTGACTGAAGTGTTTATTTCAGAGATGGAGGATGAAGAGAAGGAGGAGGAGGAGCAGGAGCTGTAGACTGTGGGGGCAACCCTGATTGATGTAGGGCCAGCAATCCTTGGCGTGTTCCATTCCAAAGTCTGAATGGGTCCAGGCTTTCACTATTTTAACCCAGTGTGCCGTCAGTGAAATGTACCATCCCTGCCCACAAGCACTTATCCACGTGTCCGTGGTTAGGTGGACTTTCCCTGTAACAGAATTGCTGAGGGCACGGGTAATGTTGTGGGACACATGCTGGTGTAATGCTGGTACGGCACACTGGGAGAAATAGTGTCGACTGGGGACCAAGACATTTCAAGCGCAAGCAGAAGAGAAATGTTATAATTTAGCACTGTGGTCTGTGCATCGTTGGCTGGGTATTTCTGCTTGCATTCCAAAGACTGGGTTATAGACAACTGAAGGCTGTGCTGGGACAAGGACGTGGGCGGGCTTGATGATGGTGCTGCTTGACTGTGGGCAACAACAGGTGCAGGGCTAGAGGCATCTTGACGTGCACGGTGGACTGGGGATTGGACTCTATGCAAAACAGTGGAAAAAGCAGTGGTGTCACCTGCAGACAGTGTTCATTGAGCCTGGGGTTTGGCCCACAAAGTCGGGTGCTTTGCTATCATGTGCCTGATCATGCTGGTGGTGGTCAGGCTGGTTGCTTTGCTGCCCCTGCTGATGCGGGCATGGCAGGTGGTGCTGCAAATGGCCTGTTTGGGGTTATCAGCAGAGTCTTTAAAAAATAACCAGACTTGGGAAGATCTAAAAGTTGGTATGGCAACTTCACTCATGTTGGTGTTACGGGGAACAGATGCATGCCTTCTGTCTGTGGCCACCACACTGATTCTTCCTGCTTGTTGGGGGGATATGCCTCCTTCCCCATGTGTGCTGCTGTCCTCGCTATGCATGTCCTCCTGCCAGGTTGGGTCAGTCACTATGTCATCCACAACCTCGTCTTTCATATCCAAACCCTGCTCCTCCTCCTCCTGACTTTCTGGTAATTGTTTCACATCATCATCCACCTCTTGCGACACTTTCCTACCATCACCTTCGTGTGACCAGGGCTGGTCAAAGCTTTGGGCACCTCTACATGCAATCTCATCTGTCCCCATTTCAAGTTGACCGGCCGAGAGTCCGGAATCTTGAAATGGAGAAGTGAACAGCTCCTCAGAGTTTCCATATGTGCGGTCAGTTGTCTCAGAGCACTCAGCATGGTGGTAGGAAGGAGGATCAGGGTGAGGAATATCCGGGCCACACTCACGGCTACTGAGACTTGACCGTGTGAAAGACATGGTGGTGGTGGTGGTTAAGCGACTGGAAGCATTATCCGTTATCCAAACAACAACCATTTCACACTGCTCTGGCTTCAATAGTGGTGTGCTGAGGTCCCCTAGAAATTGGGACAGGAAGGTCAAGCGAGAAGAAGTGGGTCTTTGTTGTGGCCCACTTTCACTTTGGCCACTGCCTCATCCTCTGCATGCACCATCAGCATCACATCCACTTCCCCGTCCCTTGCCCCTTGCCTTGCCAATTTTAAATGGACTACTGCACTATTTCAAAAGCTCAACACAAATGTATTTGTCTGGAGCTTAATGATAACTCAGTATGCCTGCAAAGCTTCGATTTTTCAAACATAACCATCAGGCCTCAGCCTGACATTACAGACTGTATTAAATTTTTTTGGGCTTTTTGGTTAAAACTTAAAAAAAAGAGTGACACAAGGCTAGCACACAGAACTATGCTACGCATGCCTGCTGAAATACGATTTTTCTAAATCAGATACAACAGAACTCAGCCTGACATAACAGACTGTATCAACTTTTTTTTAGGGTTTTGTATAATTAAAAGAAAAAACAAGGCTAGCAGACAGAACTATGAAATTTATGCCTGTCAAGCTATGATTTTTCCACCACAGATACAACAGGCCTCAATCTGACATATCAGACTGTCTTAAATTTTTTGGGGGGTTTTGCAGAATTTTTAAAAATGCAAAATAATGTTGTATATAAGTAGAGAAAAAAACAGACAGCAAAAACAGTGAAAAACAGGCCTAAAATGCCCAAACTTGGAGCACGCAAATATATGAGGCCTGTCACGGAAATACCACACTGCCAAATATGTTGCTTGTATTTTTTTAAATGCAAAATAGTGCTGTATATAAGTAGAGTAACACACACCAAAACAGTGGAAATCCAGCCTAAAATGCCCAAACTTTGAGCATGCAGATATATGAGGCCTTTTTTGTTTTTTGGTGAATTTAACCCCCCCCCCCAAAAAAAAAAAAGTGGCAGAAGGCTACCACACAGAATTATGCTACCTTGGAAATTTGATTTTTCAAAAACAGATACACCAGGACTCACTCTGACTTAACAGACTGTATTAATGTGCTTTTTGCTTTTTGGTGAATGTAACCAAAAAAATTTGACCAAGGCTAGCATACAGAACTATGCCATGTATGTCTGCGGAAATACAATTTTTCAAAAAATGAAACACCAGCCCTTAGCCTGACATAACAGACTGTATTAATTTTTTTTTGGCTTTTGGGTGAATTTATAAAAAAATGTAAAAAAAAATAGTAGAACAAGGCTAGCACATACAAATATGCTACTTATGCCTGACAAACTGTGATTTTAAAACAGCTGCACCAGGCCTCAGTTTGACATAACAAACTGTATATTTTTTGGGGGGTGTGAATTTTTTGAAAAAAAGAAAAAAAAAATGAAAACTGCAACTAGGTATATAGTAAATAAGCAGCAGCAGCAGACAGTTATGGAGCTTTGGGGGGATGCAGTGGGAGCTATGTACGCACATACAGTGCCTGCAGGCCTTGCACTGATGTTGATATGCTCTGCCCTGCCTGACTAGTGCTGCAATATCGGGACCCACGAATTAGCCCTAAAAAGGACTGTTGGTTTCTCAGGAGTTGCAGACCTACACTAACTATTAAAACCACGATTCTGACTCTATTTCGGCAGCAGCTCTCCCTACTCTTGCTGAATCTGGAGATAAATGCGATGAGCAGGGCGGCACCAGGTCTCTTATACTTGGGATGATGCTGTGCGGCCAATCCAATCACTGCACGACCACAACAAAGATGGCATTTCAAGGCCTGGCAGAAAATCCCTGCAGCATGATTGGGTCTCTAAAATCCGCCAAAAATGCTAGGTGGAGACACCAGTTACCGCCGAATAATTCCGGAAATGCTATGTGCTCGCCGAGTACACTGAGTACACTGATACTCGGGCGAGTATCGAGTAGTGGCGAGCACATTCGCTCATCACTAAAATTTACCAGTAGCTGCTGCATTTCCCACTGTAGGCGTATACTCAGTCAATAAGTATTCCCAGTTTTTTGTGGCAAAATTAGTCTTGGCTTATACTCAAGTATATACGGTGGATATATATATATATATATATATATATATATATATATATATATATATGTATATATATATACAGTGGGTACAAAAAGTGCTAAGACCCCTTTAAATGTTTCACACTGTGCTCCATTGCAGCCATTTGGTAAATTAAAAAAGTTCATTTTTTTTCTAATTAATGTACAATCTGCACCCCATCTTGACTGATAAAAAGCAGAAATGTAGAAATTTTTGCAAATTTATTAAAAAAGAAAAACTGAAATATGACATGGTCATAAGTATTCAGACCCTTTGCTCAGACACTCATATTTAAGTCATATGCTGTCCATTTTCTTGTAATCCTCCTTGAGATGGTTCTACTCCTTCATTGAGGTCCAGCTGTGTTTAATTAAACTGATAGGACTTGATTTGGAAAGGTACACACCTGCCTATATAAGACCTCACAGCCCATAGTGCATGTCAGACCAAATGAGAATCATGAGGTCAAAAGAGCTGGCCAAGGAGTTCAAAAACAGAATTGTGGCAAGGTACAGATCTGGCCAAGGTTACAAAAGAATTTCTGAAGTACTCAAGGTTCCTAAGAGCACAGTGGCCTCCATAATCCTTAAAAGGAAAATGTTTGGGACCACCAAAAGTCTTCCTAAACTTGGCCGTTTAGCCAAACTGAGCAAATGGGGGAGAAGAGGGTTAGTGAGAGAGGTAAAGAAGAACCCCAAGATGACTGGGGCTCAGCTCCAGAGATGCAATAGGGAGATGGGAGAAAGTTCCACAAAGTCAACTATCACTGCAGCCCTCCACCAGTCTGCCTTTAGTGGCCAGATGGAAGCCTTTCCTCAGTGCAAGTAGGGAGGGGCCTGAGCAATGTTCTGTATTTAGTAGTGTTGTGCAACTAGTGAGTTGCCAGGTTTCTGTATTCTCTGTTGTATATGTCTGAACCTTTTCCTAGCTCCCGTGTTGCATAGTACAGAACCCTTAAGCCGTTCTGGTGGTTACCCTAGCCATGAAGACTCACCTGCAGTAACTGAACACTAAAGCTGCACCTGCAGTAGCTGAATCCTGAGCCCGCTTCGGAGGTACATGAACCTTGACACCTCACCTGCGGTACTTGAGCACAGACACCACTTCAATGGTACATGAGCTTGAAGCCGCTCCTGTGGTAACTGAATCCTGGCAACGCTCCGGCGGTATGAGAACACTGACTTTGCACCTGCGTACCTGCAGCCTGGAACACATCTGGCAGTACCTCAGCTTGAAGCTGCTCCCATGGTATCTGAAACCTGACACCATTCCAGCGGCATCTGAACCTAAAGCCACAGCCACGGTACCTGAACCCTGTCACCACTACTGTGGCACCTGAGCCTGAAGTCGTAACTGTACCCTAAAGCTGCTCTGGCAGTACCCGAACCTATAACCATTTCAGTGGTACTTGAATAAGCACCAGGGTCTGTCCTGGTTAGCATTCTATAGTCCGTAATTTTGGAGTCTGTTCCAGTATCTAAATCTTGTCCTGCCAGCGACTCTGAATCTGTGTACAGTGGGTACGGAAAGTATTCAGACTTTTTTTCACTCTTTGTTTCATTGAAGCCATTTGGTTAATTCAAAATGTACACTCTGCACCCCACCTTGAAAGAAAAAAAACAGAAATGTAGAAATGTTTGTAAATTTAATAAAAAGGAGAAACTGAAATATGACATGGTCATAAGTATTCAGTCCCTTTGCTTAGACACTCATATTTAAGTCACATGCTGTCCATTTCCTTGTGATACTCTTTGAGATGGTTCTACTCCTTCATAGGAATCCAGCTGTGTTTAATTAACCTGATAGGACACCTGTCTATATAAGACCTCACAGCTCAAAGTGCATGTCACACCAAATGAGAATCATGAGGTAATAGGAACTGGCCAAGGAGCTCATTGTGGCAAGGCACAGATCTGGCCAAGGCTACAAAAGAATTTCTGAAGTACTCAAGGTTCCTAAGAGCACAGTGGCCTCCATAATCCTTAAATGGAAGAAGTTTGGGACCACCAAAAGTCTTCCTAAGGGTATGTGCACACGTTGCGAATTCGACTTAGGAATTTCTGGTGCGGATTCTGTCTCTCCTGTCAGAAAACGCACCGTCTTTTTTTGTGCGGTTCCGCAGCGTTTTTTTGTGCGTTTTTGCTGCGGTTTTCTTGCGGATTTGCTGCATTTTTTACCCCTGCAATTTTCTATAATGGAATGTGTACAAAAACGCTGCAGATTCACAAAAAAGAATTGACATGCTATTTCTTTTAAACCGCAGCGTTTCCGCAGCGGATTTTCTGCAAAGTGTGCACAGCATTTTTTTTTCTCATTGATTTACATTGTACTGTAAATCAATTGGGGATCTGCAGTGTTTCTGCACTGGAAAAAACGCTGCGGATCCGCAGAGAATCCACAACGTGTGCACATACCCTTAACCTGGCTGTCCAGCCAAACTGAGCAATTGTGGGAGAAGAGCCTTGGTGAGAGAGGTAAAAAAGAACCCCAAGATCACTGTGGCTGAGCTCCAGAGATGCAGTAAGGAGATGGGAGAAAGTTCCACAAAGTTAACTATCACTGCAGCCCTCCACCAGTCTGCCTTTAGTGGCCAGATGGAAGCATTTCCTCAGTGCAAGATATTTGAAAGACTGCATACAATTTGATAAAAAAAAACACATGAATGACTCCCAGACTATGAGAAATAATATTCTCTGGTCTGATGAGGCGAAGATAGACCTTTTTGTTTATATTTCTAAGCAGTATGTGTGGAGAAAACCAGGCACTGCTCATAATCTGCCAAACACAATCCCAACAGTGAAACATGGTGGTGGCAGCATCATGCTATGGGGGCATTTTTCAGCTGCAGGGACAGGATGACTGGTTGCAATTGAAGGAAACATGGATGCGTCCAAGTACAGATATATCCTGAATGAAAACCTCTTCCAGAGTGCTCTGGATCTCCGACTTGGCCGAAGGTTCACCTTCCAACAACACAATGACCCTAAGCACACAGCTAAAATAACAAAGGGGTAGTTTCAGAACAACTCTGTGACCATTCTTGACTGTCCCAGCCAGAGCCCTGACTTAAACCCAGCATCTCTATAGAGACCTGAAAATGGCTGTCCACCAATGTTCACCATCCAACCTGACGGAACTGGAGAGGATCTGCAAGGAAGAATGGCAGATGATCCCAAAATCCCAGTGTGAAAAATTTGTTGCATCATTCCCAAGTAGACTCATGGCTGTTCTAGCTCAAAAGGGTGCTTCTGCTCAATACTAAGCAGAGGGTCTGAATACTTATGACCATGTGATATTTCAGTTTTTCTTTTTTAATAAATTTGCAAAAATGTTTACATTTCTTTTTTTTCAGTCAACATGGGGTGCAGAGTGTACATTAAAGGGCCACTGTCACCCCCCCCAGCCGTTATAAACTAAAAGAGCCACCTTGTGCAGCAGTAATGCTGCAGTCTAACAAGGTGGCTCTTTTAGTTTTTGATTCATTTATTACCTCAAAAAAGCGTTTTAAAAATTGGCCACACATACCAGATATTATACCGGGAGGCGGTCCGAATCGTCCTCTATGAATCCCCCAATTGCCGTCACTCATCTCTTCAGGGCCGATGGTCCCCGCCCCCTGAGCGCTGTTATCGTCTGAAATCCGGCACCTGCGCTGTGCGTGCCTGCCTGGGGCCTGCGCAGTGTTCATTGTCAGTGCGGCCACCTGAATCCCCCGCCCCGCACTGTTATTCATTATGCACAGTGCGGGGCTGGGGTTCCTGAGAAGGCGGGGGAGCTGGGGAGCGTCGGAGCTGGGGAGCGTCGGAGCTGGGGAGCGTCTAAACAGCGCAGTGCGCATGCCCAGGAACCCCAGCCCCGCACTGTGCATAATGAATAACAGTGCGGGGCGGGGGATTCAGGTGGCCGCACTGACAATGAACACTGCGCAGGCCCCAGGCAGGCACGCACAGCGCAGGCGCCGGATTTCAGACGATAACAGCGCTCAGGGGGCGGGGACCATCGGCCCTGAAGAGATGAGTGACGGCAGTTGGGGGATTCATAGAGGACGATTCGGACCGCCTCCCGGTATAATATCTGGTATGTGTGGCCAATTTTTAAAACGCTTTTTTGAGGTAATAAATGAATCAAAAACTAAAAGAGCCACCTTGTTAGACTGCAGCATTACTGCTGCACAAGGTGGCTCTTTTAGTTTATAACGGCTGGGGGGGGTGACAGTGGCCCTTTAATGAGAAAAAATGAAGTTTTTTTTAATTTACCACATGGCTGCAATGAAACAAAGAGTGAAAAATTTAAAGGGGTCTGAATACTTTCCGTACCCACTGTATGTTTCCAAGGGTGCTATTGGCATGAAATTCTCACCAGATATCGGTAACAACCCATCCATTCCACACAGGCAAACCATAGATGTTAATAAATTAAGTTATGTGTAATAATGATAAATTACACAGGGAAAAAGTATTGAACTCATGAAGAAAGAGAGTTGCAAACAGCTCTAGAAAGTAATGACATCAGTTGACATCTTTCAGTAGTTAGAAAGTAATTAAGTAGTTAGAAAGAGTTCAGAAATCAATATTTTGTGGAATAACCGTGAAATGCTCTACCCAAAGATATTAGGACCATCCTCAATTTGCATAGTTTTAGGCGTTCCCTCAAAACACATTTGTTCAGAGCGGCCTATCACGTTCCCTAATCAAAGTCATTTTATTTTTGTGTGTGCAGCCCATTCACTACTTCCATGTATCCCCCACCCCCTGAAGATGGCTGGGCCATGATTACATTCCAGAGGTTTTCAACAGGGTTCAGGTCTGGAGATTGGGCTGCCCATGACAGGGTTTTGATGTGGTGGTCTCTTAATTTTTGCCAGAGCTGTATACTATTTATTAAGCTTTGCTTATATAGTGCCATCTTATTCCGCAATGCTTTACAATCTAAATTCCCTATAAGTATGTCTCTGGAGTGTGGGAGGAAACCGGAGAACCCGGAGGAAACCTTGCCCTGTTCATGCATTACACTATTGAATGCTTATTCTTTAAATATCCAAATTAAATTATTATTATTATTATTATTATTATTATTTTAACATTAGTGACATTCATCTAAACTGATGGTTGCAAAAAAAATCCAGTCTTCATTTTAATTTACTTTTAGGGTATATACAGTATTAATCAAAAGTGTATTACCCGTTAAAGTGATCATAAACCGTGCCTGTTTTTGATTAAAGAAAATTAGATATCTATCATTTTGCTTGTAATTTGCAAATTGATCTTTTCCTAAGATAATCAACGACTACAATGTTATCATGTGATCTCTGCTGTTATAAGAGTGCGCATCTGAAATAATAAAAGCCTGAAAAGTTGTTTAGACAGGTTTATCTTTTCAGGAATAATTACATTACATGATTCATGAATCATACTTAGTGAGCTATCTGCACGCATTTGTATTTAATATTAGGCAGGGATCATGTCTCTTCATTTGTCTTATATTTTTACAGTAAAATATAAATTAGTATATCATTATATGTTTCATATTGTATTTATGATTTTTACATAACTTTTTTCAACACACACTGATCAAGTACTTGAAAAGGCATTTACATTTAAAGGGTAACAAAATTTAAGATTTGTTTTGTCAGATACAATGGCTCCAATAGTAATTGCAGTATGTTTCATGCTGACTATTGAGTTACGTTTATAAAAATGTGTCTTACTGGTCATGGGTATTGCTGGAACTGTCACTGTTAGGGTAGAGATAGCAGATTTTATCCTACGGAAAGGTACTTCATAGAAAAACCAACACATCTTACTCAGAATATAGTGCAGTCAGTAAATCTTACCAGAGGCGTAGCTAGGGTTTTGGTTCAGGGGAAGCGAAGCTTCTGAGTGGGCCCCTAACCTGGTAACCTTCATTACAATTCGGTGACGCGCCCTAATAGTGAAGGAGAACCTCAGCAGATGACCGCGCTGTTACAGATTATAATCTCTATATAACAACCAACATGGATATTACTGCCATATGGTCAGTGGTAGATACCAGTCCTACATAACATATAAAAGATCACAGCACAGTTACAGATAATGTCCTACCGCTGATGTTCTCTGATGGAATCATTCACTTTTCCCGTCTTTTCCATCTGGCACAGACCGACATGACAACTTCGTCCAGCCACGACTCGTCTGCAGAGAATACAATGAAGATACATTTCACTTCTCACATTCAAGCCATCACCATCTATTCCCAACCTGCACAAACTCCTCATCCTGCTGGTACCACAATACTGAGCCGCTGCTGCCGTATGTGTCCCTTTTACTGCCCCTGATACCCCAATACTGAGCCGCTGCTGCTGTATGTGTCCCTATTACTGCACCTGCTGTTAGAATCTGTTTAGTTTGTGACTATCCGCCATTTTCTTGTGGAGTTCAGGCTGCTGGTCTTTTTTCTCTGGTGCTGGGTTTGTCTCGGGTCAGGTGTTTGCATCACTCTTTATTAACCAGCACCTGCCTCCCAATCCTTGCTGGACAACAGTGTTAATCTACTTGAGGTCTAGCTTGGTGCTTTGCTTTGTGTTCTGTGTGGGTTATTTGTTCAGTGCTGGTACCTCTAGTTCTGCTAGCCTTAGTTTCTGCTTTCTATTGGTTTCTGCAGCCTTCTCTGTGTTTTCTACTAGGAGGTGACCCGTTTTTGTACCCAGTCCTTAGTTCTTTTAGGGAACCCCTTCCCCTTATCTGTAGGTCTTCACTTAAGATTAACCTAGGATCGTCGGTGGGTCTATTCGCAACGAATGGGTCGCCCACTCCATCGTAGGGTTTCAGCCTAGTCATAGTGCAGAGTCAGTTTTCCCCCTTCTACCTTAGTCCTGTTTTGCAGATCCGTAACAGTTTTTCCAGCCAGAAAGAAGTATAAAAAAACAACCTCTCCGGATTTCTGCAACATGAGCAGCATTCAAGATCTTAGCATCTGCAAAGGTTAACATTGGAAGTTGCCAGCTTACAACAGCACGTGAGTAATTGCCCTGGAATCTGCTTTGAAGAACCTAAGGTGGGTTTGCCTGAATGTTTTCCTGGTAAACGGCAGGAATTTTTTTCGTTTAAAAATGCATGTTTACTTTATTTGTGGTTTAGACCAGGTCTTCAGGGGCTGAATTACAGCGTGTGTGGATTAATATGTCATTATTGCAAGGTGAGCCCCAAGTTTTGGCATTTTCATTGCGTCCAGATGACCCTTGTTTGATGTCTGTAGAAGCGTTTTTTTTTTTTGCTATGGGGATATTATATGATGATCCTGATTGGGTCACTACAGGCAAGGCAGAACTCAGGCGGCTGAAACAGGGTTCTGGCGACGCTGAGAGATATTGTACCCGGTTCAGATGATGGTCTGCAGAGGTCAGCTGGAATGATCCAGCACTCAAGAGTCAGTTTTTAACTGGTTTGAATGACAGGGTTAAAGATTTGCTCATTGCATATCCTGCAACTGCTATGCTTGAGGCTGCTATGCAATTAGCTATCTGGGTGGATAGAAGATTAAGAAGTAGACAGAATGAGGAGAAGGTTTCAATTTTGCCTGACAGCCCCGTTGACTGTGAGGAGCCGATGCAACTTGGGACGATGTCCTCTTTTCCCAGGAAAGGCAGAGAAGATTCTCTAAGGGGCTATGCCTTTATTGTGGTAAGGCTGACCATTTTATTAAGCAATGTGAAGGATGCATAGACAAGGAAAAAGAGAAAAAAAGGTTAATCAGAATAACCCTCCCTTTTGCATAGCATTTTTACTGTCAGCAGGAGTTTCTTTTTCTGATAGTTCTACCTGTCGTGGTCATTCGATTGATTTTCAAGTGATGGTGGACTGTGGTTCTGCACTTAATTTGATTGATCAACAATTTCTAGACAAGAATAAGATTGATTCTGTACCTTTAATATGCCCTTTTCCAGTAGTGGCGATTGATAAAACTCCTCTAGAGCATGGGTGCATTCCTCGAAAGGTCACTGAGTTTCCACTCACTGTGATTATGGAACACCAGGAATCTTTAGATTTGTTTGTACTTGATAAATTGCTTTTTCCAGTTGTCCTGGGGTTACACTGGTTAAAAATGCACAATCCTGTACTGGACTAGTGGTCAAGTACGATAAGATCTTGGGGTCAGGAGTGTTATGGGAAATGTTGTGATGTACACATTGCTGCTGTTGTGAAAAATGAGCTACCTGAAGACATTCAGGAATTCTGGAAAGTATTTTCAGAAGTCGAGTCACAATGGCTACCACCTCATAGAGATTACGATTGTGCTATTGAGTTTGTCCCAGGTGCTACTCTCCCTAAAAGTTGTTTATTTAATCTGATGATTCCTGAGAGGGAGGCCTTAAAGGAATACCTACAGACTAGTCTTGCTGCAGGTCATATAAGACCCTCTAAATCCCCTGTGGCTGTGGGGTTCTTTTTTATATAAAAAAAAAAAAGATGGGAGTCTTAAGCCATGTCTGGATTTCAGGGAGATTAATAAGATCACTGTGCGCAATCCTTACCCCTTGCCGCTAATTCCGGATTTGTTTAACCAATTAGTTGGAGCCAAGTGGTTCTCTAAGATCGATCTCCGTGGGGTATATAATTTGCAGCGGGTTAAAGAAGGTGATGAGTGTCTAGTTATCGGCCTTACAAATATTCCGGCGTTCTTTCAAAATTCCATTAACAATGTCCTGAGGCTGTTGATTGATAGGAGTGTGATTGTTTATTTGGATGATATTTTGATCTATTTGCCCGATCTGGAGTCGCATTGGCAGAGAGTCCGAGAGGTTCTGCAGATTCTGAGAGAAAGCACACTCTTTGCTAAACCGGAGAAATGCGAGTTTGTGGTACAGAAAATTAGCTTTTTGGAGTACTTTGTTTCCAGTGATGGTTTTGAGATGGACCCGGTGAAGGTTCAGGTGGTATTGGGGTGGCCTAGACCTGAATGCTTGAAGTCGATTCAGAGATGTTTGGGGTTTGCTAATTATTATAGAAAATTCATAAAGAATTTTTCTGTTATCGCAAAACCCCTTACTGATCTTACTAAGAAGGGTTCCAATACTGTTTAATGGTCCCCTGAGGCTATTAAGACTTTTGAGCATCTCAAGGAGAGGTTTAGCTCTGCTCTTGTTTTGATCCAGACAGGTGAAACTATGCCCTTTCTGGTAGAGGTGGACACCTCATCAGTAGGAGAGGGGGCTGTTCTGTCCCAGGAGGGAGAGGATGGGGTGCATCCCTGTGCTTTCTTTTCTAAGAAAATTTCAGAGGCGGAGCTCAACTATGATGTTGGGAACCGAGAATTGCTGGCTATTAAGCTTGCATTTGAGCATTGGCGACATTTTTTGGAGGGCGCTAGACATCCTATACAAGTCTTTACTGATCATAAGAACCTGATGTATCTGGATGCTGCTAAACGTTTGAATGCCTGTCAAGCTAGCTGGGCACTGTTTTCTGCCTGGTTCCATTTCTCTGTGACATACAGTATATCCCTGTGACAAAATTTTATAAAGCTGATGCTTTGCCTCAAAGTTTTTCCCCAGCGGTTAATACTAAAAAGGAAGAATCTATTCTGCAGAGAGGGGTGGTAGTGGCAGCATTAGGTTCTGAGTTGGAAAATAGCATTCTTAAAGCCCAGGATGCGGCACCAACTAAAACTCCGTATGGGAAATTATTTGTGCCTAAAGCCCTGAGGAGAGCTTTGTTTACGGAATGTCATGAGTCTTGTTTAGCGGGTTATCCAGGGATTGCCGAAACAAGAAAGTCGATCAGTCAGAGTTTCTGGTGGCCGGGGTGGCTAAAACAAATTGTCAAGTGGGTGCATCAGTGTACCGTGTGCGCTAGGTCTAAGGCTTCTCATGCTCCGGCGGCAGGGTTGCTTTGCCCGTTAGAGGTTCCTAGTTCTCCATGAGCGCATCTTGCAATGGATTTTATCACCAATCTGCTGGTCTCTGAGGGTTTTTCTGATATCTGGGTTGTAGTGGACCGGTTTAGTAAGATGTGTCATATGTAGTGTTGAGCGATACCGTCCGATACTTGAAAGTATCGGTATCGGAAAGTATCGGCCGATACCGGCAAAGTATCGGATCCAATCCGATACCGATACCCGATACCAATACAAGTCAATGGGACTCATGTATCGGACGGTATTCCTGATGGTTCCCAGGGTCTGAAGGAGAGGAAACTCTCCTTCAGGCCCTGGGAACCATATAAATGTGTAAAAGAAAGAATTAAAATAAAAAATATCGCTATACTCACCTCTCCGACGCAGCCGGGACTTCAGCGAGGGAACCGGCAGCGTTGTTTGTTTAAAATTCGCGCTATTACTTGGTTACGTGAATTCCCGGCTTGTGATTGGTCAGGTCGGCCATGTTGCCGGGACGCGGACCAATCACAGCAAGCCGTGACGAAATTACGTCACGGCTTGCTGTGATTGGTCCGCGTCCCGGCAATATGGCCGCCCTGACCAATCACAAGCCGTGACGTCACGGGAGGCTGGACACGCGCTCATTTTAAAATGGGCGCGTGTCCAGCCTCCCGTGACGTCACGGCTTGTGATTGGTTGCGCCGCGGTCAACCAATCACAAGCCGGGAGGCTGGACGCGCTCATTTTAAAATGGGCGCGTGTCCAGCCTCCCGTGACGTCACGGCTTGTGATTGGTTGCGCCGCGGTCAACCAATCACAAGCCGGGAGGCTGGACGCGCTCATTTTAAAATGGGCGCGTGTCCAGCCTCCCGTGACGTCACGGCTTGTGATTGGTTGCGCCGCGGTCAACCAATCACAAGCCGGGAGGCTGGACGCGCTCATTTTAAAATGGGCGCGTGTCCAGCCTCCCGTGACGTCACGGCTTGTGATTGGTCAGGGCGGCCATATTGCCGGGACGCGGACCAATCACAGCAAGCCGTGACGTAATTTCGTCACGGCTTGCTGTGATTGGTCCGCGTCCCGGCAACGTGGCCGACCTGACCAATCACAAGCCGGGAATTCACGTAACCAAGTAATAGCGCGAATTTTAAACAAACAACGCTGCAGGTTCCCTCGCTGAAGTCCCGGCTGCGTCGGAGAGGTGAGTATAGCGATATTTTTTATTTTAATTCTCTCTTTTACACATTTTAACATTAATGTTGTTGCGATACCCGATACCCGATACCACAAGAGTATCGGAATCCCGGTATCGGAATTCCGATACAGCAAGTATCGGCCGATACCCGATACTTGCAGCATCGGAATGCTCAACACTAGTCATATGGTCCCGTTCAATAAATTACCCTGTGCTAAGACACTTGCCAGGGAATTTGTGAAAGAGATTGTCAGACTCCATGGTGTCCCCATGGACATTGTCGATAGGGGACCACAGTTTGTGGCTCGCTTTTGGCATGCCTTTTGTGACAGACTTAAGGTTCATTTGTCATTTTCATTGGGCTATCATCCACAGTCCAATGGACAGACCGAGAAGAACCAGGACGTTAAGCAGTTTTTGAGATGTTTTGTAGAGGACAATCAGGAGATGTGGCCGGAATATCTACCATTAGCTGAGTTTGCTCTCAATAATCATATGTCTTCTTCGTCTGGGTGTTCTCCTTTCTTTTGTTGTACTGGGAAGAATCCATCTTTCGGTCCTTTTTCTAGGATTGGGGCGGAGGTGCCTGAGGAGGAGAGTTTTTTCTGGAAATTTGGAAAGGGTTTGGACCAGTGTGCGCCATAATCTTAAACAGGCTAAGAGGAGGTCTAAGAAATATTTTGACAAGAGAAGAAGGGAGGCGAGGTTTGTTTTGGGGACATGGTTTGGTTGTCCTCTAGGAATCTGCATTTGAAAATCCCTTCTAAAAAGTTGGGGCCGAAATTTGTAGGACCTTTCAAAGTGGTTCAAATTGTCAACCCGGCAGCAGTGAGATTAGACATTCCTTTGTCCTGGAAAATTAATTAAGTTTTCCATGTATCTTTGCTGAAGAAGGTTGACACACCAGATAAGGTGGCTATTCTGTCTGCTCCTCCAATTGATGAGGACTGCGAGTTTGAGATTTGATGCATTCTTGATTCCAGGTGGCATAGAGGGGGGTTACAGTATCTTGTGTCCTGGAAGGGTTTTGGTTCCGAGGACAATTTCTGGGTGAAAGCTGTGGGCGTCTCAGCCTCAAGGTTAATTAAGGCTTTTCATAGGAGATTTCTGAAAAAGGTCCGGCCTAGAGGATACAGGGGATACTCGTTAAAGGGGCGGTACTGTTAGAATCTGTTTAGTTTGTGACTATCCGCCATTTTCTTGTGGAGTTCTGGCTGCTGGTCTTTTTCCTCTGGTGCTGGGTTTGTCTTGGGTCAGGTGTTTATATCACTCTTTATTAACCAGCACCTGCCTCTCATTCCTTGTTGGACACTAGTGTTAATCTGCTTGAGCTCTAGCTTGGTGCTTTGCTTTGTGTTCGGTGTGTGTTTGTGCAGTGCTGGTACCTCTGGTTCTGCTAGCCTTAGTTTCTGTTTTCTATTGGTTTCTGCAGCCTTCTCTGTGTTTTCTACTAGGAGGTGACCCGTTTTTATACCCAGTCCTTAGTTCTTTTAGGGAACCCCTTCCCCTTATCTATAGGTCTTCGCTTGAGATCAACCTATGATTGTCAGTGGGTCTATTCACAAGGAATGGGTCGCCCACTCCATTGTAGGATTTCAGCCCAGTCATAGTGCAGGGTCAGTTTTCCCCCTTCTAATTTAGTCCTGTGTTGCAAATCCATAACACCTGCTGTGTGGTTCTCT
Organism: Ranitomeya variabilis; assembly: GCF_051348905.1. Classification (NCBI taxonomy): domain Eukaryota; kingdom Metazoa; phylum Chordata; class Amphibia; order Anura; family Dendrobatidae; genus Ranitomeya; species Ranitomeya variabilis. Next base: position 904,861,908 of record NC_135233.1, read on the forward strand.
GTGCCTTATAAATTCTAAAGCACCCCTCTATAATATAGTAATGCCGGGTGCAAGTGCCCTAGAAAACAGAGCCCACATTTTGCTCCCTAGAAACTAATATTGCCATGTGTGCCCCTATGATAGTCACAGTAACCTGAGACACCTTATAACAAGAAGTGCCCACTTTACATTTCATAATGTCCCGAGTCTCCCCCCTGTACAGCTCCCTATACAGTATAATGCCCCCTCACTGTATAGTACCATCCACACAGTATACTGACCCCATAGTAGCCCCCAAACTGTTTGATGGCTCCAACACTGTATGATGGCCCCTTCACTGTAATCTCCACACTGTATAATGGCTCACTAGATGGCCTCCGTATAGTATAATACACCAGATCATCCTAAATATAGTATAATGCACTCCCCATAGGTCTCCATGTAGTATAATGCACTCCTCATATGCCTCCATATAGTATAATGCACTCGCCATAGGACTCCATATAGTATAATGCACTCCCCATAAGACTCCATATAGTATAATGCACTCCCCATAAGACTCCATATAGTATAATGCACTCCCCATAGGCATACTCTATATCACAAGACAGCATCCCCATAGGCAGATCCTGTAGTATAAGACAGCACCCCATAGGTAGACCCTGTAGTATAAGACAGAACCCCATAGGCAGACCCTGTAGTATAAGGCAGCACCCCATAGGCAGATTCTGAAGCATAAGGCAGCACCCATATATGCAGACCCTGTAGTATAAGACAGCCACCCATAGGCAGACTCTAGTAAAAGGAGGCACCATATAGGCAGACCCCATAGTATAAGGCAACACCCCATAGGAAGACTCTAGTAAAAGGCAGCACCCCATAGACAGACCCTGTAGTAAAAGGCAGTACCCCCATAGGCAGATCCTGAAGTATAAGGCAGCTCTCCTATAGGCAGATCCTGAAGTATAAGGCAGCCCCCTATAGGCAGATCCTGAAGTATAAGCCAGCCCCCATATAGGCAGATCCTGAAGTATAAGGCAGCACCCCTATAGGCAGATCCTGAAGTATAAAGCAGCCCCCTTATAGGCAGATCCTGAAGTATAAGGCAGCCCCTTATAGGCAGATCCTGAAGTATAAGGCAGCACCCCTATATGCAGATCCTGAAGTATAAGGCAGCCCCCCTATAGGCAGATCTTGAAGTATAAGGCAGCCCCCCTATAGGTAGATCCTGAAGTATAAGGCAGCCCCCCTATAGGCAGATCCTGAAGTATAAGGCAGCCACCCTATAGGCAGAACCTGAAGTATAAGGCAGCACCCTTATAGGTAGATCCTGAAGTATAAGGCAGCCCCCCTATAGGCAGATCCTGAAGTATAAGGCAGCCCCCATAAAAAAACAATAATTAAATACTCACCTCTCTTCCTCCTTGTTCCAGCGGTGCTCCGACCTCCCGCTCATCTTCTGACAATGGGCGCCGGGTGGTGACATCATTGCGCCCACTGTCAGCGTCGATGACGCCAGACGCTGACAGGTGGATGATGAGAGAAGGAGCGCAGAGCAGCACTCCTTTCCTCATCAGTACGGTGATGGGTGGGGGGCCCACTGCTGGCACCGGGCCCCCCCGGGCTGCTCAGTGGCTCCATAGCGGGTGGCAGAAGGTAACAGTTACAGTAGCATAGCTCCAGGTGGGCCCCCTCTGAGCACCGGGCCCGGAGCGATGGCCCACTCTGCCCCCCCGGTAGCTACGCTACTGAATCATACCTTCTCAAACCCAAATGTGTGTGTGTGGGGGGGGGTATTTATATCTTAATAAGTACCTCTTGGGCATGTTTAATGTCTTTTTTAATTCTTAGTCGCATTTCTAAAAGTTGTGCACCAGTATTAATGTATTTTGTGTTGTTCAGTTTTTAGTTGTATTTTAAATGTTAAATATATACATAACTTGACTAATATATAACTATATATGATAGTTAAGGTATATGAAAATAGCAGGGGCGGACACTGACAGCTTGGGGCCCCTGTGCAAGAAATATGTCTGGCCCCCCTCCCTGCCTGGCATGTCGCTTGCGATGAGGGGAATCTGGCTATGGAACCCCCCGGAGCTTCGAGCTCTGAGCAACAGGCCAGATTGCCCTCATTATCACTGTTCCCAAGGCACCATAGTAAAAGTTCTATTTGGGCCCTCACACCTCAAAAAAAAACAAAAACATATGTATTTTGTTACTGAGCTGGAGATTTACATCTCTGTTAGGATTCGGTTCTGCTGAGCCCAAACATGTATATATTATATTATATGTCTGGTATGTATACCATCTGGTGTCTGATAAAGGGTTATTCCCCAAATAAATCAAGTTATCTCCAGTACCGATGATAAAGGATAACTTACTGACTTTTGGAGGACTGACCACTGGGACCCCTAGCAAACCTGACAACAGGAATGCAGCTCAGCCATGAATAGATTGTAGGTGTGCATTCTTCACTTGTGATTAGTGTTGAGCGATACTTTCTGATATCGGAAAGTATCGGTATCGGAAAGTATCGGCCGATACCGTCAAAATATCGGATCTAATCCGATACCGATACCCGATCCCAATGCAAGTCAATGGGACGAAAATATCGGAATTAAAATAAACCCTTTATAAACTTGTAGGTTCATTCTACATGAAGGAAAACAACTAAGAATAATGTAGGATGTATTGGGGGACGTGGCGGAGACATTAAAGGCACAGAGGTTTAGCCCAATGTAATAGAATAGCAGGATTTTGGGTTTTTTTATGACGTTCGGCGGTAGAAAGATTTTGACTATGTTAATTTTTTTTTTATTTTGTCAGATATTGATGTTTCACTACTTCCACGCCCTTCACCTTCTTTTTTACTTCTCCCACACTTTCTTCTTCATTATCCTCATCATCAGCTTCTTTGACATCAACTTCTTCACCTTATTCATCTTCTTCTTCATCTTCTACCTATTATTTTTTTGGTTACATTGTTCATATTCTTTTTATTTTACTATTATCTTCATCATATTCTACTTCTTCATCATATTCTTATTTGTGACAGGCATTCCCGTAGTTGTTATCTATAAAAGTTTGAAGATTACACCTTCCGTTCTGCCTGTCACAAAAGAGTTACATTTGTCCGCGTTCAGTTTGGCCTGCAGCATCAGGCTTTATCCAGGGGCACCACGAGGAGGAACGGACTCACCCCCATACACTGCTTAGTCTTCTTCTGCTTATAATTTAGATAATATTTTTTGCTCTGATATTTAGTGTTATGCTTAATGTTCTTCTGCTCTTTGTTCTGCAGCCTCTTGTTCTTCTGCTTCTCGGTCTTCCAGGTCGTCGTCGTCTCCAAAGTCGTCGTCTCCGGGGTCGTCGTCATCGGGGTGGTCTTCAGGGTCGGCGTCTCCGGGGTCGTCGTCATCGGGGTGGTCTTCAGGGTCATCGTCTCCAGGGTCGTCGTCATCACGGTGGTTGTCGTCTCTGGTGTCGTCGTCATCTTAGGGGTGGTCTTCCGGGTCATCGTGTTTAGTCTCTTGAACTTGGAAATGTAGCAGAAGGTACAAGAAGGCTGAGAAAATGCCGAGAACCAGCTGATGGAACTGGAACTCGGATGGCTACCCGAAGGTCCAAGAGCCAATGGAACTACCGAGGACCAGCTGACGTTACTGGAACCCGGTTACTAAGCAGGAGGTACCCGTGCCTGAAAGCACTACCAAGGACCACCTGACGTTGGTGGAACTCGGATACCCAGAGGGAGGCACCTAAGCCAAAGGCTCTGCCCGGAACCAGCTGACGGTACTGGAACCAGGATGGGGAGCAGAAGGTACAAGAGCAAAAGACACTGCCGAGAACCAGCTGACGGTGCTGGAACCCGGATGGGTAGCCGAAGGTCCAAGAGCCAATGGAACTACCGAGGACCAGCTGACGTTACTGGAACCTGGTTACTAAGCAGGAGGTACCCGTGCCTGAAAGCACTACCAAGGACCACCTGACGTTGGTGGAACTCGGATACCCAGAGGGAGGCACCTAAGCCAAAGGCTCTGCCCAGAACCAGCTGACGGTACTGGAACCAGGATGGGGAGCAGAAGGTACAAGAGCAAGTGTCTGCGTGGCTTTTGCAGGACACGATGCCGGCTGCACAGCAGGGGAACAGCTGCGGGGCTGGGATTCATGGCCTGGCGCAGCACATATGTTCGCCTCTCGCACTCGGGTCCTTACACCCGCTTCAGACTGTGCGGCGTTAGCTGATCCCTTATCGCATGCCACGGCCATGAAGCCGCACAGTCTGAAGAAGGCGGAAGGAGATGAGGGACAGGTGAAGTGATGCACTGCTCATGCCCATCAATCACACCCTCGCAGTCCCAAGAAATAAGACACCGAGGGGCGTTGTGTGGGTCAGGGCGGCCGCAGAGGCGCAGGCAGCCAAACAATGATGCCAGAAGATGGGCAGCGCTACCACGGGGGTTGCAGCGTGTCATTACAAAGGAAAGTCACACCACCGGGACGGTTAAATGGTCACACAGAGGACACATTTTAGACGTGTTTTCAGCTCCACATGTGCGAGGAGAATACGTTTATGAGCCACCTTGCACACATGCAGCATTACCGCTGTACAAGGTGGCCTTAAAAACGTACAAACGCCTGGGGGAGGGGGGACAGGTTCCCTTCAATTTCAGTTCTTGTGTCTGCGTGGCTTTTGCAGGACACGATGCCGGCTGCACAGCAGGGGAACAGCTGGCGGTGCTGAACCCCACTGACACATTGGCTGGTGTTTTTCTCTGTGCAGCTAGCAGTACCGGGCCCCAACTGGCGGTGTTAGAGCCCGGGGTCAGCAGGAGGAGGAGATGGAGCAGAGTGTAGGCCGAAGCCTGCACTGGCGGCAGCTTTGGGTCTGTTGTGCCTGCGTGGCAGTTGCAGGACACGTTGCCGGCTGCACAGCAGGGGAACAGCTGGCGGTGCTGAACCCCACTGACACATTGGCTGGTGTTTGGCTCTGTGCAGCTAGCAGTACCGGGCCCCAACTGGCGGTGTTGGAGCCCGGGCTCTGCAGGGGGAGCAGAGTGTAGGCCGAAGCCTACTTGAACCAATTTCAAAGGTAACCTTTAACCCCCCCTCAGGGGTTACAAAGTAGAAGAGCCACAGCTTATGCAGCAGTAGTGCTGCACAAGTCAAAGGTTGCTCTTTTAATTTTGCTCCTTGCACACGCTGAATGAAACACGTATAACATTTAGCCCTTTATACAGTCAAACTGTGTTGGAGGCGCGAGTTCCCTTCGTAATGAGACGCAGCACAGATGTCAAGAATCCCACCTTGGTGCTGGGTGCAGCCTCATGAGCGTTGTTATTTGCTGTACAGGAGTCTGCGCTGTCGTGTTATCCCCTGGCCTAGCGCTGTTAGCGCTGCCCATCTTCTGACCTCATTTAATGTCGGCCGGTGCGGTTCGCGATGACCATGAATCCCAGCCCCGCAGTGTCTTAACATTGTTAAAACACTGCGGGGCTGGGATTCATGGCCTGGCGCAGCACATATGTTCGCCTCTCGCACTCGGGTCCTTACACCCGCTTCAGACTGTGCGGCGTCAGCTGATCCCTTATCGCATGCCACGGCCATGAAGCCGCACAGTCTGAAGAAGGCGGAAGGAGATGAGGGACAGGCGAAGTGATGCACTGCTCATGCCCATCAATCACACCCTCGCAGTCCCAAGAAATAAGACACCGAGGGGCGTTGTGTGGGTCAGGGCGGCCGCAGAGGCGCAGGCAGCCAAACAATGATGCCAGAAGACGGGCAGCGCTACCACGGGGGTTGCAGCGTGTCATTACAAAGGAAAGTCACACCACCGGGACGGTTAAATGGTCACACAGAGGACACATTTTAGACGTGTTTTCAGCTCCACATGTGCGAGGAGAATACGTTTATGAGCCACCTTGCACACATGCAGCATTACCGCTGTACAAGGTGGCCTTAAAAACGTACAAACGCCTGGGGGAGGGGGGACAGGTTCCCTTCAATTTCAGTTCTTGTGTCTGCGTGGCTTTTGCAGGACACGATGCCGGCTGCATAGCAGGGGAACAGCTGGCGGTGCTGAACCCCACTGACACATTGGCTGGTGTTTTTCTCTGTGCAGCTAGCAGTACCGGGCCCCAACTGGCGGTGTTAGAGCCCGGGGTCAGCAGGAGGAGGAGATGGAGCAGAGTGTAGGCCGAAGCCTACTTGAACCAATTTCAAAGGTAACCTTTAACCCCCCCTCAGGGGTTACAAAGTTGAAGAGCCACAGCTTATGCAGCAGTAGTGCTGCACAAGTCAAAGGTTGCTCTTTTAATTTTGCTCCTTGCACACGCTGAATGAAACACGTATAACATTTAGCCCTTTATACAGTCAAACTGTGTTGGAGGCGCGAGTTCCCTTCGTAATGAGACGCAGCACAGATGTCAAGAATCCCACCTTGGTGCTGGGTGCAGCCTCCTGAGCGTTGTTATTTGCTGTACAGGAGTCTGCGCTGTCGTGTTATCCCCTGGCCTAGCGCTGTTAGCGCTGCCCATCTTCTGACCTCATTTAATGTCGGCCGGTGCGGTTCGCGATGACCATGAATCCCAGCCCCGCAGTGTCTTAACATTGTTAAAACACTGCGGGGCTGGGATTCATGGCCTGGCGCAGCACATATGTTCGCCTCTCGCACTCGGGTCCTTACACCCGCTTCAGACTGTGCGGCGTCAGCTGATCCCTTATCGCATGCCACGGCCATGAAGCCGCACAGTCTGAAGAAGGCGGAAGGAGATGAGGGACAGGCGAAGTGATGCACTGCTCATGCCCATCAATCACACCCTCGCAGTCCCAAGAAATAAGACACCGAGGGGCGTTGTGTGGGTCAGGGCGGCCGCAGAGGCGCAGGCAGCCAAACAATGATGCCAGAAGACGGGCAGCGCTACCAAGGAGCTTGTTGCGTGTCAATACAAAGGAAAATCACACCTGAGGGACGTTTTAATGGTCGCAGAGGACTCATTTTTAGACGTGTTCACTTCAACATGGGCAAGGAGATTAAGTTTCTGAGCCACCTTGCACACATGCAGCATTACTGTCGTACAAGGTGGCTGTAAAACGTAAAAACGCCTGGGGGAGGGGGGACAGGTTTCCTTCAATTTCAGTTCTTGTGTCTGCGTGGCTGTTGCAGGACACGTTGCCGGCTACACAGCAGGGGAACAGCTGGCGGTGCTGAACCCCACTGACACATTGGCTGGTGTTTGGCTCTGTGCAGCTAGCACATCTGGGCCCCAACTGGCGGTGTTAGAGCCCAGGGTCAGCAGGAGGAGGAGAGGGAGCAGAGTGTAGGCCGAAGCCTGCACTGGAGCAAGTTGAAAGGGAAACTTTAACCCCCCCCCCAGGCGTTTGTAGCTGAAAGAGCCATCGTGTACAGCACTAATGCTGGAAAAGGTAAACTTAGCTCTTTTAATTATGGTCCTTGCACATGCTGAACCTAACACCTCCCTACGGCTTCTTCTGACTGTGCGGTGTCACGGCCGTGGCATGCTATTAGGGACCAGCTGACACCGAACAGTCTGAAGAAGCCATAGGGAGATGAGTGAGAGGTGGAGGTTCAGATATGCACTGCGCATGTCCATGGATCTCAGGCCCCCAGTGGGATTAAATCAGAAGACAGTACGAGGCGGGCTCTCGGCCAGCGCGGCCGCACAGGCGCAGCCAGCCTGACACCAAATGATGTCAGAAGACGGGCAGCGCAAAATGTGTGCATGGCCAAGGGCTAACCTAACAGCGCAGGCTCCGGGACTGATTCAAACAACGCTGAGGAGGCGGCGCACGGCTCCAAGGGGGTAAGAATGACGGCTGTGCTGCGTCACATCACAAAGGAAAGTTCCACCAACCGTACGGTATCACGGTAGGAGGGGACACTTTTCATAAGTGTTAGGATCAGCATGTGCAAGGAGCACCACGAAAAGAGGCACTTTTTCCCTTTGCATCATTACTGCTGCACAAGGTGGCTCCTTCAGTAACAAACGCCTGGGGGGGGGGGACAGGTTCCCTTAAATTTAACTTGTTGTGCCTGCGTGACGGTCGCAGTACACGTTGCCGGCTGCACAGCAGGGGAACAGCTGGCGGTGCTGAACCCCACTAACACATTGGCGAGGTGTTTGGCTCTGTGCGGACAGCACTTCTGGACGGCAACTAGCGGTGTTGGAGCCCAGGGACAGGTGGAGGAGGAGGAGGTGGAGGAGGTAGGAGGGATTGCCACACACACAGCAGGGGAACAGCTGACGTTACTGAACCCCAATAACAGAGGAGCGACTGTTGGGACTGTGCGGACAGCACTTCTGGACGGCAACTAGTGGTGTTGGAGCCCAGGGACAGGTGGAAAAGCAGAGGAACACAATGTAGGCCGAAGCCTGAGAAAGTCGAAAGGGAACCTTTAACCCCCCCCAAGGCGTTTGTAGCTGAAAGAGCCAGCTTGTGCAGCACAAAAGATGCAAAAGGAAAAGGTGGCTCTTTTCATCATGCTCCTTGCAAACACAGAACTAAACACTTATAAAATGTGTCCCCTGAAACCGTGAAACCGTCCCGGAGGTGGGACTTTCCTTCGTAATATGACGCAGCACAGCCGTCATTCCTACCCCCCGGCGCCGCGCCCCGGCTCCTCAGCGTAGTTTGATTCCGTCCCGGAGCCTGCGCTGTTATGTTATCCCTTGGCCAGGCACACTTAGCGCTGCCCATCTTCTGACATCATTTGGTGTCAGGCTGGCTGCGCCTGTGCGGCCGCGCTGGCCGAGAGCCCGCCTCGCAGTGTCTTCTGATTTTATCCCACTGGGGGCCTGGGATCCATGGCCATGCGCAGTGCATATCCTCGCCTCTCACTCCCCTCCCTACGGCTTCTTAAGACTGTGCGGTGTCACGGCCGTGGCATGCTATTAGGGACCAGCTGCCACCGAACAGTCTGAAGAAGCCATAGGGAGATGAGTGAGAGGTGGAGGTTCAGATATGCACTGCGCATGTCCATGGATCCCAGGCCCCCAGTGGGATTAAATCAGAAGACACTGCGAGGCGGGCTCTCGGCCAGCGCAGCCGCACAGGCGCAGCCATCCTGACACCAAATGATGCCAGAAGACGGGCAGCGCTAAGTGTGCCTGGCCACGGGATAACATAACAGCGCAGGCTCCGGGACGGAATCAAACAACGCTGAGGAGCCGGGGCGCGGCGCCGGGGGGGGGGGAGGAATGACGGCTGTGCTGCGTCATATTACGAAGGAAAGTCCCACCTCCGGGACGGTTTTACGGTATCAGTGGACACATTTTATAAGTGTTAAGTTCTGCGTGTGCAAGGAGCTAAACCAAAATAGCTACCTTTTCCTTGTGCAGCATTACTGCTGCACAAGGAGGCTCTTTCAGTAACAAACGCCTTGGGGGGGGGGGACAGATTCCCTTACATTTCAGTTGTTGTGTCAGCGTGGCGGTCGCATGACACATTGCCGGCTACACAGCTGGGGATCAGCTGAGGTTACTGAAACCCAATAACACTGGGTCGTATGTTTTGACTGTGCAGACGGCACTTCTGAGCCTCAACTGGCGGTGTTGGAGCCCAGGAATTTAAGTTCAGGTGGTAGAAAGATGAACACAACAGGAGACCTGGATAACGTATACAGTGACCTAATTATTTAATCAGGAGGAGGAGTGGCAAATTCCTGCGAGATCCAGGCCTTGTTCATTTTCAGGAAAGTAAGCCGGTCAACGTTATCGGAGGATAGTCGCATGCGACGGTCAGTTAGTACACCACCTGCAGCACTAAAGACACGTTCCGATAATACACTGGCCGCAGGGCAAGACAGCACCTCCAATGCATACTGGCTTAGCTCTGGCCATGTATCCAGCTTTGAGACCCAAAACTTGAAAGGGGAAGAGCCGTCTGGGAGTACAGCAAGAGGGCAAGACATGTAGTCTGTCACCATCTGAAGGAACCGTTGCCTCCTGCTGACTGGAGCCGTCTGTGATGGTGTAGACTTTTGTGGGGGGCACAGAAAACTGTGCCACAGTTGGGCCATACTGGTCTTGCCTTGGGCAGAGGCACTGCTTCTGCTCCCTCTTTGTGCAGAGCCTCCACCACTGCCTGGACGCACTGAGCTGCTTTGGAATGCACTAGCAGCACTTCTCTCAGTTGGAATGGAGAAGATGATGGAATTGACCAGTGTGTCTTGGTACTCCCGCATTTTTCGCTCCCGGTTCAACGGTGTGATGAGGCTTTCTACGTTGTCCCGGTAGCGAGGATCGAGGAGGGTGAACACCCAATAATCAGACATGTTGAGAATGTGGGCGATGCGGCGGTCGTTTCTCAGGCACTGCAGCATGTAATCCACCATGTGCTGCAGACTGCCAACTGCCCAAGAAACGCTGTCCCCTGCTGGAGGCGTGATATCTGCCCGCTCGTCATCACCCCACCCTCGCTGTACACACTGAGTACTGGACAATTCGGTAACTCCCTCCTCTGGACGGATGTCTTCTTCCTCCATTGACTCCTCCTCATCCTCCTCACAAACTGTCCCCTGCCTACGCGTTTGTGAGGAACCACGTGGCGCTGACTGTCCAGAAGATGATGGAAATGGTGAATCCTCATCCTCCACCTCTTCCACAACATCATCCCTTAGCGCTTGCAGTGATTTTTCAAGCAGGCAGATAAGGGGGACAGTCATGCTGACTAGTGCATCATCTGCACTCGCCATCCGCGTGGAATAATCAAAGGGACGCAAAACCTGGCAGACGTCATTCATAGTGGCCCACTCTGTGGTTGTGAAGTCTGTACGGCGCTGACTGCGACTTCTTTGCGCCTGAAGCAGCTGGTACTCCATTACAGCTTGCTGCTGCTCACACAACCGCTCCAACATATGTAACGTGGAATTCCACCTGGTAGGTAGGTCACATATGATGCGATGTTCCGGCAGGCGGTGTCGGCGCTGCAGAGCCGCAATGCGCGCTTTTGCCGTGCTGGAACGCCGCAAGTGAGCACACTCTAGGCGGACCTTGTGCAGCAGTGCATCAAGATCCGGATAGTCCCTCAAAAAGCTCTGCACGACCAAATTGAGCGCATGTGCAGACATGGGATGTGAGTGAGGTTGCCGAGGCCCAGAGCTGCCACCAGATTTCGGCCATTATCACACACTACCATGCCTGGCTGGAGATTCGCTGGCACAAACCACACATCGCTCTCCTGCTTGATGGCATTCCAGAGCTCCTGCGCTGTGTGGCTACGATTCCCCAAAAAAATTAATTTCAAGACGGCCTGTTGACGTTTGGCCACGGCTGTGCTCATGTCGGTCGTAACAGGTACACGTTCATCACGGGTCCATGTGGAGGTGGACTGTGACGGCTCCTGCAGCGATGATTCTGAGGAACTGGTGTAAGAGGAGGAGTCAATGCGTACAGAATGGATTCCTGCAATCCTTGGAGTGGGCAGGACACGTCCTGCGCCACTCGCACGGTCTGTACCCGGCTCAACGACATTAACCCAATGTGCAGTGAGGGAAAGGTATCGCCCCTGTCCATGTTGACTGGTCCACGCATCGGTGGTGAGGTGGACCTTGCTACTGACGGCGTTCAGTAGCGCGTGTTTTATGTGTCCCTCCACATGCTTGTGCAGGGCAGGGACGGCTTGCCTGCTGAAGTAAAAGCGGCTGGGCACATTGTACTGTGGGACTGCCAATGACATCAAGTCACGGAAGCTGTCAGTCTCCACCAGCCTGAATGACAGCATTTCCAGTGACAGAAGTTTGGCAATGCCTGCAGTCAGAGCCTGTGCTCGTGGGTGGTTTGACGAGAAAGGCCGCCTTTTCTCCCATGCCTGTACTACCGATGGCTGTAGACTGGGCTGGGAGTGTGTGGATGACTGGGAAAGTGGTGCTGCGGGTGGAATTACAGCGGGTGTTGTGAAATTGGATTTTGGGCTCCCCCGGTGGCCACTGGTGGAATTGAACTGGTGTGCATCATCCTCTCTGTTCACCTGTTTCCATCAGGATGTGGGAGTCGCTATTTAGCCTTGCTCCTCTGTCACTTCCATGCCGGTCAACATTGTAATCAGAAGCCTTTCTGTGCATGTTCCTGCTGCTAGACAACTCCCAGCTAAGTTGGACTTTAGTCCTTGTTTGTTTTTGCATTTTGCTCCAGTTCACAGCTGTAGTTTCGTTTCTGTGTCTGGAAAGCTCTTGTGATCTGAAATTGCCACTCTGATGTTATGAGTTAATACTAGAGTCTTAAAGTAATTTCAGGATGGAGTTTTGATAGGGTTTTCAGCTGACCATGAAAGTGCCCTTTCTGTCTTCCTGCTATCTAGTAAGCGGACCTCAATTTTGCTAAACCTATTTTCATACTACGTTTGTCATTTAATCTAAAATCACCGCCAATATTTGTGGGGGCCTCTGTCTGCCTTTCGGGGAAATTTCTCTAGAGGTGAGCCAGGACTATATTTTCCTCTGCCAGGATTAGTTAGTCCTCCGGCCGGCGCTGGGCGTCTAGGGATAAAACGCAGGCTACGCTACCCGGCTACTGTTAGTTGTTGCGGCAGGTTTAGTTCATGGTCAGTTTAGTTTCCATCCTTCCAAGAGCTAGTTCTTATGTTTGCTGGGCTATGTTCTCTTGCCATTGAGAACCATAACAGTTTGACCGGCCCAAAAAAGGGTTAAATTAATTGACAGAGAAAGGAGAGAAAAGAGAAGTCTGCTGAAGATTTTTTTTTTTTTTTTTCCTTCAGTTCTGAGTGTGCTTGTAATTGAATCTCTTGCAAGTCTGCCTATATTGCAGCCTTTCTCTCTCTCTCTCCTTCTAATCCTGGAATGGCTCTGTGTTCACCTGTTTAAAATGGATATTCAGAGTTTAGCTGCAGGTTTGAATAATCTCACCACGAAAGTTCAAAATTTACAAGATTTTGTTGTTCATGTTCCTATATCTGAACCTAGAATTCCTTTGCCTGAATTTTTCTCGGGGAATAGGTCGTGCTTTCTAAATTTCAAAAATAATTGCAAGTTGTTTTTGTCCCTGAAATCTCGCTCTGCTGGAGATCCTGCTCAGCAGGTCAGGATTGTGATTTCCTTGCTCCGGGGCGACCCTCAGGATTGGGCTTTTGCATTGGCTCCAGGGGATCCTGCGTTGCTCAATGTGGATGCGTTTTTTCTGGCCTTGGGGTTGCTTTATGAGGAACCTCAGTTAGAACTTCAGGCGGAAAAGGCCTTGATGTCCCTATCTCAGGGGCAAGACGAAGCTGAAATATACTGCCAGAAATTCCGTAAATGGGCTGTGCTTACTCAGTGGAATGAGTGCGCCCTGGCGGCGAATTTCAGAGAGGGTCTCTCTGATGCCATTAAGGATGTTATGGTGGGGTTCCCTGTGCCTGCGGGTCTGAATGAGTCCATGACAATGGCTATCCAGATCGATAGGCATCTGCGGGAGTGCAAACCTGTGCACCATTTGGCGGTGTCTACTGAGAAGACGCCAGAGAATATGCAATGTGATAGAATTCTGTCCAGAAGTGAACGGCAGAATTTTAGACGAAAAAATGGGTTGTGCTTCTATTGCGGTGATTCAACTCATGTTATATCAGCATGCTCTAAGCGTACTAAGAAGCTTGATAAGTCTGTTTCAATTGGCACTTTACAGTCTAAGTTTATTCTATCTGTGACCCTGATTTGTTCTTTATCATCTATTACCGCGGATGCCTATGTCGACTCTGGCGCCGCTTTGAGTCTTATGGATTGGTCCTTTGCCAAACGCTGTGGGTATGATTTGGAGCCTCTTGAAACTCCTATACCCCTGAAGGGGATTGACTCCACCCCATTGGCTAGCAATAAACCACAATACTGGACACAAGTAACTATGCGGATTAATCCGGATCACCAGGAGATTATTCGCTTTCTTGTGCTGTATAACCTACATGATGTGTTGGTGCTTGGATTGCCATGGCTGCAATCTCATAACCCAGTCCTTGACTGGAAAGCTATGTCTGTGTTAAGCTGGGGATGTAAGGGGACGCATGGGGACGTACCTGTGGTTTCCATTTCATCATCTATTCCCTCTGAGATTCCTGAATTCTTGACTGAATATCGTGACGTTTTTGAAGAACCTAAGCTTGGTTCATTACCTCCGCACCGGGAGTGCGATTGTGCCATAGATTTGATTCCGGGTAGTAAATACCCTAAGGGTCGTTTATTTAATCTGTCTGTGCCTGAACATGCTGCTATGCGAGAATATATAAAGGAGTCCTTGGAAAAGGGACATATTCGTCCTTCGTCATCTCCCTTAGGAGCCGGTTTTTTCTTTGTGGCTAAGAAAGATGGCTCTTTGAGGCCGTGCATTGATTATCGGCTTTTGAATAAAATCACGGTTAAATATCAATATCCGTTGCCACTGCTGACTGATTTGTTTGCTCGCATAAAGGGGGCCAAGTGGTTCTCTAAGATAGATCTCCGTGGGGCGTATAATTTGGTGCGAATTAAGCAGGGGGATGAGTGGAAAACCGCATTTAATACGCCCGAGGGCCACTTTGAGTATTTGGTGATGCCTTTTGGTCTTTCAAATGCCCCTTCAGGCTTTCAGTCCTTTATGCATGACATTTTCCGTGATTATTTGGATAAATTTATGATTGTGTATCTGGATGATATTTTGATTTTTTCGGATGACTGGGACTCTCATGTCCAGCAGGTCAGGAGGGTTTTTCAGGTTTTGCGGTCTAATTCCTTGTGTGTGAAGGGTTCTAAGTGCGTTTTTGGGGTTCAAAAGATTTCCTTTTTGGGATATATTTTTTCCCCCTCTTCCATCGAGATGGATCCTGTCAAGGTTCAGGCTATTTGTGATTGGACGCAACCCTCTTCTCTTAAGAGTCTTCAGAAATTTTTGGGCTTTGCTAACTTTTATCGTCGATTTATTGCTGGTTTTTCTGATGTTGTTAAACCATTGACTGATTTGACTAAGAAGGGTGCTGATGTTGCTGATTGGTCCCCTGCTGCTGTGGAGGCCTTTCGGGAGCTTAAGCGCCGCTTTTCTTCCGCCCCTGTGTTGCGTCAGCCTGATGTTGCTCTTCCTTTTCAGGTTGAGGTCGACGCTTCTGAAATCGGAGCGGGGGCGGTTTTGTCGCGGAGAAGTTCCGATTGCTCCGTGATGAGACCTTGTGCTTTTTTCTCGCGTAAATTTTCGCCCGCCGAGCGGAATTATGATGTTGGGAATCGGGAGCTTTTGGCCATGAAGTGGGCTTTTGAGGAGTGGCGTCATTGGCTTGAGGGGGCTAGACATCAGGTGGTGGTATTGACTGACCACAAAAATCTAATTTATCTTGAGTCCGCCAGACGCCTGAATCCTAGACAGGCGCGCTGGTCGTTGTTTTTCTCTCGGTTTGATTTTGTGGTGTCCTACCTGCCGGGTTCTAAGAATGTTAAGGCGGATGCCCTTTCTAGGAGTTTTGAGCCTGACTCCCCTGGTAATTCTGAACCTACAGGTATCCTTAAGGATGGAGTGATATTGTCTGCCGTTTCTCCAGACCTGCGGCGGGCCTTGCAGGAGTTTCAGGCGGATAGACCTGATCGTTGCCCACCTGGTAGACTGTTTGTTCCTGATGATTGGACCAGTAAAGTCATCTCTGAGGTTCATTCTTCTGCGTTGGCAGGTCATCCTGGAATCTTTGGTACCAGGGATTTGGTGGCAAGGTCCTTCTGGTGGCCTTCCCTGTCTCGAGATGTGCGAGGCTTTGTGCAGTCTTGTGACGTTTGTGCTCGGGCCAAGCCTTGTTGTTCTCGGGCTAGTGGATTGTTGTTGCCCTTGCCTATCCCGAAGAGGCCCTGGACGCACATCTCGATGGATTTTATTTCGGATCTTCCTGTTTCTCAGAAGATGTCTGTCATCTGGGTGGTGTGTGACCGTTTCTCTAAGATGGTCCATTTGGTTCCCCTGCCTAAGTTGCCTTCTTCTTCCGAGTTGGTTCCTCTGTTTTTTCAAAATGTGGTCCGTTTGCATGGTATTCCGGAGAATATCGTTTCTGACAGAGGAACCCAATTCGTGTCTAGATTTTGGCGAGCATTCTGTGCTAGGATGGGCATAGATTTGTCTTTCTCGTCTGCTTTCCATCCTCAGACTAATGGCCAGACCGAGCGGACGAATCAGACCTTGGAGACATATTTGAGGTGTTTTGTGTCTGCAGATCAGGATGATTGGGTTGCTTTTTTGCCTTTAGCGGAGTTTGCCCTCAATAATCGGGCCAGCTCTGCCACCTTGGTGTCTCCTTTTTTCTGTAATTCAGGGTTTCATCCTCGATTTTCTTCTGGTCAGGTGGAATCTTCGGATTGTCCTGGAGTGGATGCTGTGGTGGAGAGGTTGCATCAGATTTGGGGGCAGGTAGTGGACAATTTGAAGTTGTCCCAGGAGAAGACTCAGCTTTTTGCCAACCGCCGGCGTCGGGTTGGTCCTCGGCTTTGTGTTGGGGACTTGGTGTGGTTGTCTTCTCGTTTTGTCCCTATGAGGGTTTCTTCTCCTAAGTTTAAGCCTCGGTTCATCGGCCCGTACAAGATATTGGAGATTCTTAACCCTGTGTCCTTCCGTTTGGACCTCCCTGCATCTTTTTCTATTCATAATGTTTTTCATCGGTCATTGTTGCGCAGGTATGAGGTACCGGTTGTGCCTTCCGTTGAGCCTCCTGCTCCGGTGTTGGTTGAGGGCGAGTTGGAGTACGTTGTGGAAAAAATCTTGGACTCCCGTGTTTCCAGACGGAAACTCCAGTATCTGGTCAAATGGAAGGGATACGGTCAGGAGGATAATTCTTGGGTGACTGCCTCTGATGTTCATGCCTCCGATCTGGTCCGTGCCTTTCATAGGGCTCATCCTGATCGCCCTGGTGGTTCTGGTGAGGGTTCGGTGCCCCCTCCTTGAGGGGGGGGTACTGTTGTGAAATTGGATTTTGGGCTCCCCCGGTGGCCACTGGTGGAATTGAACTGGTGTGCATCATCCCCTCTGTTCACCTGTTTCCATCAGGATGTGGGAGTCGCTATTTAACCTTGCTCCTCTGTCACTTCCATGCCGGTCAACATTGTAATCAGAAGCCTTTCTGTGCATGTTCCTGCTGCTAGACAACTCCCAGCTAAGTTGGACTTTAGTCCTCGTTTGTTTTTGCATTTTGTTCCAGTTCACTGCTGTAGTTTCGTTTCTGTGTCTGGAAAGCTCTTGTGATCTGAAATTGCCACTCTGATGTTATGAGTTAATACTAGAGTCTTAAAGTAATTTCAGGATGGTATTTTGATAGGGTTTTCAGCTGACCATGAAAGTGCCCTTTCTGTCTTCCTGCTATCTAGTAAGCGGACCTCAATTTTGCTAAACCTATTTTCATACTACGTTTGTCATTTCATCTAAAATCACCGCCAATATATGTGGGGGCCTCTGTCTGCCTATCGGGGAAACTTCTCTAGAGGTGAGCCAGGACTATATTTTCCTCTGCCAGGATTAGTTAGTCCTCCGGCCGGCGCTGGGCGTCTAGGGATAAAAAACGTAGGCAACGCTACCTGGCTACTGTTAGTTGTGCGGCAGGTTTAGTTCATGGTCAGTTTAGTTTCCATCCTTCCAAGAGCTAGTACTTATCTTTGCTGGGCTATGTTCTCTTGCCATTGAGAACCATAACAGTAATGGTAGTAATCTAGGAGTAGTGGGTCTATCTATTTTCAAAAAACCTATCGGACAATCAGATTTTGCAGCCTGGAGTAAATGGCGCTCTGAATTTGGTAAAACATTTTCAGGCATCAATTTACTCAATGCCCTAAGCTGTCCAGCTAAATAGTATAGGAAAAAATCAGGCAACGCCGCCCCTCCCATTTGCTTAGATCTATGTAAAGTAGATAATTTGAGTTTAGGTCTGGTTTTCCCCCAGATAAATGATGAAATTAAAGAGTTCAAATTTGAAAAGAAGGATTTGGGAACAGGAACTGCACTATGTTGAAGGGAGTAGTTAAGCTTCAGGAGCAATATCATCTTAATCAGATTTATACGACCAGAGACAGATAGTGGTAACTTACTCCAGACTGAAAATTTATATTTAACCAAGTCTAGTAATGGGAGAATATTAAATTGTAAATCAAGCCTACTATATTTTGGTATAATTATTCCTAAGTATTTAAAGCTAGATACCACCGGTAATGAGGAGAGTCCTTCAAGGTGATCTGTTGAATCATGGGTAAGAGGCATCAAGCAGACTTATCCCAATTAATATATAACCCCGAACGCTTGCTAAATCCGTTTATAATAGTGATCACATGCGGGGAGGTCTCTTCTACATTATTCATAAAAATTACCATATCATCTGCATATAAACCAATGACATCCGTGCGATCAGCTATCTCAATACCCTTAATAGATGGAGTGGATCTCATAAGTATTGCTAATGCTTCAATCGCATGAGCAAATAAAGCTGGGGAGAGCGTGCACCCCTGACGAGTTCCTCTTTTCAGGGAAAATGTTTCTGACATGGAGTTGTTAATAATTATCCGTGCTTTAGGTTTCAGATAAATTGCACTAATCCATCTTTGAAATTTAGGACCGAATTGGTATCTCTGTAAGCATGCAGATAAAAAGGGCCAATCTAGAGAGTCAAATGCATTGGCCGCGTCCAGCGAGGCCAAGGCCCATCTATTCTCTGTTACCAATGAAGCATACTGGGCTATTGATTGAACTCTCTTAATATTAATGGATATACTTTTACCTGGCATAAATCCTGTCTGGTCTGGGTGTATTATGTCCAAAATTACCGTGTTTAATCTAGTAGCAAAAATTGTAGTAAAAATTTTATAATCAACATTAACTAATGAAATAGGGCGATATGATCCACAATCCAGGGGGTCTTTTCCTTCTTTTATTACTTCTATAATATTTGCTTCATAGTAGGAGTCTGGTAGAGAACCGCCCTTCCAAATACCCTGGAATACCTTCAAAAGACTTGGCGCTAAAATGTCTCAATATTTTTGTACATTTCTATGGGGAACCCATCTGGGCCTGGTGCCTTTCCAGAGGCCATATCTGCTATAGCCAGGTTAATATCTTCCAAAGTAAAGTCCGTCCTATGCTAATTTATTTTTGGGGGCCTGGGAGAGGGGTATTTTTCTTAGCGATCCAGTGGTGCACATTGACAAGGTGCACCACTGGATTCGCTATATTGATGACGTATTTTTTGTTTGGGAAGGAACGATCGAACAACTCAATGAATTTATGTCCAAGCTTAATATGAATAATCTCTATATCAGGCTTACCTTCTCCCATGGCCGCTAAGTTAATTTTTTGGATCTGGACGTTTGTGTTTCTCCTCAAGGGCTGATTGAGACCAATGTGTATCGGAAGCCTACGTGTCATGAATCCCCAATGGCTAGGGATAGCACAGGACAAGCAAAGTATAATAAATATCGGACGAGCTCTAGGGTGATGGAACCTGGGCTGACCGCTGCCCTACGCCTGACAAACGCAACTAGAGATAGCCAGGGAGCGTGCCTACGTTGGTTCTAGACGCCACGCACCAGCCTAAGAGCTAACTAGTACTGCAGAGAAAACAAAGACCTCACTTGCCTCCAGAGGAATTAACCCCAAAGATATAGTTGCCCCCCACATGTAATGACGGTGAAATGAGAGGAAGGCACACACATAGAGATGATGTATATAGCTTTAGCAAATAGAGGCCCGCTGAAAACTAGAAAGCAGAATGACACAAAAGGGGACTGAGCGGTCAGCAAAAAACCCTAATCAAAAAAAAAACCATCCTGAGATTACAAGAACCCATGTGCCAACTCATGGCACATGGGGAGAACCTCAGTCCACTAGAGCAACCAGCTAACAAAGAGACATTCTAAGCAAGCTGGACAAAAAAACCAAACAACTGAAAATCAGCACTTAGCTTATCCTGAAAGATCTGGGAGCAGGTAGGCAGGAACCAAACAGAGCACATCTGAACACATTGATAGCCGGCAAGGGAAATGACAGAAAGGCCAGGTAAAATAGGAAACACCCAGCCTCTGATGGACAGATGGAAACCAAAGGCCGCAACCCACCAAAGTCACCCAGTACCAGCAGTAACCACCAGAGGGAGCCCGCAAACAGAATCCACAACAGTACCCCCCCCTTGAGGAGGGGTCACCGAACCCTCACGAGAACCCCCAGGGCGATCAGGGTGAGCTCTATGGAAGGCGCGGACCAAATCAGTCGCATGAACATCGGAGGCGACCACCCAGGAATTGTCCTCCTGACCATAACCCTTCCACTTAACCAAATACTGGAGTTTGCGTCTGGAAACACGAGAATCCAAGATCTTTTCAACAACATACTCCAATTCTCCCTCCACCAGCACCGGAGCAGGAGGCTCGACCGAAGGAACAACAGGCACCTCATACCTCCGCAACAATGACCGATGGAACACATTATGAATAGTGAACGATGCTGGGAGATCCAAACGGAAAGATACAGGGTTAAGAATCTCCGAGATCCTATAAGGACCGATGAACCGAGGCTTGAACTTAGGAGAAGAGACCTTCATAGGGACAAAACGAGAAGACAACCACACCAAGTCCCCAACAAGAAGTCGGGGACCCACACGGCGACGGCGATTAGCAAACTGCTGAGTCTTCTCCTGAGATAACTTCAAATTGTCCACCACCTGATTCCAAATGTGATGTAGCCTGTCCACCACCACGTCCACTCCAGGACAATCCGAAGACTCCACCTGACCAGAGGAAAAACGAGGATGAAACCCCGAATTACAAAAAAAAGGAGAGACCAACGTGGCCGAACTAGCCCGATTATTAAGAGCAAATTCGGCCAGTGGCAAAAAAGCAACCCAGTCATCCTGATCAGCAGAAACAAAACACCTCAAATAAGTTTCCAAGGTCTGATTAGTTCGCTCCGTCTGGCCATTCGTCTGAGGATGGAATGCAGACGAGAAAGACAAATCAATGCCCATCTTGGCACAAAACGTCCGCCAAAATCTAGACACAAACTGGGATCCCCTGTCAGAAATGATATTCTCCGGAATCCCATGCAAACAAACCACGTTCTGAAAAAACAAAGGAACCAACTCAGAGGAGGAGGGCAACTTAGGCAAGGAAGAAACTGAGAAAATTATGAATCATGCCAATAGGTGAACAGGATTAATTATTACATGAACTTCCTGTTATCTAGGTGTCAATGCGATACACGGCACAATGAATTGAGAACGGAATTAGTGCTATAGTACGAAGAGGCACCATAGGGGACTAAATAGCATTAACATATGCATTTAAGTTATAACCCTTCACTGTATATATGTCCGGTAATAGTGTGCTCTTATATCTAGGGACACGTATATCCCAGGCTTGGTGGTGCGCATGCGCTACTGAGCGGGGAATCCCAGCGCTAAATGACGTAGGAGAGCATTTAAATCTATCCGGAAATACAAGGGTAAGCCCGGTGTGCACGTCACACGCCAGAGGGCGGAGCTTAGATTAGCGCGGCACGGAGCTGAGTTGATAAATAACACAGAGAACAAGGGGGAGACCCGTAATGGCAGCAGCATTCTCCCCTGATGACTCCATAAGGAAGAAACGCGTCGGGAGACGCTCCTTCTAGAAGCATACCAGTACACTAAGGACGGACATGAGGTGGATGGAGATGAGAGGAACAGCTGGGAAATGACTGAGCGGAGTATGCGGTGAGATCCACCCAAACATTTTGTTATTTTGTCCCATGCATTACAGCGTTCCAGTGAAAGATATCCCACCATCATTACCCTTAGAAGGTGCAACTACTTTACCCATCAGGGAACACTCATATGATGAAATTGAGTTAGGTAGTTTCCCATGAATACGGATGGGTAGTTATGTTGGTGATGCATCTGGAAAGATATTTGGTATTGTTTGCTAATCAGCACTGAAAGTATCCCAATCCTACATAGCATCTAAATGTATAAGCTAAGTGGAATATTTGCATGCAAGGTATTGGTGCATGTATTAGACATACAGCATATGTATTTTGGTGGTCCATAAACCACCGTAAGTTCTGATTAGAGGCTTAAACTGTATTTCTTCTAGTGAGATACAAACAGTTAGAGTGAAAACCGTATTGTGGGAGAGCATTTTATATCTACAAACGGTAGTCTACACTGCATTACATATTGGCTGACCCATTTAGGGTATCTATGCAAAAAATTGTGGATTGGTGAGTGATTTTTAACACTTACAGTGCTGTCTGTTATTTGCATTTATATTTGTATTTGTCTGTTGGTATATTTTTTTCCCCCTTCTGTGTTGGTAATAGGGCACAAATCACAATAGGTTATCCATTTTTGTTTTTTTGTGTTTTTTTTTGTGGATATATATAAATGGGCCATTGATTGGTTCCTTTTAAAGAATACCTAATAAAGGTTAAATTTTATCCAGTTGCTAAAAATTAGATTTAATTTATTGGATTAGTACACCACGCTCAATATATAAGTTATCATTGGCATGGCAGGATTTCTCAGTACAGGAATTGACACCAATCAATGGGTTACGGAGGCTAGGGAAGTTTTCTCAGACAGATCCTACACCCAGAAAAAGTATGTTCCCTCATTTAATGCTGCAATTAAAGAACTAACCAGGGTATACAAGGACCAAATTGCTTCTTGGTGGGAGATACAGAGTTTAGACAACTACATAAAATCAGGTATTGTTCCTAGACATCTCAGGATCACTCTGACACCAGGATACAGGTACAAAAATCCTAGTTTACTAGCTAAATGGGAAAGAGAGGCCACAGCTAGTTCACTTAAATTAATGGGGCTTCTGCTTGAGGAAGAAAAACAAAACTTGAATGTACTGAACGAATCTCTAAAAGAACATATAGAAATAACGAAAAAATTTTCTGTAGAACCAGAATTTTCCAAAAAAGAAACTCAACTACAGAATACGGTAGAGAGGTTCCAGTATCATTTAAAAGATAAAAAACACAAATTCTTTATAAGAGATCTCCAGGAGTTCAAAGACAACAAAGCTAATTCATTTCCCTCCGGTAGATTTCCCCGTAGGGCAGAAACAGACATTTCATCCTCTGAGGCAGAGATTTCTGACAGTGAAGGTAGATCTGGGGGACAGAGAGGGAGAGGAAAAAATCGGGGGAGAGGTGGTAACTGGGGGCGTGGCGGTAACAAAAGATCCCCAGTTAAGAGCAGTTTTTTAGACGTAAGTTACCCCCTCAGAAACCGAGTCAATCCCCCAACATGAATATGCAAGTTGTAAATCTTTCCTCAAGAGCACTATCGGAAACTGAAGTATCATTATTAAGTAAAGGCCTTTCTTTTGTACCCAGCTCAGATATGGATACATTTGAGGTGATTAAAGATGTAAATTTATTTGTAAGGCGCCTCAAATGGAAAAAATTCTTTATAAGGGAAGAGAAAAAACAATGTACAGATTTAGGTATTGCAGATGATCTATTGCAAGATGTGCGTCTGCTGTTTCATTTGGGTGACATAGACCCAAATATGGAAGGCCGAGGTCCTTTTACGGAATTGAAGAACAAGAGCTCCAAGATGCCCCCAACTATGGGCGATTTGAGCTCCATTGATATTTTTTTGAACCTGGTCACAGAGGATCTTATGAGATTATCAGAAACTAGGATTAAGAACCCTCATAATCTGTCAAAGAGTGAAATGAATTGTTTGTGCAATCTGGAAAAGGATAAGGATATCACAATAAAGCCTTCAGACAAGGGGGGTAATGTGGTGGTAATGGACACGAAAAAATATCATACCTTGTGCCTCTCATTGTTGGAGAGAGAAGATGAATATAGAATACTACCACATAACCCTCTTAAACAATTTGAAGGTGAATTGAAATCCATTATTGAGGAAGGCTTTAGGGACGGAGTAGTAAGCAAGGATGAGAGGGAGTATTTACTGCCAAGACATCCAGTAATTCCAACTTTTTACTGCCTTCCGAAGGTTCATAAAGGCACTAATCCACTGAAGGGACGTCCAATTGTCTCAGGGAACAACAGTTTGACTGAAAAACTTGGCATTTACATAGATAGGATTTTAAAACCATTTGTGGGAGCCTTGAATTCCCATGTGCGGGATACCACCGATCTTTTGCTTAAGTTGGAGGATGTTTGTCTTGACCCTGACATGATCTTGGGTAGCATTGATGTGGAGGCACTATACTCGTCGATCCCACATGACAAAGGCCTTATGGCTGTGGGCCATTATTTGGGCACGAGAGGTCTACAATATGAGAGACATAACAACTTTGTCTTAAGGGCCTTGGAGTTTTGTTTGACCCGAAATATTTTTTTGTTTGACCGCAAGTACTTCCACCAGCTCAGGGGCACTGCAATGGGCAGCCCTTGTGCGCCCTCGTATGCAAATTTGCTCCTGGGCTGGTGGGAGGAAACAGTCGTTTTCGGTGATACATATACCCATCCTGAGGAGAGGATAATTTTGTGGCTGAGGTATATAGATGATGTCCTTGTGATTTGGAGAGGGGAAGTCAATGAGTTTGAAAATTTTGTTGAAGGGTTAAACATTAATGACTTGGGCCTTCGTTTCACCCATGAGGCCAGCACCACTAGCTTGGCATTTTTGGACATACACATTGAAAAGCGTCCCAATGGTGAATTAATCACAAGGACACACAGAAAAGACACAGCCACAAATTCTCTCCTCAGGTGGGAGAGCAGTCATCCTGCTCCTTTGAAAAGAGGCATCCCTAAGGGACAATACTGTAGAATACGCCGAAACTGTTCAAATAATGACATGTTTCAAGAACAGGCTAAGGACCTAAAAAATCGGTTCCTGGAAAGGGGTTATCCCGAGGGTGTACTGAATAGAGCCTACAAAGAATCTTTGAGAAAAGAAAGGAAAGACTTATTGACACCTAGGCCTAAATCTGATGACGAAAACACGATACGTCTCATCACCAGGTACTCTAACGGTGCAAATCATATTAGAGAAATTGTCCAAAAACACTGGTCGATTTTACAAATGGACAAAGACATAAACAAATATGTTTCACCGGCACCTCAAATCACCTATAAAAAGGGTAGATCTCTCCGTGACAGACTTGTCCATAGCCATTTTGACACTGGAAATAGATCTGGTACAATGACAAACCAAGTGAAAGGCTGTTACAGGTGTGGAAATTGTAAAAGTTGCGCCTCCATTAGATCGTCAAAAAGCTTTGTAAGCAATGTCACGGGGACCATGTACACGATTCGGCATTTTATCAATTGCCGCACAAAAGGTGTTATATATAAAGCCACGTGTGAATGTGGCCTTGAGTACATCGGGAAGACAAAAAGGGAATTTCGCAGAAGGGTCGGCGAGCATCTTTGTGACATTGCAAACAAGAGAGAGACTCCAGTGGCATCCCACATGAATCGTTTTCATCAGGGCAACCCTAGTAAAATTTGGTTCATGGGGATCGACAGGATAGTGCCTCCACAAAGAGGGGGGGACTGGGACAAACATATACTCCAAAAGGAGACCAGATGGATATTTATGTTGAGAACAGTATACCCGTCAGGGTTGAATGAAACACAATCATATAGTTGCTTCTTGTGAAATCTGATAGGACTATCACGGCAACAACTATCAGAGTATTTTTTTGAATGAAACACAACTGTACAGTAGCCAATAGTGAAATTAGATAAGACTGTCCTGATAACTACCATGCAATACATTTGACATGAAGAACAATTGAGTTTTAATGAGGGCTAGCCATCGTGGAGTGGGGGCGCCATAAGCGAAAGGTATTAGGGTGCCAACCCCCGCGACAGGTAGGGCCAGAGATATTGAGATGCCCCATAACACCTCAATAAGCCCCTATAAGTTATTCAGAAAAACTATTTCTTGGATACATTATTCTCTTCCTTCCAGCTGTCCTATGTATATGAAAGGGATTTATAGGGAGAGTTAATTTGGGATAGTCTACGTTGAGTGGGGGCGCCATTAAGCGCAGGTTTCTCCTAGGGTGCCAACCTCCGCGATAGGTAGGGAAAGGAGTGTAGATATAATGAAATAGGGCATCCATAGGGTCACCTTTTCCCACGTTTGTTGGAGGTGATGGAGGGTGCTGTCCCGCACAGGGGAATTCGTACCCTATATTTAATTCACTAATAGTATATATTTTTCAATTCATATTACCATTTTTCATACAAAAAATTTTTTTGTTGATTCATTACTGTCACTCCTCCTCTCATCCTTGCTTGCTCTCCAGGTTACATCATTGAAAGGGATTTTTGAGAACACAACTTGGGTCTCACATATTGTGTAGTCAAAGAAGAAACTGAGAAAATTATGAATCATGCCAATAGGTGAACAGGATTAATTATTACATGAACTTCCTGTTATCTAGGTGTCAATGCGATACACGGCACAATGAATTGAGAACGGAATTAGTGCTATAGTACGAAGAGGCACCATAGGGGACTAAATAGCATTAACATATGCATTTAAGTTATAACCCTTCACTGTATATATGTCCGGTAATAGTGTGCTCTTATATCTAGGGACACGTATATCCCAGGCTTGGTGGTGCGCATGCGCTACTGAGCGGGGAATCCCAGCGCTAAATGACGTAGGAGAGCATTTAAATCTATCCGGAAATACAAGGGTAAGCCCGGTGTGCGCGTCACACGCCAGAGGGCGGAGCTTAGATTAGCGCGGCACGGAGCTGAGTTGATAAATAACACAGAGAACAAGGGGGAGACCCGTAATGGCAGCAGCATTCTCCCCTGATGACTCCATAAGGAAGAAACGCGTCGGGAGACGCTCCTTCTAGCAGCATACCAGTACACTAAGGACGGACATGAGGTGGATGGGGATGAGAGGAACAGCTGGGAAATGACTGAGCGGAGTATGCGGTGAGATCCACCCAAACATTTTGTTATTTTGTCCCATGCATTACAGCGTTCCAGTGAAAGATATCCCACCATCATTACCCTTAGAAGGTGCAACTACTTTACCCATCAGGGAACACTCATATGATGAAAATGAGTTAGGTAGTTTCCCATGAATACGGATGGGTAGTTATGTTGGTGATGCATCTGGAAAGATATTTGGTATTGTTTGCTAATCAGCACTGAAAGTATCCCAATCCTACATAGCATCTAAATGTATAAGCTAAGTGGAATATTTGCATGCAAGGTATTGGTGCATGTATTAGACATACAGCATATGTATTTTGGTGGTCCATAAACCCCCGTAAGTTCTGATTAGAGGCTTAAACTGTATTTCTTCTAGTGAGATACAAACAGTTAGAGTGAAAACCGTATTGTGGGAGAGCATTTTATATCTACAAACGGTAGTCTACACTGCATTACATATTGGCTGACCCATTTAGGGTATCTATGCAAACAATTGTGGATTGGTGAGTGATTTTTAACACTTACAGTGCTGTCTGTTATTTGCATTTATATTTGTATTTGTCTGTTGGTATATTTTTTTCCCCCTTCTGTGTTGGTAATAGGGCACAAATCACAATAGGTTATCCATTTTTGTTTTTTTGTGTTTTTTTTTGTGGATATATATAAATGGGCCATTGATTGGTTCCTTTTAAAGAATACCTAATAAAGGTTAAATTTTATCCAGTTGCTAAAAATTAGATTTAATTTATTGGATTAGTACACCACGCTCAATATATAAGTTATCATTGGCATGGCAGGATTTCTCAGTACAGGAATTGACACCAATCAATGGGTTACGGAGGCTAGGGAAGTTTTCTCAGACAGATCCTACACCCAGAAAAAGTATGTTCCCTCATTTAATGCTGCATTTAAAGAACTAACCAGGGTATACAAGGACCAAATTGCTTCTTGGTGGGAGATACAGAGTTTAGACAACTACATAAAATCAGGTATTGTTCCTAGACATCTCAGGATCACTCTGACACCAGGATACAGGTACAAAAATCCTAGTTTACTAGCTAAATGGGAAAGAGAGGCCACAGCTAGTTCACTTAAATTAATGGGGCTTCTGCTTGAGGAAGAAAAACAAAACTTGAATGTACTGAACGAATCTCTAAAAGAACATATAGAAATAACGAAAAAATTTTCTGTAGAACCAGAATTTTCCAAAAAAGAAACTCAACTACAGAATACGGTAGAGAGGTTCCAGTATCATTTAAAAGATAAAAAACACAAATTCTTTATAAGAGATCTCCAGGAGTTCAAAGACAACAAAGCTTATTCATTTCCCTCCGGTAGATTTCCCCGTAGGGCAGAAACAGACATTTCGTCCTCTGAGGCAGAGATTTCTGACAGTGAAGGTAGATCTGGGGGACAGAGAGGGAGAGGAAAAAATCGGGGGAGAGGTGGTAACTGGGGGCGTGGCGGTAACAAAAGATCCCCAGTTAAGAGCAGTTTTTTAGACGTAAGTTACCCCCTCAGAAACCGAGTCAATCCCCCAACATGAATATGCAAGTTGTAAATCTTTCCTCAAGAGCACTATCGGAAACTGAAGTATCATTATTAAGTAAAGGCCTTTCTTTTGTACCCAGCTCAGATATGGATACATTTGAGGTGATTAAAGATGTAAATTTATTTGTAAGGCGCCTCAAATGGAAAAAATTCTTTATAAGGGAAGAGAAAAAACAATGTACAGATTTAGGTATTGCAGATGATCTATTGCAAGATGTGCGTCTGCTGTTTCATTTGGGTGACATAGACCCAAATATGGAAGGCCGAGGTCCTTTTACGGAATTGAAGAACAAGAGCTCCAAGATGCCCCCAACTATGGGCGATTTGAGCTCCATTGATATTTTTTTGAACCTGGTCACAGAGGATCTTATGAGATTATCAGAAACTAGGATTAAGAACCCTCATAATCTGTCAAAGAGTGAAATGAATTGTTTGTGCAATCTGGAAAAGGATAAGGATATCACAATAAAGCCTTCAGACAAGGGGGGTAATGTGGTGGTAATGGACACGAAAAAATATCATACCTTGTGCCTCTCATTGTTGGAGAGAGAAGATGAATATAGAATACTACCACATAACCCTCTTAAACAATTTGAAGGTGAATTGAAATCCATTATTGAGGAAGGCTTTAGGGACGGAGTAGTAAGCAAGGATGAGAGGGAGTATTTACTGCCAAGACATCCAGTAATTCCAACTTTTTACTGCCTTCCGAAGGTTCATAAAGGCACTAATCCACTGAAGGGACGTCCAATTGTCTCAGGGAACAACAGTTTGACTGAAAAACTTGGCATTTACATAGATAGGATTTTAAAACCATTTGTGGGAGCCTTGAATTCCCATGTGCGGGATACCACCGATCTTTTGCTTAAGTTGGAGGATGTTTGTCTTGACCCTGACATGATCTTGGGTAGCATTGATGTGGAGGCACTATACTCGTCGATCCCACATGACAAAGGCCTTATGGCTGTGGGCCATTATCTGGGCACGAGAGGTCTACAATATGAGAGACATAACAACTTTTTCTTAAGGGCCTTGGAGTTTTGTTTGACCCGAAATATTTTTTTGTTTGACCGCAAGTACTTCCACCAGCTCAGGGGCACTGCAATGGGCAGCCCTTGTGCGCCCTCGTATGCAAATTTGCTCCTGGGCTGGTGGGAGGAAACAGTCGTTTTCGGTGATACATATACCCATCCTGAGGAGAGGATAATTTTGTGGCTGAGGTATATAGATGATGTCCTTGTGATTTGGAGAGGGGAAGTCAATGAGTTTGAAAATTTTGTTGAAGGGTTAAACATTAATGACTTGGGCCTTCGTTTCACCCATGAGGCCAGCACCACTAGCTTGGCATTTTTGGACATACACATTGAAAAGCGTCCCAATGGTGAATTAATCACAAGGACACACAGAAAAGACACAGCCACAAATTCTCTCCTCAGGTGGGAGAGCAGTCATCCTGCTCCTTTGAAAAGAGGCATCCCTAAGGGACAATACTGTAGAATACGCCTAAACTGTTCAAATAATGACATGTTTCAAGAACAGGCTAAGGACCTAAAAAATCGGTTCCTGGAAAGGGGTTATCCCGAGGGTGTACTGAATAGAGCCTACAAAGAATCTTTGAGAAAAGAAAGGAAAGACTTATTGACACCTAGGCCTAAATCTGATGACGAAAACACGATACGTCTCATCACCAGGTACTCTAACGGTGCAAATCATATTAGAGAAATTGTCCAAAAACACTGGTCGATTTTACAAATGGACAAAGACATAAACAAATATGTTTCACCGGCACCTCAAATCACCTATAAAAAGGGTAGATCTCTCCGTGACAGACTTGTCCATAGCCATTTTGACACTGGAAATAGATCTGGTACAATGACAAACCAAGTGAAAGGCTGTTACAGGTGTGGAAATTGTAAAAGTTGCGCCTCCATTAGATCGTCAAAAAGCTTTGTAAGCAATGTCACGGGGACCACGTACACGATTCGGCATTTTATCAATTGCCGCACAAAAGGTGTTATATATAAAGCCACGTGTGAATGTGGCCTTGAGTACATCGGGAAGACAAAAAGGGAATTTCGCAGAAGGGTCGGCGAGCATCTTTGTGACATTGCAAACAAGAGAGAGACTCCAGTGGCATCCCACATGAATCGTTTTCATCAGGGCAACCCTAGTAAAATTTGGTTCATGGGGATCGACAGGATAGTGCCTCCACAAAGAGGGGGGGACTGGGACAAACATATACTCCAAAAGGAGACCAGATGGATATTTATGTTGAGAACAGTATACCCGTCAGGGTTGAATGAAACACAATCATATAGTTGCTTCTTGTGAAATCTGATAGGACTATCACGGCAACAACTATCAGAGTATTTTTTTGAATGAAACACAACTGTACAGTAGCCAATAGTGAAATTAGATAAGACTGTCCTGATAACTACCATGCAATACATTTGATATGAAGAACAATTGAGTTTTAATGAGGGCTAGCCATCGTGGAGTGGGGGCGCCATAAGCGAAAGGTATTAGGGTGCCAACCCCCGCGACAGGTAGGGCCAGAGATATTGAGATGCCCCATAACACCTCAATAAGCCCCTATAAGTTATTCAGAAAAACTATTTCTTGGATACATTATTCTCTTCCTTCCAGCTGTCCTATGTGTTGTGAATTTGGATTCTGGGCTCCCCCGGTGGCTACTGGTGGAATTGAACTGGTGTCTTCATCTTCTCTGTTCACCTGTTCCCATCAAGATGTGGGAGTCGCTATATAACCTTGCTGCTCTGTTAGTTGCTTGCCGGTCAACAATGTTATCAGAAGCCTCTCTGTGCTTGTTCCTGCTCCTAGACAACTACTAGATAAGTTGGACTCTTGTCCATGTTTGTTTTTGCATTTTGTTCCAGTTCACAGCTGTAGTTTCGTTACTGTGTCTGGAAAGCTCTTGTGAACGGGAATTGCCACTCTGGTGTTATGAGTTAATGCCAGAGTTTTAAAGTAATTTCTGGATGGTGTTTTTGATAGGGTTTTCAGCTGACCATGAAAGTGTCCTTTCTGTCTTCTGCTATGTAGTAAGTGGACCTCAAATTTGCTAAACCTATTTTCATACTACGTTTGTTATTTCATCTCAACTCACCGCCAATACATGTGGGGGGCCTCTGTCTCCTTTCGGGGTATTTCTCTAGAGGTGAGCTAGGACTAATATTTTCCTCTGCTAGCTTTATTTAGTCCTCCGGCTGGGCTGGGCATCTAGAATCAACGTAGGCATGCTACCCGGCCACTGCTAGTTGTGCGTTAGGTTTAGTTCATGGTCAGCTCAGTTCCCATCTTCCAAGAGCTAGTTCCTATATATGCTTATGCTATGTTCTCTTGCCATTGAGATCATGACAGTTTGACCGGCCCGCAAAGTGTTAATTGTTTGGGCTGAAGCAGGAGAAAAAGAAGTGTTGAAGGGAAATTTTTTTTTTTTTTTTTTTCCCCCCTCAGAGTTTTGCTGCCTAGCCCTTAATTGCTGTCTAGCTGCTTCTTACCTCCTCTTAACCCTTGAATGGCTCTGTGTCCACCTGTTTGTAATGGATCTTCAGAGTGTAACTGCAGGTTTGAATAATCTCGCCACGAAGGTACAAAATTTGCAAGATTTTGTTTGTCATGCACCTGTATCTGAGCCGAGAATTCCTTTGCCGGAATTTTTCTCGGGGAATAGATCCGGGTTTCAGAATTTTCGAAATAATTGCAAATTATTTTTGTCTCTGAAATCTCGCTCTGCCGGAGACCCTGCACAGCAGGTCAGGATTGTGATTTCCTTGCTCCGGGGCGACCCTCAAGACTGGGCTTTTTCATTGACACCAGGGGATCCTGCGTTGCTCAAGGTGGATGCGTTTTTTCTGGCCTTGGGGTTGCTTTATGACGAACCTCATTTGGAGCTTCAGGCAGAAAAAACTTTGATGTCCCTATCTCAGGGGCAAGATGAAGCGGAAATTTACTGCCAAAGATTCCGTAAATGGTCTGTGCTTACTCAGTGGAATGAGTGCGCCCTGGCGGCGACTTTCAGAGAGGGTCTCTCTGATGCCATTAAGGATGTTATGGTGGGGTTCCCTGTGCCTGCGGGTCTGAATGAGTCCATGACAATGGCTATTCAGATCGATAGGCGTTTGCGGGAGCGCAAACCAGTGCACCATCTGGCGGTGTCCACTGAGAAGTCGCCAGAGAGTATGCAGTGTGATAGAATTCTGTCCCGAAGCGAGCGGCAGAATTTTAGACGGAAAAATGGGTTGTGTTTCTATTGTGGTGATTCTACTCATGTTATATCAGCATGCTCTAAGCGCACTAAAAAGCTTGGTAAATCTGTTTCCATTTGCACCTTACCGTCTAAATTTATTCTATCTGTGACCCTGATTTGCTCTTTGTCATCTATTACCACGGACGCCTATGTCGACTCTGGCGCCGCTTTGAGTCTTATGGATTGGTCCTTTGCCAAACGCTGTGGGTATGATTTAGAGCCTTTGGAGACTCCTATTCCTCTGAAGGGGATTGACTCCACCCCATTGGCTAATAATAAACCACAATACTGGACACAAGTAACTATGCGTATTAATCCGGATCACCAGGAGATTATTCGCTTTCTGGTGCTGTATAATCTACATGATGATTTGGTGCTAGGATTGCCTTGGCTGCAATCTCACAACCCAGTCCTCGACTGGAGAGCTATGTCTGTGTTGAGCTGGGGATGTAAGGGGGCTCATGGGGATGTACCTGTAGTTTCCATTTCATCATCCATTCCCTCTGAAATTCCTGAGTTCCTGTCTGACTATCGTGACGTCTTTGAAGAATCCAAGCTTGGTTCGTTACCTCCGCACCGAGAGTGCGATTGTGCCATAGATTTAATCCCGGGTAGTAAATACCCAAAGGGTCGTTTATTTAATCTGTCTGTGCCTGAACATGCTGCTATGCGAGAATATATAAAGGAGTCCTTGGAAAAGGGACATATTCGTCCATCGTCATCTCCCTTAGGAGCCGGTTTTTTCTTTGTGTCAAAAAAAGACGGCTCTTTGAGACCATGTATTGATTATCGGCTTTTGAATAAAATCACTGTTAAATATCAATACCCATTGCCGTTGCTGACCGATTTGTTTGCTCGCATAAAGGGGGCCAAGTGGTTCTCTAAGATTGACCTTCGTGGGGCGTATAATTTGGTGCGAATCAGGCAGGGGGATGAGTGGAAAACCGCATTTAATACGCCCGAGGGCCACTTTGAGTATTTAGTGATGCCTTTTGGTCTTTCTAATGCTCCGTCAGTTTTCCAGTCCTTTATGCATGATATTTTTCGCGATTATTTGGATAAATTTATGATTGTGTATCTGGATGATATTCTGATTTTTTCGGATGACTGGGACTCTCATGTCCAGCAAGTCAGGAGGGTTTTTCAGGTTTTGCGGTCTAATTCTTTGTGTGTGAAGGGTTCGAAGTGTGTTTTTGGGGTACAGAGGATTTCCTTTTTGGGATATATTTTTTCCCCCTCTTCCATTGAAATGGATCCTGTCAAGGTTCAAGCTATTTGTGATTGGACGCAGCCCTCTTCTCTTAAGAGTCTTCAGAAATTTTTGGGCTTTGCTAACTTTTATCGTCGATTTATTGCTGGTTTTTCGGATATTGCTAAGCCATTGACCGATTTGACTAAGAAGGGTGCTGATGTTGCTGATTGGTCCCCTGATGCTGTGGAGGCCTTTCGGGAGCTTAAGCGCCGTTTTTCCTCTGCCCCTGTGTTGCGTCAGCCTGATGTTGCTCTACCTTTTCAGGTTGAGGTCGACGCTTCTGAGATCGGAGCTGGGGCAGTGTTGTCGCAGAAAAGTTCTGACTGCTCCGTGATGAGGCCTTGTGCCTTCTTTTCCCGTAAATTTTCGCCCGCTGAGCGGAATTATGATGTTGGGAATCGGGAGCTTTTGGCCATGAAGTGGGCTTTTGAGGAGTGGCGCCATTGGCTTGAGGGGGCCAGACATCAGGTGGTGGTATTGACTGACCACAAAAATTTGATTTATCTTGAGACCGCCAGGCGCCTGAATCCTAGACAGGCGCGCTGGTCATTATTTTTCTCTCGGTTTAATTTTGTGGTGTCATACCTACCGGGTTCTAAGAATGTTAAGGCGGATGCCCTTTCTAGGAGTTTTGAGCCTGACTCGCCTGGTAACTCTGAGCCCACAGGTATCCTTAAGGATGGAGTGGTATTGTCAGCCGTTTCTCCAGACCTGCGGCGGGCCTTGCAGGAGTTTCAGGCGGAGAGACCTGATCGTTGCCCACCTGATAAACTGTTTGTTCCTGATGATTGGACCAGTAGAGTCATCTCTGAGGTTCATTCTTCTGCGTTGGCAGGTCATCCTGGCATTTTTGGTACCAGGGATTTGGTGGCAAGGTCCTTCTGGTGGCCTTCCCTGTCACGAGATGTGCGAGGCTTTGTGCAGTCTTGTGACGTTTGTGCTCGGGCCAAGCCTTGTTGTTCTCGGGCTAGTGGATTATTGTTGCCCTTGCCTATTCCTAAGAGGCCTTGGACGCACATCTCGATGGATTTTATTTCAGATCTGCCTGTTTCTCAGAAGATGTCTGTCATCTGGGTGGTGTGTGACCGTTTTTCTAAGATGGTCCATTTGGTTCCTCTGCCCAAGTTACCTTCTTCTTCCGAGTTGGTTCCTCTGTTTTTTCAAAATGTTGTTCGTTTGCATGGTATTCCTGAGAATATCGTTTCTGACAGAGGGACCCAATTCGTGTCTAGATTTTGGCGGGCATTCTGTGCTAGGATGGGCATAGATTTATCTTTTTCGTCCGCTTTCCATCCTCAGACGAATGGCCAGACCGAGCGGATTAATCAGACCCTGGAGACATATCTGAGGTGTTTTGTGTCTGCTGACCAGGATGATTGGGTTGCTTTTTTGCCATTGGCGGAGTTCGCTCTCAATAATCGGGCCAGCTCTGCCACTTTGGTGTCCCCGTTTTTCTGTAATTCGGGGTTTCATCCTCGATTTTCCTCTGGTCAGGTGGAATCTTCGGATTGTCCTGGAGTGGATGCTGTGGTGGAGAGATTGCATCAGATCTGGGGGCAGGTGGTGGACAATTTGAGGTTGTCCCAGGAGAAGACTCAGCTTTTTGCCAACCGCCACCGTCGTGTTGGTCCTCGGCTTTCTGTTGGGGATTTGGTGTGGTTGTCTTCTCGTTTTGTCCCTATGAGGGTCTCTTCTCCTAAGTTTAAGCCTCGGTTTATCGGCCCGTATAAGATATTGGAGATTCTTAACCCTGTTTCCTTCCGTTTGGATCTCCCTGCATCCTTTTCTATTCATAACGTTTTTCATCGGTCATTATTGCGCAGGTATAAGGTACCGGTTGTGCCTTCCGTTGAGCCTCCTGCTCCGGTGTTGGTTGAGGGTGAGTTGGAGTACGTTGTGGAGAAAATCTTGGACTCTCGTGTTTCCAGACGGAGACTCCAGTATCTGGTCAAGTGGAAGGGATACGGCCAGGAGGATAATTCTTGGGTGAATGCATCTGATGTTCATGCCTCTGATCTGGTTCGTGCCTTTCATAGGGCCCATCCTGATCGCCCTGGTGGTTCTGGTGAGGGTTCGGTGCCCCCTCCTTGAGGGGGGGGTACTGTTGTGAATTTGGATTCTGGGCTCCCCCGGTGGCTACTGGTGGAATTGAACTGGTGTCTTCATCTTCTCTGTTCACCTGTTCCCATCAAGATGTGGGAGTCGCTATATAACCTTGCTGCTCTGTTAGTTGCTTGCCGGTCAACAATGTTATCAGAAGCCTCTCTGTGCTTGTTCCTGCTCCTAGACAACTACTAGATAAGTTGGACTCTTGTCCATGTTTGTTTTTGCATTTTGTTCCAGTTCACAGCTGTAGTTTCGTTACTGTGTCTGGAAAGCTCTTGTGAACGGGAATTGCCACTCTGGTGTTATGAGTTAATGCCAGAGTTTTAAAGTAATTTCTGGATGGTGTTTTTGATAGGGTTTTCAGCTGACCATGAAAGTGTCCTTTCTGTCTTCTGCTATGTAGTAAGTGGACCTCAAATTTGCTAAACCTATTTTCATACTACGTTTGTTATTTCATCTCAACTCACCGCCAATACATGTGGGGGGCCTCTGTCTCCTTTCGGGGTATTTCTCTAGAGGTGAGCTAGGACTAATATTTTCCTCTGCTAGCTTTATTTAGTCCTCCGGCTGGGCTGGGCATCTAGAATCAACGTAGGCATGCTACCCGGCCACTGCTAGTTGTGCGTTAGGTTTAGTTCATGGTCAGCTCAGTTCCCATCTTCCAAGAGCTAGTTCCTATATATGCTTATGCTATGTTCTCTTGCCATTGAGATCATGACACCTATGTATATGAAAGGGATTTATAGGGAGAGTTAATTTGGGATAGTCTACGTTGAGTGGGGGCGCCATTAAGCGCAGGTTTCTCCTAGGGTGCCAACCTCCGCGATAGGTAGGGAAAGGAGTGTAGATATAATGAAATAGGGCATCCATAGGGTCACCTTTTCCCACGTTTGTTGGAGGTGATGGAGGGTGCTGTCCCGCACAGGGGAATTCGTACCCTATATTTAATTCACTAATAGTATATATTTTTCAATTCATATTACCATTTTTCATACAAAAAATTTTTTTGTTGATTCATTACTGTCACTCCTCCTCTCATCCTTGCTTGCTCTCCAGGTTACATCATTGAAAGGGATTTTTGAGAACACAACTTGGGTCTCACATATTGTGTAGTCAAAGAAGAAACTGAGAAAATTATGAATCATGCCAATAGGTGAACAGGATTAATTATTACATGAACTTCCTGTTATCTAGGTGTCAATGCGATACACGGCACAATGAATTGAGAACGGAATTAGTGCTATAGTACGAAGAGGCACCATAGGGGACTAAATAGCATTAACATATGCATTTAAGTTATAACCCTTCACTGTATATATGTCCGGTAATAGTGTGCTCTTATATCTAGGGACACGTATATCCCAGGCTTGGTGGTGCGCATGCGCTACTGAGCGGGGAATCCCAGCGCTAAATGACGTAGGAGAGCATTTAAATCTATCCGGAAATACAAGGGTAAGCCCGGTGTGCGCGTCACACGCCAGAGGGCGGAGCTTAGATTAGCGCGGCACGGAGCTGAGTTGATAAATAACACAGAGAACAAGGGGGAGACCCGTAATGGCAGCAGCATTCTCCCCTGATGACTCCATAAGGAAGAAACGCGTCGGGAGACGCTCCTTCTAGCAGCATACCAGTACACTAAGGACGGACATGAGGTGGATGGGGATGAGAGGAACAGTTGGGAAATGACTGAGCGGAGTATGCGGTGAGATCCACCCAAACATTTTGTTATTTTGTCCCATGCATTACAGCGTTCCAGTGAAAGATATCCCACCATCATTACCCTTAGAAGGTGCAACTACTTTACCCATCAGGGAACACTCATATGATGAAAATGAGTTAGGTAGTTTCCCATGAATACGGATGGGTAGTTATGTTGGTGATGCATCTGGAAAGATATTTGGTATTGTTTGCTAATCAGCACTGAAAGTATCCCAATCCTACATAGCATCTAAATGTATAAGCTAAGTGGAATATTTGCATGCAAGGTATTGGTGCATGTATTAGACATACAGCATATGTATTTTGGTGGTCCATAAACCACCGTAAGTTCTGATTAGAGGCTTAAACTGTATTTCTTCTAGTGAGATACAAACAGTTAGAGTGAAAACCGTATTGTGGGAGAGCATTTTATATCTACAAACGGTAGTCTACACTGCATTACATATTGGCTGACCCATTTAGGGTATCTATGCAAACAATTGTGGATTGGTGAGTGATTTTTAACACTTACAGTGCTGTCTGTTATTTGCATTTATATTTGTATTTGTCTGTTGGTATATTTTTTTCCCCCTTCTGTGTTGGTAATAGGGCACAAATCACAATAGGTTATCCATTTTTGTTTTTTTGTGTTTTTTTTTGTGGATATATATAAATGGGCCATTGATTGGTTCCTTTTAAAGAATACCTAATAAAGGTTAAATTTTATCCAGTTGCTAAAAATTAGATTTAATTTATTGGATTAGTACACCACGCTCAATATATAAGTTATCATTGGCATGGCAGGATTTCTCAGTACAGGAATTGACACCAATCAATGGGTTACGGAGGCTAGGGAAGTTTTCTCAGACAGATCCTACACCCAGAAAAAGTATGTTCCCTCATTTAATGCTGCATTTAAAGAA
Source organism: Ranitomeya variabilis (assembly GCF_051348905.1). Lineage (NCBI taxonomy): Eukaryota > Metazoa > Chordata > Amphibia > Anura > Dendrobatidae > Ranitomeya > Ranitomeya variabilis. The sequence continues at coordinate 904,900,551 of NC_135233.1, forward strand.
CTAACCAGGGTATACAAGGACCAAATTGCTTCTTGGTGGGAGATACAGAGTTTAGACAACTACATAAAATCAGGTATTGTTCCTAGACATCTCAGGATCACTCTGACACCAGGATACAGGTACAAAAATCCTAGTTTACTAGCTAAATGGGAAAGAGAGGCCACAGCTAGTTCACTTAAATTAATGGGGCTTCTGCTTGAGGAAGAAAAACAAAACTTGAATGTACTGAACGAATCTCTAAAAGAACATATAGAAATAACGAAAAAATTTTCTGTAGAACCAGAATTTTCCAAAAAAGAAACTCAACTACAGAATACGGTAGAGAGGTTCCAGTATCATTTAAAAGATAAAAAACACAAATTCTTTATAAGAGATCTCCAGGAGTTCAAAGACAACAAAGCTTATTCATTTCCCTCCGGTAGATTTCCCCGTAGGGCAGAAACAGACATTTCATCCTCTGAGGCAGAGATTTCTGACAGTGAAGGTAGATCTGGGGGACAGAGAGGGAGAGGAAAAAATCGGGGGAGAGGTGGTAACTGGGGGCGTGGCGGTAACAAAAGATCCCCAGTTAAGAGCAGTTTTTTAGACGTAAGTTACCCCCTCAGAAACCGAGTCAATCCCCCAACATGAATATGCAAGTTGTAAATCTTTCCTCAAGAGCACTATCGGAAACTGAAGTATCATTATTAAGTAAAGGCCTTTCTTTTGTACCCAGCTCAGATATGGATACATTTGAGGTGATTAAAGATGTAAATTTATTTGTAAGGCGCCTCAAATGGAAAAAATTCTTTATAAGGGAAGAGAAAAAACAATGTACAGATTTAGGTATTGCAGATGATCTATTGCAAGATGTGCGTCTGCTGTTTCATTTGGGTGACATAGACCCAAATATGGAAGGCCGAGGTCCTTTTACGGAATTGAAGAACAAGAGCTCCAAGATGCCCCCAACTATGGGCGATTTGAGCTCCATTGATATTTTTTTGAACCTGGTCACAGAGGATCTTATGAGATTATCAGAAACTAGGATTAAGAACCCTCATAATCTGTCAAAGAGTGAAATGAATTGTTTGTGCAATCTGGAAAAGGATAAGGATATCACAATAAAGCCTTCAGACAAGGGGGGTAATGTGGTGGTAATGGACACGAAAAAATATCATACCTTGTGCCTCTCATTGTTGGAGAGAGAAGATGAATATAGAATACTACCACATAACCCTCTTAAACAATTTGAAGGTGTATTGAAATCCATTATTGAGGAAGGCTTTAGGGACGGAGTAGTAAGCAAGGATGAGAGGGAGTATTTACTGCCAAGACATCCAGTAATTCCAACTTTTTACTGCCTTCCGAAGGTTCATAAAGGCACTAATCCACTGAAGGGACGTCCAATTGTCTCAGGGAACAACAGTTTGACTGAAAAACTTGGCATTTACATAGATAGGATTTTAAAACCATTTGTGGGAGCCTTGAATTCCCATGTGCGGGATACCACCGATCTTTTGCTTAAGTTGGAGGATGTTTGTCTTGACCCTGACATGATCTTGGGTAGCATTGATGTGGAGGCACTATACTCGTCGATCCCACATGACAAAGGCCTTATGGCTGTGGGCCATTATCTGGGCACGAGAGGTCTACAATATGAGAGACATAACAACTTTGTCTTAAGGGCCTTGGAGTTTTGTTTGACCCGAAATATTTTTTTGTTTGACCGCAAGTACTTCCACCAGCTCAGGGGCACTGCAATGGGCAGCCCTTGTGCGCCCTCATATGCAAATTTGCTCCTGGGCTGTTGGGAGGAAACAGTCGTTTTCGGTGATACATATACCCATCCTGAGGAGAGGATAATTTTGTGGCTGAGGTATATAGATGATGTCCTTGTGATTTGGAGAGGGGAAGTCAATGAGTTTGAAAATTTTGTTGAAGGGTTAAACATTAATGACTTGGGCCTTCGTTTCACCCATGAGGCCAGCACCACTAGCTTGGCATTTTTGGACATACACATTGAAAAGCGTGCCAATGGTGAATTAATCACAAGGACACACAGAAAAGACACAGCCACAAATTCTCTCCTCAGGTGGGAGAGCAGTCATCCTGCTCCTTTGAAAAGAGGCATCCCTAAGGGACAATACTGTAGAATACGCCGAAACTGTTCAAATAATGACATGTTTCAAGAACAGGCTAAGGACCTAAAAAATCGGTTCCTGGAAAGGGGTTATCCCGAGGGTGTACTGAATAGAGCCTACAAAGAATCTTTGAGAAAAGAAAGGAAAGACTTATTGACACCTAGGCCTAAATCTGATGACGAAAACACGATACGTCTCATCACCAGGTACTCTAACGGTGCAAATCATATTAGAGAAATTGTCCAAAAACACTGGTCGATTTTACAAATGGACAAAGACATAAACAAATATGTTTCACCGGCACCTCAAATCACCTATAAAAAGGGTAGATCTCTCCGTGACAGACTTGTCCATAGCCATTTTGACACTGGAAATAGATCTGGTACAATGACAAACCAAGTGAAAGGCTGTTACAGGTGTGGAAATTGTAAAAGTTGCGCCTCCATTAGATCGTCAAAAAGCTTTGTAAGCAATGTCACGGGGACCACGTACACGATTCGGCATTTTATCAATTGCCGCACGAAAGGTGTTATATATAAAGCCACGTGTGAATGTGGCCTTGAGTACGTCGGGAAGACAAAAAGGGAGTTTCGCAGAAGGGTCGGCGAGCATCTTTGTGACATTGCAAACAAGAGAGAGACTCCAGTGGCATCCCACATGAATCGTTTTCATCAGGGCAACCCTAGTAAAATTTGGTTCATGGGGATCGACAGGATAGTGCCTCCACAAAGAGGGGGGGACTGGGACAAACATATACTCCAAAAGGAGACCAGATGGATATTTATGTTGAGAACAGTATACCCGTCAGGGTTGAATGAAACACAATCATATAGTTGCTTCTTGTGAAATCTGATAGGACTATCACGGCAACAACTATCAGAGTATTTTTTTGAATGAGACACAACTGTACAGTAGCCAATAGTGAAATTAGATAAGACTGTCCTGATAACTACCATGCAATACATTTGACATGAAGAACAATTGAGTTTTAATGAGGGCTAGCCATCGTGGAGTGGGGGCGCCATAAGCGAAAGGTATTAGGGTGCCAACCCCCGCGACAGGTAGGGCCAGAGATATTGAGATGCCCCATAACACCTCAATAAGCCCCTATAAGTTATTCAGAAAAACTATTTCTTGGATACATTATTCTCTTCCTTCCAGCTGTCCTATGTATATGAAAGGGATTTATAGGGAGAGTTAATTTGGGATAGTCTACGTTGAGTGGGGGCGCCATTAAGCGCAGGTTTCTCCTAGGGTGCCAACCTCCGCGATAGGTAGGGAAAGGAGTGTAGATATAATGAAATAGGGCATCCATAGGGTCACCTTTTCCCACGTTTGTTGGAGGTGATGGAGGGTGCTGTCCCGCACAGGGGAATTCGTACCCTATATTTAATTCACTAATAGTATATATTTTTCCATTCATTTTACCATTTTTCATACAAAAAAATTTTTTGTTGATTCATTACTGTCACTCCTCCTCTCATCCTTGCTTGCTCTCCAGGTTACATCATTGAAAGGGATTTTTGAGAACACAACTTGGGTCTCACATATTGTGTAGTCAAAGAAGAAACTGAGAAAATTATGAATCATGCCAATAGGTGAACAGGATTAATTATTACATGAACTTCCTGTTATCTAGGTGTCAATGCGATACACGGCACAATGAATTGAGAATGGAATTAGTGCTATAGTACGAAGAGGCACCATAGGGGACTAAATAGCATTAACATATGCATTTAAGTTATAACCCTTCACTGTATATATGTCCGGTAATAGTGTGCTCTTATATCTAGGGACACGTATATCCCAGGCTTGGTGGTGCGCATGCGCTACTGAGCGGGGAATCCCAGCGCTAAATGACGTAGGAGAGCATTTAAATCTATCCGGAAATACAAGGGTAAGCCCGGTGTGCGCGTCACACGCCAGAGGGCGGAGCTTAGATTAGCGCGGCACGGAGCTGAGTTGATAAATAACACAGAGAACAAGGGGGAGACCCGTAATGGCAGCAGCATTCTCCCCTGATGACTCCATAAGGAAGAAACGCGTCGGGAGACGCTCCTTCTAGCAGCATACCAGTACACTAAGGACGGACATGAGGTGGATGGGGATGAGAGGAACAGCTGGGAAATGACTGAGCGGAGTATGCGGTGAGATCCACCCAAACATTTTGTTATTTTGTCCCATGCATTACAGCGTTCCAGTGAAAGATATCCCACCATCATTACCCTTAGAAGGTGCAACTACTTTACCCATCAGGGAACACTCATATGATGAAAATGAGTTAGGTAGTTTCCCATGAATACGGATGGGTAGTTATGTTGGTGATGCATCTGGAAAGATATTTGGTATTGTTTGCTAATCAGCACTGAAAGTATCCCAATCCTACATAGCATCTAAATGTATAAGCTAAGTGGAATATTTGCATGCAAGGTATTGGTGCATGTATTAGACATACAGCATATGTATTTTGGTGGTCCATAAACCCCCGTAAGTTCTGATTAGAGGCTTAAACTGTATTTCTTCTAGTGAGATACAAACAGTTAGAGTGAAAACCGTATTGTGGGAGAGCATTTTATATCTACAAACGGTAGTCTACACTGCATTACATATTGGCTGACCCATTTAGGGTATTTATGCAAACAATTGTGGATTGGTGAGTGATTTTTAACACTTACAGTGCTGTCTGTTATTTGCATTTATATTTGTATTTGTCTGTTGGTATATTTTTTTCCCCCTTCTGTGTTGGTAATAGGGCACAAATCACAATAGGTTATCCATTTTTGTTTTTTTGTGTTTTTTTTTGTGGATATATATAAATGGGCCATTGATTGGTTCCTTTTAAAGAATACCTAATAAAGGTTAAATTTTATCCAGTTGCTAAAAATTAGATTTAATTTATTGGATTAGTACACCACGCTCAATATACAACTTAGGCAAGGGCACCAAATGAACCATCTTAGAAAAGCGGTCACACACAACCCAGATAATGGACATTTTCTGTGAAACCGGAAGATCAGAAATAAAATCCATGGAAATGTGCGTCCAAGGCCTCTTCGGGATGGGCAAGGATAACAACAACCCACTAGCCCGTGAACAGCAAGGCTTAGCTCGAGCACACACTTCACAAGACTGCACAAAGGTACGCACATCCCTAGACAAGGAAGGCCACCAAAAAGACCTGGCCACCAAGTCTCTTGTACCAAATATTCCAGGATGACCAGCCAACACAGAAGAATGGACCTCGGAGATGACTCTACTGGTCCAATCATCTGGAACAAACAGTCTTTCTGGTGGACATCGATCCGGTTTATCCACCTGAAACTCCTGCAATGCGCGTCGCAAGTCTGGGGATACGGCGGACAATATTACCCCATCCCTAAGGATACCAGCAGGCCCAGTGTCCCCAGGAGAGTCAGGCACAAAACTCCTGGAAAGAGCATCTGCCTTCACATTCTTTGAACCTGGCAGGTATGAAACCACGAAATTGAAACGAGAAAAAAATAACGACCAACGAGCCTGTCTAGGATTCAAACACCTGGCAGACTCAAGGTAAATGAGATTCTTGTGATCAGTCAAGACCACCACGCGATGTTTAGCACCCTCAAGCCAATGACGCCACTCCTCAAAAGCCCACTTCATGGCCAAAAGCTCCCGATTACCCACATCATAATTGCGCTCGGCGGGCGAGAATTTTCTAGAGAAAAAAGCACATGGCTTCATCACCGAGCCATTAGAACTTCTCTGTGACAAAACCGCCCCCGCTCCAATCTCGGAAGCATCAACCTCCACCTGGAAAGGAAGTGAAACATCTGGTTGACACAACACAGGAGCAGAAGAAAACCGGCGCTTAAGTTCCCGAAAGGCCTCCACGGCCGCAGGAGACCAATCAGCAACATCAGCACCCTTTTTAGTCAAATCAGTCAAAGGTTTAACAATACTGGAAAAATTAGCAATGAACCGACGATAAAAATTAGCAAACCCCAAGAACTTCTGAAGGCTCTTAACAGATGTAGGCTGTGTCCAGTCACAAATAGCCTGAACCTTAACGGGATCCATCTCAATAGTAGAAGGAGAAAAAATGTACCCCAAAAAAGAAATCTTCTGGACTCCGAAGAGACACTTTGAGCCCTTCACAAACAGAGAATTGGCCCACAAAACCTGAAACACCTTCCTGACCTGTAGAACATGAGACTCCCAGTCATCAGAAAACACCAAAATATCATCCAAATACACAATCATAAACTTATCCAGATATTCACGGAAAATATTGTGCATAAAGGACTGAAAGACTGACGGAGCATTGGAGAGTCCAAAAGGCATTACCAAATACTCAAAATGGCCCTCAGGCGTATTAAATGCGGTTTTCCACTCATCACCCTGTTTTATCCGCAACAGATTATACGCACCACAAAGATCTATTTTAGTGAACCACCTAGCCCCCTTAATGCGAGCAAACAAATCAGTAAATAATGGCAATGGATACTGGTATTTGACTGTAATCTTATTCAGAAGGCGATAATCTATACAAGGCCTCAGGGAACCATCTTTTTTTGCCACGAAAAAAAAACCTGCTCCCAGAGGGGACGAAGATGGACGAATATGTCCCTTTTCCAAGGACTCCTTAATATAATTCCGCATAGCAGTATGCTCTGGCAGTGACAGATTAAATAAACGACCCTTAGGGAACTTACTGCCAGGAATCAATTCTATAGCACAGTCACACTCTCTATGGGGAGGGAGCGAATTGAGCTTAGGCTCCTCAAAAACATCCCTATAATCCGACAAAAACACAGGGATCTCCGAAGGCGTAGATGAAGCGATAGAAATCGGAGGTGAATCATCATGAACCCCCTGACATCCCCAGCTTAGCACAGACATTGTTTTCCAGTCCAGGACAGGATTATGAGTTTGTAACCATGGCAGACCAAGCACTAGTACATCATGTAAATTATACAGTACAAGGAAGCGAATCACCTCCTGATGAACGGGAGTCATGCGCATGGTCACTTGTGTCCAATACTGCGGTTTATTCATAGCCAATGGTGTAGAATCAATTCCTTTCAAAGGAATAGGAACTTCCAGAGGCTCTAGACTAAAACTGCAGCGTTTAGCAAATGACCAATCCATAAGACTCAGGGCAGCGCCTGAATCCACATAGGCATCGACGGAAATGGAAGACAGTGAAAAAATCAGAGTCACAGACAAAATGAACTTAGACTGCAGAGTATCAATGGCAAAAGATTTATCAACCCTTTTTGTGCGTTTAGAGCATGCTGATATAACATGAGCTGGATCACCACAATAAAAACACAAACCATTTTTCCGCCTATAATTTTGCCGTTCACTTCTGGACTGAATTCTATCACATTGCATAGTCTCAGGTGCCTGTTCAGAAGACACCGCCAACTGGTGCACGGGTTTGCGCTCCCGTAAACGCCGATCAATCTGAATGGCCATAGCCATAGACTCATTCAGACCTGTAGGCGCAGGGAACCCCACCATAATATCCTTAATGGCCTCAGAAAGACCATTTCTGAAGTTTGCAGCCAGGGCGCACTCATTCCACTGAGTAAGCACCGACCATTTCCGAAATTTCTGACAATATATTTCCGCTTCATCATGCCCCTGAGAGAGGGCTAATAAAGCCTTTTCAGCCTGAATCTCTAGGTTAGGTTCCTCATAGAGCAATCCCAATGCCAGAAAAAACGCATCCACACTGAGCAATGCAGGATCCCCTGGTGCCAATGCAAATGCCCAATTCTGAGGGTCGCCCCGTAGGAACGATATAACAATCTTGACCTGTAGAGCAGGGTCTCCAGAGGAGCGAGATTTCAAAGAGAGAAACAATTTACAATTGTTCCTGAAATTCAGGAAGGTAGATCTATCTCCAGAAAAAAACTCTGGAATAGGAATTCCAGGTTCAGACATGGGAGTGTGAACAACGAAATCCTGTATGTTTTGAACCTTTGCCGCGAGATTACTCAGGCTGGAAGCCAAACTCTGGACATCCATGATAAACAGCTAAGATCAGAGCCATTCAAGGGTTAAGAGGAGGTAAGAAGCAGCTAGACAGCAATTAAGGGCTAGGCAGCCAAACTCTGAAGGAAAAAAAAAATTAAAATTTCCCTTGAACACTTCTTTTTCTCCTGCTTCAGCCCAAACAATTAACACTTTGTTGGCCGGCTATACTGTCATGAATCCCCAATGGCTAGGGATAGCACAGGACAAGCAAAGTATAATAAATATCGGACGAGCTCTAGGGTGATGGAACCTGGGCTGACCGCTGCCCTACGCCTGACAAACGCAACTAGAGATAGCCAGGGAGCGTGCCTACGTTGGTTCTAGACGCCACGCACCAGCCTAAGAGCTAACTAGTACTGCAGAGAAAACAAAGACCTCACTTGCCTCCAGAGGAAATAACCCCAAAGATATAGTTGCCCCCCACATGTAATGACGGTGAAATGAGAGGAAGGCACACACATAGAGATGATGTATATAGCTTTAGCAAATAGAGGCCCGCTGAAAACTAGAAAGCAGAATGACACAAAAGGGGACTGAGCGGTCAGCAAAAAACCCTAATAAAAAAAAAAACCATCCTGAGATTACAAGAACCCATGTGCCAACTCATGGCACATGGGGAGAACCTCAGTCCACTAGAGCAACCAGCTAACAAAGAGACATTCTAAGCAAGCTGGACAAAAAAACCAAACAACTGAAAATCAGCACTTAGCTTATCCTGAAAGATCTGGGAGCAGGTAGGCAGGAACCAAACAGAGCACATCTGAACACATTGATAGCCGGCAAGGGAAATGACAGAAAGGCCAGGTAAAATAGGAAACACCCAGCCTCTGATGGACAGATGGAAACCAAAGGCCGCAACCCACCAAAGTCACCCAGTACCAGCAGTAACCACCAGAGGGAGCCCGCAAACAGAATCCACAACACCTACGGCAACCAACACACTGCTTCATGCGAGTTCATCTCATCGCCAATCAACTATTAATGGTATCCCTATTGGGCAACATCTGCGGATCAAGCGGATTTGCTCCAGTCAAGGGAAATTTCAAGATCAGGCCCATGATCTGTACCAGCGTTTCAGGGAACGTGGATACAGCCACAGGCAGATTCATAGAGGCTATAAAAGAGCTTGCTCAACTCCTCGCAATGAGCTTCTTTACCAAACTACACCAAAGAAAAAGGATGATGCCCAGGTGAGATTAATTACTCCTTTTAATAGTCAGTGGAATGAATTCACCCAAATAATTAATAAACATTGGGCTATATTGCGGTCTGATCCCATTTTGAAAAAGGTTCTTTCAGTTAAACCATTGATTACCGCGAAAAGATCTGATAACCTTCGTGACCTGCTTGTCCGTAGTCATTATTCTCCAAACGATAAAAAGAAGGGTACAAATGGACCTATACACGGTTTCTTTTCATGCACTTTTTGTAAGGGTTGCCAGAACCACATCAAAAGTAAGGATTTTTCTAATCCCCAGGATGGCCGTGTCTTTAAAATTCGTCACCAACTTACCTGTGCCTCCAAGGGGGTGATTTATCACGCGCAATGTCCTTGCAACAGAGTGTACATTGGAATGACAACACGTGAACTTAAATTGAGAACAAGGGAACATGTACGTGACATTGAAAGGGCAAAGACTGCGAAGGATGTTGAATCACTTAAAACCCTTGCTCGACATTTTTACTTATACCATGAATGCAATGCAAGCAAGCTCAAAATTAAAGCCATTGATCAGGTCTCGTTGGGACCACGGGGTGGGGATTTATTTAAAGCTCTCGCCAAGGTGGAAAGCCGGTGGATTTACCGACTTAATACAATCACCCCGGTTGGCCTTAATGAAAGTTTCGGCTTTGGGTCCTTTTTATAATTGACATCATTCACGTTTTTTAGGGGGGTTTGGTTTTGGTTTTTATTGTACAGTGTTTTTAATTTGTTTTTCTTGAATATTTCAGTCTTGGCCTCTTGTGAAATTTGTTTGACTGACGCACATCCCACTCCACGTCCAGGTGGTCTATTTACAATCTACTGAGATGGAAGCTCTTCACAGTGACTTTAAATAATCCCTCTCATGAATTTTCTTGATGTGGACATATGTTTCTCTGTGCGTTATTTTATTTATGTACTAGCGCCATAGTTATTATTATTCCACGCTATTCCTTATGTGATTAATGTACACCTACAAATTTGCACAATTTTGTTTAGGCATTTTTTATGTATGTTTTTTCACATTTATTCTTAATCCATTTTTATTGTTGGCACAACTGATCTGTGTTTGCATATTATTGATATATGCTTACCATCACTATCATGTATGCTTCATATTTTAACGTTGTTTTTTATATATACTTGGCATTTGTATTCATAGTACCTCACTATCACGGTCTATTCCTTATAGTTATGTTTGTATTAAGTCCGTTCTTTTATACCTATGTCTTATGTTTTCACTGTGATTTGTCCTTAGGGGTAGCTATAATGTATGCTGTATTAGGGCGCTGTGCATATGTATCTCTTACTCCTTTGTTTCCAGCTCTCAGTGCACATGGGTGGGCTTCCTTGACTCCGGACTTTCTTGGGGGCGGCACCCGGCGCGCGGCATGTGACCACCGTCTCCATGACGGCGCTCGCTTGTTTGCGCTCCACGGCTGCTTCTGTGAAGGTCTTTTTGGTTGTCTTGGAGGCGGCGCATGCGCCGTACATGCAGAGCTTGGATGTGGGTGCGGCTTAGGAAGTGTCATTTCCCTTCTGTACGTTGGCTGATAGGGGTGTGTCCAGAATCGGATCGCTGCATCAGCGTTTGGTAGCTGATGTTATTTATCATTTGTCTTTCATACGTATGATTGGCCAGAATTTGTTTAAATAGCCGGAACCCCCTCCCTAACGCACGCCTCCTGAAGAAGTCTGAACGAAACGTGCGTTGGGGCGGCGGGGACCATCTGTCACCAGCATTATGCCTGTTTAACAATTTGTAAGTATTGCTCACCTCTAGTTCTTATTATGTCTATGCATTTCTAAAGATAGTCACCTTTGCACATGATGCACTTTGCAGTTTCAATTAAATTATAAATGCGGCTTCAGCTATCTGCACTGACATTTTTGTCTATATCTGCACATTAACTAGTTGAGGGGTATTGAGCATTAGTATCTACTTGGGCATTTTTTATGCTGGTCACAGTGCTCCCTGTTCATTGTGGTATCCAGTAGTTTCCTTTTATTCATTTTTTATTTGTTTATTATTTATGCTACTTTAATAAAATATTTATTTAAGGATTATACTTTTTCTGTGGTTATTTACCGCTTGTTGAAATATTATATCTATTTGAGTTTTTGTCCTATGTTATCTCTTTTGGGGCATTTGTTTTGGTGTTATTAATATCTTCCAAAGTAAAGTGTGCATCCAGAAAAGCTTGTTGTGTAGGGGTTAGTGTAGGAAATTCAATATCTACGAGGTAATCTAGGTAGCTTGAATTATCAAAATCCCCTTTGGATCTATATAATTCTTTATAATAATCATGGAAGCATTGGAGGATATCATCTGTTGAGGTCACAATTGTACCATCTAATTTACGGATTTTAAGAATAGTATTAGATGTGTTGTGTCGTTGTACCATAAATGCTAAGAGTTTGCTAGACTGATTCCCCAATTCAAAATATGCTTGCCTAGTAAAAAACAGTTTACGCTTTGATTTAGTATCTAAATACTGGGTATATAAAATCTATGGGAGTGTAACCACTCAGCCCTACTCTCACTGGTTTTGGTAGCTATATAAGCTGCTTCTGAGTCTTTCAGGCATTTTTCCATATTATCATCCTCTTGTGAGGTCACACATTTAATATGAGAGATTGAAGAGGATAAACAACCTCGCAGATACGACTTGAGAGGATCCCAGAACATATTAATATTTTGCGGCTCTTGATCAGACGTTATAAAATAGTCTAGCTTGTCTACAGTCCTGTCCTCGGGGTCTATTAACTTTAGCCAAAATGGGTTTAACTTCCACATTATGTTGTGCCTTGCCTGACCAAACCTAAGCGTAAGTATTACCGGGCTATGGTCTGAAATACCCCTATTCCCATGCTCTACTCCTCCCACCCACATTGCTAAATTACTAGATCCAAATATGTAGTCCAAGCGGGAGAGAGTACGTCTAACGGATGAGTGACAGGTGTATTCTCTTACATCGGGATGATGCAGTCTCCACAGATCCAACCAGCCACATCCTTCCATAAATATTGACAGATGAGATGAAGGGGAGGCCAGCCCGGAACCGCACCATCCAATCTGAGCCTATCTAGGCAATCATCCCTCACCAGATTAAAGTCATAACATGCGCATCTGGGTAGTTAAAAGCAAAACGCACTGCCTTTTTTATAATTGATAGATTAGCAGGGGGGGATTATATATACACATTATAACATAATCTCTCATATTAACCCATGCATGTGCAAAAATAAAGCGGCCCTCGGGATCTCTTCATACCTCTCCGACCTCCCAACTGACATCTCTATGTACCAGAAGAGAGACCCTCTAGAACAGCTAGTATGAAACATATTATGTGCAAAAAGAAAAAAAAGAGCATGAACCGCACATCCCAAAATCATACGTTGATCTAAAGCCGCTAGGCAAAAATTTAAATACTGAACATGAGGTTTTCAGTTTAACATTCTGATCAGACTGTATGAAGCCCACTGCCCCTTCACGGCAAACCTCGTAGTGGGTCCTAACGCCCTAACGGAGCGGAGCCGTGCGGCGACCACCGCCGCAGCGGCCAAGCACCAGCAGGGCGGACGGCCTGTTGCCCCACAGCACCCATGCTGCGAGACTGAGTCCCCAAGACTCCAGACCGCGCCGCCCCACCAGCACAAAGCCACAGCAACAATGGCCGCCACACAGCACCAGCACCAAAATGAAGGGAGCATTTCAACTCACCTTCCTCCAGCTCTTCAGTGAGAGCCAAAATGGGCTAGACCCCTTACTGTGAAGGTGAGTTTAAATACTCCTTTTCATTTTGGTGCTGGTGCTGTGTGGCGGCCATTGTTGCTGTGGCTTTGTGCTGGTGGGGCGGCGCGGTCTGGAGTCATGGGGGCTCAGTCTCGCAGCATGAGTGCTGTGGGGCAACAGGCCGTCCGCCCTGCTGGTGCATGGCCGCTGCGGCAGTGGTCGCCACGCGGCTCCGCTCCGTTAGGGCGTTAGGACCCACTACGAGGTTTGCCGTGAAGGGGCAGTGGGCTTCATACAGTCTGATCAGAATGTTAAACTGAAAACCTCATGTTCAGTATTTAAATTTTTGCCTAGCGGCTTTAGATCAATGTATGATTTTGGGATGTGCGGTTCATGCTCTTTTTTTCCAGTATGAAACATATGTACAGACCATTGTACCCATGGTTTCTGCATATATCAAGCTGAGTCCCTAGTCAAGTGTGTTTCAACCAGGGTTACAATATGAGGATGATATTGCTGTATTTGAGAAAACACTTTAACTCTCTTTCACGGTGAGCTAAGACCTCTTAAATTCCAAGTCATGCACTTAAGGTCAGATGTCATACCCCTTCATCCACTTATAATTGACATTGTCACGCATATTACTCTTCTGCTACATAATGGAAAAAAACCATGGAAGCAGATGTTATATAACCAATGACTAACAATACTAAAACAAAATAGAACAGAGTACATTTCAAAAGGGAGCAAAACCTCATGCTCCTATCACAGTCTAAAAAAGGGGGTACCATCTCTGAACTCAGAGTCCGGTATAGTTTAGGATTTTGACCCTTCTCCATTCGCCCCCACACATGACTGCATCCAATCTTCGGCTTCTGCTGGGGTTGTAAAGAAAGAGGAAGAGCTCTTGTAAACAACCCCTGTGGAGCAAGACAGAGTATTGAATATAAGATGTCTATGTAATGGACACACTAGCGCTTACCAACCTCAACACTTCCCTTAGCAGCTTGACTCAAAACAGGTGGACGCCACACCTGATGTAAACAATACACTGGAACACTGGAAAAGGGAATAGAGACCGCGCATAAGGGAATGCACTAGAGACAAAACACAGTTAGAGATACTGCACTGTGATGCCACTAACCATAAAGGCATATGTTATAACAAATGGAATACCCGTAGAGGCTCTGAGCCTCCCTACTGATCCATAAACAGCACTGCACAAGACACACTGGGCTGGCACGTTAGTGCAGATTAGTACATAACCGGAAGAAGGGCAAGTAGGTTAGAGTAAGTTCCTGAGCGTTAATGGTAAACCTACCTGTAGCCCGTGTGCTTAGCACAATACTAGGAGCGGAGCTGAGCGTGGCGCTGTGAACCGGCGTGTCCAGCGTCCAATGTATAGGTGCGGTGGTGAATCGGTGAATCCTGAAGTGTTTCCGCACAAGGGCGTTGAAGAAAGGCTACGTAGAGCCAGGGAAAGCCCCGGCCAGAGGTGTCCCTAGATACGAGCACAAGGGAAGATGGCCGACAGCGGGCTAAGCGTGTGACGTCACAGCTAAAAAACTACAGAGCGGCAGTGGGACAAGGTAGTAACCAACGCGTTTCGAAGGAACAGCGTACTTCATCGTCAGGGTTACCAAACCCCAGCAGCTTCAAAGAATATAAGCTAAGCCCCTGTCGATCACCTCACAGAAGCCCCGCCCATCCGCCCAGTAAGTGAATAGAAGCCTTAATCATTTGTGGTGCGGCTATTAGCATATAAAATGGTGATCACCGAAAATAGGTTGCATACAATGAACACGCGCTGTAGCGTGGTTTCTTATACGTAATAGGAAAAATGAAATCACCAAATACATAAACAATACAGCATACAACGAAAGGGTGCAGCTGTAATAGGAGTATATAAATATATAAATAGCTAAAAACAATTTTAACAATTTAAGCAATAAAAGAAACGACTCCTGATATACATAATCCTAGAAATATTAATAGTATTAATAGTATTAATAAAAACATGACACTAAAATTAAAATGCAATAAAATGAGACAGTAGAAATAGGAGACACCTGTGTGGCCCTATACTGAATTAAAAAGCATATAATTCTAACCCATAATTGAGGCCCTTTGGTGCAAGACAGTCCAAGGAGAAAATCCATTTGGACTCGGTTCTTGACATGACCTGTATTAAATTGCCCCCTCTTACGCTCTGTTGGATTTTTTGAATCCCAAGAAAACGCACATTTTTTAGTGGATTTATCGTGTTTCTCACAAAAATGTCTCGAGAGGGGGTGGCCTATAAAACCTTTCTGAATGTTCATCATATGTTCCTTTATTCTTACCATAAGGGACCTCTTGGTACGGCCAACATATAATTTTTTGCACGGACACTCAATGAGGTAAATAACTCTTGTGGTAGAGCATGTGATACTTTCCTTGATCCTGAACTCCTTCACGGAGTCCGAGTCTTTGAATGACGTGCAGTGGGTCTTGCTAAAAGAGGTATTCCTACAACCATAACACATGCCGCAAGGCATGAATCCAGGCCTGAAATTGTTCCGGATGCCAGGACGTAATTCTTGGTTAGCATGTGACTTGATTGTGGGGGCTATAAAACTGCCCAAAGAACGGGCCTTTCTAAATATACAGTGGGGCAAAAAAGTATTTAGTCAGTCAGCAATAGTGCAAGTTCCACCACTTAAAAAGATGAGAGGCGTCTGTAATTTACATCATAGGTAGACCTCAACTATGGGAGACAAACTGAGAAAAAAAAATCCAGAAAATCACATTGTCTGTTTTTTTATCACTTTATTTGCATATTATGGTGGAAAATAAGTATTTGGTCAGAAACAAAATTTAATCTCAATACTTTGTAATATATCCTTTGTTGGCAATGACAGAGGTCAAACGTTTTCTGTAAGTCTCCACAAGGTTGCCACACACTGTTGTTGATATGTTGGCCCATTCCTCCATGCAGATCTCCTCTAGAGCAGTGATGTTTTTGGCTTTTCGCTTGACAACACGGACTTTCAACTCCCTCCAAAGGTTTTCTATAGGGTTGAGATCTGGAGACTGGCTAGGCCACTCCAGAACCTTGAAATGCTTCTTACGAAGCCACTCCTTCGTTGCCCTGGCGGTGTGCTTTGGATCATTGTCATGTTGAAAGACCCAGCCACATTTCATCTTCAATGCCCTTGCTGATGGAAGGTTTGCACTCAAAATCTCACGATACATGGCCCCATTCATTCTTTCATGTACCCGGATCAGTCGTCCTGGCCCCTTTGCAGAGAAACAGCCCCAAAGCATGATGTTTCCACCACCATGCTTTACAGCAGGTATGGTGTTTGATGGATGCAACTCAGTATTCTTTTTCCTCCAAACACGACAAGTTGTGTTTCTACCAAACAGTTCCAGTTTGGTTTCATCAGACCATAGGACATTCTCCCAAAACTCCTCTGGATCATCCAAATGCTCTCTAGCAAACTTCAGACGGGCCCGGACATGTACTGGCTTAAGCAGTGGGACACTGTTATGACCCCAGTGGACAGGGTCTCAGAGGAACGTGTAAGTCTGCAAGATACAAAAATCCAGCTCATAGGGCTGTGGTAGCTGGGTTGACCAAATAGCTACTCCTAACGCCAACACTAGAAGTAGCCGGGGATCATGCCTACGGTGATCGCTAGATGACTCGCGCCAGCCGGAGAATCTAACTACCCCTAGGAGAAGAAAACAAAGACCTCTCTTGCCTCCAGAGAAAGGGACCCCAAAGCAAGATACAAGCCCCCCACAAATAATAACGGTGAGGTAAGAGGAAATGACAAACACAGAAATGAACCAGGTTCAGCAAAGAGAGGCCAGCTTACTAATAGCAGAATATAGCAAGATAACTTATCTGGTCAACAAAAACCCTATAAAAATCCACGCTGGAGATTCAAGAACCCCCGAACCGTCTAACGGTCCGGGGGGAGAACACCAGCCCCCTAGAGCTTCCAGCAAAGGTCAGGATACAGATAGGAACAAGCTGGACAAAAATACCACACGAAACAAAAGCAAAAAGCAAAGAAGCAGACTTAGCTTGAAAAACAGGAACCAGGATCAGAGGACAAGAGCACAACAGATTAGCTCTGATTTCAATGATGCCAGGCATTGAACTGAAAGTCCAGGGAGCTTATATAGCAACGCCCCTGAACTAACGGCCCAGGTGAGGATATAGGAAAAGACAGACGCTCCAGAGTCAAATCACTAATGACCACTAGAGGGAGCAAAAAGCAAAATCACAACAGTACCCCCCCCTTAGTGAGGGGTCACCGAACCCTCACCACGACCACCAGGGCGATCAGGATGAGCGGCGTGAAAGGCACGAACTAAATCGGCCGCATGAACATCAGAGGCGACCACCCAGGAATTATCTTCCTGACCATAGCCCTTCCACTTGACCAAGTACTGAAGCCTCCGCCTGGAGAGACGAGAATCCAAGATCTTCTCCACCACGTACTCCAACTCGCCCTCAACCAACACCAGAGCAGGAGGCTCAGCAGAAGGAACCACAGGCACAACGTACCGCCGCAACAAGGACCTATGAAACACGTTGTGGATAGCAAACGACACAGGTAGATCCAGGTGAAAGGATACAGGATTAAGAATTTCCAATATCTTGTAAGGACCAATAAAACGAGGTTTAAATTTGGGAGAGGAAACCTTCATAGGAACAAAGCGGGAAGAAAGCCACACCAAATCCCCAACACGTAGTCGGGGACCGACACCGCGGCGGCGGTTGGCAAAGCGCTGAGCCCTCTCCTGTGACAACTTCAAGTTGTCCACCACAAGATTCCAGATCCGCTGCAACCTATCCACCACAGAATCCACCCCAGGGCAGTCAGAAGGTTCCACATGACCCGAAGAAAAACGAGGGTGGAAACCAGAGTTGCAGAAAAACGGCGAAACCAAGGTGGCGGAACTAGCCCGATTATTAAGGGCAAACTCAGCTAACGGCAAGAAGGTCACCCAATCGTCCTGATCAGCAGAGACAAAACACCTCAAATAATCCTCCAAAGTCTGATTAGTTCGCTCCGTCTGTCCATTAGTCTGAGGATGGAAAGCAGACGAAAACGACAAGTCAATGCCCATCCTACTACAAAAGGATCGCCAGAATCTGGAAACGAACTGGGATCCTCTGTCTGACACAATATTCTCAGGGATGCCGTGCAAACGAACCACGTTCTGGAAAAACACAGGAACCAGATCGGAAGAGGAAGGCAGTTTAGGCAAAGGAACCAAATGGACCATCTTGGAGAAGCGATCACATATCACCCAGATAACAGACATGCCCTGAGACACCGGAAGATCAGAAATGAAATCCATGGAGATATGTGTCCAAGGTCTCTTAGGGACAGGCAAGGGCAAGAGCAACCCGCTGGCACGAGAACAGCAAGGCTTAGCTCGAGCACAAGTCCCACAGGACTGTACAAATGACCGCACATCCCTAGACAAGGAAGGCCACCAAAAGGATCTGGCCACCAGATCTCTGGTGCCAAAAATTCCTGGGTGACCTGCCAACACCGAGGAATGAACCTCGGAAATGACTCTGCTGGTCCACTTATCAGGCACAAACAGTCTGTCAGGTGGACAAGAATCAGGCCTATCAGCCTGAAATCTCTGCAACACACGTCGCAGATCAGGAGAAATAGCTGACAAGATAATACCATCCTTAAGAATACCAACAGGTTCAGCGACTCCAGGAGCATCAGGCACAAAGCTCCTGGAAAGAGCATCGGCCTTCACATTCTTTGAACCTGGTAAATACGAGACAACAAAGTCAAATCGGGAGAAAAACAATGACCAGCGGGCCTGTCTAGGATTCAGGCGTTTAGCAGACTCGAGATACATCAGATTTTTGTGATCAGTCAAGACCACCACACGATGCTTAGCACCCTCGAGCCAATGACGCCACTCCTCAAATGCCCATTTCATGGCCAACAACTCCCGATTGCCCACATCATAATTTCGCTCCGCAGGCGAAAACTTCCTAGAGAAAAAGGCGCAAGGTCTCATAACAGAGCAACCAGGGCCTCTCTGCGACAAAACGGCCCCTGCTCCAATCTCTGAAGCATCCACCTCAACTTGAAAGGGAAGCGAGACATCAGGCTGGCACAAAACAGGCGCCGAAGTAAACCGACGTTTCAACTCCTGGAAAGCCTCCACGGCAGCAGGAGCCCAATTAACCACATCGGAGCCCTTCTTGGTCATATCTGTCAAAGGTTTCACAATGCTAGAAAAGTTAGCGATAAAACGACGGTAGAAGTTAGCGAAACCCAAGAACTTCTGAAGACTCTTAACTGACGAGGGCTGAGTCCAATCAAGAATAGCTCGGACCTTGACTGGGTCCATCTCCACAGCACAAGGGGAAAAAATGAACCCCAAAAAGGGAACCTTCTGTACACCAAAAAGACACTTTGAGCCCTTGACAAACAAAGAATTTTCACGCAAAATTTTAAAGACCATCCTGACCTGCTCCACATGCGAGTCCCAATTATCAGAAAAAAACAGAATATCATCCAGATAAACGATCAGAAATTTATCCAGATAGTTCCGGAAAATGTCATGCATAAAGGACTGAAAAACTGAAGGGGCATTAGAGAGCCCAAAAGGCATCACCAAGTACTCAAAATGACCTTCGGGCGTATTGAATGCGGTTTTCCATTCATCCCCTTGCTTAATGCGCACAAGGTTGTACGCACCACGAAGGTCTATCTTGGTAAACCACTTGGCACCTTTAATCCGGGCAAACAAGTCAGACAACAGCGGCAAAGGATACTGAAATTTGACAGTGATCTTATTTAAAAGCCGATAGTCAATACAAGGCCTCAAAGATCCGTCCTTTTTAGCCACAAAAAAGAATCCTGCACCAAGAGGGGAAGAAGACGGACGGATGTGTCCTTTCTCCAGAGACTCCTTGATATATGAACGCATAGCGGTATGTTCAGGTATCGACAGATTAAACAGTCTTCCCTGTCATGATCTCTGCAGGCAGAGATCATAGCAAGCCTATAGAGGGACAAGCTCTCGGAAGATGGAACTATACTGACCATGAACTAAGCCTGCCGCGCAACTAGAAATAGCCAGGTAGCATTTCCTATTTATAGCTAGATGCCCAGCTCTGGCCTAAGACCTAAATAGCTAGCAGAGGGAAATATAAGACCTGGCTCACCTCTAGAGAAATATTCCAAAGAAGACAGTAGCCCCCCACATATAATGACGGTGAGTTCAGATGAAACAACAAACGCAGCAGGAAAATAGTCTTAGCAAATTTGAGGTCCGCTTACTAGATAGCAGAAGACAGATAGTATACTTTCATGGTCAGCAGAAAAACACTAACAAAACACCATCCAGAGATTACCTTAAACTCTGGCATTAACTCATAACGCCAGAGTAGCAATCCCTGATCAACGAGAGCTTTCCAGACACAGTAACAAAACTTCAGCTGTGAACTGGAACAAATAGGCAAAACAAAACATGGACAAAAGTCCAACTTATCTAGTAGTAGTCTAGAAGCAGGAACAAGCACTGAGAGGCATCAGATAACATTGCTGACCGGCAAGAAACCACCAGAGAAATGAGCTTAAATAGCGACACCCACTACTGATGGAACCAGGTGAAACAGGAAAGAGGATGACAAGTCCAATTCCACAAGCGGCCACCGGGGGAGCCCAGAATCCAAATTCACAACAGTACCCCCCCCTCAAGGAGGGGGCACCGAACCCTCACCAGATCCACCAGGGCGACCAGGATGAGCCCTATGGAAGGCACGAACAAGATCAGAAGCATGAACATCAGATGCATTGACCCAAGAATTATCCTCCTGGCCGTAACCCTTCCAGTTGACCAGATACTGGAGTCTCCGTCTGGAAACACGAGAGTCCAAAATTTTCTCCACAACGTACTCCAACTCACCCTCAACCAACACCGGAGCAGGAGGCTCAACTGAAGGTACCACAGGTACCTCATACCTGCGCAATAACGACCGATGAAAAACGTTATGAATGGAAAAGGACGCAGGGAGGTCCAAACGGAAAGAAACAGGATTAAGAATCTCCAATATTCTATAAGGGCCGATGAACCGAGGTTTAAACTTAGGAGAAGAGACCCTCATAGGGACAAAACGAGAAGACAACCACACCAAATCTCCAACACAAAGCCGAGAACCAACACGACGATGACGGTTGGCAAAACGCTGAGTCTTCTCCTGGGACAACTTCAAATTGTCCATAACCTGCCCCCAGATGTGATGCAATCTCTCCACCACCGCATCCACTCCAGGACAATCCGAGGATTCCACCTGACCGGAGGAAAATCGAGGGTGAAACCCCGAATTACAGAAAAACGGGGACACCAAGGTGGAAGAGCTGGCCCGATTATTGAGGGCAAACTCTGCCAATGGCAAAAAAGCAACCCAATCATCCTGGTCAGCAGAGACAAAACACCTCAGATATGTCTCCAGGGTCTGATTAGTCCGCTCGGTCTGGCCATTAGTCTGAGGGTGAAAAGCAGATGAAAAAGACAAATCTATGCCCATCCTAGCACAGAATGCCCGCCAAAATCTAGACACAAATTGAGTACCTCTGTCAGAAACAATATTCTCAGGAATACCGTGCAATCGTACAACATTCTGAAAAAACAGAGGAACCAACTCAGAAGAAGAAGGCAACTTGGGCAGAGGAACCAAATGGACCATTTTAGAGAAACGGTCACAGACCACCCAGATGACAGACATCTTCTGGGAAACAGGCAGATCTGAAATAAAATCCATCGAGATGTGTGTCCAAGGCCTCTTAGGAATAGGCAAGGGCAACAGCAGTCCGCTAGTCCGAGAACTACAAGACTTGGCCCGAGCACAAACGTCACATGACTGCACAAAGACTCGCACATCTCGTGACAGGGAAGGCCACCAGAAGGATCTTGCCACCAAATCCCTGGTACCAAAAATTCCGGGATGACCTGCCAATGCAGAAGAATGTACCTCAGAGATGACTCTGCTGGTCCAATCATCCGGAACAAACAGTCTATCAGGCGGACAACGATCCGGTCTATCCGCCTGAAACTCTTGCAAGGACCGCCGCAGATCAGGAGAAACGGCCGACAAAATTACTCCCTCCCTAAGGATACCTGTGGGTTCAGAATTACCAGGAGAGTCCGGGTCAAAACTCCTAGAAAGGGCATCTGCCTTAACATTCTTAGAACCCGGTAGGTATGACACCACAAAATTAAAGCGAGAAAAAAATAAAGACCAGCGCGCCTGTCTAGGATTCAGGCGTCTGGCAGTCTCAAGATAAATCAAATTTTTGTGGTCAGTCAATACCACCACCTGATGCCTAGCCCCCTCGAGCCAATGGCGCCACTCCTCAAACGCCCACTTCATGGCCAAAAGCTCCCGATTCCCAACATCATAATTCCGCTCTGCGGGCGAAAATTTGCGAGAAAAGAAGGCACAAGGCCTAATGACGGAGCAGTCGGAACCTTTCTGCGACAACACTGCCCCAGCTCCGATCTCCGAAGCGTCAACCTCAACCTGAAAAGGCAGATTCACATCAGGCTGACGCAACACAGGGGCAGAGGCAAAACGGCGCTTAAGCTCCTGAAAGGCCTCTACAGCATGAGGGGACCAATTAGCAACATCAGCGCCTTGTCTGGTCAAATCAGTCAGTGGTTTAACGACATCCGAAAAACCAGCAATAAATCGGCGGTAAAAGTTGGCAAAGCCCAAAAATCTCTGAAGACCCTTAAGAGAGGAGGGCTGAGTCCAGTCACAAATAGCTTGCACCTTGACGGGATCCATCTCAATGGAAGAGGGAGAAAAAATATACCCCAAAAAGGAAATTTTCTGGACCCCAAAAACGCACTTAGACCCCTTCACACATAAAGAATTAGACCGCAGAACCTGAAAAACTCTCCTGACCTGCTGGACATGAGAGTCCCAGTCATCAGAAAAAATCAGAATATCATCCAGATATATTATCATAAATTTATCCAGAAAATCGCGGAAAATATCATGCATAAAAGACTGGAAAACTGAAGGGGCATTAGAAAGACCAAAAGGCATGACCAAATACTCAAAGTGGCCCTCGGGCGTATTAAATGCGGTCTTCACTCATCCCCCTGCCTGATCCGCACCAAATTATACGCCCCACGAAGATCAATTTTAGAGAACCACTTAGCACCCTCTATACGAGCAAACAAATCAGTAAGCAATGGCAATGGGTATTGATACTTAACAGTGATCTTATTCAGAAGCCGATAATCAATACATGGTCTCAAAGAGCCGTCTTTTTTTGAGACAAAGAAAAACCCAGCTCCCAAGGGAGAAGAAGATGGACGAATATGTCCCTTTTCCAAAGACTCCTTTATATATTCCCGCATAGCAGCATGTTCCGGCACAGACAGATTAAACAAACGACCCTTGGGATATTTACAACCCGGTATCAAATCTATGGCACAATCGCACTCACGGTGCGGAGGTAACGACCCAAGCTTGGGTTCGTCAAAGACGTCTTGATAATCAGAGAGGAACTCAGGGACTTCAGAGGGAATGGACGACGAAATAGAAACCAAAGGTAAGTCCCCATGAATACCCTTACATCCCCAGCTCAACACAGACATTGCTCTCCAGTCCAAGACTGGGTTGTGAGACTGCAACCATGGCAATCCCAGTACCAAATCGTCATGTAAATTATACAGCACCAGGAAACGAATAATCTCCTGGTGATCCGGATTGATACGCATGGTTACTTGTGTCCAGTATTGTGGTTTATTATTAGCCAATGGGGTGGAGTCAATCCCCTTCAGAGGAATAAGAGTCTCCAAAGGCTCTAAATCAAAACCACAACGATTGGCAAAGGACCAATCCATAAGACTCAGAGCGGCGCCAGAGTCAACATAGGCGTCCGTGGCAATGGATGACAAAGAGCAAATCAGGGTTACAGACAAAATAAACTTAGACTGAATGGTGCCAATGGAAACAGACTTATCAAGCTTCTTTGTACGCCTAGAGCATGCTGATATAACATGAGTAGAATCCCCACAATAGAAACACAATCCATTCTTCCGTCTAAAATTCTGTCGCTCGCTCCTGGACAGAATTCTATCACACTGCATACTTTCTGGCGTCTTTTCCATAGACACCGCCAGATGGTGCACCGGTTTGCGCTCCCGCAGACGCCTATCAATCTGAATAGCCATTGTCATGGACTCATTCAGACCTGCAGGCACAGGGAACCCCACCATAACATCCTTAACGGCATCAGAGAGACCTTCTCTGAAAGTTGCCGCCAAGGCGCACTCATTCCACTGAGTAAGCACAGACCATTTACGGAATTTTTGGCAGAAAACTTCAGCTTCGTCTTGCCCCTGAGATAGTGCCATCAAAGTTTTTTCTGCCTGAAGTTCCAAATGAGGTTCCTCATAAAGCAAGCCCAAGGCCAGAAAAAACGCATCCACATCGCGTAACGCAGGATCCCCTGCTGGCAATGAGAAGGCCCAATCTTGAGGGTCACCCCTGAGCAAGGAAATCACAATCCTAACCTGCTGAGCAGGGTCTCCAGCTGAACGAGACTTCAGGGACAAATAAAGCTTACAATTATTTCGGAAATTCTGGAAGCTAGCTCTATGCCCTGTGAAGAACTCCGGCAAAGGAATTCTCGGCTCAGATACCGGAGCATGTACCACAAAATCTTGTAAATTTTGTACTTTCGTGATGAGATTATTCAAACCCGCAGTTACACTCTGGAGATCCATTATTGTCAGGTGCACACAGAGCCATACAGAGATTAGGAGGAGAGAGAGAAAAAAGACTGCAGCAAGGCAGACTGGAGGAAAAAAAAAAAAAAAAAAATTCCAGCAGACTTCTTATAACTCTCCTTTCTCAACCTGGGTCTTTAACACTTTATTGGCCGGTCAAACTGTCATGATCTCTGCAGGCAGAGATCATAGCAAGCCTATAGAGGGACAAGCTCTCGGAAGATGGAACTATACTGACCATGAACTAAGCCTGCCGCGCAACTAGAAATAGCCAGGTAGCATTTCCTATTTATAGCTAGATGCCCAGCTCTGGCCTAAGACCTAAATAGCTAGCAGAGGGAAATATAAGACCTGGCTCACCTCTAGAGAAATATTCCAAAGAAGACAGTAGCCCCCCACATATAATGACGGTGAGTTCAGATGAAACAACAAACGCAGCAGGAAAATAGTCTTAGCAAATTTGAGGTCCGCTTACTAGATAGCAGAAGACAGATAGTATACTTTCATGGTCAGCAGAAAAACACTAACAAAACACCATCCAGAGATTACCTTAAACTCTGGCATTAACTCATAACGCCAGAGTAGCAATCCCTGATCAACGAGAGCTTTCCAGACACAGTAACAAAACTTCAGCTGTGAACTGGAACAAATAGGCAAAACAAAACATGGACAAAAGTCCAACTTATCTAGTAGTAGTCTAGAAGCAGGAACAAGCACTGAGAGGCATCAGATAACATTGCTGACCGGCAAGAAACCACCAGAGAAATGAGCTTAAATAGCGACACCCACTACTGATGGAACCAGGTGAAACAGGAAAGAGGATGACAAGTCCAATTCCACAAGCGGCCACCGGGGGAGCCCAGAATCCAAATTCACAACACTTCCCTTAGGAAATTTACTGCCTGGAATCAAATCTATTGCACAGTCACATTCCCTATGAGGAGGCAATGCACTGGACCTGGACTCGCTAAAGACATCCTGATAATCAGACAAGTACTCCGGAACTTCCGAAGGCGTAGAAGAAGCAATAGACACAGGCAGGGAATCCTCATGAATACCACGACAGCCCCAACTAG
This sequence comes from Ranitomeya variabilis, assembly GCF_051348905.1. Classification (NCBI taxonomy): domain Eukaryota; kingdom Metazoa; phylum Chordata; class Amphibia; order Anura; family Dendrobatidae; genus Ranitomeya; species Ranitomeya variabilis. The sequence goes on from NC_135233.1 coordinate 904,926,498, forward strand.
ACACTGACATAGCCTTCCAGTCAAGGACTGGATTATGGGTCTGTAACCATGGCAGCCCCAAAACAACCAAATCATGCATTTTATGTAGAACGAGAAAATGTATCACCTCGCGGTGTTCAGGAGTCATGCACATGGTAACCTGTGTCCAATACTGCGGTTTATTTTCTGCTAATGGCGTAGCATCAATACCCCTAAGAGGGATAGGATTTTCTAATGGTTCAAGAATTAAACCACAGCGCTTAGCAAATGAGAGATCCATAAGACTCAGGGCAGCACCTGAATCTACAAACGCCATGACAGGATAAGATGACAGTGAGCAAATCAAAGTTACAGACAGAATAAACTTAGGATGCAAATTACCAACGGTGACAGGACTAACAACCTTAGATATACGTTTAGAGCATGCTGAGATAACATGTGTAGAATCACCACAGTAGTAGCACAAGCCATTCCGGCGTCTATGAATTTTCCTCTCATTTCTAGTCAGGATTCTATCACATTGCATCAAATCAGGTGTCCGTTCAGACAACACCATGAGGGAATTTGCGGTTTTTCTATCACATTGCATCACATCAGGTGTCTGTTCAGACAACAACATGAGGGAATTTGCGGTTTTGCGCTCCCGCAACCGCCGGTCAATTTGAATAGCCAGGGACATGGTATCATTCAGACCTGTGGGAATGGGAAAACCCACCATAACATTCTTAATGGCCTCAGAAAGGCCATTTCTAAAATTAGCGGCCAGTGCACACTCGTTCCAATGTGTCAGCACGGACCATTTCCGAAATTTTTGGCAATACACCTCAGCCTCGTCCTGGCCCTGAGACATAGCCAGCAAGGCTTTCTCTGCCTGAATCTCAAGATTGGGTTCCTCATAAAGTAAACCGAGCGCCAGAAAAAACGCATCAATATCAGCCAAAGTCGGATCTCCTGGCGCCAACGAAAAAGCCCAATCCTGAGGGTCACCCCGTAAGAATGAAATAACAATTTTTACTTGTTGAGCAGAGTCTCCAGACGAACAAGGTTTCAGGGACAAAAATAATTTACAATTATTCCTGAAATTCCTAAACTTAAATCGGTCTCCTGAAAACAGTTCAGGAATCGGAATCTTGGGTTCAGACCTAGGATTTCTGGTAACATAATCTTGTATACCCTGCACACGAGCGGCAAGCTGGTCCACACTTGTAATCAAGGTCTGGACATTCATGTCTGCAGCAAGCTTAAGCCACTCTGAGGTAAAGGGGAAAAGAAAAAAAAAAATGAGAGAGGGAAAAAAAAAACCTCAAAATTTTCTTTCTTATAATCCCACTTCTGCAATGCATTAAACATTTAATACTGGCCTGGCATACTGTTATGACCCCAGTGGACAGGGTCTCAGAGGAACGTGTAAGTCTGCAAGATACAAAAATCCAGCTCATAGGGCTGTGGTAACTGGGTTGACCAAATAGCTACTCCTAACGCCAACACTAGAAGTAGCCGGGGATCATGCCTACGGTGATCGCTAGATGACTCGCGCCAGCCGGAGAATCTAACTACCCCTAGGAGAAGAAAACAAAGACCTCTCTTGCCTCCAGAGAAAGGGACCCCAAAGCAAGATACAAGCCCCCCACAAATAATAACGGTGAGGTAAGAGGAAATGACAAACACAGAAATGAACCAGGTTCAGCAAAGAGAGGCCAGCTTACTAATAGCAGAATATAGCAAGATAACTTATCTGGTCAACAAAAACCCTATAAAAATCCACGCTGGAGATTCAAGAACCCCCGAACCGTCTAACGGTCCGGGGGGAGAACACCAGCCCCCTAGAGCTTCCAGCAAAGGTCAGGATACAGATAGGAACAAGCTGGACAAAAATACCACACGAAACAAAAGCAAAAAGCAAAGAAGCAGACTTAGCTTGAAAAACAGGAACCAGGATCAGAGGACAAGAGCACAACAGATTAGCTCTGATTTCAACGATGCCAGGCATTGAACTGAAGGTCCAGGGAGCTTATATAGCAACGCCCCTGAACTAACGGCCCAGGTGAGGATATAGGAAAAGACAGACGCTCCAGAGTCAAATCACTAATGACCACTAGAGGGAGCAAAAAGCAAAATCACAACAGGACACGTCTGGCACTGCAGGATCTGAGTCCATGGTGGCGTAGTGTGTTACTTATGGTAGGCCTTGTTACATTGGTCCCAGCTCTCTGCAGTTCATTCACTAGGTCCCCCCGCGTGGTTCTGGGATTTTTGCTCACCGTTCTTGTGATCATTCTGACCCCACGGGGTGGGATTTTGCGTGGAGCCCCAGATCGAGGGAGATTATCAGTGGTCTTGAATGTCTTCCATTTTCTAATTATTGCTCCCACTGTTGATTTATTCACTCCAAGCTGGTTGGCTATTGCAGATTCAGTCTTCCCAGCCTGGTGCAGGGCTACAATTTTGTTTCTGTTGTCCTTTGACAGCTCTTTGGTCTTCACCATAGTGGAGTTTGGAGTCAGACTGTTTGAGGGTGTGCACAGGTGTCTTTTTATACTGATAACAAGTTTAAACAGGTGCCATTACTACAGGTAATGAGTGGAGGAAAGAGGAGACTCTTAAAGAAGAAGTTACAGGTCTGTGAGAGCCAGAAATCTTGATTGTTTGTTTCTCACCAAATACTTATTTTCCACCATAATATGCAAATAAAATGATAAAAAAACAGACAATGTGATTTTCTGGATTTTTTTTTCTCAGTTTGTCTCCCATAGTTGAGGTCTACCTATGATGTAAATTACAGACGCCTCTCATCTTTTTAAGTGGTGGAACTTGCACTATTGCTGACTGACTAAATACTTTTTTGCCCCACTGTAAATCTGGGGTCATTCGGTAAATAGTCCCCTGTAATTTTATCCCCTTGCAAAATGGACCAATGTTTACGGATAATGGACCTAAATTTAGAATGGTCCGTATGATATTGTGTAATAAAAGGTAATTCGTGAATTTGGTCACGCATACTCGTAGCAGTTGAATTCGTGCATTTTTCTTTATACAGCAGGGAATTCCTTGATGTATCCCTCACCTCCTGTTTTGCTTGTGCCAGTAATGAACATGGATAAACCTTATCAAGAAATTGTTGGGTCAACACCTCTGCTTCCATATTATAGTCTTCCAGGGTCGTGCAGTTTCTACTAAGTCTTGTAAATTGACCCTTAGGGATATTAGTAAGCCACACGGGCAAGTGGCAACTAAGAATGTTAATAAAACTATTGGTGTCCACTTCTTTCCTGTAGCATTTGATGTATAACTGTGAATTTTCTACATATACATTGAGGTCCAAAAAATTAACGTTTGTGGCACTGATCGTTGGTGTAAATTCCAGCCCAAAATTGTTGTCATTGAGACTGGCAATAAACAGATCCAGGTCACTTCTTGGGCCATCCCAATCAAACAACACATCATCAATGAATCTGCGCCAGAGAATTAACCCCGGACGCAGACAACCAGAGGTGTAGATGTAGGACTCCTCCCACTTGGCTACAAAAAGGTTAGCATAGCTGGGGGCAAAGCGCGTCCCCATCGCAGTGCCCCACACTTGCAGAAAGAACTCCCCCTCGTACCAGAAATAGTTATGTTGTAGGATGAAATCAATACATTCCTTAATAAATGACACCTGTGTTTCAGGATATGTGCCCAATTTTTGAAGAAAGTTACCTGCAATGTGGCAACCCATCTTTTGGTCAATGACCGTGTACAAAGATTTTATATCTAAAGTTCCCAAAATATAGTTGGATTTCCATTCCACCTTATCCAGGATTTGCAGAATATGGCCTGTATCCTTCTGTATCCTGTATTCTTTTTAGCTGTGACGTCACAAGCTTAGCCCGCTGTCGGCCATCTTCCCTCATGCTCGTATCCAGGGACGCCACTGGCCGAGGCTTTCCCTGGCTCTACGTAGCCTTTCTTCAACGCCCTTGTGCGGAAACACTTCGGGATTCACCGATTCACCACCGCACCTATACATTGGACGCTGGACACGCCGGTTCACAGCGCCACGCTCAGCTCCGCTCCTAGTATTGTGCTAAGCACACGGGCTACACGTACGTTTACCATTAACGCTCAGGAACTTACTCTAACCTACTTGGCCTTCTTCCAGTTATGTACTAATCTGCACTAACGTGCCAGCCCAGTGTGTCTTGTGCAGTGCTGTTTATGGATCAGTAGGGAGGCTCAGAGCCTCTACGGGTATTCCATTTGTTATAACATATGCCTTTATGGTTAGTGGCATCACAGTGCAGTATCTCTAACTGTGTTTTGTCTCTAGTGCATTCCCTTATGCGCGGTCTCTATTCCCTTTTCCATTGAATATAAGATGTTTTTTTCCCTGAGTTGCTTCTTTATCTCCATGAACTGAGCCTGTTATTTTTGCAGTTCCATTGAAAAATCTGGAAATATTGAGACAGTAGTATTATTATATTTAATAGGGCTTTTCTGCCTTGTCATGCGAAGGGTGACATCTCTGTCTCTGCAATTTAAGAGAAGCGCCAAAAAGGGCCTTGGCGGGGCGCCCGGAGGAAGAGGCTTTGTTGGAACTCTATGGGCCCTTTCCACAGAGAATGTTGGGGGGAATTCATCCCCCAAAGTGTCTTTCAGCCAGCTCTCCAAGAATTTTTCGGGATTTTGACCTTCTGAGCGCTCTGGCAGGCCAATAATACGGATATTATTCCGACGTAATCTGTTCTCAAGATCATCTGCTTTCTGTTTCCAAGCATTTATAGAGCCAGCTACTTTTGTCAATTTAGTCTCCATGGGTACAGATTTATCTTCCAGGCAAGATACCCACGATTCAACCTCTGTGGTATGACCCCATATGGATTGCATATCTTGCCGAAGGCGCCCCACCTCAGAGTGCACCTCCTCTATCTTCCAAGTCAGGGATGTCCTGGTTAAAGATATAGCTTGCATCAGTTGTTCAGATGCCTGCTTCAAAGTTAACTCTTCCTGATCTCCCTCCTCCTCACTATCCAAAGTACGATGTTTTGACTGTCTAACTGCCTTGACCTCAGGCGAGTTATTTTTATTTGACCGCAAATTATTAGGGTCAGAACGCACATAGTTTTTTAAGCTTCTCAGTCGCACTTGAGGTTTTAGAGCGATGCATAGTTGCTATCTTAGCTTTAATAGGACGCAGTCACCACGTGGTTAATGTGCCGGTGCATTGTAGTGTGGAATAGCTCCTTGGTAATTAACTGCACAACTTGCACGGTTCTTACAGACAAAATAAGGTGTTGCAATGTCAGTGATTTAATGCAGTCTTTGCACCTATAGTCAAAGAGGAGGGGGAGAAACAGGGGAGCAAATCCAGCAGCAGTAAGAGCTCAGTATCTATGGTGAAGACAGGCTTCTCCTCCAAGTAATGAAAGGGTATAATAAAGGATTTGTTTAAAGTCTCCAGCAGAACAGTCATTAAACCTGGCCGTCAGCCAGTGATAACAGATTCTGCAGCTGCAGTCTAAATGGTGGGAGCCAAGGGAGAAGCACCAGTTCCAGTGCGGACGTCAGGGGCAGCCAGTGTTATATGATCTTAAGGAAGGGGGAGCACGGGGCCTCTTCTCAGTGCTCACACCGCGCAATCCCCCTCTCATACCTCTAGATAGTTCTCGATGTCTAGCCAGCTACCCTGCAGCCAAGCATCACGCTCTGCTTCCTGCACTGCCGACACACATGGCAAGGAAAATGGCCACCATCTCCTGCAGACTCCGTCCTCCGTCTGGGTTTCTCCCAGAGCTCACCCGACCAGAGCCGCACTCCTTACTTCCTCAGAAGTCGGGTGCCTCCAGGCGTCCAGGGGAGCACAGCAGTGCCCGAGGAAATGCTCTCAGGGTGAGTTTAAAGCAGGATTTGGATCAGGATTATGGGAGCTCCAGCCAGACGCGTCCTCTCAGCTCCACTACATCGCCATGCCCCCCAACAAATAAGTTCTTGAACACACCTATGTGAGTTACTGAGACTAGACCCTGTGGAAGACAGGGTAATGCTGGTAAACTGACTGGAAGCATTAGGTGCCATTCATCTAACAACCTTTTCACACTGGTCTGGCTTCAAAAGTGATGTTCCACACCCCCTACAAAGTGAGACAAAAAGCTAGGTGTGTGCTTGTTGTGCTCCCGCAGCAGGCAAAGTTTTACCCTTCACATGTCCTTTGCCTCTGCACTCACCATCAGCATCACATCTACTTGTCTGTCCCTTCCCACACACCTTACCCATTTTAAATTATGCATTGTGGCATAGCGACTGCTCATGTGATTAATGGGCGGTACGTATCGCAGAGGTGGGTGGCCCTGTGATGGAAGCCTGGGCATATTTTGCTCAGCAGATGTACTGCTGAGGGATTTGTTTTTCATTGGGAAGGCTTCCAGGTGATTGGAGAGCTGGGTGGGTCCAGTCACCTACAAACCCACCCAAAGGGAGATGAAGCCTGTATTTGATTATGTGTTTGAGGACCTGCGGTGATGTCACAATCACCTGACTAGCCATGTGATAGGTACCTGGGTGTGGTTACACCTATGTAATAGAAGTGTGTTTGGCACATGGGAGCTAGTCTGAGCCAGAGCAAGGAGACCTGTGAGATGCTTCCGGAGTGGACAGTCTGATAACCGTGAGTGATACTGACCGGGGTCAGTGAGAGACGTCTGTGGGATACCTCTGAGGATAAGAGGCATCCGGGAACCTGTGTGATGGACGCCAACAGGTAACGGTCTGTAATCGGTGTTATGCTGACCAGGGTCAGTGAGGGACTGTGGTTCCACTGTAAAGTCGAATGTGTACAGACTGTGTTCAGGCTGTTGCGTACTACCAAGTTCCTGAGGTTGTGGTTTATGCTGATATGGAAATAAACCTAATTGACTGTTTTTGTAAGAAAATAGTGCCCGTGTGCATTTATCCTGTTGCCAAGCGAGGGTCCCCAAGACACGCAGTAAGTGTTATTTTACAGTTTGGTATATCCTTGCTGTAAAGTGTTGTTCACTGTGTCTATTGTGCTTCATGCACGAGTAAACCTTTCTAAATCTTATTTTTTCAGATGCTAAATGTGATACAGTAAGGCTTATGTCACCTTGTCATTTAGTAGCGGTGACATTGTTCTGTGATGTGAGCTGTTGGCCAGTAAAAAAAATGTTGCAATTGTTAACATGATTCAACACGTCATGTCGTACCCTGCCATTTAGTTGCAGTGAAATTCATCTTTCTGTACAGCTGTTGCACAGTAAAAAAATATTTTTTGCAGTTGCTAACGTGATTCAGCACGCCATATCCCATCTTGTAATTTAGTGGCAGTGAAATTGTTCTGTGATTTGACCTGTTGCATGGTAAAAAAAATATTGCTGGCAGTTGTTAACCTGATTCAGCATGCCATATCTCACCTTGTCATTTAGTGTCAGTGAAATTCAGCTGTCTGTAAAGGTCATGCAGATTAAAATAAACAAACATTTTTTTCTGTTACAAATGTGATACAGCATGCTATATCCCACCTTCTCATTTTGTGGCTGTAAAATTCAGCTGTGTGCAGAACTCATGCAGAGTAGAAAAAAAAATTCTGTGACAAACGTGATTCAGCATGCTAGATCTGAGTTTGAAATAGTTTTGAGCATATATTTGATATACAGGCCTCCACAGTAAAAAAAAAATGCTTTCTTCTGTTAGTAACGTTATACAGCAAGCTACTGTAGATGTCATTTGAAATTTTTAGGTGCTGATATTGTTCTCCGTACAGGATTACACAGGATAAAATCAAAATTGGCTTTCTTACTATTGTGCTTCCTAAAGCAGGCTACATTTCATCTTTTCATTTTTTGGTGCAGATATTGTTCTCCATACAGGGGTACATATGATAAAATATAAATTTGCTCTGTTACTACCGTGCTCCAAAAATTTAGCCACATCTGAGGTTGTAATTTTTTGTGCTCAGATTCTGCTCTATCCAAGGCTCGTCTACAGTAAAAAATCAAATTTTTTCTTTTACTACCATGCTACATTAAGCAGGCCACATTTTATCTTTTAAAAATTTTGGGGCTGGTATTGTGCTCCAGCCAGGAGTCCACATTTCACAATATAAATTCTTTGTGCTAATAGCATGGTCCTTAAACCATGCCTCATTTAACCCCTTCACCCCGAAGCCTGTTTTCACCTAAGTGACAGGGCCAATTTTTACAATTCTGACCACTGTCACTTTATAAGGTCATAACTCTGAAACGCTTCAATGGACCCTGGTGATTCTGAGAATGTTTTCTCGGGACATATTGTACTTTATGATAGCAGTAAAGCTTCTTCGATATGACTTGCATTTATTTGTAAAAAAAACGGAAACTTGACGAAAATTGTGAAAATTTAGCAATTTTCAAACTTTTAGTTTTTATGCCCTTAAATTAGAGAGTTATATCACATAATATAGTTAATAAACAACATTTCAAGAAGTGTCTGCTTTACATCAGCACAATTTTGGAAACATAATTTTTTTTTGTTAGGGAGTTATATGGGTTAAAAGTTGACCAGCGATTTCTCATTTTTGCAACAAAATTTGCAAAACCAATTTTTTTAGGGACCACCTCACACTTGAAGTGACTTTGAGGGGTCTATATGACAGTAATTGCCCAAAAGTGACACCATTCTAAAAACTGCACCCCTCAAGGTACTCAAATCCACATTCAAAAAGTTTATTAACCCTTCAGGTGCTTCACAGGAATTTTTGGAAAGTTTAAAAAAAATTGAACATTTAACTTTTTTTTCACAAAATTTTTACTTCAGATCCAATTTGTTTTATTTTACAAGGGTAACAAGAGAAATTGGACCACAAGAATCGTTGTACAATTTGTCCTGAGTATGCCGATACCCCATATGATGGGGTAAACCATTGTTTGGGCACATGGCAGAGCTCGGAAGGGCAGGAGCGCCATTTGACTTTTCAATGCAAAATTGGCTGGAATTGAGATCGGAACCCATGTCGCGTTTGGAGAGCCCCTGATGTGCCTAAACAGTGGAAACCCCCCACAAGTGACCCCATTTTGGAAAGAAGACCCCCTAAGAAACTTATATAGATGGGTGGTGAGCACTTTTAACCCCCAATTGTTTCACTAAAGTTTAGAATGTAGCGCCGTGAAAATTAAAAAATAATTTTTTCTTCCCAAAAAATGATGTTTTAGCCCGCAATTTTTTTCCCCAAGGTTAACAGGAGAAATTGGACCACAAATGTTGTTGTCCAATTTGTCCTGAGTACGCTGACACCCCATATATGGGGGGGAACCACTGTTTGGGCACACGGCAGAACTCGGAACGGAAGGAGCGCCGTTTGAAATGCAGACTTCGATGGAATGGTCTGCAGGCGTCATGTTGCATTTGCAGATCCCCTGATGTACCTAAACAGTTAAAACCCCCCACAAGTGACCCCATATTGGAAACTAGACCCCCCAAGGAACTTATTTAGATGTGTTGTGAGAACTTTGAACCAACAAGTGTTTCACTACAGTTTATAACGCAGTGCCGTAAAAACAAAAAATATATTTTTCCCGAAAATGATATTTTAGCCCCCACATTTTTATTTTCCCAAGGGTAACAGGACAAATTGGACCCCAAAAGTTGTTGTTCAATTTTTCGTGAGAATGCTGATACCCCATATGTGTGGGGGAACCACTGTTTGGGCGCATGGGAGAACTCGGAAGGGAAGGAGCACTGTTTTAGTTTTTCAACGCAGAATTGGCTAGAATTGAGATCGGACGCCATGTCGCGTTTGGAGAGCCCCTGATGTGCCTAAACAGTGGAAACCCCCCAATTCTAACTGAAACCCTAACCCAAACCCTAACCCCAGCCCTAACCCTAGCCCTAACCCTAGCCCTAACCCTAGCCCTAACCCTAACCCTAATAGGAAAATGGAAATAAATACTTTTTAAAAATTGTATTATTTTTCCCTAACTAAGGGGGTGATGAAGGGGGTTTGATTTACTTTTATAGAGTTTTTTTGGCAGATTTTTATGATTGGCAGCTGTCACACACTAAAAGACGCGTTTTATTGCAAAAAATAGTTTTTGCATCACCACATTTTGAGAGCTATAATTTATCCATATTTTGGCCCACAGAGTCATGTGAGGTCTTGTTTTTTGCAGGACAAGTTGACGTTTTTATTGGTACCATTTTCGGGCACATGACATTTTTTGATCGCCTTTTATTCCGATTTTTGGGAGGTGGAATGAACAAAAACCAGCAATTCCTGAAATTCTTTTAGGGGGGCATTTATACCGTTTCATGTGTGGTAAAATTGATAATGCAGCTTTATTCTTCAGGTCAGTACAATTACACTGATACCTCATTTATATAACTTTTTTATGTTTTGGCGCTTTTACACAATAAAAACTATTTTATATAAAAAAAATAATTGTTTTTGCATCTCTTTATTATGAGAGCTATAACTTTTTTATTTTTCTGCTGATGACACTGTATCGTGTTTTTTTTTTTGCGGGACAAGATGACATTTTCAGCGGTACCATGTTTATTTATATCCGTCTTTTTGATCGCGTGTTATTCCACTTTTTGTTCGCCTGTATGATAATTAAGCGTTGTTTTTTGCCTTGTTTTTTATTTATTTTTTTGCGGTGTTCACTGAAGGGGTTAAATAGTGGGATAGTTTTATAGAGCAGGTCATTACGGACACGGCAGTACCAAATATGTGTACTTTTATTGTTTTTTTTAATTTACATAAATAAATGGGTTTATTGGGAATTTTTTTTTTTCCTTTATTTGGGGATTTTTTTTTTTTATTATACATTCAATTTTTATTTTTTTTTACTTTCTACCATTGTCCCAGGGTGGGACATCACTATATTAGATCAGATCTCTGATCTGACACTGTGCATAGCACTGTGTCATATCAGTGATTTGACACGCATTGCAGGAGGCTTTCCGGTGCCTGCTCTCAGCAGGCGCCGGCTAGCCACGTCACTTCATGACCCGGAAGGAGTCCCGCGGCCATCTTGGATCCGGGGACTCCTTCTGGATCACCGGAGCAACGCGAGTGGGAGAGCGCAGGGAGCCCCCGTCCCTGCGCGATCCCCCTCTATGCCGCTGTCACTACTGACAGCGTCATCAGAGGGGTTAAATGCCTGCGATCGGCGCTAGCGCCGATCGTGGGCATTTCTGCGGGGTGTCAGCTGTCATATACAGCTGACACCCGCACCCGATCACCGCGGCGCTCAGTGCGAGACCGTGGTGATCGGTGCGCTGTACTAGTACTGCGGCTGGCACAATTGCAGTTGCCGCAGCACAGTACTAGTATGGCGCATGTCACGAAGGGGTTAAGCATTGGACATGGCTTGGAGCAGTATTTCTTGTTTAAAGTTTGATCAGTAAGTGGTGGATGAGTGAGGGGTGTAGGCCTGTTGCTCTGAGACCTGTGCCAAATGAAGGATACCCAACTTGAAGACCAAATATTTACAAAAATTATGGGCAGATACCACTGATGCCACTTTTAATTTTTATTTATTTTTATTTTTTACTCACTTGTATAGTGCCAATAATACTATAGACATTAGTGGCACTGTCCCCATTGTGACTCACAATCTAAATATCCTATCAGTATGTCTTTGGAGTTTGGGAAGAAAAATGAGTACTCGGAGGAAACCTTCGCAAACACCGGGAGATCATGCAAACTCTTTGTAGATGATGTCCTTGGTGGGGATGGAACCCAGTACACCAGCGCTGCAAGGCTGCTAATGTTTTTGCATTGACGACTCAAAGTTCCTGGGATTGGAAGCCTGTCACTGTGATTCACACTGTATGCCTCACTGCTGTCTTGGGGAAAACCACTGTCAAGATTGAATAGAACAGATTGGCAACCCAAATCCTAACAATACAGCAACAATCTTGTTGCAGATAGTGCTGCAAGAAGGCACTCATGTGTCTGTCTCTTTCACAGGGGCGGACATACCGCCGGTTCAACTGGTGCAGCCGCACCGGGGCCCAGAGCGGGGAGGGGGCCCGACCCGACGGACATGCACGGCACGTCGGCAATCGACAATTGTTGTGACTCGTGAGTCGTGACTGTGCTGCTGCACTGCAGCCTGCCTGCCGCTGCGACGCGTGGATCATCATTCCTGAATTTCCTGCTGTAATGAGCGCCGGGCCGGCGAGTGACATGACCGCTGGAGCAGCCTCAGAAGCTGCCGTGCCCGGCGCCCGCCACTGCCCGGAGTCTGCGGAGACCATGATCTGTCCACAGTCCGGGTCTGGGAGAAGGAGCCAGGAGCAGGAGGTGAGTATATTTACCTGTCCATGATCCACGCGCCGCTCCATCTTCCCGCCCCGTCTCTGCGCTCTGACTGTTCAGGTCAGAGGGCACACGGTGACGCGGATGACGTATAGTGTGCGCGCCGCCCTCTGCCTGATCAGTCAGTGCGGAGAGACGGGACGGTGAGGACCAGCGGGCGGGCAGAGACGAGAGTCGAGCCGAGGTGAGTATGCATTTATATGTGGCGGCACAGGCGTTATATATGGACGGAGCAGCATCACTCAGCATCTATCTATGGGGCCCTGGGGGCCGGGCCCGGGGCCATAATGAATTGGAGCGGCACAGGCGTTATATATGGACGGAGCATCAGACACTCAGCATCTATCTATGTGGGCCATAATGAATTGGAGCATTTATTATATCTGGCGGCACAGCTTTATAGGGAGGGAGTCCATATAAAGCTGTGCCGCCACATATAATGCTCCATTACTCATTATGGCCCCATAGATGCTCCATATTATGGATGGAGCATCTATGTGGTAATAATGAATTGTATGGAGCATTATATGTGGCGGCACAGCATTATATGGAGCATCTGGGCCATAATGAATTGTATGGACTATGGAGCATTATATGTGGCGGCACAGCGTTATGTGGAGCATCTATGGGGCCATAATGAATTGTATGGAGCATTATATGTGGCGGCACAGGCACAGCGTTATATGGAGCATCTATGGGGCCATAATGAATTGTATGGAGCATTATATGTGGCGGCACAGGCACAGCGTTATATGGAGCATCTATGGGGCCATAATGAATTGTATGGAGCATTATATGTGGCGGCACAGGCACAGCGTTATATGGAGCATCTATGGGGCCATAATGAATTGTATGGAGCATTATATGTGGCGGCACAGCGTTATATGGAGCATCTATGGGGCCATAATGAATTGTATGGAGCATTATATGTGGCGGCACAGGCACAGCGTTATATGGAGCATCTATGGGGCCATAATGAATTGTATGGAGCATTATATGTGGCGGCACAGCATTATATGGAGCATCTGGGCCATAATGAAGTGTATGGACTATGGAGCATTATATGTGGCGGCACAGCGTTATATGGAGCATCTATGGGGCCATAATGAATTGTATGGAGCATTATAAGTGGCGGCACAGGCACAGCGTTATATGGAGCATCTATGGGGCCATAATGAATTGTATGGAGCATTATATGTGGCGGCACAGCATTATATGGAGCATCTGGGCCATAATGAATTGTATGGACTATGGAGCATTATATGTGGCGGCACAGCGTTATATGGAGCATCTATGGGGCCATAATGAATTGTATGGAGCATTATATGTGGCGGCACAGCTTTATAGATGACTGCTTTGTGTTATATTCAGTTGTGTAATATTGAACGTGAATTTATTATTTAGATTTGATAGTTGTGTTCTAAACAGATAATAAATATTACAACCTATATGTTTACATAACTTTGTTGCAGTATGGGGGGGGGCCCAGGAAAATTTCTTGCACAGGGGCCCTCTGCAGTCTGTGTCCGCCCCTGCTCTTTCATGATGTCTAAGCTCACAGTGTGTTGGTGATGGGATAAAATTCAAGCTTGCTTCTTCCATCCCTTCCTGGCAACCACGGACAACAGAGAGGGAATCATTATCCTCTTCATCTCCTAACTGTTGCACACCCATCACCTCTACCTCCTCATCCTTCTCCAGTTGTTTCTCCCATGGCAACTGCCTGTGAGATGACAGATTGGAAGTTAGAGATAATGTTAACCCTTCTGCATCCTCCTCTGCTTCCTCCTCTTCCCCCGGGACCACCATCACTTCCTCCCGCAGACTATTCAAAGTGTTCTCCAGCATGTAGATGACCGGAATAGTGATGCTAATGACAGCATCATCAGCACTAAACATCTTAGTAGTCATTTTGAAAATGTGCAGAAGGGTGCAGAGGTCCTTAGTCTGTGTCCACTCCTCAAGTGTGAATTGCACTACGTCTGTACTGCTCTGGGCCAGGGAATGCAAATTGTCATACTGCACCAGGTCACGGCGCTGCTGCTTCAGTCACTGCAACATGTGTAGAGTTGAATTCCACGGTGTCATCACATTACATATCAACCTGTTAATCAGTAGATCAAAAGATCTCCATATCAACTGAAGTTGAATGGTGGAAGTGAGCACATAATGACAATGGTTTCTCCATCAGCGCATCCAGGCTGGGACAGTGGTGGAGGAATTGCTGTACAATCAATTTGAGAATGCGAGCCATGCAAGGCACGTGTGTGAGGTTACCTCAGCATATGGCCGCCACCAGGTTTGCACCGTTATAGCACATGGCATTCCCTGTCTCCAGGTTGATTATAGACAACCATTGCTCAAACACAGCATGGATAGATGTGCACAACTCTTGATCTGTATGACTGCGATCTCCAAGGCATATTAATGTAAAGACTGCCTGATTGCAGTGAGCCCTGGCTGTGCAGTACGGAGGTGGGAGGAATTCTATCTACAGTGTTGGAATGTGTGTCTCATTAAGGCAGAGGTTGAGGGTGCAGGTGGAGGCCCTAGAGAAGGTGGAAGGGGCAGAAGCAGAGGTGGAAGTGTTAAAGGGCCTCCTCGTCACTCGACTTTCCCCTCTCCAGTACATCCTTAATGCAGTAGCCATGGTCATATAGCTGGCTAATCGGTACTCGGACTCCTGTGCCTTGTGCTATTCATTGCACTGGCTAAACACACATTATAGGATCCAATTTAAACTGCTTGCTCTCACTCACAAAGCTCTCGACAGTGCTACACCCCCCCACATCTCCTCCCTCATTTCTGTTTAACAGCCTACTTGCTTGTTACGCTTCGCATGCGACTTTCAACTAATGTCCATACTAATCCGTGCCTCCCTCTCCTGGATCCCAGACTTCTCACGAGTTGCACCAATCTCAACTGTACTCAAAAGCCTCATGCAGCATTTATCTACCCACCATTTCCTCCAGATAAATGGACCTTCATTGTAATGAAACACCTGTACTTTGTGTCACCCCCATCTCATTGTAGATTGTAAGCTCGGTAGAGCAGAGTCATCATTATTTTTGCTTTAACTTTTTCGAATGTTTTATATGAACTGCTGACTTGTAAAGCTCTGCAGAATATGTTTGCACTATATAAAGATTATTTTTATGAAGCGAGAAACTATCCCCAACTTTAGGCCAAAAATATATAAATACCGGACCACAGAAATTCAGATAAAATACCTTTATTTTACACATGGCAAAAATAGTACTAAAACAAGTTAAAAAGAAGTGCCTGTGCACAGGTAAGGATCAGATGAAAGGGTTAATAATACTACAACAATGTGTACTTATGAGGGACCAGAAGGTATAGAATGTAAAATTAATGCTAAATACTTTAAGCATATGATCCCGAGGAAAATATAAAAATAAACTGAACCCAAAACAGGTAAAAAATAGTGAGTCACATTATAAGGTAGTGTGCTATTGGAATAAATCTACTATATAATTGTCTAAGGGTCACTTCCGTCTTTCTGTCCTTCTGTCTTTCTTTCTGTCACAGATATTCATTGGTCGCGGCCTCTGTCTGTCATGGAATCCAAGTCGCTGATTGGTCTTGCCAGCTGCCTGTCATGGCTGCCGCGACCAATCAGCGACGGCCACAGTTCGATTAGTCCCTCCCTACTCCCCTGCAGTCAGTGCCCGGCGCCCGCTCCATACTCCCTTCCAGTCACCGCTCACACAGGGTTAATGCCGGCGGTAACGGACTGCGTTATGCCGCGGGTAACTCACTTCATTACCGCCGCTATTAACCCTGTGTGACTAAATTTTTACTATTGATGCTGCCTATGCAGCATCAATAGTAAAAACATCTAATGTTTAAAAATAATAAAAAAAATAAAAAATCATTATATACTTTCCCGCTCCTTGCGACACTCTGGTGACCGCTCCATGCAAGGGGCAGGTTCCAGTGGCAAGGATGGTCTGCGAGAAGGACCTGTCATGACGTCACGGTCATGTGACCGTGACGTCATCACAGGTCCTGCGCGCCTGCGCGAGAAGGAGGCGGCAGGACTACAAGGGGCCCTGGAAGGTGAGTATATGTTTATTTTTTATTTTTTAACCTGTGACATGCGTGGCTGGGCAATATACTACGTAGCTGGGCAATATACTACGTGACTGGCCAATATACTACGTGGCTCTGTGCTGTATACTACGTCGCTGTGCAATACACTACGTGGCTCTGTGCTGTATACTATGTCACTGGGCAATATACTACATAACTGGGCAATATACTACATGGCTGGGCAATATACTACGTCACTGGGCAATATACTACGTAACTGGGCAATATGCTACGTGGCTGGGCAATATACTATGTCACTGGGCAATATGCTACGTGGCTGGGCAATATACTATGTGGCTCTGTGCTGTATACTACGTCACTGGGCAATATACTACGTTACTGGGCAATATACTACATGGCTGGGCAATATACTACGTCACTGGGCAATATACTATGTCACTGGGCAATATACTACGTCACTGGGCAATATACTACGTGGCTGGGCAATATACTACATGGGCTGGGCAATATACTACGTGGGCTGGGCAATATACTAAGTTGGCTGGGCAATATACTACGTGGGTTGTGCAATATACTACGTGGACATGCATATTCTAGAATACCCGATACGTTAGAATCGGGCCACCATCTAGTGCTTAATAACTAAGGTGCAAGGGGTGAGATAAGAGACCTCCAATGTGAGAACAAAAATATATATTGAAGTGAATTGCTAAAAAAAAGGGACTACAAATAGACTATGGTGCAAGTGCAAAAGGTACAAGAGGTTTCAATGGGATCAATATCTATGGTATATACCTGAAAGTCCGTCACAGTCCTGGCACAGCATACTCCCCGATGCGCGTTTCGGAAATACTCCATTTTTTTAATGTTTTATACGAACTGCTGACTTGTAAAGCTCTGCGGAATATGTTTGCACTATATAAAGGTTATTATTATTAACAGATTGAAGATTATGAGGTTCAAGCACTTAGCTTTGGCATGAGTAGGAGGAAATAATCTTTAACATGAGCCCAGCTGCACAAAAAAGGGATGGCTGCTATGCTAACAGAGAGTGTAGTAGGTTTAACACGACTGGTGGACTGTGAGAGAGGTGCAGGTGGAGATGTTATGGTTGATTGAGAAAGATGAGGTGTGCTTGGTATCTAAGAGTAGTCAAAAACAGCAGTCATGTCCATTTTCATATTAGCTTACGGGCTCTCACTCACCCCAACTGTAGTGGGTAAATAAGTGGAGGTTCTGCGGCTGGAGACCGGTGTGACAGCAACACTTGCCATGGTGCGGAAGGAGGAAGAATCAGAAGATGCGGTTCATTGAGTGGATGGCGATTAGCGAGGCCCGCTAGTCTGCATTTTAGGACAGTGAGATTTCCAGATTAATGCATGTCGATTTTGCATGTGCCTGATCATACATTGTAGTAGTCAAATTATTGCATTTATTTAACTCTACTTTGCAGTTTTTTTACAAAGTTGGCAGATAACATGATTTGTGTCATTTTTGGCGGTCTCAAAAAAAGATCCAAGCTAGGCAGCTGCAGACTTGTGAATGTTGCTAGCCCTTGACAGATTTGGGGCTGAGGATGAAATGCTTGTCTTGGTTGAATAACTCTGACTGCGGGAAGCTGCAACGTAACCTCCTGCAACGTCCTCTGTTGTGAATTTGCTTTTTGCTCCCTCTAGTGGTTACTAGTTTTTTGACTCTGGTTTTTCTGTCATTCCTTTTATCCGCACCTGGGTCGTTAGTTAGGGGTGTTGCTATATAAGCTCCCTGGACCTTCAGTTCAATGCCTGGCAACGTAGTTATCAGAGCTAGTCTGCTGTGCTCTTGTCTACTGATCCTGGTTCCAGTTATATCAGCTAAGTCTGCCTTTTGCTTTTTGCTATTTGTTTTGGTTTTGTATTTTTGTCCAGCTTGTTCCAAATCTATATCCTGACCTTTGCTGGAAGCTCTAAGGGGGCTGGTGTTCTCCCCCCGGACCGTTAGACGGTTCGGGGGTTCTTGAATTTCCAGTGTGGATTTTGATAGGGTTTTTGTTGACCATATAAGTTACCTTTCTTTATTCTGCTATCAGTAAGCGGGCCTCTCTGTGCTAAACCTGGTTCATTTCTGTGTTTGTCATTTCCTCTTACCTCACCGTCATTATTTGTGGGGGGCTTCTATCCAGCTTTGGGGTCCCCTTCTCTGGAGGCAAGAAAGGTCTTTGTTTTCCTCTACTAGGGGTAGCTAGATTCTCCGGCTGGCGCGTGTCATCTAGAATCAACGTAGGAATGATCCCCGGCTACTTCTAGTGTTGGCGTTAGGAGTAGATATATGGTCAACCCAGTTACCACTGCCCTATGAGCTGGATTTTTGTATTCTGCAGACTTCCACGTTCCTCTGAGACCCTCGCCATTGGGGTCATAACAGTTTGCCAGGCCAGTATTAAATGTTTAATGCATTGCAGAAGAGGGATTATAAGAAAGAAGATTCTGAGTTTTTTTTTTCTCCTTCCCCTTTACCTCAGAGTGGCTATGCTTGCTGCAGACATGAATGTCCAGACCTTGATTACAAGTGTGGACCAGCTGGCTACTCGTGTGCAGGGCATACAAGACTATGTTATCAGAAATCCTAGGTCAGAACCTAAAATACCGATTCCTGAACTGTTTTCCGGAGACAGGTTTAAGTTTAGGAATTTCGTGAATAATTGTAAATTGTTTTTGTCCCTGAGACCCTGTTCATCTGGAGATTCTGCTCAGCAAGTAAAAATTGTTATTTCGTTCTTACGGGGCGACCCTCAGGATTGGGCTTTTTCGCTGGCGCCAGGAGATCCGGCATTGGCTGATCTTGATGCGTTTTTTCTGGCGCTCGGTTTACTTTATGAGGAACCCAATCTTGAGATTCAGGCAGAAAAGGCCTTGCTGGCTATGTCTCAGGGGCAGGACGAGGCTGAAGTGTATTGCCAAAAATTTCGGAAATGGTCCGTGCTGACACATTGGAACGAGTGTGCACTGGCCGCTAATTTTAGAAATGGCCTTTCTGAAGCCATTAAGAATGTTATGGTGGGTTTTCCCATTCCCACAGGTCTGAATGATACTATGGCACTGGCTATTCAAATTGACCGGCGGTTGCGGGAGCGCAAAACCGCAAATTCCCTCATGGTGTTGTCTGAACAGACACCTAATTCAGTGCAATGTGATAGAAAAATCGCAAATTCCCTCATGGTGTTGTCTGAACAGACACCTGATTTAATGCAATGTGATAGAATCCTGACTAGAAATGAGCGGAAAATTCATAGACGCCGGAATGGCTTGTGCTACTACTGTGGTGATTCTACACATGTTATCTCAGCATGCTCTAAACGTATAGCTAAGGTTGTTAGTCCTGTCACCGTTGGTAATTTGCAACCTAAATTTATTCTGTCTGTAACTTTGATTTGCTCACTGTCATCTTATCCTGTCATGGCGTTTGTAGATTCAGGTGCTGCCCTGAGTCTCATGGATCTCTCATTTGCTAAGCGCTGTGGTTTTACTCTTGAACCATTAGAAAATCCTATTCCTCTTAGGGGTATTGATGCTACACCATTGGCAGCAAATAAACCGCAGTATTGGACACAGGTTACCATGTGCATGACTCCTGAACACCGCGAGGTGATACGTTTCCTGGTTTTACATAAAATGCATGATTTGGTTGTTTTAGGGCTGCCATGGTTACAGACCCATAATCCAGTCCTGGACTGGAAGGCTATGTCAGTCTCAAGTTGGGGCTGTCGTGGTATTCATGGGGATTCCCTGCCTGTGTCTATTGCTTCTTCTACGCCTTCGGAAGTTCCGGAGTATTTGTCTGATTATCAGGATGTCTTCAGTGAGTCTGAGTCCAGTGCACTGCCTCCTCATAGGGACTGTGACTGTGCTATAGATTTGATCCCAGGCAGTAAATTTCCTAAGGGAAGACTGTTTAATCTGTCGGTACCTGAACATACCGCTATGCGTTCATATATCAAGGAGTCTCTGGAGAAAGGACATATTCGTCCGTCTTCTTCCCCTCTTGGTGCGGGATTCTTTTTTGTGGCAAAAAAGGACGGATCTTTGAAACCTTGTATTGATTATCGGCTTTTAAATAAGATCACTGTCAAATTTCAGTATCCTTTACCGCTGTTGTCTGACTTGTTTGCCCGGATTAAGGGTGCCAAGTGGTTCACCAAGATAGACCTTCGTGGTGCGTACAACCTTGTGCGCATTAAGCAAGGTGATGAATGGAAAACCGCATTCAATACGCCCGAAGGTCATTTTGAGTACTTGGTGATGCCTTTTGGGCTCTCCAATGCGCCTTCAGTTTTTCAGTCCTTTATGCATGACATTTTCCGGAAGTATCTGGATAAATTTTTGATTGTTTATCTGGATGATATTTTGGTTTTTTCTGATAATTGGGATTCGCATGTGGAGCAGGTCAGGTTGGTCTTTAAAATTTTGCGTGAAAATTCTTTGTTTGTCAAGGGCTCAAAGTGTCTCTTTGGTGTACAGAAGGTTCCCTTTTTGGGGTTCATTTTTTCCCCTTCTGCTATGGAGATGGACCCAGTCAAGGTCCGAGCTATTCTTGATTGGACTCAGCCCTCGTCAGTTAAGAGTCTTCAGAAGTTCTTGGGCTTCGCTAACTTCTACCGTCGTTTTATCGCTAATTTTTCTAGCATTGTGAAACCTTTGACGAATATGACCAAGAAGGGCTCCGATGTAGCTAACTGGGCTCCTGCTGCCGTGGAGGCTTTCCAGGAGTTGAAACGCCGGTTTACTTCGGCGCCTGTTTTGTGCCAGCCTGACGTCTCACTTCCCTTTCAGGTTGAGGTGGATGCTTCGGAGATTGGGGCAGGGGCCGTTTTGTCGCAGAGAGGCCCTGGTTGCTCTGTTATGAAACCTTGTGCCTTTTTCTCTAGGAAGTTTTCGCCTGCCGAGCGAAATTATGATGTGGGCAATCGGGAGTTGTTGGCCATGAAATGGGCATTTGAGGAGTGGCGTCATTGGCTCGAGGGTGCTAAGCATCGTGTGGTGGTCTTGACTGATCAAAAAAATCTGATGTATCTCGAGTCTGCTAAACGCCTTAATCCGAGACAGGCCCGCTGGTCATTGTTTTTCTCCCGCTTTGATTTTGTTGTCTCGTATTTACCAGGTTCAAAGAATGTGAAGGCCGATGCTCTTTCTAGGAGCTTTGTGCCTGATGCTCCTGGAGTCGCGGATCCTGTTGGTATTCTTAAAGATGGAGTTATCTTGTCAGCTATTTCTCCGGATCTGCGACGTGTGTTGCAGAGATTTCAGGCTGATAGGCCTGAGTCTTGTCCACCTGACAGACTGTTTGTCCCGGATAAGTGGACCAGCAGAGTCATTTCCGAGGTTCATTCCTCGGTGTTGGCAGGTCACCCGGGAATCTTTGGCACCAGAGATCTGGTGGCCAGGTCCTTTTGGTGGCCTTCCTTGTCAAGGGATGTGCGGTCATTTGTGCAGTCCTGTGGGACTTGTGCTCGAGCTAAGCCTTGCTGTTCTCGTGCCAGCGGTTTGCTCTTGCCCTTGCCTGTCCCGAAGAGACCTTGGACACATATCTCCATGGATTTCATTTCTGATCTTCCGCTATCTCAGGGCATGTCCGTTATCTGGGTGATATGTGATCGCTTCTCCAAGATGGTCCATTTGGTTCCTTTGCCTAAGCTGCCTTCCTCTTCCGATCTGGTTCCTGTGTTTTTCCAGAACGTGGTTCGTTTGCACGGCATCCCTGAGAATATTGTGTCAGACAGAGGATCCCAGTTCGTTTCCAGGTTCTGGCGATCCTTTTGTAGTAGGATGGGCATTGATTTGTCGTTTTCGTCTGCTTTCCATCCTCAGACTAATGGACAGACGGAGCGAACCAATCAGACTTTGGAGGCTTATTTGAGGTGTTTTGTCTCTGCTGATCAGGACGATTGGGTGACATTCTTGCCGTTGGCTGAGTTTGCCCTTAATAATCGGGCTAGTTCCGCCACCTTGGTTTCGCCTTTTTTCTGCAACTCTGGTTTCCATCCTCGCTTTTCTTCGGGGCATGTGGAGCCTTCTGACTGTCCTGGGGTGGATTCTGTGGTGGATAGGTTGCAGCAGATCTGGAATCATGTGGTGGACAATTTGAAGTTGTCACAGGAGAAGGCTCAGCGCTTTGCCAACCGCCGCCGCGGTGTGGGTCCCCGACTACGCGTTGGGGATTTGGTATGGCTTTCTTCCCGCTTTGTTCCTATGAAGGTCTCCTCTCCCAAATTTAAACCTCGTTTTATTGGGCCTTACAAGATATTGGAAATCCTTAATCCTGTATCTTTTCGTCTGGATCTTCCTGTGTCGTTTGCTATTCACAATGTATTTCATAGGTCCTTGTTGCGGCGGTACATTGTGCCTGTAGTTCCTTCTGCTGAGCCTCCTGCTCCGGTGTTGGTTGAGGGCGAGTTGGAGTACGTGGTGGAGAAGATCTTGGATTCTCGCCTCTCCAGGCGGAGGCTTCAGTACCTGGTCAAGTGGAAGGGCTATGGTCAGGAGGATAATTCCTGGGTGGTCGCCTCTGATGTTCATGCGGCCGATTTAGTTCGTGCCTTTCATGCCGCTCATCCTGATCGCCCTGGTGGTCGTGGTGAGGGTTCGGTGACCCCTCACTAAGGGGGGGGTACTGTTGTGAATTTGCTTTTTGCTCCCTCTAGTGGTTACTAGTTTTTTGACTCTGGTTTTTCTGTCATTCCTTTTATCCGCACCTGGGTCGTTAGTTAGGGGTGTTGCTATATAAGCTCCCTGGACCTTCAGTTCAATGCCTGGCAACGTAGTTATCAGAGCTAGTCTGCTGTGCTCTTGTCTACTGATCCTGGTTCCAGTTATATCAGCTAAGTCTGCCTTTTGCTTTTTGCTATTTGTTTTGGTTTTGTATTTTTGTCCAGCTTGTTCCAAATCTATATCCTGACCTTTGCTGGAAGCTCTAAGGGGGCTGGTGTTCTCCCCCCGGACCGTTAGACGGTTCGGGGGTTCTTGAATTTCCAGTGTGGATTTTGATAGGGTTTTTGTTGACCATATAAGTTACCTTTCTTTATTCTGCTATCAGTAAGCGGGCCTCTCTGTGCTAAACCTGGTTCATTTCTGTGTTTGTCATTTCCTCTTACCTCACCGTCATTATTTGTGGGGGGCTTCTATCCAGCCTTGGGGTCCCCTTCTCTGGAGGCAAGAAAGGTCTTTGTTTTCCTCTACTAGGGGTAGCTAGATTCTCCGGCTGGCGCGTGTCATCTAGAATCAACGTAGGAATGATCCCCGGCTACTTCTAGTGTTGGCGTTAGGAGTAGATATATGGTCAACCCAGTTACCACTGCCCTATGAGCTGGATTTTTGTATTCTGCAGACTTCCACGTTCCTCTGAGACCCTCGCCATTGGGGTCATAACAGTCCTCCATCTGTGGATAAGTCCATTGTAACGAAAAGAATTTTTGGACTTCAGATTGTTGGGCTCAGTGCTGTACACTTGCTTGTTTCTCTTAATTAGGAAACTGGAGCAGTTCCTTATAACCAAAAAAAGATCCAAGCTAGGCAGCTGCAGACTTGTGAATGTTGCTAGCCCTTGACAGATTTGTGGATAAGTCCATTGTAACGAAAATAATTTTTGGACTTCAGATTGTTGGGCTCAGTGCTGTACACTTGCTTGTTTCTCTTAATTAGGTAACTGGAGCAGTTCCTTATAACTAGTGTTGAGCGATACTTTCCGATATCGGAAAGTATCGGTATCGGAAAGTATCGGCCGATACCGTCACAGTATCGGAATCCAATCCGATACCGATACCCGATCCCAATGCAAGTCAATGGGACGAAAATATCGGAATTAAAATAAACCCTTTATACACTTGTAGGTTCATTCTACATGAAGGAAAACAACTAAGAATATTGTAGGATGTATTGGGGGACGTGGCGGAGATATTAAAGGGACAGAGGTTTAGCCCAATGTAATAGAATAGCAGGATTTTTTATTTTTTTTTATGAAGTTCGGCGTTAGAAAGAATTTGACTATGTTTTTTTTTTTTTTTTTATGTCAGATATTGATGTTTCACTACTTCCACGCCCTTCACCTTCTTTTTTACTTCTCCCACGCTTTCTTCTTAATTATCCTCATCATCAGCTTCTTTGACATCAACTTCTTCACCTTATTCATCTTCTTCTTCATCTTCTACCTATTATTTTTTGGGTTACATTGTTCATATTCTTTTTATTTTACTATTATCTTCATCATATTCAACTTCTTCATCATATTCTTATTTGTGACAGGCATTCCCGTAGTTGTTATCTATAAAAGTTTGAAGATTACACCTTCCGTTCTGCCTGTCACAAAACAGTTACATTTGTCCGCGTTCAGTTTGGCCTGCAGCATCAGGCTTTATCCAGGGGCACCACGAGGAGGAACGGACTCACCCCCATACACTGCTTAGTCTTCTTCTGCTTATAATTTAGATAATATTTTTTGCTCTGATATTTAGTGTTATGCTTAATGTTCTTCTGCTCTTTGTTCTGCAGCCTCTTGTTCTTCTGCTTCTCGGTCTTCCAGGTCGTCGTCGTCTCCAGGGTCGTCGTCTCCGGGGTCGTCGTCATCGGGGTGGTCTTCAGGGTCGTCGTCTCCGGGGTCGTCGTCATCGGGGTGGTCTTCGGGGTCATCGTCTCCAGGGTCGTCGTCATCACGGTGGTTGTCGTCTCTGGTGTCGTCGTCATCTTAGGGGTGGTCTTCTGGGTCATTGTGTTTAGTCTCTTGAACTTGGAAATGTAGCAGAAGGTACAAGAAGGCTGAGAAAATGCCGAGAACCAGCTGATGGAACTGAAACTCGGATGGCTACCCGAAGGTCCAAGAGCCAATGGAACTACCGAGGACCAGCTGACGTTACTGGAACCCGGTTACTAAGCAGGAGGTACCTGTGCTGAAAGCACTACCAAGGACCACCTGACGTTGGTGGAACTCGGATACCCAGAGGGAGGCACCTAAGCCAAAGGCTCTGCCCGGAATCAGCTGACGGTACTGGAACCAGGATGGGGAGCAGAAGGTACAAGAGCAAAAGACACTGCCGAGAACCAGCTGACGGTGCTGGAACCCGGATGGGTAGCCGAAGGTCCAAGAGCCAATGGAACTACCGAGGACCAGCTGACGTTACTGGAACCCGGTTACTAAGCAGGAGGTACCCGTGCCTGAAAGCACTACCAAGGACCACCTGACGTTGGTGGAACTCGGATACCAAAGGGAGGCACCTAAGCCAAAGGCTCTGCCCGGAACCAGCTGACGGTACTGGAACCAGGATGGGGAGCAGAAGGTACAAGAGCAAGTGTCTGCGTGGCTTTTGCAGGACACGATGCCGGCTGCACAGCAGGGGAACAGCTGGCGGTGCTGGACCCCACTGACACATTGGCGAGGTGTTTTTCTCTGTGCAGCTAGCACATCTGGGCCCCAACTGGCGGTTTGTTAGAGCCCAGGGTCAGCAGGAGGAGGAGCAGGAGGAGGAGGAGCAGGGGGAGGGGAGTGTAGGCCGAAGCCTGCACTGGTGGCAGCTTTGGGTCTGTTGTGTCTGCGTGGCTTTTGCAGGACACGTTGCCGGCTACACAGCAGGGGAACAGCTGGCGGTGCTGGACCCCACTGACACATTGGCGAGGTGTTTGGCTCTGTGCAGCCAGCACTTCCGGACAGCAACTAGCGTTGTTGGAGCCCGGGCTCTGCAGGTGGAGCAGAGTGTAGGCCGAAGCCTAATTGAACCGATTTCAAAAGTCACCTTTAACCCCCCCTCAGGGGTTACAAAGTAGAAGAGCCACAGCTTATGCAGCAGCAGTGCTGCGCAAGTCAAAGGTTGCTCTTGTAATTTTTCTCCTTGCACACGCTGAATGGAACACGTATAACATTCAGCCCTTTATACAGTCAAACTGTGTAATGGAGGCGCGAGTTCCCTTTGTAATGAGACGCAGCACAGGTGTCAAGAATCCCACCTTGGTGCTGGGTGCAGCCTCCCGAGCGTTG
Source organism: Ranitomeya variabilis (assembly GCF_051348905.1). Taxonomy (NCBI): domain Eukaryota; kingdom Metazoa; phylum Chordata; class Amphibia; order Anura; family Dendrobatidae; genus Ranitomeya; species Ranitomeya variabilis. The sequence continues at coordinate 904,952,839 of NC_135233.1, forward strand.
TTATTTGCTGTACAGGAGTCTGCGCTGTCGTGTTATCCCCTGGCCTAGCGCCGTTAGCGCTGCCCATCTTCTGGCATCATGTAATGTCGGCCGGTGCGGTTCGCGATGACCATGAATCCCAGCCCCGCAGTGTCTTAACATTGTTAAAACACTGCGGGGCTGGGATTCAGGGCCTGGCGCAGCACATATGTTGGCCTCTCACACTCGGGTCCTTACACCCGCTTCAGACTGTGCGGCGTCATCTGATCCCTTATCGCATGCCACGGCCATGAAGCCGCACAGTCCGAAGAAGGCGGAAGGAGAGGAGGGACAGGCGAACTGATGCACTGATCCTGCCCATGAATCACACCCTCGCAGTCCCAATAAATAAGACACCGAGGGGCGTTGTGTGGGTCAGGGCGGCCGCAGAGGCGCAGCCAGCCAAACAATGATGCCAGAAGACGGGCAGCGCTACCAAGGGGGTTGCAGCGTGTCATTACAAAGGAAAGTCACACCACCGGGACGGTTAAATGGTCACACAGAGGACACATTTCAGACGTGTTTTCAGTTCCACATGTGCGAGGAGAATACGTTTCTGAGCCACCTTGCACACATGCAGCATTACCGCTGTACAAGGTGGCTGGATAACGTAAAAACGCCTGGGGGAGGGGGGACAGGTTCCCTTCAATTTCAGTTCTTGTGTCTGCGTGGCTTTTGCAGGACACGTTGCCGGCTGCACAGCAGGGGAACAGCTGGCGGTGCTGGACCCCACTGACACATTGGCTGGTGTTTTTCTCTGTGCAGCTAGCACATCTGGGCCCCAACTGGCGGTGTGTTAGAGCCCAGGGTCAGCAGGAGGAGGAGCAGGAGGAGGAGGAGCAGGGGGAGGGGAGTGTAGGCCGAAGCCTGCACTGGCGGCAGCTTTGGGTCTGTTGTGTCTGCGTGGCTTTTGCAGGACACGTTGCCGGCTACACAGCAGGGGAACAGCTGGCGGTGCTGGACCCCACTGACACATTGGCGAGGTGTTTGGCTCTGTGCAGCCAGCACTTCCGGACAGCAACTAGCGTTGTTGGAGCCCGGGCAGGGCCGGCGTTAGGGGCAGGCAGACCAGGCAGCTGCCTGGGGCCCCCACTCCCCCAGGGGCCCCCCACTCCCCCAGGGGCCCCCAGCTAGCGGCAAATCACGCAGCCGCTATGGGGCCCCTGTGAGGCAGGGGGCCCGCCTGCCGCCAGCGCTGACTCCCCCGCCGCATTGAACTGTACCGGCGTCTGCCGGTACAGTTCAAAGCAATGATGGAGGAGAGAACGTCAGCTGACGCCCCCTCTCCCATCATTCCCCGCTCTGCCTCTGACACAGCGGGTGCGCGCGCACTCACTGTGTCCCAGGCAGAGCAGCTGCAGCCGCCGACACAGGAGCAGCGCGGGCACGTGTGGAGAGGTGAGGAGCTTGTGTTTTTTTTTTTTTTTTTTCTTTTTACTGGACGGGGAGAGGAGAGGGGAGGAGAGGAGAGGAGAGGGGGGGATGTGAGCTGTGGTGTACACCACTGGGGGCTGTGCTGTATACTACTGGGGGCTCTGCTGTATACCCCTGGGGGCACTGCTGTACACCACTGGGGGCTGTGCTGTATACTACTGGGGGCTCTGCTGTATATCCCTGGGGGCACTGCTGTACACCACTGGGGGCTGTGCTGTATACTACTGGGGGCTCTGCTGTATACCCCTGGGGGCTCTGCTGTATACCCCTGGGGGCTCTGCTGTATACCCCTGGGGGCTCTGCTGTATACCCCTGGGGGCTCTGCTGTATACCACTGGGGGCTGTGCTGTATACCCCTGGGGGCTCTGCTGTATACCCCTGGGGGCTCTGCTGTATACCCCTGGGGGCTGTGCTGTATACCACTGGGGGCTGTGCTGTATACCCCTGGGGGCTCTGCTGTATATTACTGGGGGCTGTGCTGTATATTACTGGGGGCTGTGCTGTATACTACTGGGGGCTCTGCTGTATACCCCTGGGGGCTCTGCTGTATACCCCTGGGGGCTCTGCTGTATACCCCTGGGGGCTCTGCTGTATACCACTGGGGGCTGTGCTGTATACTGCTGGGGGCTCTGCTGTATACCCCTGTGGGCTCTGCTGTATACCCCTGTGGGCTCTGCTGTATACCACTGTGGGCTCTGCTGTATACCACTGTGGGCTCTGCTGTATACTACTGGGGGCTCTGCTGTATATTACTGGGGGCTCTGCTGTATACCCCTGGGGGCTCTGCTGTATACCCCTGGGGGCTCTGCTGTATACCCCTGGGGGCTCTGCTGTATACCCCTGGGGGCTCTGCTGTATACCCCTGTGGGCTCTGCTGTATACCACTGGGGGCTCTGCTGTATACCACTGGGGACTCTGCTGTATACCACTGTGGGCTCTGCTGTATACTACTGTGGGCTCTGCTGTATACTATATGGAGGACTATGGCGTGTGCATTTTACAATATGGAGGACTGTGGTGCACATTATAATATATGGAGGACTATGGGGTGTATTATAGTAAACAAGCAAAATGCTGCATATTCATTGGGTGATTGGATTGTTTATGCCGGAATAAAAATCATTGTTCTCAGCAGCACATCGCCGATGTAAACTGTAGATGTGCTGCTGATAACATGATCCTGTATGGTGATCTGTTAGTGATCTATTAGTGATGGTTCTGTCCCATCATTCTTTCTCAGATGGTGTAAAGAGGCCGGGAAACAAGCATCCAACGACTTCAGTATTGTCGATCACACTCGTTTAGCGGCCTGAGATCAGCGCATGTAAATACAACCGAAATGCTTCTGTGTGACGTGCAATATGTTAGCATTTGGGGCCCCATTTTAAACTTTGCCTAGGGCCCCACTTTGCCTAAAACCGGCCCTGAGCCCGGGCTCTGCAGGTGGAGCAGAGTGTAGGCCGAAGCCTAATTGAACCGATTTCAAAAGTCACCTTTAACCCCCCCTCAGGGGTTACAAAGTAGAAGAGCCACAGCTTATGCAGCAGCAGTGCTGCGCAAGTCAAAGGTTGCTCTTGTAATTTTTCTCCTTGCACACGCTGAATGGAACACGTATAACATTCAGCCCTTTATACAGTCAAACTGTGTAATGGAGGCGCGAGTTCCCTTTGTAATGAGACGCAGCACAGGTGTCAAGAATCCCACCTTGGTGCTGGGTGCAGCCTCCCGAGCGTTGTTATTTGCTGTACAGGAGTCTGCGCTGTCGTGTTATCCCCTGGCCTAGCGCCGTTAGCGCTGCCCATCTTCTGGCATCATGTAATGTCGGCCGGTGCGGTTTGCGATGACCATGAATCCCAGCCCCGCAGTGTCTTAACATTGTTAAAACACTGCGGGGCTGGGATTCAGGGCCTGGCGCAGCACATATGTTGGCCTCTCACACTCGGGTCCTTACACCCGCTTCAGACTGTGCGGCGTCATCTGATCCCTTATCGCATGCCACGGCCATGAAGCCGCACAGTCCGAAGAAGGCGGAAGGAGAGGAGGGACAGGCGAACTGATGCACTGATCCTGCCCATGAATCACACCCTCGCAGTCCCAATAAATAAGACACCGAGGGGCGTTGTGTGGGTCAGGGCGGCCGCAGAGGCGCAGCCAGCCAAACAATGATGCCAGAAGACGGGCAGCGCTACCAAGGGGGTTGCAGCGTGTCATTACAAAGGAAAGTCACACCACCGGGACGGTTAAATGGTCACACAGAGGACACATTTCAGACGTGTTTTCAGTTCCACATGTGCGAGGAGAATACGTTTCTGAGCCACCTTGCACACATGCAGCATTACCGCTGTACAAGGTGGCTGGATAACGTAAAAACGCCTGGGGGAGGGGGGACAGGTTCCCTTCAATTTCAGTTCTTGTGTCTGCGTGGCTTTTGCAGGACACGTTGCCGGCTGCACAGCAGGGGAACAGCTGGCGGTGCTGGACCCCACTGACACATTGGCTGGTGTTTTTCTCTGTGCAGCTAGCACATCTGGGCCCCAACTGGCGGTGTGTTAGAGCCCAGGGTCAGCAGGAGGAGGAGCAGGAGGAGGAGGAGCAGGGGGAGGGGAGTGTAGGCCGAAGCCTGCACTGGCGGCAGCTTTGGGTCTGTTGTGTCTGCGTGGCTTTTGCAGGACACGTTGCCGGCTACACAGCAGGGGAACAGCTGGCGGTGCTGGACCCCACTGACACATTGGCGAGGTGTTTGGCTCTGTGCAGCCAGCACTTCCGGACAGCAACTAGCGTTGTTGGAGCCCGGGCTCTGCAGGTGGAGCAGAGTGTAGGCCGAAGCCTAATTGAACCGATTTCAAAAGTCACCTTTAACCCCCCCTCAGGGGTTACAAAGTAGAAGAGCCACAGCTTATGCAGCAGCAGTGCTGCGCAAGTCAAAGGTTGCTCTTGTAATTTTTCTCCTTGCACACGCTGAATGGAACACGTATAACATTCAGCCCTTTATACAGTCAAACTGTGTAATGGAGGCGCGAGTTCCCTTTGTAATGAGACGCAGCACAGGTGTCAAGAATCCCACCTTGGTGCTGGGTGCAGCCTCCCGAGCGTTGTTATTTGCTGTACAGGAGTCTGCGCTGTCGTGTTATCCCCTGGCCTAGCGCCGTTAGCGCTGCCCATCTTCTGGCATCATGTAATGTCGGCCGGTGCGGTTCGCGATGACCATGAATCCCAGCCCCGCAGTGTCTTAACATTGTTAAAACACTGCGGGGCTGGGATTCAGGGCCTGGCGCAGCACATATGTTGGCCTCTCACACTCGGGTCCTTACACCCGCTTCAGACTGTGCGGCGTCATCTGATCCCTTATCGCATGCCACGGCCATGAAGCCGCACAGTCCGAAGAAGGCGGAAGGAGAGGAGGGACAGGCGAACTGATGCACTGATCCTGCCCATGAATCACACCCTCGCAGTCCCAATAAATAAGACACCGAGGGGCGTTGTGTGGGTCAGGGCGGCCGCAGAGGCGCAGCCAGCCAAACAATGATGCCAGAAGACGGGCAGCGCTACCAAGGGGGTTGCAGCGTGTCATTACAAAGGAAAGTCACACCACCGGGACGGTTAAATGGTCACACAGAGGACACATTTCAGACGTGTTTTCAGTTCCACATGTGCGAGGAGAATACGTTTCTGAGCCACCTTGCACACATGCAGCATTACCGCTGTACAAGGTGGCTGGATAACGTAAAAACGCCTGGGGGAGGGGGGACAGGTTCCCTTCAATTTCAGTTCTTGTGTCTGCGTGGCTTTTGCAGGACACGTTGCCGGCTGCACAGCAGGGGAACAGCTGGCGGTGCTGGACCCCACTGACACATTGGCTGGTGTTTTTCTCTGTGCAGCTAGCACATCTGGGCCCCAACTGGCGGTGTGTTAGAGCCCAGGGTCAGCAGGAGGAGGAGCAGGAGGAGGAGGAGCAGGGGGAGGGGAGTGTAGGCCGAAGCCTGCACTGGCGGCAGCTTTGGGTCTGTTGTGTCTGCGTGGCTTTTGCAGGACACGTTGCCGGCTACACAGCAGGGGAACAGCTGGCGGTGCTGGACCCCACTGACACATTGGCGAGGTGTTTGGCTCTGTGCAGCCAGCACTTCCGGACAGCAACTAGCGTTGTTGGAGCCCGGGCTCTGCAGGTGGAGCAGAGTGTAGGCCGAAGCCTAATTGAACCGATTTCAAAAGTCACCTTTAACCCCCCCTCAGGGGTTACAAAGTAGAAGAGCCACAGCTTATGCAGCAGCAGTGCTGCGCAAGTCAAAGGTTGCTCTTGTAATTTTTCTCCTTGCACACGCTGAATGGAACACGTATAACATTCAGCCCTTTATACAGTCAAACTGTGTAATGGAGGCGCGAGTTCCCTTTGTAATGAGACGCAGCACAGGTGTCAAGAATCCCACCTTGGTGCTGGGTGCAGCCTCCCGAGCGTTGTTATTTGCTGTACAGGAGTCTGCGCTGTCGTGTTATCCCCTGGCCTAGCGCCGTTAGCGCTGCCCATCTTCTGGCATCATGTAATGTCGGCCGGTGCGGTTCGCGATGACCATGAATCCCAGCCCCGCAGTGTCTTAACATTGTTAAAACACTGCGGGGCTGGGATTCAGGGCCTGGCGCAGCACATATGTTGGCCTCTCACACTCGGGTCCTTACACCCGCTTCAGACTGTGCGGCGTCATCTGATCCCTTATCGCATGCCACGGCCATGAAGCCGCACAGTCCGAAGAAGGCGGAAGGAGAGGAGGGACAGGCGAACTGATGCACTGATCCTGCCCATGAATCACACCCTCGCAGTCCCAATAAATAAGACACCGAGGGGCGTTGTGTGGGTCAGGGCGGCCGCAGAGGCGCAGCCAGCCAAACAATGATGCCAGAAGACGGGCAGCGCTACCAAGGGGGTTGCAGCGTGTCATTACAAAGGAAAGTCACACCACCGGGACGGTTAAATGGTCACACAGAGGACACATTTCAGACGTGTTTTCAGTTCCACATGTGCGAGGAGAATACGTTTCTGAGCCACCTTGCACACATGCAGCATTACCGCTGTACAAGGTGGCTGGATAACGTAAAAACGCCTGGGGGAGGGGGGACAGGTTCCCTTCAATTTCAGTTCTTGTGTCTGCGTGGCTTTTGCAGGACACGTTGCCGGCTGCACAGCAGGGGAACAGCTGGCGGTGCTGGACCCCACTGACACATTGGCTGGTGTTTTTCTCTGTGCAGCTAGCACATCTGGGCCCCAACTGGCGGTGTGTTAGAGCCCAGGGTCAGCAGGAGGAGGAGCAGGAGGAGGAGGAGCAGGGGGAGGGGAGTGTAGGCCGAAGCCTGCACTGGCGGCAGCTTTGGGTCTGTTGTGTCTGCGTGGCTTTTGCAGGACACGTTGCCGGCTACACAGCAGGGGAACAGCTGGCGGTGCTGGACCCCACTGACACATTGGCGAGGTGTTTGGCTCTGTGCAGCCAGCACATCTGGGCCCCAACTGGCGGTGTTAGAGCCCAGGGTCAGCAGGAGGAGCAGGGGGAGCGGAGTGTAGGCCGAAGCCTGCACTGGAGCAAGTTGAAAGGAAACCTTTAACCCCCCCCCCCAGGCGTTTGTAGCTGGAAGAGCCATCGTGTACAGCACTAATGCTGGAAAAGGTAAACTTAGCTCTTTTAATTATGGTCCTTGCAGATGCTGAACCTAACACTTATGAAATGTGTCCCCTCACAGCGTTCAACCGTCTGGCCGCGCTGGCCGAGAGCCCGCCTCGCAGTGTCTTCTGATGTAATCCCACTGGGGGCCTGGGATCCATGGCCATGCGCAGTGCATATCCTCGCCTCTCACTCCCCTCCCTACGGCTTCTTTTTCAGACTGTGCGGTGTCACGGCCGTGGCATGCTATTAGGGACCAGCTGACACCGAACAGTCTGAAGAAGCCATAGGGAGATGAGTGAGAGGTGGAGGTTCAGATATGCACTGCGCATGTCCATAGATCCCAGGCCCCCATTGGGATTAAATCAGAAGACACTGCGAGGCGGGCTCTCGGCCAGCGTGGCCGCACAGGCGCAGCCAGCCTGACACCAAATGATGCCAGAAGACGGGCAGCGCTAAGTGTGCCTGGCCACGGGATAACATAACAGCGCAGGCTCCGGGACGGAATCAAACAACGCTGAGGAGCCGGGGCGCGGCGCCGGGGGGGTAGGAATGACGGCTGTGCTGCGTCATATTACGAAGGAAAGTCCCACCTCCGGGACGGTTTTACGGTATCAGTGGACACATTTTATAAGTGTTAAGTTTTGCGTGTGCAAGGAGCAAAACCAAAATAGCTACCTTTTTCCTTGTGCAGCATTACTGCTGCACAAGGTGGCTCTTTCAGTAACAAACGCCTTGGGGGGGGGGGGGACAGATTCCCTTACATTTCAGTTGTTGTGTCAGCGTGGCGGTCGCATGACACATTGCCGGCTACACAGCTGGGGATCAGCTGACGTTACTGAAACCCAATAACACTGGGTCGTATGTTTTGACTGTGCAGACGGCACGTCTGAGCCTCAACTGGCGGTGTTGGAGCCCAGGAATTTAAGTTCAGGTGGTAGAAAGATGAACACAACAGGAGACCTGGATAACGTATACAGTGACCTAATTATTTAATCAGGAGGAGGAGTGGCAAATTCCTGCGAGATCCAGGCCTTGTTCATTTTCAGAAAAGTAAGCCGGTCAACGTTATCGGGGGATAGTCGCATGCGACGGTCAGTTAGTACACCACCTGCAGCACTAAAGACACGTTCCGATAATACACTGGCCGCAGGGCAAGACAGCACCTCCAATGCATACTGGCTTAGCTCTGGCCATGTATCCAGCTTTGAGACCCAAAACTTGAAAGGGGAAGAGCCGTCTGGGAGTACAGCAAGAGGGCAAGACATGTAGTCTGTCACCATCTGACGGAACCGTTGCCTCCTGCTGACTGGAGCCGTCTGTGATGGTGTAGACTTTTGTGGGGGGCACACAAAACTGTGCCACAGTTGGGCCATACTGGTCTTGCCTTGGGCAGAGGCACTGCTTCTGCTCCCTCTTTGTGCAGAGCCTCCACCACTGCCTGGACGCACTGAGCTGCTTTGGAATGCAGTAGCAGCACTTCTCTCAGTTGGAATGGAGAAGATGATGGAACTGACCAGTGTGTCTTGGTACTCCCGCATTTTTCGCTCCCGGTTCAACGGTGTGATGAGGCTTTCTACGTTGTCCCGGTAGCGAGGATCGAGGAGGGTGAACACCCAATAATCAGACATGTTGAGAATGTGGTCGATGCGGCGGTCGTTTCTCAGGCACTGCAGCATGTAATCCACCATGTGCTGCAGACTGCCAACTGCCCAAGAAACGCTGTCCCCAGCTGGAGGCGTGATCTCTGCCCGCTCGTCATCACCCCACCCTCGCTGTACACACTGAGTACTGGACAATTGTGTAACTCCCTCCTCTGGACGGATGTCTTCCTCCTCCATTGACTCCTCCTCATCCTCCTCACAAACTGTCCCCTGCCTACGCGTTTGTGAGGAACCACGTGGCGCTGACTGTCCAGAAGATGATGGAAGTGGTGAATCCTCATCCTCCACCTCTTCCACAACATCATCCCTTAGCGCTTGCAGTGATTTTTCAAGCAGGCAGATAAGGGGGACAGTCATGCTGACTAGTGCATCATCTGCACTCGCCATCCGCGTGGAATAATCAAAGGGACGCAAAACCTGGCAGACATCCTTCATAGTGGCCCACTCTGTGGTTGTGAAGTCTGTACGGCGCTGACTGCGACTTTTTTGCGCCTGATACAGCTGGTACTCCATTACAGCTTGCTGCTGCTCACACAACCGCTCCAACATATGTAACGCGGAATTCCACCTGGTAGGTAGGTCACATATGATGCGATGTTCCGGCAGGCGGTGTCGGCGCTGCAGAGCCGCAATGCGCGCTTTTGCCGTGCTGGAACGCCGCAAGTGAGCACACTCTAGGCGGACCTTGTGCAGCAGTGCATCAAGATCCGGATAGTCCCTCAAAAAACTCTGCACGACCAAATTGAGCACATGTGCCAGACATGGGATGTGAGTGAGGTTGCCGAGGCCCAGGGCTGCCACCAGATTTCGGCCATTATCACACACTACCATGCCTGGCTGGAGATTCGCTGGCTCAAACCACACATCGCTCTCCTGCTTGATGGCATTCCAGAGCTCCTGCGCTGTGTGGCTACGATTCCCCAAAAAAATTAATTTCAAGACGGCCTGTTGACGTTTGGCCACGGCTGTGCTCATGTCGGTCGTAACAGGTACACGTTCATCACGGGTCCATGTGGAGGTGGACTGTGACGGCTCCTGCAGCGATGATTCTGAGGAACTGGTGTAAGAGGAGGAGTCAATGCGTACAGAATGGATTCCTGTAATCCTTGGAGTGGGCAGGACACGTCCTGCGCCACTCGCACGGTCTGTACCCGGCTCAACTACATTAACCCAATGGGCAGTGAGGGAAAGGTATCGCCCCTGTCCATGTTGACTGGTCCACGCATCGGTGGTGAGGTGGACCTTGCTACTGACGGCGTTCAGTAGCGCGTGTTTTATGTGTCCCTCCACATGCTTGTGCAGGGCAGGGACGGCTTGCCTGCTGAAGTAAAAGCGGCTGGGCACATTGTACTGTGGGACTGCCAATGACATCAAGTCACGGAAGCTGTCAGTCTCCACCAGCCTGAATGACAGCATTTCCAGTGACAGAAGTTTGGCAATGCCTGCAGTCAGAGCCTGTGCTCGTGGGTGGTTTGACGAGAAAGGCCGCCTTTTCTCCCATGCCTGTACTACCGATGGCTGTAGACTGGGCTGGGAGTGTGTGGATGACTGGGAAAGTGGTGCTGCGGGTGGAATGACAGCGGGTCTCTGGACAACAGGGCCAGAGGTTCTTCCACGGCGATCCTGGGAGGAAGCCGAACCAGCTGCGTGTGAGCTAGAGGAAGAGGCAACACGAGCTGAAGAGGTGGTAGCTGCCGCTGTTGGTTGGCCTAGCTCTTCAGTGTGTTTGTCTAACTCCGCCGGGTGCCTGTTGCGCACATGTTTCCACATGTTGGAGGTATTGAGGTTGGCGACTTTTTGACCTCTTTTGATTTTTTGATGACACACCTTGCATCTGACATAGCAAATGTCATCTGCAACTGGGTCAAAAAAGGACCAGGCACTGCAAGTCTTGGGAGCCCCCCTTTTGACTTTTGGAAGAGACATGCTCCTTACGGGTGCCAAAGCGGAGGCTGCAGGATCCGCAGTCTTCCCCCTCCCTCTCCCTCTTTGGGCCGTACGGGGAATCTCTTCCTCAGAGCTGCTCCCACCACCTTCCTGTCCCTGACGCCAAGATGGGTCAAGGACCTCATCATCTACACTACCCTCTGCCCCCAACTGCTCCTCCTGGGTAGTCTCAGCAGCAGAGCACGCACCAGTAAGTGGCACCTGAGTGTCATCATCAGCTGATGCGGCCTGCGAGGTGGTGACCGGAGCCACTGGCCCACCCGCCTCTTCAGAGGAAGACAGAAAAAGCGGTTGGGCATCACTGCACCCTGCCTCTTCTTCCATTTCTCCAATGCTGCTTGGCTGGCCCCCTGTTTCCAAGCCAAGAGATGATTCAGAGAACAGAAGTAGAGACTGCTCCTGTCCTGGGATCTCTGTCTGCCTGGGCAATTTTGCAGGTGGTGAAGAGACAGATGGCTGCTCTCCAGTGCTCTGTGTCTGAGAGGATGTGGCACTAATGGAAGTTGATGCATTAGCTGCCATCCATCCCACAACGGCTTCAATTTGGTCTTCACGCAGCAGCGGTGTACGGCGCTCGGCGACAAAGCTGCGCATGAACGACTGTTCCCTTGTGAAAGTGGGTGCTGATGACTCACCGGTGCCCGCAGCAGGCACAGAATCCCCACGTCCCCTCCCTGCTCCGCGCCCACGCCCACGCCCACGTGCCTTACTCACTGCCTTCTTCATCTTGGTTGACTGATAAAGATAAGCAGAAAAGTACTAACGGCTTTGTGTGCTTATTCCTGAGCAACTCCTCCTAACAGGTATAAGACACACTAATTTTCTAAAGTGTGGACTAGACTTGAATATGAGCTAATGTGGCCTACACAAATGTAAAGTGGTGTGTAACTGGTGTGTTTGGTGAACTTTATTATTTATTTATTTTTTTGGGGCTGAACTGACAACGGATAGAGCTGCAATCACACGGAGACCGTGCAGACAGCCGTAAACGGCGCTGCAAGGCCCAAAAACCCTCCTCTACTTTATCCTATGTAGTGTTTTTCCACAAATTAGCTGGAGACGGGTGGAAAGACACTAATAGGATTTTTTAAAATAAATTAGCAGCAGACTACACTACTTTGAAAAAAAAGAAAATTGATTTGGCGGTATGACGCAGTGAAAAACCCTGAGCTGCAGACAACCAGGCTACGGCTGCTCACAGACTACAGGGCGAGCTGCAGTCACACGGAGACCGTGCAGACAGCCGTAAACGGCGCTGCAAGGCCCAAAAACCCTCCTCTACTTTATCCTATGTAGTGTTTTTCCACAAATTAGCTGGAGACGGGTGGAAAGACACTAATAGGATTTTTTAAAATAAATTAGCAGCAGACTACACTACTTTGAAAAAAAAGAAAATTGATTTGGCGGTATGACGCAGTGAAAAACCCTGAGCTGGAGACAACCAGGCTATAGCTGCTCACAGATTACAGGGCGAGCTGCAGTCACACGGAGACCGTGCAGACAGCCGTAAACGGCGCTGCAAGGCCCAAAAACCCTCCTCTACTTTATCCTATGTAGTGTTTTTCCACAAATTAGCTGGAGACGGGTGGAAAGACACTAATAGGAATTTTTGGAAAAAATGTGCAGCAGCCTGCACTACTTCAAAAAAAAAAAAAAAAAGGACAGTATGAGGCAATGAACCACCCTCCCTGAACTGAATACAACCAGCTATGGATGGCCTATGTGGCTGCACTCAGACTAGAGAGTGGGCTGCACTCACACACACACACACAGAGAGACCTTGCAGATCGCTGTGAAAACAGCGCTACAAGGCAAAAGGAAGGTGAATAGTAGGTGAACACAGCGGTTGCTAAATTAGCCTTTGGAAAGCACAAAGAAGCAAATCGCTATCTCTAAACTGTCCCTCAGTCAGCAAACAGCGTCCTGTCACTAACTGAATTCACAGCAGAGTGATCGCAAAATGGCGCCAGCGACTTTTAAACTGCATCATGACATCATTTCAGCAGCCAATCACAGCCTTGCCAGTAGTTTCATGCCCTCCATGCTAAACAGGATGTGCCCACACTTGGAATCATTCTCATTGGCTGAATTTCTGCATTTTGAATCTGGGAACTTCCGATTCCGGTATCCGATACGCGGCAAGTATCGGAATCCCGGTATCGGAATTCCGATACCGCTAGTATCGGCCGATACCCGATACTTGCGGTATCGGAATGCTCAACACTACTTATAACCAAAAAAAGATCCAAGCTAGGCAGCTGCAGACTTGTGAATGTTGCTAGCCCTTGACAGATTTGGGGCTGAGGATGAAATGCTTGTCTTGGTTGAATAACTCTGACTGCGGGAAGCTGCAACGTAACCTCCTCGTCTTCCTCCTTCTCCTCTGCTGAGCTACTCAGCTGCATACCTCTGAGTTTACATGAAGTGGGATCTACTAACTCATTGTCATCCTCAATGTTCTTCCACTCCTCTCCCTTAGCTTCACCTTCCTCCTCTTCCTTTTCTGATAGCACAGTACAGTCCATGTGCACCTCAAGTATCTGAGTCTCATCAGGATCACCTTCACCGACCAGTGTTAACATCTGTTGATGAGGGTTTGGATTCTGTTCAGACCCTACTTCATCCAGCCCTGGATCAAACTGGAAAAAATGTGGGCGATGGTGGAGATGATTTCTTCCTCTTGACTTTGTGAATCTTTGGAGTACACTTCCGATGCTCATGGCATTGAATGTGTGAACAAATCTTCAAACTCAGCCATCTGTGGTTCCTTACAGTCAGTTGAGTGGTTGGAGAGTTGTGACGTAGGGGATAACAAAGGTAATTGGGGTTCCACCTCTGTGGAGTGTACTGTGTGTACTGTTAAGGTGGAAGAAGAGCAGAGGCTACTTGTTGCAGTGCTTGTCATCTACTGGAGCATATGTTCTTTCTGGCCCTCATCTACAAAGCATGCCGCTGTGCAGCTGCCAAAAAAAGGGAGTGGAGATGTCTGTCTAGTAACAGAATTTGTAAAAATGCTGCGCAATTTCTCACTGCATCAAAACAAATGTACTTCTCACCTCTCATATTATACCTGTCCCACAACCCTAAACAGCTATTCGGAACTTTCAAGTCTCTCCTCCATCCCCCTGCTCCCTCTCCCTCTCCTCTCATCTCATCTGAAGACGTTGCCTCATTCTTCAAGCAGAAGATTGACAACATAAGGCAAAGCTTTTGCTTAAAGTCCCCACTGTCTCTCTTCCTAAGTACTCAACTCTCCTCTTCCAAAACCAATTTCACCATCATGGAAGATCAACTTTCCTCTTTATTCTCCAAATCACGTCTCACCACCTGTGAACTTGACCCAATAACATCCCACCTCATTCCAAACCTTACCACAGTCTTCAGCCCAAGCCTAACCCACCTCTTTAGCCTGTCATTAACAACTATTGTCTTCCCCTCATGATTCATCATCAAAAAGCCCTCCCTTGACCCATACTCTTCGACTAGAGATCGCCCCATCTCACTTCTCCTCTATGCCTCCAAACTACTGGAAAAACTTTTCCATTTTGAACTGTCCTCTCACTTCTCCTCTTGCTTCCTCTTTGACCGCTTACAATCTGGCTTCTGACAGCACCACTCCACTGAAATTGTCCTGATGAAAGTCATCAATGTCCTACTAACCGACAAATTCAAGTGTCGTTAGCTTGTCCTTCTACTTCTCATGGACCTGGAATCTGCCTTTGACACAGTGGCCCATTCCCTCTTGCTACAGACTTTATGATCTTTTGGCATTACAGACTTGGCCCTTTGTTTGATCTCCTCGTACCTAACATACAGGACATTCAATGTCTCCCACTCACACACTACCTCCTCATCTCGTCCCCTATTTGTCAGTGTCCCCCAAGGTTCAGTTGTTCAATTGCTTATATTGTTTGGTCCAGGCATCAATATAATATATAAGGTATTCAAATAAACCTGCACAAACCGATCACTAGCCAGTATCTGTGCAGATACAGAGTGCTATTAAGTGCATAGAGGTTGTGTAAAGAGATGATACAGGCAACCAGATTTGGAGCAAAATTTTGCAAGGACAGTATGGGAATAGTTAGATAAGTAAGGTGAGGTGATGGATGTGCGTTTTGGGGCTACGCTTAAAACTGTGGTTAATAAATTTCAGAGATTTGGCTCAGGACATGAGAAGTCTTGGAAACAGGAGTGGGAGGTTTGGATTATTGAGGATGCTAATGATCTAAGACTGAGTTTATGGATAAGTTGGTAGATAGAGTTGAAGGTGGAGATGTAGGGGGGTGCAGAACTGTGGAGAGCTTTGTGGGTGAGAGACAGTAGTGTGGCTACCGGGAGGTCAGAGGGGCCGGTCACCATGGGACCACACACTCTGTGAGGGTCCACTCGGAGCTATGCAACTGTAACTGGGTGGGCCCAGTGCCAGCAACAGTCATCGCAAGTTCAACTATATCGGCTTGATGCTGATACATTTGAACGCATTGATGGGAGTGGGAGCGTTAAGCTCCTTCTCCCATCAGCCCGCTCTCAGCATCTAACGTCACTGACAGCAGACGCTAATATCATTACTTGGCGCCCTCTCTCCAGAGATGTGCGGGCACTCGGAGCAGCGGGGGAACGAGGAGGAGAGGTGAGTATTGTATTTTTCTTTTTTTATGGGGGTGCTTTATAGTAAATAGAGTCTGCCTATGGGGGTGCATTATACAATATAGAGTCTGCCTATGGGGGTTCATTATACAATATAGATTCTATATTCTATGGAGGGTGCATTATACAATAGAGTCTTTTTATGGTGAGTGCATTACAGAATATATAGTCTCCCTATGTGGTTTGCATTATACAACATAGAGTCTGCCTATGGGGAGTGCATTATACTGTAGAGAGTCTGCCTATGGGTAGTGCATTATACTATATAGAGTATGTCTATGGGGAATGCATTATACTATATAGAGTATGCCTATGAGGAAAGCATTATACTGTAGAGGCCTAAGAGGAGTGAATTATACAATATAGAGTCCGCCTATGGGGGGTGCATTAAACCATATAGTGTTTCCCTAAGGGGAGGTGCATTATACTATATAGAGTATGCCTATGGGAGTGCATTATATCATATAGAGTTTCCCTATAGGTGTGCATTATACCATATAAATTCCGCCTATGATGGGTGCATTATACCATATAGAGTCTGCCTATGGGGGATGCTTTATACTATGTAAAGTCTGCCTAATGGGGGTGCATTATACCATATAGAGTCTCCCTATGGGGGTGCATTATACCATATAGAGTCTGCCTATATGGGGTGCATTATACTATGTAGAGTCTGTCTAATAGGGGTGAATTATTCCATATAGAGTCTCTGTCATGTTGGACGCTGTTCAGACCAGGTCGTTCGACAGACAGCGGTAATTCCGCTTTTGACCACTATGTGCTCATTGGCGTCGGCTAGATTTTATCTAGCTGTTCCGGGGTAAATTTACCTGATCCTCGGATTGGAAGCTGGGCCATGCCCATTGTCTTTAAATAGTTCTCCTGATCATTGGGCGTCGCCGATTATAGCTTCTGTCTTGTGCGTTGTTTTCTCGGTCTGGAGTGGAGAGCTGGTTGTTGGAGATTCGTTGCTGGTGGTGTATTTTCCTTTGTCTTATTTACTCCTTCCTATATTTGTGTTTATTTTGCCCTGCACATTTATAGTGTTTTCCTGAGTGACTGCGGCGTGGTGTATATTTTCCTTTATCCTTGTCTGTGCTAACTGTGGGTATTGGTATATTATCTCTTCACTGGGTGGTGGGCGGAGGTTTCAGCCTAGGGTTGAAACAGGAGACAGGGTGAGGTTCGAGGCCTGGACATGCACACCATCAGTGTAAACTCCAGGTAGAGGGTCAGTCAGGATTTCCCTAGTCTGAGGGAAATTGCAGGGGCCCGGGTTATTAGCTCTCGCTCACCTAGTCTCCCCGTGACAGTCTCCCTATGGGGGTGCATTATACTGTATAGAGTCTGCCTATGGGGAGCTAATTATACCATATATAGTATGCCTATGGGGAGTGCATTATACCATATAGAGTCTTCCTATGGAGAGTGCATTATAGAATATAAAGTCTGCCTATGGGTAGCACATTATACTATATAGAGTATGCCTATGGAGAATGCATTATACTATAGAGGCCTAAGAGGAGTACATTATACAATATAGAGTCTGCCTATGGGAATGCATTACACTATGTGTAGTCTCCCTATGGGGGTACATTATACAATAGAGAATCTGCCTATGGAGAGTCTCCCTATGGGCGTACAATATATGATATAGGGTCTGCCTATTGGGGGTGCATTATACCATATAGCATCTCCCTATAGGGGGTGCATTATATTATATAAAGTCTGCCTATGGGAATGCATTGTGCTATGTAGAGTCTGCCTAATGGGGGTGCATTATACCTTAGTCTGCCTATGGGGCATGAATTATACCATATAGATTCTGCCTATGGGGAGTGCACTATACCATATAGAGTCTCCCTATGGGGTTGCAGTATAACGTATAGAGTCTGCCTATGGGGAATGCATGATACTATATAGAGCCTCCCTGTAAGGGGTGCATTATACCATATAGAGTCTGCCTAATGGTGGTGCATTATACAATAGTGTCTGCCTATGGGGGTTCATTTTACAATATGGAGTCTCAATATGGGGGTTCATTGTTCCATATAAAGTCTTCCTATGTGCGGTGCATTATGCAATTTGAGTCTGCCTGTGGGAAGCTCATTATACCATATAGAGTTTTCCTATGGGGGTGCATTATACAATTTAGAGTCTGCCTATGGGGAGTGCACTATGTAGTATAGAGTCTCCCTATGGGGGTGCATTATACAACATAGAGTCTGCCTATGGGAAGTGCATTATACAATAGAGAGTCTGCCTTGGGGAGTGCATTATACTATATAAAGTCTGACTATGGGGAAAGCATTATACTATAGAGGCTTAAGAGGCGTGCATTATATGATATAGAGTCTGCCTATGGGGAGTGCCTTATACTATATTAAGGCCTATAGGGAGTGCATTATACTATACAGGCCTATGGTAGTGTATTATACTATACAGGCCTATGGGGAGTGCATTATACTATACTGAGGACTATCTGGTACATTATACTATATGTAGGCTACATATGGGGCCATCATACAGTGTTGGAGCCTAAGTGGTCAGTAGTGTTGAGCATACCTTCCGATATCCAGAAGTATTGGTATTGGATTGGATCGGCCGATATCCAAAAAATATCGGATATCGCCGATACCAGTACCCGATACCAATGCAAGTCAATGGGACACAAATATCGGAATGTAAATAAGCCCTTTCTGTCCTTCTACATCCTGTTCCAGAGGAGGGAAGAGTGTGGGCGGTGCGTGGGTGGACACTGTGCATGTCTGTGTGTGCGGGCGGGGTCTGTGCGTGCCTGCCGGGGATCTGTACGGGCCTCTCGGGGGTCTGTGCGGGCTGCCAGGGCTCTGTGCAGGCTGCCGGGGCTCTGTGTGGGCCTGCCGGGGCTCTGTGCGGGCCTGCTGGGGCTCTGTGCGGGCTGCCGGGGCTCTGTGTGGGCTGCCGGGGCTCTGTGTGGGCCTGCTGGGGTTCCGTGCCGCCTGCCGGGTCTCTGTACGGGCTGCCGGGGGTCTGTGCGGGCTGCTGGGGCTCTGTGCGGGCCTGCCGGGGGTCTGTGCGTGTGTGCAGGCATCGTCCGATGCCACCTTTTGCTTTGATGACTGCTTTGCACACTCTTAGCATTCTCTTGATGAGCTTCAAGAGGTAGTCCCCGGAAATGGTTTTCACTTCACAGATGTGCCCTGTCAGGTTTAATAAGTGGTATTTCTTTCCTTATAAATGGGGTTGGGACTACCAGTTGTGTTGTGCAGAAGTCTGGTGGATACACAGCTGATAGTCCTACTGAATAGACTGTTAGAATTTGTATTATGGCAAGAAAAAAGCAGCTAAGTATAGAAAAATGAGTGGCCATCATTACTTTGAGAAATGAAGGTCAGTCAGTCCGAAAAATTGGGAAAACTCTGAAAGTGTCCCCATTTGCAGTGACAAAAACCATGAAGCGCTACAAAGAAACTGGCTCACATGATGACTACCCCAGGAAAGGAAGACCAAGAGTCACCTCTGCTTCTGAGGATAAGTTTATCCGAGTCACCAGCCTCAGAAATCGCAAGTTAATAGCAGCTCAGATTAGAGACCAGGTCAATGCCACACAGAGTTCTAGCAGCTGACACATCTCTACAACAACTGTTAAGCGGAGACTTTGTGCAGCAGGCCTTTATGGTAAAATAGCTGCTAGGAAACCACTGCTAAGGAAAGGCAACAAGCAGAAGAGACTTGTTTGGGCTAAAGAACACAAGGAAAGGACATTAGACCAGTGGAAATCTGTGCTTTAGTCTGATGAGTCCAAATTTGAGATCTTTGGTTCCAACCACTGTGTCTTTGTGCGACGCAGAAAAGGTGAATGGATGGACTCTACATGCCTGGTTCCCACCGTGAAGCATGGAGGAGGAGGTGTTATGGTGTGGGGGTGCTTTGCTGGTGACACTGTTGGGGATTTATTCAAAATTGAAGGCATACTGAACCAGCATGGCTACCACAGCATCTTGCAGCGGCATGCTATTCCATCCGGTTTGCGTTTAGTTGGACCATCATTTATTTTTCAACAGGACAATGACCCCAAACACACCTCCAGGCTGTGTAAGGGCTATTTGACCAAGAAGGAGAGTGATGGGGTGCTACGCCAGATGAACTAGCCTCCACAGTCACCAGACCTGAACCCAATTGAGATGGTTTGTGGTGAGCTGGACCGCAGAGTGAAGGCAAAAGGGCCAACAAGTGCTAAGCATCTCTGGGAACTCCTTCAAGATTGTTGGAAGACCATTCCCAGTGACCACCTCTTGAAGCTCATCAAGAGAATGCCAAGAGTGTCATGATTCTCAATGGCGAGAGAACATAGCCCAGCATATATGAGAACTAGCTCTTGGAAGATGGAAACTATACTGACCATGAACTAAAACCTGCCGCACAACTAGAAGTGGCCGGGTAGCATGCCTACGTTTTTTTATCCCTAGATGCCCAGCGCCAGCCGGAGAACTACCTAATCCTAGCAGAGGAAAAGACAGTCCTGGCTCACCTCTAGAGAAATTTTCCCTAAAGGCAGACAGAGGCCCCCACATATATTGGCGGTGATTTAAGATGAAATGACAAACGTAGTATGAAAATAGGTTTAGCAAAATCGAGGTCCGCTTACTAGATAGCATGAAGACAGAAAGGGCACTTTCATGGTCAGCAGAAAACCCTATCAAAACATTATCCAGAAATTACTTTAAGACTCTAGCATTAACTCATAACACCAGAGTGGCAATTTCCGCTCACAAGAGCTTTCCAGACACAGTAACGAAACAGCAGCTGTGAACAGGAACAAAATGCAAAAACACACAAGGACAAAAGTCCAACTTAGCTGGGAGTTGTCTAGTAGCAGGAACATGCACAGAAAGGCTACTGATTACATTGTTGACCGGCATGAAACTGACAGAGGAGCAAGGTTATATAGCGACTCCCACATCCTGATAGGAGCAGGTGAACAGAGGGGATGATGCACACAAGTTAAATTCCACAAGTGGCCACAGGGGGAGCCCAGAATCCAATTTCACAACAGTACCCCCCCCTCAAGGAGGGGGCACCGAACCCTCACCAGAACCACCAGGGCGATCAGGATGAGCCCTATGAAAGGCACGGACAAGATCGGAGGCATGAACATCAGAGGCAGTGACCCAAGAATTATCCTCCTGACCGTATCCCTTCCATTTGACCAGATACTGGAGTTTCCATCTGGAACCACGAGAGTCCAAGATCTTTTCCACAACGTACTCCAACTCACCCTCAACCAACACCGGAGCAGGAGGCTCAACGGAAGGCACAGCTGGTACCTCATACCTGCGCAACAATGACCGATGAAAAACATTATGAATCGAAAAGGATGCAGGGAGGTCCAAACGGAAGGACACAGGGTTAAGAATCTCCAATATCTTGTACGGGCCGATGAACCGAGGCTTAAACTTAGGAGAAGAAACCCTAATAGGGACAAAACGAGAAGACAACCACACCAAGTCCCCAACACAAAGCCGAGGACCAACACGACGACGGCGGTTGGCAAAAAGCTGAGTCTTCTCCTGGGACAACTTCAAATTGTCCACCACCTGCCCCCAAATCTGATGCAACCTCTCCACCACAGCATCCACTCCAGGACAATCCGAAGATTCCACTTGACCGGAGGAAAATCGAGGATGAAACCCCGAATTACAGAAAAACGGGGACACCAAGGTGGCAGAGCTGGCCCGATTATTGAGGGCGAACTCCGCCAAAGGCAAAAAAGCAACCCAATCATCCTGATCCGCAGACACAAAACACCTCAAATATGTCTCCAAGGTCTGATTAGTCCGCTCGGTCTGGCCATTAGTCTGAGGATGGAAAGCAGACGAAAAAGACAAATCTATGCCCATCCTAGCACAGAATGCCCGCCAAAATCTAGACACGAATTGGGTCCCTCTGTCAGAAACGATATTCTCCGGAATACCATGCAAACGAACAACATTTTGAAAAAACAGAGGAACCAACTCGGAAGAAGAAGGCAACTTAGGCAAGGGAACCAGAT
This sequence comes from Ranitomeya variabilis, assembly GCF_051348905.1. NCBI lineage: Eukaryota > Metazoa > Chordata > Amphibia > Anura > Dendrobatidae > Ranitomeya > Ranitomeya variabilis. Next base: position 904,974,231 of record NC_135233.1, read on the forward strand.
GGACCATCTTAGAGAAACGGTCACACACCACCCAGATGACAGACATCTTCTGAGAAACAGGCAGATCCGAAATAAAATCCATCGAGATGTGCGTCCAAGGCCTCTTCGGGATAGGCAAGGGTAACAACAATCCACTAGCCCGAGAACAACAAGGCTTGGCCCGAGCACAAACGTCACAAGACTGCACAAAGCCTCGCACATCTCGTGACAGGGAAGGCCACCAGAAGGACCTTGCCACCAAATCCCTGGTACCAAAGATTCCAGGATGACCTGCCAACGCAGAAGAATGAACCTCAGAGATGACTCTACTGGTCCAATCATCAGGAACAAACAGTCTACCAGGTGGGCAACGATCAGGTCTATCCGCCTGAAACTCCTGCAAGGCCCGCCGCAGGTCTGGAGAAACGGCAGACAATATCACTCCATCTTTAAGGATACCTGTGGGCTCAGAATTACCAGGGGAGTCAGGCTCAAAACTCCTAGAAAGGGCATCCGCCTTAACATTCTTAGAACCCGGTAGGTAAGACACCACAAAATTAAACCGAGAGAAAAACAACGACCAGCGCGCTTGTCTAGGATTCAGGCGCCTGGCAGACTCAAGGTAAATTAAATTTTTGTGGTCAGTCAATACCACCACCTGATGTCTGGCCCCCTCAAGCCAGTGACGCCACTCCTCAAAAGCCCACTTCATGGCCAAAAGCTCCCGATTCCCAATATCATAATTCCGCTCGGCGGGCGAAAATTTACGGGAAAAAAAAGCACAAGGTCTCATCACGGAGCAGTCGGAACTTCTCTGCGACAACACCGCCCCAGCTCCGATTTCAGAAGCGTCGACCTCAACCTGAAAAGGAAGAGCAACATCAGGCTGACGCAACACTGGGGCGGAAGAAAAGCGGCGCTTGAGCTCCCGAAAGGCCTCCACAGCATCAGGGGACCAATCAGCAACATCAGCACCCTTCTTAGTCAAATCAGTCAATGGTTTTACAACATCAGAAAAACCAGCAATAAATCGACGATAAAAGTTAGCAAAGCCCAAAAATTTCTGAAGACTCTTAAGAGAAGAGGGTTGCGTCCAATCACCAATAGCCTGAACCTTGACAGGATCCATCTCGATGGAAGAGGGGGAAAAAATGTATCCCAAGAAGGAAATCTTCTGAACCCCAAAAACACACTTAGAACCCTTCACACACAAGGAATTAGACCGCAAAACCTGAAAAACCCTCCTGACCTGCTGGACATGAGAGTCCCAGTCATCCGAAAAAATCAGAATATCATCCAGATACACAATCATAAATTTATCCAAATAATCGCGGAAAATATCATGCATAAAGGACTGGAAGACTGAAGGGGCATTTGAAAGACCAAAAGGCATCACCAAATACTCAAAATGGCCCTCGGGCGTATTAAATGCGGTTTTCCACTCATCCCCCTGCTTGATTCGCACCAAATTATACGCCCCACGGAGATCAATCTTAGAGAACCACTTGGCCCCCTTTATACGAGCAAACAAATCAGTAAGCAGTGGTAACGGATATTGATATTTAACAGTGATTTTATTCAAAAGTCGATAATCAATACACGGCCTCAAAGAGCCGTCTTTCTTAGACACAAAGAAAAAAACGGCTCCTAAGGGAGATGACGAAGGACGAATATGTCCCTTTTCCAAGGACTCCTTTATATATTCTCGCATAGCAGCGTGTTCAGGCACAGACAGATTAAATAAACGACCCTTAGGGTATTTACTACCCGGAATCAAGTCTATGGCACAATCGCACTCCCGGTGCGGAGGTAGTGAACCAACCATGGGTTCTTCAAAAACGTCACGAAAGTCAGACAAGAATTCAGGAATCTCAGAGGGAATAGATGATGAAATGGAAACCAAAGGTACGTCCCCATGAGTTCCTTTACATCCCCAGCTTAACACAGACATAGCTCTCCAGTCGAGGACTGGGTTATGAGATTGCAGCCATGGCAATCCCAGCACCAAAACATCATGTAGATTATACAGCACCAGAAAGCGAATAACCTCCTGGTGATCCGGATTAACACGCATAGTCACTTGTGTCCAGTATTGTGGTTTATTACTAGCCAATGGGGTGGAGTCAATCCCTTTCAGAGGTATCGGAGCCTCCAATGGCTCCAAATCATACCCACAGCGTTTGGCAAAGGACCAATCCATAAGACTCAAAGCAGCGCCAGAGTCGACATAGGCGTCCGCGGTAATAGATGACAAAGAACAAATCAGGGTCACAGATAGAATAAACTTAGACTGTAAAGTGCTAATTGAAACAGACTTGTCAGGCTTCTTAGTACGCTTAAAACATGCAGATATAACATGAGTTGAATCACCACAATAGAAGCACAACCCATTTTTTCGTCTAAAATTCTGCCGCTCGCTTCTGGACAGAATTCTATCACATTGCATATTTTCTGGCGTTTTCTCAGTAGACACCGCCAAATGGTGCACAGGTTTGCGCTCCCGCAGACGCCTATCGATCTGAATAGCCATCGTCATGGACTCATTCAGACTCGCAGGCACAGGGAACCCCACCATAACATCCTTAATGGCATCAGAGAGACCTTCTCTGAAAATCGCCGCCAGGGCGCACTCATTCCACTGAGTAAGCACAGACCATTTGCGGAATTTTTGGCAGTATATTTCAGCTTCATCTTGCCCCTGAGACAAGGACATCAAGGCCTTTTCCGCCTGAAGCTCTAAATGAGGTTCCTCATAAAGCAACCCCAAGGCCAGAAAAAACGCATCCACATTGAGCAACGCAGGATCCCCTGGTGCCAATGCAAAAGCCCAGTCTTGAGGGTCGCCCCGGAGCAAGGAAATTACAATCCTGACCTGCTGTGCAGGGTCTCCGGCAGAGCGAGACTTCAGGGACAAAAACAATTTGCAATTATTTTTAAAATTTTGAAAGTGAGATCTATTCCCCGAGAAGAATTCAGGCAAAGGAATTCTAGGCTCAGACATAGGTGCATGAACAACAAAATCTTGCAAATTTTGTACCTTTGTGGCGAGATTATTCAAACCTGTAGCTACACTCTGAAGATCCATTTGAAACAGGTGAACACAGAGCCATTCAAGGATTAGAAGGAGAGGAAGAGAGGAAGGCTGCAGTATAGGCAGACTAGCAAGTGATTCAATTAAGAGCACACTCAGAACTAGAGGGAAAAAAAAAAAAAAAAAAAATTGTAGCAGACTTCTTTTTTCTCTCCTTTCTCAGCCAGTAATTTAACCCTTTTTTTGGCCGGTCAAACTGTCATGATTCTCAATGGCGAGAGAACATAGCCCAGCATATATGAGAACTAGCTCTTGGAAGATGGAAACTATACTGACCATGAACTAAAACCTGCCGCACAACTAGAAGTGGCCGGGTAGCATGCCTACGTTTTTTTATCCCTAGATGCCCAGCGCCAGCCGGAGAACTACCTAATCCTAGCAGAGGAAAAGACAGTCCTGGCTCACCTCTAGAGAAATTTTCCCTAAAGGCAGACAGAGGCCCCCACATATATTGGCGGTGATTTAAGATGAAATGACAAACGTAGTATGAAAATAGGTTTAGCAAAATCGAGGTCCGCTTACTAGATAGCATGAAGACAGAAAGGGCACTTTCATGGTCAGCAGAAAACCCTATCAAAACACCATCCAGAAATTACTTTAAGACTCTAGCATTAACTCATAACACCAGAGTGGCAATTTCCGCTCACAAGAGCTTTCCAGACACAGTAACGAAACAGCAGCTGTGAACAGGAACAAAATGCAAAAACACACAAGGACAAAAGTCCAACTTAGCTGGGAGTAGTCTAGTAGCAGGAACATGCACAGAAAGGCTACTGATTACATTGTTGACCGGCATGAAACTGACAGAGGAGCAAGGTTATATAGCGACTCCCACATCCTGATAGGAGCAGGTGAACAGAGGGGATGATGCACACAAGTTAAATTCCACAAGTGGCCACAGGGGGAGCCCAGAATCCAATTTCACAACACAAGAGTGTGCAAAGCAGTCATCAAAGCAAAAGGTGGCTTCTTTAAAGAACCTAGAATATAAGACATAATTTCAGTTGTTTCACACTTTTTTGTTAATTCCACATGTGTTAACTCATAGTTTTTGATGCCTTCAGTGTGAATGTACAATTTTCATAGTAATGAAAATACAGAAAAATCTTTAAATGAGAAGATGTGTCCAAACTTTTGGTCTGTACTGTATATTCGCTCATCACTAGTGTTGAGCGATACCTTCCGATACTTGAAAGTATCGGTATCGGATAGTATCGGCCAATACCCGAAAAATATCGGATATCGCCAATACCGATACCCGATACCAATACAAGTCAATGGCACACAAGTATCGGAAGCTATCCTGGATGGTTCCCAGGGTCTGAAGGAGAGGAAACTCTCCTTCAGGCCCTGGGATCCATATTCATGTAAAAAATAAAGAATTAAAATAAAAAATATGGATATACTCACCCGTCCGGCGGCCCCTGGACCTTACCGATTGTAACCGGCAGCCTCCGTTCCTAAGAATGAGGAGTTTAGGACCTGCGATGACGTCGCGGCTTGTGATTGGTCGTGTGAGCGGTCACATGAGCGTCACGCGACCAATCACAAGCCGCGACGTCATCGAGGGTCCTAAACTCCTCATTCTTAGGAACGGAGGCTGCCGGTTACAATCGGTTAGGTCCAGGGGCCGCCGGACGGGTGAGTATATCCATATTTTTTATTTTAATTCTTTATTTTTTACATGAATATGGATCCCAGGGCCTGAAGGAGAGTCTCCTCTCCTCCAGACCCTGGGAACCATACACTTGGAACTTACGATTCCGATTTCCGATACCACAAAAATATCGGAACTCGGTATCGGAATTCCGATACCACAAGTATCGGCCGATACCCGATACTTGCGGTATCGGAATGCTCAACACTACTCATCACTAATGCTCTTCAAACAAATGTAAATGTTGTAAGATCATTGACCATGGAACTAGGAGTATTCAATCTAATACTACTGTGGAAACAATTAAGATTAAGCAGAGACTCACATGTAGAATGGATTTTGTCATCTATGTAGTGACTTGCAGATGCGGGCTCCAATATGTGGGACGAACTTCCCAGGAATTGCGTGCCCGGATGAATAATTACCGCTATAATGCAAAGAATGGGCAGATTAAATATAGTCTGTCCTGTCATCTCCTGCTGAAGCACAATAAATGCTTCTGCATCACGGTCACACCACTGGAACATACAGTATAACAATATAACAAAAGGGGCTAATAACAGGAACAAATTATTAAACCGTAAGGAGTCCTATTGGATATATAGGCTACAAAACCTCTATCCAAATGGACTTAATGATGTAGTAGAGAATGTGTAAGGGTTTGTCATGAATAGCTCAGTCGTTTGCGCATGGGTTAATATAACAACAAAAGTTTACTTTTCCCTTTTTCAGGGGAGGGGAAAGTAAAGAAAAAAAGAAGGAAAAAAATATTTTTTTTTTTAAGAAATTTTTTTTTTAGAAAAGTATTTTTTTTTCAAAAAGTTTTTTTTTATTATTATTATCTATTTGTTTATTTTTTATTTTGTTATGGGATGAATTGATTCATGTAGAGATGTAAGTAGTATAATTGATAAAGTATTAGAGTGAATCATATTTATAATTATATGTACGTATGTGCCTCACTGACATATACTGTATATATGTATATTTACCTATTGTATGTGTATATATCTATTCTATTCTAACATGTCAGTGTGATTTTACTGTACACCTCGCTGAATTATTGGCTTTTCAAAGAACACCAATGCGTAAAAATCGCACAGCACTTGCATGGTGCGATAGCCCTTGCGATTTTTTTCTCGCACCCATTTACTTGCATTGGCGAGTCTCATCCGAGACTCACAGCAAATCGCAGCATGCAGCGATTTTTTTCTCAGTCTGATTTCGTCTGAGAAAAAAATTGCAAATGAGATGTCACCTATTGACTAACATTGGTCCGAGTGCAATCAGATTTTTTATCGGATTGCACTCGTTCGTTTTGCTCGCAAGTGAGTATGAGCCCTTATAGTGCTTATTGTACGTCTGATTTTTTTTTTTTTTTGCTACCTGATGAAGGCTGCACTGTAAAAATAGCAGCCAAAACGCATTGTACTGTATTTTAAAAATATTTTCAAATATAATTTATTTATTTACAGTATATATTTATTTTTTCCTTTTTTTGTTTTGAGAAAATAAATGAATTTTTATTAACATTTTTCACTGGAAGTGGATGCATTCAAAAAATCCTAAGGTGCTTAGCGCCACATTTGCTTGGAGTTTATTTTCCCTTTGAACAATTCCATTAGAAAGTCAGCACTATATTTAACTGTGCTGTTATCACTTATACGTTTAGTAGGACTGGTATCTACCACTGACCATATAGTGGTAATATCAATATTGGTCTTTGTATAGAGATTATTTTCAGCAACTGCGCGGTCATCTGCTGAGGTTTTTCTGCATACACTATCAGGGTGCATCAACCAGTTGTAATCAAGGTTACCTAGTTAGGGGTCCACTCAGAAGTTTCGCCCCCATGAACCAAAACCCTAGCTACTCCTCTGGTGAGTGAGATATGTGTATCTCTATCATGAGTTAAGTCACGCCATAAGTAAAGCACCTGAGACTATTCACCTATGCGGTTGCTTTTAATTCAAGGGAATAGGCTCACTCACAGTTTAGACTAAAAATACTGCCATGAATAAAGAATTGTATCTAAACATCTTCCAAGAGCAACTTTTCCCAATGGTCCAAAAGCAATTTTGTGATGAACAATGATATTTCCAGCATGATCGAGCACCATGTCACAAAGCAAATGTGATAACTAAGTGATTCAGTGAACAAAGCATTGATTTTTTTGGCCCATGACCAAGTATCTCCGTAGATCTCAATCCCCTTGAGAACCTGTGGTTATTCCTCAAATAGTGGGTGGACAAACAAAAACACAGAATTTGTGATAAATTCCAAGCTCTGATTAGGCAAGAATTGATTGTCATCAGTCACTATTTGCCCCAAAAGCTAATATTCAGTCACCAGGTTGAATCACAGAAATTTTTAAAAATATCTATCAACCCATCAACATGGCCGTATGAGTACTGTACAAAATAAAGCATCAACTGAAAAATGCAGAAATAAAGGCAATATAGAAAAATATAGGACTGAAAAATATGGTTCCGCACCTTCAAATGAAATCAAATAAAGAAAAGGTGTGAATGACCAAAGTACACAGAAATAGTGAATAACATTTTTTTAAATTAATAACTCAATAAAAAACTCAATAAGAAGGCTTGTTTGTGCCAAAACGTACATAGGGGCTTCCAGGCGCCTAAGTGCTTTGCTCGTTAATATCCTACTACCATATACTCTTTACATCTGCCCACCTTGTTCTGTGACACACTATATATATACTACAATCTTGTGCCCCCATCCTGTCATGTGCAGCCCCCATCCTGCACCCTCATCCTGTTTTGTGTGCCTCCATCTTGTCATGTGCTACTCTCTTCCTGAGCCCTCATCCTGTCATGTGCTCCCATCATGCACCCACCATGCTGTCATGTTCTGCTCCCATCCTGCACCCCTATCCTGCCATGTGCTGCTCCCATCTTGCACCCACCATGCTGTCATGTTCTGCTCCCATCCTGCACCCCCATCCTGTCATGTGGTGCTCCCATCCTGCGCTGCCGTCCTGTCATGTGCTGCTCTCATCCTGAGCCCCCATCCTGTCATGTGCTGCTTTCATCCTGCGACCCCATTCTGTCATGTGCTGATCCCATCCTGTGCCCCTATCCTGTCATGTGCTGCTCCCATCCTGTGCCACATCCTGCGCTCCCATCCTGTCATGTGCTGCTCCCATCCTGCACCGCCGTCCTGTCATGTGCTGCTCTCATCCTGCACCCCCATCCTATCATGTGCTGCTCCCAACCTGCGACCCCATCCTGAGCTACCATCCTGTCATGTGCTGCTCCCATCCTGCGCCCCCATTCTGTCATGTGCTGCTCTCATCCTGTGCCCCCATTCTGTCATGTGCTGCTCTCATCCTGTGCCCCCATTCTGTCATGTATTGATCCCATCCTGCACCCCCATCCTGCGCTCCCATTGTTATGGAAATATTAGGGTTGGATAAATATATCCCTGTGTGTGCTGTGGCCGCTCCCAATTAGACTGAGTATTTTGAGCGCTCATCAAGAATGGACTGTACACAACTGTGACAGAACAACATTCCATCAATACTGATACTTTATTGTACATACATAGTTTTATATTTTCACATAGAAAGGAGTGGTTAGGGGTTGTCAGGGGTGGTTAGTTAATTATCATATTGTCTAGCTCCTCTGTCATTGGTTATCTAAACATATATGGAATATTGTGATTAATGCTCATATGACTGCTGATCAAGCAACTAAACTCGAGTTCTCTGTCTAGGACAAAGTGGAGACACCTGACCAGCAGTCACCAAACATCTGACTCTCTTCTGCTTTTAGGGGTGGAAAACCCCATATGATCTGTCTGGGTTTTATCAGGCTTATATCAGTTCAGTTTGTGTCAGCCATTTTAAACCATTGATTATAATATATATATTAGCTGTGAGCATATAAGTATATATTTGATTATAGAGGAGTATACATGCAAGTGAGATCTACATGATATATATATTTCTATCACAAGCCCCCCTTAGATATCACTTGCCCTAATCCTAGCCTCCTGTCCCAAAGCGCTGCAACTCTTTTGTGCTGTTGGCGAACTGACACAAGCCTAACGCCTGTGCCCCACTCCATACAGACTTTTCGCAAATGGGCGGTCAGGAGATCTGTCCCTAACGGGGGTTCGTTGCAATCAGTCTCTTAGTCAATAGCAGGTGTAGTGAGCGATGTGCAGTCTTTATCAGGTAGGTCATCTGTTCGGTCAGGCAGGGCATCCACGACATCATTCTGGCTTGGGTGTCATCTTCTGGTAGGGGAGCTTTCTTGCCATGCGATGAGTGGATCCAAGCGAGTCTTCCCTCCAGTTTCACAGAGTTTGGTGTCATCAGCAGCACTTGAGCAGGACCATCAAATCTGGGATCGAGTGGTGTTCTCCTTACAAGCTTTTTCACCAACACCCAGTCTCCTGGCTTCTAGGAGTGCATACCGGACACTGAATCTGGATCTGGCAATGAAGAAAAAAACTCGAGAATGGATGTTAGCAAGTTTCTTGGTGATTTCAATTACATAAGCAGACAAAGTATCATATTGCATAATCAGCTGCTAAGGGAAAGGATACCCCTAACCTGGGACTAGACACAAACAAAATTTCATATGGTGACAGCTTTTCTGGGCCTCTGGGAGTGTGCCTAACACTGAGTAGTGTGATTGGGAGTGTGTAGGCCTAAGTCTGACCCTACTGCTGACTAGATCTCTCATGTGAGGTTTGCTGTGAATGCAGGTCCCTGGTCACTCTCTATCACTTCTGGGACCCCATAGCTGCATATCTCGTCTCTGAGAGTAGCTTCTTTGCAGTAGTCTCTGCTGACTGGTTCCTCACTGGGAAAGCTTCTGGCCATCCTGAGAACACGTCCGCGACCACAAGGGCATATTTGAATCCTCCACTTGGCGGCATCTGGATGTGGTCTATCTGGATCCTCTGGAAGGGGGTACAGTGGTCTGGCAAGACGATGTGTGGGAACTTTCTTCATTCTCCCAGGGTTGCATTTGCCACAGGTCAGACAGCTGTTTATGAACTTGGCTGTTAGGGTGGAGATTTCTGGAGTGAACCAGTAAGCACCAATCGGATCATTCATCTGTGTCTTTAATCTGTGTGTGGGCCCATGTGCCCACTGGACCACCATAGGGTACATGCTTCGGGGTAAACAGGGTTTGTAGTCCATTTAGTATACCCTTCCTTCTTCATGTGTTGCTCACTTCTGCACCCAGCATTCCTTCTTGTCCTTTGGGGCTTGCTCTTGCAACTTTTTTGAGCAGATCCCAGGATGTCATCTTGTCAGGTTTCCTGTCTTCAGCCGTCCTGTAGTAGCCGTCCGGCTCTACGACCTCTTCCACTTGTCCATATTGTCTTCCCTTGACTGTTTCTTTGGCTGCCATATCCGCCATGTTGTTGCCTCGTGCCCCTACTGTGTTCAGTTTTCCATGCGCTTTGACTTTTAGCATTGTCACCACTTTTGGAAGTTGAAGTGTGTTCAGCAGGTCCTTAATGGCTCCATTGATGCTTCACGGTTGTTCCGCTTGCTGTGAGGAAGTCCCTTGCAGCCCAGATGGGTCCGAAGTCGTGTGCTATGCCATGCAAGTACCTTGAATCGGTATACATTTTCTCAGTCTTGTCTTCTGCCATCTGGTAGGCCTTCATCAGCGCTATCAGTTCTGCTTCCTGGGCTGACAGACTGGGCGGCAGACTTCTGGACCACAGGATCTCTTGATTGCTGGTCGCTGCACCTCCCGTGTGGAATCTTCCTTCATCATCTGCAAATCTGGAGCCATCCACATAGAGGATCAACTCTGGGTTGGTCAGTGGCTCTTCTGCCACCTTGGGTAGTCCTGCTGTTTCCTGTTGCATGATGCTGAAGCAATCATGGTCATCCGTCCGGAGCAAATTCAGATCCCTGCAGAAGGTATCATGCAGATTTTGATCAGACTTTTTATCTGAGGATCCGTATCTGTATCCCCCCTTGGGAGTGGGAGTAGAGTGGGCGGATTGAGGACTGTGCATCTGGAGATGGTGACATTGTTGGGCAGGAGTAGAGAGCACTGGAGGCGAAGATGCCTGGCGGTGGAGAGATGTTTTAGCTGGGTTTGGTTGAGGATTGCTGAGATGTCATGCAGAGCCAGGATTTCCAATGGTTTTTCCACTGATGTCAGTAGTCCTGTCCAGGAGGGCGTGTGCTGCAACTGCTGCTCTCATGCGGGAGGAAGAGGCTTCCCTTGCAACTGGATCCAGGCAAGCTGAAAAGTAGTCCGAAAGTCTCTGCTTTCCCCCCTGAAGCTGTGTCAGGACTCCAGTAGCAAGGCCTTCTCTTCTCATCAAGTAGAGATGGAATGGCTTCTTGTAGTCAGATAGGCCTAGTGCTGGCGCTGAGACTACAGAGCCTTTTAACTTCTTGAACGAACTGAAGGCCACATCTGTCTGGAGGAACGGGGTCACACTGACGTATTCACACAGAGGCTGCATTAGGACGGAAGCATCAGGGATCCAGGCTCTGCAATATGAAACTAGACCAAGGAAGGCCTGTAGCACCTTTGGAGTTGTCGGAGGGACCATCTTCTCCACTGTGGTCTTCCGGTCATCTGTCAGGTATTTCACCTGGTGAGCAATACAGTGTCTCTGGAACGTAACTTGCTTCAGACACCACTGGACTTTGTTCTTTGAGATCTTGCAGTGCTGCACCGCCAGGTAGAGTAGGAGATACAAGGAATGGGCTTTAAACGTGTCAAAGTCAACTGCACAAAGGAGTAGATTGTCCATGTATTGTAGCAGGGTTACTTCTGCTTGTTCTGTGACTCAGTTGGTGAGAACTGTGGACATTGCTTTGGTGAACTGTGAAGGGCTGTTCTGGGCCCACTGTGGCATCACTGTCCATGTGTGGTGTCCCCCCTGGTGCATTAAGGCAAACAGGAACTGGTCTTCCGGATGAGGGGGAACACTGAAGAAAACATTAGCCAGGTTGTTCACTGTGAACACTTTTGCTGTGGCAGGCACATTTGAGAGCAGAGTGTGCGGATTCGGCATAATTGCAGTTTCAAACACTGTGGCGTCATTCACAGCTCTCAGGTTATATACCATTCTGAACTTGGCTGGCTCTCCTTTTACAGTCTTTTTCTTGGCGGGGAAAAGCGGGGTATTGCAAGGCGATGTGCGAGGAACAATGATTCCTATTTCCAGGTAGACCTTCAGTTGGTCAGAGGCAGCTTGACTCTAGGCCTGGCCTGGGCCTTACGAGGGTACGGGGTACATGGCTTGAGTGACACCCGTACTGGGGCAACTTGAGGTTTTCTCACGTGCTGGGGTCCCTTAGACCATAGACTTTCTGGTACTACATCCAGTACCTCCTTGGGTAGGCCTCGATTGTTTAATGTTCTTGTAGGGCCGCCAGCATGACTCTTCTCGGGTCAGGGATGAAGAAAGTGTCACTGTCCCATCCTCCTGGAACACTGTGGTTGCCTTCAGCTTCTGCAGTAGGTTCGCTCCCAGCAGGTTGAGTGGCAGGTCCTTTACACCACAAACTGGGACAGGATAGAGTGTCCTGGCTGAGTGCACACGCTCAGTGGCTTTGTAAGCTGAGAATGTCTGACTTGACCATCAATGCCCATGCGAGACACAGAGAATTCTGATAGGCAGGTGGGATCAGCGAGTTCCACAGGTGTCATCACACTTCTGGCTGCACCACTTTGGATCTGACAACGCCATCCATTTTAAGGGTAATTTGAGGTACTGGTCTTGCAGATGAAGTTTTACATGTCAGGAGCGTAGTGTCTTGCAGACCTGGCTTGCTTGCCTCTGTCCTATGGACGGGGTACTTCACTGCTTTCTGCACTTCCTCCTTGACCTGTTTCTCTGGACCAACTCTTGGATTGCATGGGTCCAGTCTCTTCGGGGGCGTGAGTGCTTTGCACTGGTTCTGGAAATGGCCAAACTTGCCACAGATGTAACACTTGACACTTTTTCTGTCTTTGTAGGGTGGTTGGGCTTCCAGGTCAGTGGTCACCATGAGAGGGGCTGTCTTCTGCACCCCTGGTTGTGACTCAATCCCTTGATGGGTACTGCAGCGGCAGCGGGGTCCGGCCTGCTGATTGAAGCTGCGGTGGTAAGACGGGGCCTGCAGGTGCATTCGTGACGAGGCCCGGGGTGCCATGAGACCGGCGGCTGCATCCAACCCAAGGTCTTGGGGCGTTACAGGGGCTGCGGCTGCATCTGCCGTCACTTCTTACCCCTGGTCTGACATAGCTTCTCCCCTTTGCTAACCTTATTGAGGTCGGTGTCTCCTCTCTGGAGTCTGCAGCGGTTCTTCCGGTGTGTCGATCGGCACTTTGTAGCGTCTTCACCTCTGGCTCCCCTTCTGGTGTTCTCAGCAGCACGGCACCCTTTTCCTTCTTTGCGCTCTTTGTGGTGCTATAATGGCGGCAGTTTTGGTGACAATCGGCAATAAACAGTCTCCTAGGCGCACATAAAACATTTTGCTGGGTCAGTCCACTGTTATTGACCTGTTCTCAGGCCTAGCCACTATCAGTGGTTTCCTAATTGGCTGTCTCAGTCCATGCACAAAGGCCTGTGTATCTGGTCATGACTCATGAATGGTGAAGCCCAAGTCTTGGAATACTTGCATTACTCTGCCATGAAACTTCTTTACAGACTCTGTCTTATCTTGGCTCTTGGTTTTGGCTTGTCCTGCCAATCTGCCTTTGGCCCACTCTCTGAGCTGTTATATTAGCTGTGGCCCTGACTCCCAAGCATGTACATCTGATTCTGCTGGAAGTTTGAATTGTTCCTTCATGATTGGCCAGAGTGCATCACCTGCTTCTATTTTCATTCATGGCCCAGAGATCATTCCAGGTGGCTGCATATGTTTGCTGCTTCTGCTACATTCTTCGGTAAAATGGCATGGGATGCATCCCTGGGTCTGGAAGATTGTCATCTGACTTGAAGTGCAGTGCACATAGTGTAATGGTGGTGCCTCTATCTGCCCCTGCATTCTTGGTGCCTGTGGGTTTCTTTTCTAGTACTAGACAGCATGTATGATGTTCCCTCTTCATCTTCATCAGAGGAATAGTTGTGATAGCTTGTACTGGGGTCGTACACTGACTGATTTTGAACTTAGAAGTTGCTTTTTTATGTGAGGATGTCTCCCCCCTTGCTGAAGCTATGATGGATTAGGATTATAGTTTCATGTTGGTGTGAATGTGGATGTAGGCAGCTCTGACCGGTGCTGAAGCTGTACATTATCAATACATGGTGATATCAAAGTTCATGTAAAACCTTAAGGGTTACAATATTGTTGACTGTGAAATGAGGTAACGGAGGATCTGTCAGTGAGCTCGTTCTGATATCACTCCTCCCCCCTCTGCACCCAGGGCTGAGCTGACTGCTGCCTGATATGTCTGGGGCTGCCCACTGTAGGGGGGGCTTTCACCTTCTTTCCCCGATATCACAACTGGCAATGGCTGGACTGTGCCAGGGACACCTTGTGCTGTAAGCACCATATTGTTTGAATTGGGCGTTGGCCCAGCCGGCGACAAGGAGGGAAAAAGAGGAAGAAGAAGGAGGAGGGGGTGATGAGTGAGACAAAGGAATAGTAGGAGGGGAGAGAGAATGTGGAGAGAGAGGAGAGAGAAAGGAGAGAGAATGCGGAGAGAAAAAGACTGACAGAAAAAAAAAAAAAAAAAAAAGGAGGATAGATGAGAACAACAAGAATAATAGAGAGGAGCAATTATGCCTTCTCCCTGTAGGGAGAGACGGGGCGCACCACATACTGTGCAAAAATAACTACCTATACCATGGATTCTGCTAAAAGCAGACTGCGCATATTCTCCTGTCTCATACCCACAAAAATCACTTCCTGATTTGCTCACATAACTTTCTGTTCCATCTAAACGATGTAAGCTCTGCTGCCACTTCATACCATGTATTAGTATTCAGCAATCTAACATCAGCTACTGTAACTTCCCTTATTTTCCTTTCTACGTCATGCCATTCCGCAGCTTGAAATCTGCCATTCTAATGAATTTCACGTACTTTATACCTTCCAAAAATCTTCACATACTTAACACCTTCGTATTCTGCCACTATCTAGGGGCTGTTTTCTCATCAGGAAGTAAAAAGACTTTCCTGTTGCTCGGCCACTTTGTTCCCCATGGCAAAAGCAAAAAATGAAAATGAAAAACACATAAAAATGAAAAAAGAAAACAGTACTAAAAAAAACTTCTAAAAATGAGTATATAAAACTCTAAGAAAAACCCAAAACGATAAGAAAAACCGTCAAAAACTTAGTTCACAACCAAAAACTCAAAACTTTGATACAATAGTAAAGAAAAAAAAACTTTTTTCAAAAATATATATATATAAAAAATAAAAAGGTAAAGAGATTGAAGATTGAGGAAAACTTAATTAAAAAACTTTAAAATGCCGCAAAAAGAAAAAAGACCCCCTAAGAGAGTTAAAAAAATTAAAAATTAAAACGGCTGTCAGTCAGAGACACACTTCCTCTTAGATATCACGTATGCCATTGCAATAATATCAAATGTCACTAAAATCACGTTTCTGAAAACACTTATGTCACATCAAAAATGATAGATACAACTTAAATTTCACTTCTTCACAAAAAAAACTACACATACCCAGCACTGCAGCTGAAAACAGTCCGGAAAAAAAATGTGACAGTTTGATTTACAATGCATATCTCTCTGCTAAACAGCACGGAGAAAGAGGAAGTTCGGACAAGAGAACTATTTCTGCTTCTTAAAGCGGCAATAGTACATGACACAAACAGACAGATAGACAATCCGAGAGATGCCCTTTTAAATTCTGTGACACATGCAGGCTGCGCTGGGAACAGACTACTGCCAATCGCACTGGACGCACCTGCGCCCGGGCCACCTGAGTGCTTGAGAAGCACAACAAGCGGGAAATCTACCACCCCGGTCCGGACGTGCTGACTGGATCGCCGGCACTACGGGAATCTGCAGTAGCCCTCTTAAGTTATCACTACCCGTGCCTGGAACATGGGACTACCTGCCCCGGAACTCTGCGTGTTCCTCCTATGCACGGGAATCCTGCAATAACTTATCGAGCGATTTGGCCTCATGCGGTCTGTTTCTCAGCAACCACAAACAAAAGTCACTTTTTCTTCCTCTCTCGGATTTTACACAAAACATATACACGGTCCACAGCAGACACCTCCCAGGGTGGATTCGTGGCTACGGATTTTTTACACTACCTGGGAATTCGTGACCACATCTGACCGGCAAGAGGCATAGACAAGGACTGGGCACAGGGGACTTTCAGGTAAGATGATAACATTTTCTTACCTTACTTATGGAGCTGCGCAGTCTCCTGCCCCTGTGCCAGGCCACAGCCATAGCTTCCGTTCCGGTCAGTAGTGGGTCCACGTGTGCGTTTCATCCGAGCCGTTGGGCGCCATTCTGTTATGGAAATATTAGGGTTGGATAAATATATCCCTGTGTGTGCTGTGGCCGCTCCCAATTAGACTGAGTATTTTGAGCGCTCATCAAGAATGGACTGTACACAACTGTGACAGAACAACATTCCATCAATACTAATACTTTATTGTACATACATAGTTTTATATTTTCACATAGAAAGGAGTGGTTAGGGGTTGTCAGGGGTGGTTAGTTAATTATCATATTGTCTAGCTCCTCTGTCATTGGTTATCTAAACATATATGGAATATTGTGATTAATGCTCATATGACTGCTGATCAAGCAACTAAACTCGAGTTCTCTGTCTAGGACAAAGTGGAGACACCTGACCAGCAGTCACCAAACATCTGACTCTCTTCTGCTTTTAGGGGTGGAAAACCCCATATGATCTGTCTGGGTTTTATCAGGCTTATATCAGTTCAGTTCGTGTCAGCCATTTTAAACCATTGATTATAATATATATATTAGCTGTGAGCATATAAGTATATATTTGATTATAGAGGAGTATACATGCAAGTGAGATCTACATGATATATATATTTCTATCACACCATCCTGATATGTGCTGCTCTCATCCTGTGCCCCATTCTGTCATGTGCTACTCCCATCCTGAGCTCCCATCCTGTCATGTGCTGCTCTCATCCTACGCCCTCATGCTCTAATGTGCTGCTCTCATCCTGCGCCCCTATCCTGTCATGTGCTGCTCCCATCCTGTGCCACATCCTGCGCTCTCATCCTGTCATGTGCTGCTCCCATCCTGCACCGCCGTCCTGTCATGTGCTGCTCTCATCCTGCGACCCCATTCTCTCATGTGCTGATCCCATCCTGCGCCCCATCCTATCATGTGCTGCTCCCAACCTGCGACCCCATCCTGCGCTACCATCCTGTCATGTGCTGCTCCCATCCTGCGCCCCCATTCTGTCATGTGCTGCTCTCATCCTGTGCCCCCATTCTGTCATGTATTGATCCCATCCTGCACCCCCATCCTGCGCTCCCATCCTGATATGTGCTGCTCTCATCCTGTGCCCCATTCTCTCATGTGCTGATCCCATCCTGCGCCCCATCCTGTCATGTGCTGCTCTCATCCTCCGCCCTCATGCTCTAATGTGCTGCTCTCATCCTGCGCCCCTATCCTGTCATGTGCTGCTCCCATCCTGTGCCACATCCTGCGCTCTCATCCTGTCATGTGCTGCTCCCATCCTGCACCGCCGTCCTGTCATGTGCTGCTCTCATCCTGCGACCCCATTCTCTCATGTGCTGATCCCATCCTGCGCCCCATCCTATCATGTGCTGCTCCCAACCTGCGACCCCATCCTGCGCTACCATCCTGTCATGTGCTGCTCCCATCCTGCGCCCCCATTCTGTCATGTGCTGCTCTAATCCTGTGCCGCCATTCTGTCATGTGCTGATCCCATCCTGCGCCCCCATCCTGCGCTCCCATCCTGATATGTGCTGCTCTCATCCTGTGCCCCCATCCTGTCATGTGCTGCTCCCATCCTGCACCCCAATCCTGTCATGTAAAGCTCCCATCCTGCGCCCCCATGCTCTAATGTGCTGCTCTCATCCTGCGCCCCATTCTGTCATGTACTGATCCCATCCTGCGCACCCATCCTGATATGTGCTGCTCTCATCCTGTGCCCCCATTCTGTCATGTGCTGCTCCCATCCTGAGCTCCCATCCTGTCATGTGCTTCTCTCATCCTACGCCCCCATGCTCTAATGTGCTGCTCTCATCCTGCGCCTCATTCTGTCATGTACTGCACCCATCCTTCACGCCCATTCAGTCATGTGTGGCTCCCATCCTGTGCCCCATCCTGTCATGTGCTGCTCCCATCCTGCACCCCATCCGGTCATGTGCTGCTCCATACCTGTGCCCCCATCCTGTCATGTGCGGCTCCCATCCTTCACCCCATTCTGTCATGTACTGCACCCATCCTTCGCCCCCATTCTGTCATGTGCTGCTCCCATCCTGCGCCCCCATCCTGTCATGTGCTGCTCTCATCCTGCACCCCCATTCTGTCATGTTCTGCCCCATCCTGTGCCCCCATCTTGTCATGTGCTGCTCTCACCGGCGCCCCATCCTGTCATGTGCTACACCCATTCTACGCCCCAAACCTGTCATGTGCTGCTCCCATCCTGCACTCCCATCCTGTCATGTGCTGCTCTCATCCTGTGCCCCATTCTGTCATGTGCTGCTCTCATCCTGTGCCCCCATTCTGTCATGTGCTGATCCCATCCTGTGCCCCAATCCTGTCATGTACAGCTCCCATCCTGCATCCCCATGCTCTAATGTGCTGCTCTCATCCTCCGCCCCATTCTGTCATGTACTGATCCCATCCTGCACCCCCATCCTGCGCTCCCATCCTGATATGTGCTGCTCTCATCCTGTGCCCCATTCTGTCATGTGCTACTCCCATCCTGAGCTCCCATCCTGTCATGTGCTGCTCTCATCCTGCGCCCCTATTCTGTCATGTGCTGCTCCCATCCTGTGCCACATCCTGCGCTCTCATCCTGTCATGTGCTGCTCCCATCCTGCACCGCCGTCCTGTCATGTGCTGCTCTCATCCTGCGACCCCATTCTCTCATGTGCTGATCCCATCCTGCGCCCCATCCTATCATGTGCTGCTCCCAACCTGCGACCCCATCCTGCGCTACCATCCTGTCATGTGCTGCTCCCATCCTGTGCCCCCATTCTGTCATGTGCTGCTCTCATCCTGTGCCCCCATTCTGTCATGTGCTGCTCTAATCCTGCGCCCCCATTCTGTCATGTGCTGCTCTCATCCTGTGCCCCCATTCTGTCATGTGCTGCTCTAATCCTGTGCCCCCATTCTGTCATGTGCTGATCCTATCCTGCGCCCCCATCCTGCGCTCCCATCCTGATATGTGCTGCTCTCATCCTGTGCCCCCATTCTGTCATGTGCTGCTCCCATCCTGCACCCCAATCCTGTCATGTACAGCTCCCATCCTGCGCCCCCATGCTCTAATGTGCTGCTCTCATCCTGTGCCCCCATTCTGTCATGTGCTGCACCCATCCTGAGCTCCCATCCTGTCATGTGCTTCTCTCATCCTACGCCCCCATGCTCTAATGTGCTGCTCTCATCCTGCGCCCCATTCTGTCATGTACTGATCCCATCCTGCGCACCCATCCTGATATGTGCTGCTCTCATCCTGTGCCCCCATTCTGTCATGTGCTGCTCCCATCCTGAGCTCCTATCCTGTCATGTGCTTCTCTCATCCTACGCCCCCATGCTCTAATGTGCTGCTCTCATCCTGCGCCCCATTCTGTCATGTACTGCACCCATCCTTCACCCCCATTCAGTCATGTGTGGCTCCCATCCTGTGCCCCATCCTGTCATGTGCTGCTCCCATCCTGCACCCCATCCTGTCATGTGCTGCTCCATACCTGTGCCCCCATCCTGTCATGTGCGGCTCCCATCCTTCACCCCATTCTGTCATGTACTGCACCCATCCTTCGCCCCCATTCTGTCATGTGCTGCTCCTATCCTGCGCCCCCATCCTGTCATGTGCTGCTCTCATCCTGCACCCCCATTCTGTCATGTTCTGCCCTCATCCTGTGCCCCCATCCTGTCATGTGCTGCTCTCACCGGCGCCCCCATCCTGTCATGTGCTACACCCATTCTACGCCCCAAAACCTGTCATGTGCTGCTCCCATCCTGCACTCCCATCCTGTCATGTGCTGCTCTCATACTGTGCCCCATTCTGTCATGTGCTGCTCCCATCCCGCACCCCCATCCTGTCATGTGCTGCTGCTCCTATCCTGCACCCCCGTTCTGTCATGTGCTGCTCCCAATCTGCTGTCACTATTCTGGGTTTTCCAAGTCACCTTGTGAATGATCTTGCCCTTTGTTGAGATGGAGTTTGCTGTTTTTGTCTGCCCTATTTCCTGTTCGTTTGTTTAAAACCTGGCTTAGGTGTCATCTTCTTTGCTGGAGTATTCTGCTTCCATTCCCCTTCAGCTCAGCTGCTTGTTCTACTGTGCTTCTACCTGTGGCTATGGACATTCTCTGCGTATGTAAGCTACACTCTCTAAGTCATTTTTAGTCTGTTGACTTTGGAACTTAACCCTTGGTTCACTCCTCCTGGTAAGAACTCTGCTTCTGAACTATGTTTTTTGAACTGTGTTGCTGGACTGTGTTTTGCTACTTAATCCTTCATTTTCTCCCCCCGGTGGGAGCTGTTGGAAACAACATCAGTATAGTACTTTAATGTGAACTTGTTTCTGGACTTACCCGTGATTATGCCACAACTGAGATCAATTTGTGAACTAGTTTCTGGACTTACCCATGTTAATACCACACCTGGGATTAACCTGTGGACTTGTTCTGGACTACCCTGTGTTTACTACATACCTGGATTTGACTTTTTCTTCACCGAAAGTGTTTTGGATCTGCACCACGTCACCTGTCACACTCACCTTTTGATCACCTTGCCGAGGACTCTGCCTTAAGAACTCTGCTGATTTACTGTATATGTTTCAAGGACTTGTTTGACTCTTTCTTCACCGACTGTGTTGGATCTGCACCACATCACCTGTCACACTCACCTTTTGATCACCTTGCCGAGGACTCTGCCTTAAGAACTCTGCCAATTTGCTGTATATGTTTCAAGGACTTGTTTCATTGCAGGTCACTGCGGGATATCAGTATATTGTTTTGGGTGTTATTGCTGTTGTTCAAATACACTATTTGCACTAAAGAAACCCGTCTCTGTCTGTTCATTGCCCCACGCTACCAAAATCCTCAATTTCCTACAAAAGTATTACAGGATACTCCAGCCAACAGACGATTCTGCTGGGGCAATGACTGAGACACGGGTAGACAAACTGTTTGCTACGATTAACTCCTTGCAGCAGGAGGTGGAGGCTGTACAAAATAAGATTAGAGAAATGGACTCCCAGGCTGGCCACAATGCGCAGGTGTTTGGTCAAGCTCTCCAAGATTTGCGTACTTTGATAGAAGCTCAGGAGACCTCATCTGCTCGGCATACACCACCCACCAGTATGCCTAAATTGCCTCCACTCCAGTTTAATGGTGACCGAAGTCAATTCCGTGGGTTTGTTAATCAGTGCATGTTATTCTTTGATGTACATGCCTCCTACTATCAGTCTGATAGATCTAAGGTACTATGTATTATTATGTTGTTGATATGACGGGCACTGGCTTGGGCAAATCCTATGGTTGAAAGTCGCAATGTCCGTCTAAATAATTTGGATGATTTTCTGGCAGCTATGGCGCAAATATTTGATGATCCCAACCGCCGTGAAACTGTCTTGCTTCCCTTACGCCAGGTGAAACGTTCAGTCATAGAATATATTACTGAATTTAAGAGGTTAGTAGTGGATACCAACTGGGATAACAATGCCTTATTGCCAATTTTTAAGAAAGGTTTGTCCAGTACAATCAAGGATGAGCTAGCTCGCTCAGAGTCTCCACAGGAGTTTGAATTATTTTTACAACATTGATATCTGCCTAACTGAACGCAGACAAGAGAAATGGGCAGCTTTAAAATGCATCACTAATTTTGCTCTTCCGTCTAGGGAAACTACCAGCAAGAACCTGCGGGAGGCTGAGAAGGTGCCTGTGCAAGTGGACTCACTACAAAAACATGAGAGTAATAAACGCCGTGAATATAGTTTTCGTGAGCGCTTATGTTTTTACTGCGGTCAATCGGATAATTTCCTCATTAATTGTCCAAAATGTCCCAGGCGACCTAATAAGGTGTTGGCGGCAGAAGGGGATTATGACATTACGAACAATGAGTTAGAGGTTTCAGAGACCAGTTTACATCTAGATGCTGTGGTTCCCCTAACAGTAATGTCGACTTCCCCTAAAGATCAAGGGGAGAAATATTCACATTGTTCTCTTCCTATTCAGATTCAGTGGGAGGGACAGTGGATATCAAGTTCTGCTATTATAGACTCTGGAGCAGGCGGGAATTTCATGGATTCTTCTTTTGCCAGGGAACATGGTATTAAGACACAACTAAGAGCCTCACCAGTCACCATGGAAATGGTGGATGGTTCTCCATTAGTTTTCGGACCAGTAGACCGGGAGACGGTGCTTCTGAAGTGTAAGATGGAAACAGACCATCATTTATGTTAATATCTTCTCCTCATTTTCCTCTAATTTTAGGAGTTCCCTGGCTACGGTCACAAAATCCAAACATCAATTGGAAAATCAAGGAGATATCCTTCCTCCCAAAGTGTAGTCCTACCATAAGTCCAAAGGGAACGGCTCCAGTTACCCAGAATTTGGAGGAAACAATACAGGTATCTACTCTCCCTCTGGTTTACCAGGAATTCTTGGACGTTTGTGACAAGAGGAAGGCAGACCAACTCCCTCCACATAGACCATATGACTGCCCCATAGAACTGCTTCCTGGGGCAGCGATTCCTTTCGGCCATGTTTACCCGTTGGCAGCTCCAGAATTAAAGACATTACGAGAATATATATATGCAAATTTAGCCAAGGGATTTATCTGACCATCTTCTTCACTAGCGGGAGCCCCCATATTCTTTGTAAAGAAGAAAGATGGGACTCTAAGACCTTGCATTGACTACCGGGAGTTAAATAAGGTAACCATTCATAACAGGTACCCGTTGCCGCTAATTCCTGAATTGTTGGAGAGACTTCGTCAAGCTAAAATATTCACCAAATTAAATATTTGTGGGGTATATAATTTACTCCGTATACATCCCAAAGATGAATGGAAGACAGCTTTCAGATGCTGGTATGGACATTTTGAATATTTAGTGATGCCATTCGGACTCTGTAACGCTACTGCTGCTTTACAACACTTAGCCAACGATATTTTCAGAAATTTACTGGATCATTATGTAGTAATTTACCTGGATGACATCTTGATTTTCTCTGATTCCCTACAGGAACATCAGGAACATGTCAAGACCGTGCTCAGACGTTTGAGAGATAATCATTTGTAAATCAAACTCGAAAAGTGTGAATTTCATTGCTCCAAAATTCAATTTTTAGGCTGTTATTTCACCCCAGGGATTGAATATGGAGTCCAGCAAGATCCAGCGGATCATAGATTGGCCGGTACCAGTAAACATTAAAGAGGTACAACGATTCATTGGTTTTGCTAACTTTTACAGATGTTTTATCTGGAATTTTTCGGATATTGTCCATCCCATCACTCTCCTCACTAAGAAGGGGAAGAAGTTTGTATGGTCTTCACAAGCCCAGGGAGCCTTTGACCACCTCAAGGTTTGTTTTACCATGGCTCTGATATTGACACACCCGGATCCTGCACTACCTTTTGTTGTGGAGGTGGACACTTCTGACTGTGCACTGTGCAGTCCTCTCACAACGAACTGGAGACAAAGGTTTGCTGCACCCATGTGCCTTCTTTTCTTGCAGGTTATCATCTGCTGAACTGAACTATGATATTGCAGATAAGGAACTTTTGGCAATCATTTCCACCTTTAGGAATGAAGACACCATTGGCAGGGAGTAACTCAACAGGTAGTAGTGCAGCACACAGATCACCGTAATTTGGAATTCCTTAAGTCCGCCAGATGTCTCTCTCCTCAACAAGCTAGGTGGAGTTTGTTCTTGAACCAGTTTGATTTTATTATCTCGTACCGCCCAGGTTCACGTAATGGGAAAGCCGATGTATTATCCCGAATCCACATGATGGACTCTGTGCCTGGGACCCCGTCTAAGACCATCTTGTCTGATGCCAATTTCATAGGAGTTCTTCAGGACTTGTGGGAGGAGATCAAGCTGGCCTATGATGGTGACGTATTTCTTGCTGCCCCACCTGACAATGTGAATCTTGTCTTTCAGAATGGTATATGGCTTAAAGATCGATGTGTTTATGTCCCTGAGGCTGTGAGACTTCGAATTCTCAAATTGGTCCATGGCTTCGCATTGGCTGGTCATCGGGGGGTACAGAAGATGCAGGAATTTTTACGTTGTTTTTTCTGATGGCCTACCTGCTTGAAAGATGTGAATAACTATGTCCGCTCTTGTGAGATTTGTACCCGGTACAAAGTTCCTCGTGTTTCACCTAGTGGCCTTCTTAAGCCGCTACCCGTACCATCTCGCCCTTGGGGGTCTATTTCAATGGACTTTATTGTGAAGTTACCCACCTCTGGGGGTAAAAATATTTTTTGGTGGTAGTGGACCATTTAACGAAGGCTGCTAATTTTATTCCCTGTACCGGTCTTCCCTCAGCTACAGAGACAGTTGATCTGGTTATCCAGAATGTTTTCTGGCTGCAAGGGGTACCAGATGAGATAATTTGTGAATGGGGAATACAATTTACCTCTAGGTTTTGGAAAGGATTTTGTTCTGCGCTCCACATTAATGTTTGCTTGTCTTCGGCATACCATCCTCAGACCAACGGGCAGACCGAATGGACCAATCAAACCTTGGAGTAATATCTACTCTGTTACGTCAGTCATTTGCAGGATGATTGGCTGAAGCTACTTCCTTTAGCGGAATTTTCGTATAACAACTTACATGGCTGTTTCACGAAGGTAACGCCTTTTTTTGCCAATCTGGGATATCATCCAAATATTTTGTCTAGGTCTCCGGTTACTACTTCGATACCGGCAGTTCAAGACAGAGTGGCGGTGTTGCAACGTAATCTTGAAGTTTTGAAAGACTCCCTGACCGTAGCACAGGAGCGTTATAAGAAGTCGGCCGATAGATTCCGGAAACCGCCACCTTTGTATAAGGTAGGAGACTCAGTTTGGTTGTCCACCAAGAATCTAAGATTGGGTGTTCCTTCGCAGAAACTGGGACAGAAGTTCATCAGACCATTCAAGATCACCGGGATTGTGAGCTCTGTTGCTTGTCGGCTGAAGCTACCACGAACTCTAAAGGTACACCCAGTATTTCATGTTTCTTTATTAAAACCAGTGTCTCTTAACACATTTCAGGGACGTATCTTACCTCCTCCTCCACAAGTGTTGGTTGATGTCGAAGAACACTTTGTGGTACAGGACATTATTGATTCAAGACTTCATAGGAACCAGCTTCAGTATCTTGTTAGATGGCAGGGTTACTCTCCTGAAAACGATTCTTGGGAACCAGTAAGTAACATCAATGCTCCCCTGAAGATTGCTCGGTTTCATCATAGATACCCAGACAAGCCTGGTCCAGGATCGTCCTGAGGCCGTTTTTAGGGGGGGGAGTAATGTCAGTATTCCGGGTTTTCCAAGTCACCTTGTAAATGATCTTGCCCTTTGTTAAGATGGAGTTTGCTGTTTTTGTCTGCCCTATTTCCTGTTTGTTTGTTTAACACCCGGCTCAGGTGTCAGCTTCCATGCTGGAGTATTCTGCTTCCGTTCCACTTCAGCTCAGCTGCTTGTTCTACTGTGCTTATACCTGTGGCTCTGGACATTCTCTGCGTATGTAAGCTACACTCTCT
This sequence comes from Ranitomeya variabilis, assembly GCF_051348905.1. Taxonomy (NCBI): domain Eukaryota; kingdom Metazoa; phylum Chordata; class Amphibia; order Anura; family Dendrobatidae; genus Ranitomeya; species Ranitomeya variabilis. The sequence continues at coordinate 904,999,830 of NC_135233.1, forward strand.
AAGTCATCTTTAGTCTGTTGACTTTGGAACGTAACCCTTGGTTCACTCCTCCTGGTAGGAACTCTGTTTCTGAACTGTGTTTTTGAACTGTGTTGCTGGTCTGTGTTTTGCACAGGTGGGAGCTGTTGGAAACAACACCAGTATAATACTTTAATGTGAACTTGTTTCTGGACTTACCCGTGTTTATGCCACAACTGAGATCAACTTGTGAACTAGTTTCTGGACTTACCCATGTTAATACCACACCTGGGATTAACCTGTGGACTTGATCTGGACTTCCCTCTGTTTACTGCATACCTGGATTTGAATTTTTCTTCACCGACAGTGTTTTGGATCTGCACCACATCACCTGTCACACTCACCTTTTGATCACCTTGCCGAGGTCTCTGCCTTAAGAACTCTGCCGATTTACTGTATATGTTTCAAGGACTTGTTTCATTGCAGGTCACTGCGGGTTATCAGTATATTGTTTGGGTGTTATTGCTGTTGTACAAATACACTATTTGCCCTAAAGAAACCCATCTCTGTCTGTTCATTTCCCCACGCTACCAGAATCCTTGAGTTCCTACAATAGTATTACACCTGCGCTCCCATTCTGTCATGTGCTGCTCCCATCCTGTGCCCCCATCCTGTCATGTGCTGCTCTCATCCGGCACCCCCATCCTTTCGTGTGCTGCACCCATCCCACGCCCCCATCCTGTCACGTGCTGCTCCCATCCTGAGCCGATCCTGTCATGTGATGCTCCATCCTGCGCCCCCATTCTGTTATGTGCTGCGCCCATCCTGTGCCCTGTTCTGTTATGTGCTGCCCCGTTCTGTCATTTGTTTCTCCCATCCTGCGCCCCGTTCTCTCATGTGTTGCTCCCATCCTGCGCCCCCATTCTGTAATGTGGTGCACCCATCCTGCACCCCATCCTGTCATGTGCTGCTCTCATCCTGCACCCCATTCTGTCATGTGCTTCTCCCATCCTGTACCCTCATCCTGTCATGTGCTGCTCCCATCCTGTCATGTGCTGCACCCATCCTACTCCCCAAACCTGACATGTGCTGCTCCCATCCTGCACTTCCATACTGTCATGTGCTCCCATACTGCGCCCCATTCTGTAATGTGCTGTTCCCATCCTGCGCCCCCATTCTGTCATGTGCTGCTCCCATCCTGTGCCCGCATTCTGCAATGTGCTGCACCCTGATTCTGTCATGTGGTGCTCCCATCCTGCGCCTCCATCCTGTCATGTGCTGCTCTCATCCTACGCCCCCATTCTCTCATGTGCTGCTCCCATCCTGCTCCTCCATTCTGTAATGTGCTGCACCCATCCTGTGCCCCCATTGTGTCATGTACTGCTCCAATCCACATGCCCCATATGCTGCTCCATAAAGTTTGATGGACCCCATTGTTAGGTGCACTGCACAGGGGGAATCTCAAGCCACCTCCGCTGTGGTCTCCCATTCTTCTTCAGCCACAGTGGAGCCTGCTCAGCAGAGACGTCGGTCCCAGCGTCTGGCTCAGGCAGATACTGTGCACTTGGTTGCTGCTGCCCTTCCAGGCTCAGCCATTGTAGCCAGTACTAGTCAGCAGCGAGCAGACGCTTCTGGGACTAAGTCCTACTTTTCTCCTTCTGAGCATGCCCAAAGGAGGACCTTTCATTGGAGGTCGGGGATCACACGCTCAGGTCCTGTAGCAGCTCCCATTGGTCCTCTAGGGAGGTCCTGAAGTTGCTGAAAATATAAACGGTTTGCATGGCCGCATGGCCATGCGCTAGTATCATTTATGTTTGAGCTTGTCGCCAGTGAATACTCTGTCACTCAGGCTATATGTGGAGCGTGTCCGTCTAGCCGTGGGATTTGTTCAGGAAGGCAGCTAGAGTCAGTGTGGGCAATTAGTCGCTTGGCTTGGCTCTGGTTCCTTCTTGTGTGCGGTTAGCACAGAAGTGTTCCGAGCAGGCACAACCCTAGTTAGGGTATTAGTCCCACTTATATTCCACGACTCTGTGAAGCAACAGGTTTCATCCTTGTACTGACCAAGTGACGGAACACGCGTCTAATTTGGCATTGTACTGCCATTTGGGGCCGCCATTTCACTAGCAGCAGGTCTCTCTCCTGCACGGTGGACCCAACACCAATATCAACTTCACATTTACTCGGTGCGTTCTGCCAGCTGTAACACCCATAAAATGCTACATAGTACAGGTAGTCCTCGACTTACGACGTTGATCCATTCTTACGCTGCGTTGTAAACCGAATTTCGACATAAGTCGGACTATACATTCATACAGTACTGTACCATAATAACAGTACAGTACTACAAACACTTAGCCTATCCAAACACCTAGCCTAACACAGTACCCTACATAATTATCAATAAACATAGGTACAGTAAAATATTGTGCAGTACAGTACGTTTAATAATGAAATACTGTACTGTAAGTGCTGTAACAGTAATAAACAGTGTACTGTAATAAACAAAGATAACAATTCCAAAGAGAGAACAGGCTTATTGGGAGGAAGCTGCAGAAGGTGCTGGAGATACTGGGGCAGGTGAGTCAAGAGGGGCAGCTGAGGTAGAGGGTACAGGTACAGGATTTGTTGCAGGATCTGTTGCAGGCCTCTCTACCTTCTTGAAGTAGTGCTGCAGGTTAATTTGGAAGGAGACCATCTTCTCCTCCTCCAAGATCTCCTTGTAACACCTAAGGGAATCCATGACTCCTCTGGCTACCCTAGTGTACCTTTCCATGTTGGGATCCTCGGCCTCAAACCTTGACAACCCTTCCTGTATCACGGCAAAACCTCCTGCCAAGCCCTGCCTTGTAAATCTCTTAGGTTCTGGGGTTGGTATATCTTCCTCTTCCTCTATCATCTGCTTCTCCAGTTGAATAACATCCTCAGCAGATAACTCCTCTCCAGGAGATGCCAGTAGCTCTGTGACACCATCCTTCTCCATCTCCAGATTCATTGTCTTACTCATATCAACAACGTTCTTTATGACACTAGTCACTGACTCTTGGACCTCTGTGACATCATTCACAAACTGGGGACACAGTTTTTTCCACACACCATTAATACTGGTCTGCTTAACCTCATCCCAGGAATCAGCAATGTTATTCACAGCATCAAGGATGTTGTATGTTTTACAAAAGTCCTTTAGAGTCAAGTCCTTATTCTTTTCAGTTGCTGCTAAAGCATTACCAATGACCCTTCGGAGGTAGTAGGCCTTGAATGTAGCAATGACTCCTTGGTTCATAGGCTGTATTAGGGCAGTGGTATTAGGTGAAAGGTAAACCACTTTGACATTAGGGTTAAAGTCATCCAGATGGGCAGGGTGTCCAGGGGCATTGTCCAGAATTAGCAACACCTTAAAGGGGATATCCTTGGAGGTACAATACTGCTCCACGCCTGGCACAAAATGGTTGGTGAATCAGTCATCAAACACTGCAAGTGTCACCCATGCCTTCCTATTAGACTTCCAGATGACAGGTAGTTGACCCTTTGAAATGCCCTTGAGTGCCCTTGGATTCTCAGCCTGATACACCAGCATGGGCTTCAGTTTGTAGTCGCCAGCAGCATTGCCCCCAAGAAGCAAAGTCAATCTCTCCTTGCTGACTTTATGACCTGGTGCTGACTTCTCCTCCTTGGCGATGTACATACGGTTAAGCAAACATTTCCAAAACAAGCCCGTCTCATCCACGTTGAACACTTGTTAAGCACAGTAACCACCCTCCTCAATTATCTCAGCCAATGCTTTAGGAAACTCAGTTGCTGCTTTCTCATCAGCACTAGCAGCTTCACCTTGCACTTTAATGTTATGGAAATTGGCACGATCCTTAAACCTCATAAACCAACCCCTACTCACCACAAATTCTTCACTTTCACTTCCTTCCCCCTTTTCAACACCTCAAACAGTCGCCTAGCCTTTTCCTGAATAACCATAAGGCTCACAGAGATACGGCATTGATTTTGGTCTTCCAACCAAAGCACCAATAATCTTTCCATCTCAATAATAAGCCCACTACGCTGCTTTGTTATCACTGTCGCTTTCATAGGAGCAGATCCTTTCACATGTTCAAGGATACGATCTTTATCCTTGTTAATCGTAGCGTCAGTCGAACGACTAAGTCCTAATGACCTGCCAATTTCTGTTGGTGTTTCCCCCTTATCAGATCACCTTATGATATCCACTTTCACCTCCATGGTGATGGCCTTCCTTTTCTTTCATGCACTGGTATCAGATGAGTCTAGCTTACTTTTGGGAGCCATAATGAAGGGTGTTATGGCGTGCAAGAGACTCGTTTTCCTCGTGTAACCGGGTACAGTGTACAGTACTGGACTCTATTCTTCCGCCGCTGCACGTAGTTGCACGTAGTTTGACTTACGATGCAAAACCGCATAAGTCGGAAGGAGGCATCGTATAAGGTGTCATAACCACGAAACCACGTAACTTGCGACCGTTGTAAACCAAGGACGAACCGTATAATATGCCCCTTCTGCTGCTCTATAAAGGTTGATGGCCCCCATAAGATGCTCCATAGTATAATATACCCAGTATGCTGCTGTGATAAAAAAAAAATGACATACTCACCTCTCATCGCTGGGCGTCGAGTGCCAGAGGCCTGAGCAGGCGGTGACACCAGCACGCTATGGGGGTCAGGTGCCGGAGTCACCGCTGGCTCAGGCCCCCGACACTTGCTATATTCACCTGTCCCCGTTCCACCGCTGCGCACCGCTCTGTCTTCCGCATCCTCTGGCTGTGGCAGTTCATTCAGAGGGTGCGCACTAACACGTCATCGCACCCTCTGACCTGAACGTCACTGACAGAGGACGCGGAAGATGGAGTGGCGCGCAGCAGTGGAACGGGGACAGGTGAATATAGCATACTCACCCTCCTGGCACGTCCCTGCTTCTCCGTCGGAGATCGCGGTATGCGTTCAGTGCTTACGCATACCGCGATCTCCTGGGCTGCGTCACTCTGTGGGGTCCAGACTGCGCAGGCGTTTGTGCTTGCGCAGTCTATATAGTGAATGGACAGAGTGATGCTCCCAGCGTTATATTATATATATATATATATATATATATATATACACTCACTGGCCACTTTATTAGGTACACCTGTCCAACTTCTTGTTAACACCTAATTTCTAATCAGCCAATCACATGGCGGCAACTCAGTGCATTTAGGCATGTAGACATGGTCAAGACAATCTCCTGCAGTTCAAACCGAGCATCAGTATGGGGAAGAAAGGTGATTTGAGTGCCTTTGAACGTGGCATGGTTGTTGGTGCCAGAAGGGCTGGTCTGAGTATTTCAGAAACTGCTGATCTACTGGGATTTTCACGCACAACCATCTCTAGGGTTTACAGAGAATGGTCCGAAAAAGAAAAAAAATCCAGTGAGCGGCAGTTCTGTGGGCGGAAATGCCTTGTTGATGCCAGAGGTCAGAGGAGAATGGGCAGACTGGTTCGAGCTGATAGAAAGGCAACAGTGACTCAAATCGCCACCCGTTACAACCAAGGTAGGCCTAAGAGCATCTCTGAACGCACAGTGCGTCGAACTTTGAGGCAGATGGGCTACAGCAGCAGAAGACCACACCGGGTACCACTCCTTTCAGCTAAGAACAGGAAACTGAGGCTACAATTTGTACAAGCTCATCGAAATTGGACAGTAGAAGATTGGAAAAACGTTGCTTGGTCTGATGAGTCTCGATTTCTGCTGCGACATTCGGATGGTAGGGTCAGAATTTGGCGTAAACAACATGAAAGCATGGATCCATCCTGCCTTGTATGGAGCATCTTTGGGATGTGCAGCCGACAAATCTGCGGCAACTGTGTGATGCCATCATGTCAATATGGACCAAAATCTCTGAGGAATGCTTCCAGCACCTTGTTGAATCTATGCCACGAAGAATTGAGGCAGTTCTGAAGGCAAAAGGGGGTCCAACCCGTTACTAGCATGGTGTACCTAATAAAGTGGCCGGTGAGTGTATATATATATATATATATATATATATATATATATATATATATATATATATATATATACATATACATATATATATATATATATATATATATATATATATATATACACAGTATATATGTCATGCATGTCAAATTACCTTGCTTGCAAGCACTGGTGACGCCATCTCATGGCTAGCTGTGATTTTTGATAGGTATCACATTGTTTTTTATTGGGTTTTTTATTGAGTTATTAATAAAAAAAAATTATTCACTATTTTTGTGTACTTTGATCATTCACACCTTTTCTTTTAATAATTTCATATAGTGTACTGGAAAATGGGAAAAAAATACAAATGCCGTGAAATTGCAAAATAAAGTGCATGTTCTGAGACCCGTAGAGTGTCTGTTTTTTGGGATCTGGGGCTGGGTGAAGGTTTATTTTTTGTGTGCCGAGCTGACATTTTTATTGATACCATTTGGGGGAAGATACAATGTTTTGATTGCCTGTTGTTGCATTTTATTGTGAAGTTGCGGAGACCAAAATATCATAGTTCTGGCTTTTGATTTTTTTTCCCGTTATGCAGTTTACTGATCGGATTAAATCTTTTTATATTTTGCTAGATCGGGCATTTTTTAATACAGAGATACCAAATATATGTATGTTTGATTTTTTTTATTGTTTTATTTTGAATGGCGCAAAAGGGGGGTGATTTCAACTTTCATATTTTTCATTTTTTTTTACTTGCTTAAATAGTCTCCATAGGAGACTTGAAGCATTGATTTTCTGATTGATTGTGCTACACATAGCAGGTCTTCAGCCCTGCTATGTGTAGCAGAAATGCTCATCTGCTATGAACACCGGCCACTGGGCGGTGCTCATAGCAGATCAGCAATGACAACCACTGTTGTCTCATGCAGACCCTGGGTTGTCATGTCAACCTATCAACTGATCAGATCAGCTGTCTGGTGCATTGAAAGATGCGGGCTCAGAGTCAGAGCTAGCATCAAAGAGGGGAGGCGAACTACTACGCACCTATACATCATAGGTTTCAAGACGTCAAAAACTTTCCACCACTTTTTTTACATAAAAGGTTTGATGAACTGTGGTCTTTATATTATGATAGAAGGTGCTATTATGTGTATTCTATTCCAGACTGTAGCTACAAGACTTGTGCAATAAATAATTTTGTTTAAATGAATTATAACGGAAACTACTTTTCTTTCTCAGTACTTCTGCCAGTATTTTAAAGAAGTAGCAGTAACATATTAATTATAAAATTATAATAATTCTGAATTATTGGAAGAATCATATAAAAAGACTGTACCTTTTTCCTAATGGCATCAATGCAATTAGCAGGAACAGATTAGCTCTCAAAAGTGAATGTTCTTCTATAAAATTCTGCTATTATAATGTGATTAATGTCATATATTGTATGGTAGGGTCTCACTAAAATACTTGAATTGGGATTTCCGCTATACATTTTTACTACATAGTCTGTAGAATGCCAAGCTAAAGCGCTTAACTGTTTCTAAATCTTGGATTATTATGGCTGCAATAGAAAGAACACTGTAGTTCCAGCAAAGAAGCAACAATGTAATCATGTACATTATTTATGTAAATGTATTATACATACACATGTATTTATACTGCATACAGTGTATAGTGTATTTTGATGCATTTATTTTTGTGTCAAAGGTATGTTTTGATATCAAATGCCATGTTATGTACTGCATGTGACAACAGTCTCCTGTATTCTTGATATGTCTAGCTCCTGGGGTAAAATGGCACTATTGAAACCTTTTCTTACAAACAAAAACACCCAAACCTGGATATGTTTTGCCAAAACCTACACCAAGTTTGACAGAAGCTTGTAAGAAAATGTGTTATGATCTGATGAGACCAATTTTGAACATATTGACCATAATTACAAAAGTTATGTGTGGCGCAAAGCCAACACTATGCATCATCAAAAAAACAACATAACCACAGTGAAGCATGGTGGAGGCAGTATTACGGGGCTGTTTTCAGCAGCTGGAACTGAGGCTTTAGTCCAGGGGGAGGGAATTATGAACATTTCCAAGTATCAGTCAATTTTGCATCAAGACCTTCAGGCCTCTGCTAGAAAGCTTAAGAGCTGCATACAGGAGATGTCCTCAAAATCTAACAAATTTGGAACTCTAATACAAGGAAGTGTAGGCAAAGATTGGCAATTCTAGATGTGCTATGCTGACAGACTCCTACCTAAAAAAATTGAATGTTGTGGTAAAGTCAAAGGGTGGTTCTACAAAGTGAGGCCGGCGTCACACTCGGCGTAAGACAATACGGTCCGTTTTTTACGTCCGTACTACGGCCGTAATACGGAGAAATGTTCCCAAAATAGTGATCCGTAGTCAGGGTGTGTCAGCGTATTTTGCGCATGGCATCCTCGGTATGTAATCCGTATGGCATCCGTACTGCGAGATTTTCGCGCAGGCTTGCAAAACCGACATCTAATGGATTTATGTGCTCAAATGTTCGGGAAAACATGTATACAGTATATATATATATATATATATATATATATATGTCATTGAGACACATATATATATATTCTGTATTTAGATTTCATTCAGCGCGATATCTGTGAACAGCCGGTAATTCAATTGCCGGCTTTTCATTTCTCCTGCACAAACCCGACAGGATATGAGACATGGTTTACATACAGTAAACCATCTCATATCCCCTTTTTTTTTGCATATTCCACACTACTAATGTTAGTAGTGTGTATGTGCAAAATTTCAGCGCTGTAGCTGCTGAAATAAAGGGTTAAATGGCGGAAAAAATTGGCGTGGGCTCCCGCGCAATTTTCTCCGCCAGAATGGTAAAGCCAGTGACTGAGGGCAGATATTAATAGCCAGGAGAGGGTCCATGGTTATTGGCCCCCCCGTGGCTAAAAACATCTGCCCCCAGCCACCCCAGAAAAGGCACATCTGGAAGATGCGCCTATTCTGGCACTTGGCCACTCTCTTCCCACTCCCTGTAGCGGTGGGATATGGGGTAATGAAGGGTTAATGCCACCTTGCTATTGGAAGGTGACATTAAGCCACATTAATAATGGAGAAGCATCAATTATGACACCTATCCATTATTAATCCAATTGTTGGAAAGGGTTAAAAAACACACACACACATGATTTAAAAGTATTTTAATAAAATAAACACAGCGGTTGTTGTAATAATTTATTGTTCTCTCAATCCATCAGGAACACCCTCGCTTGGAAAAATAATAAACGCACAAGATACATACCTTCTGGTGAACCGTCTCGTCCCACGAAGTAATCCATCTGAAGGGGTTAACTAATATTACAGGCAGGAGCCCTGCTAAATGCAGCTGTGCTCCGTGCCTGTAATCCCCGGGTGCTGAAAGGAAAGCAGTGATCTGTACTTAGATTGAGTCGCGGTGAGGCGCCCTCTGGTGGATGTTCTCATGAACTGCAGCCTGGGAACTTTTTCCCACGCTCCAGGTCATATGAGGACATCCACCAGGGGGCGCATCACCGCGACTGAAGGAAATGTAGGTCAATGACCTACATTTCATTCATTCGCCGGGGATTACAGGCACGGAGCACAGCTGCATTTAGCAGGGCTCCTGCCTGTAATATTAGTTAACCCCTTCAGATGGATTACATCGTGGGACGAGACGGTTCACCAGAAGGTATGTATCTTGTGCGTTTATTATTTTTCCAAGCGAGGGTGTTCCTGATGGATTGAGAGAACAATAAATTATTACAACAACCGCTGTGTTTATTTTTAAATCATGTGTGTGTGTGTTTTTTAACCCTTTCCAACAATTGGATTAATAATGGATAGGTGACATAATTGACGCCTCTCCATTATTAATCTGGCTTAATGTCACCTTCCAATAGCAAGGTGGCATTAACCCTTCATTACCCCATATCCCACCGCTACAGGGGAGTGGGAAGAGAGTGGCCAAGTGCCAGAATAGGCGCATCTTCCAGATGTGCCTTTTCTGGGGTGGCTGGGGGCAGATGTTTGTAGCCACGGGGGGGCCAATAACCATGGACCCTCTCCTGGCTGTTAATATCTGCCCTCAGTCACTGGCTTTACCATTCTGGCGGAGAAAATTGCGCGGGAGCCCACGCCAATTTTTTCCGCCATTTAACCCTTTATTTCAGCAGCTACAGCGCTGAAATTTTGCACATACACACTACTAACATTAGTAGTGTGGAATATGCAAAAAAAAAGGGGATATGAGATGGTTTACTGTATGTAAACCATGTCTCAGTCATATCCTGTCGGGTTTGTGCAGGAGAAATGAAAAGCCGGCAATTGAATTACCGACTTTTCACTAACAGCGCTGCGTATTTCTCGCAAGTCACACTGCTGGTCCGTGTGGAATCTGTATTTTTCTCGCCCCCATAGACTTTCATTAGCGATTTTTTTGCGCAATACGCTGACAAACGCAGCATGCTGCGATTTTGTACGGCCGTAGAAAGCCGTATAATACTGAACCGTAATATACGGCTAATAGGAGCAGCCCCATTGAGAATAATTGTGCCGTTTATTTTGCGAGTTTTACGGACGTAATTTCTGCGCTCTTACGTCCGTAAAACTCGCTAGTGTGAGGCCGGCCTAATAGTTTTAGTTTAAATGAGCTTAAACACGTACATGAGAAAATGGTACCAGTGTCATCATTGTTTGGATCAGTGTGTAATCAATGTAAGGTCTGGACACACAGTCTGTGAAAAAACATGGACATATGAACAACCACAACCCCATAAACTGTAAACGGTACGTGTTGAACTCTTGAAAAACCCATATAGAACATGTACATGCAACATGGCTGTATAAATTAGGCTTTAGGGTGTGCATATTAAATTTATGCAATCATATTATTTTCATTCTATAACTTTCTTTTTTTATCTGAAAAAGATTTCAGTTTATTTTTCAAATGAATTTTACAGATTATTGGTGAGATTAAGGGTAAGTTCACACAGGGCGTTTTTACTGCTTTTTTTGCTGCTTTTTTTGCTGCTTTTTTATGCTAATTTTTAGCTGATTTTTACAATACCAGCAAAGCCTATGAGATGTCAGAAATCTCATGCACACACATTGTTTTTTTGTTTGATCAAATATTTTGTGCTTTGTTGCGTTTTTTGGATATTGAGCATGTCACTTCTTTTAGCGTTTTTACTGCCTTTTTCATTCATTGACTTGAATGGGTGTTGATAAAAATGCAGCAAAAACGCAGGTATCATTATTTGCTGCATTTTTGCTGCTGAAAATGCAAGGACATTAGCATAGACAAAGAGAAAAAAAAGCACCAAAAAATGCAACAAAAAATGCAACAAAAATGCAACAAATACGCAACTGAAGACGCACCTAAACCTGCTTTTTTGATGCAGCTTCTTTCCTTCCAAGAAGACCAGGTTTTGCTGCAGAAAAAAAGCAGCAAAAACGCCCTGTGTGAACTTACCCTCAAAGTTCTGAAATTATTCTTCTTGTTTATTTGAGTACAGGACAAAAACATATCATTTTATTGGGGGTCTGTAGACTTTTTACATCCACTGTATATATTCAGTGGTGTGAAAAAATGTTTGTCCTGTTTCTGATTTATTATTCTTTTGCCTGTTTGTCACACTTAAAGGGAACCTAAAACCCCCAAAATCAAAGATGAGCTGAAAGATGACAAAAAGAAGTTAGATTATACTCACCCAACGGCGTTCCCGCTGCTGTCCAGTCTGATGTGCATCGCGGTCCAGAGCCTCCCATATTCTTACGATGATGTCCTCTTCTTGTCTTTATGCTCCGGCTCCGGCACAGGCATACTTTGTCTGCCCTGTTGAGGGCAGAGCAAAGTACTGCAGTGCGTAGGCGCCGGGAAAGGTCAGAGAGGATCGGCGCCTGCGCACTGCAGTACTTTGCTCTGCCCTCAACAGGGCAGACAAAGTACGCCTGCACTGGAGCCACAGCATGAAGACAAGAAGAGGACGTCATCATAAGAAGATGGGAGACCCCGGACCGCAACGCCCACCGCAGTGGGACCGCCCCTGGGAGAGTATAATCTAACCTCTTTTTCTCATCTTTCAGGATACATCAGGGGCTTATCTACAGCATTACAGAATGCTGTAGATAAGCCCCTGATGCCGGTGGGCTTAGCTCATCTTCGATTTTGGGGGTGACAGGTTCCCTTTAAATGTTTCAGATCAGCAAACAAATTCAATTATTAGACGAAGATTAAACAAGTAAACACAAAATGCAGTTATTAAATGAAGGAATTATTAATGGAAAAAGAAAATCAAAGCTACAGGGGGCCCTGTGTGAAAAATTGATTGCCCTGTAAACCTAATAAGTGGTTGGGCCACCCCTAGCAGCAACAACTGCAATCAAGCATTTGCGATAAGTAAACTCCACAAATGGATTTTTTAAAAACATTTTTTCCTGTCCAGTGATAATCTTATAAATGTGCCCCAGTGTTATGGATGAGTGCAACCATGCAGGAACAGGTTGGATATACTACAGCTACTGGGCAGGGGAGGAAACAAAAAACTATACAAACATTACAGCATGGGATAACAGCCAATTCATTCTTTGAGGTAAGATTTTATTTAAAAACAGGCGGTGAAATAATTTACTAACAAAAAGAATCAGCTGTTACCGCTGGCTGTTCTACTTCTATACACTCCTTTAAATTAAGTCCTTCCCTGCCCCGGACCTGAGGTATGATCAGACCATGTTCCTATATGGTGAGACACAGCAATTATGTCATCGGGATTCTGCAACAGAGAGGGTTAAAAGATCACGGTGTCTGGTTTCACGAACTGCTGCACTGGGTAGATGTACTTCACCATCCTACTAAACAATGTAATATTTAATCTGCTCAGTTGAAGCTCCTGGAGCTTACCCACCTGGATTGTTTCAGTTGTTCAGTGTTGGCCACTCCTCTCTGCTATATATTCTCACCTTTGGCATTTAGAAATTGCCATTGTTAGTTGTTACTGCCTGGTTTGGAGTTGAAGGTGAAGTTTGTGGTTGGAGTTGGCATTTGTGGATTTGTTCAGGAGATTGCTGCTTGGAGTTTTGTTTGTCTGCACGTTCTCATTCTCTCCCATTTGGTTTCCCCTTCCTTTAATTTCCACTCTGCTGTTTGGTGAGTTTATTTTGCATGATTTGTTTTATTTATCCCTGTCCATCTTCCCTTGTTTGCCTGGTTAGTGTTCTCCTATACACTTCGGCTTCCCACCTCCATGAGTGGGTGAGAGGCAGATAAGGATTGATACAGGAGCATACCAAGGCACATGAACCTGGCGTTTCCACCTAGAGGAATAATCTGGGGGATGGATAGACCAGTGTGCCTCTTGTTCAAGTGACCTTCTAGTGACCTGGTTAACACCCACAGTCCCAAAGCACTGACATATTACACAGTACACAGCAGAGGCACATTTATAAGATTATCACAGCACAGGAACATTTAAAAAAAAAAAAAAGAGCGAGAAATAGAGGAGGTGCCAGGAGAAGTGTTAAGGCCCCGTCACACATAGCGATTTACCAACGATCACGACCAGCGATACGACCTGGCCGTGATCGTTGGTAAGTCGTTGTGTGGTCGCTGGGGAGCTGTCACACAGACAGCTCTCTCCAGCGACCAACGATCAGGGGAACTACTTTGGCATCGTTGAAACTGTCTTCAACGATGCCGAAGTCCCCCTGCAGCACCCGGGTAACCAGGGTAAACATTGGGTTACTAAGCGCAGGGCCGCGCTTAGTAACCCAATGTTTACCCTGGTTGCCAAAAAAAACAAACAGTACATACTCACCATCTGATGTCCGTCAGGTCCCTTGCCGTTTGCTTCCTGCTCTGACTGAGTGCCGCCATACAGTGAGAGCACAGCACAGTGGTGACGTCACCGCTGCGCTCTGCTCTCACTGTACGGCGGCACTCAGTCAGAGCGGGAAGCAGCCGGCAAGGGACCTGACGGACATCAGATGGTGAGTATGTAGTGTTTTTTTTTTTTTACATTTACGCTGGTAACCAGGGTAAACATCGGGTTACTAAGCGCGGCCCTGCGCTTAGTAACCCGATGTTTACCCTGGTTACCAGTGAAGACATCGCTGGATCGGTGTCACACACACCGATTCAGCGATGTCAGCGGGACCTCAACGACCAAAAAAAGGTCCAGGCCATTCCGACACGACCAGCGATCTCGCAGCAGGGGCCGGGTCGCTGGTACGTGTCACACATAGCGAGATCGCTACTGAGGTCGCTGTTGCGTCACAAAACTTGTGACTCAGCAGTGATCTCGCTAGCGATCTCGCTATGTGTGACGGGGCCTTTAGACTCAGTGCACCTGAACATTGACATAGTGTTAGTAACTGGCATCTGTCCTACTGCATTTGAATTGCAATTACACATTATTTTCTCTCCTTTTTTATGCACTAGAAACAAAAATAAGACAGTACAATATGTCTTCATGTGGATCACTGCTTAGCTATTCATACTGGTGGCTTCTGACAGGTCACTGATCCCTCAGTGACCTACCCCCTATTTTACATAGTGATTATTATATATATATTGAAAAAAAATCACCTTCAAAAGGCAGACACTGGCACTGCAGCATGATTGCATGTATAATATGCATTTCATTTTTTTATTTGCTGGTATAAATAAATTCAGAAATAAAAAACAAAATGTCTCATAATGGCTCCGTCTGTGCCTGCACAGTAGCATCTATCGGCGATCCAATAGATGCCACTGCGCAGGCACCAGCAGCACTGTCTTGCTAGAGAAAGAATAAAATGTCTCCACTAAGATCATGCCAGCGGCACTTGCGCAGTATGGCTATCTGTGATCTGTCACAAGCCAATAGTATGAATAACAGCATAGCACCACATGGACACCCCTCCTATGGGCCACCCAGAAGCATGAGAATCTCATTAACTCAAAACTTAATAATAATAATAAACAACCACAAGACAGATTTCATCAACCAAGGTATCATTTTAATCAGTATAACGGCAGTAACTTGACACTGTCTGTAGATTACTCAGCAGAATCCTGCTGACAGATTCCCTTTCAAGATGATCAAGCAATACCTGGCTGACCAAACAGCATACTTCCAAAATTCCTCTATGGATTTCAACCAATATGTCCAAAACTGGACACCTGTCATGTGCTGTCCCTCTATGCCTTGGAGGTGTTGTGCTGCCCTGCTGCTAGCATCTTATCTAAGCTGGTTTTTAAGGGGGTCATAACAAACAGGCACTTTGGCCTGTCAACACAGAATTCAGACAGGCTCACTCTCATAAAAAAGAACAAAGTTTTGATTAGCCCACAATTCCCACACCACTAGATGATACAGAAGCACATAAATTGCTTGCAATATTCAATATTGTAATGAGGGCCATCAGCTGTTGCCTTACAGAAGCCTATGGACGACCCTACTCATAATTTCAGAATTTCCATCTGGCTTTGCACATTCTGCAAAGCCTTTATGACTGTATAAGTACATCAACTACACTTAAAAAATATTTGGGTTCAAACATTTTTTATGGATTCAATGACTCATCCATAGAGTTTAACGTAATTATTGTTGCATTATGGTGAAATGTAAGACATACAAAAAGCGCAAAAAAATATCTCAGGATTACGTTAGTCATCCATAGAGTATTATGTGCTTTCTGTCACATTTTGGTAGTATACAACAGTACAAAAAAAGTTACATATTTTTGCTGGGTTACATTTCTCAGCCATTTAGTGTTACTTGTTCTTGGATACATTTCGTTGGTATATAACCCTCAAAAACCTGGTTCAAAAATGTGTCGGTATTATCTTGCTTACCCATAGATTATTCCGTGGTCTAGAGTACATTTCCTTGGCATATAACCCTCACAAGTGCATAGCCTTTATGAGGCTAGGAGAACCAATGCATTACTATTTGAACAGAATGTGTATGAGGCCCTCCTTTTTGTCTAATACAGGGTGTATCTAAGTCCCTAATTTATGGCAGTTCTTGCTTCTTTCATAAATTACACTGAAATGTCTTATTTTTTATTAAAAAAATCAATTTTGGTTTACTTAAATTATATATTTTTTAATTCTTTTTAAGTTTTGCCTTATATACAAATCATTACATAGGAAAAAACGTTTAACATTTTTTTTCCTGTAAAATGCAATTTCTTGTTGGTTTGGAATGTTTTATTGTCACTCCTTAAAGTGGCAAAAAAGTGTTACACCATTGTTCTCAGCAGTGATCTGGGAATCAGAGATGCTTCCTGTGGTCTTTCACATGCTGTTCTCCTAGGATTCAGTACTTTTCCCATCTATTTGAACATTTTCACTGCCCCCCGGACCTCTTTTTAGGGTCTGCCGGAAAAAAAGCTCAGCTTTCCCATTGACTCCCATTTTACTCATTATTTGAAATGAGCATTTGAGTATTAGGAATTGCTTGGTACGAGGAACAAGCATTTTCGTGCTCACTCATCTACTTATATACCAATGAAATGTACTCAAGACAACAGAATATTCTATGGGTGAGCAATAATACTAGTAAAGACATGTGCACATGCTGAGCAAAATTTCTGCTTCTCTTGGAAGGAAAAATGCAGCTGCAAAAATGCGCATTTTTGCTAGGTGTCAAACTCCCACCGCTGCACAGGGGGAATCTCCACTGCAGTCTCCCATTCTCCTCCAGCCACAGTGGAACCTGCTCAGCAGAGACATCAATCCCAGCATCTGGCTCAAGCTGATATTGTGTGCTTGGGAACTGCAGCATTTCCAGGCTCTGCCTTTGTAGCTGGCACTAATCAGCAGTGAGCAGGCATTTCAGGGACTAAGTCCTGCTTTTCCCACACTGAGCATGCCCACGGGACTACCTCCCATTGGAGGTCGGAGGTCACATGCTCAGGTCCTGTTGCGGCTCCTATTGGACCATCAGGAAGGTCCCGGAGCGCTACTACTATAAAAGGTTCGCATGGCCACTCGGCCTTTCGCTACTGTGAACTTGTGTGTGTGGATGAATGCCTGTCAATGGATGAAAACTCCGAATCATTCCCATCCCTAGAGTTGTTGCCTGCTCGCAAATGGTAGAGCTACCTAACGCCCAACAGTGCTATCCTGCACATTAGCACAAGATATTGAATTTAGTTAGCAGCGACCGTCAGAGTGGCGCCGTGCGCAGATAGTGCGCTTTCCTGGCCCTAGTTAGGGTGGTTAGTGGCATCCGCCAGAGCGGCGCTGCACACACTCCGGTGCAATAAATATTTAGTTTAGTTGATTCCCTGGCACCACAGTAGCGGTGTCGAGCGCAAGAGATCTAGAGGGACTCTGAACCTGAGTCTTGGGGCAGAGTTCTGTGTCACCTTGCTTGCGCTCTCTGTGCGGTATCGCGGCCCTGTGACTCAAAAATATCGCATAGCACTCGGCCCAATATTAATCTTTGGGGCAGCTCCCGTCTTCCATTTTTTTCTCGGCCATATTATACGTGCGAGTGAAATTGCAGCATACTGCGATTGTTTTCATATCTCGGCCGAGCCTCGCTAATGCAAGTCTATGGGTGCAAGAAAAAAAAAATCGCACATCATACGGACCATGCGTGTGACTTGCGAGAAATACTCAGGCATTGGCCAGTTGAAAGGAAATTTCCTCAGCCATTATTTAGGAAGCTTTGGTGTGCTAATTAGCCTGGGAAGTTCCAGAAAAAGCCACTATCACGCCTCCATAGAGTACAGCAAGTTGGCAAGACAAATTAATGTCGAGCTTCTGATCGTTCTGGTGCAGGAGAGTCATGAAATTTGAGATGTACGTGATGCACATTATGCTGACCGTGCCCGCAAGGGCGCCTCATGGAAACGTATCTGTCAGGAAATGTTTTCTACCTATGAAGAAAATACACCTGAGGTGCAGCATGAAATGAGTAAGTACTACCCCAAATATTTACCCCTTCACCCCCAGAGCTTTTTACGTTTTTTCGTTTTCTGTTTTTGCTCCCCTCCTTCCCAGAGCCATAACTTTTTTGTTTTTTCGTCAATATGGCCATGTGAGTGCTTATTTTTTGCAGGACGAGATGTACTTTTGAACGATACCATTGGTTTTACCATGCTGTGTAACAGAAAACGGGAAAAAAATTCCAAGTGTGATGAAATTGCAAAAAAAGTGCAATCCCACACTTGTTTTTTGTTTGGCTTTTTTGCTAGGTTCACCAAATGCTAAAACTAACCTGCCATTATGATTCTCCAGGTCATTATGAGTTCATAGACACCTAACATGTCTAGGTTATTTTTTACCTAAGTGGTGAAAAAAAATTCCAAACTTTGCTAAAAAAAAAAAAAAAATTGTGCGATTTTCCGATACCCGTAGCGTCTCCAATTTTTGTGATCTGCGGTCGGGTGAGGGCTTATTTTTTACGTGCCAAGCTGGAGTTTTTATTGATACCATTTTGGTGCAGATACTTTTTTTTGATCGCCAGTTATTACATTTTAATGCAATGTTGCGGTGACCAAAAAAACGTAATTTTAGCGTTTAGATTTTTTTTCTCGCTACGCCATTTAGCAATCAGGTTAATCCTTTGTTTTGATTGATACATCGGGCGATTCTGAACGCAGCGATACCAAATATGTGTAGGTTTGATTTTCTTTTATTGTTTTATTTTGATTGGGGCGAAAGGGGGGTGATTTGAACTTTTATATTTTTTTTATTTTTTTTATATTTTTAAACACTTTTACACTTTTTTTGTTATTTTGGCATGCTTCAATAGCCTCCATAGGAGGCTAGAAGCATGCACAACTCGATCGGCTCTGCTACATAGAGGTGAAGTACAGATCACCTCTATGTAGCAGAAATGCAGGTGCACTTTGAACTCCGACCACAGGGTGGCGCTCAAAGCATTCGGCCATCAACAACCATAGAGGTCTCAAGGAGACCTCTGGTTGTTATGGCAATGCACCGCTGACCCCCGATCATGTGACGGGGGTCAGCGGTACGAGCACTTCTGGCCGTGCGGACGGGAGCGCTAGTTAAATGCCGCTGTCAGCGCTTGACAGTGGCATTTAACTAGTTAATGGGCGCAGGCAGATCACGATTCCACTCGCGCTCATTGTGCGCACATGTCAGCTGTACAAAACAGCTGACATGTCGTGGCTTTGAGGTGGGTTCACCGCCGGAGCCCACCTCAAAGCGGGGGATCTGCCAGCTGACGTACTATTCCGTCAGCTGGCAGAAAGGGGTTAAAAAACTTGAATTGTTTAAAATCAAGCAACAAATTACCCAAACATCGTCATATGTGATGTTATGCTTGCTAGCCTGGCTGTTTTCAAGTTTACACTTGTCAAGTAGCATGCCACATTAGGCTATAACCTACATTTGCCTATACTTACACTGTGATCCTAATGTCAAACATTTGTTGGGTTACTTTGCAGTGTCTGATGTCATGAGACGGTGGCGGAGCTGCCGTGACCAGTTCCACAGAGAGCGTCAGAATCGGGCCAGGAGTGGTTCAGAGGGACATAAAAAGCGAAAATATATATATTATGATTGCTTACATTTTCTCGCTCCAGTTCTGGATCTCCATCCGTAAATGCATGATTCACCACATCACACATTTGCCACGTGGTCTTACGGTATGAACTATATTTTTTCTCTTTTTCTGACAAACTGAACAGAATCAAACATAACTGAGCAGGAGACTGGCTCAGAGTCGGAGGTCCACATCGACCCTGTTAGTGAAGGGGAAAAACAGGCTGGCCCATCTTCCTAACCGTCAACAAGTCAACAACCACCACCACCAGCACTCCCTTCTGCGGGACAGGAGCCAACTCAAGAAGAGGAGGACCATGGGCAAAGTAGCAGTCCAGCCCTCTCGATCGATACCTCACCACAGCCTGCAGTAGTCTGAAGCCGTGGCCGCCGCAAGAGCGAGCTTGCCACTACTGGGACCAAATGGCAAGTGGGTACTGGGGTATTGAACTGCCTGTCCTGCACTGCCAGTGATGTTGGGGAAGAGGCCTATGCACAGAGTTTGGCATGCTATCTCTGCCTAATCCCCCGAGAAGTGAGGCTGCAGGCCAGAGGTGCACTCCAAATAGTTATAGATGCATGCACCCCACCCAATAACCCCATTCCGAATCTTGGCGTACCTTGAAAGATGGCAACTTTCACTGCAAAACCTTTTCCAAAATCCTGGACTACCCTGAGGAGCCCACAAGATCTGAGAGTGAACCACCTACCACACGGACTCTTTCACCACAAATACCTGAAGGCCCAATACAACATCGGCCATTACATGGCCATTTCATGCCACCAGCTGTACCTCATCAGTGTGGCCACTTGACCATACCCACTGTAGGAGAGTGGCCACTACATGCGTATAGTTGACATTGACATTCTGGTGGGTATCCACAAATGGGTTCTGCCAATACACATGATTTTTATGTTTATCGATACCAAAGTGTTCGGTACCAGCATGTTCCACATCTAGTCCCCCACATGCTCCTTCACTCAAGCTTCTGCCCTGCCATCTCCTCCACCTTGATACATAAATTTGTAATTTTTTTTTCAACTTATTATATATATATATATATATATATATATATATATATATATATATATATTTTTTATAAAAAAACTTGTTTGAGGGGGACTAATAGAGGCCATAACTGCCATATGATGTGAATATGGTTATTTCTGCATAGAAACATTGTCAGTAAACTGAGTTTTTAAAATGTGTGTGTTTCTTTGCTTCCACTATATAGAAGATATTTTTATCATAATTTGGTGATCACATTTGGAAAAACACCTCACACTTTTGAAAAATTAACATTATTTTATTTAACACACCAAACCCCAAAAAACTATAATGTAGACACTGCATTCTCTTACCACGGAGTATATCCCTCCGGTGGAACAAAATAATTAGTAAAGACATCCTGCACTTTAAGTCCAAAGGTCGAATGACATAGATGATGTCCATGTGAAGTAGTCAGGACATTATTTTCATCCTCCTCATCATCACCAGCATTTGCACTACAGTCGTGAATTCTTGTGAAGTTGTGAAGTACAACACATGCTTTCATAACTTGATTTCAGTTTCTTCACTTAGTTGTATTGCAGACTGCAGAACACGCCATTTGGCACACAGAATGCCAAAGGCACAATTCCACCAGGCGCCGTGCATGGGATAGATGGAAATTAAAGATTCAACGCTGGTGGTACAGGGTTCTACGCGGATAGGACCTCATGAGGTTCCTGGTTAATTGAAACGCCTTATCACCAACCATTACATATGGGACAGCTTCCAAATTAGACCCTGGAAGCTGATGTGGGGGTGGGAGGTCCAACTGACTATTGCACATACGACGACCCATTATGGTAGAATGGAACACTTGGGAGTCTCCTGTTCTGCCATAGGCTCTAATATCAAGAGCCAACAGTACTACAAAAAATATTCTTTATAATTATAATATTGGGAGCCAGAGTTTTGCAGCTTATGTACATGGATGTGCTTCAGATCCAGGGCTCCATTACAGTTAGGAAACTGGCACGTCTCCTCAAACCCACGGGCAATATGCAGCCAGTCTTGTTGTTTTGGCTCAGGCATGACCGATTGATACAGTCAGGACCAAATTTGAGAGCACGTAGACGGGACAATAACTGAGATTGTGGATTTGCCTATTAAGAACTCCAGATGTAGTGCTGCATAGGACAGGCCAGTGGCTAGAAAGCTAGTGTCACATATTGACTGTCCTGGTGTGACACGAGGGGGCAGTCACAAAACCGCTAAACACACAAGGGTACACTGGGGACACTTTAACAACGGTTGGCCCTGTCAGTAGGGAACAGGGAATTAGACACCTCTTGCACACACCTGAGGATGTGCCCTGCTCTTACTATCGTCCCTATACAGGATCTTTCACCTTGTCGCTGAGCAGGATACCTAATCCCTCACTTGCCCTGCTCCTATCCCTAAGTAGGGAACTGGCAGCTGAGAGCACTGGTCCCACCTCTGCACTAATACAACACAGGAGAAAGTTAAAGACAACAAAGGGACAAAGCAACAATAAACACCACACTTAGCTTTCTCTGCTACAGTGCACAGCAGAGTAAGGCACCAGATATCAGTATTCAGCTGAAGAACCACGGCACTCAGCAAACTCCTGTCTCCAGCTAGGTTGGTCTCCAAAAGGACCTGTGTAACCAACAGTCAGCTGATGCATCGTGTGACCTTTTGAAGGAAGGTGGGAGTGGTCACCACCCGCATCAGCAGACAAGGCAGCAATGTAATTACACCAGCGGCCACCTTGGAAAAACTGCATTAACCCCCGATAGCCTGAAAGGAAATAAGTATTAATCTGAGAAGCCAGATCTGCCACAGATCCAAACATGGATCGTGACAGTGCCCCCTTTCAATGAGGGGCCTCTGGACCCTCAACACCGGACCTCAACAGACAACAACCTACGATGAAGACGCCTCGATCCAACAGAGTTCACCTCGGCAGTCATCTGACCCTCAGGTTTATAGCAAACATGGTGTGATGGAAATGCCAACAATGTAGGCTCCAGGGGTGCCACAAATCTCCAGAGCGCCAACTTAGGGTGTGAGTTGTGTACATGCATAACTGGGGGTAACTCCAACTGAAAAGTCCCCGGGCTGAGAATGGCTGACACTTGATGTGGCCCAATCACCCTGGAAGTCCAGGTTCCAGTTGCACACCTCCACCTCATGTTTTTGGTGGACACCCATCCCTACTTAGTCACACACAGGTCCAGACCTGAATGTTTATTTCAATACACACATTTGCCAATAGACAGTGAATTCTTCGAGGAATCGATAACACAAAGCTCAGAGGGAACCACCACCCTCCCCTGACCCCTCCTCCTAAGAGGACCACGACACTCAGGGTTAGCTTGTGATGAGTGTTGAGTCCTGCCTCTACACCTTTGCAGCACCTCTGCTGTCCCCACTGGAGAAGAAGGTGTATGTAGTAGAAGGACGGCACAGACAGTAGCCACCGGGCAGCAGTCCTCACACGACTGATCCCAGCTGACCACTTCCCTTGACCACCAATCTATGACCGGGTTGTGTTTTTTCAACCAAGGAAATCCCAAAGCAATGGGTGTAGGCATTCCTCCCAAGACATAGCATGACATGGACTCCTCATGACGAGTCCCTATACGCAGGTGTATATCATCCACGACTTGGGTCACCCACCCCTGGCTGAGTGGTACGGAGTCAATGGCCTGGACACTTAGGGGTTTAGTTAGTGTCCTACACCTCAGGCCATGGGTCTGGACCAAATGAGCATCCACCATGTTGACACCTGCTCCACTGTCCACATGCACGAATAAACACTCAGTTACCCTGCCAACCACCACTTATGCAGGCAAGGTACACTGAGGGGAAGAAATGGAGGAAATATACACTCCCTAGTCGCCTCCTTCCACACGACCAGTGGGATGGGGCTTCTTAGGTGGTACAGGCATTTTGGCATGAGCTGGGCAGACACTGATGAAATGACACGTCTGCCCACAGTAAAAACATGCCCCCACACCACGGCGAACCACAGGCAACTCTATTTGGGAACCAACTCCTCCCACCTATATGGGTTCATCTGCCTGCTCAGGTGAGTCCCCCTCCCTAGCAAGGACTACTGGGGGCACATTTGGTGTATGTCTCTCCCTCAAGCATCTATCTACCCAAATGGCAAGGAACATGGCGGCCTTCAATGACTTGGGGGCGGCGTACTGCACAAGATTATCCTGCAACCTTGGAGACAGACCCTACCTAAAATGGCTCCTCAGGGCAGGGTCATTCCACTGTGTATCAGTGGCCCACCTCCTGAACTCAGAGCAGTACTCCTCAGCCAGCCGACACCCCTGCTTGATTTTACACAGTCGGGATTCCGCCAGGGAGACGCCATCTGGATCCCCATACACAAGCGCCAATGCGGCAAAAAACTCATCCACCAACCGTAAAGATGGAGAACCGGTCAGCAGGGAGAAAGCCTAGGATTGGGGATCACCCTTAAGAAGGGAGATTGTAATCTCCACACGCTGCTCCTCACTCCCTGATGAACGAGGGAAGGGAAGTACAATTTACAGGATTCCTGAAAAACCAAAAATGTTTCTCTCCCTCCAGAGAATCTGTTAGGAAGAGGTATATTGGGTTCTGGATGAACTTGCACCTGGGCCGAAGCAAAAAAAACCCACCAACTACTGCAGCTGCTGCACCACCTCATCATGCACCATCTTAAACTCCTCGGTGAGGGTCTAAAGTAGTTGGGCAAAGGCCTGCATTTGAGACATGGCTCACCAGAAAAAATGTAAGGGTTGGTTATAATGCCCTGTTCCTATCCCTTAGTAGGGAGGTGAGAGCACTGGTCCCACCACTACACTAATACAACACAGGGGAATTTAAAGACAACAAAGGAACAAAGCAACAAAAAACACCACACTTAGCATTCTCCGCTGCCATGCACCGCACAGCAGAGTAAGGCACCAGATATCAGTATTCAGCTGAAGAATCATGGCACTCAGCAAGCTCCTGTCTCCAGATAGGTTGGTCTCCAAGAGGACCTGTGTAACCAACAGTCAGCTGATGAATCAGGTGACCTTTTGATGGAAGGTGTGAGTGGTCACCACCCACATCAGCAGACTAAGCAGCAATGTAATTACCCCACTGGCCATCTGAGAAAAACTGAATTAACCCCCTATAGCCTGAAAGGACAAAAGTTTTAATCTGAGAGGCCAGATCTGCCACAGATCCAAACATGGATTGTGACAGCTAGAATACAAAAGAAAGAAATAGGGTTAGGACATATCCGTGCATCATCATACCAAGGTTACAGCAACACAACATTTAACGGAGAGTGCAAACTAAGCCCTGCCTCAACAACTTACAGCAGTATACAATGCCTAGGGAACATAGCAGAATTACAAAGAGCAGGTAATGTTATAGGCATAATGATTGACACAAAAAACAAGCAAACATAGGCCAAAAAAAGGAAGGGAAATGTGTGTGTAGAAAATACACACAGCAAATACATACGCAACATATTGTGAAACTTTTTTGTGCGTGTTATACATCACAAAAATGAACCACAGGGCACAGAATAATGTATGGGTAAGAAATGTAAACAAGCAACAATTTTTAATGATTTTTTTGCAGTGCTATATATTACTTAATGTGACAGAAAGCATGTAATACTCTATGGATGAGTAATGTAATCCAGAGATATTTTTCTACGTTTTTTGTAAGTTTTACATACCACTGTAATGCAACAATAACAATGTTAAACTGTATAGAGTAATTGAATCCATAAAAAAAGTAAACAGAATTATTTTGAAAGTGTACTCTATGTATTTATACATTCATAAAGGCTTTCAGAAAGTGCAAAGCCAAACATAAATTATGAGGAGGCTCATCCATAGACCTATGAAAGGCAATAACTGACAACAACATTTTTAAAAGTGTACTGGCTGTTCTCCTACACTCATAAAGGCTTTGCACAAAGTATAAAACTAGGAAAAATTTATAAGCAGGCTAATACAGTTATTCTCTTCAGGTGTTCACTTCTTCTCTGTCCTCTTGAGGCTGGGGGGACTGCCTGCACTTGCTTCCTGAAGCACGATTCCCAGGCGCTTGGGCATTAAGTGACCTGACTTTAGGTAGTGCTGAAGCCCCTGACATATAGAAATGGGCAACAGCCCCTGTGTCACTTGCAATATTGGCTGATCACACATAGGAGGTGAGGAACATAAGAACAGTACACTCTCTCAGGGTTGGCAGTAGCCCTGTCCCAAGCTGCCTCAAGGAGCCTCCCCAGGCACATTCATTCCTCAAGAAAAGTTGATCATGTTCCCTTCCTTCTTGGATCACACTGACTAAATACCAGCAAAATGTCCCCTCCATTTTGAGGAACATGAACATAGTTCTAGCTATCAGCTCTTGCAGGCTTTGATTCAAGTGATCCATCTCTGTTGCCCAATGGTTGAACAAGATGTGATGATGGGTCACAAACTCATCAGTGGACTTCCTTCTCCTCTGACAGTTGTTAGTAACTACCACCCCATGGCATGCCAACTCATGGTATCTTATGGCTAGCAGGCCTGATAACATTTGTCCAGATCTGGTCTTGGCATGCCTCTGTGTATCTTACAACCAGGCTAGGCCCTGCAGTCTGCTCACCAGTTCCTTAATCCTGGCTCTCCCATCTGCAGTCCGCAAGAACCCTAGTGATAAAGAAAGCGGCCTAGTTTTAGGCTTTGGTGAGTCCGGGATATCGGCTTGCTCACTAACACAGGCTTCTGCCACCTCTGCTTCAACTGACTCCGATATTCCTCCGGTTACTCCCTGTTTCTGCCTACTAAGCAGGTTGCACTGTATTAATGACTGACTGAATACAGTAAAAAATGTTAACACTATTTTGGAGTGTTATAAATCACAGAGATGTACATCAGACCATGTAATACAGTATGTCAGAGAAATCTAACCCTACAAAATTTGTAAATGCTTTTTCTCTGTTTTAGACATAATATAAATGTACCCAGATCCGGTAATGCTATATGGCTGTGAAATGTAACCCTACAAAACAGGAAATGTACCATGGGATAGTGTATGTGTGAGAAATGTAATCCAGCTAATTTTTTATACATCACAAGAAATTTACCCCAGACCATGCAACAATGTATGGGTGACAAATTTAACCAAGCAAAATTTTTTAATTATTTTTTTGAGTGTTATATATCACAAAAAAGTAACACAAATCGCGTTATTCTCAATGGATCAAAGTATATTCAATTTCTTCACCATCCAAAAGAAAGCTGCAGCTATATATGTGCCAATGGACTGCACAGCCCGAATCACGGTCTACAGACTGGATTCTGTCACTCTCCCTGCTCCTGTGACCCTCTCTCCCTACCTAGGCTAAATACAGATTATATGTGATACAAACAGTAAAGCATTCGATTAACCCTTAGAAGAGCTGTTAGTATGATAGCTTAGCTTCAGCACCAGTATCAACACTACATGCCTCTGATTTGTTATACTGTGCACACAGGCCTAGAAAAACACTCTCTTCCTCCAATACAAAGTGTCACAGGGTTGTGCAATTGTGTTAGTGTGCCGACCTGGGCAGCGCCTGCTTTTCAATATGCCCTGAAGATGTCACACGGCCAGCCAATCACAGTAATGCCACAAATAGATGGCTATGGCATTATATTGCCACGCAGGTAATCCCGCATGCTTATTGGTTGTGTAAAAGGTGGCAAAAATGCAGGGCCTCGAGTTTTACATAGAGCACCACCCATTACTCGCCGAATAAAGACTACATCCTAGCACAGTAGTGTAGCTACCAGGGGGGCAGAGGGGGCGGTCGCCCCGGGCCCTGTGCTCTGAGGGGGCCCACCCGGAGCTACGCTACTGTCAGGGCCAGTGTTAGGGGCCCCTGCCTCCGGTCAATGATTATCTTTTATTTCCCTTGCATTTGCACTGCGCATGTATCTAAAGTAACATGCATGGTACAAACGCGATCACAGGGAGTCAGAGAGCAGGAAGAGAAGGCTTCCAATCAGAATGCAGGGAGTGAGTCATGTGACCGCTCTTCCACACTGTGTGTAGAGGAGAGGGGGAAGAGGAGGTCACTCACCCAATCCAGGCTGAGCGCGCTCTCCTTCAAAGCTCCCTGCTGCAGCGAGTCATCAGCTCCAGCAACAGCCAGGACACAGGGGAACTCACTATCTACACATGTCTGCATCTGACTAGGAGGAGCCTGAGAGCCAGGAGCAGCACCCAGGACCAGAGGACACACTCCACACAGCATGTGGACTGATGACTATCTTGACACTTCATTTACTATTTGATATGTCTAATCTGTTGCCTTGAATACATACACACAGGCACAGTATATAAAGCAAAGAAGGTTCTTAAACTTGTATGTCTTGTTTATCCTGTAAGCTGGACAGACACTGAAAACTGTCATGTGATCGATAAGTGTCTGCACATATAATTTATTTCATGAGTTTACAATAGCACAAAGGTATATCAGATCTGTAGGTGGGAATATACACATACTAGGTTTTGGAAAGTTTCTTGCCTGACATGATAACTCTGAAAGACTGACATGTGGATTGACAAGTATCTTGTCAAATGACATTATATGTAAGCACACCAAAGCTTTAATTGATATATCTGATCTGTGTATAGGCATATAAGTTCAAGAAACCATGTTGCTTTTCAGTTTTATAAGTTTTGCCTATCATGCCAGCCCCATCTGGTGGGTTATGCTATATATTCATCCACTAACTTACATTAATATGGAGATCCTCTTTGGCATAGGCCATTGCATTGATCATGGGGACGACATGGCCACATGTTAGACCAGTAACTCAGGATCAATGATTGTACTGGCTGTGGTACGGACTCAAAGTGTAATAATATTTATCTTTTTGCACATTTTTCACAGTTCCTTTTGGTGGAGTTTTTGTTTGGACATTTTAAAAGTATCTTAATAAAGTTTATATTTAAAGGATGTTTATGTTAGAAGTTAGTCCTGTACCTTTGTAAAACTATATACTCAGTAATCTGAAGTATCTAAATGGCCAATATGGCAGGAAATGAGGAGCTGATAACAGAGAGCACTAGTTAAGAGAAAGGGGAGCTGAGCCAGCTCCCCGGATATAGGGGTTGTGTGGTCAACAGGTGCTCACTATGGACCCGATTCACCATCTCTCCTGCCTTGATTGTCATGGCTGAAGTCTCCTATGTCATGCACTTTGTCCAGCTCTCGCACCTGCACAGGAGGGAACAGGACCTGCGCAGCACAACAGACTTGATGACATAGGAGAAGTTGGTAAAAGCAGGAGGATGGCAATTGTGGGATCAGAAGAGGCACCGAGCCGGGACCATAGACACTCATCCGATTGGACGCTGCTGATTAGCTTACGAGAAGGAGAATGATTATTTTCTTAAGTTTGCGAATGGCTGGAATCTTGCAGGACGGCTTTTACATGTGGCTACAGGTCTTACAGATTAAAGGGAACCTGTCACCGTATAAGGTCAGGCCAGCATCTGTATGCCCTCACATAGTGTTCTGGAATGCTCTCTATATGTCCCCAATCCTCTATGCAAGGCACAAAAAAGAGCTTTTATTATACTCACGGATGGCGTGGTCTGGGCGTCTCTAGTCTTGATCCGACGCCTACCATCTTCTTGTGATTGCTTTCCCGCTTTGTGTGGAAGATGCGTCTTACATCATGCAGTCAGTGTCCTCTATCGCACTCCTGTAGAGGCGCACTTCTCTTTGCACTGCTGAAGTCAGAGCACAGTATTGTAGTGCGCATGCGCCGGCTTTACTTCCAGGTCATCAGCACCCTTTGGCCTTTCCCAGCGCATATGCATTACAGTACTTGGCTCTGCTTTCAGCAGCCCAGAGAGAAGTGTGCCTGCACAGGAGCGCTATGGGTTACACTGTGTGGATGACGTAGGACGTATCATCCAGATGAAGCAGTAATGGAGGATGGCGATCTTAAGTCAAGACCAGCTATGCCTTGGTGAGCGCCATTGGTGAGTATAATGAGGTCATTTTTATGCCTTGCAGAGGGGATTGTGGACAGATTTACAGCCTTCCATATAGAGGCTGCCTATGGGGATGCATTATGCTATAGAGGCTGCCTATGGGGAGCGGCATTATACTATATAGTCTTCCTATGGGAAGTGCATTATAATGTAGCTTACCTATGTGAAGTGCATTATACTTATAGAGTCTGCCTATGGGGAGTGCATGATACTATATGGAGGCCTAAGGGAAATGTATTATACCATATTGAGGACTATCTGGTGTAT
Source organism: Ranitomeya variabilis (assembly GCF_051348905.1). Lineage (NCBI taxonomy): Eukaryota > Metazoa > Chordata > Amphibia > Anura > Dendrobatidae > Ranitomeya > Ranitomeya variabilis. The sequence goes on from NC_135233.1 coordinate 905,029,609, forward strand.
TATGCTATATCGAGGCTATCTAGGGGGCCATCATTCAGTGTGGAGATTAGTGATGGGGCCATCATACAGCATTGGAGCCAGTTTGGGGGATATTAAGGGGTCAGTATATAGAGTGAGGGGGCATCATACTGTGTATAGGGGAGCTGTACAGGGGGGAGACTCGGGACTTTATTAAATGTAAAGTGGGCACTTATTCTTATAGGGGAACTCAGGTTACTGTGACTATCAAAGGGGCACACTGCAATATTACTTTATAGGAGGCAAAATGTGAGCACTGTTTTCTAGGGCACTTGCACCCAGCATTACTATATTATAGAGGGGTGCTTTAGAATTTAGAGGGCACAGAGAACCACACAGCAGGATCAGTAATAGGGACACATAAGGCAGCAGCGGCTCAGTATTGGGGTATCAGGGGCAGTAATTGGGACACATACGGCAGCAGCGGCTCAGTATTGGGGTATCAGCAGGATGAGGAGTTTGTGCAGGTTGGAAATAGATGGTGATGGCTGGAATATGAGAAGTGAAATGTGTCTTTGTTGTAATCTGTGCAGCCCAGTCGTGGCTGGAGGAAGTTGTCATGTCAGTCTGGGCCAAATGGAAAAGACGGGAAAAGTGAACGATTCCATCAGAAAGAATGTCAGCGGTAAGTCATTATCTGTAACTGTGCTATGATCTCTTATATGTTCTGTAGGACTGGTATCTAACACTAACCATATGGTGGTAATATCAGTGTTGCTCTTTGTATTGAGATTATTTTCAGCAGCAGCGCGGTCATCTGCTGAGGATCTCCTCCTCTATTAGGGTGTGTCATCGAATTGTAATCAAGGTTACCTGGTTAGGGGCCCACTGAGAAGTTTCGCCTCCCCCCGAGCCAAAACCCTAGCTACGCCCCTGTCCTAGCACTTTGATACTCGAGTGATAACCGAGTATCACAGAGCACATTCAATCATCCGTATTACTAGTGTATATGTTCCTCTTATTTGCAACACCCTTTCCTTTTTCAAAAAAATAATTACTTCAAATTTTTACTTTATAGCCATCAGTCAATCTTCTCCTACACATTAATCTTTTGCATTGCTCAAGGTAGCATTTTAATTCATATTTTAATCATTATCTTGCAATATGGTTCCTTTTCACTATAATATTCTCATAGAATGTGTCGCTATTAGTTTTCTTGCAACTCATAAAGCAAAAGTTCACTTTAGCAAGCATAAAATAGGTTTCTCAAGGCCAACACAAAGTGGTATACAAACAGACGTATACATAGAATTAGGTTAAAAAAATACAGGAAAGAGATATATCTTGACACCGTAAAAAAATAAAAACATTCAATAAAAATAATATCACAAAGTGTGGGTTTTTTTAGGAAAATATAAGTTCATAGCAGCAATATTAACCTCTTAATAAAGATTACACTCTAGTCTCTAGGCTAATTACAGGCACTAAGTTCATAAACTTAAAGGTATGATAATAGATTATATCCCATAAAACCATGGGGACAGCAAGAAACATTGAAATTTTCTCTGTAGAATGATGCTTTGAATCTATCAATCTGAAGCATTAAATCCCAAGAGTACCAGTCTCACATATTCTCTTTCTCGTCTACTAGAAAAAAATTGCTTCATATTTTTACTTTAATGACTTTGCTATTTTATAAATATTTTAATAGGTAGTAATATTTTGTTGAGTTTGGATTTTGAAAGTATAACGATCTTCATATCATATTTCACCTCCATTTAGCAAATAAAGGTACTCAGCTGCCCATGTGCTGTATAAATATTGGAAATTGGCAGTCTCTTGTTCCATATCATGCAACACTGTGGAGGTAAAGCGATTTATCAATGGGACAATTCTGTGCATGAACTGTTTAGTAGCCATAAGTGTTCCACACACATGCAGATAGAGTCAGCAGGATCTACCATATCAGCACATGCACTGGGTGTTATCATTACATCTTATTCATGTGGATATCACCAATTTACAAAGTTGAAGCATAAGACTGGAGTCACACTACCGTATAACATGGCCAAGTGCTATGTGACAAAACATTGCATAGCACTCGTCCCAATGTTACTCTATGCGACAGCTCAGATCTGTGATTATTTTCTAAAGCCAAATCGGCATGCGAGAACAAACGCAGCATGCTGCGATTGGCAGCACGACTCGGCTCACTCGCACCCATATAAGTCTATGGATGCGAGTGACAAAACGCACAGCACTTGGATATCACTCAACTGCGGTGCGATATACGCCGACGCCGGCAGCAGAGGAGTTGGATAAATTAGTTTCATTTGTGGATTTTCCCCATGGCATGAATATCATGAGGAAAAACGCAGATAAAAGGACCCTATGTGTTTTAATTGTGTTTCCATAACAGCTCATTACACTTAGTGATAAAATGCATGTAAATTATGCATGATTTAATCTATAAAGTTTTATCAAAAGCTAAATAACAGAAAGTTTCCAAAACAATGCAATTTTATTTAGAACATGACATACCAAAAGGAGATAAAAAGTGAAGCCGAAAAACCACAGAAAAAAGCCTATAATGAAAATGCATTTTAAAAAATCTGCTGTCACAATCCATTTTTGGATTTGAGGCAGCTCTGGTTCCACTTTGTTTAAATGTAGCTTTTTTCCTTTCAGTCCATTGGGGGTTAATGTCAATTTCCCCTTCCCCCGCTGGCAATCTGGTGTAACTGTAGCGTTGGTGGTATCCACCCCCCCATCCTTTAAATGGTCACCTGATGCATCAGCTGACTGTTGGTGATAAAGTTTATCTTTGGAGACCAGCCTATCAGGAGCAGCTCTCTGGTGTCAGCCACTTCTGGTGTTTGGAGTCCTGTTGCTGTGTTATCTGCGGTGTGGAGCTTGGCAGTGGTGTCTGGAGCTAAGTGCTGTATTTTCACCTTGTCCCTCTGTGTTTGTCACTGTCCCCTGTGTGGTATTATCTGCATTGGTGAAGCTAGGGCCCGCTGCAGGCCAGTGCACTAGACAGAGTAGTATTAGGTGACAGCGAGGTTCTTAGGTTTGTGATGGTGGTGGAGGGAAGGACCCGCTTAGAGTGTTAGGGGAGTGCAGGGACAGGCTCAGGTTTGAGCTCTGGTGGTGACCATCCCCCATTTCCTTATCTGCAGGGCCTTCCTCTCCCCAATACCATCCTGTTGTGTGTGCGCTGTCCGCTGACTTACCACCCATGGGGTCACAATACGTATCGTGATATCTGCACTCAGACGCATTAAAAAAGCACAGGTTCCTTCAATTTAGGTAATTGGTACAGAAATTCTGTAGAAAATCTTTAGTGTGCAGACAGAAGGAAGTATAACTCATGCAAGGATCACATAGCAACCCTCATGCTGGCCGTCTGCTCTACTGACCTGAGCTGCATAGAAATACACAGGCCGGTCCTTTTGTCTGCCCTTATTAACACACTGATGTCATCTCTGACACAAGGTATGGTTGTTAATATTAGACAGCGCAGGACTGTCCCGATCACGGTCAACTTGTTGATGGTGGGATGTCTTTTGTTTTGTTTTTTTTTACTCAAAAACAGTATTACTAAGAACCCTGTGTTATTTAAATTCACTTTTGCTTTTTAGTTATTTAGTTACATCAGGGTTTTTGCTCATTTTGATTCTTGTAGGTTTTGTAAAAAAAAATGATGCAGGGTCCCTCTATAATTAATAACCAGCAAAGGCTAGCTAGACAACTGCAGGCTGATATTAATAGCCTAGGAAAGGCCATGGATACTGCCTCACCCCTGTAGGCAAAAAACATCAGCTCTGAGCAGCCCCAGAAAAGGCGCATTTCTAAGATTCTGGCAATTGGCCATGCTCTTCCTACTTGCCCTGTAGCGGTGGCAAGTGGAGTGATAGTTGGGTGGGTTAATGTCACCTTTGTATTGTCAGGTGACATCAAGCCCTGAGTTTAGTAATGGAGAGGCATCTATACGATGCCCCATTACTAACCCATAGTCACATTGTATGAAAGCACAGTCACCCAGAATAAAGTCCTTTAATTGAAAGAATGATACAGGCTCCTTTAGTAAATCTTAATTAACCTTACTTATGACCTCACCCATTCCACTGACGCCTTTGTCATCTGCAAGAGATAAAAATAAAAAACAACAATATTCTTCACCTTTCAACAGAGATGCTGCTAACTCATTTTTCTGATGATGGGTCTAGCTCTGCTACATCTACGTAGATGGAAAAACATATAGATGGCATGCAGCCTGTCATCCAGCAGACGCTGAGCACTGTCTCCCTGTGAACTCCTATTCCATGTCTGACCTTTCTAACATCAGCACGAGCAGCGTGGGAACATTTCCTCCATTTTAATAGCCAGCAAAAGCTAAGTATACAGTTGTGAGCTGATATTAATTGCCTGGGAAGCTCCATTGGTATTACCCCCTTCCCAGGCTATAAACATTGGCCCACAGATGTCGCCTTTCCTTCTGCTGGTAATAACAAATTATGCGGGAGCCCACACCATTTTTTTCATTTTTGTCACAAACATCTGTATATCTACCTATTCTATTTGTATTTACTATATGTAATCCATCTCTTCTATCCTGTCTGCTTCTGCTGTGATTTTAAAGTACACGGCAGATGAATTGCCGGCTTCTCTTCTATCTTTCTATGTGATATATATATACATATATATACATATATCCTACAAAAAAACAAACAGAGTTGTAGTCCATAGATTATTTTCTTAAAAACTTCCTTTTATTATTTTAAGACAGTCAGACATAAAAGTACATAAATACGCGCATTTCGCGTGGGCTTCCTCACGCGTCGGGGCTGCACTGGACCACACTCCCGACAGAGACAGTTATGGGTAAGCTGCGCCTCCACTTGATTTAGGATAGCTGTTTATTTGATTAAGCACCTGAGCACTTTGATCAGTACAGTGATTTTACTGGATCTCCTTCCCCCATTTGTGGGTTATAGGATAGCAGGGGATAAGATCTTGCTCTATATTTTGCTTTCTATGCACTATATATATGTTACTTCAACTGAGGTGGATGAGCTCCCCATGACTCTGTGTATATTTGGGAGGTAGTTAGGTCCTCACACCTGAGCCTTTGTAGCCGTTTTGATCTTTCATGTATTTATGTACTTTTATGTCTGACTGTCTTAACCCCTTCCCGACATGCGCCGTACTAGTACTGCGCTGCCGGCACTGCATTACTGACAGCCGCAGTACTAGTACGGCGCCCCGATCACCGCGGTCTCGCGCTGAGCGCCGCGGTGATCGGGTGCGGGTGTCAGCTGTATATGACAGCTGACACCCCGCAGCAATGCCCACGATCGGCGCTATCGCCGATCGCGGGCATTTAACCCCTCTGATGCCGCTGTCAATAGTGACAGCGGCATAGAGGGGGATCGCGCAGGGACGGGGGCTCCCTGCACTCTCCCACCGGAGCAACGCGATGAGATCGCGCTGCTCCGGTGACCTGGAAGGAGTCCCCGGATCCAAGATGGCCGCGGGACTCCTTCCGGGTCATAAGATGACCCTGCTTGCCGGCGTCTGCTGAGAATCCTCATAGCAGGCGCCGGCAAGCCTGTGGAACGTGCCTGTCACATCGGTGATCAGACCGAGTGCTGTGCACAAAGTCTGATCACCGATCTGTGATGTCCCCTCCTGGGACAAAGTAAAAAAAAAAATTTTTCCACATGTGTAAAAAAAAAAAAAAAAAAAAAAAAATCCTAAATAAAAAAAAAAAAAAAAAAAAAATTCCCATAAATACATTTCTTTATCTAAATAAAAAAAAAATCACACAATAAAAGTACACATATTTGGTATCGCCGCGTCCGTAACGACCCCACCTATAAAACTATATCACTAGTTAACCCCTTCAGTGAACACCGTAAAAAAAAAAAAAAAAAAACGAGGCAAAAAACAACGCTTTATTCTCATACCGCCAAACAAAAAGTGGAATAACACGCGATCAAAAAGACGGATATAAATAAGCATGGTACTGCTGAAAACGTCATCTTGTCCCGCAAAAAAAAGCCGCCATACAGCATCATCAGCAGAAAAATAAAAAAGTTATAGCTCTCAGAATAAAGCGATGCAAAAACAATTATTTTTTTATATAAAATAGTTTTTATTGTGTAAAAGCGCCAAAACATTAAAAAATTACATAAATGAGGTATCGCTGTAATCGTACTGACCCGAAGAATAAAACTGCTTTATCCTTTTTACCAAACGCGGAACGGTATAAACGCCCCCCCTAAAAGAATTTCAGGAATTGCTGATTTTTGTTCATTCCGCCTCCCAAAAATCGGAATAAAAAGCGATCAAAAAATGTCATGTACCCGAAAATGGTACCAATAAAAACGTCAACACGTCCCGCAAAAAACAAGATCTCACATGACTCTGTGGACCAAAATCTGGAAAAATTATAGCTCTCAAAATGTGGTGATGCAAAAACTATTTTTTGCAATAAAAAGCGTCTTTCAGTGTGTGATGGCTGCCAACCATAAAAATCCGCTAATAAACCCGCTATAAAAGTAAATCAAATCCCCCTTCATCACCCGCTTAGTTAGGGAAAAATAATACAATTTAAAAAAATATATTTATTTCCATTTTCCCGTTGGGCTACTTTCACACTAGCGTCGGTACGGGGCCGTCGCGCTGCGTCGGCCCAACGTACCGACGCATACTGTGCAAGCGCCGCACAACGGGGGCAGCGGATGCTGTTTTTCCACGCATCCGCTGCCCCATTGTGAGGTGCGGGGAGGTGGGGGCGGAGTTCCAGCCGCGCATGCGCGGTCGGAAATGGTGGACCGTCGGCACAAAAAAAGTTACATGTAACGTTTGTTGATGCCGGTGGTCTGCCACAACACGACGCAACCGTCGCACGACGCTTGCGACGTGTGTCAATATGTCGCTAATGTTAGTCTATGGGGAAAAAACGCATCCTGCAGATGACTTTGCAGGATGCGTTTTTTCGCCAAAACGACGCATTGCGACGTATGCAAAAAAACGCTAGTGTGAAAGTAGCGCTAGGGTTAGGACTAGGGTTAGGGCTAGGGTTAGGGTTGGGGTTAGGGCTAGGGTTAGGGCTGGGGTTAGGGTTGGGGTTCCAGTTAGAATTGGGGAGTTTTCACTGTTTAGGCACATCAGGGGCTCTCCAAACGCGACATGGCGTCCGATCTCAACGCGTTTGTTTGCGTTAAAAACGCAAGCGTTTTTATAGAAAAAAAACAGAACACACACTGAAAAGTCACCCACCACCATCAAGGTGATAAAGGGATCCAAACCCTAACCCTAACCCTACCCCTAAACTCACCCCTAACCGTTTAATGAACATTTTCTGACAGTCATAGTGCCACGTATTTCAGTGCCACGTATTTCAGTGCCACGTATTTCAGTGCCATGTATTTCAGTGCCACGTCTTTCAGTGCCACGTCTTTCAGTGCCACAATATTTCAGTGCCACGTCTTTCAGTGCCACGATATTTCAGTGCCACGATATTTCAGTGCCACGTCTTTCAGTGCCACGATATTTCAGTGAAATACGTGGCACTGAAATATCGTGGCATTTACGTCAAATACGTGGCACTGAAATATCGTGGCATTTACGTGAAATACGTGGCACTTATATACGTGGCACTTATATACGTGGCACTTATATACGTGGCACTTATATACGTGGCCACTGAAATATCGTGGCACTTATATACGTATATACGTATATAAATGTATTTCAGTGCCACGTATTTCAGGTTAGGGTTAGGGGTAGGGTTAGGGTTTTTTGGTTTTTTCTTGTTTTCTTGTGTTTTTCTATAAAAACGCATGCGTCTAAAAAACGCATGCGTTTTACCGCGTTTACATGCGTTTTTTCACACATGCGTTTTTTTAAAAAACGCATTTAGATAAAAACGCAAGTGTGAAACCAGCCTTACTTTTGGGAAAATAAAAACGTGGGGGCTAAAATATAATTTTCGTGGAAAAAAATATATTTTTTATTTTTGCGGCTTTGCGTTATAAACTGTAGTGAAACACTTGGGGGTTCAAAGTTCTCACAACACATCTAGATAAGTTCCGTGGGGGGTCTAGTTTCCAATATGGGGTCACTTGTAGGGGGTTTCTACTGTTTAGGTACATCACGGGCTCTGCAAATGCAACAAGACACCTGCAGACCAATCCATCTAAGTCTGCATTTCAAACGGCGCTCCTTCCCTTCCGAGCTCTGCCGTGCGCACAAACAGTGGTTCCCCCCCACATATGGGGTATCAGCGTACTCAGGACAAATTGGACAACAACTTTTGTTGTCCAATTTCTCCTGTTACCCTTGGGAAAATAAAAACGTGGGGGCTAAAATATAATTTTCGTGGAAAAAAAAATATTTTTTATTTTCACGGCTCTGCGTGATAAACTGTAGTGAAACACTTGGGGGTTCAAAGTTCTCACAACACATCTAGATAAGTTCCGTGGGGGGTCTAGTTTCCAATATGGGGTCACTTGTGGGGGGTTTCTACTGCTTAGGTACATCAGGGGCTCTGCAAATGCAACATGACACCTGCAGACCAATCCATCTAAGTCTGCATTTCAAACGGCGCTCCTTCCCTTCCGAGCTCTGCCGTGTGCCCAAACAGTGGTTCCCCCCAATGTATGGGGTATCAGCGTACTCAAGACAAATTGGACAATAACTTTTGTGGTCCAATTTCTCCTGTTACCCTTGGGGAAAAAAAATTGCGGGCTAAAACATCATTTAGTGGAAAGAAAAAATTATTTTTTAATTTTCATAGCGCTACATTCTAAACTTTAGTGAAACAATTGGGGGTTAAAAGTGCTCACCACACATCTAGATAAGTTCCTTAGGGGGTCTTCTTTCCAAAATGGTGTCACTTGTGGGGGTTTCCACTGTTTAGGCACGTCAGGGGCTCTCCAAACACGACATGGGTTCCGATCTCAATTCCAGACAAATTTGCATTGAAAAGTCAAATGGCGCTCCTTCCCTTCCGAGCTCTGCCATGCGCCCAAACAGTGGTTTATCCCCGTATATGAAGTATCAGCGTACTCAGGACAAATTGCACAACAACTTTTGGCATCCAATTTATCCTGCTACCCTTGGAAAAATAAAAAATTTTGGGCAAAAAGATCATTTTTTGTGAAAATTAATATTAATTTTTTTTTACGGCTCTACATTATAAACTTCTGTGAAGCACTTGGAGGTTCAAAGTGCTCACCACACATCTAGATTAGTTCCTTAGAGGCTCTACTTTCCAAAATGGTGTCACTTGTGGGGGTTTCCACTGTTTAGGCACGTCAGGGGCTCTCCAAACACGACAGGGTTCCGATCTCAATTCCAGACAATTTTGCATTGAAAAGTCAAATGGCGCTCCTTCCCTTCCGAGCTCTGCCATGCGCCCAAACAGTGGTTTATCCCCATATATGAAGTATCAGCGTACTCAGGACAAATTGCACAACAACTTTTGGGGTCCAATTTATCCTGCTACCCTTGGGAAAATAAAACATTTGGGGCAAAAAGATCATTTTTGTGAAAATTAATATTAATTTTTTTTTACGGCTCTACATTATAAACTTCTGTGAAGCACTTGGAGGTTCAAAGTGCTCAACACACATCTAGATAAGTTCCTTAGGGGGTCTTCTTTCCAAAATGGTGTCACTTGTGGGGGTTTCCACTGTTTAGGCACGTCAGGGGCTCTCCAAACACGACATGGGTTCCGATCTCAATTCCAGCCAATTTTGCATCGAAAAGTCAAATGGCGCTCCTTCCCTTCCGAGCTCTGCCATGCGCCCAAACAGTGGTTTACCCCCACATATGGGGTATCAGCGTACTCAGGACAAATTGCACAACAACTTTTGGGGTCCAATTTATCCTGCTACCCTTGGGAAAATAAAAAATTTGGGGCAAAAATATCATTTTTGTGAAAATTAATATTAATTTTTTTTTACGGCTCTACATTATAAACTTCTGTGAAGCACTTGGAGGTTCAAAGTGCTCACCACACATCTAGATAAGTTCCTTAGGGGGTCTTCTTTCCAAAATGGTGTCACTTGTGGGGGTTTCCACTGTTTAGGCACGTCAGGGGCTCTCCAAACACGACATGGGTTCCGATCGCAATTCCAGACAATTTTGCATTGAAAAGTCAAATGGCGCTCCTTCCCTTCCGAGCTCTGCCATGTGCCCAAAGATTGGTTTACCCCAACATGTGGGGTATCGGCGTACTCAGGACAAATTGTACAACGACTTTTTTGGTCCAATTTCTCCTGTTACCCTTAATAAAATAAAACAAATTGGATCTGAAGTAAAAATTTTGTGAAAAAAAAGTTAAATGTTCAATTTTTTTTAAACATTCCAAAAATTCCTGTGAAGCACCTGAAGGGTTAATAAACTTTTTTAATGTGGTTTTGAGTACCTTGAGGGGTGCAGTTTTTAGAATGGTGTCACTTTTGGGCATTTTCTGTCATATAGACCCCTCAAATTCACTTCAAGTGTGAGGTGGTCCGTAAAAAAAATGGTTTTGCAAATTTTGTTGCAAAAATGAGAAATCGCTTTTCAACTTTTAACCCTTATAACTCCCTAACAAAAAAAAATTATGTTTCCAAAATTGTGCTGATGTAAAGCAGACATGTGGGAAATGTTGTTTATTAACTATATTATGTGATATAACTCTCTAATTTAAGGGCATAAAAACGAAAAATTTGAAAATTGCAAAATTTTCATAATTTTCGACAAATTTCTGTTTTTTTCACAAATAAATGCAAGTCATATCGAAGAAGTTTTACCACTATCATAAAGTACAATATGTCACGAGAAAACAATCTCAGAATCACCAAGATCCGTTGAAGCGTTTCAGAGTTATGACCTCATAAAGTGACAGTGGTCAGAATTGTAAAAATTGGCCGTGTCAGTTAGGTGAAAACAGGCTTCGGGGTGAAGGGGTTAAAATAATAAAAGGAAATTTTTAAGAAAATAATTTATGGACTACAACTCCGTTGTTTTTTTTGTAGGATATATGATATGGGAGTGTCCTTATATATCTTGTACTGGTTGTTTTTACATTGCCGGCCTATATGGATTGCTAAGATATATCAGGGGTTTTTTCTTATACATATACTAGATGGCAGCCCGATTCTAAAGAATCGGGAGTCTAGAATCCATATATACTTTATTTATTCAAATGTAAGAATAATACAATTAATAAATAATAGTAAGAAAGAACAAAAAATGGCTGCACTCACCAGCTCTTGACAATTCTTGTTATTTAAGGTACAGTTACACAGGATCCATGAACATGCTTATGAGGGGAGTGATGAAAGACATCAGACAACAACTTTGCGTGTTGTGGCAAATGCCACAACAACGGTTCTTTGCTTAAGAACAATAATGTAAATAATAAATAATATGTATCAATAACTATGTATATTGGTATTTTCTTTCTTGGCACAAATTGCAGGAAGTAGTATTCTAGGCAATTATATATTAGATGGGCATTTCCTGAAGGAAATACATGGTGCTTGAACAGCGCTACCAGCTTTACAGCAGCACTTTTCACACACGGGACTGGGGGGCGCGCTTACTTTTGCACCCGGGGCCGGGGGCGCGCTTACTTTTGCACCCGGGGGCGCACTTACTTTTGCACCCGGAGGCGCACTTACTTTTGCACCCGGGGGCGCACTTACTTTTGCACCCGGGGGCGCACTTACTTTTGCACCCGGGGGCGCACTTAATTTTGCACCCGGGGGCGCATTTACTTTTGGGGCCGCACTTACTTTTGGTGGGCGGGGCTCCTCGGCCTCCGATTTGGTTGGTGGGGCCCCTCGTCCTCCGATTTGGTGGGTGGGGACCCTCGGCCTCCGATTTGGTGGGCGGGGACCGGCCTCCGATTTGGTGGGCGGGGACCCTCGGCCTCCGATTTGGTGGGCAGGGACCCTCGACCTCCGATTTGGTGGGCGGGGACCCTCGGCCTCCGCTTTGGTACGCGGGGCCCCTCGGCCTCCGATTTGGTGGGCGGGGTCCCTCTGCCTCCGCTTTGGTGGGCGGGGCCGCTCGGCCTTCGATTTGGTGGGCGGGGCTCCTCGGCCTCCGATTTGGTTGGTGGGGCCCCTCGGCCTCCGATGTGGTGGGCGGGGCCCCTCGGCCTCCGATGTGGTGGTCGGGGCCCCTCGGCCTCCGCTTTGGTGGGCGGGGCGGGGCCCCTCGGCCTCCGATGTGGTGGTCGGGGCCCCTCGGCCTCCGCTTTGGTGGGCGGGGCTGGGCCCCCGGCCTCCGCTTTGGTGGGCGGGGACCCTCGGCCTTCGATTTGGTGGGCGGGGCTCCTCGGCCTCCGATTTGGTGGGCGGGGACCCTCGGCCTCCGATTTGGTGGGCGGGGACCCTCGGCCTCCGATTTGGTGGGCGGGGCCCCTCGGCCTCCGATTTGGTGGGCGGGGCCCCTCGGCCTCCGATTTGGTGGGCGGGGCCTCTCGGCCTCCGATGTGGTGGTCGGGGCCCCTCGGCCTCCGATGTGGTGGGCGGGGCCGGGCCCCTCGGCCTCTGCTTTGGTGGGCGGGGCCGCTCGGCCTTCGATTTGTTGGGCGGGGCTCCTCGGCATCCGATTTGGTGGGCGGGGCCCCTTGGCCTCCGATTTGGTTGGTGGGGCCCCTCGGCCTCCGATTTGGTGGGCGGGGACCCTCGGCCTCCGATTTGGTGGGCGGGGACCCTCGGCCTCCGATTTGGTGGGCGGTGACCCTCGGCCTCCAATTTGGTGGGTGGGGACCCTCGGCCTCCGATTTGGTGGGCGGGGCCCCTCGGCCTCCGATTTGGTGGGCGGGGCCCCTCGGCCTCCGATTTGGTGGGCGGGGCCCCTCGGCCTCCGATGTGGTGGGCGGGGCCCCTCGGCCTCCGATGTGGTGGGCGGGGCCCCTCGGCCTCCGATGTGGTGGGTGGGGCCCCTCGGCCTCCACTTTGGTGGGCGGGGCCAGGCCCCTCGGCCTCCGCTTTGGTGGGCGGGGCCGCTCGGCCTTCGATTTGGTGGGCGGGGCTCCTCGGCCTCCGATTTGGTTGGCGAAGCCCCTCGGCCTCCGATTTGGTTGGCGGGGCCCCTCGGCCTCCGATTTGGTGGGCGGGGACTCTCGGCCTCCGATTTGGTGGGCGGGGACCCTCGGCCTCCGATTTGGTGGGCGGGGACCCTCGGCCTCCGATTTGGTGGGCGGGGACCCTCGGCTTCCGATTTGGTGGTCGGGGACCCTCGGCCTCCGCTTTGGTGGGCGGGGCCCCTCGGCCTCTGATTTGGTGGGCGGGGTCCCTCTGCCTCCGATTTGGTGTGCGGGGACCCTCGGCCTCCGCTTTCGTGGGCGGGGCCCCTCGACCTTCGATTTTGTGGGCGGGGCTCCTCGGCCTCCGATTTGGTCGGTGGGGCCCCTCGGCCTCCAATTTGGTGGGCGGGGACCCTCGGCCTCCGATTTGGTGGGCAGGGACCCTCGGCCTCCGATTTGGTGGTCGGGAACCCTCGGCCTCCGATTTGGTTGGCGAAGCCCCTCGGCCTCCGATTTGGTTGGCGGGGCCCCTCGGCCTCCGATTTGGTGGGCGGGGACTCTCGGACTCCGATTTGATGGGCGGGGACCCTCGGCCTCCGATTTGGTGGGCGGGGACCCTCGGCCTCCGATTTGGTGGGCAGGGACCCTCGGCCTCCGATTTGGTGGTCGGGGACCCTCGGCCTCCGCTTTGGTGGGCGGGGCCCCTCTACCTTCGATTTGGTGGGCGGGGCTCCTCGGCCTCCGATTTGGTTGGTGGGGCCCCTCGGCCTCCAACTTGGTGGGCGGGGACCCTCGGCCTCCGATTTGGTGGGCGGGGACCCTCGGCCTCCGCTTTGGTGGGTGGGGCCCGTCGGCCTCCGATTTGGTGGGCGGGGCCCCTCGGCCTCCGATTTGGATGGTGTGGACCCTCGGCCTCCGATTTGGTGGGCGGTGCCCCTCGGCCTCCGATTTGGTTGGCGGGGCCCCTCGGCCTCCGATTTGGTCGGCGGGGACTCTCGGCCTCCGATTTGGTGGGCGGGGACCCTCGGCCTCCAATTTGGTGGGCGGGAACCCTCGGCCTCCAATTTGGTGGGCAGGGACCCTCGGCCTCCGATTTGGTGGGCGGGGACCCTCGGCCTCCGCTTTGGTGGGTGGGGCCCGTCGGCCTCCGATTTGGTGGGCGGGGCCCCTCGGCCTCCGATTTGGATGGTGTGGACCCTTGGCCTCCGATTTGGTGGGCGGTGCCCCTCGGCCTCCGATTTGGTTGGCGGGGCCCCTCGGCCTCCGATTTGGTGGGCGGGGACTCTCGGCCTCCGATTTGGTGGGCGGGGACCCTCGGCCTCCGATTTGGTGGGCGGGGACCCTCGGCCTCCAATTTGGTGGGCGGGGACCCTCGGCCTCCGATTTGGTGGGCGGGGACCCTCGGCCTCCGATTTGGTGGGCGGGGACCCTCGGCCTCCGATTTGGTGGGCGGGGCCCCTTGGCCTCCGATGTGGTGGGCGGGGCCCCTCGGCCTCCGCTTTGGTGGGCGGGGCCAGGCCCTTCGGCCTCCGCTTTGGTGGGCGGGGCCGCTCGGCCTTCGATTTGGTGGGCGGGGCTCCTCGGCCTCCGATTTGGTTGGCGAAGCCCCTCGGCCTCCGATTTGGTTGGCGGGGCCCCTCGGCCTCCGATTTGGTGGGCGGGGACTCTCGGCCTCCGATTTGGTGGGCGGGGACCCTCGGCCTCCGATTTGCTGGGCGGGGACCCTCGGCCTCCGATTTGGTGGGCAGGGACCCTCGGCCTCCGCTTTGGTGGGCGGGGCCCCTCGGCCTCCGATTTGGTGGGCGGGGTCCCTCTGACTCCGATTTGGTGTGCGGGGACCCTCGGCCTCCGCTTTTGTGGGCGGGGCCCCTCGACCTTCGATTTGGTGGGCGGGGCCCCTCGGCCTCCGATTTGGATGGTGTGGACCCTCGGCCTCCGATTTGGTGGGCGGGGACCCTCGGCCTCCGATTTGGTGGGCGGGGACCCTCGGCCTCCGATTTGGTGGGCGGGGACCCTCGGCCTCCGATTTGGTGGGCGGGGACCCTCGGCCTCCGATTTGGTGGGCGGGGACCCTCGGCCTCCGATTTGGTGGGCGGGGACCCTCGGCCTCCGATTTGGTGGGCGGGGACCCTCGGCCTCCGATTTGGTGGGCGGGGCCCCTCGGCCTCCGATTTGGTGGGCGGGGCCCCTCGGCCTCCGCTTTGGTGGGCGGGGCTGGGCCCCTCGGACTCCGCTTTGGTGGGCGGGGCCGCTCGGCCTTCGATTTGGTGGGCGGGGCTCCTCGGCCTCCGATTTGGTTGGCGGGGCCCCTCGGCCTCCGATTTGGTTGGCGGGGCCCCTCGGCCTCCGATTTGGTGTGTGCTCTGCCTGGGGCCACTGTGCTCTGCCTGGGGCCCCATATGCTGCCTGAGGCCCCTGTGCTCTGCCTGGGGCCCCATATGCTGCCTGGGGCCCCTGTGCTCTGCCTGGGGCCCCTGTGCTCTGCCTGGGTCCCCCTGTTCTGCCTGGGGCCCCTGTGCTCTGCCTGGGGCCACTGTGCTCTGCCTGGGGCCCCATGTTCTGCCTGGGGCCACTGTGCTCTGCCTGGGGCCCCATAAGCAGCCTGGGGCCCCTGTGCTCTGCCTGGGACCACTGTGCTCTGCCTGGGGCCCCATATGCTGCCTGGGGCCCCTGTGCTCTGCCTGGGGCCACTGTGCTCTGCCTGGGGCCCCATATGCTGCCTGGGGCCACTGTGCTCTGCCTGGGGCCCCATATGCTGCCTGGGGCCCCTGTGCTCTGCCTGGGGCCCCATATGCTGCCTGGGGCCCCTGTGCTCTGCCTGGGTGTAGGACACTGGTGACGTCACTTATCTCCGGACATTAGCTCCGGACATTAGCTCCGGACATTAGCTCCGGACATTATCTCCGGACATTAGCTCCGGACAAAGCCACGGAAGTTGGCACAAATTGCAGGAAGTAGTATTCTAGGCAATTATATATTAGATACACGTGGTTGAAATTGTTGGTACCCCTCGTTTAAATGACAGAAAAACCCACAATGGTCACAGAAATAACTTGAATCTGACAAAAGTAATAATAAATAAAAAAAACTATTCCACAGAATTAAAAAAAAAATAAAACTCATGAAATAGGCCTGAACAGAAATGATAGTACCCTTAACTTAATATTTTGTTGCACAACCTTTTGAGGCAATCACTGCAATCAAACAATTCCTGTAACTGTCAATGAGACTTCTACACCTCTCGACAGGTATTTTGGCCCATTCCTCAGGAGCAAACTGCTCCACTTGTCTCGTGAAGGCTGCCTTTTCCAGACGGCATGTTTCAGCTCTTTCCAAAGATGCTCAATAGGATTTAGGTCAGGGCTCATAGAAGGTCACTTCAGAATAGTCCAATGTTTTGATCTTAGCCATTCTTGGATGTTTTTAGCTGTGTGTTTTGGGTCATTATCCTGTTGCAGTACCCATGACCTGCGACTGAGACCAAGCTGTAATAATTATAGGGGATAACTCAGGAGACTCTTTGCGTGGAACAAGACAACTACAGGACACAGTTTTATAAGTGGTAAAGTCTATATTATCACATGCTGATTCAAACAGGTGCAGAGAGAAACTCAAGTCCACAACACTTGGTGTAAATATTAAACGCAGCTTAGCAGTCTATAGGAAAATTCAGAGGAAAATGCAATCACGCAGAAAGTCTATGAAGCACAATTATTCTTGAGGATACTTGACACGAATAAGTCCTTGTTTTAGTCCAAACACAGATAGATAAGCTTATAAGGCAGTTCAAATAATATCTTAGCTCAACCAGGGAGGCCTGGGTAATAGTCTCAGGTTTTTGCAGAGCAGCAACAGCTTACATGACCAGCAAATGCAGATGGAAGTAAACATGAGCAGCAGATGAAGGAGGATTACTGGAAACTGGTATATGCAGCAGGAACTCAGAGCAGAGTAGCAGGATCACCACACAGGTTCACAGGAGCAGGTATATAGCCAGGGAGTCATCAGGGTCAGGAGCTGGATGCAAGGCAGAATACTCTAGCACAGACTGAAGGCTGGGGTGGAGTTTTATAGCAGGAAGACACAGTGCACATGAGACCAAAGATGCCATCTTGGAAAAGGGCAGTAATGCACAAAAGGTAATAAAAAATGTTCAGAGTCCTGACATTACTCCCTCCTTAGAAGCGGCCTCAGGACGATCCTGGACCTGGTTTCTCAGGGAATTTCTGATGAAAACGAGAAATCTTCTGTTGGGCATTGATGTTTTCCACAGGTTCCCAAGAGTCTTCCTCAGGGGGATATCCCTGCCAGCTTATCAGATATTGGAGCCGATTCCTGCGAATCCTGGAATCAACAATTTCCTCCACCAAAAATTGTTCCTGCCCATCAATCACCACAGGCTGCTGAGGTGGCACAACACGTCCCTGGAAGGTATTGGGATATACAGGCTTTAGTAAAGATACATGAAAAACGATATACCTTCATAGTCCTAGGCAGCTTCAGCCGGCAGGCCACAGAGCTCACAATACCATTGATCTTGAAAGGGCCAATGAATTTCTGTCCAAGTTTTTGTGAAGGAATGTTTAACTTCAGATTCTTAGTTGCTAACCACACGGAATCTCCTACCTTGAACATGGGTGCAGGTTTACGGAATCTATCAGCTGATCTCTTATAACGTTCTTGAGCTGTGGTCAAGGATTTCTTCAGAACCTCCAGATTTTGCCTCATCGCAGTCAGCCTTTCCTCCAGTGCCAGAACCGGAGAATTAATTGGAGACCTAGGTAAGATACACGGATGATAGCCCAGACTGGCAAAGAAAGGTGTAAATTTTGTGGAGGCGCTCTGAGAATTGTTATATGAAAATTCAGCTAACGGCAGCAACTCCAACCAATCATCCTGGAGATGGCTGACATAGCATCTTAGATATTGTTCCAGCGTCTGGTTGGTACGCTGAGTCTGACAATTTGTCTGGGGATGGTAAGCGGAAGAGAGACAGACATTAATATTTAGTGCAGAGCAAAACCCCTTCCAGAATCTTGAAGTGAACTGTACTCCACGATCAGAGATGATCTCATCCGGAACCCCATACAACCAAAAGACATTCTGTATAACCAAGTTCACTGTATCTTTAGCTGAGGGGAGGCTGGTGCATGGAACAAAATGAGCAGCTTTAGTCAGGCGATCAACTACTACCTTGATTGTATTCATGCCCCCCGATGTAGGCAGCTCCACAATAAAGTCCATTGATATAGACCCCCAAGGGCGGGACGGAACAGGTAATGGTTGTAGAAGACCCCTAGGAGCACATGAGGAGTCTTGTAACGAGCACATACCTCGCAAGAGAGAACATAGTCCTTGGTATCCTTCAGGCAAGTTGGCCACCAGAAGAATTGGCTCAGGAACTCTTGTGTCTTCTGTACCCCCCTGTGACCAGCCAACTTGGAGTCATGTACCAACTTGAGGATCTGCAGACGGACAACCTCAGGGACGTAGATACGTCAATCTCTGAACCACATGCCACCCTTAAAGACAAGATTAATATCCACAGGAGGGTTGGCCAGAAATACATCACCGTCATAGGCCTCCCTGCAATCCTTCCACAAGTCCTAATCGTGGATAACTCCGATGAAATTGGCATAAAATAGAATGGTCTTGGACGGGGCTCCAGGTACGGAATCCGCAGCATGGATTCGGGATAAAGCATCAGCCTTCCCATTACGAAAACCTGGACGGTACGAGATAACAAAGTTAAATTGATTTAAAAATAAGTTCCAACGAGCCTGACGAGGAGAAAGACATCTAGCAGATCTAAGGAACTCTAAATTGCAATGGTCAGTTAGCACTATGATCTCTTGTGCAGCTCCTTGTAGATGATGCCTCCATTCTTTGAAAGACGCAATAATAGCCAGCAATTCCTTGTCTCCCACATCGTAATTCTTCTCTTCTGAGGTTTGTCTATGGGAAAAGAAAGCACAAGGATGTAGCAGACCCTTCTCTCCAGTTCTTTGGGAGAGAATAGCCCCCAAAGCATTATCAGAAGCGTCCACCTCCACAATGAAAGTAAGTGTTGGATCTGGGTGTATCAACAGCGGTGCTGATGTGAAACAGATCTTAAGCCGATCAAAAGCTTCTTGAGCCTGTGATGACTACTTAAAGGGCTATTCCTTCTTTTTCAAGGAAGTAATGGGACGGACAATATCAGAAAAATTTCGAATGAAGCGTCTGTAGAAATTTGCAAAACCAATAAAACTTTGGACCTCCTTAAGGTTCTTGGGTACCGGCCAGTCAAGGATAGCCTGAATCTTACCAGATTCAATATTCAGCCCCTGGGGAGAGATGATTTAACCTAAGAACTGTGTTGTGAATTCCGTTCTCGGGCTCCCTCCTGTGGTCATGAGTGGTACTGTGTGAGTTTGTTCTTGGGCTCCCTCTGGTGGCCTTTAGCGATATGGCTGGTCTTGGCTGGGCTCAGCTGCTTCATTTCCTGCTATGCTGGGCCTATTTAGCTCACCTGGACCTTCATTTGTTGCCTGCTGTCGGTGTATTCAGTCCTGATTCTGAGCTCTCCTGAATATTCCTTGTGACCAGTCTCCTGCTGGAGAAGCTAAGTTTGCTTGTTCATTTTGCTCATTATTTCCTTGAAAACGTTTCTCAGTATATGATGAGTTCAGTCCAGCTTGCTTTTATGTGATTTTTCGCTTGCTGGTTAGTTCTGGGGTGCAGAGTGCGCCCCTCACATCGTGAGTCGGTGTGGGGGTTCTTGTATTCTCTGCGTGGTTTATTTTTGATAGTTTTTGTACTGACCGCACAGATTCCTATCTATTTTCTGTCTATCTAGTGTTAGCGGGCCTCATTTGCTAAACCTGTTTCATTTCTACGTTTGTATTTTCCCCTTAACTCACCATTATTATTTGTGGGGGGCTGTCTAAAACTTTGGGGTTATTTCTCTGAGGCAAGTGAGGTCTTTGCTTTCTCTCTAGGGGCAGTCAGTTTCTCAGGCTGTGAAGAGGCGTCTAGGTTTTTAGGTAACACTCCACGGCTGCCTTTAGTGTGTGTGGATAGGATCAGGATTGCGGTCAGTATAGCTTCCACATCCCCAGAACTTGTCCTAACATTCTGGTTATATGTATCAGGTCAGTTTTGAGATCCTACCACCGGATCATAACAGTACAGCAGGCCACAAAGTGTTAATGCAGCAGAAGAGGGAGAAGAGAAATCCTGAAGTCATTTTTTTTTTCTGCACTGTGTTTAGCTTCTCTCCTCCCCTTAATCTCTGGGTGGTTCTGAATTCAGTTGCAGATATGGACATTCAGAGTCTGTCTTCTAGTGTGGATCATCTCACTGCAAGGGTACAGGGCACTCAGGATTATGTAGTCCGCAGTCCTATGTCAGAGCCTAAAATACCAATTCCTGAGCTGTTCTCTGGAGATAGATCTAGGTTTTTGAACTTTAAGAATAATTGTAAGTTATTCCTTTCTCTGAGACCTCGCTCCTCTGGTGACTCTGTTCAGCAAGTTAAAATTGTTATTTCTTTGTTACGGTGTGACCCTCAAGATTGGGCATTCTCTCTGGCGCCAGGAGATCCTGCATTGCTAAATGTGGATGCGTTTTTTCTGGCGCTTGGATTGCTTTATGAGGAACCAAATCTGGTAGACCAAGCAGAGAAGGTTTTGTTGGCTCTCTCTCAGGGTCAAGATGAAGCAGAGGTTTACTGTCAGAAGTTTAGGAAGTGGTCTGTGCTCACTCAATGGAATGAGTGCGCCCTGGCGGCGATTTTCAGAAAGGGTCTGAAGCCCTTAAAGATGTTATAGTGGGGTTCCCCACGCCTGCGGGTCTGAATGAGTCAATTTCTTTGGCCATTCAGATTGATCGGCGTTTGCGGGAGCGCAAACCTGTGCACCATCTGGCGGTATTTTCTGAGCAGAAACTTGAGCCTATGCAATGCGACAGGATTCTGACCAGAGTTGAACGGCAAAACCACAGACGTCAGAATGGGTTGTGCTTTTACTGTGGTGATTCTGCTCATGTTATCTCAGAGTGTTCTAAGAGCACAAGAAGGTTCGCCAAGTCTGTCACCATTGGTACTGTACAACCTAAATTCATTTTGTCTGTTACCTTGATTTGCTCTCTGTCATCCTACTCAGTTATGGCTTTTGTGGATTCAGGTGCCGCCCTGAATTTGATGGATTTGTCATTTGCCAGGCGCTGTGGTTTTATCTTGGAGCCTTTGCAATTCCCTATCCCACTAAAGGGAATTGATGCTACGCCATTGGCCAAGAATAAACCTCAGTACTGGACTCAAGTGACCATGTGCATGGCTCCTGCACATCAGGAGGTAATTCGCTTTCTTGTGCTACATAATTTGCATGATGTTGTCGTGTTGTGTCTGCCATGGCTGCAGGCTCATAATCCTGTCATGGATTGGAAAGCAATGTCTGTGTCAAGTTGGGGTTGCCAGGGAATTCATGGCGATGCTCCTTTGGTGTCAATTGCTTCTTCTACTCCTTCTGAAGTCCCTGAATTTTTGTCGGACTACCAGGATGTATTTGATGAGCCCAAATCCAGTGCCCTACCTGTTGTGAATTTGGTTTCTGGGCTCCCCCGGTGGTCACTGGTGGTACTGAACGTGGGTTTGTCATCTCCTCTGTTCACGTGTTTCCATCAGGATGTGGGAGTTTCTATTTAGCCTTGCTCCTCAGTCATTTCTATGCCGGCCAACAATGTTACCAGAAGCATTTCTGTTGCATGTTCCTGCTCCTAGACTACTTTCAGCTAAGTTGGATTTTTGTCCTAAGTTTGTTTGCATTTTTGTTCCAGTTCTCTGTGTTTGAATATTTCTGATACTGGAAGCTCTTGTGAACTGAAATTGCCACTCTGGTGTCATGAGTTGATATTGGAGTTCTAAAGTAATTTCAGGATGGAATTTTGAATAGGGTTTTCAGCTGGCCGTGAAGTCCCCTTTTCTGTCTTCCTTCTATCTAGTAAGCGGACCTCAATTTTGCTAAACCTATTTTCATACTTCGTATGTCAATTTCCTCTAATATCACCGACAATATTTGTGGGGGCTACTGTCCGCCTTATGGGGAAAATTTCTCTAGAGGTGAGCCAGGTCTGTATTTTCCTCTGCTAGGGTCAGTCAGTTCTCCGGCTGGTGCTGGGCGTCTAGGGATAAAACGTAGGCACGCTACCTGGCCACTTTCAGTTGTTGTGATAGGTTTAGCTCACGGTCAGCTCGAGTTCCCATCTTCCAAGAGCTAGTCCTTTTTGTATGCTCAACTATGTTCTCTGTGTGTTGAGAACCATGACAGTTTGGCCGGCCAAGGGTTAAAATAATTGGCTGAAGAAAGGAGAGAATTAGAAGTCTGCAGAGAATTTTTTTTTTTTCCCTGAGTTTGCTTCTCTGCTTATACTGCAGCCTTCGTCTCTCTCTCCTTCTAATCCTTGAATGGCTCTGATCTCACCTGATTAAAATGGATCCTCAGAGTTTAGCTACTGGATTGAGTAATCTCGCTAATAAGGTTCAAAGTTTACAGGATTTTGTTATTCATGCTCCAATATCTGAACCTAGAATCCCTTTACCTGAATTTTTCTCCGGGGATAGATCTCGCTTTCAGAATTTCAAACATAATTGTAAATTGTTTTTGTCTCTGAGATCTCGCTCCGCTGGAGATCCTGCACAGCAGGTCAGGATTGTAATTTCCTTACTCCGGGGCGACCCTCAGGATTGGGCATTTGCTTTGGCACCAGGGGATCCTGCGTTGCTCAATGTGGATGCGTTTTTTCTAGCTTTGGGGTTGCTTTATGAGGAACCCCATTTGGAGATTCAGGCTGAAAAAGCCTTGATGGCCCTGTCCCAGGGTACAGATGAGGCGGAAATATACTGCCAAAAATTTCGTAGGTGGTCTGTGCTTACTCAGTGGAATGAGTGCGCCCTGGCGGCGATTTTCAGAGAGGGTCTCTCTGATGCCATTAAGGATGTTATGGTGGGGTTCCCTGTGCCTGCAGGTCTGAATGAGTCCATGACAATGGCTATTCAGATTGATCGGCGTTTGCGGGAGCGCAAACCTGTGCACCATTTGGCGGTGTCTACTGAGAAGGCGCCAGAGAATATGCAATGTGATAGAATTCTGTCTAGAAGCGAACGGCAGAACTTTAGGCGAAAAAATGGGTTATGCTTCTATTGTGGTGATGCAACTCATGTTATATCAGCATGCTCTAAACGTACAAAGAAGGTTGATAAGTCTGTTTGAATCAGCACTTTACAGTCTAAGTTTATTCTATCTGTGACCCTGATTTGCTCTTTATCGTCAATTACCGCGGACGCTTATGTCGACTCTGGCGCCGCTTTGAGTCTTATGGATTGGTCCTTTGCCAAATGCTGTGGTTATGATTTAGAGCCTTTGGAAGTTCCTATACCTCTGAAGGGTATTGACTCCACGCCATTGGCTAGTAATAAACCACAATACTGGACACAATTGACTATGCGTATTAATCCGGATCACCAGGAGATTATTCGCTTTCTTGTATTGTATAATCTACATGATGTTTTGGTGCTTGGATTGCCATGGCTGCAATCTCATAACCCAGTCCTCGACTGGAAAGCAATGTCTGTGTTAAGCTGGGGATGTCAGGGGACTCATGGGGACGTACCTTTGGTTGCCATTTCGTCGTCTGTTCATTCTGAGATTCCGGAATTCTTATCTGATTATCGTGACGTTTTTGAGGAACCTAAACTTGGTTCACTGCCTCCGCACAGAGATTGCGATTGTACAATAGATCTGATTCCGGGCAGTAAGTTTCCAAAAGGTCGTTTATTTAATCTGTCTGTGCCTGAACATGCTGCTATGCATGAATATATTAAGGAGTCCTTGGAAAAGGGACATATTCGTCCTTCGTCATCTCCTTTAGGAGCCGGCTTTTTCTTTGTATCTAAAAAGGATGGCTCTTTGAGGCCGTGTATTGATTATCGGCTTTTGAATAAAATCACGATTAAATATCAGTACCCTTTGCCATTGCTTACTGATTTGTTTGCTCGCATAAAGGGGGCCAAGTGGTTCTCTAAGATTGATCTTCGTGGGGCGTATAATTTATTGCGAATTAAGCAGGGGGACGAGTGGAAAACCGCATTTAATACGCCTGAGGGTCATTTTGAGTATTTAGTAATGCCTTTTGGTCTTTCAAATGCCCCTTCAGTCTTTCAGTCCTTTATGCATGACATTTTCCGTGAATATTTGGATAAATTTATGATTGTGTATTTGGATGATATTTTGATTTTTTCGGATGACTGGGACTCTCATGTCCAGCAGGTCAGGAAGGTTTTTCAGGTTTTGCGCTCTAATTCCTTGTGTGTAAAGGGTTCTAAGTGCATTTTTGGGGTTCAAAAGATTTCTTTTTTGGGGTATATTTTTTCCCCCTCTTCCATTGAGATGGATCCTGTCAAGGTTCAGGCTATTTGCGATTGGACGCAACCCTCTTCTCTTAAGAGCCTTCAGAAATTCTTGGGCTTTGCTAATTTCTACCGTCGATTTATAGCTGGGTTTTCTGATGTTGCTAAACCACTGACTGATTTGACTAAGAAGGGTGCTGATGTTGCTGATTGGTCCCCTGCTGCTGTGGAGGCCTTTCGGGAGCTTAAGCGCCGCTTTTCTTCCGCCCCTGTATTGCGTCAGCCTGATGTTACTCTTCCTTTTCAGGTTGAGGTCGACGCTTCAGAAATTGGAGCTGGGGCGGTTTTGTCGCAGAAAAGTTCCGACTGCTCCGTGATGAGACCTTGCGTGTTCTTTTCTCGTAAATTTTCGCCCGCGGAGCGAAATTATGATATTGGTAATTGTGAACTCTTAGCTATGAAGTGGGCTTTTGAGGAATGGCGTCATTGGCTTGAGGGGGCTAGACATCAGGTGGTGGTATTGACCGACCACAAGAATTTGATTTATCTTGAGTCTGCCAGGCGCCTGAATCCTAGACAGGCGCGCTGGTCGTTATTTTTCTCTCGGTTTAATTTTGTGGTTTCATACCTACCAGGTTCTAAAAATGTGAAGGCGGATGCCCTTTCTAGGAGTTTTGAGCCTGATTCTCCTGGTAATTCTGAACCTACGGGTATCCTTAAGGAGGGAGTGATTTTATCTGCTGTTTCCCCAGACCTGCGACGGGCCTTGCAGGAGTTTCAGGCGGATAGACCTGATCGTTGCCCGCCTGGTAGAATGTTTGTTCCTGATGATTGGACCAGTAGAGTCATCTCGGAGGTCCACTCTTCTGCGTTGGCAGGGCATCCTGGAATCTTTGGTACCAGGGAGTTGGTGGCTAGGTCCTTCTGGTGGCCTTCCCTGTCACGAGATGTGCGAGGTTTTGTGCAGTCTTGTGATGTTTGTGCTCGGGCCAAGTCTTGTTGTTCTCGGGCTAGTGGATTGTTGTTGCCCTTGCCTATTCCGAAGAGGCCTTGGACTCACATCTCGATGGATTTTATTTCTGATCTCCCTGTTTCTCAGAAGATGTCTGTCATCTGGGTGGTGTGTGACCGTTTCTCTAAGATGGTCCATTTGGTTCCCTTGCCTAAGTTGCCTTCCTCATCCGAGTTGGTTCCTCTGTTTTTTCAAAATGTGGTTCGCTTGCATGGTATTCCGGAGAATATCGTTTCTGACAGGGGGACCCAATTCGTGTCTAGATTTTGGCGAGCGTTCTGCGCTAGGATGGGCATTGATTTGTCTTTTTCGTCTGCTTTCCATCCTCAGACTAATGGCCAGACCGAGCGAACTAATCAGACCTTGGAGACTTATTTGAGGTGTTTTGTCTCTGCGGATCAGGATGATTGGGTTGCCTTCTTGCCCTTGGCGGAGTTTGCCCTCAATAATCGGGCTAGTTCTGCCACTTTGGTTTCTCCTTTCTTCTGTAATTCGGGGTTTCATCCTCGTTTCTCTTCCGCTCAGGTGGAGCCTTCGGATTGTCCTGGAGTGGATGCTGTGGTGGAGAGGTTGCATCGGATTTGGGGGCAGGTGGTGGACAGTTTGAAGTTGTCCCAGGAGAAGACTCAGCATTTTGCCAACCGCCGTCGTCGTGTTGGTCCTCGTCTTTGTGTTGGGGATTTGGTGTGGTTATCTTCTCGGTTTGTCCCTATGAAGGTTTCTTCTCCTAAGTTTAAGCCTCGGTTCATCGGCCCGTACAAGATATTGGAGATTCTTAACCCTGTGTCCTTTCGTTTGGACCTCCCTGCATCTTTTTCTATTCATAATGTCTTCCATCGGTCATTGTTGCGCAGGTATGAGGTACCTGTTGTGCCTTCCGTTGAGCCTCCTGCTCCGGTGTTGGTTGAGGGTGAGTTGGAGTACGTTGTGGAGAAGATCTTGGACTCCCGTGTTTCCAGACGGAGACTTCAGTATTTGGTCAAGTGGAAGGGCTACGGTCAGGAGGATAATTCTTGGGTGACAGCCTCTGATGTTCATGCCTCCGATTTGGTCCGTGCCTTTCATAGGGCTCATCCTGATCGCCCTGGTGGTTCTGGTGAGGGTTCGGTGCCCCCTCCTTGAGGGGGGGTACTGTTGTGAATTTGGTTTCTGGGCTCCCCCGGTGGTCACTGGTGGTACTGAACGTGGGTTTGTCATCTCCTCTGTTCACCTGTTTCCATCAGGATGTGGGAGTTTCTATTTAGCCTTGCTCCTCAGTCATTTCTATGCCGGCCAACAATGTTACCAGAAGCATTTCTGTTGCATGTTCCTGCTCCTAGACTACTTTCAGCTAAGTTGGATTTTTGTCCTAAGTTTGTTTGCATTTTTGTTCCAGTTCTCTGTGTTTGAATATTTCTGAGACTGGAAGCTCTTGTGAACTGAAATTGCCACTCTGGTGTCATGAGTTGATATTGGAGTTCTAAAGTAATTTCAGGATGGAATTTTGAATAGGGTTTTCAGCTGACCGTGAAGTCCCCTTTTCTGTCTTCCTTCTATCTAGTAAGCGGACCTCAATTTTGCTAAACCTATTTTCATACTTCGTATGTCAATTTCCTCTAATATCACCGACAATATTTGTGGGGGCTACTGTCCGCCTTTTGGGGAAAATATCTCTAGAGGTGAGCCAGGTCTGTATTTTCCTCTGCTAGGGTCAGTCAGTTCTCCGGCTGGCGCTGGGCGTCTAGGGATAAAACGTAGGCACGCTACCCGGCCACTTTCAGTTGTTGTGATAGGTTTAGCTCACGGTCAGCTCGAGTTCCCATCTTCCAAGAGCTAGTCCTTTTTGTATGCTCAACTATGTTCTCTGTGTGTTGAGAACCATGACACCTACCTCCTCATAGGGATTGTGATTGTGCTATAAATCTGATTCCTGGTAGTAAGTTCCCTAAGGGACGACTTTTTAATTTATCTGTACCAGAACATGCCGCTATGCGGAGTTATATAAAGGAGTCCTTGGAGAAGGGGCATATTCGCTCGTCCTCGTCCCCTTTGGGTGCGGGGTTCTTTTTTGTGGCCAAGAAGGATGGTTCTTTGAGACCCTGTATAGATTATCGCCTTCTAAATAACATCACGGTCAAATTTCAGTACCCCTTGCCACTGTTGTCCGATCTGTTTGCCCGGATTAGGGGGGCCAGTTGGTTCACCAAGATAGATCTTCGAGGAGCGTATAATCTTGTGCGCATAAAGCGGGGTTATGAATGGAAAACAGCATTTAATACGCCTGAAGGCCATTTTGAGTACTTGGTGATGCCTTTTGGGCTTTCTAATGCCCCCTCTGTGTTTCAGTCCTTCATGCACGACATCTTCCGAGAGTATCTGGATAGATTTATGATTGTGTACCTGGATGATATTTTGGTCTTTTCTGATGATTGGGAGTCTCATGTGAAGCAGGTCAGGATGGTATTTCAGGTCCTGCGTGCCAATGCCTTGTTTGTGAAGGGCTCTAAATGTCTCTTCGGAGTCCAGAAGGTTTCCTTTTTGGGCTTTATTTTTTCTCCTTCTACTATTGAGATGGATCCAGTCAAGGTCCAGGCTATTCATGACTGGACTCAACCTACATCTGTGAAGAGTCTTCAGAAGTTCTTGGGTTTTGCTAATTTTTACCGTCGCTTCATCACTAATTTTTCTAGTGTGGTTAAGCCTTTGACGGATTTGACCAAGAAGGGTTCTGATGTGACGAATTGGTCTCCTGCGGCCGTGGAGGCCTTTCAGGAGCTGAAACGTCGGTTTTCTTCGGCTCCTGTCTTGCGCCAGCCCGATGTATCTCTTCCTTTTCAGGTCGAGGTTGATGCTTCTGAGATTGGAGCAGGGGCTGTCTTGTCGCAGAGAAGCTCTGATGCCTCTGTGATGAGACCATGTGCTTTCTTTTCAAGAAAGTTTTCACCTGCCGAGCGGAATTATGATGTTGGTAATCATGAGTTGTTGGCAATGAAGTGGGCATTTGAGGAGTGGCGACATTGGCTTGAAGGAGCCAAGCATCGTGTGGTGGTCTTGACGAATCACAAGAATTTGACTTATCTCGAGTCTGCCAAACGGTTGAATCCGAGACAGGCTCGATGGTCGCTGTTTTTCTCTCGTTTCGATTTCGTGGTTTCATATCTTCCAGATTCGAAAAACGTGAAGGCTGATGCCCTTTCTAGGAGTTTTGTACCTGACTCCCCGGAAGTTTCTGAACCGACTGGTGTCCTCAAAGAGGGGGTGATTTTGTCTGCCATCTCTCCTGATCTGCGACAGGTGTTGCAGGAGTTTCAGGCCAATAGACCTGACCGTTGTCCACCGGAGAGACTGTTTGTCCCGGACAGATGGACCAGTAGAGTTATTTCCGAGGTTCATTCTTCGGTGTTGGCGGGTCATCCTGGGATTTTTGGTACCAGGGATTTGGTGGCGAGGTCCTTTTGGTGGCCTTCCTTGTCGCGGGATGTGCGTTCCTTTGTGCAGTCCTGTGGGATTTGTGCTCGGGCCAAGCCTTGCTGTTCTCGTGCCAGTGGATTGCTTTTGCATTTGCCTGTCCCGAAGAGGCCTTGGACGCATATTTCCATGGATTTTATTTAGGATCTTCCTGTCTCTCAGAGGATGTCTGTCATCTGGGTGGTTTGTGATCGTTTTTCTAAAATGGTCCATTTGGTGCCCTTGCCTAAGCTGCCTTCCTCCTCCGATTTGGTGCCACTGTTTTTTCAGAATGTGGTTCGTTTACATGGTATTCCGGAGAACATTGTGTCTGACAGAGGATCCCAGTTTGTGTCCAGATTTTGGCGGTCCTTTTGTGCTAAGATGGGCATTGAATTGTCTTTTTCGTCGGCCTTCCATCCTCAGACGAATGGCCAAACTGAACGAACTAATCAGACCTTGGAAACTTATTTGAGATGTTTTGTTTCTGCTGATCAGGATGATTGGATGACTTTTTTGCCATTGGCTGAATTCGCCCTCAATAATCGGGCTAGTTCTGCTACTTTGGTTTCACCTTTCTTTTGCAATTCTGGTTTTCATCCTCGTTTTTCCTCGGGTCAGCTTGAACCCTCTGACTGTCCTGGGGTGGAATCTGTGGTGGATAGGTTGCAGCAGATTTGGAACCATGTGGTGGACAATCTGACGTTGTCCCAAGAGAAGGCTCAGCACTTTGCTAACCGCCGTCGCTGTGTGGGTCCCCGACTTCGTGTGGGGGATTTGGTATGGTTTTCTTCTCGTTATGTCCCGATGAAGGTTTCCTCTCCAAAGTTCAAGCCTCGTTTCATCGGTCCTTATAAGATTTTGGAAATCCTCAACCCTGTGTCATTTCGTTTGGACCTCCCAACATCGTTTGCCATTCATGATGTGTTCCATAGGTCATTGTTGCGGAGGTATGTGGTGCTTGTGATCCCTTCTGTTGATCCTCCTGCTCCTGTCTTGGTCGAGGGGGAGTTGGAGTATGTGGTGGAGAAGATCTTGGATTCTCGTATTTCGAGACGGAAGCTGCAGTACTTAGTTAAATGGAAGGGCTATGGTCAGGAGGATAATTCCTGGGTTGTCGCCTCCGATGTCCATGCGGCCGATTTGGTTCGTGCCTTTCATTCGGCTCGTCCTGATCGGCCTGTGAGCTCTGGTGAGGGTTCGGTGACCCCTCCTCAAGGGGGGGTACTGTTGTGAATTCCGTTCTCGGGCTCCCTCCTGTGGTCATGAGTGGTACTGTGTGAGTTTGTTCTGGTGGCCTTTAGCGATATGGCTGGTCTTGGCTGGGCTCAGCTGCTTCATTTCCTGCTATGCTGGGCCTATTTAACTCACCTGGACCTTCATTTGTTGCCTGCTGTCGGTGTATTCAGTCCTGATTCTGAGCTCTCCTGAATATTCCTTGTGACCAGTCTCCTGCTGGAGTAGCTAAGTTTGCTTGTTCATTTTGCTCATTATTTCCTTGAAAACGTTTCTCAGTATATGATGAGTTCAGTCCAGCTTGCTTTTATGTGATTTTTCGCTTGCTGGTTAGTTCTGGGGTGCAGAGTGCGCCCCTCACATCGTGAGTCGGTGTGGGGGTTCTTGTATTCTCTGCGTGGTTTATTTTTGATAGTTTTTGTACTGACCGCACAGATTCCTATCTATTTTCTGTCTATCTAGTGTTAGCGGGCCTCATTTGCTAAACCTGTTTCATTTCTACGTTTGTATTTTCCCCTTAACTCACCGTTATTATTTGTGGGGGGATGTCTAAAACTTTGGGGTTATTTCTCTGAGGCAAGTGAGGTCTTTGCTTTCTCTCTAGGGGCAGTCAGTTTCTCAGGCTGTGAAGAGGCATCTAGGTTTTTAGGTAACGCTCCATGGCTGCCTTTAGTGTGTGTGGATAGGATCAGGATTGCGGTCAGTATAGCTTACACATCCTCAGAACTTGTCCTAACATTCTGGTTATATGTATCAGGTCAGTTTTGAGATCCTACCACCGGATCATAACAGAACTGTATCTCAGAATGATGGAACTCACATTTCTCCGGCTTAATATACAGATGGTTCTCCTTCAGACGTCTTAAATCAGTTTTGACATGTTCTTCATGTTCCTGTAAAGAGTCAGAAAAGATTAGTATATTGTCCAAATAGATCACCACAAACTGGTGCAACAAATCTCTGAAAATGTCATTAGCAAGGTGTTGAAATGTTGCAGGGGCGTTACAAAGCCCGAAGGGCATCACAAGATATTCAAAGTGTCTATACCGGCATCTGAATGCTGTCTTCCACTCATCCGCTGGACGAATACGCACCAAATTATAAGCCCCATGAAGATCCAGTTTAGAGAACACCTTAACATGGCGGACTCTTTCCAGTAATTCAGGAATCAGAGGCAAAGGGTAATGGTTTCGTACGGTTACCTTATTGAGTTCCTGACAATCAACACAGGGTCTCAGGGTCCCAACCTTCTTTTTTACAAAATATATAGGTGCCCCTGCTGGTGAGGAAGAAGGACGTATGAAGCCTTTGGCCAGATTTTCATTAATATACTCCTTTAAGGCTTGAAGCTCAGGTGCCTCCAAAGGGTATACGTTACCAAAAGGAATAGCTGCCCCAGGAAGCAGCTCAATGGGACAGTCATAATGCCTGTGTGGGGGAAGCTGATCTGTATTCTTCTTGTCACAGATGTCCGAGAACTCTTTATATGCTGGAGGTAAAGAAAATACCTGTACATGTGGTTCCGTAGCCGTGGACTCAGGGACAGTTTCTGTTAATCCTGAGTTGCTCCTTGTTGGAAAGATAATATCCTTCGTCTCCCAGTTGATAATTGGGTTCTGAGAAAGCAAGCAAGGAATGCCTAAAATCACAGGAAAATGGGGAGAAGAAATTAGCAAGAAAGAAAGTTGCTCCTGATGATTAGGCTCCAACACAATTTCAAAGGGTATGGTCTCCTGATCCACAGGCCCAGAGATTAAAATTATGTAAAGTAAGCTAGTAAGCTGCGGAGACACCATCACGTGTTTCTCAACGCAAGCAATGAATAGCCAGGCCTTTCTCCGGGAAGGAACAACCACGGGAAGGGCAGCATCCAATAAAGGAAAATATCCAATAAAGGAAGACCACCTATGCCAAGCATGGTATCCATCCACAAACAACTGTTTTGGGGTTTTTGCCCCTCATCAGTGTGGAGTAGGAAACTGGCTATTAGGAGCAGTGCCTTTATTGGATGCTGCCCTTCTCGTGGTTGTTCCTTCCCGGAGAAAGGCCTGGTTATTCATTGCTTGCGTAGAGAAACACGTGATGGTGTCTCCGCAGCTTACTTTACATGCGTTTGCATGTTTAAAAAAACTGTGTGGGGACCCCTCTATTCTTGATAACCGTCTATGATAAAGCTTACAGTTGAGAGTTGCAGTCCACAGCTTTTAGTTTTGCCATTCAGGTTATAAAAAATAGAGGGGAACCCAGGCCATTTTTTTTAAATGTACTTATATCAAAGGAGCTGGATGATGATTACTCCCATCATCGGTGCCTGCTCTTGCTGTTATTAGTGGCAGCAGGCGTAGTGTAATGAGAGTAGTAGTCCAAAAAAGGAAGCAGCACACCACTGTCTGTGAATAAGGAGCTCTTTAATTTAGCCCATGATGGCGACGATTCGGTTCAGTGTAATGAACCTTTTTAAGTCAAAGTTCGTTACACTGAACCGAAACATCGCCATCATGGGCTAAATAAAAAAGCTCCTTATTCACAGACAGTGGTGTGCTGCTTCCTTTTTTGGACTACTAAATGCAAGGTTTGGTATATGCCTGTGGAAGCTCTTTTGCACCCAGATTCTTTCCATGCTGAATGTGCTGCTCTATTTTTCTATTTTGTGTAATGAGAGTAGTCGCCTCTGTGACCGGAGGTAAACTTTTTACCACTGGTCACAGCTACTAGTAAACTGACCTGCAGTAATAATCTTACCACTGATCAAAGCAGCCTGTGTTTCTTGTGCTGTCATGTAGATCACAAGGTGGAAACACTCAATGTTCAGGATGTCAAACCCAAAGAGATACACAGACTTCCTGGAAAATGTCATGATCATGATCCATGCCTGAACAATAGGTATTCAGTATGGACTCTGAGCTTTAGGCCATGTTCACACTTTGCGGGTTTTACCGCGGATCCGCAGCGTTTCTGCAACTGCGGGTCCGCAGCAGTTTCCATTGCGTTTACAGTTACATGTAAACCCTATGGAAACCGCAATCCGCTGTGCACATGCTGCGGGAAAAACCGTGCAGAAACGCAGCGGTTTACATTCCGCAGCATGTCACTTCTTTGTGCAGAATCGCTGCGATTCTGCACACATAGGAAAGCATTGATCCGCTAACTTCCCACATGGGGCTGTGCCCACGATGCGGGAAGTAAGCGGATAATGTGCAGATGGTACCCAGGGTGGAAGAGAGGAGAGGAGACTCTCCTCCATGCACTGGGAACCATATTAGTGTAAAAAAAAAAAGAATTAAAATAAAAAATAATGATATACTCACCTCTCAGCGCTGCACGCGGCGGTGGCAGGGTTGCTGTGCGAGCAGGGCCTGAGATGACGTCGCTGTCACATGACCGTGACGTCACGAAGGTCCTTCTCGCACAGCATCTTTGGAACCGGACAGCCGCGTGCAGCGCCGAGGAGATCGGGACGTCAGAGGGTGAGTATATAACCGTTTTTTATTATTTTTAACATTACTATTGATGCTGCATATTGCTGCATATGCAGCATCAATAGTATAAGAGTAAACCCACAGCGGAAACCGCAAAACAAACCGTGATAAATCTGCAGGGATAACCGCAGCGATTTTGCCCTGCAGATTTATCAAATCCGCTGCGGGAGAACCCGCAGAGGACCCCGCAAAGTGTGCACATAGCCTTACTGTTTAGGTTTGCCCATCACTATTCATGAGAGTTTGTGAAGAGGTGTTGGCCTCCAACTTATCTGCAGGGAGCCCTTCTGTGCTTGAGAAAGAGGAAGCTGTAACATCGACATACTCACTGCCCCATCCTCGTGGCATGGATTCCCGCGTGAATCAAAATTAAACCAATGACAAATAGAGTTTAGCGATGGCTGAGTGCGGCTGGTATAATCGCTGGCAGTGAGCTGCCAATTACTGTTTTTGTGGATAGTGGTTCAGCCACAAATCTAATTGATGAGGAGTTTGCTCGCACAGCAGGTTTTAGGATTGAAAAACTGCCTCATCATATCCGTGTGGTCACCATCAATGCTGCTCCTCTCTCTCAGGGGGAGATTACTGAATTTGTGGCTGAGGTGAATCTCCACATTGGGGTTGTACATTCCGAGCGGGTTACATGTAAGGTGCTCAGGAATCTTCCTGCTCAGGTGGTTTTGGGTTTTCCTTGGTTGTCTATGCACAACCCGGTAATTGACTGGAAAACTCAGGACATAATTCAGTGGAGCGAGTTCTGCCAGGAGAATTGCCTGGCCACATGTGTGGCTGCGGTGACTTCAAGCGTTCCGGAGTCACTTCTGGATTTTGTGGATGTGTTCTCTGAAAAGGGTTGTTCAGAGTTGCCGCCACATCGTCCCTATGACTGTTCTATCAGGTTTAAACCAGGGGCCAAATTGCCTAAAGCAAGGATGTTTAACATCTCCGGTCCGGAGAGACAAGCGTTAAAAGATTATATTGCTGAAAGCTTGAGCAAAGGGCACATCAGGCATTCATCCTCGCCAGTGGCAGCAGGGTTCTTCTTCGTAAAGAAGAAAGATGGCGGATTACGCCCGTGTTTGGATTTCAGGGAGTTGAACCAGATTACGGTTCGTGATCCATACCCTATGCCACTGATACCAGATTTGTTCAACCAGGTGGCGGGTGCTAAGTGGTTTACCAAGCTTGACCTCAGGGGGGCGTACAACCTCATAAGAGTCCGTCAAGGTGATGAGTGGAAGACGGCTTTTAATACCCCTGAGGGTCATTTTGAAAATTTGGTGATGCCTTTTGGGTTGACTAACGCACCTGCAGTGTTCCAACATTTCATCAATGATGTGTTCTCGCATGTTTTGGGGAAATTCGTTATCGTGTACCTGGATGACATCCTCATATATTCTTGCGACCGTGATGCTAATTTAAATCATGTCAGGCAGGTGTTACAGCTTCTCAGAGAGAATAAGCTGTATGCTAAACTTGAGAAATGTGTATTTTCTGTTCAAGAGTTGCCTTTCTTGGGTTATATTGTGTCTGCTTCTGGTTTTAAAATGTATGCCGCTAAGGTGCAAGCGGTGCTGCATTGGGAACGTCCTGATAACCTGAAAGCACTTCAGCGGTTCCTTGGGTTTTCTAACTACTATAGGAAATTTATCAAGGATTTTTCCATCATTGCTAAACCGCTAACTGACATGACTAAAAAGGGTACCAATTTCTCCGTTTGGCCTGAGGCTGCTGTGCGCGCATTTGAATTTCTTAAGAACAGTTTTGTTTCAGCCCCCATTCTTGTGCAGCCAGACGTATCAAAACCCTTTGTTGTGGAAGTCGATGCGTCTGAGGTTGGTGTGGGGGCGGTACTATCTCAAGGCTCATCTTTGAGTGGTTTGCGTCCGTGCGCCTATTTCTCCAAGAAACTGTCGTCCACCGAAACTAACTACGATATCGGCAACAGGGAGTTCTTGGCAATCAAGTTGGCCTTTGAGGAATGGCGACACTTCTTGGAGGGGTCGGTACATCAGGTTACTGTTATTACCGAGCATAAGAATCTGCTGTATTTGGAGTCAAACAAGCGTCTGTCCCCCAGGCAGGCTCGCTGGGCATTGTTTTTCACGCGGTTCAATTTTGTGGTCACTTACAGACCGGGGTCTAAAAACACTAAGGCGGATGCTCTGTCCAGGTGTTTTCCGGGAGGTGAACCTCGGGAAGATCCAGTACCCATCCTTCAAAAGGGTGTTGTGGTTTCGGCTCTCACTACCGAGGTTGAGGCTGAGATTGCCGAGGCTCAGGAGGAGGTACCATCTGAGCTTCCCATCAACAAATCTTTTGTACCGCTTCATCTCTGCTTGAAAGTTTTGGTGGAGCATCATGATGCTGTCCTGGCTGGCCACCCAGGGGTTAGAGGTACCTTGGAGTTGGTGTCACGTCGGTTTTGGTGGCCCAAGATCCGACAGGACATGGTATCATACGTGTCAGCTTGTACCACGTGCGCTAGGGCTAAGACGCCCCGCTCCCATCCTGTTGGAACACTACTTCCTCTTGAAGTACCTAGTAAGTAGTGTTGAGCGATACCTTCCGATATGCATTGGTATCGGTATCGGATAGTATCGGCCGATACCGGCAAAATATCTGATCTCGCCGATACCGATACCCGATACCAATGCATTTCAATGGGACGCAAAGTATCGGAATGGTTCCCAGGGTCTGAAGGAGAGGAAACTCTCCTTCAGGCCCTTGGATCCATATTCATGTGTAAAATAAAGAATTAAAATAAAAAATATGGATATACTCACTTCTCCGGCGGCCCCTGGACTTTACCGATGTAACCGGGAGCCTCCGTTCCTAAGAATGAGCGCGTGAAGGGCCTTCGATGACGTCACAGCTTCTGATTGGTCACGTGAGCGCTCATGTGACCGCTCATGTGACCAATCACAAGCCGTAATGTCATCATGGGGTTTCTGGAAGGGTTAAAAAAGCCCTTCTGATGTACGAGACTCCTGCTTCTCTAGATTTCGCTATGAGTCTGGTTGTCCGCATTGATCACCGTTTGCGTCAGGGGGAGAATGGGACACCGCCTATGGGAGAGGGTTTAGGTTCACGTGTGGTTGCTGCAGGTGAGCCCACGGAGCCTATGCAAATCGCAGGGGTGTCACATATGAAGCGTCAAGCCCCTGAGCTCAGGAAGCAGGGAGCCTGTTTTTACTGTGGTAAAACTGGTCATTTTATTAACATCTGTCCTCTGCTGTCTAAGAAAAATGCAACGGCGGAAAACTTCTGAGCTCAGAGGGTGTGGAGAAGACCAATCTGAGCTTATGTATATCCTCCATGGTGGTTTCGCAATGCATGCTCCCTGCTAAAGTTATAATCGCTGGCAGTGAGCTGCCAATTACTGTTTTTGTGGATAGTGGTTCAGCCACAAATCTCATTGATGAGGAGTTTGCGCGCACAGCAGGTTTTAGGATTGAAAAACTGCCTCATCCTATCCGTGTGGTCACCATCAATGCTGCTCCTCTCTCTCAGGGGGAGATTACTGAATTTGTGGCTGAGGTGAAACTCCACATTGGGGTTCTACATTCCGAGCGGGTTACATGTAAGGTGGATTTTGTATAGCTGTTCCGGGGTTAATTTACCTGTTCCTCGGATTGGAAGCTGGGCCATGCCCATTGCGTTTAAATAGTTCTCCTGATCATTGGACGTCGCCGATTATAGCTTCTGTCTTGTGCGTTGTTATCTTGGTCCGGAGTGGAGAGCTGGTTGTTGGAGATTCGTTGCTGGTGGTGTATTTTCCTTAGTCTTATTTACTCCTTCCTATATTTGTATTTATTTTGCCCTGCACTTTTAAAGTGTATTCCTGTGTGACTGCAGCGTGGTGTATATTTTTCTTTATCC
Source organism: Ranitomeya variabilis (assembly GCF_051348905.1). Classification (NCBI taxonomy): domain Eukaryota; kingdom Metazoa; phylum Chordata; class Amphibia; order Anura; family Dendrobatidae; genus Ranitomeya; species Ranitomeya variabilis. The sequence continues at coordinate 905,067,030 of NC_135233.1, forward strand.
TTGTCTGTGCTAACTGTGGGTATTGGTGTATTACCTCTTCACTGGGTGGTGGGCGGTTTGTTTCAGCCTAGGGTTGAAACAGGAGACAGGGCGAGGGTCGAGGCCTGGACATGCACACCATCAGTGTAAACTCCAGGTAGAGGGTCAGTCTGGATTTCCCTAGTCTGAGGGAAATTGCAGGGGCCCGGGTTATTAGCTCTCGCTCACCTAGTCTCCCCGTGACACCTGCCAGCGAGGGCTCACAATCTACAAGGGATGGGGGAGAACACAGCAGGTGAAGGTAGAGCTGGTTGTGCAGCGGTTTGGTCGATCAGTGGTTACTGCAGGTTGTAGGCTTGTCGGAAGAGGGGGGTCTTCAGGTTCTTTTTGAAGATTTGATGGTAGGCGAGAGTCTGATATGTTGTGGTAGAGAGTTCCAGAGTAGAGGTGATGCACGAGAGAAATCTTGTATGCGATTGTGGGAAGAGGAGATAAGAGGGGAGTAGAGAAGGAGATCTTGTGAGGATCTCCATCTTGTGGATGGCTTTGTATGTTATGGTTAGGGTTTTGTACTGGGTAATGGGGAGCCAGTTAAGGGATTGACAGAGGGGAGAGGACGGGGAATAGTGGGGGGACAGGTGGATTAGTTGAGCAGCAGAGTTTAGAATAGATTAGAGGGGTGAGAGAGTGTTAGAGGGAAGGCCACAGAGCAGGAGGTTACAGTAGTAGAGGCGGGAGATGATAAGGGCATGGACTTTTTCTTTGCAGATTCTTGGTTTAGGAATGTTCGGATCCGTGAAATATTTTTGAAGTGGAAAAGGAAGTGGAAAGGGCTTGGTTGTGCGGTTTGAAGGAAAGATTAGTGTCAAGGATTACCTCGAGGCAGCGAGCTTGTGGGACTAGGGAGTGTGGGCAGCCGTTTACTGTAATGGATCGGTTTGTTGGAGGGGTTGCGTGAGATGAGGGAAAGACGATGAATTCTGTTTTGTCCATGTTGAGTTTTAGAAATCGAGCAGAGAAGAAGGATGAAATAGCTGAAATGTCCGGTCTGTTAGGCATGACGAGATCCAGGATAGGGCCAAGTCTGTGATGCCAAGGAATGAGTTTGACTATCCAGCCAAAGCTACGGACAGTTGCATAGTTTGGTCGCAGAAGAAACTTTTGACAGTAGATTATATTGGGTAATTCAGCTTTTATCTACACAGAACATGAGGTACTTGCATCAGCTTCCTAATAGTTTACACTTTTCTGACAGTAGATGGCGATGTTGTTACTGTTATATGCTCAGTTGAATGTAATGCATATACTTGATGTACTTTGGTTTCACTTTCTCTCTGGTAAGAAGGTCTTTTAGACTTCCTGTTATGCTGTTTTAAGAAGCTGATGCATGTACCTCATGTTCTGTGTAGATAAAAGTTGAACTACCCTTTATAATCTACTCTCACAAGTTTCTTCTGCAACCAAACAATTCAACAGGTTATGGGCACAGCAGAGAAGACAAATAGGGCTTGGCGAATGCAAAAGAATACTTCAGAGCAATTGTCTCCAAACAAGTAAGACATATAAGATTAGCAACAGTTCAGAGCCCGAGACTCACAGTAGCTAAGCTGTACAATGAGAACTATCAGTTATGGAAGTTCAAAGTAGCAATCTTATTGTCTAAAGATGATATGGGAGATAATCACTACAGACAGACCCAATGATAATAATCAGACATGGGATAAGAAAAACAGACTAGCAAGAGCTGCTATCAGCTTATTAGTGGAGGATGATCAGTTAATCCACATAAGGAATGTTAATACAGCAAAGGGATTGTGGGAAGCATTGAGAAAACTACATGAAAGATCCAGCTTAAATCACAAACTATTCCTGCTAAGAAAACTTTACAAGATGACATTAAGTGCAAGGAAAGATGTGCAGGAGCATATAAACGATGATGGAGGTGGTAATACAGCTGAGATGAGTTGGTGAAGACATTAAGGAAAGCCATATAGCAGTAATATTGTGCAGTTTACCAGATTCATACAATGCTCTGATAAATGCACTAGAGACAAGACCTGAAGCAGACATTACACTAGTGTTTGTAAAGACCAGACTTATAGATGAATATCGTAGAAGGAAAGAGCAAACAAACGATTCCACTGAAAGGGATAGTGAAAATGCTCTTAAAGCGACAGACAAGAAGCCCCATAATACAGAGACAAGAGAATGTTTCACATGTAAGAAAAAGGGACATTTAAAAAAAGACTGTACTATATGGAAAGCAGAACAACAGAAAGTACACGAAAAGGAGAATAAACAGAATGTAAAAAGCACAATTTCTAACCCACATGCAGATCACTGTAATGATACATTTAAAGTAACTGATAAAGAGTCATCGTCAGGCTGATTTATTGACTCACGAGCAACAAGTCACATGACTAGTGTTAAAAGCTTCTTTACGGTACTTGATGAAAATAAGATGGAAGCAATGTATCTTGCAGATGGGAGTAAAATAACCACAGAAGGTATTTGAGAAAGAGTGCTAATCGGTCCTGATAGATTTGGGCATAATTCAAAATTACTAGTAAAGGATGTGTTGTGTGTTCCAGGACTAGAAGGAGGATTGTATCCGTAAAGCATCTGACAGTCAAAGGACTTGCTGTAAAATTCAAAGATGAGAATTGTACAATCCTAGCGGAAGATAAGGTAATAATTAATGTCAAAGCAGGTGAACAATTATACCATCTAGACACATTAAAGGAACAGATGAAGTTATATACACATGACCACAAGAATTGTATTCACATGTGGCATAGACATCTAGGAAACAGACATCCTGAGAGTATAATGGCTTTACAAAAGAAGAATTTGACAAAAGACCTATTGATATCTGATTGCTCAATTACCGTAAAATGTGAATGTTGTATAAAATCTAAAGCTACAAGACTATCTATACCTAAAGAAAGTGAAACCAAAGTACAAGTATATGCATTACATTCAACTAAGCATATAAGAGTAACAACATCGCCATCTACTGTCAGTAATGTGTAAATTCCTCCTGCACACAAATAAGTCTGTATCTGTTGCATATCTGCCAAAACGGACAAGTCCTTTTTGTTCCATGCCAGTTTCATTTTAAAGAATTTTAGCTTACCCATGTTGGCTTTGAACAGGCAGATGCACCTGCCTGCAATGACACCCTCTGGTGTGCTAGACACACGTTCTGATAGTACTTTTGCTGCAGGGCAGGTTAGAACCTCCAAGACATGAAGTGCAAGGTCAAGCCTTGGGTCCAAATTGGGGACCCAAAAGTTAAATTGGGGAGACCCATCTGTTATAACATGGAGACATGTGGACAGGTACTCTTGCATAATTGTTATGATCTGGTGGCCTAAGAGCAGCATGAGACGTACTCTGGAGAAGGTGGTACCTGTACTGACCGCAGACCCTGAACTTAACACCGCAACTAGAAGTAGCCGTGGAATGTACCTATCACTCCCTAGACATCTCGACACAGCCGGAGGACTAATTACCCCTAGAGATAGAAAAGGGAAAACTATCTTGCCTCAGAGAAAATTCCCAAAGGATAGCCAGCCCCCCACAAATATTGACTGTGAGAGGAGAGGGAAAAAACATACACAGACTGAAATCAGAATTTAGCAAAGGAGGCCACTTCTAGCTAAATAGAAAGGATAGGACAGAGTACTATGCGGTCAGTATTAAAACACTAGAAACTATCCATCACAGAAAATACAAAAATCTCTACAGCTAACTAAAGATATGGAGGGTATATCTGCATCTCCAGAGATACCAGCTTGGCTAAACAAATCCTTATTCAGACCAAGCTGGACAAGACAGAAACATGGAAAAGAACTGAACAATAAGGCCACAGCATGTGGACAGCAAAAATCAAGGCCAGAACTTATCTTTGTTGAAAGGAACAGCAAAGCAAAGCAGGAGAGAGCAGGCAAGGATGTGAATCCTCCAGGAACAATGGACAACTGGCACTGACTAAAGGGTCAAGCAAGGCTAAATAGCCCAGTCAGGATTGCAAAAACTTGACACACCAGATGAATGCTGCGATCCAGAGACAGCAGCACTACCACTTATAACCACCGGAGGGAGCCCAAGAGCAGAATTCACAACAGTACCCCCCCCCTTGAGGAGGGGTCACCGAACCCTCACCAGAGCCCCCAGGCCAATCCGGACGAGCCAAATGAAAGGCACGAACCAAATCCTCAGCATGAACATCGGAGGCAACAACCCAAGAATTATCCTCCTGGCCATAACCCTTCCATTTGACAAGATACTGAAGCTTCCGCCTCGAAAAACGAGAATCCAAAATCTTCTCAGCCACATACTCCAACTCCCCATCAATCAACACCGGGGCAGGAGGATCAACAGAGGGAACAACGGGCACCACATATTTCCGCAACAAAGATCTATGAAAAACATTATGGATGGAAAAAGAGGCTGGAAGGGCCAAACGAAAAGACACTGGATTGATAATCTCAGAAATCCTATAAGGGCCAATAAACCGAGGCTTAAACTTAGGGGAAGAAACCTTCATAGGAACATGACGGGAAGACAACCAGACCAAATCCCCGACCCGAAGCCGGGAACCAACACACCGACGAAGGTTAGCAAAACGCTGAGCCCCCTCCTGAGACAACACCAAATTGTCAACAACATGAGCCCAAATTTGCTGCAACCTGTCAACCACAGAGTCCACCCCAGGACAATCAGAAGGGTCAACCTGCCCCGAAGAAAAACGAGGATGAAAACCAGAGTTACAAAAGAAGGGTGAAACCAAGGTAGCAGAACTAGCCCGATTATTAAGGGCAAACTCGGCCAATGGCAAGAAAGCCACCCAATCATCCTGATCAGCAGACACAAAGCATCTCAAATAAGTTTCCAAAGTCTGATTAGTTCGCTCGGTTTGGCCATTTGTCTGAGGATGAAACGCGGAAGAAAAAGACAAATCAATGCCCAGCCTAGCACAAAAGGCCCGCCAAAACCTAGAAACAAACTGGGAACCTCTATCGGACACAATATTCTCCGGAATGCCATGCAAACGAACCACATGCTGAAAAAACAACGGAACCAAATCAGAAGAGGAAGGCAACTTAGGCAAAGGTACCAAATGAACCATCTTAGAAAACCGGTCACAAACCACCCAGATAACCGACATCCTCTGGGAAACCAGAAGATCCGAAATAAAATCCATAGAAATATGCGTCCAAGGCCTCTCAGGGACCGGCAAAGGCAAAAGCAACCCACTAGCGCGGGAACAGCAAGGCTTGGCCAGCGCACAAGTCCCACAGGACTGCACAAAAGAACGCACATCCCGTGACAAAGAAGGCCACCAAATGGACGTACCAACCAAATCTCTGGTACCAATAATCCCAGGATGACCAGCCAACACAGAACAATGAACCTCTGAAATCACTTTACTAGTCCATCTGTCAGGAACAAACAGTTTCCCCACTGGACAGCGGTCAGGTTTATCAGCCTGAAATTCCTGAAGAACCCGTCGTAAATCAGGGGAGATGGCAGAAAGAATCACCCCTTCCTTCAGAATGCCGACCGGCTCAAGGACCCCAGGAGAATCAGGCAAAAAGCTCCTAGAGAGGGCATCAGCCTTAACATTCTTAGAACCCGGAAGATACGAGACCACAAAATCAAAACGGGAGAAAAACAGGGACCATCGGGCCTGTCTAGGATTCAGCCGTTTGGCAGACTCGAGGTAAATCAGATTCTTATGATAGGTCAAGACCACAATACGGTGCTTGGCCCCCTCAAGCCAATGTCGCCACTCCTCAAATGCCCACTTCATAGCCAACAACTCATGATTGCCGACATCATAATTGCGTTCCGCAGGCGAAAACTTTCGAGAAAAGAAGGCACACGGTTTCATCAAGGAACCATCAGAATTCCTCTGAGACAAAATGGCCCCTGCCCCAATCTCAGAAGCGTCAACCTCAACCTGAAAAGGAAGAGAAACATCCGGCTGATGCAACACAGGGGCAGAAGTAAATCGGCGTTTAAGATCCTGAAAGGCAGAAATAGCCGCAGAGGGCCAATTCGTCACATCAGCGCCTTTCTTCGTCAAATCGGTCAGGGGTTTAACCACACTGGAGAAGTTGGCAATGAAACGGCAATAAAAATTAGCAAAGCCCAAAAATTTTTGAAGGCTCTTCACGGATGTGGGCTGGATCCAATCATGAATGGCCTGAACCTTAACCGGATCCATTTCTATAGATGAGGGAGAAAAAATGAAGCCCAAAAAAGAAATCTTCTGTACTCCAAATAGGCACTTAGACCCCTTCACAAACAAGGCATTATCACGAAGGATCTGAAATACCATCCTGACTTGTTTCACATGAGACTCCCAATCATCTGAAAAAATCAAAATATCATCCAAATATACAATCATGAATTTATCAAGATAATTCCGAAATATATCATGCATGAAGGACTGAAACACAGATGGAGCATTAGAGAGTCTGAATGGCATCACAAGGTATTCAAAATGACCTTCAGGCGTATTAAATGCAGTTTTCCATTCGTCACCCTGCTTAATACGAACAAGGTTATATGCCCCTCGAAGGTCAATCTTAGTAAACCAACTAGCCCCCTTAATCCTAGCAAACAGATCAGAAAGCAAAGGCAAAGGGTATTGGAATTTGACCGTGATCTTATTCAAGAGGCGATAATCAATACAGGGTCTCAAGGAGCCATCTTTTTTGGCAACAAAAAAAAACCTGCTCCCAATGGTGAAGAAGGTGGCCGAATATGCCCCTTCTCCAAGGACTCCTTAACATAGCTCCGCATGGCGGTATGTTCTGGCACAGAAAGGTTGAAAAGTCGGCCCTTAGGGAACTTACAGCCTGGAATCAAGTCAATAGCACAATCACAGTCCCTATGCGGTGGAAGGGAACTGGACTTGGGCTCATTGAATACATCCTGGAAATCTGACAAAAACTCAGGAATTCCAGAAGAGGGGGAGGAGGCAATTGACATCAAAGGAACGTCACCATGAACCCCCTGACAACCCCAACTAGTCACAGACATAGATTTCCAATCTAACACCGGATTATGCACCTGTAACCATGGGAAACCCAGCACAATAGCATCATGCAAATTATCCAACACCAGAAAACGACAATCTTCCTGATGGGCTGGCGCCATGCACATGGTCAGCTGTGTCCAAAACTGAGGTTTATTTTTAGCCAACGGTGTAGCATCAATGCCCCTCAAAGGAATAGGACTCTGCAAAGGCTGCAAGGGGAAACCACAATGTCTGGCAAATTCTAAGTCCATTAAGTTTAGAGCGGCGCCTGAATCCACAAATGCCATGACAGAAAATGACGATAATGAGCAGATCAGGGTCACAGATAACAGAAATTTAGGTTTTACAGTACTGATGGTAACAGAACTAGCGATTCTCTTGGTACGCTTAGGGCAATCAGAAATAACATGAGCAGAATCGCCGCAGTAAAAACACAACCTATTCTGACGTCTGAATCCTTGTCGTTCAGCTCTAGACACAATCCTATCACACTGCATAGGCTGAGGACTCCGCTCGGAAGACAATGCCATAGTGTGCACAACTCTGCGCTCGCGCAAGCGTCGATCAATCTGAATGGCCAGAGACATAGAATCACTCAGACCAGCAGGCGTGGGGAACCCACCATAACATCTTTAATGGATTCAGAAAGACCCTTTCTGAAAATTGCCGCCAAGGCATCCTCATTCCATTTAGTCAGTACAGACCATTTTCTAAATTTCTGGCAATATGATTCTGCCGCTTCTTGACCCTGACACAGGGCCAACAAGGTCTTCTCAGCATGATCCACTGAATTAGGTTCATCATACAATAACCCAAGCGCCTGAAAAAAGGTGTCTACATTAAGCAACGCCGGATTCCCAGGTTCCAGGGCAAATGCCCAATCCTGGGGGTCACCACGCAGCAGAGATATAACAATTTTAACCTGCTGGATGGGATCACCAGAGGAACGGGGTTTCAGAGCAAAAAACAGTTTACAGTTATTTTTAAAGCTCAAAAATTTGGACCTGTCCCCAAGAAACAAATCAGGAGTTGAAATTCTAGGCTCTAAAACCGGAGTCTGAACGATATAATTGGAAATACCCTGTACTCTAGCAGCAAGTTGATCCAGACGAGAAGCCAATCCCTGAACATCCATACCAGCGCCGAACTCCTGAGCCACCCAGAGGTAAAGAGGGAAAAAAAAAAACACAACAGACTACAGAAAAAAAAATGGCTCAGCACTTTCCTTCCCTTCTTCTGAGATGCGGTTAACTCATTGTTGGCCAGTAGGGTTGAGCGACCTTTACATTTATAGGATCGGGTCGGGTTTCACGAAACGCGACTTTTTCAAAAGTCAGGTCGAGTGAAATCGGCCGATCCTATAAAAAAGTCGGGGTCGGGGTCGGCCGAAACTCGAAACCCAATGCAGTGCATTGGGTTTCCAATGGTTCCCAGGGTCTGAAGGAGCGGAAACTCTCCTTCAGGCCCTGGGATCCATATTTAAGTGTAAAATAAAGAATTAAAATAAAAAATATCGCTATACTTACCATCTGATGCGCCCTGGTACTAAGCGGGAACCTTCCTTCCTTAGAATCAGCCTTCCAGGACCTTGCGGTGACATCGCAGTGAAGTCGCGGCTTGTGATTGGTCGCGCGGCCGCCCATGTGACCGCTCGCGCGACCAATCACAAGCCGCGATGTCACCGTGACATCACCGAGGGTCCTGGAAGGGCTGATTCTTAGGAAGGAAGGCTGCCGGAAAGAAGCCGAGGGTGAGTATATTCCTATTAGGTATATACTCACCCTTGGACGCGCCCTGCTTCTTTCCGGCAGCCTTCCTTCCTAAGAATCAGCCCTTCCAGGACCCTCGGTGACGTCACGGTGACGTCGCGGCTTGTGATTGGTCGCACGAGCGGTCACATGGGCGGCCGCGCGACCAATCACAAGCCGCGCCGTCACCGCGACGTCACCGCAAGGTCCTGGAAGGCTGATTCTAAGGAAGGAAGGTTCCCACTTAGTACCAGGGCGCATCAGATGGTAAGTATAGCGATATTTTTTATTTTAATTCTTTATTTTACACTTAAATCTGAATTCCGATACCAATTCCCGATATCTTAAACATATCGGGAATCGGTATCGGAATTCCGATTCCAGATTCAGAAGATCGCCGACTTCATGGCCGAAACCCGACTTTGCCAAAAGTCGGCGACTTCTGAAAATTGCCGACCCGTTTCGCTCAACCCTATTGGCCAGTTGTACTGTTATGATCTGGTGGCCTAAGAGCAGCATGAGACGTACTCTGGAGAAGGTGGTACCTGTACTGACCGCAGACCCTGAACTTAACACCGCAACTAGAAGTAGCCGTGGAATGTACCTATCACTCTCTAGACATCTCGACACAGCCGGAGGACTAATTACCCCTAGAGATGGAAAAGGGAAAACTATCTTGCCTCAGAGAAAATTCCCAAAGGATAGCCACCCCCCCACAAATATTGACTGTGAGAGGAGAGGGAAAAAACATACACAGACTGAAATCAGAATTTAGCAAAGGAGGCCACTTCTAGCTAAATAGAAAGGATAGGACAGAGTACTATGCGGTCAGTATAAAAACACTAGAAAATATCCACCACAGAAAATACAAAAATCTCCACAGCTAACTAAAGATATGGAGGGTATATCTGCATCTCCAGAGATACCAGCTTGGCTAAACAAATCCTTATTCAGACCAAGCTGGACAAGACAAAAACATGGAAAAGAACTGAACAATAAGGCCACAGCATGTGGACAGCAAAAATCAAGGCCAGAACTTATCTTTGTTGAAAGGAACAGCAAAGCAGGAGAGAGCAGGCAAGGATGTGAATCCTCCAGGAACAATGGACAACTGGCACTGACTAAAGGGTCAAGCAAGGCTAAATAGCCCAGTCAGGATTGCAAAAACTTGACACACCTGATGAATGCTGCGATCCAGAGACAGCAGCACTACCACTTATAACCACCGGAGGGAGCCCAAGAGCAGAATTCACAACACATAATGTCATGAGAATGCTGTCTCCTGCTGATACGGTCCATATCAAATGGTGATGTCAGATGATGTAGTGCGCAAAGGAATTTTTTACACTTTTCGGCCATGCTAATTCTGCCTTCCGTAGTGCTAGTGGTGCCCCAGGTACGTTGGAGTATTCCTCCTCCTCGTTGTTCTGCCACTGAGCCTTCCGCTCTCTGATGGGACAGCCATCAGTTGTTTATTTACCAGCATGTGATTATATTTACGCATTTTGTGATACCAGTCCAAGGATGGAAGTAAAGATGATATGTTGTGCTTATATCAGGGATCCAGCAGTAATCAGAACTGGTAATGATTCGAGTTAGTCTTCTTTCACACTTGTGTCGGTACGGGGCCGTCACAATGCGTCGGCCCGACGTACCGACGTGCGTTTGGAGAGCCCCTGATGTGCCTAATCATTAAAACCCACCACAATTGACACCATTTTGGAAAATAGACCCCCTAAGGAACTTATCTAGATGTGTTTTGAGAGCTTTGAACCCCCAAGTGTTTCACTACAGTTTATAACGCAGAGCCGTGAAAATAATTTATTTTTTTTTCACAAAAATGATTTTTCAGCCCCCAGTTTTGTATTTTTACAAGGGTAACAGGATAAATTGGACCCCAATAGTTGTTGTGCAATTTGTCCTGAGTATGCTGTTGCCCCATATGTGGGGGAAAACCACTGTTTGGGCGCATGCCAGAGCTCGGAAGGGAAGGAGCGCCATTTGGAATGCAGACTTAGATGGATTGGTCTGCAGGCGTCACATTGCATTTGCAGAGCCCCTGATGTACCCAAACAGTACAAACCCCCCACAAGTGACCCCATATTGGAAACTAGACATCCCAAGGAACTTATCTAGATGTGTTGTGAGAACTTTGAACCCCCAAGTGTTTCACTACAGTTTACAACGCAGAGCCGTGAAAATAAAAAATCTTTTTTTCCCACAAAAATGATTTTTAGCCCCCCAAATTTTTATTTTCCCAAGGATAACAAGAGAACTCGGACCCCAAAAGTTGTTGTTCAATTTGTCCCGAGTACGCTGATACTCCATATGTTGGGGTAAACCCCTGTTTGGGCGCACAGGAGAGCTCAGAAGGTAAGGAGCACTGTTTTACTTTTTCAACGCAGAATTGGCTGGAATTGAGATCGGACGCCGTGTCGCGTTTGGAGAGCCCCTGATGTGCCTGAACAGTGGAAACTCCCCAATTCTACCTGAAACCCTAATCCAAACACACCCCTAACCCTAATCCCAACGGTATCCCTAACCACACCCTTAACCCTGACACACCCCTAACTCTAATCCCAACCCTAATCCCAACCATAAATGTAATCCAAACCCTAACCCTAACTTTAGTCCCAACTCTAACCCTAACTTTAGCCCCAACCATAACCCTAACTTTAGCCCCAACCCTAACCCTAACTTTAGCCCCAACACTAACCCTAAATTTAGCTTCAACCCTAGCCCCAACCCTAACCCTAACCCTAGCCCTAACCCTAGCCCTAGCCCTAACCCTAGCCCTAGCCCTAGCCCTAACCCTAGCCCTAACCCTAACCCTAGCCCTAACCCTAGCCCTAACCCTAACCCTAGCCCTAACCCTAACCCTAGCCCTAACCCTAACCCTAGCCCTAATGGGAAAATGGAAATAAATACATTTTTTTAATTTTATTATTTTTCCCTAACTAAGGGGGTGATGAAGGGGGGTTTGATTTACTTTTATAGCGTTTTTTATATCGGATTTTTATGATTGGCAGCTGTCACACACTAAAAGACGCTTTTTATAGCAAAAAAGTTTTTGCGTCTCCACATTTTGAGACCTATAATTTTTCCATATTTTGGTCCACAGAGTCATGTGAGGTCTTGTTTTTTGCGGGACGTGACAGTTTTTGATCGCTTTTTATTCGGATTTTTGTGAGGCAGAAAGACCAAAAAACAGCTATTCATGAATTTCTTTTGGGGGAGGCGTTTATTCCGTTCCACGTTTGGTAAAATTGATAAAGCAGTTTCATTCTTCGGGTCAGTACATTTACAGAGATATCTCATTTACATCATTTTTTTGTGTTTTGTCGCTTTTATATGATAAAAGCTATTTTATAGAAAAAATAATTATTTTGGCATCGCTTTATTCTGAGGACTATAACTTTTTTATTTTTTTACATATGATGCTGTATGGCAGCTTGTTTTTTGTGGGACAAGATGACATTTTTAGCGGTACCTTAGTTATTTATATTCATCTTTTTGATCGCGTGTTATTCCACTTTTGGTTCGGCAGCATGATAATAAAGCGTTATTTTTTGGCTCGTTTTTTTTTATTACGGTGTTCACTGAAGGGGTTAACTAGTGGGACAGTTTTATAGGTTGGGTCGTTACGGACGCGGCGATACTAAATATGTGTACTTTTATTGTTTTTTTTTTATTTAGATAAATAAATGTATTTATGGGAATAATATATATTTTTTTTTCTTTATTTAGGAATTATTATTATTTTTTTTTTTTACACATGTGCAATTTTTTTTTTAACTTTTTTACTTTGTCCCGGGGGGGACATCACAGATTGCTGATCTGACAGTTGCACAGCACTCTGTCAGATCGGCGATCTGACTTACATCACTGCAGGCTTACCAGCGCCTGCTCTGGACCCGGAAGTAATCCCTGCAGGACCCGGATGCAGCCCGCGGCCATTTTGGATCTGGGGCCTGCAGGGAGGAGATGCTCGGTACAAGGTGAGTACATCGCCTTGTACCGATCGTCTCAGGGAAGCCCGCAGGATCCCCCTCCCTGCGCGATGCTTCCCTATACCGCCGGAACACTGCGATCATGTTTGATCGCAGTGTGCCGGGGGTTAATGTGCTGGGGGCGGTCCGTGACCGCTCCTGGCACATAGTGCCGGATGTCAGCTGCGATAGTCAGCTGACACCCGGCCGCGATCGGCCGCGCTCCCCCCGAGAGCGCGGCCGATCGCATATGACATACTATCCCGTCACTGGGAATTAAGTCCCAGGTCACCTTGACGGGATAGTACGTCATATGAGATTAAGGGGTTAATAGACTGTTAGAATTTGTATTATGGCAAGAAAAAAGCAGCTAAGTAAAGAAAAATGAGTGTCCATCATTACTTTAAGGAATGAAGGTCAGTCAGTCTGAAAAATTGGGAAAACTTTTAAAGTGTCCCCAAGTGCAGTTGCAAAAACCATCAAGTGCTACAAAGAAACTGGCTCACACGAGGACCGCTCCAGGAAAGGAAGACCAAGAGTCACCTCTGATTCTGAGGATAAGTTTATCCGAGTCACCAGCATCAGAAATCGCAGGTTAATAGCAGCTCAGATTAGAGACCAGGTCAATGCCGCACAGAGTTCTAGCAACAGACACATCTCTACAACAACTGTTAAGAGTAGACTTTGTGCAGCATTCCTTCATGGTAAAATAGCTGCTATGAAACCACTGCTAAGGACAGGCTACAAGCAGAAGAGACTTGTTTGGGCTAAAGAACACAAGGAATGGACATTAGACCAGTGGAAATCTGTGCTTTGGTCTGATGTGTCCAAATTTGAAATCTTTATTTGCAACTACCGTGTTTTTGTGCGACGCAGAAAAAGGTGAATGGATGGACTCTACATGCCTGGTTCCCACCGTGAAGCATGGAGGAGGAGGAGGTGTGATGGTGACCCTGTTGGGTATTTATTCAAAGTTGAAGGCATACTGAACCAGCATGGCTACCACAGCATCTTGCAGCGGCATGCTATTTCATCCGGTTTGCGTTTAGTTGGACCCCATCATTTATTTTTCAACAGGAAAATGACCCCAAACACACCTCCAGGCTGTATAAGGGCTATTTGACCAAGAAGGAGAATGATGAGGTGCTACGCCAGACTTCAACCCAATCAAGATGGTTTGGGGTGAGCTGGACCGCAGAGTGAAGGCAAAAGGGCCAACAAGTGCTAAGCATCTCTGGGAACTCCTTCAAGATTGTTGGAAGACCATTTCCGGTGACTACCTCTTGAAGCTCGTTAAGAGAATGCCAAGAGTGTGCAAAGCAGTCATCAAAGCAAAGGGTGGCTACTTTGAAGAACCTAGAATATAAGACATATTTTCAGTTGTTTCACACTTTTTTGTTAAGTATATAATTCCACATGTGTTAATTCATAGTTTTGATGCCTTCAGTGTGAATTTACAATTTTCATAGTCATGAAAATACAGAATCTTTAAATGAGAAGGTGTGTCCAAACTTATGGTCTGTACTGTACTACATCCAGATACTTAAAGTGGGTACTGTTGAATCCATCCAGTTATGCACTAACTTTTCTCTGGGTGGCCTGAAGCTTAAGCTGCGACCAAAGCTAATACAAAAACCACAGCAAAGAAGTTGATAAGTGATGTGCTTTTCAGATATGGGGTGCCCAAAACTTTGGAGTGACAGAGGCACCCACTTCACTATGGAATTGATGAACCATATCATGGCGCCTCTGTGGATAGAACATCCTTTCCATGTTCCCTATCAACAACAAAGTTTTCATGAAGAAACTTTTGGTTCTCCCCGTGTTATGAGCAGGAATAACTACTCTGTAGCATCTCACATCGGACCAGCAAAAGCACAGTCACAGACGCACTTTGCGCAATCTACTACTGTTAGGCAAGTCCTAATGGGCCAGCATATTCTTCACCCACTTCTGAAGAGAAAACTTGCTTTACAGTGCCCTTCCCAGACTGCTGTTGCAGGATAGCTGGTGTCTGGTGAATGGGATGATATAAAGTCCAGTACAAGAGTAAATGTGAAGCTAGCAGCATAAAGCCCAAAGGAAAACCAAAGGGAAACCTTGGCACAATAACTAAAAAAGAATAACCAATAACAGCCATTAGCAACTACTTAAAAGCAACTAGAACCCAACCAGGGAGCACTCACCATACCACTATGCCAAGGTAACTGAATAAAGAAGCAGGCCTTCAATAGCCAACCCAAATCTAAGGATAACAATGAGGTGATGCATTCCTCTTAGTCATATCCAGGGAGCCACACCCTGCTCACTTGTACAGCAGAGTGCATACATTCCCACCATTGGCTAAAATTCGGCAAGGCAGCATCCTGCATTGCCTGGTAACTGGGAAACACAGCATACCATGTTTCCCTGGCTGCAAAATAAGTTGGAAGCATGGCATCACGTGTTCTCCCATGGCTCATCACTTCCACACGAGGCACCCCCGTGTGTAGTCGCACCACCCAAGTGCGCAATAGCTCCACTCCCAGTGCAGACAGACTGGTGGAGCACTCTGGAAACTCTAGTCAGTGAGTGAGCAGCTCTTCCATAAACAGGAGAGAGCTGCTCACATGCCTGTGTTTGATACTTAGGACACCATACAGAATGCTGATAGGGAGTATACTACAAATTGTCAGGATTCTGCAATCTAGGTACAAACATATTATACAGAAAGCCAGGACAACCCCTTTAAGGTTCTTTACTTGAATCTAACCTACAGGAAATTTCGTAGCCCTGTGTGCTATGAATGTATTATGTTCGAGGTCTAGTTCATACCAACGGTATCCTCAATTCACCGCCAATCTGAATCAGAACTGCATAGCTGCTGGCGAGGTTTCTTCTGTTGCTTCCTGTCCCTATCAAGGTGCGGCAACAACCTACTGTGGTGCTCTCATGGACGTTTTTTTTAAATCAAATTACCGGTAAGTCTAATTCTACAGGGTGGGCCATTTATATGGATACACCTAAATAAAATGGGAATGGTTGAGGATATCAACTTCCTGTTTGTGGCACAATAGTATATGGGAGGGGACAAATTTTTCAAGATGGGTGGTGACCATGGCGGCCATTTTGAAGTCAGCCATTTTAGGTCTAACTTTATTTTTTTCAATGGGAAGAGGGTCATGTGACACATCAAACGTATTGAGAATTTCACAAGAAAAACAATGGTGTGCTTGGTTTTAATGTATCTTTATTCTTTCATGAGTTATTTACAAGTTTATGACCACTTATAAAATGTGTTCAATTCAAAGTGCTGCCCATTGTGTTGGATTGTCAATGCAACTCTCTTCTCCCACTCTTGACACACTGATAGCAACACCGTAAAAGAAATGCAAGCACAGGCTTCCAGCATCCTTTGTTTCAGATGCTGCACATCTCGTATCTTCACAGCATAGACAATTGCCTTCGGATGACCCCAAAGATAGAAGTCTAAGGGGCTCAGATCAGGAGACCTTGGTGGCCATTTAACTGGCCCACGATGACCAATCCACTTTCCAGAAAACTGTTCATGTAGGAATGCTCGGACCTGACATCCATAATTGATGCTATGGTGAGGTATATAGGGTACAAAGATAATGGGGCCATTCTTCATCAATAGAAACCTCAATGCCACAGGATATCTGAAATTGCTACATGATGATGTGTTTCCCACTTTATGCACTGAAGATGGCACATTCTCTGAGTGTTTCTGCAGCGCCCCAGGTCATGGTCGTTGCAGTAATGCTATTCTTCCACCAGGGGGAGTGATGTTACGTCTGAAGGCAATAAAGGAGATATTCTTGCCAGGTATCACAAACCACACAACACACTTCACACTCCAGTCCACCAGGGGGAGCTATGCTCCTATCTATTAGGGCACTCTTCACAATTAGGTAAAACTGGAGGTCTGGATAGGAAGTTAGGCAGAAGCTGACTGGGCTTCACCCAGGCAGCACCCGTCAGGCAGCCAGAGGGGAAAGAGGAACATCTAAGAGCTGCAGACAAAGAGGTCCCTGACAGGGGTGGGATCCTGTCAGAGGCCTAGACAGAAGGCCATGGAGCTGCGCCTGCCCCATCCTAAGCATCCTAAGAAAGAGACAAGAACAGCGAATTGTATTGTAGAGGGTGAGAAACGAAGTCATAGCGAAAGGAGAGGAAACCAGAAGGAGTTCTGCCCTGCAAAATGCTGCCTCCTTTCTGAGGCACAGGATCCGGTAGCCGGAACACAGAGGGAGTAATCGTCTCCAAGCCTTGCTGTTATGGACCTGGTGGTTAGGAGCACCCGAAATGACCTGATGGTTAAAACAGAAAACCTGGGACAAGCTCTGAGGAGGTGGTAACTCTACTGACCGCAATCCCTAATCCTATCACACACACTAGAAATAGCCGTGAAGCGTGCCTAACTCTCCCTAGACACCTCTTCACAGCCTAAGAGCTAACTACCCCTAAAGATAGAAATAGCAGCCTACCTTGCCTCAGAGAAATTCCCCAAAGTAAAGGTAGCCCCCCACAAATATTGACTGTGAGTTAAGAGGGAAATAACAAACACAGGAATGAAACAGATTTTAGCAAAGGAGGCCGAATCTTCTCTAGATAGACAGAGGATAGGAAAGGGAACTGTGCGGTCAGTATAAAAAAACTACAAAAACCAAGCAGAGTGTGCAAAAAGACCTCCACACCGACTCACGGTGTGGAGGTGCAGCTCTGCACCCCCAGAGCTTCCAGCTAGCAAGGAAATATCATAATAGCAAGCTGGACTAGAAACATAGCATGTACTGAAAAATATATTCAAAAACCAATGAACAGCAAATGAACTAGCAGGGACTTAGCTTCTGCTGGAGTAGACAGGTCATCTGAGAAATCCAAGAGAGATCTGAACCAGTACTGAGACATTGACAGCTGGCATGAACTAACGACCTGGGCAGAGTTAAATAGGGAAGCCAGCATAAGCAATAAGCGAGGGCAGCTGAGAAAGCCAACCTCAAAGATCAGCAGTTCCACTCAAAGCCACCAGAGGGTGTCCAAGGACAGAACTCACCAAAGTACCATTCACGACCACAGGAGGGAGCCCGGGAACGGAATTCACAACACCTTGCTCCAGAGACCGGCAGGACAGGTAATTCCATGTTACCTGCCCGACCCATATCCAGGAGGCATGGTGGTAACTTGTGGGGGCTGGGTCATGCTAGAGTCCCTGTAAAAAGCCTCAGGCCACCAGTCGTACGGGTTTGTCCTATTCTTACCATCAGGGGGACAGAGAGAAAGAGACATAACATCTAGAACACCAATATCAGTTGTGAGGACCTTACCGAGACGCTCAGCAGGGAGGTACTACAACTTCCAGGTGCTAGAGGAAAGCTACTGATTTCCACCTGGATAAGGGGACTCTGGATTTGCCTTCAGACCAGCCGGACTCTGCCTACCCTGTGGTCCGTACCCTGGACTGTGGATGCTGAAGCCATCAGTAAAAAGGTAAAGAGACTGCAACCTTGTGTCCTTGTTATTCACTGCGCCTCACACCATCCACCATCTACACTCTGGGAAGCCCTGGAGATACACTTCACCTGTGGGAAGGTATACCATCCAGCTGCCATAACATCACCCCAGCGGACCCCTAAGCAGCATCGGTCACCCTGACCGAGTACCACAGGTGGCGTCACGAACATTATCCCTTTAAAGACCTTTCCCCATTTACAACGGACGTCCCTAGGGCCACGGACCAGGTCAGCCACTGTGACATCCCCCTTGAGAACCGAAGGACCCGGTACCGAGTACCTACACCGGCGCTCCAAATCCAGCAAGATGGTCCACCACCACATTTTGGGTGTCAGGTCCGAGCATTCCTACAAGGAATATGACCCACTTGCACTAGTATTTCTTCTACAGTGTTGCTATCAGTGTGTCAAGAGTGGGAGAGGAGGGTTGCATTGACAATCCAACACAATGGGCAGCACTTTGAACATATTGTATAAGTGGTCATAAACTTGTAAATAACTCATGAAAGAATAAGGTTACGTTAAAACCAAGCACACCATTGTTTTTTCTTGTGAAATTCTCAATAGGTTTGATGTGTCACATGACCCTCTTCCCATGGGAAAAAATAAAGTTGGATCCAAAATGTTCGACTTCAAAATGGCCGCCAAGGTCACCACCCATCTTGAAAAGTTTCCCCCCTCCCATATACTAATGTGCCACAAACACGAAGTTGATATCACCAACCATTCCCATTTTATTTAGGTGTATCCATATAAATGGCCCACCCTGTATATTCCTCTTAAATTTAAAATAAATTAGGATAATTTAGATCATAAGCTTCACTAAAAAATAAGAATATTTGGAATCCATGTAATCAGAACAAATACAGAAGTACACATAAAAGCATAGAAACTTAGAAACATTATTAACTTAAAATTATTACACATGAAATGTAAAAAAATCGTATGTTTATGAGAAAAAAAATATGCCTATAGTATATATCACCAAAAAAAGCCATGCTTGTCTAGAAAACAAAACAGTGTCACATTTATTGGGATACATACAAGTTCTCCAAAAGTTATAACCAATCAAATGAATGCATAGCAAAATGGTTACATTTACTGTGGCCATTAATGCCCAGAATTCATGCTGGGGGAAAGGGTTTAAATTATAAATTATTTTGGTAAAAAAAAAACACACCAGAAAATGCCGCAAACCTAAAAGCCTTCATTCAATGCTTTTTTACCGTGTGTGGAGGAAGCCTATGACTGCGTGCAGATGTTGCATTTGGCTAGACCCGGTCCATGACCCTGCTAAGGGGCGTCCAGTGAAAGTTGAGAGTGATGATGTGTGGTGCAGGGTGCGATGAATAATGAGGACACAAGGTTGCAGTCTCTTTAACTCTTTACTGAAGGTTTCGAGATACTCAATCCAGAGCACTGTTAACAGGGCTGGCTGTGACCGGCCGGTCCAAAGGCACATCCGAAGTTCCCTTAGCAGGTGGGAATCAGTGTCTACCTTCTAGCGCTTGTGTGTTGTAGTCCTTCCCTGCTGGGCACCCCGGGATAGTCCTCACAACTGATTCTGTCTGTCTCTGATGTTCGTTCTCTACGTCCCCCAGATGATATGGTTAGGACGCACCTGTCTGACGGGGTAGGCCTGGATTAATTCCGGGACCCTTGATTCGCCCCTCTCCCACAGCTGCCTCCGTTGTCTGCTTAGGTGTTTTAGGTGAGACAGCCCGCCTATAACTGACTGTCCTGCCGTGGTTTGAAGTAATGCTTAAAGTCTCTTACTTTCTCGGCGTTCCGGCCACCGTGACTTTGCGCTTCAGAAGGATATTGCCTCGATCTTACAGCACGACTCCTTCTGGTCCTATCACCTCTGCGCTGTATTCCCGTTTCTCACTCCTTCACAATACCCCTCGCTTCTTGTCCTTTCCTAGGAGACTGCCGCTGTAAGCACAGGCACGGCTCCGTAACGTTCTTTCTTGTTCACTAGGGCTCTGCCAGGATCCTACCTCTGACAGGTCCTCTCAAGAGCTCTTCCCAGCTCCTTTCTCTCTAACTTCCTGTCCAACCCCCAGTTTTACCCAAGTGTGAGGAGTGGTCTAATAGATAGAACCACCCCCCCTGGTGGCCGGAGTGTGAAGTGTATTGTGGGTGTGTGTTACCTGGTCAGGTGAACTCCTTTAGTGCAATCAGATGTACCATCACTCCCCTTAGTGGCAGAGCAACAGTACTGCAACGACCAGGACCGTGGGGCGCTGCACTCCCCCCGGTTAAATCCAGTACTCCCGGACTGGGAAAAGAAAAACAACATTACGTGTTAGCAGGAAACACACAAAACTTTGAAACACTATAAACAAGTAAATACTATGAACCAGTAACTATATAACAATGCTTCCCTTTATGGGAGGTGAGGACACTTGAACATTACGCAAATCTTGGGTCATGCACAGTTTATGACTCCCAGTCCAGTGGTTGAAACAGCGGGGACCCCGGGTAAACAAAGGGGTCCCCTTTTGTAAGTTTTTGGAGCAATTCACTGTCCATTACTCCGTTGTCCATATTTAAACCTGTAACAAAAGATATGCACACAAACGTTTTCAACTAAATAGCAGCCCTCATTAATACCTCCAAGTTTTGTAGCGGAGTGGAGTTTGATTCTTGGTGCTGCGTGTCGATCTCCGCAGTGTAGGGGTTGCTATCGGCCTACCAGGGCCCGCTATGCTTGCTACCGCTGGTGTAGTGCACTGTCTTCTAGCTACGCTTCTAGTGAGTCTGGGTAGCACTGGCAGGCTGGAGCTCTCAGGGTTGCTGCTACCAACAGTGGGTACGGTAGATTCGCCGATAGCAGAGGGAGGACTTGCCGGTTCAACGGTTGGCATGGCATCTTCAGGTAGGATTTGCTGAGATTGCGAGCCTGGATGATCTGGCACCACAATTAGTTCTGGCAGGATGGGTTGACGGAACGTTAGGACAGGTACCACGATGGCCTGATTTATCTGAGTCCAGGACTGGGGAAAATCTCCAAGAACAGTGTGTATCATCTTCTCCTCTTCTACAGGTGGGGAGGTTCCTGGAGCCGTTTCCCTCTCTCTCAACTTATCAGGGCAAACTTTAAGGTGATCCCTGGATATCGCCGTCGAGGTCTCCCCTCCGTCCTTGCTGATGAGACAGACCTTAATGTTGTCGAAATCGGATGGCAGGATGGTATACGGTTCCGCTTCCCATTGGTCATCAAGTTTGTGTAGTCTCCTTTTTCGTTTGAGTACTTGCTCACCAGGTGACAAGGGGATCGCAGGAGCATGCTGGTTGTAGTCTCTTTCTTGTTTCTGTCTGGCCTGAGCGAGACTTCTTTCCACGCATTCCTCTACTTGGCGGTACCTTTGCTGCCTCTCTGCATCCCAATCTGTATCCTGCGAGGTATCTTCGGGGGTTAGGACCCCCATGTCCAGATCAATGGGTAACTTGCTAGATCTTCCTCGCATCAGGTACGCTGGAGTGCAGTTGGTGGAATTCACTGGAATGTGATTGTACATGTCCACCAAGTCAGGCAACTTGGTTGGCCACAGGTTCCGTTCCTCTACGGGCAAGGTCTTCAGTAAGTCGATCACCACTTGGTTGGTTTGGGGATGGTACGGTGTGGTTCTGATCTTCTTACACCCGTACAGATGGCAGAACTCTTGGAACACCTCTGCTTCGAATGCTGACCCCTGATCGGTCAGTACCTTCTCCGGGTACCCATGGGGCCTACAAAAGTACTGCTGGAAGGCCTTGGCGGCCTGTTATGATCCTTAGTGTTTGAGGATCACAAATTACTCCTGCTAAGTAACATACATAGGACAAGCTCTAGGGAGGTGGCAAACTGGACTGACCGCAAATCTGAACCTATCCAAACACACTAGAAGTAGCCGGTGAACGTGTCTAAAAATCCTAGACGTCTCGAGCCAGCCTGAGGAACTAACTACCCCTAGAGAGAAAGAAAGACCTCTCTTGCCTCCAGAGAAATAATCCCCAAAGAAATAGAAGCCCCCAACATATAATAACGGTGAGGTAAGAGGAAGGCACATACACAGGGGTGAAAACAGATTTAGCAAATGAGGCCCACTAATACTAGATAGCAGAAAATAGTAAAGTGGTCTGTGCGGTCAGTAAAAAACCCTTACAAAAAATCCACACTGAGATTTCAAGAACCCCCGCACCAACTAACGGTGTGGGGGGGAGAAACTCAGTCCCCTAGAGCAACCAGCAAGCAAGGAAATCACATTTTAGCGAGCTGGACTAAAAACATAATAAATGCTGGTAATCAAAAAATGATCAAACAAAAACTTAGCTTGTCTTGGAGAGACTGGGAGCAAGGTAGTCACAAAGAATCTGAAGAGCACTGAATACATTGAGAGCAGGCAAGGAACTGAGTATCCAGGTGAACTAAGTAGGAAACCAACCAAGGATAACGAACCAGCTGATGCTGCCAACCTGCAGAAAGACAACACTACACAGTACCGCTTGTGACCACTAGAGGGAGCCCAAAAACAGAGTTCACAACAGTACCCCCCCCTTGAGGAGGGGTCACCGAACCCTCATCAAGACCCCCAGGGCGATCAGGACGAGCCGCGTGGAAGGCACGAATTAAATCGGCCGCATGAACATCAGAGGCGACAACCCAGGAATTATCCTCCTGACTATAGCCCTTCCACTTCACCAAATACTGAAGCCTCCATCTAGAGATACGAGAATCCAAAATCTTCTCCACCATGTACTCCAAGTCACCCTCGACCAGCACCAGAGCAGGAGGCTCAACAGAAGGAACCACAGGTACCACATACCTCCGCAACAAAGACCTATGGAACACATTATGAATGGCAAACGATGCTGGGAGATCCAAACGAAAAGACACCGGGTTAAGGATTTCCAAGATCTTATAAGGACCGATGAAGCGAGGCTTGAATTTAGGAGAGGAGACCTTCATAGGAACATACCGAGAAGACAGCCACACCAAATCCCCAACACGAAGTCGGGGACCCACACCGCGGCGGCGGTTGGCAAAGCGCTGAGCCTTCTCTTGTGACAACCTCAAGTTGTCCACCACATGGTTCCAAATCTGCTGCAACCTATCCACCACAGAATCCACCCCAGGACAGTCAGAAGGCTCAACCTGACCCGAGGAAAAACGAGGATGGAAACCAGAATTGCAGAAAAAAGGCGAAACCAAAGTAGCAGAACTAGCCCGATTATTAAGGGCAAACTCGGCCAATGGCAAAAAAGTCACCCAATCATCCTGATCAGCAGAAACAAAACATCTCAAATAAGTTTCCAACGTCTGATTAGTACGCTCAGTTTGGCCATTAGTCTGAGGATGGAAGGCCGACGAAAAAGACAAATCAATGCCCATCTTAGCACAAAAAGTCCGCCAAAACCTGGACACAAACTGGGATCCTCTATCAGACACAATATTTTCAGGAATGCCGTGCAAGCGAACCACATTCTGAAAAAATAGAGGAACCAAATCGGAGGAAGAAGGCAACTTAGGCAAGGGCACCAAATGGACCATCTTGGAAAAACGATCACACACCACCCAGATGACAGACATTTTCTGAGATACCGGAAGATCCGAAATAAAATCCATGGAAATGTGCGTCCAAGGCCTTTTCGGAATAGGCAAAGGCAAAAGCAAACCACTGGCACGAGAACAGCAAGGCTTAGCCCGAGCACAAATCCCACAAGACTGGACAAAGGAACGAACATCCCGCAACAAGGAAGGCCACCAGAAGGACCTAGCCACCAAATCTCTGGTACCAAAAATCCCAGGATGACCCGCCAACACCGAAGAATGAACCTCGGAAATAACTCTGCTGGTCCATCTATCCGGGACAAACAGTCTCTCTGGTGGACAACGGTCAGGTCTATCCGCCTGAAATTTCTGCAGCGCTCGTCGCAAATCTGGGGAAATGGCAGACAAAATCACTCCCTCTCTGAGAATACCAGCCGACTCAGAAACTCCCGGAGAGTCAGGCACAAAACTCCTAGAAAGTGCATCAGCTTTCACGTTCTTCGAACCAGGCAGATATGAGACCACGAAGTTGAAACGGGAGAAAAACAATGACCAACGATCCTGTCTAGGATTCAGGCGCTTGGCAGATTCAAAGTAAATCAGATTTTTGTGATCAGTCAAGACCAACCCCACGATGTTTAGCTCCTTCGAGCCAATGTCGCCACTCCTCAAATGCCCACTTCATAGCCAACAACTCCCGATTACCAACATCATAATTCCGCTCGGCAGGCGAAAACTTTCTTGAAAAGAAAGCACATGGTTTCATCACAGAGCCATCAGAGCTTCTCTGCGACAAAACAGCCCCTGCTCCAATCTCAGAAGCATCAACCTCGACCTGGAAGGGGAGAGAGACATCTGGCTGACATAAGACTGGAGCTGAAGAAAACCGGTGCTTTAGCTCCCGAAAGGCCTCCACGGCCGCAGGAGACCAATTAGTCACATCAGAACCCTTCTTGGTCAAATCCGTCAAAGGTTTAACCACGCTAGAAAAATTAGCGATGAAACGACGGTAAAAATTTGCAAAACCCAAGAACTTCTGAAGACTCTTAACAGACGTGGGCTGAGTCCAGTCATGAATAGCCTGGACCTTGAGTGGGTCCATCTCCACAGTAGAAGGAGAAAAAATAAAACCCAAAAAGGAGACCTTCTGTACTCCGAAGAGGCATTTTGAGCCCTTCACAAATAAAGCATTAGCACGCAGGACCTGAAACACCATCCTGACCTGCTTCACATGGGACTCCCAATCATCAGAAAAGACCAAAATGTCATCCAGATAAACAATCATAAATTTATCCAGATATTCTCGGAAGATGTCATGCATGAAAGACTGAAACACAGAAGGAGCATTAGAGAGTCCAAAAGGCATCACCAAGTACTCAAAATGGCCTTCAGGCGTATTAAATGCTGTTTTCCATTCATCTCCCTGCTTAATGCGCACAAGGTTATACGCACCACGGAGATCTATCTTGGTGAACCAACTGGCACCCTTAATCCGAGCAAACAAATCAGACAATAGTGGTAAAGGATACTGAAATTTGACTGTGATTTTATTCAGAAGACGATAATCTATACAAGGTCTCAACGAACCGTCCTTCTTGGCCACAAAAAAAAATCCTGCACCAAGAGGGGAAGAGGATGGGCGAATATATGTCCCTTCTCCAAAGACTCCTTTATATAACTCCGCATCGCGGCATGCTCTGGTATAGACAGATTAAAAAGTCGTCCCTTAGGGAATTTACTACCAGGAATTAAATTTATAGCACAGTCACAATCCCTATGAGGGGGCAGGGCACTGGACCTGGGTTCATCAAATACATCCTGGTAGTCAGACAAAAACTCAGGGACCTCAGAAGGAGTGGATGAAGCAATAGACACCAACGGAACATCGCCATGAATTCCCTGACAACCCCAACTTGACACAGACATAGCTTTCCAATCTAAAACTGGATTATGAGCCTGCAGCCATGGCAGACCCAAAACGACAACATCATGCAAATTATGCAGAACAAGAAAGCGAATCACCTCCTGATGTACGGGAGTCATGCACATGGTCATTTGCGTCCAATACTGAGGCTTATTCTCAGCCAATGGCGTAGCATCAATTCCCC
Organism: Ranitomeya variabilis; assembly: GCF_051348905.1. Classification (NCBI taxonomy): domain Eukaryota; kingdom Metazoa; phylum Chordata; class Amphibia; order Anura; family Dendrobatidae; genus Ranitomeya; species Ranitomeya variabilis. The sequence continues at coordinate 905,092,957 of NC_135233.1, forward strand.
TCAGAGGAATAGGAAATTCCAAAGGCTCCAGGACAAAACCACAGCGCCTGGCAAACGGCAAATCCATCAGATTCAGGGCAGCACCCAAATCCACAAAAGCCATAACCGGGTAGGATGACAAAGAACAAATCAAAGTAACAGACAAAATAAACTTAGGCTGCATAGTACCAATGGTGACAGGTTTAGCAATTTTTTTTAAGCGTTTAGAGCATGCTGAGATAACATGAGTAGAATCACCACAGTAAAAGCACAACCTATTTTGACGTCTATGACTTTGTCGCTCAATTCTGGTCAGAGTTCGGTCACATTGCATAGACTCAGGTCTCTGTTCAGAAAATACCGCCAAAGGATGAGCAGATTTGCGCTCCCGCAAACGCCGATCAACCTGAATGGCTAAAGCCATAGAATTACTCAGATTTGTATGGGTGGGAAACCCCACCATAACATTCTTAACGGCCTCAGAAAGACCTTCTCTGAAATTTGCAGCCAAGGCACACTCATTCCATTGAGTAAGCACCGACCATTTCCGAAATTTTTGACAATACACCTCTGCTTCATCCTGACCTTGAGAGATAGCCAGCAACGCTTTTTCTGCCTGATTCTCAAGATTAGGCTCCTCATAAAGCAGTCCAAGAGCCAGAAAAAATGCATCTACATTAAGCAATGCAGGATCTCCTGGCGCCAGAGAGAAAGCCCAATCTTGAGGGTCGCCACGCAACAAGGAGATAACAATTTTAACTTGCTGAGCGGAATCACCAGAGGAACGAGGTCTCAGAGATAGAAATAACTTACAATTATTCTTAAAGTTTAGAAACCTAGATCTATCACCAGAAAACAATTCAGGAATGGGTATCTTTGGTTCTGACATAGGGCTATGAATAACAAAATCCTGAATACTTTGCACCCGTGCAGTCAGACGATCCACACTAGAAGTCAGAGTCTGAAAATTCATGTCTGCAGCTGAGCTCAAAACCACCCAGAGTTCAAAGGGATGAAAGAAGCTAAACAGACTGCAGCAAAGGAAAAGCGGGAGGAAAAAAAAAATGTACTCAGGTCTTCTTTTTATCCCACTTCTGCGATGCATTAAACACTTTTGAGTCCTGCTCTACTGTTATGATCCTTAGTGGTTGAGGATCACAAATTACTCCAGCTAAGTAACATACATAGGACAAGCTCTAGGGAGGTGGCAAACTGGACTGACCGCAAATCTGAACCTATCCAAACACACTAGAAGTAGCCGGTGAACGTGTCTAAAAATCCTAGACGTCTCGAGCCAGCCTGAGGAACTAACTACCCCTAGAGAGAAAGAAAGACCTCTCTTGCCTCCAGAGAAATAATCCCCAAAGAAATAGAAGCCCCCAACATATAATAACGGTGAGGTAAGAGGAAGGCACATACACAGGGGTGAAAACAGATTTAGCAAATGAGGCCCACTAATACTAGATAGCAGAAAATAGTAAAGGGGTCTGTGCGGTCAGTAAAAAACCCTTACAAAAAATCCACACTGAGATTTCAAGAACCCCCGCACCAACTAACGGTGTGGGGGAAAGAAACTCAGTCCCCTAGAGCAACCAGCAAGCGAGGAAATCACATTTTAGCGAGCTGGACTAAAAACATAATAAATGCTGATAATCAAAAAATGATCAAACAAAAACTTAGCTTGTGTTGGAGAGACTGGGGGCAAGGTAGTCACAAGGAATCTGAAGAGCACTGAATACATTGAGAGCAGGCAAGGAACTGAGTATCCAGGTGAACTAAATAGGAAACCAACCAAGGATAACGAACCAGCTGATGCTGCCAACCTGCAGAAAGACAACACTACACAGTACCGCATGTGACCACTAGAGGGAGCCCAAAAACAGAGTTCACAACAGCGGCCGTCCTGGCCGTTAAATCCTTGACAGGTACAACCACCAAAAATCTGGAGTAGTGATCTACGATGGTAAGAGCGTAGATATAGCCTGACCTGCTAGGCGTCAGCTTCACATGATCCAGCGCGACCAGTTCGAGCAGCCGTTTGGTGATGATGGGCTGCAAGGGGGCCCGTTGGCTGTCACGGTCCTTCCTGCGTAGGCTACATGGACCACACTCCCGACACCACTTCTCAATGGCTCTCTTCATGCCAACCCAATAGAACCTCCCTCGGAGTAGCCTCTCCATCTTCCTCAATCCGAAGTGTCCGGCTCCATCGTGGTAGGCTTCCAGAACCATGGACGCATCTCGCCTTGGCACCACTATCTGCCATACCAATTGTACGTGGGTCGATGCTCCTCCGGCACAGCTTACCATCGTGATTAAACAATTTGCTTCTCCCCTTCCACAGCTGTCATGCCTCCTGTGGATCATCTGGGCCGGGATGCAACCCTGCCTGCGTCAAGAGCTCCTTCACCCGACGGACCGCGGGGTCACCATCCTGGGTCTCCGCCCATCCGTGATGGGGCAGGGTATTCAGCGTGGCATCCTGTTGGTTCTTGTGCCTGTTCTTCACATGATGGGAGTACTGAGCGGCTTTGGGGCGATGGAATGCGGGCAGCTCCACCTCTTCAAGTGCCTCCGGGTCCTCCCCTGTTTCTTGCGTCCTGCCCGGTACTTGATGGTGAAGTCGTAGTTGGACAGCCGGGCCATCCACAGCTGTTCCAAGGCCCCAAGTTTGGCTGTATCCAAGTGCGTCAGCGGATTGTTATCCGTGAAGACGGTGAATTTCGCCGAGGCCAGGTAGTGCTTAAACCTCTCTGTCACTGCCCAGACGATGGCAAGGAACTCCAGTTTAACCCCTTCATGACCCAGCCTATTTTGGCCTTAATGACCTGGCCGTTTTTTGCAATTCTGACCAGTGTCCCTTTATGAGGTAATAACTCAGGAACGCTTCAACGGATCCTAGCAATTCTGAGATTGTTTTTTCGTGACATATTGGGCTTCATGTTAGAGGTAAATTTAGGTCGATAATTTCTGAGTTTATTTGTGAAAAAAATGGAAATTTGGCACAAATTTTGAAAATTTCGCAATTCTCACATTTTTTATTTTTATTCTGTTAAACGAGAGAGTTATGTGACACAAAACAGTTAATAAATAACATTACCCACATGTCTACTTTACATCAGCACAATTTTGGAAACAAATTTTTTTTTTTGCTAGGAAGTTATAAGGGTTAAAATTTGACCAGTGATTTCTCATTTTTACAACAAAATTTACAAAACCATTTTTTTTAGGGACCACCTCACATTTGAAGTCATTTTGAGGGTTCTATATGGCTGAAAATACCCAAAAGTGACACCATTCTAAAAACTGCACCCCTCAAGGTGCTCAAAACCACATTCAAGAAGTTTATTAACCCTTCAGGTGTTTCACACCAGCAGAAGCAACATGGAAGTAAAAAATGAACATTTAACTTTTTAGTCACAAAAATGATCTTTTAGCAACAATTTTTTTATTTTTCCAAGGGTAAAAGGAGAAACTGGACCATGAACGTTGTTGTACAATTTGTCCTGAGTACGCTGATACCTCATATGTGGGGGTAAACCACTGTTTGTGCGCACGGCAGGGCTCGGAAGGGAAGGAGCGCCATTTGACTTTTTGAATGAAAAATTGGCTCCAATCTTTAGCGGACACCATGTCGCGTTTGGAGAGCCCCCGTATGCCTAAACATTGGAGCTCCCCCACAAGTGACCCCATTTTGGAAACTAGACCCCCCAAGGATCTTATCTAGAAGCATAGTGAGCACTTTAAACCCCCAGGTGCTTAACAAATTGATCCGTAAAAATGAAAAAGTACTTTTTTTTCACAAAAAAAATATTTTAGCCTCAATTTTTTCATTTTCACATGGGCAACAGGATAAAATGGATCCTAAAATTTGTTGGACAATTTCTCCTGAGTACACCAATACCTCACATGTGGGGGTAAACCACTGTTTGGGCACATGGTAAGGCTCGGAAGGGAAGGAGCGCCATTTGACTTTTTGAATGAAAAATTATCTCCATCGCTAGCGGACACCATGTCACGTTTGGAGAGCCCCTGTGTGCCTAAACATTGGAGCTCCCCCACAATTGACCCCATTTTGGAAACTAGACCCCCCAAGGAACTTATCTAGAAGCATAGTGAGCACTTTAAACCCTCGGGTGCTTCACAAATTGATCCGTAAAAATGAAAAAGTACTTTTTTTTTACACAAAATCTCCTTTAGCCTCAATTTTTTCATTTTCACATGGGCAGCAGGATAAAATGGATCCTAAAATTTGTTGGGCAATTTCTCCTGAGTACGCCGATACCTCATATGTGGGGGTAAACCACTGTTTGGGTGCACGGCAAGGCTCGGAAGGGGAGGCGCGCCATTTGACTTTTTGAATGGAAAATTAGCTCCAATCGTTAGCGGACACCATGTCGCGTTTGGAGAGCCCCTGTGTGCCTAAACATTGGAGCTCCCCTACAAGTGACCCCATTTTGGAAACTAGACCCCCCAAGGAACTTATCTAGATGCATAGTGAGCACTTAAAACCCCCAGGTGCTTCACAGAAGTTTATAACGCAGAGCCGTGAAAATAAAAAAATAATTTTTCTTTCCTCAAAAATGATTTTTGGCCCGGAATTTGTTATTTTCACAAGGGTAATAGGAGAAATTGGACCCCAAATGTTATTGTTCAGTTTGTCCTGAGTACGCTGATACCCCATATGTGGGGGTAAACCACTGGTTCGGCACAGGGCAGGGCTCGGAAGGGAAGGCATGCCATTTGGCTTTTTGAATGGAAAATTAGCTCCAATCATTAGCGGACACCATGTCGCGTTTGGAGAGCCCCTGTGTGCCTAAACATTGGAGCTCCCCCACAATTGACCCCATTTTGGAAACTAGACCTCCCAAGGAACTAATCTAGATGTGTGGTGAGCACTTTGAACCCCCAAGTGGTTCACAGAAGTTTATAACGCAGAGCCATGAAAATAAAAAATAATTTTTCTTTTCTCAAAAATGATTTTTTAGCCCACAATTTTTTTTTTCCCAAGGGTAACAGGAGAAATTGGACCCCAAAAGTTGTTTTCCAGTTTCTCCTGAGTACGCTGATACCCCATATGTGGGGGTAAACCACTGTTTTGGCACACGTCGGGGTTCGGAATGGAAGTAGTGATGTTTTGAAATGCAGACTTTGATGGAATGGTCTGCGGGCATCATGTTACGTTTGCAGAGCCCCTGATGTGCCTAAACAGTAGAAACTCCCCACAAGTGACCCCATTTTGGAAACTAGACCCCCCCAAGGAACTTATCTAGATGTGTGTTGAGCACGTTCAACCCCTAAGTGCTTCACAGAAGTTTACAACGCAGAGCCGTGAAAATAAAAAATCATTTTTCTTTCCTCAAAAAAGATGTTTTAGCAAGAAATTTTTTATTTTCACAAGAATAACAGGAGAAATTGGACCCCAATATTTGTTGCCCAGTTTGTCCTGAGTACGCTGATACCCCATATGTTGGGAGGAACCACTGTTTTGGCACACGTCAGGGCTCGGAAGGGAAGTAGTGACATTTGAAATGCAGACTTTGATGGAATGGTCTGCGGGCGTCACGTTGCATTTGCAGAGCCCCTGATGTGCCTAAACAGTAGAAACTCCCCACAAGTGACCCCATTTTGGAAACTAGAACCCCCAAGGAACTTATCTAGATGTGTGGTGAGCACTTTCAACCCCCAAGTGCTTCACAGAAGTTTATAATGCAGAGCCGTGAAAATAAAAAATAATTGTTCTTTCATCAAAAATTATGTTTAGCAAGTAATTTTTTATTTTTGCAAGGGTAACAGGGGAAATTGGACGGCAACAGTTGTTCCCCTGTTTGTCCTGAGTACGCTGGTACCCCATATGTGGGGGTAAACCACAGTTTGGGTGCACGTTGGGGCTTGGAAGGGAGGGAGCACCATTTGACTTTTTGAACGCAAGATTGGCTGGAATCAATGGTGGTGCCATGTTGCGTTTGGAGACCCCTGATATGCCCAAACAGTGGAAACCCCTCTAACTTCATCACTAACCCCAACACAGCCATAACCCTAATCACAACCCTAACCCCAACACACCCCTAACCACAACCCTAACCCCAACAAACCCGTAACCCTAATCCCTAACCCTAATCCTAACCCTAATCCCAACCCTAACCCTAATCCCAACCCTAACCACAACTGTAACCCCAACACACTCCTAACCCTATCTGTAACCCTAACCACAAGCCTAATCTTAACCCTATTTCCAACCCTAGCACTAATTCCAACCCTAACTCTAATTCCAACCCTAACCCTAAGGCTATGTGCCCACGTTGCGGATTCGTGTGAGATTTTTCCGCACGATTTTTGAAAAATCTGCAGGTAAAAGGCACTGCGTTTTACCTGCGGATTTACAGCGGATTTCCAGTGTTTTTTTGTGCGGATTTCACCTGCGGATTCCTATTGAGGAACAGGTGTAAAACGCTGCGGAATCCGCACAAAGAATTGACATGCTGCGGAAAATACAACGCAGAATTTCCGCACGGAATTTTCTGCACCATGGGCACAGTGGATTTGGTTTTCCATAGGTGTACATGGTACTGTAAACCTGATGGAAAACTGCTACGAATTCGCAGCGGCCAATCCGCTGCGGATCCGCGGCCAATCCACTGCGGATCCGCGGCCAATCCGCTGCGGATCCGCGGCCAATCCGCTGCGGATCCGCAGCCAAATCCGCACTGTGTACCAATGCCCTAACCCTAACCCTAACCCTACCCCTAACCCTACCCCTAACCCTAACCCTAACCCTACCCCTAGTTCTAACCCTAGTTCTAACCCTAACCCTAGTGGAAAAAGAAAAAAATATATTTTCTTTTTATTATTATTGTCCCTACCTATGGGGGTGATAAAGGGGGGGGGGTCATTTACTATTTTTTTTTATTTTGATCACTGTGATAGGTTATATCTCAGTGATCAAAATATACCTGGAAAAAATCTGCCGGTCGGCAGATTCGGCGGGCGCATGCGCATTTTGGAAGATGGCGGCGCCCATGGAGAAGACGGATGGACACCGGGAGCCTCGGTAAGTATAAGGGGGTGGAGATCAGGGCACGGGGGGGCGTCGGAGCACGGGGGGTGGTATAGGAGCACGGGGGGAGCGGACAGGAGGACGGGGGAGCGGAGCACAAGACGGAGGGGAGCGGACCACAGATCGGTGGCTTGGGGGGGCGATCGGTGGGGTGGGGGGTCACATCAGTGTTTCCAGCCATGGCCGATGATATTGCAGCATCGGCCATGGCTGGATTGTATTATTTCACCAGTTTTTTAGGTGATATATTACAAATTGCTCTGATTGGCAGTTTCACTTTCAACAGCCAATCAGAGCGATCGTAGCCACGGGGGGGTGAAGCCACCCCCCCTGGGCTGAAGTACCACTCCTCCTGTCCCTGCAGATCGGGTGAAATTGGAGTTAACCCTTTCACCCGCTCTGCAGGGACGCGATCATTCCATGACGCCACATAGGCGTCATGGGTCGGATTGGCACAGGTTTTCATGATGCCTACGTGGCGTCATGGGTCGGGAAGGGGTTAAAGGAACTGTAGTTGTCAGGGTTCCTTTCCGTGGGACGAAGCTTCCTGCTGGCGTAAGCGATCACCCTCTCCTTGCCTTTCTGGACCTGGGACAGCACGGCCCCCAATCCTACATTGCTGGCATCCGTATACAGCACAAACGGTTGGTCGTATTCGGGGTAGGCCAGTACCTCTTCTCCCGTCAGTGCTGACTTCAAGCAAGTGAAGGATCCTTCCAGCCCCTCGTTCCAATCAAATGGGGCATTCTTCTTCTTGGTCTTCTTTGATTGGCCCACCAACAGGTCTTGCAAGGGCGCGGCCTTCTTGGTGAAGTCCTTAATGAACCTTCGGTAATAGCCTACCAGCCCGAGGAACTGCCGGACTTCGTGGAGGTTGCTGGGCTTTGGCCGGTCCTGGATCACCGTGACCTTGTTGGGATCTGGGGCCACTCCTTCAGCACTCACCACATGGCCCAGGTACTGCACTTTGGGTTTCAGCAGATGGCATTTGGACGGTTTCACCTTTAAGCCAAAGTTGGACAGGGCTTCAAACACCTCAGCCAGGTGTTTCAGATGGTCTTCGTAGGTCTTAAAGAAGACAATGACATCATCCAAATACAGCAGTACGGTTTCAAAGTTCTTGTGCCCCAGACAGCACTCCATCATCCTCTGGAATGTCCCCAGGGCATTGCACAATCCGAAGGGCATGTAGTTGAATTCGCAGAGACCCATCGGTGTCGTGAAGGCCGTCTTCTCTTTGTCCGCCTCCGCCACGGGAACCTGCCAGTACCCACTGGTGAGATCTAAGGTAGAGAAATAGTTAGCAGATTTTAAGGCAGCCAGAGACTCCTCTATCCTGGGCAGTGGGTATGCATCCTTATGTGTAATGCGATTCAATTGCCTGTAATCAACACACATCCTCATTGTGCCATCTTTCTTTTTAACAAGGACTAAGGGAGCTGCCCAGGGGCTACAACTGTCTCTCACCACCCCAGCCTCCTTCATTTCTCGTAACATGTCTTTGGCACACTGGTAATGAGCTGGGGGTACAGGGCGGTATCTCTCTTTTATGGGCCGATGATCTCCTGTGGGGATATGATGTTGGATCCCTTTCACCTTTCCAAAATCTAAGGGGTGTTTGCTAAATACCCGCTCGTACTCGTGGACCACCCTGTAGGCCCCCTGTTTCTGGTGGGATGGGGTAGAGTCAGTGCCCACATGCAATTCCCGACACCAATCTTTTGAGTGCCCTGCAGAACCGTTGTCCTCCGCCAGGTTAGACGGGGCCAAGGGTCCAGGTGTCTGTATCACACTATTATTGACAGCGAACAGTTTGGTGAGCATGGCATACTTGGTGAGATGGACCTCTTCCTCCCCACAATTAAGGACACGTACTGGCACCCTCCCCTGGCGGACGTCGACCACCCCCTGGCTGTTAGGAGAGTAGGCCTATTGTCTGAATATACGGGTTCTACCAGGGCCTGGTAGTCCTTACCCCTGAGGCCTATGGCTGCCCGACACCATATCAACATCTCACTCCTGGGGCGTATCGCGATAGGGTTTGAATCACTCACAGTGACACGACCAATTTCACCCCCAGTCAGCTCTACCTGCTGTCTCTGCATCAGAGCTCTGATTTCTTTTTGCAGGGCGCGTTGTTCACTGTAGCCAGCGGTTTCTGCTACCTGTTGTAACAAGACAATAACTTCTGCAAGACAATTTTCTATAACATTGGTACCGATAGTCATCATGGGATTACATTCATGGCAGTCAATATCAACAATTACAATCCCCTGGGCCTTCAATTCCACCCGCCCCACCTTGATGGTGACCTCTTTATACCCCACTTGTGGCAATGGCTGACCATTACTGGCTATTATGGTGAAATCGTCATCGGGGCCACGAGTAATATCAGTGTCCTCCCAATACCGTTTATAAAGCACGTAAGGCATAGTCGTCACCTGAGAACCGGTGTCCAGTAGAGCGTTCATGGGGATACCGTCAATCACAACAGGAAGAACTGGTCGCCCTCCAATTTACTTGGCTCTCCAATGCTGCGGGCCTGGTCGTCCTACTCCTGGGGGTTGGCCCTTTGCCCCAGGGGTTGCTCATTTAAAGGACAGTACCTTGCAAGGTGGCCCACCTGGTGACAGTGGCGGCAGATAGGTCGTCCGTCCTGATGGAAGCGATCGTCGTCCCGGCCACTGGTCGGCGGAGTCCTCCTCTGTCGCATCCAGGGGACATCCTCTGGTCTGGAGGCCAGCTGGATCTTCTCCTTGGGGGCCTCCTGTAGGGACTGCACGGTCCGGGCTAGGGCAGCAGCGCTCTTGGTCAGCTCCTGCATCTGGAGGCGGAGTCCTGTGGGGGAGTCGTCCTCTAAGCTCTGGGCATCGGCCTCGGCGGCGACTGGAGCATCTGGCGCCACCTCCTGGTGGTACGTGAGGGCTTGACGCCTGGGGGGTACCGCATGGCTGGACTGTCGCTCCTGCAGCGCCTGGATAGCTTTATCCTTGAATTGCGCAAAAGTCAAGTCTGGATTTTGCATGGCCAGGAAGTGCAACTGGCCCCTTTGGTGACTGCACAGGAGCCCCTCAATGAACCGCTCTTTCAGGAGTTTATCCTCATCTTGCATGCTGCCGGGGTCACTCTGCTTAATGGCCCGCAGCGCCTCCTGGAGATTAAGGGCATAGTCCCGTAAGCTATCCTGTGGTCTCTGTTTGCATCCATAGAAAGTCAATTTAATTTCTGTAGTAGTACGGGTATCGAAGGTGGCTTTAAGCTTTGCAAAAACCTGCTGTGCAGTTCCCTTATCCGCGGCGGGCCAAGACTTCACTTCTCTCAAAGCCGCTCCAAAGAGTTGGCCTATTATCATATGAACTTTCTGAGGCTCTGTCAAGGGGTAGAACTCGAGCAGGCTGCAGATCTCTTCTTTAAAGTCAGTTAATGTATGCGACTCCTCGGAGTATCGCGGGAGCCAGGCTGCTCCGGGCAGGTACGGCATAGAGAAAGGCATTATGGCCGTTGTGGTGGCGGCAGTCTCCGACTGGCTGATGGGGGCAGCGGGCTCTGCAGCAACTGGTGGTGGTATGAGGGCCGCGGCTACGTCCGCTGCGGGGACCGGAGCTGCCTCTGTGTCCACGGTTGTGACCGCCGCCTCCGCTCCTCCCGACTCAGACATGCCCGTCCCTTCCTCCTAATAACCTGCCGGAGGTCGGGGTTCCTCTTCCGGGGTTGGCGCTTTACCGCGCTTTCTCGTTCCGCGCTCCTTTTGACCGGTTCCGCCCACGAAGCTAAGGCTCCTCCCTTCGTGCGCGGCGATGGCGAATTGTGGCGGAAACTCTTGGCGGCAATAGCAATGCACAGTCTTTGCAACAAGTCACAGTCCAAGCACAATAAATCACAGTTCCAAGGCACACATGACCTGATTCTTCAGGCTTAAGTAGATCCTGTTCGTGACGCCAAGTTGGAGCGCCCCCACTGTCGCAGGGCCGAGGGGTACTCGGTACCGGGCCTCTCTGTCTCGGTTCCGGGAGTGTCACGGTGGCTAGACCCGGTCCGTGACCCTGCTGAGGGGCGTCCAGTGAAAGTTGAGAGTGATGATGTGTGGTGCAGGGTGCGATGAATAATGAGGACACAAGGTTGCAGTCTCTTTACCTCTTTACTGAAGGTTTCGAGATACTCAATCCAGAGCACTGTTAACAGGGCTGGCTGAGACCGGCCGGTCCAAAGGCACATCCGGAGTTCCCTTAGCAGGTGGGAATCAGTGTCTACCTTCTAGCGCTTGTGTGTTGTAGTCCTTCCCTGCTGAGCACCCTGGGATAGTCCTCACAACTGATTCTGTCTGTCTCTGATGTTCGTTCTCTACGTCCCCCAGATGATATGGTTAGGATGCACCCGTATGACGGGGTAGGCCTGGAGTTCTTCCGGGACCCTAGAGTCGCCCCTCTCCCACAGCTGCCTCCGTTGCTCCAGTGTCTGCTTAGGTGTTTTAGGTGAGACAGCCCACCTATAACTGACTGTCCTGCCGTGGTTTGAAGTAATGCTTAAAGTCTCTTACTTTCTCGGCGTTCCGGCCACCGTGACTTTGCGCATCAGAAGGATGTTGCCTCGATCTTACAGCACGACTCCTTCTGGTCCTATCACCTCTGTGCTGTATTCCCATTTCTCACTCCTTCACAATACCCCTCGCTTCTTGTCCTTTCCTAGGAGACTGCCGCTGTAAGCACAGGCACGGCTCCGTAACGTTCTTTCTTGTTCACTAGGGCTCTGCCAGGATCCCACCTCTGACAGGTCCTCTCTCGAGCTCTTCCCAGCTCCTTTCTCTCTAACTTCCTGTCCAACCCCCAGTTTTACCCAAGTGTGAGGAGTGGTCTAATAGATAGAACCACCCCCCTGGTGGCCGGAGTGTGAAGTGTATTGTGGGTGTGTGTTACCTGGTCAGGTGAACTCCTTTAGTGCAATCAGACGTACCATCACTCCCCTTAGTGGCAGAGCAACAGTACTGCAACGACCAGGACTCTGGGGCGCTGCACATTCTTGCTGCATTTTTTTTTCAGTGCAGATTTGTCACAAGCATTTCATTGCCAAACATGATGGTGATTTGTCACACTTTAAATTTTTTGGGATAGAAAAAGTCCATTCTCCCTTGAGAGGAGGCAGTTGGCAAAAGCACTTTATGTTATGGAGGCATACTGTATATTAAATTTAGATAGCAAATACCCTAGAGGTATGAATTACCAATATGACCTTTTTTATTGAAGTTTTGTTATTTGTATTGTTACCCCCTTCAATTGATTCATACGTCCGTTCTCCTTACACACCAGTTATACATCTTTTGTTAATCACAGGAGACGATGATTGGTCCTGGCTAGTTTAAATAGAGACTATTGTTAGGCTATGTTTCCACGTGGCGTATTCCTTCAAGATTTGCTGCGGATTTGCTTCAGGATTCTGCGTACAGCTGCAGAATCCAATCCGCAGCGTCCAGATGTTACAGCATAATGGAGGGGATTTCATGTGCGCACGGCTGCATCCGCTCTGCGTTTATGCACGTGGCGTGTCTTTGTAGACCGCAGCATGTTTATTTATCTTAAGGAGACGCTCCATCTCCGCAAGACGAATAACCCAGTCTATGGATAGGATGCGGTGATTCCACATGAAAAGCAAAGCGGAATCACCGCGCGTACAAAGGGGGGCCGTGTTTTGGGCGGAACGGGGTATCTGCTGTGTCCAAAGTGCTACTTTTCCTGACCGTGGTAACATAGCCTTATTCTTGCTATACTATGATTAAGGGTGTCCTAGACGCCAGAAAAGTGTCAGTTTTTTAACCCTGTTTGTCTTTTTTATGGTTGCTAAATAAAATCCTGTTTTATTGAGCTGCTGGAATTGCCATTCTCCATCTTTTTTTTCTTCGATGGAAGTAATGCATTGCCTCTGTAAAATCTGTTACAGCAAACATTTACTTTAGATCAAATGAACAATGAATGAATGAAGGATATGAAGGCAACAAGCTGGAGTAATAACATAACACATAGAATGTTAGATGAATTCTTTTGTAGAGGTCTGGATATGTGCAGCACAAATTCATATACGGTATATTCTCTTTGAAAAGGTTATGAGTATTGACATTGACATCAGAGACCATATGAGCCTCTATATGAGCCATTATATTACCCTAGAAACATAATAAGATATAGAATGGAGCGATTCACCATCCATTTTTTTCTTCTATCGATAAAGCTGCTTGTGCCTTTTTTTAAGTCATTCAATGATTTGGTGGCTGGTCAATTATCGCAAGTGAGTGACCATGTGATATGCTGAATAATCATTTTGCAGCAATTTCTAATCTGGCAATATAAAGGACTCCATTTATGCCTATATTAATGTTTTAATAGGTTAAATAGACAATAATAATAATAATAATAATAATATAGCGCCAACATATTCCGCAGCACCTTACATTTTAGAGGGGACTTGTACATAAAATAGACATTACAGCATAGCAATAGACACATAGATCAAAACAGATGCCAAGAGGAATGAGGGCCCTACTCACAAGCTTGCAGGAAAAGGGGAGACACAAAAGGTGGATAGTAACAATTGCTTTCATTGTTCCGACCAGCCAAAGTGTAAGAATCGGGTGTTCATGTAATGCTGCATGAACCAGTTAACAGCCCAAATATGTAACAGCACAGATACAGAGGGCTATTAACTGCATAAAGCGTGCGAGAACATGATGCGAGGAACATGGTTATGGTAAAAATTTTGAACGGGCAACACAGGGATAGTTAGGTTAATGTGTTGAGACAGTAGGCCAGCCTGAACAAGTGCGTTTTTAGGGCACGCTTAAAACTGTGGGGATTAATCGTAAGCACGTGGGTAGTGCATTCCAAAGAATTGGCGCAGCACGTGAAAAGTCTTGGAGATAGGAGTGGGAGGTTCTAATTATTGAGGATACAAACCTCAGGTCATTAGAAGAACGGAGGGCACGGGTAGGGTGGTAGACTAAGGCGAGGGAGATGTAGGGTGGTGCTGAGCCATGTAGTGCTTTGTGGGTAATAAGTTTGTACTGGATTCTGAAGTGGATGGTAACCAGTGTAATGACTGGCACAAGGTAGAGGCATCAGTGTAACGATTGGTGAGGAATATGATCCTGGCTGCAGCATTCAAGACAGACTGGAGAAGGGAGAGTTTGGTAAGAGGGAGACCGATTAGTAGAGAGTTACAACAGTCCAGATGAGAATGAATAAGAGAAACAGTGAGAGTTTTTGCAGAGTTGAAAGTAAGAAAGAGTCGAATTCTAGAAATATTTTTGAGGTGCAGATAACAAGAGGGAGCCAGTGATCGGATGTGGGGGGGTGAATGAAAGCTTGGAATCAAGCCTGACCCCATGACAGCTGGCATGTTGCTGGGGAGTAATGGTGGAACCACACACGGAAATGGCAATATTGGGCATAGGTACATTAGTAGAGGGAGGAAACACAAGGGGTTCACTTTTTGACAGGTTCAGTTTCAGATAGAGGGAGGACATGATGTTAGAGACAGCGGTAAGACAATTACTGGTGCTTTCTAAAAAAGCAGGCATGATATCTGGAGAAGAAGTGTATAATTGGGTGTCATCAGCATAGAGATGGTACAAATTTTGATAAGACAAATTGAGGTAATTAAAAGAAATGTGCTTTGACTAATGTTGAGGCCCTTATTTTTAATGAGGACTAAGTATAAAACCGATTTACAGACCATAATATATAGGGAGCCTTTTAGCAGATTTGACCACACAGATCTTCTGACAAGGATAGACAAAATAATGAGAGATCTGCATAAATATAACTTTGGCAATCTAACTTTTGACATACAGTTTTACTCAAGCACTTGCCACTCCAGCAAGTGCTCTGCTAGAGGATCTTATCTCTGAAGTATATGCTTGATCTGTACTAATACCTGTCACACATATGAATCTTGGATCCACTGTGCCATAAACCGGGCTTACTTTCGAGGGGCATAGCTATGTGGCTACCTGTTATTTGCTAGAGCTCCTTATGATGGAGTCAGACTTGAGCTGCACATAGCTGCAAGTTACCACTACTAGGCAGTCCCCGATACTGCAGCTGCTGACCCAGGAGTCAGGATCACAGACATGGACACTAGCTCAAAGTCTCTAACAGGAGAATGCTTGGACACTGTTCAGACAACACTGGGTCTGGGTGACCAGGCAGGACATACACAGATTTGGAGTCACTGGCAGGACAGGATTTAGATACTGGAACAGATTCTGAAATTACGGACAGACCCTGGTGTTTATTCAAGTACCACTGAAATGGTTACAGGTTCAAGAACTGCCAGAGTGGCTTTAGGGTACAGATACGGCTTCAGGCTCAGGTGCCACAGTAATGGTGACAGGGTTCAGGTACCGTGGGTGAGGCTTCAGGTTCAGGTACCACAGGAATGGTGTCAGGTTTCTGGTACCATGGGTGCGGATTCAGGCTGAGGTACTGCCAGAGCAGTTCCAGGCTGCAGTTACTGCAGGTGCAGTGTCAGTGTTCTTGTACAAACGGAGCGGTGTCAGGATTCAGGTAACGCAGGAGCGGATTAAAGCTCATATACCACCGAAGTGGTGTCTGTGTTCAGGTACCGCAGGTGTCAAGGTTCATGACCTCCCAAAGCAGGCTCAGGAGTCAGCTACCGTAGGTGCAGCTTTAGGGTCCAGGTACTGCAGGTGAGTCTTCATGGCTTGTGAACCACCAGAGCAGCTTAAGGGTTCTGTGCTATGCAACACTGGGGCTAGAAAAAGGTTCAGACATATGCAACAGAGTATACAGAAACCTGGCAACTCACTAGTTGCACAACACTACTATATATAGAATATTACTCAGACACCTCCCTATTGGGGAGCATGACTTATACTTGATGGCTTCCAGCTATCGGTTGGAGGCATTTTCAAAGCGTGCGTGCTGCTCCTTTTATAATTGGGGAGAGTGCACACTCCCACCAGGGGTGCCGCCGAGAAACCTGAGTGGTATGCACAGGCCCAGGTGAACCACGGCAAGGAACTAAGATACTGCTGTTCCATCAGGGCATTGAGTATATCAGTGTCCCTGCCGGGAGGAGAGAGAGGAAGTATGCAGAGACGCCAGCATTAGTGTTACAGTACCCCCCTTACGCCACTTCTTCTTCAAGCCCATAAGAAATCTCTGCAGTATAAGTGAGTCATCAATACTCTCCTTGGACTCTCATGATTTCTCTTCAGGTTCAAATCCTCTTCAAAGCACAAGAGTAGAAGGAAGAATCTGTTTTAGGGACAGAATTGAAGAAAACTTCACAGGGTAAAACTTCAATTCAATGTCTGGGATGATACATCTTTGAGGGGGAGAGAACTCCGTTAACAGGCCAATGGAAACAGATTTCTCTTCAAGGCCAAATTTTCTCTAGACCGCCAAAAAAGAGTATTTCTCTTTGGGTCTCAAGAGCATATGAGTAGGACAGAAGATCTGTTTAGGGAAGTAATGAAGATACCTTCTCCTGGTCCATCTTTAATTTGAGTTCTGGCATGATACATTTTCAAGGTGAATAGGATCTCAGAGAAGACATCGGCACACAGCCAATTTGATAAACAGGGACCAGACATCACTCGTGACAGGAGTATCCGAAATAATACAGTTTTCCTGATCTCCAGCCTAGGACAAACTCATGAGTATGCAGCCATGGAAGAACCAGGAGTAGTGAGCGCAATAGACCAGGCAGCACATAAAAAGTAATCTTCTCCATATGCAGCACTCCTAACCGAAAATTCACTTGCTCTGTAATAACTTAAATGACTCCAGAAAGGGTTTTTACCTTGACAGAGGACACCATTAAGGGATTCTGGAGGCATCAGACAGGAATCTGGCCCCAATCCACCATGACTTGCTGCGAGAAATTTCCCGCTGACTCATAGTCTAGTAAGCCATCTCAATAAACCGAGTGCCTCCACATGATACAGATACATTCAGGATCAACAAAGACGAGGAACTAATGCCAGCCAGCATCACTTCTCCTACAGACCCAAGGCTTTGGAGATTCTCTGGCTTCTGAGGACAAGAACGAGTTTGATACTTCTTGCTACCGCAGTAGAAGCGCAATCTCTTGGCATGACAGTGTTCTTGCTGCTACTCAGCCAGCTTCACACATAGGTTCAGAATAGATCACTGTCTCAGAAGGCTGGGTAACAAGAGGTCTCTGGAAAGATGGAGCCGGATGCAAGAGTTTCCTCTCACGCCTTACTTCACTGGATCGTTCCTTTAAACTGAAATCTATGCAAATTGCCAGGGAAATCAAATTGTCTATGGTAGCAGGGATAATGATAGTAATAATAATTTTATTTCTATAGCGGCAACATATTCCACAGCACTTTACATTGAAGGGATGTGTCGACCAGCCAGTTCGCCCTTGATCCTTCTGGACTATCCTATCTCAAAAGGCGGCTACCAGAGCCTCATCATTCCAGCCTAGTTCAGAACAAAAGGTGTGGAACCAGAAGGCATAGAGGCTTGCAGACAGACCACCCTGACACAGTCTGAGAGGGGAAGATGCAGCAGAAGACATATAGCTCAGCTCATCAAAGAACTTTCAGAAGGCCTCCAGGAAGGCCTGCAGATTCGACGTTCTCACAAGGAGTTGAGCTATGTTACGGACTCTGATTCTAAATAGGGAATCAAGAATCCCACTTTAGCTCAATTAGAGGGAAATTGATGGGCATTCATTTCATAGTGCATGGTGAACTGATTCCGTAAACCACGGCACTGCTTAGGATCTCCATCATAATGGGGCAGATAAGACAGACAAGGTTTTGTTCAAGGTAAAAAAGTTGCAGGCTGAGGTTGCTTCAACTTGGATTGGAGTGGATGAAGCAACCATGATCAGGGCATCTAACCGGCTATTCACAGTCAACAGGTAAGTCAAAATGTTTTACTGCTGATGTCGTTGGATTAACTCTTGGTACAACTCAACTCTAAGGCCGGATGGGTCTTGGGTAGTGATGAGTGAGAACTAAAACGCTTGGGTGCTCGTTGCTCGGGTCGAGCAAATTGGAATACTCAGGTACTCGACCTGAGCAACAAGCCCAATGTAAGTCTTTGGGAAACCCGAGTATTTTTACCGTGATCCCCCGAGATCCTTTTAAAGTCTAAAAACATCAGAAAATTATTGAAACACTGCTCAAATGACACAGAAACATCATGGGGATCGCCCCTTGAAGCTTTTCTGACTCCTAGGTCACAGCTGTAAGCAATGTTGTCAGAGTTTCACGCCATTTTTACAGGTGCACCAAAAAACATACAAAAATGTAACCAAAATGGATTTTGCTGGGAAATATGTTAAGATAAATCCTTTCCAGGCTAATGACTTGTATACAGTATAAGGCAAAATAATTTACCCCAGACCACAATGTTCCTTCACCACTTGGGCAATGTTCACACACAGCGTTTTTGATGCGTTTTTCAACTTTAACATTGCTTTCAACCAATACAAATGCATTTAATGGGAAATGTCATTGTAACATTAAACAACCCTAGCTGGCCATGTGATGTGTGACACATAAGGAGACACATCTTGTTTCATTTATGAAGGAGGAACTCTTAAAGTCACAAAGCCTATTTTTAGAGGGCCATCAGGCAGCATTAATATTCTTAAAGGGCCATTATTAAACAGTGGGTCTCCTATGCTGTTATTGCCTATGCAGTGAGTGGCTGGGCTGCCAAGAATTAAAACACACCTGAATACCCCTTTCACAAAAGGTACAGGAGGGCCTCCTGAAAAAATGTTGCATTGAATGCAAAGCCTGCCCTGATATCGAGTCCTGTACACTCCAATAAATCTTTGAACCCAGGAACTGGATGGCCACAGGAAAACCCACTTCATAGTCTTCAGTCAGTTCTGCCATACAGTTTCCTTATGCATTGAATGCAAGGGCTGCCTTGACCCAAAATTTGCACGCACCCCAATCCCCCTTGGAAGAAACATGGAGGAGGGCCTCAGAAAAAAAAAATTCCCAAACATTTCCCTATGAGGGTACATTTTTTAAACAATTTTTTATGGGGATCATAGACACCCTTGAATGGCTGTAGCAGCATAGAACACGTTCACCCTGGTGTTCTAGTGGCGGTGGATGATGAGACGTGGAAGAAGGCCTCATAAAACAAAGTCACAATTTAAAGGAGCGGGTCTCCTAGACTTGAAATGCCCATACACTAAGTGTATGGACTGACAAACATTTCCCCATGGGGGGGTAAAAAATTTTTTTATGGGCATAATAAACACCTTGCAAAACTGTAAGGCCATGTTCACACTTTGCGGGTGACCTCTGCGGGTTCTCCCGCAGCGGATTTGATAAATCTGCAGGGCAAAACCACTGCGGTTATCCCTGCAGATTTATCGCGGTTTGTTCTGCGGTTTCCGCTGCGGGTTTTACTCCTATACTATTGATGCTGCATATGCAGCAATATGCAGCATCAATAGTAATGTTAAAAATAATAAAAATTGGTTATACTCACCCTCTGATGTCCGGATCTCCTCGGCGCTGCACCCGGCGGTCCGGTTCCAAAGATGATGTGCGAGAAGGACCCTTCATGACGTCACGGTCATGTGACCGTGACGTCACCGCAGGTCCTGTTCGCACAGCAACTCTGACCGGCCGGCCGCGTGCAGCGCTGAGAGGTGAGTATAACATGATTTTTTATTTTTATTCTTTTTTTTACCCCAAATATGGTTCCCAGGGCCTGGAGGAGAGTCTCCTCTCCTCCACCCCGGGTACCACCCGCACATTATCCGCTTACTTCCCGCAATGTGGGCACAGCCCCATGCGGGAAGTAAGCGGTTCAATGCATTCCTATGGGTGCAGAATCGCAGCGATTCTGCACAAAGAAGTGACATGCTGCGGGTTTTAAACCGCTGCTTTTCTGCGCGTTTTTTCCCGCAGCATGTGCACAGCGGTTTGCGGTTTCCATAGGGTTTACATGTAAATGGAAACGCTATGGAAACTGCTGCGGACCCGCAGCATCAAAATCGCGGCGGTTCTGCGGTAAAAACCGCAAAGTGTGAACATGGCCTAAAGTGGTTTCCTACACAGTTGCTGCTGGAAAGGTGCAGGTCTTTAGTAAAAATATGGCGGACGAATCGTTGGATGAAGAGATAAGGAAAAGGGCCATGGTGCTGACAGGAATGGGAACGTACATGTTTAATAACAGCGGGGGCTATGGGAGGTATGAGATCCAGGATGCAGCCTACAATAATTAGTCATTTAGCCACCCCACCACCAATTACCAGAATGTGTTTCATGCCCGTCAGAAGATCGGTGTAATAGATGCGCGTATGAGACTCGGCCTAAACCCGTCAAAAATATGGTGGCAAAGACGCACGTGTCTGTCTAAAGGGCAAAGTGCAAAATGTTCGTGACATGCTGAATTAGAGAAAACAGGTCAGTGTTGTTGTAAAACGTACATTACATTACATCCAGAACAGTTTCACTTTGAAGGACTTTGTGGCTGATATCTATCCACAAGATAACACTAGTCTCATACTCCTCACCACTACTGGTGCTACCGCCTCACCAACACCGGAGCTCCTGCAACCCTCGACCTGTCTCCTTCCCCACCATCCTGTAGAATGTAATGCCGCAAGGGCAGGGTCCTCACCCCTCTGTATTAGTCTGTAATTGTTAGTTTGCTGACTGTAAGTGATAGCTGTAATTTGTATGTAACCCCTTCTCATGTACAGCACAATGGAATCAATGGTGCTATATAGATAAATAATACTTCAAAATTTTGGTGGTAATTATATAATTTCCCCACAGATAGGTTGTGTATGTTCTGACTTCTGTAACATCATTTGGGTGATAATTATTCAGACCTATTTGCTTCACAATATGTTCATCTTTTTCTTCAAGGCTTCTGAATATAATGTTGTAAAACTTAAAGGGACTCTGTCACCTGAATTTGGAGGGAACAATTTTCAGCCATAGGGGTGGGGTTTTCGGGTGTTTGATTAACCCTTTCCTTACCCGCTGGCTGCATGCTGGCTGCAATATTGGATTGAAGTTCATTTTCTGTCCTCCATAGTACACGCCTGCGTAAGGCAAGATTGCCTTGTGCAGGCATGTACTACGGAGGACAGAGAATGAACTTCAATCCAATATTGCAGCCAGCATGCAGCCAGCGGGTAAGGAAAGGGTGAATCAAACACCCAAAAACCCCGCCCCTATGGATGAAAATTGTTCCCTCCAAATTCAGGTGACAGAGTCCCTTTAAATCAAGTTGGTGAAGTGTGTGTTAACTGAAATGTGAAAGTAATTGTCATCTTGAATATTTCTCCTTTGCATGTGTGGCTAACCACCTCATTGAACTTATTTTTTTTTCTTTGTCAAGAAAACAACCGCTCTATCAATACCATGTGCTTTTCTTATTAATTCATCATGCTGGTAAAGTAGAGGTGAGATTAGGGATCTACATAACATCTGTGGACTGTAGTCAACATGACACTGTGACAAGAACCAATGTGGTCTAGCTACCAATTTGACATAGTTTGTGCACAGCTGAACAGAGTTGCGAGAAAAACAACATTTTGATTCAATAACATGTTGGATGGATTGTCTAGTGAAACACCCATATAGTTGAAGTTACATCTATGACCACCACGCTCTCCAATTGACACCTCTTGAATTACAGCAGAAATGTCAAAATATCGAGCTTCTGTTCTATAAACTGCAGGGTCTCTTTTTTGATGTCCTCATTAGTGTTGAGCATTCCGATACCGCAAGTATCGGGTATCGGCCGATACTTGCGGTATCGGAATTCCGATACCAAGATCCGATACTTTTGTGGTATCGGGAATCGGTATCGGAATTAATATGAATGTGTAAAAGAAAGAATTAAAATAAAAAATAGGGATATACTCACCTCTCCGGCGGCCCCTGGACTTTACCGCCGTAACCGGGAGCCGTTGTACCTAAGAATGTGCGCTTGAAGGGCCTTAGATGACGTCACGGCGCTCTGATTGGTCCGTAGCGGTTGCGTGACCGCTTCGCGACCAATCACAAAGCCGTGATGTCACCTAAGGTCTTTCAAGCGCTTGAAAGACCTTAGGTGATGTCACGGCTTTGTGATTGGTCGTGTAGCGGTCATGCGACCGCTACGCGACCAATCAGAAGCTGCGGACGTCTTCTAAGGTATTTCAAGTGCTTGAAAGACCTTAGGTGACGTCACGGCTTTGTGATTGGTCGCGTAGCAGTCACGCAACCGCTACGGACCAATCAGAGCGCCGTGACGTCATCTAAGGCCCTTCAAGCGCACATTCTTAGGTACAACGGCTCCCGGTCATGGCGGTAAAGTCCAGGGCGCGTCAGAGGGTGAGTATATCCCTATTTTTTATTTTAATTCTTTCTTTTACACATTGATATGGATCCCAGGGCCTGAAGGAGAGTTTCCTCTCTTTCAGACCCTGGGAACCATACAGGATATCGTCCGATACTTGGTGTCCCATTGACTTGTATTGGTATCGGGTATCGGTATCGGATTAGATCCGATACTTTGCCGGTATCGGCCGATACTTTCCGATACCGATACTTTCAAGTATCGGACGGTATCGCTCAACACTAGTCCTCATCCAATTTCAGTATTAGTAGGTGATGGATTGATTGTCAGAACCCTGCAAAGGAACACAAGGCTTGAGTAGTTGCAAATACTGGCCCCGTGCTCTTCCTCTAGCTTTTTCAGTCATGATTTAATCTAGATGGTTTCACCTTCGTAATCCAGACACAGAGTTCAACACTGGCCTAGCATTCACCCTCTGCTCCTCAGACTTTCCATCGGCACAGTGACTGCCTCTAGGCAGAATATGATGACGGTGGTAGTAGTTGTTGCATTTAAGACACAGTCATGAAGCAGCCATAACAACTTGAAACATAACGATTTTTATCAAGATGCAGACTCTTAAATATGTGACCTGTATATTTATTTTTTACTGATAAATAATATTTAGAGCTAAAGTAACACATGCAAAAAAGGTGAATGGAAGCCTCAAAAGCACACTTTGTAGGCCACAGATAGATGTGTCACGGAAATGCCAAACTGTAATATACACTCACTGGCCACTTTATTAGGTACACCTGTCCAACTTCTTGTTAACACTTAATTTCTAATCAGCCAATCACATGGCGGCAACTCAGTGCATTTAGGCATGTAGACATGGTCAAGACAATCTCCTGCAGTTCAAACCGAGCATCAGTATGGGGAAGAAAGGTGATTTGAGTGCCTTTGAACGTGGCATGGTTGTTGGTGCCAGAAGGGCTGGTCTGAGTATTTCAGAAACTGCTGATCTACTGGGATTTTCATGCACAACCATCTCTAGGGTTTACAGAGAATGGTCCGAAAAAGAAAAAAAATCCAGTGAGCGGCAGTTCTGTTGGCGGAAATGCCTTGTTGATGCCAGAGGTCAGAGGAGAATGGGCAGACTGGTTCGAGCTGATAGAAAGGCAACAGTGACTCAAATCGCCACCCGTTACAACCAAGGTAGGCCTAAGAGCATCTCTGAACGCACAGTGCGTCGAACTTTGAGGCAGATGGGCTACAGCAGCAGAAGACCACACCGGGTACCACTCCTTTCAGCTAAGAACAGGAAACTGAGGCTACAATTTGTACAAGCTCATCGAAATTGGACAGTAGAAGATTGGAAAAACGTTGCTTGGTCTGATGAGTCTCGATTTCTGCTGCGACATTAGGATGGTAGGGTCAGAATTTGGCGCAAACAACATGAAAGCATGGATCCATCCTGCCTTGTATGGAGCATCTTTGGGATGTGCAGCCGACAAATCTGCGGCAACTGTGTGATGCCATCATGTCAATATGGACCAAAATCTCTGAGGAATGCTTCCAGCACCTTGTTGAATCTATGCCACGAAGAATTGAGGCAGTTCTGAAGGCAAAAGGGGGTCCAACCCGTTACTAGCATGGTGTACCTAATAAAGTGGCCAGTGAGTGTATGTGGCCATTAAAAAATAAAAAAATTACCTCAAAATAGTGTTTACTGTTTAAAGCTAGTGTAACACACAGCAAAAAAAGGTGAATGTAAGCCTGAAAAGCACACTTTGTAGACCAAAGATACATGAGGCGTGTCACGGAGATACCACACTGTAAAATATGTGGCTTGTGTTTTTATTTTGGCCTCAAAAACCAGAAATCAGGTCAAAGACAGCAAATACAGTGGAATGTAGCCCTGAAATGCCACAATTTATAGGCCGCAGATACATCTGGTGTTTGACTGAGATACCAGACTCTTCAATATGTGGCCTGTATATTTATTTTGTACAACTAAATAGTGTTTAAAGCTAGGGTAACACACCGCAAAAAAGGTGAATGGAAGCCTCAAAAGCACACTTTGTAGCCCACAGATAGATGAGGCATGTCACGGGACTACCACACTGTAATATGTTTTTTTTTTTTTTTTTACCAAAATAGTGTATAGACCTAGGGTATTAGACCGACCATAAATTGGAATGTATCCATGAAAAACAACTATTTCTAGACCACACATAGAATGGGCGTAGGACAGAGATAACAGACTGTTTCAATAAGTGGCCTGTATTTTGTAAAATTTTTAAAACCACAAAATACCGTATACATCAAGGGTAGCAGACCAAAAACTGGAATGTATGCATGAAAATCAAGGATTTGGAGACCACAGATAGACCAGGCGTCTGACTGAGATAACATGCTTTCAATATGTGGCCTGTATTTTGTAAACATTTTTAAACCACAAAATTCTGTATAGACCAAGGGTAGCAGACCAAAAAGTGGAATGTATGCCTGAAAAGCAAAGATTTGGAGACCACAGATAGACCAGGCATCTGACTGAGATAACAAACTGTTTCAATATGTGTCCTGTATTTTTTTTACATTTTTTAAACCTCAAAATTCTGTATACACCAAGGGTAGCTGACCAAAAAATGCAATGTATGCATGCAAAGCGAGGATTTGGACACCACAGATACACCGTGCGTCTGACGGACATAACAGACTGATCAAAATGTGGCCTTGATTTTTTGGGGACCACCAAAATTCAGTCAATATGTAGGCTATGACACTAAAATAAAAAATTTGGAGTACTAAAATTGTACAATATTTAGCACAATGATATGCGATGCATATGGCGAACAAATCACAGAGCTAAATATAAGAACTGTAGCTAAATATTTTTTTGCAGCTTAAGATTTTTTGGCCACCAAAATGTTGTCTAAAACTGTTGTAAGACACTCCAAAAAAACTATAGTACCAAAAAAAAGGCCAGAATTTTATGCGCACCCACATCTGACGCCTGTGACAAAAACAACCGTTTTAAATTGTTAGATTTTAACGCTCTTGTATTAAAATTACCTGGCTGTAGTCTGTAGTCTGCAATGTGACCAAGCAAATAAATGTTGAAAAAAATGGGGCTCTAGATTGCTTTGTACTAAAATTAGCAGGTAGCTAAGGAGGTAGCTGAGGAGCATCCCTAGCCAGGATATTTACTTATGTGAGTGTAACCTTTTTATCTATTTATGTCATAGGCAGCTTTGTCATTGCTACTCACCTACACCGAAGCATGTTATAAGATATGCTCTAAGCACTTTAAAGATTCTTGGGCCACATTTGGTGATTTTACTGCAGAGCAATATAGTTCACTTTAGTTTATGCACTATCCTGTATACATTAGCTAGAATTAATTTAAGCAGGTCACTATTTAGTATGGTTCCGTTATTTCTATATACACCATGTTCCAAACTATTATGCAAATTATATTTTTCTCGGATTTTGCTAAATGGTCGGTGCAAATGACAGTCAGTCTAATAAAATTCATCACCCGTTAGAGTATACATTGAATTTTATTGAAGAAACCTCTGAATGATAACAGTATAATCTCCAAAATGAATAAAAACTCAAAAGGCACTGTTCCAAATTATTAGGCACATTGGAATTTCTAAACATTTGATATGATTTAAAGAACTGAAAATGCTCATTTGTTGAACTTGCAGCATTAGGAAGTCACATTCACTGAACAAAAAAGCTATTTAACTCCAAAACATCCTAACAGGCCAAGTTACATGTTAACATAGGAACCCTTATTTGATATCACCTTCACAATTCTTTCATCCATTGAACTTGTGAGTTTTTGTACAGTTTCTGCTTGTATTTCTTTGCATGAAGTCAGAATAGCCTCCCAGAGCTGCTGTTTTGATGTGAACTGCCTCCCACACTCATAGATCTTTTGCTTGATGATACTCCAAAGGTTCTTTATAGGGTTGAGGTCAGGGGAAGATGGTGGCCACATCATGAGTTTACCTCCTTTTGTGTCCATAGCAGCCAATGACTCAGAGGTATTCTTTGCAGCATGAGATGGTGCATTGTCATGCATGAAGATGATTATGCTCCTGAAGGCACATTTCTGCTTTTTATACCATTGGAAGAAAGTTGTCAGTCAGAAACTCTATATACTTTGCAGAGGTCATTTTCACACCTTCAGGGACCTTAAAGGGCCCCGCCAGCTGTTTCCCCATGATTCTGGCCCAAAACATGACTCCTCCACCTCCTTGCTGACGTCGCAGCCATGTTGGGACATGGTGGCCATCCACCAACCATCCACTACTCCATCCGTCTGGACCATCCAGGGTTGCTCGACACTCATCAGTAAACAAGACTGTTTCAAAATTGGTCTTCATGTATGTCTGGGCCCACTGCAACCATTTCTGCTTGTAAACACTGTTTAGGGGTGGCCAAATAGTAGGTTTATGCACCAAAGCAAGCCTTTGAAGGATCCTACACCTTGAGGTTTGAGGGACTCCAGAGGCACCAGCAGTTTTAAATACCTGTTTGCTCGTTTGTAATGGCTGCTCTCTTAATCTGATGAATTTGCCTGGCAGAAACCTTCCTCATTCTGCCTTTATCAGCACGAACACATCTGTGCTCAGAATCAGCCACAAATCTCTTAACAGTACGATGATCACGCTTAAGTTTTCAGGAAATATCTAATGTTTTCATTCCTTAACCAAGACATTGAACTATTTGATGCTTTTCGGTAGCAGAGAGATCCTTTTTCTTTCCCATGTTACTTGAAAACTGTGGCCTGCTTAATAATGTGGAACATCATTTTTAAGTAGTTTTCCTTTAATTATTATCACCTGGAAAACTAATTATCACTAGGGTTGAGCGACTTTTATTTTTATAGGATTGGGTCGGGTTTCACGAAACCCGACTTTCTCAAAAGTTGGGTCGAGTGAAATCGGCCGATCCTATAAAAAAGTCGGGGTCGGGGTCGGCCGAAACACGAAACCCAATGCAGTGCAATGGGATACTATGGTTCCCAGGGTCTGAAGGAGAGGAAACTCTCCTTCAGGCCCTGGGATCCATATTAATGTGTAAAATAAAGAATCAAAATAAAAAATATTGATACACTCACCCTCGGACGCGCCCTGGTACTAACTGGCAGGCTTCCTTCCTAAGAATGAGCGCGTGAATGACCTGCGGTGACGTCGCGGCTTGTGATTGGTCGCGAGCGGTCACATGGACAAGCCGCGATGTCATCTAAGGTCCTTCACGCGCTCATTCTTAGGAAGGAAGGCTGCCGGAAGGAAGCAGGGCGCGTCCGAGGGTGAGTATATTCCTATTAGGTATATACTCACCCTCGGACGCGCCCTGCTTCTTTCCGGCAGCCTTACTTCCTAAGAATGAGCGCGTAAAGGACCTTAGATGATGTTGCGGCTTGTCCATGTGACCGCTCGCGACCATTCACAAGCCGCAACATCACCGCAGGTCATTCACGCGCTCATTCTTAGGAAGGAAGCCTGCCGGTTAGTACCAGGGCGCATCCGAGGGTGAGTATATCAATATTTTTTATTTTGATTCTTTATTTAACACTTAAATATGGATTCCGATACCGATTCCCGATATCGCAAACATATCGGAACTCGGTATCGGAATTCCGATACCAGATTCAGAATATCGCCGACCTCATGGCCGACCCCACACAGGGGTCGGGTTTCATGAAACCCGACTTTGCCAAAAGTCGGCGACTTCTGAAAATGGCCGACCCGTTTCGCTCAACCCTAATTATCACGTGTTTAAGATTGATTTCAGTGATCCATTGAGCCCTGAGACACAAGACCATCCATGAGTTTATTTGAAAAACAAAACAATTAAATCTGTATGACACTTAAATCTAATTTGCATAATAATTTGGAACACGGTGTGCATGTAGATGACTAGGTCTTGCTGCCTTACATTACTTTCACTTGGCTTTGGTTACTGCTCCTATATATAAAATATGCAGCAGCAGACAGTAATGGAGCTTTTGGGGGTATGCAGTGAGAGCTATGCACACACATACAGTGCCTGTATGCCTTGCAGTGATGTGCTATGTGCACATACACTCCTCTGCCTACCTAGCACAATGACCTATATACCACTTAAATAGCCCTAAAAAGTTCTGTTGGTTTATCAGGATTTGTGGATTGAACACTAGTAGACCCACACTAACTAATAAAAGAACAAATCTGTCCCTATCTCAGCACCGTTTTAATAGATGAATGTGGATAAAATCTGCGCTGCTGCAACAAATGATGGATCCAGATATGGTTATAAGATGTTCTCAGCGGTAGCTCTCCCTACACTAGCTGAGTCCGGAGCAGAATGCGCCAAGCATGACAGCATCAGGTCTCTTATAGACCTGATGCCGCTTTGCGGCCAGCCAATCACTGTAATACCACAACAATAATGGCTGCAGTATTACAGTGCATGGCAGACAATCCCTGCATGTTCATTGGCGCTGTAAAGAGCGCCAAAATTGCAGGGCAGAGACACAAGCTCCTGCCTAATAATTCCAGAAATGCTCAGTGCTCGCCGAGTACACTGAGCACAGTGATAATCGGGCAAGTGCAGAGCAGTGGCGAGCACTTTCGCTCATCAGTGATCACTAGTGTTGGATGATGAGACATGGAGGAAGGCCTCATTAAAAACTAGGCCCAATGGAAAGGAGCGTGTCTCCTAGACTTGTAATGCCCATACACTAAGTGCATGGGCTGACAAACATTTCCCCATGGGTGGTACATTTAAAACAAATTATTTATGGGGATCATAGACACCCTTGCCCATTAATTGAATGGCTGTGGCAGCATACAACATGTTCACCATGGTGTTCTGGTGGAGGAGAATGATGAGATGTGGAGGAAGTCCTTATTAAAAACTAGGCCCAATGTTAAGAAGTGGGTCTCCTACACTTGTAATGCCCATAGACTAAGTGCATGGGCTGACAAACATTTCCCAATGGAGGGTATATTTTAAAAAAAAAATATTAATGGGGATCATAGACATATTTGCCCAAAAATTTAATGGATTTAGCAGCATACAACACGTTCACCAAGGTGTTCTAGTGGCGGAGAATGATGAGATGTGGAGGAAGGCCTTATTAAAAACTAGGTCCAATGTTAAGGAGTGGGTCTCCTACACTTATGGCGCCAGGTCTCTTATAGGCCTGATGACGCTGTGTGGCCAGCCAATAACTGTAATACCATAACAAAGATGGCTGCAGTATTACAGTGCATGGCAGACATGCACGCTGATTGTACGCTCTAAAAAGTGCCAAAATTAAAAGGAGGATACCCGAGCTCCCGCTGAATAATCACGGAAATACTCAGGGCTCACTGAGTACACCGAGCATAGTGATAGTCGGGCAAGTACTGAGTAGTGGCGAGCACATTCGCTCATCACTAGTCTTGGGATCAGCAGAGTCCATGACCTGAGCAAACTGTCACACACGTGTATCATGGACCCACTGTGCTTACAAAGTGGGGGAATAACTAATCAGTAGTGTTGAGAATTCCGATACCGCAAGTATCGGGTATCGGCCGATACTTGAAGACACAAAAGAGCACAGTGAGGTCAAAAATACTCTGTTGTAAAAAAAAAAATCACAGTAATCAGCAAGTGCTAGTCAAAAGATGTAAAGAAAACAGGGTATTTAGTTGATACTTTTTTTGCAAAAAAAATGTATGCTAAGCCGCTCCACCAAACACTTGCTAATTACTGTGATTTTTTGTACTTGAACTTGTCTTCAAGTTTTCTGGTGGTGTGAACAGGTTACTACAGACTTGTTCAATGTGCAAGTGGCCCATGTGTTTCTGGTTCTAATTGTTCTCTTGTTTCTACAAGACTGGGGAGTCCACCACTCCTCTGTGGGTCATTTGCATTTAAGCTGTTCCATCCTGCATGTCCACATGGATAGTCCTTCTCTGAACCCTGCTTATACAGGTACTATACAGATGATCAGGTTTTAAATACATCAGATAGGGATTCTATACATTAGTTAGGACTGCTCCATAAGGGTATACCTTGACGATTTGGTGGAGCGGCTTAGTATACATTTTTTTTGCAAAAAAACGTATCAACTATATACCCTGTTTTCTTTACATCTTTTGACTAGCACTTGCTGATTACTGTGATTTTTTTTTTTACAACAGAGTATTTTTGACCTCACTGTGCTCTTTTGTGTCTTCAAGTTTTCTGGTGGTGTGAACAGGTTCCTACAGACTTGTTCAATGTGCAAGTGGCCCATGTGTTTCTGGTTCTAATCGGCCGATACTTGCGGTATCGGAATTCCGATACCGAGTTCCGATACTTTTGTGGTATCGGGAATCGGTATCGGAACCATATTCATGTGTAAAATAAAGAATTAAAATAAAAAATATGGATATACTCACCTCTCCGGTGGCCCCTGGATCTTACCGCTGTAACCGGGAGCCTTTGTTCCTAAGAATGAGCACGTGAAGGGCCTTCGATGATGTCGCAGCTTTTGATTGGTCACGTGACCGCTCATGTGACCACTCACACGACCAATCAGAAGCCGCGACGTCAGCCGCGACATCATCGAAGGTCCTTCACGGGCTCATTCTTAGGAACGGAGGCTCCCGGTTACAGTGGTAAGGTCCAGGGGCAGCCGGAGAGTTGAGTATATGGATATATATGGATATACTCACCTCTCCGGTGGCCCCTGGATCTTACCGCTGTAAACGGGAGCCTCCGTTCCTAAGAATGAGCCCGTGAAGGACCTTCGATGACGTCGCGGCCGACATCGCGGCTTCTGATTGGTCGCGTGAGTGGTCACATGAGCGGTCATGCGACCAATCAGAAGCTGTGACGTCATCGAAGGCCCTTCACGCGCTCATTCTTAGGAACAAAGGCTCCCGGTTACAGCGGTAAGATCCAGGGGCCACCGGAGAGGTGAGTATATCCATATTTTTTATTTTAATTCTTTATTTTACACATGAATATGGATGCCAGGGCCTGAAGGAGAGTTTCCTCTCCTTCAGACCCTGGGAACCATTCCGATACTTTGCGTCCCATTGAAATGCATTGGTATTGGGTATCGGTATCGGCGATATCCAATATTTTTCGGGTATCGGCCGATACTATCCGATACCGATACTTTCAAGTATCGGACGGTATCGCTCAACACTACTAATCAGCTACCTGGTGTTTGCTGGAGTACCTGAAGGTGGACTTAGATGAGAGCTGTAGGTAGTCGCAAAGATACCACTCCTAGGAAATCCAAGGTACTGCAGTGTTATGATCCGGTGACCTTGGAGCCGCATGAGAGACTTTCTCAGGAGTAGGTGGTACCTGTACTGACCGCAAACCCTAAACTAACACCTCAACTAGAAGTAGCCATGGGATGTACCTAACACGTCCTAGACACCTCGACACAGCCGGAGGACTAAATACCCCTATAGATGGAAATGGGAATTCTATCTTGCCTCAAAGCAGAACCCCAAAGGATAGGCAGCCCCCCACAAATATTGACTGTGAGTATAAGAGGAAAGACACACGCAGGCAGAAAAACAGGATTTAGCAAAAGAGGCACTTCTAGCTAAATAGAAAAGGATAGGACAGAATTCTAAGCGGTCAGTATTAAAATCCTAAAAATATCCACAGCAGATAATACAAATATTCTACATCTAACTAAAGACATGTAAAGTATATCTGCATCTCCTGAGAATCCAGCATGACTGAAAAATCCAAACAAAGTCTAAGCTGGACAAAAACACAATGAATTGCACTGAATTGCAAAGCACACTGCATGTGTGCACAGAGACAAAAAAACAGACACTTATCTTAGCTGAATTGGCAGCAGGGCATGAGGAACCAGAGAGAGATGCAATCCCTCCAATAACAATGGACAACTGGCAAGGACTCATGGATCCTGCAAACCTAAATACCTAGTAGAGCTGAAATCAGCAGAAACACCTGCCCAGGATTACAACCCCAAGACAACTGCACTACCACCAACAACCACCGGAGGGAGCCCAAGAGCAGAATTCACAACACTGCAGCTGCTGATCACACACACACGGCTCAGAATCACTGGCAGGACAGGGTTCTAGAACCTGTGTTGTCTGAACAGTGTCTGGTTACCGGGAAGGACAGACACAGTTTCCAAGTCATTGGTAGGACAGGATTCAGGCACTGATCAGACAGCATGAGTTCTAGGTTCTAGGTCTCGGGGCCAGATGGACTCAAATTTGGAGTCACAGTTCCAGGACAGAATTCAGATACTGGAACAGGCTTTGAGAGTACGAACTCTGTTACTCTAACCAGGACAGACACTGGTGCAGATTCAAGTACCGTCGGAACTGTTACTGGTTCAGGTACCATTGAAGTGGCTTCATTGTTCAGGGTTCTTCTGCACAGGTGTCAGCACAGAAGAACAATGAAGCCAATGACCATAGAAGGTACATATATAATAGTGCTATTGCAGGGCGCAAGCAGGAGATTCCAGGGCCACCACTACATGTCACAGGGCATTGAGTGATGATGATGGGAGGAGAGATGGTATGTCAATAAAACGAGGGGGCAGAGTTCCAGGCAATAGATTTAAAAGTCCCAGGGAGTGACAGATTCCCTAAAAAGGAAATCTGTCAACAGCATTTCACCCCTCTAAGCTATTTATATGCACCTGTAACTCTTAAATAAAAGTCCAACAATACTTTCACATTGTCAGTTTGTTATTCTGTTAATGAGAAATTAGCAAAATTCATATGCAAATGATTCTGTAGCTTTGAAGCCTTTGTCACTTCAGCTCTTTTCCCTGCCCATCTTAGCCTACTCCTGGTTAAATAACAGTTTCTTTTTCTGAAGTCCCTTAGCATAAAACAGAAGGAGACAGCACTGGGAGAGAATTTGCATATTAAATTCAATGTTGATTTCTCAGTGAATAAAAACAGACTATAAAAGGTATTGCTGGACTTGAAAGAGCTAAATGGGAACACAAATAATTTTGCAGGTAAAATTCTGTTGTCAGATTCTCTTTAATGTAGTAGTAAGCAGCAGCAGCAAGGAAGTACAATATTTTTACAAAAAAATCAAATCTGAAATCAGTGTTTGAGACAGTGAACTTGCTAGTCGCAAGCAACTATAATGAGTTTTTGTTTTTCTTCTGCATTCCTGTTTTGGGAGTATAATTATTTTTAAGAATACAAAATAAAATTGCCCAAAATGCAGACATGCACCATTGGCACCAACTCTCTCAGCATTAGTACTAGTACTGCCAAATGCAGGACACAATTGTCCACATCTTCCTCTGTCAAGTATATTAGTGGGGACAAAGTGGAGGGCTTTGTGGAATATATAATGTCATATTACTCAGTCACAGCAACATAATATTAACTATAACAGTGACACCATCAATTTAAGTAAGTGTCTTCTAAATAACAGTCTATCTGGTCACAATGACTTTTTTAATTTGAAATTATTGAGGTGGAGTTTTGCTAAAGAGCTTTAAAGGGGTTGTATATAGTACTAGGAGACCTCAGAGTGTTACACATGCCTTTTCAGGGCAAATTGGAGGCTTTAGAGTAATGTGATTCAAAGCAAATAAAATATTTTTGAAAAATGTGTCAAACTAAAAGATTTGGTTATCTCTATTCCTTGATTCTATGTTCCTTCTTAGATCCATTCTGATACTATGGGCCTTCACGGTAAAGTCAGAACTGCTTGGAGATTGCATGCCTGCTTTTTTTTTTCATGTTGATAGTTAGTGAAGGGGGGCAATTGTTATGTACAGCTCAGTGAAAGATAATATAGCTATCACTTATCTAGAGTATCCATCATTTGTGCATTTTATATGAATAAATTAAAACAAAAAGATTTATCATGGCATAGAAATAGTTAAAGGTGGTGTTTTTCTATGTGCGAGATATTTCTCAGTTTAAATATGGTATTAATGTTGAATTCTTCGCTCACTATATCAGTTTCCTTAGCAACTACACCAAGTAAGATTTTGTTGTTCACAAGCACCTAGGCATGCTACTTTCCTGTATTGTTTTAGACATTTTATTGTATTTCCCTATTGATTGACAAAGTGCACTCATTAAATAATTGAATAATCAAATACATCAAATATATCCTCCAACTTTCAGGAATTAAACTGTAGAGTCTTATTTATATTGAATGTGAAGAACTTTAATGGACAGAGTGTCATCAGTTAACTGCAAACATATGAAAAACTGGAAGAATGCATGTCTAAGGGTACGTTCCCACAGTCAGTAAATGCTGCGGGTTGAACACTGCGTACATCCGCAGTGTCCAACCCGCAGCAGGCAGATGCTACAGCATAGTCGATGGGATTTCAAGAAATTCCATCTCCAGTATGCGTGCATTGGTGCCTGTGGCTTCCCTGTGGACACGGACATGCAGCTCATCTTTCCAGACCGCAGCATGTCAATTTATCTTGTAGAGCCGCTCAGTCTCCGCAAGATATATTTCACTCATACAATGTATTGGGTGTGGTGATTCCGCACGGTTCAATGAACACATGCGGAATCACCTGTGTTCAAAAGCTGGCAGCGCTTTGTACACAGCGGACATGCGTCCAAAGCACTGCCGATTACTGACCATGGGGACGTAGCCTTATTGCATGTAAGAAGAGGGTCCCTTCAAAGAAAACAAATAATAAACATCACCCATGAAACAATGTGTTATAATGTGAGCTTTTCTAATACAGTTTTCAATATTGATGTGCACAAAATACTTTTTCTGGAGTGTGCCATTCTTTTTTTGATCCTGTAGCTACCATGGAGGTAGCCATAACATGTACCTCCAGGCATCAGTAGGGAGCCGCTTACTTCATATTTCTTTCAGCTCCTTTTGAGTTACAGTAAATATAATCATGTAAATCCAAATGCAGGTGTTGACCCCTTATTGTGCCTGCATATATGGAGAAAAGGGGGATTTCAGTACAATATATCTGTAAAACACAGCCCTAACACATATACAGAAACAGTGCAATATAAAAATAATATGCACTGAACCTAAAAAAGTTATGAATAGCTTTCATAAGAGAATCATGTAGATGTTTTTACTAATACATAAATCTTCAGAAAATAAGGCAGCAGAGACTTGAAGGAACACTGCTAATTTTTAAATCCGTTTGCTGATTCACAAGAAAAAAGTTATCATTCTCTGCCATATCATGGTAGTTAAGTTAGTTTCTTGACCACTAAATCAAAAATTACTTATACCTTTAATTTTTATAGCCATATGCCCCCATTTTTTAAAAGACCACGACCCATGTCACATTCTCAAAACATCCTCTTCTCAATTGTGTTAAATCATAAAGACTAGAGATGAGCGAATCTTTTCAAAATTGAAATTCAAATTTGTAAACTTTACTGAATTTTCCCCCAAAATTTTATTTGCAGCAAGTAAATTGATATGTATTTCAATACCTGAGAGCTTGTAATTGCTCAGAAAATACATGTGGGGAGAGGAAAGAGAAAACTTTGCAGGCCATAAGAGCTTACCCTTTACAGATGAGAAAGGGAGTGCCATGCTAACCATAAGAGCTTACAATTTACTGGGGAGAGAGAGAGCGAGAGGACCAAGGTGACCATAATAGTTTAAGCTCTACAGAAGAGAGAGCTACAGAGGGTACGGAAAATATTCAGGCCCCTTTAAATGTTTCACTCTTTGTTTAATTGCAGCCATTTGGTAAATTTAAAAAAGCTTATTTTTTTCTCATTAATGTACACTCTGTACCCCATCTTGACTGAAACAAACAGAAATGTAATAAATTTTGCAAATGTATTAAAAAAGAAAAACTGAGATATCACATGGTCATAAGTATTAAGACCCTTTGCTCAATATTGAGTATGCTCAATTGGGTTTAGGTCAGGGCTCTGGCTGGGTCATTCAAGAATGGTCACAGAGTTGTTCTGAAGCCACTCCTTTGCTATTTTAGCCGTGTGTTTAGGGTCATTGTCTTGTTGGAAGGTGAACCTTCGGCCAAGTCTGAGGTCCAGAGTACTCTGAAAGAGGTTTTCATCTAGGATATTTCTGTACTTGGCCACATTCATGTTTCCTTCAATGACAACCAGTCTTCCTATTACTGCAGCTGAAAAATACCCCCATAGCATGATGCTGCCACCACGTTTCACTGTTGGGATTGTATTGGGCAGGTGATGAGCAGTACCTGGTTTTCTCCACACATACCACTTAGAATCATCACCAAAAAGGTCTATCTTCGTCCCATCTGACCAGAGAATCTTATTTCTCTTAGTCTGGAAGTCCTTCATGTGTTTCTTAGCAAACTCTATGCGGGCTTTCATATGTCTTGCGCTGAGGAGGTGCTTCCATTGGGCCACTTTGCCATAAAGGCCCGGACTGGTGGAGGGCTGCAGTGATAGTTGACTTTGTGGAATTTACTCCCATCTCCCTACTACATCTCTGGAGCTCAGCCACAGTGATCTTGAGGTTCTTCTTTACCTCTCTCACCAAGGCTCTTCTCCCACAATTGCTCAGTTTGGCTGGATGGCCAGGTCTGAACACTTCTGGTGGTCCCAATCTTCTTCCATTTAAGGATTACTGAGGCCATAGTGCTCTTAGGAACCTTGAGTACTGCAGAAATTGTGTTGTAACTGTGGCCAGATCTGTTCCTTGCCACAATTCTGTCTCTGAGTTTCTTGGCCAGTTCCTTTGACCTCATGATTCTCATTTGGTCTGACATGCACTGTGAGCTGTGTGGTCTTATATAGACAGGTGTGTGCCTTTCCAAATCAAGTAATATCAGTTTAATTAAACACAGCTGGCCTCCAATGAAGGAGTAGAACCATCTCAAGGAGGATCACAAGGATCACAGTC
Organism: Ranitomeya variabilis; assembly: GCF_051348905.1. NCBI lineage: Eukaryota > Metazoa > Chordata > Amphibia > Anura > Dendrobatidae > Ranitomeya > Ranitomeya variabilis. Next base: position 905,130,157 of record NC_135233.1, read on the forward strand.
TGCTCCATTCATCTTTTAACTTCCATCATTTCAATTACATATTTTTTAATTACTTTGATTTAGACTGAATTCTAGAATGCATTTGGCTACTCATCACTCCTACAATATTATCATCATCGGTACCATCTAATCGAGCTGTTCTCCTCTTCCCACAGGTATGCAATGACTTTCCCCAGCTCACCCTGGCTCCTGAATGTCTCTCTTTATTACATTAATTTTCTATGGTATGCACTGACTTTCCCTAGCTCTCCCTGGCTCCTGAATGTCTCTGTATATTGCATTGATTTTCTATGCTTTCCTGGCATCTGAGTGTCTAGGTACAGCACATATAATCCTTTTCTGGTATGCTTTCTTACCTATCATCTTGTTTCCATGACCTGCTTCATGTGGTCAGTCCAAGCCCCTCCTCTCTTTATGACCTTTGCTTAACTCTCTACTTCTGGTCTCCCATACCTTATTGCCCTTAGCTGGGGATATATTCACATGCAGATATCTGCTCCAGACGCAGTCTGTCATGTTCCCAATGGCAGGGAATTTAACAACAGAACACGGGCAAAAAACAGGACGAGCTCTAGGGTGATGGAACCTGAGCTGACCGCGATCCTGAACCTCAACACTCAACTAGCAATAGCCGGGGAGCGTTCCTGGGGGGACTCTAGACGCCTCGCGCCAGCCGGAGATCTAGCTTCCCGTATCAGAAGAATCACAGACCTCGCTTGCCTCTAGGGAAATATTCCCACAGAAATAGTAGCCCCCCACATATAATGACGGTGAAATGAGAGGAAGGCACAAATGTAGTTATGAAAATAGATTCAGCAAAAATGAGGCCCGCTAAAAGCTAGATAGCAGAGGATACAAAAGGTGAACTGCGCGGTCAGCTTTAAAACCCCTTCAAAATACCATCCTGAAATTACTTGAACTCATGTGCCAACTCATGGTACATGAGTGGTAATTTCAGCCCACTAGAGCAACCAGCAGCAGAGGATTACATATCTGCAAGCTGGACTAAAAACATGAAAGCAAACAAGAAACAGGGAATTCCAGACTTAGCTTGTCTTGAAGACTTTAGGAGCAGGTAGCAAAGGTAACAGAGACACACTGATACATTGATAGCCGGCGAGGGAATGACAGGAAAGCCAGGTTAAATAGGAAACACCCAGCCACTGATGGACAGGTGGAAACCAGAAACCGCAACCCACCAAAGTCACCCAGTACCAGTTGTAACCACCAGAGGGAGCCCAAAAACAGAATCCACAACAGTACCCCCCCCTTGAGGAGGGGTCACCGAACCCTCACGAGAACCCCCAGGGCGATCAGGATGAGCTCTATGGAAGGCGTGGACCAAATCAGTCGCATGAACGTCAGAGGCGACCACCCAGGAATTATCCTCCTGACCATAACCCTTCCACTTAACCAAATACTGGAGTCTACATCTGGAAACACGAGAATCCAAGATCTTCTCAACAACATACTCCAATTCTCCCTCCACCAGCACCGGAGCAGGAGGCTCAACCGAAGGAACAACGGGCACCTCATACCTCCGCAATAACGACCGATGGAACACATTATGAATAGCAAACGATGCTGGGAGATCCAAACGAAAAGACACAGGGTTAAGAATCTACAAGATCTTATAAGGACCGATTAACTGAGGCTTGAACTTAGGAGAAGAGACCTTCATAGGGACAAAACGAGAAGACAACCACACCAAGTCCCCAACACAAAGTCGGGGACCCACGCGGCGACGGCGATTAGCAAACTGCTGAACCTTCTCCTGAGACAACTTCAAATTGTCCACCACCTGATTCCAAATCTGATGCAGCCTGTCCACCACCACGTCTACTCCAGGACAATCCGAAGGCTCAACCTGACCAGAGGAAAAACGAGGATGAAACCCCGAATTACAAAAGAAAGGAGAAACCAAAGTAGCAGAACTAGCCCGATTATTAAGAGCAAATTCGGCCAGTGGCAAAAAGGCAACCCAGTCATCTTGATCAGCAGAAACAAAACACCTTAAATAAGTCTCCAAGGTCTGATTAGTTCGCTCCGTCTGGCCATTCATCTGAGGATGGAATGCAGACGAGAAAGACAAATTAATGCCCATCTTGGCACAAAACGTCCGCCAAAATCTAGACACAAACTGGGATCCCCTGTCAGAAACGATATTCTCCGGAATCCCATGCAAACGAACCACGTTCTGAAAAAACAAAGGGACCAACTCAGAGGAGGAAGGCAACTTAGGTAAGGGTACCAAATGAACCATCTTAGAAAAGCGATCACACACAACCCAGATAACGGACATTTTCTGTGAGACAGGAAGATCTGAAATAAAATCCATGGAAATGTGCGTCCAAGGCCTCTTCGGGATAGGCAAGGACAACAACAACCCACTGGCCCGAGAACAGCAAGGCTTAGCCCGAGCACACACTTCACAAGACTGCACAAAGGTACGCACATCCCTTGACAAAGAAGGCCACCAAAAAGACCTGGCCACCAAGTCTCTAGTACCAAATATTCCAGGATGACCAGCCAACACAGAAGAATGGACCTCGGAGATGACTCTACTGGTCCAATCATCCGGAACAAACAGTCTTTCTGGTGGACAACGATCAGGTCTATCCGCCTGAAACTCCTGCAATGCACGTCGCAAATCTGGGGAAACGGCAGACAATATTACCCCATCCCTGAGGATACCAGTAGGCCCAGAGTCTCCAGGAGAGTCAGGCACAAAACTCCTGGAAAGAGCATCTGCCTTCACATTCTTTGAACCTGGCAGGTATGAAACCACAAAATTGAAACGAGAAAAAAACAACGACCAACGAGCCTGTCTAGGATTCAGACGCCTGGCAGACTCAAGGTAAATCAGATTTTTGTGATCAGTCAAGACCACCACACGATGTCTAGCACCCTCAAGCCAATGACGCCACTCCTCAAATGCCCACTTCATGGCCAAAAGCTCCCGATTACCCACATCATAATTGCGCTCGGCGGGCGAGAATTTTCTAGAAAAGAATGCACATGGCTTCATCACCGAGCCATCGGAACTTCTCTGTGACAAAACCGCCCCCGCTCCAATCTCGGAAGCATCAACCTCAACCTGAAAAGGAAGTGAAACATCTGGTTGACATAACACAGGAGCAGAAGAAAACTGGCGCTTAAGTTCCTGAAAGGCCTCCACAGCCGTAGGAGACCAATTAGCAACATCAGCACCCTTTTTAGTCAAATCAGTCAAAGGTTTAACAACACTGGAAAAATTAGTAATGAACCGACGATAAAAATTAGCAAAACCCAAGAACTTCTGAAGACTCTTAACAGATGTAGGCTGTGTCCAGTCACAAATAGCCTGAACCTTGACGGGATCCATCTCAATAGTAGAAGGAGAAAAAATGTACCCCAAAAAAGAAATCTTCTGGACTCCGAAGAGACATTTTGAGCCCTTCACAAACAGAGAATTGGCCCTCAGAACTTGAAACACCTTCCTGACTTGTAGAACATGAGACTCCCAGTCATCAGAAAACACCAAAATATCATCCAAATACACAATCATAAACTTATCCAGATATTCACGGAAAATATTGTGCATAAAGGACTGAAAGACTGAAGGAGCATTAGAAAGTCCAAAAGGCATTACCAAATACTCAAAATGGCCCTCAGGCGTATTAAATGCGGTTTTCCACTCATCACCCTGCTTTATCCGCACAAGATTATACGCACCACGAAGATCTATCTTAGTGAACCACCTAGCCCCCTTAATGCGAGCAAACAAATCAGTCAATAATGGCAATGGATATTGATATTTGACTGTAATCTTATTCAGAAGGCGATAATCTATACAAGGCCTCAGGGAACCATCTTTTTTAGCCACGAAAAAAAAACCTGCTCCCAGAGGGGACGAAGATGGACGAATATGTCCCCTTTCCAAGGACTCCTTAATATAATTCCGCATAGCAGTATGCTCTGGCACTGACAGATTAAATAAACGACCCTTAGGGAACTTACTGCCAGGAATTAATTCTATAGCACAGTCACAATCCCTATGAGGAGGGAGCGAATTGAGCTTAGGCTCCTCAAAAACATCCAGATAGTCAGACAAAAACGCAGGGACCTCAGAAGGAGTAGATGAAGCGATTGAAATCAGAGATGCATCATCATGAATCCCCTGACATCCCCAGCTTAACACAGACATTGTTTTCCAATCCAGGACTGGATTATGAGTTTGTAACCATGGCAGACCAAGCACTAGTACATCATGTAAATTATACAGTACGAGGAAGCGAATCACCTCCTGATGAACCGGAGTCATGTGCATGGTCACTTGTGTCCAGTACTGCGGTTTATTCATAGCCAATGGTGTAGAGTCAATTCCCTTTAAAGGAATAGGAACTTCCAGAGGCTCTAAACTAAAACCGCAGCGTTTGGCAAATGACCAATCCATAAGACTCAGGGCAGCGCCCGAATCCACATAGGCATCGACGGAAATGGATGACAGTGAACAAATCAGAGTTACAGACAAAATGAACTTAGACTGCAGAGTACTAATGGCAAAAGATTTATCAACCTTTTTTGTGCGTTTAGAGCATGCTGATATAACATGAGCAGAATCACCACAATAAAAACACAATCCATTTTTCCGCCTATAATTTTGCCGTTCACTTCTGGACTGAATTCTATCACATTGCATAGTCTCAGGTGCCTGTTCAGAAGACACCGCCAACTGGTGCACAGGTTTTCACTCCCGTAAACGCCGATCAATCTGAATGGCCATAGTCATAGCCTCATTCAGACCTGTAGGCGCAGGGAACCCCACCATAATATCCTTAATGGCCTCAGAAAGACCATCTCTGAAGTTTGCAGCCAGGGCGCACTCATTCCGCTGAGTAAGCACCGACCATTTCCGAAATTTTTGACAATATACCTCCGCTTCATCATGCCCCTGAGAGAGGGTTAATAAAGCCTTTTCAGCCTGAATCTCCAGGTTAGGTTCCTCATAGAGCAATCCCAGTGCCAGAAAAAATGCATCCACACTGAGCAATGCAGGATCCCCTGGTGCCAATGCAAATGCCCAATTCTGAGGGTCGCCCCGCAGGAAAGATATCACAATCTTGACCTGCTGAGCAGGGTCTCCAGAGGAGCGAGATTTCAAAGACAGAAACAATTTGCAATTGTTCCTGAAATTCAGGAAGGTAGATCTATCTCCAGAGAAAAACTCTGGAATAGGAATTCTAGGTTCAGACATAGGAGTGTGAACAACAAAATCCTGTATGTTTTGAACTTTAGCAGCGAGATTATTCAGGCTGGAAGCCAAACTCTGGACATCCATGTTAAACAGCTAAGGTCAAAGCCATTCAAGGGTTAAGAGGAGGTAAGAAGCAGCTAGACAGCAATTAAGGGCTAGGCAGCAAAACTCTGAGGGGAAAAAAAAAATAAAATTTCTCCTCAACACTTCTTTTTCTCCTGCTTCAGCCCAAACAATTAACACTTTGTAGGCCGGCTATACTGTCATGTTCCCAATGGCAGGGAATTTAACAACAGAACACGGGCAAAAAACAGGACGAGCTCTAGGGTGATGGAATTTGAGCTGACCGCGATCCTGAACCTCAACACTCAACTAGCAATAGCCAGGGAGCGTTCCTGGGGGGACTCTAGACGCCTCGCGCCAGCCGGAGATCTAGCTTCCCCTATCAGAAGAAACACAGACCTTGCTTGCCTCTAGAGAAATATTCCCACAGAAATAGCAGCCCCCCACATATAATGACGGTGAAATGAGAGGAAGGCACAAACGTAGTTATGAAAATAGATTCAGCAAAAATGAGGCCCGCTAAAAGCTAGATAGCAGAGGATACAAAAGGTGAACTGCGCGGTCAGCTTTAAAACCCCTTCAAAATACCATCCTGAAATTACTTGAACTCATGTGCCAACTCATGGTACATGAGTGGTAATTTCAGCCCACTAGAGCAACCAGCAGCAGAGGATTACATATCTGCAAGGTGGACTAAAAACATGAAAGCAAACAAGAAACAGGAAATTCCAGACTTAGCTTGTCTTGAAGACTTTAGGAGCAGGTAGCAAAGGTAACAGAGACACACTGATACATTGATAGCTGGCGAGGGAATGACAGGAAAGCCAGGTTAAATAGGAAACACCCAGCCACTGATGGACAGGTGGAAACCAGAAACCGCAACCCACCAAAGTCACCCAGTACCAGTTGTAACCACCAGAGGGAGCCCAAAAACAGAATCCACAACAGCAGTCTGCTCCATTCATATTTTAACTTCCATCTTTTAAATTACATATTTTTAATTACTTTGAATTAGACTGAATTTGACTGGAATTGACAGGAAGGTAACAGAATACCAAACCACTACAATGTTTCTGTTTCTTTTCTCTTTCATCCCCATACTACTTTCCTTCTTACAATCTCCTGCAATCCCTCCACCCAACAAAGAACTAGTCATTTCTCACTCAATACTCCCCAGCCATCTCACCTTCTCCTCAGAACTGTTCCTCCACATACAGTCCTTTTTCTCCAGACACTCACGGCCACATCATGTCCTATCCTGCTCCCACCTTCCAATGCTCTGTCTGCTACTCCTCATCGCTGGTGATATATCTCCAAATCCCGGCCCTCTGTTGTGAATTGACCTTTTGGCTCCCTCTTGTGGTCACTAGTGATATTACACTTTGATATTCCTTCCCTTGCTTGATACCCACCTGGCCTCGTTAGTCCAGGGGTGTCGCTATTTGAACTTCCTGGATTTTCAGTCTGGTGCCTGGCATCGTTGTAATCAGATCCTTCTGTTTGCTCCTATCTGCTGGTCCTGGTTCTATGCAAAATTAAGCTAAGTCCTGCTTTCTTGTTTTTGGTTATTTTCTGTGCTCTTATTTTTGTCCAGCTTGTACTAAATGTGATTCCTGATATTGCTGGAAGCTCTAGGGTGCGGATGTTCTCCCCCCCCCCGTGCCGTTAGACGGTTCGGGGGTTCTTGAATATTCCGCGTGGAGTTTTTTGTGAGGGTTTTCGCTGACCATATAAGTCATCTTCCTATATTCTGCTATTAGTTAGCGGGCCTCTCTTTGCTAAAACCTAGTTCATTTCTTGCGTTTGTCTTTTCTTCTTACCTCACCGTTATTATTTGTTGGGGGCTTGTATCCAACTTTTTGGGGTATTTCCTCTGGAGGCAAGAAAGGTCTTTCTTTTCCCTGCTAGGGTTAGTTAGTTCTCCGGCTGGCGCGAGACGTCTAGAATCAATGTAGGTACGTTCCCCGGCTGCTGTTATTTGAGTGCTAGGTTCAGGTATATGGTCAGCCAAGTTACCACTGCCCTATGAGCTGGGTTTTATGTTTGCAGACTTCACTATTGTCTCTGAGACCCCCTGCCATTGGGGTCATAACAGTATGCCAGGCCATAAGTGAATATTTAATGCATTGCAGAAGTGGGATTATAAGAAAGGAAATTCTGAGTTGTTTTTTTTTTTTTTTTCCTTTCTTTCCTCCCCTTTATCTCAGAGTGGCTGGAGCCTTGCTGCAGACATGAATGTCCAGACCTTGATTACTAGTGTGGATCAGCTTGCTGCTCGTGTGCAGAGTATTCAAGATTTTGTTACTAGCAGTCCAATGTCAGAACCTAAAATACCTATTCCGGAATTGTTCTCTGGAGACCGATTTAAATTTAGAAATTTCAGGAATAATTGTAAATTGTTTCTATCTCTGAGACCTCGTTCGTCTGGAGACTCAGCTCAGCAAGTAAAAATTGTTATCTCTTTCTTACGGGGCGACCCTCAGGATTGGGCCTTCTCGTTGGCGTCAGGCGATCCGGCTTTGGCAGATGTTGATGCGTTTTTTCTGGCGCTTGGGTTGCTATACGAGGAGCCCAATCTTGAAGTTCAGGCAGAAAAAGCTTTGCTGGCTATCTCTCAGGGCCAGGATGAAGCTGAAGTTTATTGCCAAAAATTTCGGAAATGGTCCGTGCTTACTCAGTGGAATGAGTGTGCTCTGGCCGCAAATTTCAGAAATGGCCTTTCTGAAGCCATTAAGAATGTGATGGTGGGTTTCTCCGTTCCTACAAGTCTGAATGACTCCATGGCGTTGGCTATTCAAATTGACCGGCGTTTACGGGAGCGCAAAGTCGCTAATTCCCTGGTGGTGTTGTCTGAACAGACACCTGAGTTATTGCAATGTGATAGAGTTCAGACTAGAATTGAACGGAAAAATCATAGATGTCAGAATGGGTTGTGTTTCTACTGTGGTGATTCTACACATGTTATATCAGCATGCTCTAAACGCTTAACAAAGGTGGTTAGTCCGGTCGCCATTGGTAATTTGCAACCTAAATTTATTTTGTCTGTGACTTTAATTTGCTCATTGTCTTCCTATCCTGTTATGGCGTTTGTGGATTCAGGTGCTGCCCTGAGTCTTATGGATCTGTCGTTTGCCAAGCGCTGTGGTTTTGTTCTGGAGCCTTTGGTTAATCCTATTCCTCTGAGAGGTATTGATGCTACGCCATTGGCGGAAAATAAGCCGCAGTTTTGGACACAGGTGACCATGTGCATGTCTCCTGAACATCGAGAGGTGATTCGTTTTCTTGTTTTGCATAAAATGCATGATTTGGTCGTTTTGGGTCTGCCATGGTTACAAACTCACAATCCAGTCTTGGATTGGAAGGCAATGTCAGTGTCAAGTTGGGGCTGTCAGGGAATTCATGGTGATTCCCCGCCGGTGTCTATTGCTTCCTCTACTCCTTCGGATGTTCCTGAGTATTTGTCTGATTATCAGGATGTATTCAGCGAGTCCAGGTCCAGTGCTCTTCCTCCTCATAGGGACTGTGACTGCGCTATAGATTTGATTCCAGGTAGTAAGTTTCCTAAGGGAAGATTATTTATTCTGTCTGTACCTGAGCATACCGCAATGCGTTCGTATATTAAGGAGTCTCTGGAGAAGGGACATATTCGTCCATCCTCTTCCCCTCTTGGTGCGGGATTTTTCTTTGTGGCCAAGAAGGACGGATCTTTGAGACCTTGTATAGACTATCGGCTTCTGAATAAAATCACTGTTAAATTTCAGTATCCTTTGCCACTGTTGTCAGACTTGTTTGCCCGGATTAAGGGTGCCAAGTGGTTCACCAAGATAGACCTTCGTGGTGCGTACAACCTTGTGCGCATTAAGCAGGGAGATGAATGGAAAACTGCATTTAATACGCCCGAAGGTCATTTTGAGTACTTGGTGATGCCTTTTGGGCTCTCTAATGCTCCTTCAGTGTTTCAGTCCTTTATGCATGACATCTTCCGGAAGTATCTGGATAAATTTATGATTGTTTATCTGGATGATATTCTGTTTTTTTCTGATGATTGGGACTCCCATGTAAGGCAGGTCAGGATGGTGTTTCAGGTTTTGCGTGAGAATGCTTTGTTTATTAAGGGCTCAAAGTGTCTCTTTGGTGTGCAGAAGGTTCCCTTTTTGGGTTTTATCTTCTCCCCTTCTGCTGTGGAGATGGACCCAGTCAAGGTCCGAGCTATTCATGATTGGACTCAGCCCACGTCGGTTAAGAGTCTTCAGAAGTTCTTGGGTTTTGCTAACTTCTACCGTCGTTTTATCGCTAATTTTTCTAGCGTTGTTAAACCTTTGACGGATATGACCAAGAAAGGTTCTGATGTTGCTAACTGGGCTCCTGCAGCCGTGGAGGCTTTTCAGGAGCTGAAGCGCCGGTTTACTTCGGCGCCTGTTTTGTGTCAGCCTGATGTCTCGCTTCCCTTTCAGGTTGAAGTGGATGCTTCTGAGATCGGTGCAGGGGCCGTTTTGTCGCAGAGAAGCCCTGGTTGCTCAGTAATGAGACCATGTGCTTTTTTTTCTAGGAAATTTTCGCCTGCTGAGCGGAATTATGATGTTGGCAATCGGGAGTTGTTGGCCATGAAGTGGGCATTTGAGGAGTGGCGTCATTGGCTGGAGGGTGCTAAGCATCGTGTGGTGGTTTTGACTGATCACAAAAATCTGATGTATCTCGAGTCTGCTAAACGCCTGAATCCTAGACAGGCCCGTTGGTCATTATTTTTCTCCCGTTTTGACTTCGTGGTCTCGCACCTGCCTGGTTCGAAGAATGTTAAGGCTGATGCTCTTTCTAGGAGCTTTGTGCCTGACTCTCCTGGAGCCTCAGAGCCAGTTGGTATTCTTAAAGAGGGAGTAATCTTGTCGGTCATTTCTCCGGATTTGCGACGTGTGTTGCAGAGATTTCAGGCTGATAGACCTGACTCTTGTCCACCTGACAGACTGTTTGTTCCTGATAAATGGACCAGTAGAGTCATTTCCGAGGTTCACTCCTCGGTGTTGTCAGGGCATCCGGGTATTTTTGGCACCAGAGATTTGGTGGCTAGGTCCTTTTGGTGGCCTTCCTTGTCACGGGATGTGCGGTCATTTGTGCAGTCCTGTGGGACTTGTGCTCGGGCTAAGCCTTGCTGTTCTCATGCCAGCGGGTTGCTTTTGCCCTTGCCTGTCCCGAAGAGGCCTTGGACACACATTTCCATGGATTTCATTTCGGATCTTCCAGTGTCTCGGGGCATGTCTGTCATCTGGGTGGTATGTGATCGCTTTTCCAAGATGGTCCATTTGGTGCCCTTGCCTAAGCTGCCTTCCTCTTCTGATCTGGTTCCATTATTCTTTCAGAATGTGGTTCGTTTGCACGGCATTCCTGAGAATATCGTGTCTGACAGAGGATCCCAGTTTGTTTCCAGGTTCTGGCGATCCTTTTGTGCTAGGATGGGCATTGATTTGTCGTTTTCATCTGCCTTTCATCCTCAGACTAATGGCCAAACTGAGCAAACAAATCAGACTCTAGAGGCTTATTTGAGATGTTTTGTTTCTGCAGATCAGGATGATTGGGTGACCTTCTTGCCGTTGGCTGAGTTTGCCCTTAATAATCGGGCTAGTTCCGCTACCTTGGTTTCGCCATTTTTCTGCAACTCTGGTTTCCATCCTCATATTTCCTCGGGACATGTGGAGCCGTCTGACTGTCCTGGGGTGGATTCTGTGGTGGATAGGTTGCAGCAGATTTGGGATCATGTGGTGGACAACTTGAAGTTGTCACAGGAGAAGGCTCAGCGTTTTGCCAACCGCCGCCGCGGTGTGGGTCCCCAACTTCGCGTTGGGGATTTGGTGTGGCTGTCTTTTCGCTTTGTTCCTATGAAGGTCTCCTCTCCTAAATTTAAGCCTCGCTTCATCGGTCCTTATAAGATTTTGGAAATTCTTAATCCAGTGTCCTTTCGCTTGGAACTTCCTGTGTCGTTTGCCATTCACAACGTGTTCCATAGGTCCTTGTTGCGGTGGTACGTTGTGCCTGTGGTTCCTTCTGTTGAGCCTCCTGCTCCGGTGTTGGTTGGGGGCGAGTTGGAGTACGTGGTGGAAAAGATCTTGGATTCTCGTCTCTCCAGGCGGAGGCTTCAGTATCTGGTCAAGTGGAAGGGCTATGGTCAGGAGGATAATTCCTGGGTGGTCGCCTCTGATGTGCATGCGGCCGATTTGGTTCGTGCCTTTCACGCTGCTCATCCTGATCGCCCTGGTGGTCCTGGTGAGGGTTCGGTGACCCCTCCTTAAGGGGGGGTACTGTTGTGAATTGACCTTTTGGCTCCATCTTGTGGTCACTAGTGATATTACACTTTGATATTCCTTCCCTTGCTTGGTACCCACCTGGCCTCGTTAGTCCAGGGGTGTCGCTATTTGAACTTCCTGGATTTTCAGTCTGGTGCCTGGCATCGTTGTAATCAGATCCTTCTGTTTGCTCCTATCTGCTGGTCCTGGTTCTATGCAAAATTAAGCTTAGTCCTGCTTTCTTGTTTTTGGTTATTTTCTGTGCTCTTATTTTTGTCCAGCTTGTACTAAATGTGATTCCTGATATTGCTGGAAGCTCTAGGGTGCGGATGTTCTCCCCCCGTGCCGTTAGACGGTTCGGGGGTTCTTGAATATTCCGCGTGGAGTTTTTTGTGAGGGTTTTCGCTGACCATATAAGTCATCTTCCTATATTCTGCTATTAGTTAGCGGGCCTCTCTTTGCTAAAACCTAGTTCATTTCTTGCGTTTGTCTTTTCTTCTTACCTCACCGTTATTATTTGTTGGGGGCTTGTATCCAACTTTTTGGGGTATTTCCTCTGGAGGCAAGAAAGGTCTTTCTTTTCCCTGCTAGGGTTAGTTAGTTCTCCGGCTGGCGCGAGACGTCTAGAATCAACGTAGGTACGTTCCCCGGCTGCTGTTATTTGAGTGCTAGGTTCAGGTATATGGTCAGCCCAGTTACCACTGCCCTATGAGCTGGGTTTTATGTTTGCAGACTTCGCTATTGTCTCTGAGACCCCCTGCCATTGGGGTCATAACAGCCCTCCACAACACATCCCCACACTCATTTCTAACTCCCGGCCATGATCCTCTGCACGTTTTCCCACCCATGATAACCTCATGCCCCCACTCCCCCAGGCCCCCTACCTGGAGCACTATGGAACGCATGCTCTGTCTGCAACAAACTGCCATTTATCATGACCTCTTCATCACCAACAAACTCTCCTTCCTTGGCATCACGGAAACCTGGCTCACCCCATCTGACTCAGCCTCTCCAGCAGCGCTTTCCTATGGTGGATTCCACCTCTCTCACACCCCACTGTTGTGAATTTGCTTTTTGCTCCCTCTAGTGGTTACTAGTTTTTTGACTCTGGTTTTTCTGTCATTCCTTTTATCCGCACCTGGGTCGTTACTTAGGGGTGTTGCTATATAAGCTCCCTGGACCTTCAGTTCAATGCCTGGCAACGTAGTTATCAGAGCTAGTCTGCTGTGCTCTTGTCTACTGATCCTGGTTCCAGTTATATCAGCTAAGTCTGCCTTTTGCTTTTTGCTATTTGTTTTGGTTTTGTATTTTTGTCCAGCTTGTTCCAAATCTATATCCTGACCTTTGCTGGAAGCTCTAGGGGGGCTGGTGTTCTCCCCCCGGACCGTTAGACGGTTCGGGGGTTCTTGAATTTCCAGTGTGGATTTTAATAGGGTTTTTGTTGACCATATAAGTTACCTTTCTTTATTCTGCTATCAGTAAGCGGGCCTCTCTGTGCTAAACCTGGTTCATTTCTGTGTTTGTCATTTCCTCTTACCTCACCGTCATTATTTGTGGGGGGCTTCTATCCAGCTTTGGGGTCCCCTTCTCTGGAGGCAAGAAAGGTCTTTGTTTTCCTCTACTAGGGGTAGCTAGATTCTCCGGCTGGCGCGTGTCATCTAGAATCAACGTAGGAATGATCCCCGGCTACTTCTAGTGTTGGCGTTAGGAGTAGATATATGGTCAACCCAGTTACCACTGCCCTATGAGCTGGATTTTTGTATTCTGCAGATTTCCACGTTCCTCTGAGACCCTCGCCATTGGGGTCATAACACCCCACGCCCCAGCAACAAATGTGGTGGAGGAGTTGGCTTGCTCCTGTCCGACACCTGCTCCTTTACTCCAATCCCGCTACTACCCTCTGCTACTCTTCCCTCGTTTGAGGTGAACTCCGTCCGCACCTATTCCATCTCCAACCTCCTGCTGGCTGTCATCTACCGCCTAACAGAACAAGCCATCTCCACCTTTTTCGACTACCTCACCACCTGGCTACTTCATTTCCTCTCTGCTGACATTCCAACTATCATCATGGGTGAGTTCAATATCCCCATTGACACTTCCACCTCAGCTGCCTCTAAACTTTTATCACTCACTGCCTCCTTTGGCCTCACTCAAAGGTCCTCTGAGGCCACTTACAAAGATGGCCACACGCTGGACCTCATCTTCGCCTGCCTCTGCTCCCTTACTAATCTCACTAACTCACCCTTCCCCCTGTCTGGCCACAACCTACTGACAATCTCTTCCCTCTCCTCTCCTAGTGTGCAACCCCACTCCACAAACTCACTCACCCTCACAGAAATCTCAAACACCTTAATTTACAATCTTTCTCTGAGTACCTACTCCCTCTTGCAGACATAGCCTCCCTTTATGACACAGATGCTGCTGCCACTTTTTATAACACCACAATAACAGCTACACTTGATTCGGCCACCCCGCTCATGCATAGCAAAACTCGTACACTCAACAGGCAGCCCTGGCTGACCACCCTGACCAAAGATCTTAGACGGGCTTCCAGGATCGCTGAGCGGAGATGGAAGCGATCCCTCTCTGCCGACTACTTCACTGCATACAAGCAGTCCCTCGCCAGCTTCAAGTCTACGCTCTGTGCTGCAAAATAAACTTACTTCTCATCTCTCATATCCTCCCTGTCTCACAATCCTAAACAGCTTTTCAACACTTTCAATTCTCTACTCCGTCCCCCGCACACCCTCCCTCCCCTCTCATCTTTGCTGAAGACTTTGCCTCTTTCTTTAAACAGAAGATCGGTACGATCAGAGAAAACTTTGGCCCACAGCGCCCATTGTCCCTCTTAGCTGCTCAACCCTGTTCCTCCAAAACCAGCTTCTCCACCATGGCAGAAGATCAGCTCTCCACCCTCCTGTCTCACCACTTGCAGGCTTGACCCACTCCCATCTCACCTCATCCCTAACCTTGAGGCGGTCTTCATCCCAACCCTAACATACCTCTTTAAACTCTCACTCACAACAGGTGTCTTCCCCTCATCCTTTAAACATGCCAGGATCACACCCATCCTCAAAAAGCCCTCCCTCGACCCATCCTATGTGTCTAGCTATCGCCCATTATCTCTTCTCCTTTATGCCTCAAAATTACTGGAACAATGTGTCCATCTTGAACTGTCCTCCCACCTCTCCTCTTGCTCCCTCTTTGACCGGTTACAATCTGGCTTCCGACCCCATCACTCAACTGAAACTGCCCTAACTAAAGTCACCAATGACGTACTAATTGTCAAGAGCAAGCTACACTACTCTGTCCTCTTTCTCCTGGACCTGTCTTCTGCCTTTGACACTGTGGACCACTCCTTTCTGCTACAGATCCTCTCATCTCTTGGCATCACTGACTTGGCCCTATCCTGGATTTCGTCATACCGAACAGACCAAACATTCAGTGTCTCCCTCCCCCACACCAACTCCTCACTCCGCCCCTTGTCTGTCTGTGTTCCTCAAGGCTCTGATCTAGGACCCCTACTCTTCTACATCTACACCTTTGGCCTAGGACAGCTCATAGAATCCCACAGTATGCAGTATTATCTCTACGCCGATGAGACGCAGATCTACCTATCCGGACCTGACCTCACCTCCTTACTTACCAAAATCCCACACTCTCTGTCTGCTATCTCAGCCTTCTTTTCTGCTCGCTTTCTAATACTGAACATGGACAAAACAGAATTCAGCATCTTTCCCCATCTCACTCTACCTCTCCACCAGACCTATCTATCAATGTCAATGGCTGCTTACTTCCCCCAGTCCCATAAGCCTGGTGCCTCGGGTGATCCTTGACTCTGCCCTCTCTTTCAAGCCACATATCCAAGCCCTTGCCTCCTCCTGTCATCTCAAAGTAAAAAATATCTCCCAGATCTGCGCATTCCTTGACCGCAACACCACAAAAACACTAGTGCATGCCCTTATCATTTACCGCCTTGACTACTGCAATCTCCTACTCTCTGGCCTCCCCTCTAGCACTCCGGCACCACTCCAATCCATCCTACACTCTGCTGCCCGACTAATCTACCTGTCTCCCCACTATTCCCCAGTCTCTCCCCTATGCCAAGCCCTTCACGGGCTTCCTATCACCCAGAGACTCCAATTCAAAACCCTTACAGTGACATACAAAGCCATCCACAACCTGTCTCCTCCATATATCTGTGACATGGTCTCCCGGTACTAACCTACACGCAACCTCCGATCCTCTCAAGATCTCCTTCTCTACTCCCTTCTCATCTCTTCTTCCCACAACCGCATCCAAGACTTCTCCCGTGCTTCCCCCATACTCTGGAACTCTCTACCACAACACACCAGAGTCTCGCCTACCATAGAAATCTTCAAAAAGAACCTGAAGACTCACCTCTTCCGACAAGCCTACAGCCTGCAGTGATCCTTAACCTACCGAACCACCGCACAACCAGCTCTACCCTCTCCCAGTGTATCCTCACCCATCCCCTGCAGACTGTGAGCCCTCGCGGTCAGGGTCCTCACTCCTTATGTACCTGTGTGCCTTGTTTTTTGCTCATGTTTAGTTGTATTTGTTTATATTTTCCCCCTTTTCACATGTAAAGCGCCATGGAATTATTGGTGCTATAAAAATGTACAATACTAATAATAATAAAATGGACAGTGTGAAGAGCGGAACAAAAATGGTTACCTCAATGAACCAAAAAGAATTTGTGATCAATATTGACCTGTCCATTCAAGGACATTTTAGCCATAGTGTGAAATCCTATTTTTTGTTTGTGAAACTGCCACTTAGGCGAAACTGTACTGTTTTGTTTGTTGTGAAACTATCACATAGCCGAAACTGTTTTCTTTTGTCTTCTCTTTTCTCTCTTTGTTTAAACAAGCAAAACTTGTATAACCACTGAAACTACCTGTACAACTATATAAAGAGGGGATAGCACCTTGAAGGCAGGCGTGCTTCAGAGGCTTCCCAGTGATATACTATACGAGACGTGTCTTGTGTATTATTTCTGGTGATTCCCCACTTCCAAAGGCTGCTCCAACTGAGTGTGGTCCCGACATTTCCTGGCGCCTGAACAGGGACCCGAGGTCTGTGTACTCCTTCAAGAACACCGGCAGAATACGAACGAAAAGAGAATCTGGGATAATGGACGGCAGATGAATAAAAACCTGGCCAGGTAAGAGACACTGTTAGATCTCTTATATCTGCCCTGCACTGTCCGTAAGATTTTCTGTGTCGTGTCCTTTAGCGGGTAGTTCTAGTAGAGGAGGATACCTATAGCTCGGGTTCTTGAACTACTTAGGAATTGACCACCTCACGGAGTACGGCATTGAATGAGAGTGAATGTGATGTGAATAGAAGGTGTGTGGAAGTTGGGAATAGCCCTATAAGCCGCCCAGGGTGTTGAAACAGAAGAAGTGACTGTCCCACTGGGCAACGTGGTTGCGTCCTTTCGGGGAGACCTCCGCGCCTATGTTCAATCTCTGATCCTGTCTTTGACGAAAACCTGGTGACGGATAAGTGTATGATAGTATGAGCCCAGGACAGATAAATTAGCCTGGGACAAGATACGTTGTATTTTGATCCTCTGTCTGGTTGCATTTGTGTTGTTTGCTATAGGTGTAGGAATCAGGATTTTCTTACATCAGCATGGTACGCAGAAGCCGCCGTTAAACATCCTAGCTCCTTAGGAAGAAGGTAACGAGGTATTCTCATACCCAAACGCCACCTAGGGCAAGAAAAGAAAAAAGTTCAGGATAAGAAAATGGGGAATAAGCAAACAAAGTCGGAACCAGAAGAATTAGATATCTATACTATCATAAAGGAGAGAAGTGGTGAAGATGCCACTAAGGGGCTGAGAAAGATTTTTAGTAAGTTTGGAGTTACTAAGGCAGAAGCCTTTAGTAGGAAAAAATGGGAAGGAATTCAGGAAAAAAAAAAAAAAAGGCATAATCAGAGACAAGAAATGGATAGATCAGATCCAAGCGTTGATTGATGTCTCTAGGGTAGCAGAAAAAGAGGGATGGACATATAATCAACAGAATAAAAAGTGGTGTTTTAGACCCGCAGGCTATGGAGAAAAACAAAATGTGGAATATAAGAACACCCCACCCCCATACCTTAACCCACATGCCCCATCTTTTCTCCAAACACCACCTCAAAGTTTAGCCGGACCAGGAGGATGGGTATGTCCGCACTGTGGACAACAAAATCCAGACTGGAAAACTGATTGCCTAGCCTGTGGTACACCTAGACATGGCGCTGTACTTGCCCCTGTTAGGGTAGTACCAAGACCCTTTAGGGAACCTGGTGCTGACGGAGTAATGGGAACTAGATATCACCAAACTCGACAATATTTCCCTTGGTCCCCCGCTGAAGGCATGTCTCTCTTGCATAACGCACCAGATCCCACCCAGTGTCCAGTTAGATTTGCACAATATATACAGCAAATTATGCAGACTCACGCTGGAGTTTGGGCAGATGGAGAAGAATTATGTAGAATGAAAATGACTCCTGGACTCTTCCAGGAGCTATTAGCAAATCTACAGGTACAAAGGCCCCAGGCAGGAGATGGTGCCTTACAAACGATAGAATCAGGTACGCAATTTATAGATCACTTAATGGTCTTCATGAGGGAAAAACAGAGGCAGAGAGGAACAACGGGAGTGGTGGCTCAGAAATCTGGACAATCAGTAGACGAATATTATCTAAGTGTAGAAAATAATTTCAGAGATGAAGGCATGGATCTAACCGCTTCAGGAATGATGAGGTTAGTTACAAAAACCTTTATAGATGGATTGTCTCCAAAAGTGAAGGAAAAGCTTAAGGCCGCAACCCCTGATTGGAGAACCTTGGAAGACCCACACCTGGCTAGACAGAAAGCTGTAGGGATAGAAATGGACTTAAGAGAAAATTCTAAGCCAGTAAGAATTGCACAGGCTAATACTGGCTCTGCTAATCAAAAGTTTACTTGTCATTACTGTAAGAAGCCAGGACATTTCCAAAGGGAATGTAGGAAGAGAAAAGCAGATATAGATTCAGGAACCTTTATACCCAAAAATAGGATAAATAACCCAGCGCCTGATCAAACAGACAGCTCAGAATGACTGAAGGTTATGCAGGTCTCTCTTCCTTCTAGAAGACCAATAATACAAGTTGAGGTTGAGGGTAAAAATGTACCTTTTCTGATAGATACGGGAGCAACATCCTCCATTTTAAATCAAGACTTTTTACCATATCCTGACAATATATCCTCAAAGGTAACATATGCAGAAGGGTATGATGGTAAAATTCAGGTGTTGCCTTTTACAAAACCTTTAAATGTGAGCTTTGGCCCTAAAACCTTTGTATCCAAATTTTTATTTGCTAAAGGTGCACCTACCTGCTTGCTAGGTACTGATGTCTTAAGTAAAATGCACGCAAACATCCATTTTAGAGAAAATGGCACAGTTATGCTGACCATCCCTGAAGATGCAGAAACTCTGGAACAATATGTTAGAATACAGGCAATGGAGGATTTTCCCGAAATTTGCACTCAACAAGCAAAAATTGACTTGTCTCGGGTTCCTGACAGCCTATGGGCAAAAGGAGACACTGATGTAGGATTCTTATCAGTAGCTCCTATACTGTTAGAAACTGCCCCGGGAACCATTTTACCTCAGCTTAGGCAATACCCCATCAGCGCCCAGCAAGAACTGGCGATTTCTCAACAAATTCAGGATTATGTATTACAAGGTGTTTTGGTAGAAATCAGGTCACCCGCCAATACACCCTTATATCCTGGTAAAAAGAAAGTTTCCTCCAAAGAAACTATGGTGAAATATCGCATGGTGCACGACCTATGGGAAATCAATAAGGTTTTGGCACCGGTCACCCCTGTGGTACCGAATCCTCATACCTTACTGTCTCAAATTCCCAGCACTGCTGCATATTTTACGGTAATTGACTTATCAAACGCATTTTTTTCTGTGCCACTACATAAGAACTGTTGGCATTTGTTTGCCTTTACATTCAAGGGTAAACAATTAGCATGGACAAGATTGCCACAAGGTATGGTACACTCACCAACTTTGTACTCTGAAGCAATGCAGACCGTGCTGAAAAATTTCACCCCAGAACCAGGAGTAGTCATTCTACAGTATGTAGATGATTTACTTATTTGTTGCCCTGATGAGCAGACGGCAGTTACCTCAACTGTTAATTTCTTAATTTTCCTAGCGCAAGAAGGCTGTAAAGTAAATAGACAGAAACTCCAGGCTTGTCAACAAACAGTCGTGTTCTTAGGTCACTGCATATCACAGGGCATCAGACACCTCACACCTCAACGTACGGAAGCCGTACGTAACATGCTTGAACCCAGGAATCACAAACAGCTGCGTGCTTTCCTGGGTATTGTTTCACACTGTAGACAGTGGATCATACATGCAAGTCAACTCATGCAGTCTTTATATGACTGTATTGCCAACACGCCATATTCACTCAGTGAAGAGGCTAAACAGTCATTTTCCTCTTTGAAAACAGCACTGATATCAGCTCCGGCTCTGGGACTCCCAGACTACACTAAACCTTTTCAATTGATGGCAGCTGAGATATCCTCACATGCTACAGGGGTGCTCACACAAAAACATGGAAACAAACAGAGACCTGTGGCATACATATCAGCTCATCTGGACCCTGTAGCTAGAGCCGCACCTTCTTGTGTAAGAGTAGTAGCCGCAATTTCACTGTTATTAGATAAAGCTTCTGAGATTGTTCTTGATCACCCACTTCTAGTTCAGACCACTCATGATGTACATGGCATTCTTAACCAGGTCCAACCTAAACATATTTCAATGGCCAGACACCTCCGTCTCCAATGTTCCCTACTACTGCCGCCCAACATTTCCTTTGCCAGGGTTCAGACTCTTAATCTCGCGTCTTTGCTCCCTTTAGAGTCTGAGGGGGGTACCATACCTGAGGAAACTGCACTCTCCAACTCCTTTGACCCATCAGAGTCAATGCATGATTGTGTACAATTAATGGAACAAGAGACTCAGGGCTTACGTAATGTACGTGACAAGCCACTCTGTAATGCTACATTTGAACTTTTCATAGATGGCAGTAGATATGCAGATATGAATGGACAATTTCATACAGGTTATGCGGTAGTAACTCAGCATGAAGTGCTGAAAGCAGAACCTCTCCCTGCTAATCAGTCTGCACAAGAAGCAGAACTTACGGCATTAGTTGAAGCTCTAAAAATAGCCAAAGATCAGACAGCAAACATATACACTGATTCTAGATATGCACATGGCATTATTTTCGATTTTGGCGTAATATGGAGAGCCAGAGGTTATATGACTGCTTCAGGCCAACCAGTTAAACATGCCTCCCTCATTAGACAGATTCTGGAGGCAGCACAAGAAACTAAAGAAATAGCGGTGATAAAGGTAGCTGCACATGTGAGACTCGACACCGAGGAAGCCAGGGGTAACGATAAAGCCGACAAAGCAGCAAAACAGGCAGCAAGTAAACCCTTACATCATGCCCACACACTAGATAGCTCTGAAGATGATGAGGAGAGATTGAAGGAAGCTCAGAAACAGGTAGACGACGAAGAAAGAGGGCATTGGCAGAAAAAAGGGGCAGAAGATCAGCAAGGATTATGAAAAAAAGGAACTTTGTTGTGTTTACCCAGAGCCTGGTACCCCGCAGTGGCGAGTGACCTCCACCTACCTATGCATGTATCGGCAAACGGTATGACGCTCAAGGTAAAAGAAAGGTGGTTGGCTCCAGGCTTTGGTAATTTCGCTCGGAACATGTGTGCTGCATGCGCTATATGCCTGGCACACAATCCAGGTCAGACCATTAAAACCCCAACCAAGCATCATGTAAGACCACTGTATCCCTTTCAAAGACTCCAGATCGACTACATCCAGCTTCCTAGGTACAATGGATACGAATATGTGCTTGTGTGTGTGGACATGTTCTCAGGGTGGCCAGAGGCTTATCCAGTTCGTAAAGCCTCAGCAAAAACTACTGCCATTAAAATAGCACATGAACTGATACCCCGTTACGGCATGCCTGAGGTGATCGAGTCAGATAGGGGTACCCATTTTACTGGAGAAATATTCCAGAATGTTATGAAAATGTTGGGAGTAGAAAACCAGTTTCACACTCCGTATCACCCACAGAGTTCAGGTAAAGTGGAAAGATTAAATGGAACAATAAAATTAAAAATCCAGAAGGCCATGGCAGAAACAGGAAAGCCTTGGACCGAGTGTCTACCACTTGCCCTGTATTCCATCCGAAACGCCCCAAGGGGGAAGGCTAAGCTGTCACCACATGAGATTCTTTTTGGTAGAGCAGCAAATTTGGGTTGTTATTTTCCACAACAACTGATGTTGAATACTGAGACTTTAACTGCTTATGTACAAGAATTACAAAAACGTTTAACTAAAGTGCATTCGCAAGTTTTTGCTTCCCTTCCAGATCCAGAAAATCTCGAAGGAGGCCACAAGTTGGAACCTGGTGATCAAATCTATGTGAAAAGACACACCAGAAAGACTCTGGAAGCGAGATTTGACGGACCTTTCCAAGTCCTGTTAACAACTCCAACAGCAGTCAAGCTTGAAGGAAAGGCATCATGGATACATGCAAGCCATTGCAAAAAAGCAGTATAAGACTCATGATATTGATGTTAATAATGTTAACCTCAACGGAGGCATGGGAAAGATTGAATTCTCTAGCCCCTTTGAACAATAGATTCGTACAACATCATAGAAAATTAGTGCATGATTTGTTAAATAATACGCAACCCCTGGCAGATTGTTGGATCTGTACCCATTCACTAACCAACATACCCTGGTATTGGATTACCTAACTGCCTCACAAGGGGGTATGTGTCAAATCATCGGACCCACCTGCTGTCATTATATAGACCCGAATAGTACTATGAGTATGAGATTTAAATTAGAAGACGTACAACGACTCAGGGATCAGTATGACAAAGACAATGACCAAAATAAGGATAGCTGGTGGTCAGATACCTTTTCTTTTCTTAACCCGGCCAATTGGTTCAGGGGGATCGGTGGGTGGGTTACCGGGATTATGCAAAGCCTAATACATACAGTTATAGTTATTGTAATTATATATGTATTATTCAAGGTTGTATTCAAGGGTATCTCGGTATGCACAAATAAATTTTGTGTAATGGATGCGAGAATATAAAGTTGTTTTTTTTTTCACAAAAAGAATGACTAAAATAATCGTCTATATGACAAGGTTTTGAATGGAATATGTCAAAGGGGGGATTGTGAAGAGTGGAACAAAAATGGTTACCTCAATGAACCAAAAAGAATTTGTGATCAATATTGACCTGTCCATTCAAGGACATTTTAGCCATAGTGTGAAATCCTATTTTTTGTTTGTGAAACTGCCACTTAGGCGAAACTGTACTGTTTTGTTTGTTGTGAAACTATCACATAGCCGAAACTGTTTTCTTTTGTCTTCTCTTTTCTCTCTTTGTTTAAACAAGCAAAACTTGTATAACCACTGAAACTACCTGTACAACTATATAAAGAGGGGATAGCACCTTGAAGGCAGGCGTGCTTCAGAGGCTTCCCAGTGATATACTATACGAGACGTGTCTTGTGTATTATTTCTGGTGATTCCCCACTTCCAAAGGCTGCTCCGACTGAGTGTGGTCCCGACAGACAGCATGTGACTTAAATATGAGAGTCTGAGCAAAGGGTCTTAATACTTATGATCTGTTTATTTTCAGTCAGTATGGATTGCAGAGTGTACATTAATGTGAAAAAAATGAACTTTTTTGAATTTTACCAAATGGCTGCAATGAAACAAAGAGTGAAAAAATGTAAAAGGGTTTGAATACTTTCCGTACCCACTGTATATGACCCTGCTAACCATAAGAGCTTGCACTACAAAAGAGAGCAACTTACCCAGTGACTTTGCAGATGGAAATTAATATGCCTTACATACTGTGCTCTAGTGGGAACCGCTGATCTTTGATTGCCCATGTACTAACCGCCACTGTACAAAATATCCTAATCTTCTAGATGTCATAGATGTAGGACATTATGGGAAAGCCTGTGCGTCAATACAATATGATGTTTGACTGCTGTTTGATGATTCAGCAGTGTGGGAAATGGTGCTGGGAAAGGTTTTGTTCTTTTTTTGTGAACCATGATTTGAATCTCAATATTTTCAAATTCATGTGGAGTTACAAATTTCAGGAAATTAAACTCAAAGTCAATCCTCTCCATATCAATAAGTTCATCTCTTATAAAGACTTAAGAATAAAATGGTTTGTAAAGCAGTAACAAAAATCCATGACTAGGGTTGAGCGACTTTCATTTTTTTAAGATCGAGTAGGGTTTTGGGAAACCCGATTTTGTCCAGAGTCGAGTCGAGTGAAGTCGGCCGATTATCGCTAAAAGTCGGGGATCGACCGAAACACGAAACCCAATGCAAGTCAATGGGGAAGCATAGTCGGCAGTGAGTGGAGGCCAGGAAAACACCTACAGTGCCCATTTTAATGCCAAAAACATCCATTCTTGTTTCTGAAGCTTGCCAATCTTAATTAACTGTATAATACTAGTTGGGCATAGGGAATTGGGGGAAAGTTGTGGGGGGAGTAGGGCTGGCTCAAGTTTTTCGTGGGCCCAGGAAATGCGGACTACGTCACGGCGGTGTTGCAGGGAAAGGTAAGTATTTAAACGTTGCAAGTGCTGTGATCCTGAGCAAGCAGGGGGGGGGCCCACTCGTTCGCATTGGCACTGGCACAGGGCCCCTCAAAGTACGGCGGTGTGTTTGCATGGCGGGGGCGCCTCCCACCAGCAGCGACACTTTTGCGTACTCTGAGGGGCCCTGTGCCAGTGACGTCGCCAACGAGTATGCCCCCCCACCTGATGAAGGAACCTGCACTTTCATCTGCACCTTCCTCTTTGTCCCTGTGTAAGGTGGTATAACATGCGGGAAGGGGAACCTTACTTTCAGCAGGGTCAGATTCTGGCTGTGTAGAGTACAAGGGGAATGTAGTGGTCTAGGTCAATGTACCAGCAGACTCATTTAGCAGTGGCTGGGCAATGGGCAGGATGAGGAGGAAACAGATATAGGGCCAAAGAATAAAGTAGGCTAAATGCAGTTCAAAATTGGTAACAGGACTAAACAGGCGGCATTGCTTTGTTCAGTGGAGTAGCAAACCCAAGAGCAGCAGACACTGTTTCAAGGGCCTAACCACACTAGTAGGCCAAATGCAGTTTAATATCTGATAGTATAGGGCGAAAGCCAGAATGTGGAAGCTCAGCTTTGTTCAGTTGAGGACAACACCAGGGAGGGGCAGACACCTTTAGTAGGCCGGAAAAGCCTATTGCATTTTTTAAAATGGTAATTTGGAGCAGAAGGTTGAAGCTCAGCTTTATTTAGTTGAGGGCAACACCAGGGAGGGGCAGAAGCCGTTAGTAGGCCCTAACCACCATTTTTTTTTTTAAAAACCACTTAATGAGAGCCGGAAGGTTGAAGCTCAGCTTTATTCAGTTGAGGACAACACCAGGCAGGGGCACACAGACAGACACCTTTAGTAGGCCGGAAAAGCCTATTGCATTTTTTAAAATGGTAATTTGGAGCAGAAGGTTGAAGCTCAGCTTTATTTAGTTGAGGACAACACCAGGCAGGGGCACACAGACAGACACCTTTAGTAGGCCGGAAAAGCCTATTGCATTTTTTAAAATGGTAATTTGGAGCAGAAGGTTGAAGCTCAGCTTTATTTAGTTGAGGACAACACCAGGCAGGGGCACACAGACAGACACCTTTAGTAGGCCGGAAAAGCCTATTGCATTTTTTAAAATGGTAATTTGGAGCAGAAGGTTGAAGCTCAGCTTTATTTAGTTGAGGGCAACACCAGGCAGGGGCACACAGACAGACACCTTTAGTAGGCCGGAAAAGCCTATTGCATTTTTTAAAATGGTAATTTGGAGCAGAAGGTTGAAGCTCAGCTTTATTTAGTTGAGGACAACACCAGGGAGGGGCAGAAGCCGTTAGTAGGCCCTAACCACCATTTTTTTTTTTAAAAACCACTTAATGAGAGCCGGAAGGTTGAAGCTCAGCTTTATTCAGTTGAGGACAACACCAGGCAGGGGCACACAGACAGACACCTTTAGTAGGCCGGAAAAGCCTATTGCATTTTTTAAAATGGTAATTTGGAGCAGAAGGTTGAAGCTCAGCTTTATTTAGTTGAGGACAACACCAGGCAGGGGCACACAGACAGACACCTTTAGTAGGCCGGAAAAGCCTATTGCATTTTTTAAAATGGTAATTTGGAGCAGAAGGTTGAAGCTCAGCTTTATTTAGTTGAGGACAACACCAGGCAGGGGCACACAGACAGACACCTTTAGTAGGCCGGAAAAGCCTATTGCATTTTTTAAAATGGTAATTTGGAGCAGAAGGTTGAAGCTCAGCTTTATTTAGTTGAGGACAACACCAGGCAGGGGCACACAGACAGACACCTTTAGTAGGCCGGAAAAGCCTATTGCATTTTTTAAAATGGTAATTTGGAGCAGAAGGTTGAAGCTCAGCTTTATTTAGTTGAGGGCAACACCAGGGAGGGGCAGAAGCCATTAGTAGGCCCTAACCACCATTTTTTTTTTTAAAAACCACTTAATGAGAGCCGGAAGGTTGAAGCTCAGCTTTATTCAGTTGAGGACAACACCAGGCAGGGGCACACAGACAGACACCTTTAGTAGGCCGGAAAAGCCTATTGCATTTTTTAAAATGGTAATTTGGAGCAGAAGGTTGAAGCTCAGCTTTATTTAGTTGAGGACAACACCAGGCAGGGGCACACAGACAGACACCTTTAGTAGGCCGGAAAAGCCTATTGCATTTTTTAAAATGGTAATTTGGAGCAGAAGGTTGAAGCTCAGCTTTATTTAGTTGAGGGCAACACCAGGCAGGGGCACACAGACAGACACCTTTAGTAGGCCGGAAAAGCCTATTGCATTTTTTAAAATGGTAATTTGGAGCAGAAGGTTGAAGCTCAGCTTTATTTAGTTGAGGACAACACCAGGCAGGGGCACACAGACAGACACCTTTAGTAGGCCGGAAAAGCCTATTGCATTTTTTAAAATGGTAATTTGGAGCAGAAGGTTGAAGCTCAGCTTTATTTAGTTGAGGACAACACCAGGCAGGGGCACACAGACAGACACCTTTAGTAGGCCGGAAAAGCCTATTGCATTTTTTAAAATGGTAATTTGGAGCAGAAGGTTGAAGCTCAGCTTTATTTAGTTGAGGGCAACACCAGGCAGGGGCACACAGACAGACACCTTTAGTAGGCCGGAAAAGCCTATTGCATTTTTTAAAATGGTAATTTGGAGCAGAAGGTTGAAGCTCAGCTTTATTTAGTTGAGGGCAACACCAGGGAGGGGCAGAAGCCGTTAGTAGGCCCTAACCAAAGTTGAAGGCCAAATGCAGTTTAATTTCTGATACTATAGGCCGAAAGCCAGAAGGTGGAAGCTCCGATTTAGACAGTGGAGGACAATTTGAATTAGGGACTGCAGACAGACTTAGTAGGCTGTCCCCTGTGGACCATGCATCCACCACATTAACCCATTGCGCCGTAATGGACACGTAATCTTCCGTGGCCATGCCTACAGGTCCATGCGTCTGTTGTCAGGTGCACCTTTGTACTCACAGATTGCCAGAGTGCATGGACAATGCGGTCTTCTACATGCTGGTGGAGGGTTGGGATGGCTTTTCTCGCAAAAGAAGTGTCGACTGGTTAGCTTGTAGCGTGGTACAGCGTAGTCCATCATGGCCTTATTAATAGTAAATAAAATATATAACTAGGCTCTATGAACTTTTAAATAGGTTCCAGGGGTACACGGGCAGCATTGGTGTGGTCAGTGGAGGAGTATTGCAAGTAGGGGCTGCAGACAGGCTATCAAAGGCCTAAAATACCAAACAGTAGGCACTCATGGCAGTTTTACATCGGTTACATGGATACACAGGCAGGCACTCCAGGCAGCATTGTGGTCAGTGGAGGAGTATTGCAAGTAGGGGCCGCAGACAGGCTATCAAAGGCCTAAAATAACAAACAGTAGGCAGTCATGGCAGTTTTACATCGGTTACATGGATACACAGGCAGGCACTCCAGGCAGCATTGTGGTCAGTGGAGGAGTATTGCAAGTAGGGGCCGCAGACAGGCTATCAAAGGCCTAAAATAACAAACAGTAGGCAGTCATGGCAGTTTTACATCGGTTACATGGATACACAGGCAGGCACTCCAGGCAGCATTGTGGTCAGTGGAGGAGTATTGCAAGTAGGGGCCGCAGACAGGCTATCAAAGGCCTAAAATAACAAACAGTAGGCAGTCATGGCAGTTTTACATCGGTTACATGGATACACAGGCAGGCACTCCAGGCAGCATTGTGGTCAGTGGAGGAGTATTGCAAGTAGGGGCCGCAGACAGGCTATCAAAGGCCTAAAATAACAAACAGTAGGCAGTCATGGCAGTTTTACATCGGTTACATGGATACACAGGCAGGCACTCCAGGCAGCATTGTGGTCAGTGGAGGAGTATTGCAAGTAGGGGCCGCAGACAGGCTATCAAAGGCCTAAAATAACAAACAATAGGCTCATTGCAGTTTTACAGCGGTTACATGGATACACAGGCAGCTAGGTGGTGAGTGGAGGAGTATTTAAAGTAAGGACCGCAGACAGGCTATCAAAGGCCTAACATAACAAACAATAGGCTCATGGCAGTTTTACAGCGGTTACATGGATAGACGGGCAGGCAGCTTGGTGGTGAGTGGAGGAGTATTTAAAGTAGGGACCGCAGACAGGCTATCAAAGGCCTAACATAACAAACAATAGGCTCATGGCAGTTTTACAGCGGTTACATGGATACACGGGCAGGCAGCTTGGTGGTGAGTGGAGGAGTATTTAAAGTAGGGACCGCAGACAGGCTTCAAAGGCCTAACATAAAAAAATGGGCTGGCTGTAGGCACTTTATAATTGGTTCCAGGGGTACACGGGCAGCAGTGGTCTGGCCAGTGGAGGACTAGTGGAAGGAGGGACCGCAGACAGGCTTCAAAGGCCTAACATAAAAAAATGGGCTGGCTGTAGGCACTTTATAATTGGTTCCAGGGGCACACAGACAGACACCTTTAGTAGGCCGGAAAAGCCTATTGCATTTTTTAAAATGGTAATTTGGAGCAGAAGGTTGAAGCTCAGCTTTATTTAGTTGAGGGCAACACCAGGCAGGGGCACACAGACAGACACCTTTAGTAGGCCGGAAAAGCCTATTGCATTTTTTAAAATGGTAATTTGGAGCAGAAGGTTGAAGCTCAGCTTTATTTAGTTGAGGACAACACCAGGCAGGGGCACACAGACAGACACCTTTAGTAGGCCGGAAAAGCCTATTGCATTTTTTAAAATGGTAATTTGGAGCAGAAGGTTGAAGCTCAGCTTTATTTAGTTGAGGACAACACCAGGCAGGGGCACACAGACAGACACCTTTAGTAGGCCGGAAAAGCCTATTGCATTTTTTAAAATGGTAATTTGGAGCAGAAGGTTGAAGCTCAGCTTTATTTAGTTGAGGGCAACACCAGGCAGGGGCACACAGACAGACACCTTTAGTAGGCCGGAAAAGCCTATTGCATTTTTTAAAATGGTAATTTGGAGCAGAAGGTTGAAGCTCAGCTTTATTTAGTTGAGGGCAACACCAGGGAGGGGCAGAAGCCGTTAGTAGGCCCTAACCAAAGTTGAAGGCCAAATGCAGTTTAATTTCTGATACTATAGGCCGAAAGCCAGAAGGTGGAAGCTCCGATTTAGACAGTGGAGGACAATTTGAATTAGGGACTGCAGACAGACTTAGTAGGCTGTCCCCTGTGGACCATGCATCCACCACATTAACCCATTGCGCCGTAATGGACACCTAATCTTCCGTGGCCATGCCTACAGGTCCATGCGTCTGTTGTCAGGTGCACCTTTGTACTCACAGATTGCCAGAGTGCATGGACAATGCGGTCTTCTACATGCTGGTGGAGGGTTGGGATGGCTTTTCTCGCAAAAGAAGTGTCGACTGGTTAGCTTGTAGCGTGGTACAGCGTAGTCCATCATGGCCTTATTAATAGTAAATAAAATATATAACTAGGCTCTATGAACTTTTAAATAGGTTCCAGGGGTACACGGGCAGCATTGGTGTGGTCAGTGGAGGAGTATTGCAAGTAGGGGCTGCAGACAGGCTATCAAAGGCCTAAAATACCAAACAGTAGGCACTCATGGCAGTTTTACATCGGTTACATGGATACACAGGCAGGCACTCCAGGCAGCATTGTGGTCAGTGGAGGAGTATTGCAAGTAGGGGCCGCAGACAGGCTATCAAAGGCCTAAAATAACAAACAGTAGGCAGTCATGGCAGTTTTACATCGGTTACATGGATACACAGGCAGGCACTCCAGGCAGCATTGTGGTCAGTGGAGGAGTATTGCAAGTAGGGGCCGCAGACAGGCTATCAAAGGCCTAAAATAACAAACAGTAGGCAGTCATGGCAGTTTTACATCGGTTACATGGATACACAGGCAGGCACTCCAGGCAGCATTGTGGTCAGTGGAGGAGTATTGCAAGTAGGGGCCGCAGACAGGCTATCAAAGGCCTAAAATAACAAACAGTAGGCAGTCATGGCAGTTTTACATCGGTTACATGGATACACAGGCAGGCACTCCAGGCAGCATTGTGGTCAGTGGAGGAGTATTGCAAGTAGGGGCCGCAGACAGGCTATCAAAGGCCTAAAATAACAAACAGTAGGCAGTCATGGCAGTTTTACATCGGTTACATGGATACACAGGCAGGCACTCCAGGCAGCATTGTGGTCAGTGGAGGAGTATTGCAAGTAGGGGCCGCAGACAGGCTATCAAAGGCCTAAAATAACAAACAATAGGCTCATTGCAGTTTTACAGCGGTTACATGGATACACAGGCAGCTAGGTGGTGAGTGGAGGAGTATTTAAAGTAAGGACCGCAGACAGGCTATCAAAGGCCTAACATAACAAACAATAGGCTCATGGCAGTTTTACAGCGGTTACATGGATAGACGGGCAGGCAGCTTGGTGGTGAGTGGAGGAGTATTTAAAGTAGGGACCGCAGACAGGCTATCAAAGGCCTAACATAACAAACAATAGGCTCATGGCAGTTTTACAGCGGTTACATGGATACACGGGCAGGCAGCTTGGTGGTGAGTGGAGGAGTATTTAAAGTAGGGACCGCAGACAGGCTTCAAAGGCCTAACATAAAAAAATGGGCTGGCTGTAGGCACTTTATAATTGGTTCCAGGGGTACACGGGCAGCAGTGGTCTGGCCAGTGGAGGACTAGTGGAAGGAGGGACCGCAGACAGGCTTCAAAGGCCTAACATAAAAAAATGGGCTGGCTGTAGGCACTTTATAATTGGTTCCAGGGGTACACGGGCAGCAGTGGTCTGGCCAGTGGAGGACTAGTGGAAGGAGGGACCGCAGACAGGCTTCAAAGGCCTAACATAAAAAAATGGGCTGGCTGTAGGCACTTTATAATTGGTTCCAGGGGTACACGGGCAGCAGTGGTCTGGCCAGTGGAGGACTAGTGGAAGGAGGGACCGCAGACAGGCTTCAAAGGCCTAACATAAAAAAATGGGCTGGCTGTAGGCACTTTATAATTGGTTCCAGGGGTACACGGGCAGCAGTGGTCTGGCCAGTGGAGGACTAGTGGAAGGAGGGACCGCAGACAGGCTTCAAAGGCCTAACATAAAAAAATGGGCTGGCTGTAGGCACTTTATAATTGGTTCCAGGGGTACACGGGCAGCAGTGGTCTGGCCAGTGGAGGACTAGTGGAAGGAGGGACCGCAGACAGGCTTCAAAGGCCTAACATAAAAAAATTGGCTGGCTGTAGGCACTTTATAATTGGTTCCAGGGGTACACGGGCAGCAGTGGTCTGGCCAGTGGAGGACTAGTGGAAGGAGGGACCGCAGACAGGCTTCAAAGGCCTAACATAAAAAAATGGGCTGGCTGTAGGCACTTTATAATTGGTTCCAGGGGTACACGGGCAGCAGTGGTCTGGTCAGTGGAGGACTAGTGGAAGGAGGGACCGCAGACAGGCTTCAAAGGCCTAACATAAAAAAATTGGCTGGCTGTAGGCACTTTATAATTGGTTCCAGGGGTACACGGGCAGCAGTGGTCTGGCCAGTGGAGGACTAGTGGAAGGAGGGACCGCAGACAGGCTTCAAAGGCCTAACATAAAAAAATGGGCTGGCTGTAGGCACTTTATAATTGGTTCCAGGGGTACACGGGCAGCAGTGGTCTGGTCAGTGGAGGACTAGTGGAAGGAGGGACCGCAGACAGGCTTCAAAGGCCTAACATAAAAAAATGGGCTGGCTGTAGGCACTTTATAATTGGTTCCAGGGGTACACGGGCAGCAGTGGTCTGGTCAGTGGAGGACTAGTGGAAGGAGGGACCGCAGACAGGCTTCAAAGGCCTAACATAAAAAAATGGGCTGGCTGTAGGCACTTTATAATTGGTTCCAGGGGTACATGGGCAGCAGTGGTCTGGTCAGTGGAGGACTAGTGGAAGGAGGGACCGCAGACAGGCTTCAAAGGCCTAACATAAAAAAATGGGCTGGCTGTAGGCACTTTATAATTGGTTCCAGGGGTACACGGGCAGCAGTGGTCTGGCCAGTGGAGGACTAGTGGAAGGAGGGACCGCAGACAGGCTTCAAAGGCCTAACATAAAAAAATTGGCTGGCTGTAGGCACTTTATAATTGGTTCCAGGGGTACACGGGCAGCAGTGGTCTGGCCAGTGGAGGACTAGTGGAAGGAGGGACCGCAGACAGGCTTCAAAGGCCTAACATAAAAAAATGGGCTGGCTGTAGGCACTTTATAATTGGTTCCAGGGGTACACGGGCAGCAGTGGTCTGGTCAGTGGAGGACTAGTGGAAGGAGGGACCGCAGACAGGCTTCAAAGGCCTAAAATAACAAACAATAGGCTCATGGCAGTTTTACAGCGGTTACATGGATACACGGGCAGCTTGGTGGTGAGTGGAGGAGTAGTGCAAGGAGTGTCTGTCCCAGTACTCCCAAAATATAAATAGATGTTAATGTCTCGCAAAACAACCAAAACAAAAAAAAAGGTGGCATACTTAGGTACAGGGGTGGGCTCATCTGCTGAGTTTCTGACATAGTAATTTGGCAGTAACTATTTAATGGTGCCAATATAGGACACAGACACAGACTACTTTAAGTTGCATCATAGATGTCTACAAATTTGTATTGTCAGTGCCAGACATTGAATGATGTCAGCGAATAGACTAAAGATTGGTGGAGCTGTGCGACATAATTTTGCATGTGGTAGAGCACATTTTGAGCTGGGGTAGGGGGGAACTCTCTAGAGGCCGGCGGGACCGCCCCAGGGCCCCTCATGTTACAACGGTGTGTCTGACGTTGGGTGCGCACCACCACCGCCAGAGACACTACATTGTACTATGAGGGACCCAGTAGCAATGCCGTCAACCAAAAGCGAGCACACCCACCTCTTCAGACAAACAGCAGTCTCACGGGTGCTTGCGCCAAGTCGCGATACCACGGCCCCGTGTGGGGAGTTTTGCCATTTAGGGAGGTGTAAACATGTCGTATGCTGTACAATCAGCTGCAGCAAATTAGACATTAGAAAAGTAATTCACAGGCAAGAGCTTTTCATAGGAAAGCTAGGTGTCGGCCGGGCAAGGTGGGGCAAAAGATTTCGAAATATAGTTGTGGTTCATTTTAATGAATGTTAGATCGTCAACATTTTGGGTAGCCAGACGAGTCCTTTTTTCGGTTAATATTGAACCTGCAGCACTGAATACTCTTTCTGATAGGACACTTGCTGCCGGGCAAGCAAGCTCCTGCAATGCATATTCTGCCAATTCTGGCCAGGTGTCTAATTTGGAGGCCCAGTAATCAAATGGGAATGACGGTTGAGGGAGAACATCGATAAGGGATGAAAAATAGTTAGTAACCATACTGGACAAATGTTGTCTCCTGTCACTTTCAATTGATGCAGCAGTACCTGTCCTGTCTGCAGTCATAGCAAAATCACTCCACAACCTGGTCAGAAATCCCCTCTGTCCAACGCCACTTCTGATGTGTGCACCCCTAACACTCCTAGTCTGCTGCCCCCTGGAGCTCGTGTGAGAACGATCACGTGCGCTGTGTGCTGGGAATGCCTGAAGCAAACGGTCAACAAGAGTTGATTGTTTGGTTGCTAATATTAGTTCCAAGTTCTCATGTGGCATAATATTTTGCAATTTGCCTTTATAGCGTGGATCAAGGAGGCAGGCCAACCAGTAATCGTCATCGTTCATCATTTTCGTAATGCGTGTGTCCCTTTTTAGGATACGTAAGGCATAATCCGCCATGTGGGCCAAAGTTCCAGTTGTCAAATCTCCGGTTGTGATTGGTTGAGGGGCAGTTGCAGGCAAATCTACGTCACTTGTGTCCCTCAAAAAACCAGAACCCGGCCGTGACACGCAACCAATTTCCTGTGCCCCCGGGAAAGGTTCGGCATTAAAAATATACTCATCCCCATCATCCTCCTCGTCCTCCACCTCCTCTTCGCCCGCTACCTCGTCCTGTACACTGCCCTGACCAGACAATGGCTGACTGTCATCAAGGCTTTCCTCTTCCTCTGGTGCAGACGCCTGCTCCTTTATGTGCGTCAAACTTTGCATCAACAGACGCATTAGGGGGATGCTCATGCTTATTACGGCGTTGTCTGCACTAACCAGCCGTGTGCATTCCTCAAAACACTGAAGGACTTGACACATGTCTTGTATCTTAGACCACTGCACACCTGACAACTCCATGTCTGCCATCCTACTGCCTGCCCGTGTATCCTCCCACAAATAAATAACAGCACGCCTCTGTTCGCACAGTCTCTGAAGCATGTGCAGTGTTGAGTTCCACCTTGTTGCAACGTCTATGATTAGGCGATGCTGGGGAAGGTTCAAAGACCGCTGATAGGTCTGCATACGGCTGGCGTGTACAGGCGAACGTCGGATATGTGAGCAAAGTGCACGCACTTTGAGGAGCAGGTCGGAGAACCCAGGATAAGTTTTCAATAAGCACTGCACCACCAGGTTTAAGGTGTGAGCCAGGCAAGGAATGTGTTTCAGTTGGGAAAGGGAGATGGCAGCCATGAAATTCCTTCCGTTATCACTCACTACCTTGCCTGCCTCAAGATCTACTGTGCCCAGCCACGACTGCGTTTCTTGTTGCAAGAACTCGGACAGAACTTCCGCGGTGTGTCTGTTGTCGCCCAAACACTTCATAGCCAATACAGCCTGCTGACGCTTGGCAGTAGCTGGCCCATAATGGGACAACTGGTGTGCAACAGTGTCATCTGCCGATGGAGTGGTTGGCAGACTGCGTTCTGTGGAAGAGCTGTAGCTTCTGCAGGAGGACGAGGAGGAGGAGGAGGAGGGGGTGCGAACGCCTACAGCCAACTGTTTCCTAGACCGTGGGCTAGGCACAACTGTCCCTAAATTGATGTCGCCTGTGGACCCTGCATCCACCACATTCACCCAGTGTGCCGTGATGGACACATAACGTCCCTGGCCATGCCTACTGGTCCATGCATCTGTAGTCAGGTGCACCTTTGTACTCACAGATTGCCTGAGTGCATGGACGATGCGCTGTTTAACATGCTGGTGCAGGGCTGGGATGGCTTTTCTGGAAAAAAAGTGTCGACTGGGTAGCTCGTATCGTGGTTCAGCGTACTCCATCAGGGCTTTGAAAGCTTCGCTTTCAACTAACCGGTAGGGCATCATCTCTAACGAGATTAGTCTAGCTATGTGGGCGTTAAAACCCTGTGTACGCGGATGCGAGGATAAGTACTTCCTTTTTCTAACCAGAGTCTCATGTAGGGTGAGCTGGACTGGAGAGCTGGAGATCGTGGAACTTTCGGGTGTGCCGGTGTACATGGCAGACTGAGAGACGGTTGGAGACGGTATTGTTTCCGCCGGTGCCCTAGATGCAATATTTCCTCCTACAAAACTGGTGGTTCCCTGACCCTGACTGCTTTTGGCTGGCAAAGAAACCTGCACAGATACTGCCGGTGGTGCGGAAAATGGTGGCCTTACAGTGACGGAAGGGATGTTGCGTTGCTGACTAGCTTCATTGGCCGAGGGTGCTACAACCTTAAGGGACGTTTGGTAGTTAGTCCAGGCTTGAAAATGCATGGTGGTTAAGTGTCTATGCATGCAACTAGTATTTAGACTTTTCAGATTCTGACCTCTGCTTAAGCTAGTTGAACATTTTTGACAGATGACTTTGCGCTGATCAGTTGGATGTTGTTTAAAAAAATGCCAGACTGCACTCTTCCTAGACTCGGATCCCTTTTCAGGGATTGCAGACTGAGCTTTAACCGGATGGCCACGCTGTCCTCCAACAGGTTTTGGCTTTGACACGCGTTTTGGGCCAGATACGGGCCCGGCAGATGGAACCTGTTGCGATGTTGATGCCTGCTGCGGCCCCTCCTCCACCTCCGCTTCTGAACTACTGCCGCCTGCACCCTGTTCCCCCAATGGCTGCCAATCGGGGTCAATAACTGGGTCATCTATTACCTCCTCTTCGAGCTCGTGTGCAACTTCGTCTGTGTCACTGTGTCGGTCGGTGGTATAGCGTTCGTGGCGGGGCAACATAGTCTCATCAGGGTCTGATTGTGGATCTGTACCCTGAGAGGGCAATGTGGTGGTCTGAGTCAAAGGAGCAGCATAGTACTCTGGCTGTGGCTGTGCATCAGTGCACTCCATGTCAGAATCTACTTGTAATGGGCATGGCCTGTTAAATGTTTCACTTTCTAAGCCAGGGACGGTATGTGTAAAGAGCTCCATGGAGTGACCCGTTGTGTCGCCTGCTGCATCCTTCTCTCTTGTTGTAGTTTTTGCTGAGGAGGACAAGGAAGCGACTTGTCCCTGACCGTGAACATCCACAAGCGACGCGCTGCTTTTACATTTACCAGTTTCGGAAGAGGAGGCAAAAGAGCTAGAGGCTGAGTCTGCAATGTAAGCCAAAACTTGCTGTTGCTGCTCCGCCTTTAAAAGCGGTTTTCCTACTCCCAGAAAAGAGAGCGTTCGAGGCCTTGTGTAGCCTGACGACGAAACTGGCTCCACAGCTCCAGACTTAGGTGGAATATTTTTATCCCCACGACCACCTGATGCTCCACTACCATTTCCATCATTACCAGCTGACAATGAACGCCCACGACGACCTCTTGCACCAGACTTCCTCATTGTTTTAAAATCTTAACCAAAGTAACTTTATTTGTTGCTGTCAAACAACTTACACGGTGAGCTATAACTTCAGTATGATTTCAATATCCCTTAACAGGTTGGTGAGACCACAAGGAAAATCAGGCACAATGTTACACACTCTGTTTTCTGTGGCACAAAATCACAGAGATGACACACACGCAGGACTGTCACTCAAGCACTAATGTCAATATTAATCTCCCACCTAATTTATTTATTTTTTTTTCTCAGGGAGACTTTAGAAACCAAATAATATTAAAAAAAAAAAAAAAAAAAAAGGCTTTCTATGGCCCACAATTAGAGAGAGAGAGGTGGCACACCCAGGAGTCAAGACTGGCGCACAAGCTGAAAGGGCAATATTACTCTCCCACTGTTTTTTTAATTTTTTTTTTATTTCAGGGAGACTTTAGAAACCAAATAATATTAAAAAAACCAAAAAAAAAAATAGCCTTTCTATTGCCCACTGAATGAGAGAGAGAGGTGGCACACCCAGGAGTCAAGACTGGCACACAAGCTGAAAGGGCAATATTACTCTCCCACTGTTTTTTTAGGTTTTTTTTTTTTTTTCAGGGAGACTTTAGAAACCAAATAATATTAAAAAAAAAATAAAAATAAATAGGCTTTCTATAGCCCACTGAATGAGAGATAGCACACACAGCAGTGGCACACAAGCCCTGACTGAGGCCAATATTTTTCTCCCACTGATTGATGTAGTGTTTTTGTGTTGAGGTAGAATTTAGAACACAAATCACAGAAAAAATAAATAGGCTTTCTATGGCCCACTCAGTGAGAGATGGCACACACAGGGATGGCACTGTAGCAGAAATGCCAATCTTAATCTCCCACAAAAAAAACAAAAAAAAAACAGGGACTGTCCTACAATTACTATCTCCCTGCAGTAATGTAAGCCAGGTATGGCAGGCAGCAATAGGAGTGGACTGATGCACAAATTAAATAAAAAGTGTGGACAAACAAAAAAGATAGCTGTGCAGAAAGGAAGGAACAAGAGGATATGTGCTTTGAAAAAAGCAGTTGGTTTCCACAGTGGCGTACACACAGCAATACAGCTATCACGGAGCCTTCTAGGGCAATGAGCTACAGCGCTGAGGGGAAAAAAAAAAAAATAGCTTCCACAGTCCCTGCACACCGAAGGTGGTGTTGGACAGTGGAAATCGCTGCAGCACAAGCGGTTTGGTGGTTAGTGGACCCTGCCTAACGCTCTCCCTGCTTCTGACGAAGCGGCAGCAACCTGTCCCTAAGCTCAGATCAGCAGCAGTAAGATGGCGGTCGGCGGGAACGCCCCTTTATAGCCCCTGTGACGCCGCAGACAGCAAGCCAATCACTGCAATGCCCTTCTCTAAGATGGTGGGGACCAGGATCTATGTCATCACGCTGCCCACACTCTGCGTTCACCTTCATTGGCTGAGAAATGGCGCTTTTCGCGTCATTGAAACGCGACTTTGGCGCGAAAGTCGCGTACCGCATGGCCGACAAGCACAGGGGTCGGATCGGGTTTCATGAGACGCCGACTTAGCCAAAAGTCGGCGACTTTTGAAAATGATCGACCCGTTTCGCTCAACCCTATCCATTACAGTTGAGAAAAAAATCTAAAATAAATTTTTATCCCCTCTGGTCCAGTCCCAATACTGATAAGTTATTGAAACTTAGGGCGCAGTTAAATGGCCGTTTAACATGGAAAAGGATTGCATCGTAATGTTTGGACTGACCAGCGGCTCTACTGACCCAAGTGTGTCAGCATGTATTTCTATGCAGCTGTAATGCTTGCATCAGGAGAGCCACCAGCCAGTCTGTGGACTGTGATGCGATTGCTGCCCATGTTACACAGCCGTCTGTCTGTGCCCTTTAGGCTTATTCTATGAGTTGCTCACCTTGCCCAAGTAACTTTCAGAAAATTAGCTGTCCATGGGAGGAAAGTAAGTCAACAGGAGATTGCCTGCACAGTGCAAACTTTAAGAACAAGAAGCATTTGTGGACAATATTTTATTCTGTTGGGTGCTAAAGAAAAAAATGCTTCTTTTTTGCAGACTGTCAGTGAATTTACATAACCAGATCACAGTCACTGATTCGAAGTTCACAATATCCTCACCTCTTCTCCTATCTCATTTATTTCAAACAAAAATACATAAAATGCTGCCTCTATAGCTGCACATTAATGTAATAGAATTTGTAATTCTTGAGCTAGTTGGATGCATTGATTTAGTATAAATTGTTCATAACTGCACATGGGAGAATGGCTGAAATACACATGGATTTAATTATTACAAGGATTATCTGGTCTTAATGGGTTAGTCCAAAACCCAAAAGGAAATTTCAATTAATAAATCTCTAAAAATTAATAATATCTTTTGTAATTTAAGTAATGGTAAAATTCCCTACAATTCACTCTATATTGAAACTTAGGATTTTGTTTGTATTACCCACTTACCCCCTTCCTAGGATAATGATGGGATACTCAATTGAATCGTCATCTGCTGGCTGAAATTGCTATCACTCCCCTTTCTGCCCTGAAATGAAACTTAATGGAGAGGGGAGCTCGGACATTGCCCTTGCTTCCTTTACCACCCTGAAATGAAGCATCATCAGGAGGTGGTAATGCATTTCTTCTCTTGGCCCATGAAGCAAGACATCATCACTGATGTCCGTTTTAGAGGCTGGGCTCTGTATTTTCTACAGTGCATGCAACAGTTTTAAAACCCAACACATGTTCAGCACATGCTCCCTTCATTGATGACATTCAGAGCGCTCCTTCACTGCTGCCACATTTACTCCAGCTACGCGCTCAGCCCATGCAGTGAGGCGTCATCACTGACATCCATTTCATTGGCTGAGCTGTGTATTTTCTTAAGCCCTCGTCACTTGGTTCTGAACGGCGATAAGATTATTACCACTGGTCAGAGCACCAAGAGCTGTGTCTTGCGGTAAAAAGTTTACCTCTGGTCAGAGAAACATCAGCTGAAATAAGTTCTTCTCCCTTTAGTCTACGCCTGCTGCTGCTGATAAGAGCGGGAGTAGGCGCTGATGATGGGAGTATTCATCATCTGGCATATGTGTTTAAAATAAATTTAAAAAATAAAGGCGCCTTTTCTAGGGCTGCTGTAGGCTGCTATTTTTTAGGCTGGGGGGCATCAATATCCATTGCCCCTTACCAGCCTGAGAATACCAGCCCCCAGCAGTCTTCTTTTGCTTTGCTGACTGCCAAAAATACATGGGAACCCACTCATTTTTTTTAAATTATTTATTTAAATCATTTTAAACGATATGCATCAGACCTGTCTATTGTTGATGACCAGCCATTAAAAAGCTGACAGCTGGGGATTGCAACCCGAAGCTTTCAGTTTTTCAATGCTGGTTATCAAAAATGGAACAGACCCTACATCATTTTTTTTACATTTATTTATAGAGCATGAGCCGGCTGATGATTACTCCTATCAGTGGTGCCTGCTCTTGCTGTTATTAATGGCAGGAGGAATAGGCTGCTGAGAGTAGTACTCACATCAGCCAACACCTCTGTAACCAGAGGAAAACATTTTACTACTGGTCACAGCCACTGGCTCACACTGTCATCTGACATTGTGGGAACCGTAGCTCTCTGATGGGAGGGAATGATCTTACCGCCAATCAGAGGCAGTGTTTGCTGTGCTGTCATGCAGATGACAGTGTAGCAAACAACAGATGTTCAGGCCTCTCATTAGTTTGAATGGGGTCCGGGTTCGTGTACTGTTCTGGTACCCAAACCAAACTTTTTAAAAATGTTCAGCCAAACTTGCCAGACCTGAACATCCAGGGGTTCGCCCATCTCTAGTTACGACCACTCATATAGTGATAGTTAGTTAGCAATTTGCTAGTGGTAATGACCATTGATACCTAAACTACTGCAATGCCCTGTCCATGATGTTAGAAGCATAACAAAGTGAAGAACTATACTATATTGCTAATTGGAGGTAGTTGTTAATATTATTATTATTATTATTATTATTATTATTATTATTACACCTAGTGCATATTGGGATAGGATCTTGGAGATGGGAATATCCTTTAAAACCAGATAACCCCTTTTGGGTAACAAGCATACTGTAGCTGTTTGTAAAATACAGGAGCCTACCTCACATTATGCGGTTAAGTGCAGTTTGGATAATAGACTGCAAATTTACTGAGAGAAACCAAACCTTTCTAGTGAACACAAGCACGTAGCAAACATGTGGTCGAATGACCACCTGATAACGCCAATGATTGAACTGACTGCAGACATTTATTCCAAGCCTTTATTAACTTTATAATAATAAATTGCTTATTATTTAAGCACCACTCCAACAGGGTTTTTTTTTCACAGCTGGAGTGGTGCTTCAAGTGCAAGTCCCCTGCTCCAGTTATATACTCATTCTCTGGTGTATTCACTGTTTTTTGGCATGGCTCCAGTCCTGGGGCTTAAAATTGTGAGCACGGCTTCTGACTGGCCAGAAGTTGGAAGCTACGTCACAATTGCTCAATGTAAATATATGAAAGACAGAAAGAGGTGAGAATGAGGCCAGAATGAGGCTCTCATAGACTCACAATGATTAGAGACATCTGCGCCGCTGCATGAAAAGCAGAGATGCGAACTCTGCTTCAGGAAAATGGCCGCCGCGATCTCCATCTGCGCACGCGCGGCATCCCACGGCCATTTTCCTGAAGCCTCGGCCAGCAGAGCGCCGCTTCTGCGCACGCGCGGCCAAAGGAAGATGGCCGCCCCCACCGATCACCAATTAAATAGTGCACATCGCGCTCTTTTCACTCCCCTGTGCAGTGGATTCGGGACCTTGGACATGCGCACACCACTATGCCACCAACGGAAAACTAAGCAAGATCTGGGGGAAAACACCAGGCCCATCTGACCAGACCAGCCTGATTGACAGGCGAAAACGACTACTTTGGTAACGTATTTCGGCAGCATATGTGGGGAATCGGGGTCCACAAAATACACTATTGCAATGCACAGCTCAGGCCCTATTTAACAGTATTTTTATCTCATACGGAAAAAACGGGTTGACAGGTGCCCTTTACTAAGTCAAATACATCCCGGGGGGGTGACTCATTCCCTTTCAATGTGATGCAGCTCGTGGTTACTATATGGGGGCTTGACATACTAATACTCATAAAAGACCCAGCTGGTAAGTATCAAAAGCCCCCATCCTCCCCATCTCCAGCCTCCCAGACAGCAACTATTACATGTCATGAAGTTCATATAATCTCATAACAAAACAGTATAATAATCAGTGCCCTGTCGCCCCTCGCCAACTTCAGCCCTCACAATACCCTCATCCTCTCACATTCAGCTCCCAGTGCCCTGTTACCCCTCATCCACCTCAGCCCTCACAATACCCACACCCTCTCACATTCAGCCCCCAGTGCCCTGCCCTCCCTCCCCTACAATACCCCCATCCTCTCACATTCACCCCCCAGTGACCATGACATGCCACTTACCAAGCCTGCAGTCAGTGACCAGGAAGTGTCTGAGAGAAATGCACTGTGGGCACTGGGACCCAGCATGCCTGAGGCAATCCGAGCGTGCACCAACCTGCAACCCGGAAGAAGCTCCTCAGCTCTGTAAAGCCTGCAGCGTACAGTGCAGGAGGAAGACTTTGCTAGCAGCGTGCAGAATGTCCAGAGCAGGCATTATACTACTCTCCTCCTGTGCTGTGTTCTGCCTCATCAAAAAGCAGCAGTCACTCTCTGTGGGCCCCTCCATGTGAACGGGCCCAGGGCGATGGCCTCCTCTGCCCCCAGTAGCTACACTACTGAGCGTGATTATAGAACTATCAAAAGTTTTGCTGCAAATAGTCAACAATGTCACAAAAAATGTGAAAAATAGGAACACATTAATTGCGACCAGGAAGCCACTATCCTCCAGTGCTATCATATTCCAGATCTGCAACCTCCCTGGAGAGCCCAGAAGTAGAAGGTTCTCAGAGACATGATCGAGGTTGAGGTTGAAAAGTAAAATAGTGTCTTTTCATTAATATTCACAATTTTGAATTAATTATGTAATGGCATCATTTAGTAACATAAAATAATAATACTTTGTGTTACATAACAAAGCATGAAAAATAAACAACACAATATATTGCCAAAAACAATTATTTCATTGCAAACTAGACATTGCTTGCATTGCCTTACAGAGAGAGAAAAAAGCAAAACCTAAGCAAAGTTTAGTACCATGGCATATGTTTTGCACATATTGCTGGATTGCTACAGCAGCAGATGACTGACAAG
The DNA here is from genome assembly GCF_051348905.1 of Ranitomeya variabilis. Taxonomy (NCBI): domain Eukaryota; kingdom Metazoa; phylum Chordata; class Amphibia; order Anura; family Dendrobatidae; genus Ranitomeya; species Ranitomeya variabilis. Next base: position 905,173,319 of record NC_135233.1, read on the forward strand.
AAAAAAAAAAGAAATACTACACACTAAGTCATATAAATGCAAAGTCAAATACAGAGGATGGAAAGATGGGCTGTGGATGATACCCAAATTGTAAGCCTAACAGACGTAGGAAATATGCTGAAATCTGTTACGTAGGAGGGCTAAAAAAAGAAAGGAAGATAGATTCAGATTCATTTAGCTTCACAAAACCTAGCAGGCAATGGTAGGATTCAGTATAGCACACAGAATATTACAGGAATTACATCATTACACATCTATTGGATTATGCAGCCTAAAACATATTCAAATTCCCTGTGACATTTCCTGAAAAAGGAATTAATAGATTATCTTTCCATTTCCATGAGGAAATACAGTGGGGCAAAAAAGTATTTAGTCAGTCAGCAATAGTGCAAGTTCCACCACTTAAAAAGATGAGAGGCGTCTGTAATTTACATCATAGGTAGACCTCAACTATGGGAGACAAACTGAGAAAAAAAAATCCAGAAAATCACATTGTCTGTTTTTTTATCATTTTATTTGCATATTATGGTGGAAAATAAGTATTTGGTCAGAAACAAAATTTCATCTCAATACTTTGTAATATATCCTTTGTTGGCAATGACAGAGGTCAAACGTTTTCTGTAAGTCTTCACAAGGTTGCCACACACTGTTTTTGCCCATTCCTCCATGCAGATCTCCTCTAGAGCAGTGATGTTTTTGGCTTTTCGCTTGGCAACACGGACTTTCAACTCCCTCCAAAGGTTTTCTATAGGGTTGAGATCTGGAGACTGGCTAGGCCACTCCAGGACCTTGAAATGCTTCTTACGAAGCCACTCCTTCATTGCCCTAGCGGTGTGCTTTGGATCATCGTCATGTTGAATGACCCAGCCACGTTTCATCTTCAATGCCCTTGCTGATGGAAGGAGTTTTGCACTCAAAATCTCACGATTAGTGTTGAGCGATACCGTCCGATACTTGAAAGTATCGGTATCGGAAAGTATCGGCCGATACCGGCAAAGTATCGGATCCAATCCGATACCGATACCCGATACCAATACAAGTCAATGGGACTCAAGTATCGGACGGTATTCCTGATGGTTCCCAGGGTCTGAAGGAGAGGAAACTCTCCTTCAGGCCCTGGGAACCATATAAATGTGTAAAAGAAAGAATTAAAATAAAAAATATCGCTATACTTTACCTCTCCGACGCAGCCGGGACCTCAGCGCAGGAACCGGCAGCGTTGTTTGTTTAAAATTCCCGCTTTTACATGGTTACGCGAACTCCCGGCTTGTGATTGGTCAGGGCGCCCATGTTGCCGGGCCGCGGACCAATCACAGCAAGCCGTGACGAAAATACGTCACGGCTTGCTGTGATTGGTCCGCGTCCCGGCAACATGGCCGCCATTAACCAATCACAAGCCGTGACGTCACGGGAGGCTGGACTTGCGCGCTTTTGAAAAAGCGCGCGTGTCCAGCCTCCAGTGACGTCCCGGCTTATGATTGGTCACGGCGCCATGTTGCCGGGACGCGGACCAATCACAGCAAGCCGTGACGAAAATACGTCACGGCTTGCTGTGATTGGTCCGCGGCCCGGCAACATGGCCGCCATTAACCAATCACAAGCCGTGACGTCACGGGAGGCAGGACAAGCGCGCATTTTAAAATTGCGCGCGTGTCCAGCCTCCCGGCTTGTGATTGGTTGATCGCGGCGCAACCAATCATAAGCCGGGACGTCACTGGAGGCTGGACACGCGCGCTTTTTCAAAAGCGCGCAAGTCCAGCCTCCCGTGACGTCACGGCTTGTGATTGGTTAATGGCGGCCATGTTGCCGGGACGCGGACCAATCACAGCAAGCCGTGACGTATTTTCGTCACGGCTTGCTGTGATTGGTCCGCGGCCCGGCAACATGGGCGCCCTGACCAATCACAAGCCGGGAGTTCGCGTAACCATGTAAAAGCGGGAATTTTAAACAAACAACGCTGCCGGTTCCTGCGCTGAGGTCCCGGCTGCGTCGGACAGGTGAGTATAGCGATATTTTTTATTTTAATTCTCTCTTTTACACATTTTAACAATGTTAAAATGTGTAAAAGAGAGAATTAAAATAAAATGTTGTTCCGATACCCGATACCCGATACCACAAGAGTATCGGAATCCCGGTATCGGAATTCCGATACAGCAAGTATCGGCCGATACCCGATACTTGCAGCATCGGAATGCTCAACACTACTCACGATACATGGCCCCATTCATTCTTTCATGTACCCGGATCAATCGTCCTGGCCCCTTTGCAGAGAAACAGCCCCAAAGCATGATGTTTCCACCACCATGCTTTACAGTAGGTATGGTGTTTGATGGATGCAACTCAGTATTCTTTTTCCTCTAAACACGACAAGTTGTGTTTCTACCAAACAGTTCCAGTTTGGTTTCATCAGACCATAGGACATTCTCCCAAAACTCCTCTGGATCATCCAAATGCTCTCTAGCAAACTTCAGATGGGCCCAGACATGTACTGGCTTAAGCAGTGGGACACGTCTGGCACTGCAGGATCTGAGTCCATGGTGGCGTAGTGTGTTACTTATGGTAGGCCTTGTTACATTGGTCCCAGCTCTCTGCAGTTTATTCACTAGGTCCCCCCGCGAGGTTCTGGGATTTTTGCTCACTGTTCTTGTGATCATTCTGACCCCACGGGGTGGGATTTTGCGTGGAGCCCCAGATCGAGGGAGATTATCAGTGGTCTTGAATGTCTTCCATTTTCTAATTATTGCTCCCACTGTTGATTTCTTCACTCCAAGCTGGTTGGCTATTGCAGATTCAGTCTTCCCAGCCTGGTGCAGGGCTACAATTTTGTTTCTGGTGTCCTTTGACAGCTCTTTGGTCTTCACCATAGTGGAGTTTGGAGTCAGACTGTTTGAGGGTGTGCACAGGTGTCTTTTTATACTGATAACAAGTTTAAACAGGTGCCATTACTACAGGTAATGAGTGGAGGAAAGAGGAGACTCTTAAAGAAGAAGTTACAGGTCTGTGAGAGCCAGAAATCTTGATTGTTTGTTTCTGACCAAATACTTATTTTCCACCAGAATATGCAAATAAAATGATAAAAAAACAGACAATGTGATTTTCTGGATTTCTTTTTCTCAGTTTGTCTCCCATAGTTGAGGTCTACCTATGATGTAAATTACAGACGCCTCTCATCTTTTTAAGTGGTGGAACTTGCACTATTGCTGACTGACTAAATACTTTTTTGCCCCACTGTACTAGTATGATACTAGTAAGATTTCTAAAAATGTAAGGTTTACCTAATATATTTGGAATTAGTCCTATATTTTACTACTAACATCTAGTTTATAAATATAAATGTAGTGTTACAAATACCCAATGCAAGTAATTAGAATATATCACTCCAGGGTGTGATGTTAATAGATTAGATGAATATGTGTGCGCATCTTATAGGTGTTTTGAGCTATAGTGTAATCTTCTATCAAAATGGAAAATCCTCGATATAAAAGGAGTTTTCCACTTTTGTGCAGACACAGAGGAATTTTTTTTACTTACATGCATTTATTTGGGGCTTAAAAAAAATCATGTACCACGACCCCCAGGAAGAAGCTACGCTGCAAAACGCGCGTCGGGGTTCCTTCCCTCACGGCGATCCACAGTTGTGCAGGTAACAAACTGGTGCTACTGCCCGTACAATGAACCTTTTCATTTTAGGTTTTCTCTTATGTATTGATACCTATTTATATTCTAATTAATGCACGTGCACTTTGTAGATATTATTATCATTATATGGCACAGCACTCATACACAGTTTACTTAAAGGGGTTGTCCACTACTTTCAATTAACCCCCCAATGTATCCCCCCGGGGCCCCTGATGAATTGTGTAATTACCTTCCGTTGCCGTTTTCGCCTGTGAGCGGCGCTATTCCGGCGACTGAGTCCGGGTCACGTGACCCCCAGGCTGCAGCCGCTGCTTACTTCCGCCGATGTCATGTCAATTTCCAGACTCTGGAAATTGACGTGACGTCAGTAGTAGGCGTGAGCCAGCCTCACAGTCAGCAGTCACTCATCAAGAGTGACTGGGCTGTGGGCGGGGCTGGTGGCTGCAGGCCTGTGCTGGGGGTGGGCGGGGCTAGGCAGGGATGTGCAGGCGGGGCTAGGCAGGGATGAGTGTGCGGGAGCCGGTGCTCTGCGGTCCGGCGCCGGTGCTGTACAGTCCGGCGCCGGTGCTGTGCACGCCGGTGCTCGGTGCTGTGCGGTCCGGCGCCGGTGCTGTGCGGGCCGGCGCCGGTGCTGTGCGGGCCGGCGACAGTGCTGTGCGTGCCGGCGCTGTGCGAGCCGGTGCCAGTGCTGTGCGGGCCGGTGCTTTGCTGGGGTCTGCTGTGGGGGTGGTCTTTGGTGTGTGTGTGTGTGTGTGTGTGTGTCTCTGTGTGCAGGCATCGTCCGATGGGACTACAGTACAAGTCCCATCGGGCTGTGCCTGCTACAGTGACAGTGAGTGACACATTAGCCAATGATGGGACAGTAGTAGTCCCATCATCCGACTACTGTGTTGAATGTAAAAAAAAACACATACACAATACATACATAGAACACACATACAGGACATGAGACATGCAGCATGCGACGACATGTGACAGCATGCGACATGTACCATGTGACGACATGCAGCATGTGACATGCACCATACGACATGTGACAACATGCGCCATGCGATGACATGCGACATGTGACGACATGCGGCGACATTCGACAACATGCGACGGCATGCACCATGCGACATGTGACATGCGACCACACGTTTCATCCGTTTTTTGCCGGATCCGTCAAAAAAGCTGTTTCCGCCGGACGGAAAACACATACAGAGGAACGTTTTTTCTGTCTGGTGAAAAAACGCACAGCGACGGATCCGGAAAAAAAACTGAGATGTGAAATGATGAATCCGGCCTTGGAATCCATTTTTTCATGCATGCTTCCATTCAAATCATGCACATTTTCCGTTTATTTATTTATTTCCAAAAACGGCATTAAAACCGCGCATAAACCGCACCAAAAAAAGCATCAAAACTGCACCAAAAACTGCATCAAAACTGCACCAAAAACTGCAACAAAACCTGGTGCAGTTTTGCAGTTTTGGTGCGGTTTTGATGCAGTTTTTGGTGTGGTTTTGATGGAGTTTTTGGTGCGGTTTTGATGCGGTTTTTGCGCAGTTTTGATGCAGTTTTTGGTGTGGTTTTGTTGCAGTGTTGAGGCAATTTTGGTGCGGTTTTGATGCAGTTTTTGGTGCAGTTTTGATGGCTTTTTTTGCAGTTTTGATGCGTTTTTTATGCAGTTTTTTGCACGGTTTTGATGCATTTTTTAATTCGCTTTTGGTGTGGTTGCGCACAGGGCTGTACACACCTGAACAGACCCGCACACATCCGAACAGCCCGCAGACCTCGCACACACCTGAACAGTCCCGCACAGTGCCGCACACATCTGAACAGCCCGCAGACCTCGCACACACCTGAACAGTCCCGCACAGTGCCGCACACATCCGAACAGCCCGCAGACCCAGCAAGCACATACACGCACACAGTCACCGCCCACATTACGCCCACACACTTCCCTCCTCCCGAGCTGCAGCGCTTCTTGGACCCACATCCGCATCTAAACTGCAGATCTTTTTTACATCTGCGGTTTTGCTGCAAATGTGCCCGACTCAATGAAAGTCTAAGGGTGCAGAAATGCTGCAGTTCCGCACAAAAGAAGTGACATGCTGCGAGAGAAAAAAGCTGCGTTTCGGTGCATGTGTACAAGTCTGCGGCTCACATAGACTTACATTGGTTGTTGTGCTCTACACTGCGGATTTGATGCAATTCAGTGCGGCAAAAAACGCTGCGGATCTGCAATCAAATCCGCAACGTGTGCACACAGCCTTAGCATTTTGTGAACCTAGTAAAAAAAGCCAAGCAAAAAACAAGTGTAGGATTGCACTTTTTTTGCAATTTCATTGCACTTTGAATTTTTTTCATATTTTCTGTAACACGACATGGTAAAACCAATGGTGTCGTTCAAAAGTAGAACTTGTCCCGCAAAAAATAAGCCCTCACATGGCCATATTGATGGAAAAATTATGGCTCTGGAAAGAAGGGGAGCGATAAACGAAAAAGCTCCAGGGGTGAAGGGGTTTAGAAACATGGATATGGACATATCTATGGAAATAGACATAGATATATAGATATATCTCTGTATCTTTCTATCCATCCCATATCTATCTATCTATCTATCTATCTATCCCATATCTATCTATATATCCCATATGTATCTATTTGTTATCTATCTATCTATCTATCTATCTATCTATCTATCTATCTATCCATCTATCTGTGTGGAATGGAGTGTGGGTTGGACAAATGTAAAAGAGGAGGTTGGACAGAAATGACATCACAAATCTTTTTGAAGCTAGAGGGGGGAGAGGAGGGAGGGGTTGGGGTGTGTTTTGGAGTGGGTGTGCCAGGTGCAGAGTTACAGGCGAGTGCAATGCATCATGGAACTTGTAGTATTAGAGCACAGTAAGTCAGGAGAAAGGAGGTGTCGATTAACCCCATGAGAGCTGGATCCAGCACTAAAGATGTGCTGCTACAGCATGATAAAAGGTAATATTGCTAAAATAAACACAGTAGATGTTTTCAGTGGCACATAATGGCAAGATTTATGAAAAAAAAAAAAAAGGTTATAGTAGTGGACAACTTCCTTAATACATTTTGAGAGCCTTTAATGCGCACTTTAGCGGCTGATATATTTATATATATTTGTTTATGGGCAGTTTTGCATTTACTTTGTCAAACTTTTCCAGTATATTCCAGAGCCTGCTGGTGCACCGTTGCCCTGTACCTATTAGATTACTAAATTGTTGATTGGTATTCTTATTTACGTCATGCTATGAATTGCCTGAGTTCATTCTGCCGTGTTCCAATCCCCTTTTGTGTAATTTTTGATAATTTCTGTTTTAATTCATTATGAATAAAATATTTTGTATTTTATTACTTGGGTTTGCATTTCCCTTTCTTTTTGGTCTTTTTATTTGAATTTGTAGCAGCTGCCTGACACTGGCCGCTAAATGCGAGTTTGTCGTCCACCCATACACCCAGGTCTTTTTCATTGACGGTTTTGACCATTGTTTTACAATTAAGCACATAATTATAGTTACATAGTTACATAGTTATTAAGGTTGAAGGAAGACTTTAAGACCATCTAGTTCAACCCATAGCCTAACCTAACATGCCCTAACATGTTGATCCAGAGGAAGGCAAAAAAAAACCATGTGGCAAAGAGTAAGCTCCACATTGGGGAAAAAAATTCCTTCCCGACTCCACATACGGCAATCAGACTAGTTTCCTGGATCAACGCCCTATCAAGGAATCTAGTGTATACCCTGTAACATTATACTTTTCCAGAAAGGTATCCAGTCCCCTCTTAAATTTAAGTAATGAATCACTCATTACAACATCATACGGCAGAGAGTTCCATAATCTCCCTGCTCTTGCAGTAAAGAATCCGCGTCTGTTGTTATGCTTAAACCTTCTTTCCTCCAGACGTAGAGGATGCCCCCTTGTCCCTGTCTCAGGTCTATGATTAAAAAGATCATCAGAAAGTTCTTTGCACTGTCCCCTCATATATTTATACATTAAAATAAGATCACCCCTTAGTCTTCGTTTTTCCAAACTAAGTAGCCCCAAGTGTAATAACCTATCTTGGTATTGCAGACCCCCCAGTCCTCTAATAACCTTGGTCGCTGTTCTCTGCACCCGCTCCAGTTCAGCTATGTCTTTCTTATACACCAGAGACCAGAACTGTGCACAGTATTCTAAAGGTACCGTCACACTAAACGATATCGCTAGCGATCCGTGACGTTGCAGCGTCCTCGCTAGCGATATCGTTTAGTTTGACACGCAGCAGCGATCAGGATCCTGCTGTGATGTCGCTGGTCGCTGAATAAAGTCCAGAACTTTATTTGGTCGTCTGATCGCCGTGTATCGTTGTGTTTGACACCAAAAGCAACGATACCAGCGATGTTTTACACTGGTAACCAGGGTAAACATCGGGTTACTAAGCGCAGGGCCGCGCTTAGTAACCCGATGTTTACCCTGGTTACCAGCGTAAAAGTAAAAAAAACAAACAGTACATGCTCACCTGCACGTCCCCCAGCGTCTGCTTCCTGCTCTGACTGAGATCCGGCCCTAAAGTGAAAGTGAAAGCACAGCGGTGACGTCACCGCTGTGCTGTTAGGGCCGGAGCTCAGTCAGTGTCAGGAAGCAGACGCTGGGAGACGCGCAGGTGAGCATGTACTGTTTGTTTTTTTTACTTTTACGTTGGTAACCAGGGTAAACATCGGGTTACTAAGCGCGGCCCTGCGCTTAGCAACCCGATGTTTACCCTGGTTACCCGGGGACCTCGGCATCGTTGGTCGCTGGAGAGCGGTCTGTGTGACAGCTCCCCAGCGATCAAACAGCGACGCTGCAGCGATCGGCATCGTTGTCGCTATCGCTGCAGCGTCGCTTAATGTGACGGTACCTTAAGTGTGGTCGAACTAGTGACTTGTATAGAAGTAAAATTATGTTCTCCTCATGAGCATCTATGCCTCTTATAATGCATCCCATTATTTTATTTGCCTTTGTAGCAGCTGCCTGACACTGGCCACTGAATGTGAGTTTGTCATCCACCCATACACCCAGGTCTTTTTCATTGACGGTTTTGCCCAGAGTTTTAGAATTAAGCACATAGTTATACATCTTATTACTTCTACCCAAGTGCATGACCTTACATTTATCCCCATTAAAGCTCATTTGCCGTTTATCAGCCCAAGCTTCTAGTTTACATAAATCATCCTGTAATATAAAATTGTCCTCCCCTGTATTGATTACCCTGCAGAGTTTAGTGTCATCTGCAAATATTGAAATTCTACTCTGAATGCCCCCTACATAGTCATTAATAAATATGTTAAAAAGAAGAGGGCCCAATACTGACCCCTGTGGTACCCCACTGCTAACCGCGACCCAGTCCGAGTGTGCTCCATTAATAACCACCCTTTGTTTCCTATCCCTGAGCCAGCTCTCAATCCACTTACACATATTTTCCCCTATCCCCATTATTCTCATTTTATATAATAACCTTTAGTGTGGCACCGTATCAAAAGCTTTTGAAAAGTCCATATACATTACATCCACTGGGTTCCCTTGGTCCAGTTCGGAACTTACCTCTTCATAGAAGTTGATCAAATTAGTCTGACATGAACGGTCCCTAGTAAACCCATGCTGATACTGGGTCATGAGGTTATTCCTCTTCAGATACTCCAGTATAGCATCCCTTATATTATTACTTCTACCCAAGTGCATGACCTTACATTTATCCCCATTAAAGCTCATTTGCCATTTATCAGCCCAAGCTTCGAGCTTACATAAATCCTCCTGTAATATAAAATTGTCCTCCCCTGTATTGATTACCCTGCAGAGTTTAGTGTCATCTGCAAATATTGAAATTCTACTCTGTATGCCCCCTACAAGATCATTAATAAATATGTTAAAAAGAAGATACAATTCTGTCATTGTACCCAACTCTTTGTTTCTGAATCAGCTTATTGACACTTTTTCCTTCAACTTACCCAACTGGCCAGCAGGACATAAAGCATGGACACAACTCAGGGGCTTCTGCAGCAAAGGACAAATACTGTTGACAGGACAAATGAGAAACAGCAATTGCTACTCACTTGTATAAAGCAGTTAGTTTCAAAGATTTTGGAGTCACAAATCAATGCCGTTAATATATTTCATATCTTAACCTCTATGATGTACATTTTTACCATAGGACACTAAAGGTTGTAAGAAACAGGCTCAGCTTCTGAGCCTACTTCATGCCAGTCAGATGCCTTCTGTGTTACATAGGTGACATCTGTCTTGAGCAAGCTCCGATTGCTGCAATTTAGTCATTTAATCACTGCTGGTAGTATTAAATGACAAATATAACCCTAGTTTTAAGTTACCTTGGGATAATTAAAAAAAAATCAACAGTTTTTTTCTTTAAATAAAAACTGTAAATAAACAGTTAAATCATTCCACTTTTTCCACCCTTCAAAAAGATAGAAAATATTTATTATTTAAAAAAAATAAATAAATAAAAAACCAATAAAATAAATAAAATTTTAGAACTGCCATTTTGGTTGCAACACGATTCCTCCCAAAAAATCAATAAAAGTCATTGAAAATGTCATATGTACTCCAAAATAGCAGCAATATTAACATAAAAAATGCCCTCAACCAACTTCATAGATGGAAACCTGTTACAAGTCTCAGAATATTGTGACAAACAATTTTTTTGCAATCCTCTTAAATGTTTTGGACTACAAAAAATAAAAAATGTTTGAGTTTGGTATCATCATATTGTACTGAACTGGTTATCATATTACCAGGTCAATTTCATTGAATAATAAATGAGATTAAAAAAATATTGGAATTGCATTTTTTTCACCATTTTCACTCCACTTGAACTTAATATTCTGATTATCAGTGCATTATGAGGTAAAATGAATGGTGTTATTCAAACATTCAAATTTTCCTGCACAAAATCAACCCTCATATAGTTATTTCAATGGAGAGCTAAAATTAAATGAAAACGTAAAATGTCCACGCCCAAAATGGTTAAAGATGTTCACTCACAATAATATATAAAATATCCATGTGCACAACTGGAGAATATGAATATCATAAAGAGGTTTACCGAATCCCCTCAATTAGGCCTCATTTGATGTCTTTGTTGCATGTACAGTTGAAACCAGAAGTTTACATACACTATATAAAATGACACATATGCATGTTTTTCTCAATATCTAAAATGAAATCATAATAAACCTTTCTCATTTTAGGACTATTAGGATTACCATAATTATTAATCTTTGCCAAATGCCAGATTAATGAGAGAGAGAATGTTTTAAGGCATTTTTTATTACTTACTGCAAAGTCAAAAGTTTACATACACTAAGATTGCTATGCCTTTAAACAATTTTGGACTGCCCATTTGAAGAAGTCATGTGTTTGGAGGCTCCCGATTTTTTGGCAACATCTGAGTTAATTAGAGACACATCTGTGGAAGCATTTTAATGCACACCTGAAACACACTGCTTCATTGTGTACCATTAGGCTGCCATCACACTAGCAGTATTTGGTCAGTATTTTATATCAGTATTTGTAAGCCAAAACCAGGAGTGGAACAATTAGGCCGGCATCACACTGGCATATTGCATCCAATGCGAGAGCGGGCCCACATGTCAATAGTTTACAGCCGCCAGCCAATCGGCGTCACCGGCGTCTGACATGATTGGAGGTAGCTCCGCCGCAGGAGCGCGGCAAGGTGAGAAGAACAATTTTTTTTCAATTGAGAGCAGCGATCTGGGGAGCCCAGGGCAGAATGCTGGAGACACTGGGGACAGAGATGCTGGACACAGATGAGGGCAGATATGCTGGACACAGATGGGGCAAAGATACTGGACACAAATGGGGCAGAGATGCTGGACACAGATGGGGCAGAGATGCTGGACACAAATGGGGCAGAGATGCTGGACACAGATGGGGCAGATATGCTGTACACAGATGGGGCAGAGATGCTGGACACGGATGGGGCAGATATGCTGGACACAGATGGGGCAGAGATGCTGGACACAAATGGGGCAGAGATGCTGGACACAAATGGGGCAGAGTTGCTGGACACAGATGGGGCAGAGATGCTGGACACACTGGGGGCAGAATGCTGGACACACTGGGGGCAGAATGCTGGACACACTGGGGGCTGAATGCTGGACACACTGGGGGCTGAATGCTGGACACACTGGGGGCTGAATGCTGGACACACTGGGGGCTGAATGCTGGACACACTGGGGCTGAATGCTGGACACACTGAGGGCAGAAATGCTGGACACTCTAGGGGCAGAAATGCTGGAGACACTGGGGGCAGAAATGCTGGAGACACTGGGGCAGAAATGCTGGAGACACTGGAGGCAGAAATGCTGGAGACGGGGCAGAATGCTGGAGACATAGGGGGCAGAATGGAGATACGGGGCAGAATGGAGATACGGGGCAGGATTGGAGACACTGGGGGCAGGATTGGAGACAGATCATGCAGGATCGTGGGGCAGGATTGGATCATGGGGCAGGATGGATACAATGGAGACAGATGGGGTAGAATGGGGAGATCATATGGGGCAGAATGGATACTCATGAGGGCAGGATGGGAGAACATGTGTCTGAAGCCAGGAATGAGACACACAGGGGCTAGGATGGGGAATATTATTACCATAGGGACTAATTTAGGGATATTATTACTGCAGTGATGTATTTATTTTATTTTTTGAGTATACTGTTTTAAATGAGGGGGCAGGCCTGTTACTGTGTAGAGTGACTCTATGTTGCCTCTTTTTCTTCATGTGGTGTAATGTAGAAGTTGGGAAAAATTAAGTAATGTGTTCTGCAAGCGGAGCTCGAGATAACTGTGTTATTTCCTGCAGAGATGAGCCCTGGCTGGAAGACATGATGCTGGACTGTGCTGGATGAAAGATGAAGGACTTCACCTAGAGACCTCATTGGTGAGTCAGTGTGTTACATGTACACTGACACTATACACTGTATACTATATGAAGAGCTCCTGTGTATAATGGCACTTATAGTGATAGTATTGTGTTATTTTTTATTACTGATCAATATTGCAGTATTGGGTCATTATGTGGTGGTAATATGTGGTCTGGGCATGGTGTTGTGGTATTTATTCCTTGTATGTGCTATTTGGTCACTTTGTGGTGGTAATATGTGGTCTGGTCATGGTATGGTGGTATTTGTTCTTTGTATGTGATATTATTCGGTCACTGGTGGTAATATGTGGTCTGGTCATGGTGTTGTATTAGTTCCTTGTATGTGATATTATTGGTAATTTTAAAAATTGAAAAATGAATAAAAATATACCTAAATTGTACTGCATATTTTATTTTAACAAATATTTAATAGGTTACAGTAGTGTAGGACCCGGCCAAAAGTATCTACCACGTTATGGTGGCGGATTGAGAAATATTTTGGCCAAAACAAAAGCTGCCGGTTATATGTGTGATCTGGTGATGGGAACTGTTAGGGTATGTGCACATGTTCCGGATTTCTTGCAGATATTTCCTGACTAGTGTTGAGCGATACCTTCCGATACTTGAAAGTATCGGTATCGGATAGTATCGGCCGATATCCGAAAAATATCGGATATCGCCGATACCCGATACCAATACAAGTCAATGGGACACAAGTATTGGAAGCTATCCTGGATGGTTCCCAGGGTCTGAAGGAGAGGAAACTCTCCTTCAGGCCCTGGGATCCATATTCATGTAAAAAATAAAGAATAAAAATAAAAAATATGGATATACTCACCCCTCCGGCAGACCCTGGACCTAGCGGTGTTAACTGGCAGCCTCCGTTCCTAAGAATGAGCGAGTGAAGGACCTTCGATGACGTGGCGGCTTGTGATTGGTCGTGTGACCGCTCATTTGACCGCTCACGTGACCAATCACAAGACCGCGACGTCATCGCAGGTCCTTCACTCGCTCATTCTTAGGAACGGAGGCTGCCGGTTGCAGCGGTTACAACCAGGGCATGTCAGAGGGTGAGTATATCCCTATTTTTTATTTTTATTCTTTATTTTACACATGAATATGCATTCCGATCCCGATTCCCGATATCGCAAAAATATCGGAACTCAGTATCGGAATTCCGATCGGAATTCCGATACCGCAAATATCGGCCGATACCCGATACTTGCGGTATCGGAATGCTCAACACTATTCCTGACAAAAAACGGACATTTCTGCTAGAAATCCGCATGCGTCTTTTTCGCGTTTTTTATGCGTTTTTACCCGTTTTTTGCAAGTTTTTTTCGCGTTTTTTGTGCATTTTTTTCGCATTTTTTCCCAATGCATTAAATAGCGGGAAAAACGTGAAAAATCCACAAAATTAATGAACATACTGCTTTTTTACCGCGATGCATCATGTGCACAAAAATTGCAGAATGCATTCTAAATGATAGGATGCATATGTATGCATTTCTATGCACTTTTATTGCGTTTTTATCGTGAAAAATGCAAAAAAAAATGTGAAAAAACCTGAACGAAGTTTCACTCAGCAACTATTTTTCCGGAATAATCTGGTTCAGGTATATGATGACCCAGTCGCATGACCCCGTCACATGACCGGGTGGCCCACAGAGTCTGAACAGCCCGGGGCCATGGCTACCCTGAATCCACCCCTGGTCCTAACAGTGTTTTTCATGGATAAAACATAAACCAATGAAAATCCTGCCTTTCTCGTGTTGAGTTTTTTTTTCTCAGATATGTGTGCATTTATAAATTATGGAGACATTTCAGTTTTTCACATCAGCAAGGATGGAAAGTGCCAATACAAATCCATGGGGCAGTGAAAATCACACCGCATGCAATACTTACGCCGTGTGTTATTAACACTGCTATTAATATTTTTTTTATTTATTTATCCATACATGAAAATCACTGGCGCAATAAATGATCACTGTGGTTTTTTTTCCTGATGAAGAGGTTTGAAAACCTTTAAACGCATTGACACAACAGACCACATTCATGCTTCACCTTCATGTGTCATCATATCTTTGAACCATAGGCAGGGCGGACTCTGAACTCACCGTATTACTCATTTATTGCAACGTATACCCCTTGGTGGTCCTGCTGCTGCTTTTATATGCTCCTATATGAGTTGTGACTGTCACAACCCCATCAGGTAAACCTAAGGGGGTCCTTCCATCCTGGTTCCAGCCCGGTGTCCTTGTGTGCCCACCTTATTTGCGGTAAGCATACCCTGCAGTGCCTACTAGTAGTGACTGTTGGTCACTTGATTGCACTTATAAGCTTAGTAGTGTCTTGCGGCTTTACACCCTATCAGTCTGCCGTGGCATGCAGACAGATTGATTTTCTGGGCTCTGTTCACCCAGGACAGAACTTGTCTCCATCCTTATGCATTTTGTTTGTATTTTTTATATATGCTTCACATTTATGTAGTCTATGTGTGTATTTACATTTTTGTATATTTAATAAATTTGAATACCCAGTGTACTCCTGTATCCTCTTTGTTCTCGTGGTTGGGCAATATACTACGTGACTGGCCAATATGCTACGTGGCTGGGCAATATACTACGTGGCTCTGTGCTGTATACTACGTCACTGGGCAATATACTACGTTACTGGGCAATATACTACGTTGCTGGGCAATATACTACGTCACTGGGCAATATACTACGTGGCTCTGTGCTGTATACTATGTCACTGGGCAATATACTACGTGGCTGGGCAATATACTACATGGGCTGGGCAATATAATACGTTGGCTGGGCAGTATACTACGTGGGCTGTGCAATATACTACGTGGACATGCATATTCTAGAATACCCGATACGTTAGAATCGGGCCACAATCTAGTGTAAAATAATGATCAATACTGAACGTGTGAACATGGCCTAAGTGCAAAATACTGATGTTTAAATGATGCATTACACAGACCAGAGCTACTAGCAAACAACGTCTCTTGCATTAACCCCTTAGTGACAGAGCCAAATTTTAAAAATCTGACCAGTGTCACTTTATGTGGTAATAACTCTGGAATGCTTCAACAAATTCCAGTGATTTTGAGACTGTGTTTCATGACACATTATAAAGTACTTTATGATAATGGTAAAGTCAGGTTGATATGTCTTGTGTTTACTTATAAAAAATATCAGAAATTTGACAAAAATGTAAAAAAAAATAGCAATTTTCAAACTTTGAATGATTATCCCTTTAATTTAGATAGTCAACCCATAGCAAAACATTAATAAATAATATTTCCCAAATGTCTGCTTTTGCTTTACATCAGCACCATTTGATAAATGTTATTTTATTTTGTTAACATTTAAGGAGGTTTAAAAATGGAGCAGCAATTTTTCATTTTTTCAAGGACATTTTCAAAATTATTTTTTTTAGGGGCCTATCCATGTTTGAAGTGCCTTTAGGGGTCCTACATATCGGAATACTCCCAAAAGTGATACCTTTTTAAAAACAACACGTCCTGACATACTGAAAACTGCTGTCAGGTAGTTTATTAACCCTTCATGTCCTTTTCAGGAATTAATACAAAGTGGCATGATAGGAATGAAAAAGTTGATTTTTACCACCTAAATGTCGCTGACAATTACAGTAGCTGGCAGACTCTAAGGCTATGTGCACACGCTGCGGACTGGCGTGCAGATTTTTCTGCACCGATTTTGATAAATCCGCAGGGCAAAAACACTGCGTTTTTCCTGCGGATTTATCGCGGATTTACTGCGGATTTGCCGCGGTTTTTGGGGATACTCACCACACACAAGGATATGAACACACACACAAAATGCGCCGCACACTACCACGTGCTTGAACACATATACCACCCTCAGCACACATTTCACCACACATACACCAACCTCGCCACATAAAAGTCGAAACACAAAAGTCGCCACTCAAAACTCACCACGTGCAAAAATCGCCACATGCAAAACTCGCCACATGCAAAAACTAGGCTTACGCAAAACACGCCACACGTGCAAAACTCACCTCATGGAAAACTCGCCACACACAAAACTTGCACACACGGAAAAATTGCCACATGCACAAAAGTTGCAACACATGCAAAAGCTGCCTCACACAAAACTTGCACATACTCAAAACACATAAAACTCGCCAAGAGCAAAACTCGCCATGCGCAAAACCTGCTGCACACAACTTGTTACACTAACCTGTCACATGCAACTCGACACACAAAAAGTTGCTACAGCCACACAAAACTCATCTAACAAAAGTCGCTACATGCATGTCACCACATGCAACTCAACACACAACTTCACACATGAAACTCACCCTAAAACAAACACAAGTCTGGTATTATCCTTCAAAAATAAAAATCTGATTAATAAGCAGACAAACTTCAAGAGCAACAAATGTACGATATAGGAAATACGACATCTGTCAGTCACATGACCTGTCTATTATGTGTATGTGTGAACTAATATATACTGCCAGGGAGGGAGGGCTTCCTGTTGGCTGGGATTAATCAGGCTGCCAAGAGCAACCAATGACAGCTCAGCTCCTATTTTGCTGCAGTTAATTAATCTGAGCTCTGATTGGTTAATATAGGCAACAAAGGACATTCTCAGTATAAAGCTTGTGTGAGGTAATAGCATGTCAGTTAGGGTGTGTTGGTGGAAAGGCTGATGTCAGTCACATTACCTCTATGTGAGAGGATATAGAAACTGCCAGTTACAGACTATTTTTACCACAATAATGCCTCATAAGAAAAGGAAATCCATAGCACGAATTCCAGCTGATGCGAAAAGAAAAGCTGCATTACGGGCCAATGAAAAATGTGAAGACCGAGAAACAAGGCTGACACACATGAGAATAGCAGCTGCTTCCTCAAGAGCCAATGAACTTTCTGAGGAGAGGGAAGCAAGGCTTGTAGACATGAAAACAAGAGCTGCTTCCTCAAGGGCCAATGGACTTTCTGAGGAGAGGGATGTGAGGCTTGCAGACAAGAGAACAAGAACTGCTTCCTCAAGAGCCAATGAACTTTCTGAGGAGAGGGAAGCGAGGCTTGCAGATAAGAGAAAAAGAGCTTCTTCCTCAAGGGCCAATGAGTCATCTCAGCAGAGAGAAGGCCGACTTGCCACTAAGAGAATTGCTATTTCTTCCACCAGGGCACAGGAAGTGGTTGGAGATTTGAAACATGCTGCCTTTTGTTACCAGTCAGACATAAACTATCAGGATAATCCTAAAGTTCAGATAGGAAAAATGGATGTGGTCTGCATGTACTACAGTGCCCTAAAATGGAAAGATGAACCGCCAGATTTATGCTGTGCAAATAGAAAGATAAAACTTCCACCTCTCTTTTCACCACCAGATCCCCTAAAGTCTCTGATGACAGGTACCAGTACAGTATCAAAGCATTTCTTGGACGACATCAGGAAGTACAACTCCTGCTTCCAAATGACACCATTTGGTGTAACAAAAGAAATGTTTACAACAGGATTTATGCCGACATTTAAAGTTCAAGGACAGGTTTACCACTCAATTGGCTCATTGCTTTCATTACAAGGAGAAGAACCTCAATTCCTTCAACTCTTCTTCATGGGAAATGCAGAAGCAGAGGCTCAGCGGAGATGCTCTTTAATTCTTAACACTCGCCTTGATATTGTCACTATTTTGCAGCAGTTCCTTCACTCCAACAATCCATATGTTCAACTTTTCAAGACTGCACTTGAATGCATGCCAAATGACGATTACAAAGCTGACAAAACACCACAAGGAGAACATCAGCGACGTTTCAATGCTCCCACATTTGATGAGGTAGCCATCTTGATTGTAGGTAATGATGAGGAACAATAGTTTGCAATGAGTAGCAGAAACTCACAGGTCCTATGATGCACTGCAATATCCAATCATCTTTTGGCAGGGACAGGATGGCTATCACTTTGGAATATCTCAGGCAGATCCTACAACAGGCAACCCTTCAGGAAAAAAGTGTCTGCCATGGATTTCTATGCATATAGGATCATGACAAGATTTGCAGAGGAAAATCACATCTTGAAATGCAAACACCTCTTCCACCAATTTATTGTTGATATGTATGCAATGATTGAGAGTAAACATCTTTTATATATCCAACTAAATCAAAAGAAGCTCAGGGCAGAGGAATATATTCACCTTAGAGATGCTGTTGCAAATGATGCTGATCCAAAAGAGTTGGGGAAAATGGTTATTCTTCCATCAACTGTCACTGGAAGCCCACGACACATGCATGAATACACACAGGATGCAATGACTTATGTGAGAAAGTATGGCCGTCCAGATCTTTTCATCACCTTTACTTGCAATCCTGCCTGGGAGGAAATTGGAGGGCACCTGTTGCCGGGCCAAAAAACAGTGAATCGCCATGACCTTATTGCTCGGATTTTCAAACAGAAACTTTCAAAAATGACTAATCTCATAATCTCATCACAAAATCACATATTTATGGTGAGACGCAGTGCTGGATGTATTCAGTTGAATGGCAAAAAAGAGGCCTTCCTCACGCCCAACTTCCTGATCTGGCTGAAGCAAAAAATACAGCCTACCGAAATTGACAATATCATCAGTGCCGAATTGCCAGACCTTCAGATTGACCCATTGCTGTTTGACACCATCACAAAAGCATGATCCATGGTCCGTGTGGGAGTCTCAACAAAAATTCTCCCTGCATGATTGATGCCAGGTGTTCAAAGCATTACCCACGATCCCTGGTCCAAGAAACCCAAACAGGACAAGATGGATATCCAGTCTACTGAAGAAGAAAGCCAGGTGATGGTGGTTTCACAGTAAAGTTCAAAATGCGTGTTGGATCATCACTCCAAGAGATAGAAATTGTCAACAGGTGAGTAGTGACTTACAGCCCTTTGCTCTCAAAAATCTTACAGGCCCACTTAAATGTTGAATCTTGCCACTCTGTGAAATCAATCAAGTATATCTGCAAATATGTCCACAAAGGAAGTGATCAAGCAGTTTTTCAACTCCAAAAAAATGGACCTACCTATGATTGATGAAGTGGAGGCATTCCAGATGGGCAGGTACATAAGCAGCAATGAAGCTGTTTGGAGAATACTAGAATTCTCCATTCATGAGCGCTACCCACCAGTTGTGCATCTGAGTGTGCACTTGGAAAATGGACAGAGAATTTATTTTAACCCAGCAAACTTGCAGCAGCAGCTGCTAACACCACCTAAGACCACCATCTTGGCATTTTTGGGGCTGTGTCAACAAGACTCTTTTGCAAAAACAATTCTCTACTGTGATTTACCAAAGTACTACACTTGGAATGCCTCCAAAAAAACACTGGAATGGAGGAAACGGGGGCTTAATATTGAAGGCTATCCAGGGATAAAAGCAACTGAAACTCTTGGTCGTGTCTACACTGTTCATCCGTCAAATGCAGAGTGCTTCTACCTGCGCATGCTGTTAAAGGCCCTACTTCATTTTCTGACCTGAAGACCGTCGGAGGCCATGTGTGTGAAACATTCAGGGAAGCTTGCCAAAGAAAAGGACTTCTGGAAAATGATGGACACTGGGACATGACCCTCAGTGAAGCAGCAGCCACACAAACCTCAAAGCGACTAAGACACCTCTTTGCTATTATTCTAACAACCTGTAGCATTTTAAATCCTCTTGAGATTTCGACAAAGTAAAAAACTGAGTGAGGACATCCTCATGCAGATTAGAAGCAAAAATCCTCAGCAACTCATCAACTTCACTGAGGAAATGTTCAATGATACTTTAATAAGGATCTCCTCAGGGAACACAGTGCGCAAACGCAGGAGAGCCGCCCGTCAGACGAGACCCCATCACATGACCGCAATGAGGTATACGTGTACGTCAAATTTTGTCGTATACATGATTATGTGCCCATGTGGTCTGGCCTATATTGGCGAGACCACTATGGAGGTGAGAGCCCGCATAAGTAAGCATAAAAGTACGATTAGGACGATGGTTAGGCGGGGCCTCGTTGCGGTCATGTGATGGGGTCTCGTCTGACGGGCGGCTCCCTGAGGAGATCCTTATTTAGAGGAGGTCTCTGTTGTTTACCGGCGTTACTTAGGTGATGGTCGCGTGGGTCCGCTGCGTTGTGACGGATGTGCGCTCCGGAGCTGGGCGTGGCTCCATTGCAATCATGTGATGCAGTCCAGCCTGATTCCTGGTGCGCCGGCGATCGCACGCTGTGAGGATCAGGGGAAACGCATGCTGATGATGTAGGTATATCCTGTTGCAACGGGCGACTGGATTGGGTATATGATCTATGATGTTATATATGAAATGTATGGATAGGCTGCTTTTCTTTTTAGCGCCACTTTGTTTCATTGAGCCCATTGGAATATTAATACCCGGACACAGCGACACTCATTGGCTGAAACTCTCCATGACAACGCTGATGCAAGGAGTTGATTTGTGGAACATGGAATCAACAAAACATAGATTTCATATTTGTGGATTGAATATTGGTTTTGTCTGAATAATGCATACACTAAAATCGGTGGGTAGTAATCTTATGCACTGTTGATGTCTGTTTTTATGTATTATGGTGTATATATTTTAAAGTGGGTGGTGCTTTGATAGGGATTGGTGCCCTGTGTGGTATTCACCCTATTTAAAGCCAACCCTTTGCAATGTTTGGTATGCTTGAAAAAGACCACATGGTGGTCGAAACGTTGCTTTTTATGGCTTTAATACATATTTTTTCCTGATATTCATACACCCGGCTGGAGCGCTGTTCATCTTTGCTAAATTGTTCGTGGATATCCTGGAAGGTTCCCTGGACATGGAACGGGCGCTCCGATGAGTGAGTGCTGTCAGCCCCCTCTCTATCTGCATACATTAACAGACTACAGTGTCATAAGAACAAATTCTAAACACATTCTAGCAATTAAAGGCAAAAGGCAATTAAAGGCAAAATATTAACCCTTCTAAATCAATTTCCCCTTTTGTAAATGGTGTAACCTCTGCCACAGGGTCGGCTGATGTCCACAAAGGAGCTACTGTCTCATGGGTCTAGTACCCATAAGGGGGCTTTCTACCTGCTTCGCCCATCCACCCTCAGTGTGGACACTCACTTCCCTAGTCAGCAGTGGTTATCCGGGGTCTATGATACACTATGGATGGCACAGCCTTAGATTCCTTCCTTAAACAAACACTCTTCAATAACTTAAGCGATGCATATATTAGCGCTTTTTCAGCTACATAAAGCAATAAGCAAAATGAAAACAATAAAAATTGCACGCAAATCTGTAAAATACCAAAAATAATCCATCCCGCTAGGCCGCTAAGCCAATTGACGGGATTAAAAAAGGAGTCTCTATATTGTATTAAGGCCCCGTCTCACTTAGCGACGCTAAAGCGATCCCGACAACGATACAACCTGTCAGGGATCGTTGCTGCGTCGCTATGTGGTCGCTGGTGAGATGTCAAACAGTGAGATCTTCCTAACGATCGCTGCTGCGATCTCACTGTTTGACATCTCATTAGCGACCTGTAGCGACCTGTACAACGATGTCACATGGGAGCTATTATGACGATTCAGTGTCTGAGTCGTCAACGAGGTCGTTGGTAAGGTGTCAAACACAGCGATGTGTGCTACCCAGCGGGACCTCAACGATCAAAAAATGGTCCAGGCCATTCCGACACGACCAGCGATCTCACAGCAGGGGCCTGGTCACTGCTACGTGTCACACATAGCGAGATCGCTACTGGGGTCGCTGTTGCGTCACAAAACTTGTGACTCAGCAGCGATCTCGCTAGCGATCTCGTTTAGTGAGACGGGGGCTTAAGTCTCATAGCCTTAAGGAACCTAGAAAATCTGAGTCCAAGTCTCATTGTGCATGCAGTGTAGTGTTAATACCTTCCTTGGCTCCAGCTGTAAGGCTAAGTACAGCATAGTCCTTGCAGATACTGGGTTGTGTGTACAGATGCAACAGTCCAACAGTTTTTGTCCTTCCACGTCTTTTATAAGAAAAGCAAGATGTTGAATAAGTTTGTTTATCCAGTGTCTCTGTAAGGTGCAAAAATCCTACCACTGCCAGCAAGGTGAGTAGGTGAACAGTCATTCTGCTGGTGAAAAGATCTTTCTGCAGTGACTGGCATGGATCCAGGTGGGCTTTCCCTTAAGTTTCACTGGGGTGAATGTGGTTAGCTGGACTTTAAAACGGGCCGTCAAACCTAGGATCTAGGCTCCTTCTCACGTGTCTGTGTATGACCACCCAATCACCTGGATTCAGCAAATGTACGTCAGCACTGGCATTAGGAACTGGAATGGATGAAAGCACATGTTTATGCACCACAATAAGCCTTTTCTGCAAGGCCTAGACATGGGCTGTCATAGCACCGTGTTGCATTTGTGGGAAGTACAGACCAGTCTTTGGCAAACTACCAAACAGGACTTCAAAAGGAGACAATCTTGTCCTTCTATTTGGAGTGTGTCTGACTGACAAGAGTACAAGAGAAAAGCCCTCTATCCAGTTCTTTCCTGTGCCTGCCATGGCCTTTTGAATTTTCAGTTTAAGTGTCCCATTTAGTCTCTCCACTTTCCCACTACTTTGTGGTCTATATGGTGCATGATATGCTTGCTGTACTCCCAGGGCCTGCATGACTTCCCTCATTATTTCTCCCGTGAAGTGTGTACCCCTATCGCTTTCTATGGTTTGTGGGACACCATACCTGCAGATCAGTTCTTTCATCAGTTTGTCTGCAGTCGTTTTACCATTTGCACATTTTACCGGATAGGCTTCCAGCCAACCAGAGAAGAGATCTACACATACTAGGACATTTTTCACACACTCCTACCTTGGGTAGCTGTTTGTAGTCAGTCTGCAGTCTATGAAACGGGTAGAGAGGCCTGAGTGTCGCTTTCTTAGGGATTTTTACTGTTTTAACTGGGTTGTGCTGTGCACAGATGAGGCATGACTGTACGAGTTTTGCGGCTGCGTAACTGAAACCAGGAGCGATCCAGAAGACATCTACCATGGACACATGTGACATTTTGAGGTGTGAGTGGGGCCATGTGTTGCTTGCGCCATAATTAGGAACAGGGACCTTGGTATATACAATTTATCCTTATTCTCCAATACTCCTTCTGAGTTCAGCTCAGCTCCCATTCTTCCACAGTGTTCCTTCTCTGTTTGGGCAGCTGGAGGGATTTCAGGACATCTAGGCTCAGTGTGGCTGGAATAAGCTGACTCCCCGCCATCGTCCACTGCTCCCTAGGCTGCCTTGCTGCCACTTTAGCAGCCTCGTCTGCCCTTCTGTTGCCCTCTACCTCCACAGAGTCACCGTTCGTGTGTGCTTTTACCTTGACGATGCCAACCTGGACTGGTAACATCAATGCCTCCATTAGTTGTTTCACCAGCTCTGCATTTTTAATGGGCTTACTGGCTGATGTAAGAAACGCTCTGCTTCTCCAGATAGGGCTATAATCATGGGATATTCCCCATGCATAATTCAAATCTGTGTAAATATTAGCGACTTTATCTGCAGCAGCACTACACGCCTCAGTGAGTGCCTTCAACTCTGCCTCCTGCACCGACATGTGAGGAGGGAGTGGTATTGGATTGGGTAGAGTACCCCTTAAAGAACTAAATTTGATTCACAAAATATGTTACCAAAAGAAAATTATATATATTAAAATATATAATTACGAAAGGTGCTGAGTCATAAAATGGGGGAGCACAATGCCATAGGGTACAGAAAAGCACCAGCTTATTCTAAGAATATAGCAGCCCTATATAAATCCATATAAAAAACTATATATCATATGATGACAACCTAGAAATACACTGTAACTATACCATCTTGTGTAATGAAACTACTAAACTGGCAAGTGAATGGAATTAAGCGTAGCTATAATAGGACATGATTTACCTGTGGTATAATGTGCCCATGGAAGACCCTGGCATCCCTCTGCCCCAAGTGTTTATATGAAAGGGGACTTGTGACTGTAATACCCTCAGGAGAGTACTGTATGGTGGCCTAGACAGCACTCCACTCTGCTCCCAGCAAAAATAGGGGTATTGTCACTAACAATAAGTTTGTAAGCACCTCTTGGCTGTCTTGTGATTCTAGTCTTATTTGTTTAGTCATAGGGGCTTCAGTTGCTTGTCCCTCTACCCCCACGCATTCCAGAGTCTTGTCAGTAATCATGTCTGGAATTATCAAGTCTTTGTGTACCACAGTCCCGGCTGCCACAGTGTCAATCAAGAATTCTGTCTCTTTTTCTCCCGGCATTTTTATGGTGGCCATCAAGGCAGGACCAGGTCTGGAGGGGACAGGAATAGGGCACACATTTGTCACTGGGTTGTCAGTTTCCTAGTCTGAAGGTGAAGGAGGTGGAGATTGGTCTGCTTTGTCTTAGGGTTTTTGCAGTGGTTGGCGTAGTGTCCATTTTCTCCACAGTTCCAACACTTCACTGTTTCTAAGTCCCTAGGTCCCTTACTATGTCTCCACTGTTTTCCTTGTGCTCCAGCATACATGACACATCGTCTTATTGTCCTAGTTTGTTCAACTCATTTAGCAACCTGCAGGTGTTCTTTTGGATCTACATTTCTCCATTCAGGTCTGGCTGTCTGTACTGCATCTCGTAAGCCTTTGATCATACCGTCAATAGATGCATTTACCAATATTTTAACATCAAGTGGGTTTACTGGACTGTACCCCATGTCTGCCCATTTCAGCTGTAACCGTCCAAAGTACATCTCTACACTCTCTCCTTTCGTCACATCTGTAAAACTCTTAATTTGCATCCTAGTACGTCACCCTGCTTTTGTGCTCACCAAACTCTCTAGGTCTGCCCAGGTGCACTTATATGCCGGCAGTATTTCCTTTATTTGTCTGTAAAATGGGAAAGGTTGGTTCTCAGGGTCAGCCAATTGTTTAGCGTAGCTAGCTAGTTAGAGGGGCTCCAGGGATAATACACCTGTATCTGTCTTACCCTACGTCCTGATGTCGTTGGTTCTCTGGTAGTGGAGGTTCGGTGGGGGTGACATGCTGTTCTACAGCTTCCTTCCCAAAAGGATTACTGCAGCTTACTCCCAAAAAGTCAATGTCCCCACTACCCACACTCCTCTGTCAGCTTCTTATGTCACTACATGTGATCTTGTCTGGACAGGATTCAGTGCAATTCACTTAGGTCGGGTTGCAGCACAGATCATACAAGTATTTCTCCAATCTGGGTTTGTCTGACCACAGTGTTTACAAATCCATCTATCTCTGGTTATACAAAGGTATGATGGTAGCAGTAATGTGTCAGTCATAGTCGGACGTTTGAGCATCAAAACATTCATAATACACCTTACTTCCGTCCTGCTGCACTCTCTCAGACACCATTCATTCACTTGCTATTTTCCTCCCTTGTCTGTGCCTTTTTGTACATCCAAACATCCACACACTGACATTTTTGCCTTTTTAATATTGGTAACACATCTTTCACTGCTTCCTTTCCTTGTCTGTCTTTTACAATCTGCATAGCGGTTATGGATCCCATTGGGGCCCTGACTGCACACAGAACAAGTTGCCCATGGCTTCAACTTATTCCTCAGACAGCTCATCTTTATTCTGCAAATGCCCTTTTTAGTGTGCCTTACCTTCTACGGGTGGCCACACGTGACAAGTCAGAGCAAGTGTCGAGAGTTAGTGGGAAGGCTTTCTGCCTCTCACCCGTTAGATCAGCTGGCTAGAAAAGGAAGGCCCAGATGTGTTAGGCCTCTAACCCTCTAGCTCAGCTCCATGGAGTGGGAAGGCTTTTTCTGCCTCTCACCCGCAACAAAAAACAACTTACTGTAGCAAGAAGGCTCTGATGTGTTAGGCCTCTCACCTACTACATGAACAGTTGGCTACCTCCTCCGATGATCCTCAATTTGCTATATATCAATCACTTAACTTGAAGCAGGTGAATCTTTAAAAAAATCTATCAGTCACACTGATAACCAAACAATCTTTCACAAATTTGCTCTAAAATAGGCACCATATTTTACTTTCAATTTCCATACAGTAATATTGATTTAAACATAAATCTTCCAGCGCGTACTACACCAAGGACAGAATATTCAGAGAATCTTGAGCGCAGCTCCATGCCCCCCTTCCTCTGGCACTCAGCGGAGATAAGGACAAAGAGGAGAAAATCACAAGCAAATCGTGCAGCGGTTTGACTCACCCCTCCCATCAGGTACTCAGCAGAGATAAGAACTTAGTGTCTTTCACACAGAAACAAAATGCAGCAGTTCTGAGACTTAATTAATTTCTACAAAACCTTCATCCTCTGTTACTCAAAAACAGTTTCGCTATATGGGCAGATCACTGCATAATTTGAATAAGCTGATTCTGACCGCGTCTGGCCAAAACACATATAGAAACCTATCCAATGTCAAACCATATATAACACGGGTTTCACTGAATCTCAGATGTAAATTAAATGTACATTAAAAATATCCACAACTCATCCGTCCTGGACCCTCAGCAACAATTAGATAAGTAATGATACTTATGTGATCATTCATTCATTCGTGCTCATTCAGGGATTGTTTTTTTTTTTCACTTTTCAGTTGATATTTACAAGAAGAATATCCCTTATTAGGGTTGAGCGAAACGGATCTGTCATTTTCTTAAGTCGCCGACTTTTGGCAAAGTCGGGTTTGATGAAACCCGACCCGATCCCAGCGTGGGATCGGCCATGCGGTACACGATCTTCGCGCCAAAGTCGCATTTCATATGACGCTTAAAGCGCCATTTCTCAGCCAATGAAGGTGCACGCAGAGTGTGGGCAGCGTGATGACATAGGTCCTGGTCCCCACCATCTTAGAGAAGGGCATGGCAGTGATTGGCTTGCTTTCTGCGGCATCACAGGGGCTGATCCCACCGACCGCCATCTTACTGCTGCTGATCTGAGCATAGGGAGAGGTTGCTGCCGCTTCGTCAGAAGCAGGGATAGCGTTAGGCAGGGTAAATTAACCCCCAAACCGCTTGTGCTGTAGCGATTTCCACTGTCCAACACCACCTTTTCTTTGCAGGGACAGTGGAGGCAAGATTTCTGTGCAACAGCTCTGTAGCTTATAGGGCTGCCCTAGAAGGCTACCTGATCGCTGCGTTGCTGTGTGTACGCCGCTGTGCAAACCAACTGCTTTTTTAAAAGCAAAAATCCTGTTGCTCCTTCCTTTCTGCACAGCTATCTTGTTTGTTTGTCCTCATTTTTTGTGTGCAGCAGTCCTTTTTATTGCTGCCTGCCATACTTTTCAGAGATTATTGTAGGGAGATAGTAATTGTAGTACAGTCCCCTTTTTTTTTTTTTTTAATATCTTCCAGCCACTTTCAGCCCCTGAAACTGTGTAGTGTAAAACAGTGGGCCTGTATTTTTCTGCACTGTCCCACACCTAAGAAGGGAGATTTATATTGCCAATCAGTGCATCTGTGCCAGTGCTGTCTGTGGTATCTCTGTCAGTCATTTTTTGCCACAGAAGCTATACTGTGATATAGTGGGCCTGATAAAATCATTTGTCTCCCATATAAAAAAAATAAAATAAAATAAAGGGAGAATAATCTTGCCAAATCTGTGCATCTGTGCCAGTGCTGTCTGTGGTATCTGTCATTCATTTTGTGCCACAGAAACTATACTGTGATATAGTGGGCCTGATTAAATCACTTGTCTCCCATATAAAAAAAAATATAATAAAATAAATGGAGAACAATCTGGCCAAATCTGTGCATCAGTGCCAGTGCTGTCTGTGGTATCTGTCATTCAATTTTGTGCCACAGAAACTATACTGTGATATAGTGGGTGTTAGGGTTTGCGGAACGCACCAAATATATTTATTGAGGTGATTGGTGCGTTCACAACCCGGGATCCACCGTGCAGGAATATCCTGCTGCTAAGTGGATGGCGGCGCTATATGGTGGTAGGCTCTGTTAGCTTCACAGAGTGGCCGAGAAGACAAAGCTCTGTGCCCTGTTAACTGTCACAGAGACACAGGCTAACTACCCAGACGCGAGCAGTCAGTGGTCATTCATGCATACAACACTCCTCGCCGGAGGTGCCAGCATTCTAAGGGCTTGTTTCAGCCGGGTCCCTGAATACTCTCACACACAAACTCCTCGCCGGAGGTGCCAGCATTCTAGGGGCTTATTTCAGCCGGGTCCCTGAACACATTCACACAAATGACCACATTGGCGCAAAGCATGTAACGTATGAAGATACTAGCGCATGGCCATGCGGCCATGCGAGCCTTAAATAGCTGCAGTACCTACAGGACCTTAAGGAAGAGGACCAATGAGAGATTGCCATACCTAAGCATGTGACCCTAGATCTCCACTGAGAGATCTTACCCTGGGCATGCTCAGTGTGTGCAGAGCAGGACTTAGTCCAAGCACCTATAGGACCTTCCTGAAAGGACCAATGGACTTGGCTGCAGAAGCTGAACATGTGACCCCTGATCTCCAGTGAGAGATCTTGCCCTGGGCATGCTCAGTATGTGCAAAGCAGGACTTAGTCCCAGAAAAGCCTGTTCACCGTAGATCAGTGCAGGGTACAATAGTAGAGCCTGGAGAGGCAGCAATAACCCTTTGCACTGAATCAGACTCAATGAGACGCTGGGACCGACGTCTCCGCTGAGCAGGCTCCACTGCGGCCGATGGAGAATGGGAGACCGGTGCAGAGACGGATCGAGATTCCCCCTGTGCAGCAGAGGAAACTCGACTCCTAACATTACCCCCCTCCTAGGGCCCCCCCTCCTTGAGCCTCGCTACGCTCAAAAGCTGCAATAAGCAGCGGAGCCCGAATATGCTCCACAGGCTCCCAGGTTCTATCCTCAGGACCGTGACCCTTCCAATCCACCAGATAAAATTTCTTGCCACGTACCACCTTGCACCCCACGATAGCATTCACCTCAAACTCATCCGTAGATGAACCCGATGTCCCGGCAGATGACTCAGAAAACCGGGACAAAAGAACGGGCTTTAAGAGGGAAACGTGAAAGGTATCAGTGATACCAAGGTGTGGAGGAATAGCCAAACGGTAGACCACAGGGTTCACCTGTTCCAGAACCTTGAACGGGCCAATATAGCGAGGCGCAAACTTAGTGAACTCAACTCGCAGCCTGATGTTACGGGCGGAGAGCCACACTAAGTCGCCAGGAGCAAAGGTCAGAACGGGGCGTCGGTGGGTATCAGCCGAGACCCTCATTCTCTCCTTGGATGGCATCCTGTGTGCGGTCCCAGATGTCACGTGCCTCCACCGCCCAGTCTGCCACCCTAGAATCGGTGGATGACACGGGCATGGGCACAGGGACACGCGGATGCTGGCCGTAATTAAGGAGAAAAGGAGTCTGACCAGTGGAAACGGCTACGGCATTATTCAAGGCAAATTCCGCCCAAGGTAGCAAAGATGCCCAGTCATCCTGCCTAGCAGAGACAAAATGTCGCAAGTATGTCACCAGAGTCTGATTGGTTCTCTCTACCAACCCATTCGTCTCGGGATGATATGCAGAGGAGAGATTCAGCTCTATGCTGAGTAAACGGCAGAGCTCTCTCCAAAACCGAGACGCAAACTGGGGACCCCGGTCGTTGACAACTTTATCAGGCATACCATGTAAGCGGAAAATATGCTTAATGAACAACGCCGCCAAGGCCCTTGCAGAAGGTAACCGTGGTAGTGGCACCAAATGCACCATTTTCGAGAAATGATTGGTGATGACCCTAATGATGGTACAGCCACGAGACTTGGGCAAACCCACCACAAAGTCCATCCCGACCATCTCCCAAGGCCTGTCTGCCACCGGCAAGGGGTAAAGTAACCCGGCAGGCCGTTGCCGTGAAGACCGATTCTGGGCGCAGGAGACACACGCCCGAATATAGTCCCCGACGTCACGGGCCATATGCGGCCACCAGTACGTCCTCGCCAAAAGCTCAGATGTCCTCTTGGTTCCAAAATGTCCACCCACTCTGGACGAGTGTGCCCAAGAGAGAACCTCCGGTCGCAAATTTGCTGGTACGAAAGTCTTGCCCGGGGGCACGGACTCAAGCAAAACCGGGGCCACAGTTCTCAGGCTCTCAGAGGGGACAATAAGCTGAGGCTCCTCATCCTCCTCCTCAGATGACACTAAGGAGCGAGAGAGAGCATCGGCACGAGTGTTCTTCTCTCCAGAGAGAAAATGGAGAGTAAAATGGAACCGGGAGAAGAACAGGGACCATCTGGCCTGGCGAGAATTCAGCCGCTGGGCCGTCTGTATATACACCAAGTTTTTGTGGTCGGTGAATACTTGAAAGGGAAAGCGAGCTCCCTCCAAGAGGTGTCTCCACTCAGAAAAAGCCAACTTCATTGCTAGCAACTCCCTGTCCCCGATGGAATAATTCCTCTCCGCTGGTGTGAAGGTCTTGGAGAAGAAGAAGCAAGGATGCTTCCGACCTTGAGCATCCTTTTGGAAAAGGACTGCTCCAGCACCAACGGACGAGGCATCCACCTCCATAATAAATGGCTTAAATACATCGGGACGATGAAGAATGGGAGCGCTAGCAAAGTGTGACTTAATCGAAAGGAATGCCTTGGAGACATCCTCCGACCACAACTTGGGATTTGCTCCCTTCTTGGTGAGGGCAACCAAGGGAGCTACCAAAGTTGAAAAGTGTGGAATGAACTGGCGATAGTAATTGATGAACCCCATAAAGCGCTGCACCGCTTTAAGAGAATGGGGTTCCTGCCAGTCCATCACAGCCTGTAGCTTGGCAGGATCCATAGCCAAACCCTGGGCAGAGATGATATAACCAAGGAATGGCAAGGACTCCTGCTCAAATACACACTTCTCCAATTTAGCGTAGAGGGAGTTTGCCCGTAAGAGGTCGAAGACTTTGCGAACATCTCTCCGGTGGGAGTCAATATCTGGAGAGTAGATGAGAATATCATCCTGATAGACTACGACCGAGGTGGTGAGCATCTCCCGGAAGATGTCGTTCACGAAGTCTTGGAAAACGGCTGGGGCATTACAGAGCCCAAAGGGCATCACCAGATATTCATAGTGCCCATCCCTGGTGTTAAAAGCCGTCTTCCACACGTCCCCCTCACGGATGCGGATCAGGTTATAAGCACCCCGCAGATCTAATTTAGTAAAAACCTTTGCTCCCCGTAGCCTATCAAAGAGCTCAGATATCAGGGGTAGTGGGTACTTGTTTTTAACGGTGATGGCGTTAAGACCCCTGTAGTCAATGCATGGACGCAATTCTCCACTCTTCTTCTGTACGAAGAAGAACCCAGCCCCAGCAGGTGACACTGACTTCCTAATAAAACCTCTTGCCAGATTTTCTTGGATATACTGAGACATTGCCTCCGTCTCCGGGAGAGATAACAGATAGACTCGACCCCAGGGAGGCTCAGCTCCAAGCAAGAGATCGATAGGACAGTCATAGGGGCGGTGAGGCGGAAGGGTCTCCGCAGCCCTTTTGGAGAATACGTCCGCATAAGGCCAATAGTGCTTGGGGAGAGAGGAAAGATCCACGGGTACCTCAGTTGTAGCAACCTGAACGCACTCCCTCTGACATCTACCCTCACAGGATTTACTCCATCCCAAAATTTTCCCTGAGGACCACTCTATATGAGGAGAATGAAAACGAAGCCAGGGTATCCCCAACAGGACCTCATCAACTCCCTCAGGAAGGACCAAAAGAGAAATAATCTCCTGATGTGATGGAGATAACGAGAGAGTGAAAGGGATGGTTTGGTGTGTAATCTGTAAAGGTAGCGTCGACCCATTTACCACTCGAATGGTTATTGGCTTGGCGAGCATCACCAGGGGTATTGCTTGTCGCTGAGCGAAAGTGGAAGACATAAAATTACCCTCCGCTCCAGAGTCCACGCAAAGCTCTACCATAAGAGTGGATGGGCCTATGGTAATTGTCCCCTTGAAGGACAATTTTGAGGTAAACGTCGCCGTGTCTAATGCACCTCCTCCAACTGCCACTAGACACTGACGTTTGCCCAAACTCTGCGGACACTTGGAGGCAAAATGTCCGGGCTGCCGGCAAACATGACAGACCTTAGAGGCAAGAGCAGCCTGGGACTTAGACCCTGCTCGTGACCCCTCCATGGCCTCATGTGACTCGGGTGCCTGGACAGGAGATTCCAAAGGTCTGGCAAAGGTGGGAGCCAGCCGAAACCTCTGCTTACACTGGGCTCGCTCCAACCTTCGCTCGTGAAAACGAAGGTCTATGCGAGTTGATATGGATATGAGCTCCTCCAGTGTAGTGGGAATCTCCCTAGTGGCCAAAGCGTCCTTCACATGGTCAGCCAGCCCCCTCCAGAAGACTGGGATGAGGGTTTTATCAGACCACTCCAACTCAGACGCTAAGGTCCGGAAGAGAATGGCAAATTGACTGACCATGGTCGAACCCTGAGTCAATGCCAGCAGTTGGAGCGCCGTATCATGGGAGACTTGAGGTCCTATGAAGACCTGCTTCAGAGTGTCCAGAAACCGAGGAACACTCTGCACCACATGATCGTTGCGCTCCCACAGCGGCGTAGCCCACTCCAAAGCTCTGTCCGACAGAAGAGAAATTACAAATCCCACCTTTGCCCGCTCTGTGGGAAAACGTGCAGCCAGGAGCTCGAGATGTATACCGCACTGGCTCACGAATCCCCTACAGGACTTACTGTCCCCAGAGAATTTTTCAGGCAATGGAAGATGGGATAAGGTCGGGACAGAGGTGGCAGTGGGTAAAGCTGCTGGAGCCACGCTAGCAGCCTGAACAGCAATTGCGGTAACATCCACCGCAGAGGTTGCACGCTCGAGAGACGCCAACCGGCCCTCCAGCAGCTGGATGTACCCCTGCAATCGCTGTTTGTCCGCCATTACTTAGCCAGATCCTGGCGCTAGTATAATGTTAGGGTTTGCGGAACGCACCAAATATATTTATTGAGGTGATTGGTGCGTTCGCAACCCGGGATCCACCGTGCAGGAATATCCTGCTGCTAAGTGGATGGCGGCGCTATATGGCGGTAATAACCAGCTCTGTTAGCTTCACAGAGTGGCCGAGAAGACAAAGCTCTGTGCCCTGTTAACTGTCACAGAGACACAGGCTAACTACCCAGACGCGAGCAGTCAGTGGTCATTCATGCATACAACACTCCTCGCCGGAAGTGCCAGCATTCTAAGGGCTTGTTTCAGCCGGGTCCCTGAATACTCTCACATACAAACTCCTCGCCGGAGGTGCCAGCATTCTAGGGGCTTATTTCAACCGGGTCACTGAACACATTCACACAAATGACCACATTGGCGCAAAGCATGTAACGTATGAAGATACTAGCGCATGGCCATGCGGCCATGCGAGCCTTAAATAGCTACAGTACCTACAGGACCTTAAGGAAGAGGACCAATGAGAGATTGCCATACCTGAGCATGTGACCCTAGATCTCCACTGAGAGATCTTGCCCTGGGCATGCTCAGTGTGTGCAGAGCAGGACTTAGTCCAAGCACCTATAGGACCTTCCTGAAAGGACCAATGGACTTGGCTGCAGAAGCTGAACATGTGACCCCTGATCTCCAGTGAGAGATCTTGCCCTGGGCATGCTCAGTATGTGCAAAGCAGGACTTAGTCCCAGAAAAGCCTGTTCGCCGTAGATCAGTGCAGGGTACAATAGTAGAGCCTGGAGAGGCAGCAAAAACCCTTTGCACTGAATCAGACTCAATGAGACGCTGGGACCAACGTCTCCGCTGAGCAGGCTCCACTGCGGCCGATGGAGAATGGGAGACCGCAGCAGAGACGGATCGAGATTCCCCCTGTGCAGCAGAGGAAACTCGATTCCTAACAGTGGGCCTGATAAAATCACTTGTCTCCCATATAAAAAAATAAAATAAAGGGAGAATAATCTTGCCAAATCTGTGCATCTGTGCCAGTGCTGTCTGTGGTATCTGTCATTCAATTTTGTGCCACAGAAACTATACTGTGATATAGTGGGCCTGATAAAATCACTTGTCTCCCATATCACAAAAAATAAAGGGAGAATAATCTGGCAAAATCTGTGCATCTGTGCCAGTGCTGTCTGTGGTATATGTCATTCATTTTGTGCCACAGAAACTATACTGTGATATAGTGGGCCTGATAAAATCACTTGTCTCCCATATAAAAAAATAAAATAAAGGGAGAATAATCTTGCCAAATCTGTGCATCTGTGCCAGTGCTGTCTGTGGTATCTGTCATTCATTTTGTGCCACAGAAACTATACTGTGATATAGTAGGCCTGATAAAATCACTTGCCTCCCATATAAAAAAATAAATAAAATAAAGGGAGAATAATCTTGCCAAATCTGTGCATCTGTGCCAGTGCTGTCTGTGGTATCTGTCATTCATTTTGTGCCACAGAAACTAAACTGTGATATAGTGGGCCTGATTTATTCACTTGTCTCCCATATAAAAAAAATAAAATAAAATAAAGGGAGAATAATCTGGCCAAATCTGTGCATCGGTGCCAGTGCTGTCTGTGGTATCTGTCATTCATTTTGTGAAACAGAAACTAAACTGTGATATAGTGGGCCTGATTTATTCACTTGTCTCCCATATAAAAAAAATAAAATAAAATAAAGGGAGAATAATCTGGCCAAATCTGTGCATCGGTGCCAGTGCTGTCTGTGGTATCTGTCATTCATTTTGTGCCACAGAAACTATACTGTGATACAGTGGGCCTGATAAAATCACTTGTCTCCCATATAAAAAAATAAAATAAAATAAAGGGAGAATAATCTTGCCAAATCTGTGCCAGTGCTGTCTGTGGTATCTGTCATTCATTTTGTGCCACAGAAACTAAACTGTGATATAGTGGGCCTGATTTATTCACTAGTCTCCCATATAAAAAAAATAAAATAAAATAAAGGGAGAATAATCTGGCCAAATCTGTGCGGTACACGATCTTCGCGCCAAAGTCGCGTTTCATATGACGCTTAAAGCGCCATTTCTCAGCCAATGAAGGTGCACGCAGAGTGTGGGCAGCGTGATGACATAGGTCCTGGTCCCCACCATCTTAGAGAAGGGCATGGCAGTGATTGGCTTGCTTTCTGCAGCATCACAGGGGCTATAAAGGGGCGTTCCCGCCGACCGCCATCTTACTGCTGCTGATCTGAGCATAGGGAGAGGTTGCTGCCGCTTCGTCAGAAGCAGGGATAGCGTTAGGCAGGGTAAATTAACCCCCAAACCGCTTGTGCTGTAGCGATTTCCACTGTCCAACACCACCTTTTCTTTGCAGGGACAGTGGAGGCAAGATTTCTGTGCAACAGCTCTGTAGCTTATAGGGCTGCCCTAGAAGGCTACCTGATCGCTGCGTTGCTGTGTGTACGCCGCTGTGCAAACCAACTGCTTTTTTAAAAGCAAAAATCCTGTTGCTCCTTCCTTTCTGCACAGCTATCTTGTTTGTTTGTCCTCATTTTTTGTGTGCAGCAGTCCTTTTTATTGCTGCCTGCCATACTTTTCAGAGATTATTGTAGGGAGATAGTAATTGTAGTACAGTCCCTTTTTTTCTTTTTTTAATATCTTCCAGCCACTTTCAGCCCCTGAAACTGTGTAGTGTAAAACAGTGGGCCTGTATTTTTCTGCACTGTCCCACACCTAAGAAGGGAGATTTATATTGCCAATCAGTGCATCTGTGCCAGTGCTGTCTGTGGTATCTCTGTCAGTCATTTTTTGCCACAGAAACTATACTGTGATATAGTGGGCCTGATAAAATCATTTGTCTCCCATATAAAAAAAAAAAAAAAATAAAGGGAGAATAATCTTGCCAAATCTGTGCATCTGTGCAGGTGCTGTCTGTGGTATCTGTCATTCATTTTGTGCCACAGAAACTATACTGTGATATAGTGGGCCTGATTAAATCACTTGTCTCCCATATAAAAAAAAATATAATAAAATAAAGGGAGAATAATCTGGCCAAATCTGTGCATCAGTGCCAGTGCTGTCTGTGGTATCTGTCATTCAATTTTGTGCCACAGAAACTATACTGTGATATAGTGGGCCTGATAAAATCACTTGTCTCCCATATAAAAAAAATAAAATAAAATAAAGGGAGAATAATCTTGCCAAATCTGTGCATCTGTGCCAGTGCTGTCTGTGGTATCTGTCATTCATTTTGTGCCACAGAAACTATACTGTGATATAGTGGGCCTGATTAAATCACTTGTCTCCCATATAAAAAAAAATATAATAAAATAAAGGGAGAATAATCTGGCCAAATCTGTGCATCAGTGCCAGTGCTGTCTGTGGTATCTGTCATTCAATTTTGTGCCACAGAAACTATACTGTGATATAGTGGGCCTGATATAATCACTTGTCTCCCATATAAAAAAATAAAATAAAATAAAGGGAGAATAATCTTGCCAAATCTGTGCATCTGTGCCAGTGCTGTCTGTGGTATCTGTCATTCATTTTGTGCCACAGAAACTAAACTGTGATATAGTGGGCCTGATTTATTCACTTGTCTCCCATATAAAAAAATAAAATAAAATAAAGGGAGAATAATCTTGCCAAATCTGTGCATCTGTGCCAGTGCTGTCTGTGGTATCTGTCAGTCATTTTGTGCTACAGAAACTATACTGTGATATAGTGGGCCTGATTAAATCCTGCATTCTCGCACACATAAAGAGGGAGATTTCTAATGCCAGTGTGTATATCCGTGTGCGTCAGTCCTGTTCGTGGCATATCTGCCAGCCGCTTTCTGCCAATCAAACTGTGTAGTGTAATCCAGTGGGCCTGATTTTTCCCTGCATTCTCCCACACATGAAGAGGGAGATTTCTAATGCCAGTGTGTGCATCTGCGTGTGTCAGTCCTGTTCGTGGCATATCTGCCAGCCTCTTTCTGCCAATCAAACTGTGTAGTGTTATCCAGTGGGCCTGATTTTTCCCTGCATTCTCCCACACATAAAGAGGTAGATTTCTATTGCCAGTGTGTGCATCTGCGTGCGTCAGTCCTTTTCGTGGCATATCTGCCAGCCTCTTTCTGCCAATCAAACTGTGTACTGTAATCCAGTGGGCCTGATTTTTCCCTGCATTCTACCACACATAAAGAGGGAGATTTCTATTGCCAGTGTGTGCATCTGCATGCGTCAGTCCTGTTCGTGGCATATCTGCCAGCCTCTTTCTGCCAATCAAACTGTGTAGTGTTATCCAGTGGGCCTGATTTTTCCCTGCATTCTCCCACACATACAGAGGGAGATTTCTATTGCCAGTGTGTGCATCTGCGTGCGTCAGTCCTGTTCGTGGCATATCTGCCAGCCTCTTTCTGCCAATCAAACTGTGTAGTGTAATCCAGTGGGCCTGATTTTTCCCTGCATTCTTCCACACATAAAGAGGGAGATTTATATTGCCAGTGTGTGCATCTGCGTGCATCAGTCCTGTTCGTGGCATTTCTGCCAGCCTCTTTCTGGCAATCAAACTGTGTGGTGTTATCCAGTGGGCCTGATTTTTCCCTGCATTCTTCCACACATAAAGAGGGAGATTTATATTGCCAGTGTGTGCATCTGCGTGCATCAGTCCTGTTCGTGGCATTTCTGCCAGCCTCTTTCTGGCAATCAAACTGTGTGGTGTTATCCAGTGGGCCTGATTTTTCCCTGCATTCTTCCACACATAAAGAGGGAGATTTATATTGCCAGTGTGTGCATCTGCGTGCATCAGTCCTGTTCGTGGCATTTCTGCCAGCCTCTTTCTGGCAATCAAACTGTGTGGTGTTATCCAGTGGGCCTGATTTTTCCCTGCATTCTCCCACACATAAAGAGGGAGATTTCTATTGCCAGTGTGTGCAACTGCGTGCGTCAGTCCTGTTCGTGGCATATCTGCCAGCCTCTTTCTGCCAATCAAACTGTGTAGTGTAATCCAGTGGGCCTGATTTTTCCCTGCATTCTCCCACACATAAAGAGGGAGATTTCTATTGCCAGTGTGTGCATCTGCGTGCGTCAGTCCTGTTCATGGCATATCTGCCAGCCTCTTTCTGGCAATCAAACTGTGTGGTGTTATCCAGTGGGCCTGATTTTTTCCTGCATTCTCCCACACATAAAGAGGGAGATTTCTATTGCCAGTGTGTGCATCGGCGTGCGTCAGTCCTGTTCGTGGCATATCTGCCAGCCTCTTTCTGCCAATCAAACTGTGTAGTGTTATCCAGTGGGCCTGATTTTTCCCTGCATTCTCCCACACATAAAGAGGGAGATTTCTATTGCCAGTGTGTGCATCTGCGTGCGTCAGTCCTTTTCGTGGCATATCTGCCAGCCTCTTTCTGCCAATCAAACTGTGTACTGTAATCCAGTGGGCCTGATTTTTCCCTGCATTCTACCACACATAAAGAGGGAGATTTCTATTGCCAGTGTGTGCATCTGCGTGCGTCAGTCCTGTTCGTGGCATATCTGCCAGCCTCTTTCTGCCAATCAAACTGTGTAGTGTAATCCAGTGGGCCTGATTTTTCCCTGCATTCTCCCACACATAAAGAGGGAGATTTCTATTGCCAGTGTGTGCATCTGCATGCGTCAGTCCTGTTCGTGGCATATCTGCCAGCCTCTTTCTGCCAATCAAACTGTGTAGTGTTATCCAGTGGGCCTGATTTTTCCCTGCATTCTCCCACACATAAAGAGGGAGATTTCTATTGCCAGTGTGTGCATCTGCGTGCGTCAGTCCTGTTCGTGGCATATCTGCCAGCCTCTTTCTGCCAATCAAACTGTGTACTGTAATCCAGTGGGCCTGATTTTTCCCTGCATTCTCCCACACATAAAGAGGGAGATTTCTATTGCCAGTGTGTGCATCTGCGTGCGTCAGTCCTGTTCATGGCATATCTGCCAGCCTCTTTCTGCCAATCAAACTGTGTAGTGTTATCCAGTGGGCCTGATTTTTCCCTGCATTCTCCCACACATAAAGAGGGAGATTTCTATTGCCAGTGTGTGCATCTGCGTGCGTCAGTCCTGTTCATGGCATATCTGCCAGCCTCTTTCTGGCAATCAAACTGTGTGGTGTTATCCAGTGGGCCTGATTTTTTCCTGCATTCTCCCACACATAAAGAGGGAGATTTCTATTGCCAGTATGTGCATCGGCGTGCGTCAGTCCTGTTCGTGGCATATCTGCCAGCCTCTTTCTGCCAATCAAACTGTGTAGTGTTATCCAGTGGGCCTGATTTTTCCCTGCATTCTCCCACACCTAAAGAGGGAGATTTCTATTGCCAGTGTGTGCATCTGCATGCATCAGTCCTGTTCATGGCATATCTGCCAGCCTCTTTCTGCCAATCAAACTGTGTAGTGTTATCCAGTGGGCCTGATTTTTTCCTGCATTCTCCCACACATAAAAAAGGGAGATTTAAATTCACAACAAGTTTACGTACACCTTCTACCTGCTTGTACAGGACCACAAAACGGTTGTTAGTTTGGTTTCATTTTTCCAAGAATGAAGAAGTCTGGTGGAAGAGGTCGTGGCCGTGGGCGGTCATTGCCAGCTGGTAATGATGGTAGTGGTGGTGGTCGTGGAGCATCAGGTGGTCATGGGAAAAGCAATATAGACTCTAAGTCTCGAGTTGTTGAGCCAGCGTCATCGTCTGGCTACACAAGGCCTCGAACGCTCCCTTTTCTGGGAGTAGGAAAAACGCTTTTAAAGCCGGAGCAGCAGGAACAAGTTTTGGCTTTCCTTGCTGACTCTGCCTCTAGCTCTTTCGCCTCCTCCTCGGAAAGTGCAAAATGTAAAAGCAGTGCGTCGTCAGTGGATGTTCCCGGTCAGGGACAAGTCGCTTCCTTGTGTTCTTCACCCAGAACAACAGAGAAGGATGCGTCAGGCGACACAACAGGTTACTCCATGGAGCTCTTTACACATACCGTTCCTGGATTAGAAAGGGAAATTGTTAACAGGCCATGCCCATTACCAGATGAATCGGACATGGAGTGCACAGATGCACAGCCACAGCCAGATTATTATGCTGTTCCTTTGACTCAGATCAGAACATTGCCCTCGCAGTGTACTGATCCAGAATCTGACCCTGATGAGACTATTAAGCCCCGTCATGAACGCTATAGCACCGGCTTACACGGTGACCCAA
Organism: Ranitomeya variabilis; assembly: GCF_051348905.1. NCBI lineage: Eukaryota > Metazoa > Chordata > Amphibia > Anura > Dendrobatidae > Ranitomeya > Ranitomeya variabilis. Next base: position 905,213,975 of record NC_135233.1, read on the forward strand.
GGGAAGGTGCACAGGACATAGAAGAGGAGGTCATAGATGACACAGTTGTTGACCCCGATTGGCAGCCATTGGGGAAACAGGGTGCAGGCGGCAGTATCTCTGAAGCGGAGGAGGAGGAGCCACAGCAGGCATCAACATCACAACAGGTTCCATCTGGCAGGCCCATATCTGGTCAAAAACGTGTGGCAAAACCTAAACCAGTTGTAGGTCAGCGTGGCCATCCGGTTAAAGTAGCTCAGTGTGCAATGCCTGAAAAGGTATCCGATAGTAGGAAGAGTGCAGTCTGGCATTTTTTTAACCAAGATCCAATTGATCAGTGCAAAGTTATCTGTAAGAAATGCTCAAGGACCTTCAGCAGAGGTCAGAATGTTAAAAATCTAAATACAAGTTGCATGCGTAGACATTTAACCACCATGCACTTGCAAGCCTGGACTAACTACCAAACGTCCCATAACGTTGTAGCACCCTCTCACAATGAAGCTAGTCAGCAACGCTACATCCTTTCCCTCACTGTAAGCCCACCGTTTACCACACCACCTGCAGTAAATGTGGCAGTTTCGTCGCAAGGCCAAAGCAGTCAGGGAAACACCAGGTTCGTGGTAGGAAACACTGTATGTAGGGCAACAGCAAGAATACTATCACCAACCCTCTCTCAGTCTGCCATGTCCACCGGCACCCCCGCTAGTTCCACCCTATGCAGCTCTCCAGTCCAGCTCACCCTACATGAGACTCTCGTTAGGAAAAGGAAGTACTCATCCTCGCATCCGCGTACACAGGGTTTGAACGCCCGCATTGCTAGACTAATCTCGTTAGAGATGATGCCCTACCGGTTAGTTGAAACCGAAGCTTTCAAAGCCCTGATGGACTACGCTGTACCATGCTACGAGCTAGCCAGTCGACACTTCTTTTCGAGAAAAGCCATCCCAGCCCTCCACCAGCATGTAAAAGACCGCATTGTCCATGCACTCAGGCTATCTGTGAGTAGAAAGGTGCACCTGACAACAGACGCATGGACTAGTAGGCATGGCCAGGGGCGTTATGTCTCCATCACGGCACACTGGGTTAACGTGGTGGATGCAGGGTCCACAGGGGACAGCAATATTGGGACAGTTCTTCCTAGTCCACGGTCTAGGAAACAGTTGGCTGTAGGCATTCATCCCCCCTCCTCCTCCTCGTCCTCCAGCAGAAGCGAGAGCTCGTCCACAGACCGCAGTCGCACGACCACTCCATCCGCAGCTGCCACTGTTGCGCACGAGGTGTCCCATTATGGAACAGCTAGTGGCAAGCGTCAGCAGGCTGTATTGGCAATGAAGAGTTTGGGCGACAACAGACACACCGCAGAAGTTCTGTCCGAGTTCTTGCAGCAAGAAACTCAGTCATGGCGGGGCACTGTACATCTTGAGGCAGGCAAGGTAGTGAGTGATAACGGAAGGAATTTTATGGCTGCCATAGCCCTTTCACAACTGAAACACATTACTTGCCTGGCTCACACCTTAAACCTGGTGGTGCAGTGCTTTCTGAAAAGTTATCCGGGGTTACCCGACCTGCTCCTGAAAGTGCGCAGACTTTGCTCGCACATCCGCCGTTTGCCCGTACACTCCAGCCGTATGCAGAACCTTCAGCGGTCTTTGAAACTTCCCCAGCATCGCCTAATCATCGACGTTGCAACAAGGTGGAATTCCACACTGCACATGCTTCAGAGACTGTGCGAACAGAGGATTGCTGTTATGTATTTGTGGGAGGATACACATACACGGGTAGGCAGTTGGATGGCAGACATGGAGTTGTCAGGTGTGCAGTGGTCGAAGCTACAAGACCTGTGTCAAGTCCTTCAGTGTTTTGAGGAATGCACCCGGATGGTTAGTGCAGACAACGCCATAATAAGCATGAGCATCCCCCTAATGCGTCTACTGATGAAAGTTTGACGCACATAAAGGAGCAGGCATCTGCAGCCGAGGACGAGGGAAGCCTAGATGACAGTCAGCCATTGTCTGCTCAGGGAAGTCTACAGGACGAGGTGGCGGGCGAAGAGGAGGAGGACGAGGAGGATGATGGGGATGAGTATTTTTTGGATGAGGAAGCTTCTCAGGGGGCAATAGAAACTGGTGGCGTTGCAAGGCCGGGTTCAGGTTTTTTGAGGGAGACAAGTGACGTTGATTTGCCCGAAAGTGCTCTTCAACCCAGCACATGCACTGATTTGACAACTGGAACATTGGCCCACATGGCGGATTATGCCTTGCGTATCCTCAAAAGGGACCCACGCATTATAAAAATGATGTCCGATGACGATTACTGGTTGGCCTGCCTCCTTGATCCTCGCTATAAAGGCAAATTGCAAAATATCATGCCACATGAGAACCTCAAACAAATATTGGCAACCAAACAAGCTACTCTTGTAGACCGTTTGATTCAGGCATTCCCAGCACACAGCGCCGGTGATGGTTCTCACACGAGCTGCAGGGGGCAACAGGGCAGAGGGGTTAGAGGTGCACAGATCAGAAGTGGCGTAGGACAGAGGGGTTTTCTGACCAGGTTGTGGAGTGATTTCGCAATGACCGCAGACACGACAGGTACAGCAGCATCCATTTAAAGTGACAGGAGACAACATTTGTCCAGTATGGTTACTAACTATTTTTCCTCCACTACCGATGTTCTCCCTCAACCGTCATTCCCCTTTGATTACTGGGCATCCAAAATAGACACCTGGCCTGAATTGGTCGAATATGCATTGCAGGAGCTTGCTTGCCCAGCAGCTAGTGTGCTATCAGAAAGATTATTCAGTGCTGCTGGTTCAATACTGACTGAAAAAAGGACTCGTCTGGCGACACAAAATGTGGATGATCTAACCTTCATTAAAATGAACCACTCATGGATTTCTAATTATTTTGCCCCACCTTTCCCGGCTGACACCTAGCTTTCCTGAAAAAAGGTCTTGCTTTGGGACTGGTGTTACTGACTGTTCCAATCTCTTAATTTGCAGCTGCTGTTTGTACAGCATACGACATGTTTACACCTCCCCAAAAGGCCTAACTCCCCCCACGGGGCCGTGGTCTCGCCACTTGGCGCAAGCACCCGTCAGAGTGCCGTTTGTCTGAAGAGGTGGGTGTGCCCACTTTTGGTCGACGGCACTGCCACTGGGTCCCTCATAGTACAATGAAGTGTCTCTGGCGATGGTGGCGCGCACCCAACGTCAGCACACCGTTGTAACATGAGGGGCCCTGGGCCTGTACCGCCGGCCAAGAGAGAGTGTCCCCCCCAGCTCAAACAGTGCTCTACCACTTGCAAAATTATCTCTCGCTGCTCCACCACTGTTTAGTCTATGCGCTGAAATCCTGCAATGCCTGGCACTGACAATAACAATTTGTTGACATGTATGAACCTATTTAAAATAGGCAGGGGCCCTGTCCTACATTTACACCAGTAAATACTTTGCACCAAATTACAATGTCTGAAAGTCAGCATAGGAGCACACCCCTGTACCTAAGCATGGCACCCTTTTTTTTTGTTTTGTTTTGGGTTTTTTTGCGAGACATTAACATCTGTTTTGTTTTTTGGAGTACTTACTGTCTGCAGTCCCTCCTTCCAATTGTCCTCCGCCGAGCATACCAATGCTGCCTGTGTACCCCTGCCACATAATGGAAGCTGCATAGAGCCTATTTTGTTATTTTAGGCCTACTAAGTCTGTCTGCGGTCCCTCCATCCAATTGTCCTCCACTGAGCACACCAATGCTGCCTGTGTACCCCTGCCACATAATGGAAGCTGCATAGAGCCTATTTTGTTATTTTAGGCCTACTAAGTCTGTCTGCGGTCCCTCTGTCCAATTGTCCTCCACTGAGCACACCAATGCTGCCTGTGTACCCCTGCCACATAATGGAAGCTGCATAGAGCCTATTTTGTTATTTTAGGCCTACTAAGTCTGTCTGCGGTCCCTCCTTCCAATTGTCCTCCACTGAGCACACTAATGCTGCCTGTGTACCCCTGCCACATAATGGAAGCTGCATAGTGCCTATTTTGTTATTTTAGGCCTACTAAGTCTGTCTGCAGTCCCTCCATCCAATTGTCCTCCACTGAGCACACCAATGCTGCCTGTGTACCCCTGCCACATAATGGAAGCTGCATAGAGCCTATTTTGTTATTTTAGGCCTACTAAGTCTGTCTGCGGTCCCTCTGTCCAATTGTCCTCCACTGAGCACACCAATGCTGCCTGTGTACCCCTGCCACATAATGGAAGCTGCATAGAGCCTATTTTGTTATTTTAGGCCTACTAAGTCTGTCTGCGGTCCCTCCTTCCAATTGTCCTCCACTGAGCACACTAATGCTGCCTGTGTACCCCTGCCACATAATGGAAGCTGCATAGTGCCTATTTTGTTATTTTAGGCCTACTAAGTCTGTCTGCGGTCCCTCTTTCCAATTGTCCTACGCTGACCACACCAATGCTGCCTGTGTACCCCTGCCACATAATGGAAGCTGCATAGAGCCTATTTTGTTATTTTAGGCCTACTAAGTCTGTCTGCGGTCCCTCCTTCCAATTGTCCTCCACTGAGTGCACCAATGCTGCCTGTGTACCCCTGCCACATAATGGAAGCTGCATAGAGCCTATTTTGTTATTTTATGCCTAGGAAGTCTCTCTGCGGTCCCTCCTTGAAACCGTCCTCCGCTGACCACAACAATGCTGCCTGTGTACCCCTGTAGCCTACTTTAAACTACTAACTACTACTAACGGTGTCTGCCGCTCCCTGGTGTTGTCCTCCACTGTACAGAGCTGAGCTTCAATCTTCAGGCTCTCATTAAGTAGTTGCTGTTAAGATAACAGTGCAGTTGGCCTACTATTTCGGTTGGGGCCTACTAACGGTGTCTGCCGCTCCCTGGTGTTGTCCTCCACTGTACACAGCTGAGCTTCAATCTTCAGGCTCTCATTAAGTAGTTGTTGTTAAGATAACAGTGCAGTTGGCCTACTATTTTGGTTGGGGACTACTAACGGTGTCTGCCGCTCCCTTGTGTTGTCCTTCACTGTACAAAGCTGAGCTTCAATCTTCAGGCTCTCATTAAGTAGTTGTTGTTAAGATAACATGCAGTTGGCCTACTATTTCGGTTGAGGCCTACTAACGGTGTCTGCTGCTCCCTGGTGTTGTCCTCCACCAAAGCTGAGCTTCAATCTTCAGGCTCTCATTAAGTAGTTGTTAAGATAACAGTGCAGTTGGCCTGCGATTTTGTTTGGGGCCTACTAACGGTGTCTGCCGCTCCAAGGTGTTCTCCAGGTTTACTTGCCTGAGCTTCAATCTTCAGGTTCTTATTAAATAGTTGTTGTTAATATAACACTGCTGTTGGCCTACTAGTGTGGTTGGGGCCTACTAACGGTGTCTGCCGCTCCCTGGTGTTGTCCTCCACTGTACAAAGCTGAGCTTCAGTCTTCAGGCTTTCGGGCTATAGTATCAGATATTTAACTGCATTTGGCCTACTTGTATGGTTGGGCCCTACTTACGGTGTCTGCCGTTCCTGGGTTTTCTCCTGTTTGGTTTTCTTGAGCTTCAAACTTCAGGCTCTTATTAAGTAGTTTTTGTTAAGATAACAGTGCAGTTGGCCTACTATTTCGGTTGGGGCCTACTAACGGTGTCTGCCGCTCCCTGGTGTTGTCCTCCACTGTACAAAGCTGAGCTTCAATCTTCAGGCTCTCATTAAGTAGTTGTTGTTAATATGTGTGGTTGGGGCCTACTAACGGTGTCTGCCGCTCCCTGGTGTTGTCCTCCACTGTACAAAGCTGAGCTTCAATCTTCAGGCTCTCATTAAGTAGTTGTTGTTCATATGTGTGGTTGGGGCCTACTAACGGTGTCTGCCGCTCCCTGGTGTTGTCCTCCACTGTACAAAGCTGAGCATCAATCTTCAGGCTCTCAATAAGTAGTTGTTGTTAATATGTGTGGTTGGGGGCCTACTAACGGTGTCTGCCGCTCCCTTGTGTTGTCCTTCACTGTACAAAGCTGAGCTTCAGTCTTCAGGCTTTCGGCCTATAGTATCAGATATTAAACTGCATTTGCCCTACGAGTTTGGTTGGGGCCTACTAACGGTGTCTGCCGCTCCCTGGTGTTGTCCTCCACTGCACAAAGCTGAGCTTCAATCTTCAGGCTCTCATTAAGTAGTTGTTGTTAATATAACACTGCTGTTGGCCTACTAGTGTGGTTGGGGCCTACTAACGGTGTCTGCCGCTCCCTGGTGTTGTCCTCCACTGTACAAAGCTGAGCTTCAGTCTTCAGGCTTTCGGGCTATAGTATCAGATATTTAACTGCATTTGGCCTACTTGTCTGGTTGGGCCCTACTTACGGTGTCTGCCGCTCCTGGGTTTTCTCCTGTTTGGTTTTCTTGAGCTTCAATCTTCAGGCTCTCATTAAGTAGTTGTTGTTAATATGTGTGGTTGGGGCCTACTAATGGTGTCTGCCGCTCCCTTTTGTTGTCCTTCACTGTACAAAGCTGAGCTTCAGTCTTCAGGCTTTCGGCCTATAGTATCAGATATTAAACTGCATTTGGCCTACTATTTCGGTTGGGGCCTACTAACGGTGTCTGCCGCTCCCTGGTGTTGTCCTCCACTGTACAAAGCTGAGCTTCAATCTTCAGGCTCTCATTAAGTAGTTGTTGTTAATATGTGTGGTTGGGGCCTACTAACGGTGTCTGCCGCTCCATGATGTTGTCCTCCACTGTACAAAGCTGAGCTTCAATCTTCAGGCTCTCATTAAGTAGTTGTTGTTCATATGTGTGGTTGGGGCCTACTAACGGTGTCTGCCGCTCCCTGGTGTTGTCCTCCACTGTACAAAGCTGAGCTTCAATCTTCAGGCTCTCATTAAGTAGTTGTTGTTAATATGTGTGGTTGGGGCCTACTAACGGTGTCTGCCGCTCCCTTGTGTTGTCCTTCACTGTACAAAGCTGTGCTTCAGTCTTCAGGCTTTCGGCCTATAGTATCAGATATTAAACTGCATTTGGCCTATGAGTTTGTTTGGGGCCTACTAACGGTGTCTGCCGCTCCCTTGTGTTGTCCTTCACTGTACAAAGCTGAGCTTCAATCTTCAGGCTCTCATTAAGTAGTTGTTGTTAAGATAACATGCAGTTGGCCTACTATTTCGGTTGAGGCCTACTAACGGTGTCTGCCTCTCCCTGGTGTTGTCCTCCACTGTACAAAGCTGAGCTTCAATCTTCAGGCTCTCATTAAGTAGTTGTTAAGATAACAGTGCAGTTGGCCTGCTATTTTGTTTGGGGCCTACTAACGGTGTCTGCCGCTCCCTTGTGTTGTCCTTCACTGTACAAAGCTGAGCTTCAATCTTCAGGCTCTCATTAAGTAGTTGTTGTTAAGATAACAGTGCAGTTGGCCTAATATTTCGGTTGGGGCCTACTAACGGTGTCTGCCGCTCCCTGGTGTTGTCCTCCACTGCACAAAGCTGAGCTTCAATCTTCAGGCTCTCATTAAGTAGTTGTTGTTAATATGTGTGGTTGGGGCCTACTAATGGTGTCTGCCGCTCCCTTGTGTTGTCCTTCACTGTACAAAGCTGAGCTTCAGTCTTCAGGCTTTCGGCATATAGTATCAGATATTAAACTGCATTTGGCCTATGAGTTTGTTTGGGGCCTACTAACGGTGTCTGCCGCTCCCTTGTGTTGTCCTTCACTGTACAAAGCTGAGCTTCAATCTTCAGGCTCTCATTAAGTAGTTGTTGTTAAGATAACATGCAGTTGGCCTACTATTTCGGTTGAGGCCTACTAACGGTGTCTGCCTCTCCCTGGTGTTGTCCTCCACTGTACAAAGCTGAGCTTCAATCTTCAGGCTCTCATTAAGTAGTTGTTAAGATAACAGTGCAGTTGGCCTGCTATTTTGTTTGGGGCCTACTAACGGTGTCTGCCGCTCCCTTGTGTTGTCCTTCACTGTACAAAGCTGAGCTTCAATCTTCAGGCTCTCATTAAGAAGTTGTTGTTAAGATAACAGTGCAGTTGGCCTACTATTTCGGTTGGGGCCTACTAACGGTGTCTGCCGCTCCCTGGTGTTTTCCTCCACAGTACAAAGCTGAGCTTCAATCTTCAGGCTCTCATTAAGTAGTTGTTGTTAAGATAACAGTGCAGTTGGCCTACTATTTTGTTTGGGGCCTACTAACAGTGTCTGCCGCTCCAAGGTGTTCTCCAGGTTTACTTGCCTGAGCTTCAATCTTCAGGCTCTTATTAAGTAGTTGTTGTTAATATAACACTGCTGTTGGCCTACTAGTGTGGTTGGGGCCTACTACTAACGGTGTCTGCCGCTCCCTGGTGTTGTCCTCCACTGTACAAAGCTGAGCTTCAGTCTTCAGGCTTTAGGGCTATAGTATCAGATATTTAACTGCATTTGGCCTACTTGTATGGTTGGGCCCTACTTATGGTGTCTGCCGTTCCTGGGTTTTCTCCTGTTTGGTTTTCTTGAGCTTCAATCTTCAGGCTCTTATTAAGTAGTTGTTGTTAAGATTACAGTGCAGTTGGCCTACTATTTCGGTTGGGGCCTACTAACGGTGTCTGCCGCTCCCTGGTGTTGTCCTCCACTGTACAAAGCTGAGCTTCAATCTTCAGGCTCTCATTAAGTAGTTGTTGTTAATATGTGTGGTTGGGGCCTACTAACAGTGTCTGCCGCTCCCTAGTGTAGTCCTCCACTGTACAAAGCTGAGCTTCAATCTTCAGGCTCTCATTAAGTAGTTGTTGTTCATATGTGTTGTTGGGGCCTACTAACGGTGTCTGCCGCTCCCTGGTGTTGTCCTCCACTGTACAAAGCTGAGCTTCAATCTTCAGGCTCTCATTAAGTAGTTGTTGTTAATATGTGTGGTTGGGGGCCTACTAACGGTGTCTGCCGCTCCCTTGTGTTGTCCTTCACTGTACAAAGCTGAGCTTCAGTCTTCAGGCTTTCGGCCTATAGTATCAGATATTAAACTGCGTTTGGCCTACGAGTTTGGTTGGGGCCTACTAACGCTGTCTGCCGCTCCCTGGTGTTGTCCTCCACTGTACAAAGCTGAGCTTCAGTCTTCAGGCTTTCGGGCTATAGTATCAGATATTTAACTGCATTTGGCCTACTTGTGTGGTTGGGCCCTACTTACGGTGTCTGCCGCTCCTGGGTTTTCTCCTGTTTGGTTTTCTTGAGCTTCAATCTTCAGGCTCTTATTAAGTAGTTGTTGTTAAGATAACAGTGCAGTTGGCCTACTATTTCGGATGGGGCCTACTAACGGTGTCTGCCGCTCCCTGGTGTTGTCCTCCACTGTACAAAGCTGAGCTTCAATCTTCAGGCTCTCATTAAGAAGTTGTTGTTAATATGTGTGGTTGGGGCCTACTAACGGTGTCTGCCGCTCCCTGGTGTTGTCCTCCACTGTACAAAGCTGAGCTTCAATCTTCAGGCTCTCATTAAGTAGTTGTTGTTCATATGTGTGGTTGGGGCCTACTAACGGTGTCTGCCGCTCCCTGGTGTTGTCCTCCACTGCACAAAGCTGAGCTTCAATCTTCAGGCTCTCATTAAGTAGTTGTTGTTAAGATAACAGTGCAGCTGGCCTAATATTTCGGTTGGGGCCTACTAACGGTGTCTGCCGCTCCCTGGTGTTGTCCTCCACTGCACAAAGCTGAGCTTCAATCTTCAGGCTCTCATTAAGTAGTTGTTGTTAATATGTGTGGTTGGGGCCTACTAATGGTGTCTGCCGCTCCCTTGTGTTGTCCTTCACTGTACAAAGCTGAGCTTCAGTCTTCAGGCTTTCGGCCTATAGTATCAGATATTAAACTGCATTTGGCCTACGAGTTTGGTTGGGGCCTACTAACGGTGTCTGCCGCTCCCTTGTGTTGTCCTTGACTGTACAAAGCTGAGCTTCAATCTTCAGGCTCTCATTAAGTAGTTGTTGTTAAGATAACATGTAGTTGGCCTACTGTTTCGGTTGAGGCCTACTAACGGTGTCTGCCTCTCCCTGGTGTTGTCCTCCACTGTACAAAGCTGAGCTTCAATCTTCAGGCTCTCATTAAGTAGTTGTTAAGATAACAGTGGAGTTGGCCTGCTATTTTGTTTGGGGCCTACTAACGGTGTCTGCCGCTCCCTTGTGTTGTCCTTCACTGTACAAAGCTGAGCTTCAATCTTCAGGCTCTCATTAAGAAGTTGTTGTTAAGATAACAGTGCAGTTGGCCTACTATTTCGGTTTGGGCCTACTAACGGTGTCTGCCGCTCCCTGGTGTTGTCCTCCACAGTACAAAGCTGAGCTTCAATCTTCAGGCTCTCATTAAGTAGTTGTTGTTAAGATAACAGTGCAGTTGGCCTACTATTTTGTTTGGGGCCTACTAACGGTGTCTGCCGCTCCCTTGTGTTGTCCTCCACTGTACAAAGCTGAGCTTCAATCTTCAGGCTCTCATTAAGTAGTTGTTAAGATAACAGTGGAGTTGGCCTGCTATTTTGTTTGGGGCCTACTAACGGTGTCTGCCGCTCCCTTGTGTTGTCCTTCACTGTACAAAGCTGAGCTTCAATCTTCAGGCTCTCATTAAGAAGTTGTTGTTAAGATAACAGTGCAGTTGGCCTACTATTTCGGTTGAGGCCTACTAACGGTGTCTGCCTCTCCCTGGTGTTGTCCTCCACTGTACAAAGCTGAGCTTCAATCTTCAGGCTCTCATTAAGTAGTTGTTAAGATAACAGTGGAGTTGGCCTGCTATTTTGTTTGGGGCCTACTAACGGTGTCTGCCGCTCCCTTGTGTTGTCCTTCACTGTACAAAGCTGAGCTTCAATCTTCAGGCTCTCATTAAGAAGTTGTTGTTAAGATAACAGTGCAGTTGGCCTACTATTTCGGTTGGGGCCTACTAACAGTGTCTGCCGCTCCAAGGTGTTCTCCAGGTTTACTTGCCTGAGCTTCAATCTTCAGGCTCTTATTAAGTAGTTGTTGTTAATATAACACTGCTGTTGGCCTACTAATGTGGTTGGGGCCTACTATCGGTGTGTGCCGCTCCCTGGTGTTGTCCTCCACTGTACAAAGCTGAGCTTCAGTCTTCAGGCTTTCGGGCTATAGTATCAGATATTTAACTGCATTTGGCCTACTTGTCTGGTTGGGCCCTACTTACGGTGTCTGCCGCTCCTGGGTTTTCTCCTGTTTGGTTTTCTTGAGCTTCAATCTTCAGGCTCTTATTAAGTAGTTGTTGTTAAGATAACAGTGCAGCTGGCCTACTATTTCGGTTGGGGCCTACTAACAGTGTCTGCCGCTCCCTGGTGTTGTCCTCCACTGTACAAAGCTGAGCTTCAATCTTCAGGCTCTCATTAAGTAGTTGTTGTTAATATGTGTGGTTGGGGCCTACTAACGGTGTCTGCCGCTCCCTGGTGTTGTCCTCCACTGTACAAAGCTGAGCTTCAATCTTCAGGCTCTCATTAAGTAGTTGTTGTTCATATGTGTGGTTGGGGCCTACTAACGGTGTCTGCCGCTCCCTGGTGTTGTCCTCCACTGTACAAAGCTGAGCTTCAATCTTCAGGCTCTCATTAAGTAGTTGTTGTTAATATGTGTGGTTGGGGCCTTCTAACGGTGTCTGCCGCTCCCTTGTGTTGTCCTTCCTGTACAAAGCTGAGCTTCAGTCTTCAGGCTTTCGGCCTATAGTATCAGATATTAAACTGCATTTGGCCTACGAGTTTGGTTGGGGCCTACTAACGGTGTCTGCCGCTCCCTGGTGTTGTCCTCCACTGCACAAAGCTGAGCTTCAATCTTCAGGCTCTCATTAAGTAGTTGTTGTTAAGATAACAGTGCAGTTGGCCTAATATTTCGGTTGGGGCCTACTAATGGTGTCTGCTGCTCCCTGGTGTTGTCCTCCACTGCACAAAGCTGAGCTTCAATCTTCAGGCTCTCATTAAGTAGTTGTTGTTAATATGTGTGGTTGGGGCCTACTAATGGTGTCTGCTGCTCCCTTGTGTTGTCCTTCACTGTACAAAGCTGAGGTTCAGTCTTCAGGCTTTCGGCCTATAGTATCAGATATTAAACTGCATTTGGCCTACGAGTTTGGTTGGGGTCTACTAACGGTGTCTGCCGCTCCCTGGTGTTGTCCTCCACTGTACAAAGCTGAGCTTCAATCTTCAGGCTCTCATTAAGTAGTTGTTGGTAAGATAACAGTGCAGTTAGCCTACTATTTTGGTTGGGGCCTACTAACGGTGTCTGCCGCTCCAAGGTGTTCTCCAGGTTTACTTGCCTGAGCTTCAATCTTCAGGCTCTCATTAAGTAGTTGTTGTTAATATAACACTGCTGTTGGCCTACTAGTGTGGTTGGGGCCTACTAACGGTGTCTGCCGCTCCCTGGTGTTGTCCTCCACTGTACAAAGCTGAGCTTCAGTCTTCAGGCTTTCGGCATATAGTATCAGATATTTAACTGCATTTGGCCTACTTGACTGGTTGGGCCCTACTAACGGTGTCTGCCGCTCCAGGGTTTTCTCCTGTTTGGTTTTCTTGAGCTTCAATCTTCAGGCTCTCATTAAGTAGTTGTTGTTAATATAACACTGCAGTTGGCCTACTAGTGTGGTTGGGGCCTACTAACGGTGTCTGCCGCTGCTTTCTGTTCTCCACTGAACAGAGCTGAGGTTCAATCTTCAGGCTCTCATTAAGTTGTTGTTTATATAACACTGCAGTTGGCCTACTATTTTGGTTGGGCCTAGTAATGGTGTCTGCCGCACCTTGGTGTTGTCCTGTGTTATTTTCCAGAGCTTCAATCTTCAGGCTTTCGGGCTAGATTTGTAATATTAAACTGCATTGGGCCTACTAGTGTGGTTGTGCCCTTAAAACGGTGTCTGCCGCTCCTGGGTTTTCTACTCCACTGAACAAAGAAATGCCACCTGGTTAGTCCTGTTACCAATTTTGAACTGCATTTAGCCCACTTTATTATTTGGGCCTATATCTGTGTTTCCTCCTCATCCTGCCCATTGCCCAGCCAGTGCTAGATGAGTCTTGTGGTACATTGACCCTGACCACTACATTCCCCTTGCACGCTACACAGCCACAATCTGACCCTGCTGAAAGTCAGGTTCCCCTTCCCACATACTATACCACCTTACACAGGGACAAAGAGGAAGGTGCAGATGAAAGTGCAGGTTCCTTCATCAGGTGGGGGGGCATACTCGTTGGCAACGTCACAGGCACAGGGCCCCTCAGAGTATGCAGAAGTGTTGCTGCCGGTGGGAAGCGCCCCCGCCGTGCAAGCACACCGCCGTACTTTGAGGGGCCCTGTGCCAGTGCCAATGCGAACCAGTGGGCCCCCCCTGCTTGCTCAGGATCACAGCACTTGCAAACTTGAAATACTTACCTCTCACTGCTCCACCGCCGTGACATAGTCCACGTTTCCTGGGCCCACTAAAAACTTGAACCAGCCCTACCCCCCACAACTTTAGCCAAATGACCCCCAATTTCCAATGCCTAACTATTATTATAAAGTTAGTTAAGACTGACAAGCTTCCGAAACAAGAATGTATGTTTTTGCCATTAAAATGGGCACTGTAGGTGTTTTCCTGGCCCCCACTCACTGCTGACTATGCTTCCCCATTGACTTGCATTGGGTTTCGGGTTTCGGTCGATCCCCGACTTTTCGCGATAATCGGCCGATTGCACTCAACTCGACTTTTGAGATAGTCGGGTTTCGCAAAACCCGACTCGACCCCCAAAAAGTAAAAGTCGCTCAACCCTATCCCTTATCTCAATTACTCTTCTCTCATCTCATTCAGAGGTTCTCATAGATATACATACAAGGTTCACACAGCCTGCCTATTTTGCACTTTGGAATTAACACCACTCTATATAAAAAAAACTGCAGCAGTGTCCACTGACACTCTGAAAGCACTTTAAGGCCAAACAATGAAAACCACGGCCCTATACAAAATACAGCTTCATATAATGTACTGCCAATCCAAAATGACCAAAATAACAACACTGCACAGAGTCTATCCCAGCTCTGTACTTCACACTTACACAGATACACAACCAATTAGTATATTGACAAATATTACAGATAACAATTACTCTATTATTCAACTCTCATATGGACATAAACAGAAAAAAAACACAAAACTCACTGGTGATGTAGGCTCTTTGAACCGTGTTCGCAGCCTTTACCCAGAGATATGGAAAGATCCAAAAGAGATTGCAAATGCAAAAGTGTAAGAATAACATTTCTCACCTTGCTGCAGCTGGGGTTTTGCATGTCCAATCTCCCAGGAAGCTCCCACATACAGATTCCGAATAGGCTGGTTACCAAGGCCCCCGTTCGGGTGCCAAAATTGTAGTAAACTCAACCACTGGACAGATCACCTTCCCAAACAACTTTTGTTGCATTGTGACTTCCATTGAGGAGTTGAAAGCAAAGGTTTTTCCAAACATTCAACTCCACTTCAAAAAGTTTGGCTCGCTGTGTGAAAGGGCTATTCTAGCTCTCATCGAAAGGTCCTTCACGCGCTCATTCTTAAGAAGGAAGGCTGCCGGAAAGAAGCAGGGCGCCTCCGAGGGTGAGTATATACCTAATAGGAATATACTCACCCTCGGCTTCTTTCTGGCAGCCTTCCTTCTTAAGAATGAGCGCGTGAAGGACCTTTCGATGACGTCACGGCTTGTGATTGGTCGCGGCGGCCCACGTGACCGATCAGCGACCAATCAAAAGCCGTGACGTAATTCTCATGTCCTAAATTCCTAGAATGAGGAATTTAGGACCTGAAAATTACGTCACGGCTTTGTGATTGGTCGCTGAGCGGTCACGTGGGCCTCCGCGACCAATCACAAGCCGTGATGTCATCGAAAGGTCTTTCAAGCGCCATTCTTAGGAACGGAAGATGTCGGTTACCAGCGGCGATGTCCAGGCTGCGTCCGAGGGTGAGTATATCAATATTTTTTATTTTAATTCTTTATTTTACACTTAAATATGGATCCAGGGCCTGAAGGAGAGTTTCCTCTCCTTCAGACCCTGGGAACCATAGTATCCCATTGCACTGCATTGGGTTTCGTGTTTCGGCCGACCCCGACCCCAACTTTTTTATAGGATCGGCCGATTTCACTCGACCCGACTTTTGAGAAAGTCGGGTTTCGTGAAACCCGACCCGATCCTATAAAAATAAAAGTCGCTCAACCCTATTTGTCAGCACAAAATGACTGTTCCAAACTAGCACAGGAGTTTAGTACATCATTGATATGACCAAGCAATTCATTGGCCAGCATGGTGGCTTAGTGGTGTTCCAATGTAGGACTGCAGATTAGTACACCCTTGATATGGTCAAACAATTCATTAGCCAGCAGGGTGGCTTAGTGGTGTTCCAAAGTAGGACAGGAGATTAGTACACCCTTGATATGGAAAAACAATTAATTGGCCAGCACGATGTCTTAAGGTACCGTCACACTAAGCGACGCTGCAGCGATAGCGACAGCGATGCCGATCGCTGCAGCGTCGCTGTGTGGTCGCTGGAGAGCTGTCACACAGACCGCTCTCCAGCGACCAGCGATGCCGAGGTCCGCGGGTAACCAGGGTAAACATCGGGTTACTAAGCGCAGGGCCGCGCTTAGTAACCCGATGTTTACCCTGGTTACCAGCGTAAAATGTAAGTACATACTTACATGCGTCCCCCGGCGTCCGCTTCCTGTAATGACTGAGCGCCGGCAGTAGCAGGGCACAGCGGTGACGTCACCGCTGTGCTGTGCTTTCACTTTCAATTTGCGGCGCTCAGTCAGTGTGGGAAGCGGACGCCGGGGGAAGCATGTGAGTATGTAGTGTTTTTTTTTTTTTACATTTTACGCTGGTAACCAGAGTAAACATCGGGTTACTAAGCGCGGCCCTGCGCTTAGTAACCCGATGTTTACCCTGGTTACCAGTGTAAAATATCGCTGGTATGGTTGCTTTTGCTGTCAAACACGGCGATACACGGCGACCTAGCGACCAAATAATGTGCAGACCTTCTAGCAGCGACCAGCAATTTCACAGCGGGATTCTGATCGCTGCTGCGTGTCAAATACAGCGATATCGCTCCCTAGGACGCTGCAACGTCACAGATCGCTGGCGACGTTGCTTAGTGTGACGGTACCTTTAGTGGTTAGTACAGTTGTTTTGCAGCAATGGGGTTCTGGGTTCAAATACCTTACATTCTTCCAATGTTTGTATTGGTTTCCTTCCACATATCCAGAGTAAAGGGGAATTTAGATTGTGAGCCCCCTGTGGACACTCCTGCTGAACATAGTAACATAGTAACATAGTTAGTAAGGCTGAAAAAAGACATTTGTCCATCCAGTTCAGCCTATATTCCATCATATTAAATCCCCAGATCTACGTCCTTCTACAGAACGTAATAATTGTATGATACAATATTGTTCTGCTCCAGGAAGACATCCTGGCCTCTCTTGAACCCCTCGACTGAGTTCGCCACCACCACCTCCTCAGGCAAGCAATTCCAGATTCTCACTGCCCTAACAGTAAAGAATCCTCTTCTATGTTGGTGGAAAAACCTTCTCTCCTCCAGACGCCAAGAATCCCCCCTTGTGCCCATCACCTTCTTTGGTATAAACAGATCCTCAGCGAGATATTTGTATTGTCCCCTTATATACTTATACATGGTTATTAGATCGCCCCTCAGTCGTCTTTTTTCTAGACTAAATAATCCTAATTTCGCTAATCTATCTGGGTATTGTAGTTCTCCCATCCCCTTTATTAATTTTGTTGCCCTCCTTTGTACTCTCTCTAGTTCCATTATATCCTTCCTGAGCACCGGTGCCCAAAACTGGACACAGTACTCCATGTGCGGTCTAACTAGGGATTTGTACAGAGGCAGTATAATGCTCTCATCATGTGTATCCAGACCTCTTTTAATGCACCCCATGATCCTGTTTGCCTTGGCAGCTGCTGCCTGCCACTGGCTGCTCCAGGTAAGTTTATCATTAACTAGGATCCCCAAGTCCTTCTCCCTGTCAGATTTACCCAGTGGTTTCCCATTCAGTGTGTAATGGTGATATTGATTCCTTCTTCCCATGTGTATAACCTTACATTTATCATTGTTAAACCTCATCTGCCACCTTTCAGCCCAAGTTTCCAACTTATCCAGATCCATCTGTAGCAGAATACTATCTTCTCTTGTATTAACTGCTTTACATAGTTTTGTATCATCTGCAAATATCAATATTTTACTGTGTAAACCTTCTACCAGATCATTAATGAATATGTTGAAGAGAACAGGTCCTAATACCGACCCCTGCGGTACCCCACTGGTCACAGCGACCAAGTTAGAGACTATACCATTTATAAGCACCCTCTGCTTTCTATTACTAAGCCAGTTACTAACCCATTTACACACATTTTCCCCCAGACCAAGCATTCTCATTTTGTGTACCAACCTCTTGTGCAGCACGGTATCTAACGCTTTGGAAAAATCGAGATATACCACGTCAAATGACTCACCGTGGTCCAGCCTATAGCTTACCTCTTCATAAAAACTGATTAGATTGGTTTGACAGGAGCGATTTCTCATAAACCCATGCTGATATGGAGTTAAACAGTTATTCTCATTGAGATAATCCAGAATAACATCCTTCAGAAACCCTTCAAATATTTTACCAACAGTAGAGGTTAGACTTACTGGCCTATAATTTCGAGGTTCACTTTTAGAGCCCTTTTTGAATATTGGCACCACATATGCTATGCGCCAGTCCTGCGGAACAGACCCCGTCGCTATAGAGTCCCTAAAAGTAAGAAATAATGGTTTATCTATTACATTACTTAGTTCTCTTAGCACTCGTTGGTGTATGCCATGCGGACCCGGAGATTTATCTATTTTAATCTTATTTAGCCGGTTTCGCACCTCTTCTTGGGTTAGATTGGTGACCCTTAATATAGGGTTTTCATTGTTTCTTGGGATTTCACCTAGCATTTCATTTTCCACCGTGAATACCGTGGAGAAGAAGGTGTTTAATATGTTAGCCTTTTCCTCGTCATCTACAACTATTCTTTCCTCACTATTTTTTAAGGGGCCTACATTTTCAGTTTTTATTCTTTTACTATTGATATAGTTGAAGAACAGTTTGGCATTAGTTTTACTCTCCTTAGCAATGTGCTTCTCTGTTTCCTTTTTGGCAGCTTTAATTAGTTTTTTAGATAAAGTATTTTTCTCCCTATAGTTTTTTAGAGCTTCAATGGTGCCATCCTGCTTTAGTAGTGCAAATGCTTTCTTTTTACTGTTAATTGCCTGTCTTACTTCTTTGTTTAGCCACATTGGGTTTTTCCTATTTCTGGTCCTTTTATTCCCACAAGGTATAAACCGCTTACAGTGCCTATTTAGGATGTTCTTAAACATTTTCCATTTATTTTCTGTATTCTTATTTCTGAGGATATTGTCCCAGTCTACCAGATTAAGGGCATCTCTAAGCTGGTCAAACTTTGCCTTCCTAAAGTTCAGTGTTTTTGTGACTCCCTGACAAGTCCCCCTAGTGAAAGTCAGGTGAAACTGTACAATATTGTGGTCGCTATTTCCTAGATGCCCGACCACCTGCAGATTTGTTATTCTGTCAGGTCTATTAGATAGTATTAGGTCTAAAAGTGCTGCTCCTCTGGTTGGATTCTGCACCATTTGTGAAAGATAATTTTTCTTGGTTATTAGCAGAAACCTGTTGCCTTTATGGGTTTCACAGGTTTCTGTTTCCCAGTTAATATCCGGGTAGTTAAAGTCCCCCATAACCAGGACCTCATTATGAAGTCTTCTTAGGCCCTGTGTAATTAATAGAGCTATATAAGTGAGTAGCATAAATATATTACTCCAATGCACATCCATAAGTGCATCTTTCCATCTACAACAGACACTTAGGTAAATCTATTTTTAATGGCATGAAAAAAATCAAAATAACTAAAAGAAAAGTTCTTATTATTTTATTATCAAGTCTATTATCAATAGCATTTCTCCTTTTGTCTTCCAAATAATAATTAGCTCTTTCGGGACAAATGTCAAAATATTTAATGTGTAGTTCTATCAATTTGTTTACATTGTTTTCCAATTCCCTATCAAGCGGAAGTAGTTTAGTTAGCCTTGGGCAACATTCATGCTCTGCATTGAGGGGACTATTATTTTATTACTGTAGTAGCCATATGTTGTGTATGTGTGAATGGAAATTCATTAATTCCACCATGACAGATGTTAATATTGGAGTCCTAATATTTGGATGTAAGGACAACTGGTGATGTGAAGATATGACTGATGAAATATTTAAGAGAATACTGAACAAGTTTCCAGTTTAAAGCCTGCACTAATATGCAAATAAATATAGTCCTCAAGATATCTGGCTCACACAGAGCTATGTGAAGGAGGCTGTTTGAAGGCACAGAAAACCTCTGTGCCTGTGTACTATGAGGCTGTAGACAGTTATTGTGGTACTTTGCTATGGAAATATTTTCCTCTATATGCATTTCTTTATACTAGTACAATGTCCAACACAAAAAAATACATCCTTTAGTTCCTACATATAACTTTAAAGGGACTCTGTCGCCTGAATTTGGATGGAACAATTTTCAGCCATAGAGGCGGGGTTTTCGGCTGTTTGATTCACCCTTTTCTTACCCGCTGGCTGCATGCTGGCTGCAAAATTGGATTGAAGTTCATTCTCTGTCCTCCATAGTACACGCCTACACAAGGCAATCTCCCTGATTTTTAGGTCTGATTAGTTATATACACACACCTATATAGGGAACGCTGCTAGCAATACTACTTCCTACCTTTTGGCCTTATTAGCCACTTACATACACCTATGTTTAGGATGTGAGTACTAACTCTGATCATTATGCTATAATTTTTTGTATAAATTTATTTTTTTATATTAGGATTCCTGATGGGACCAATAATTATATATATTTATACTCTATAATTCAACATACGATGTAATAAGAATTATCTCCTAACTACCCCGCTATTAGTGTCATCTTTGTATTTTATTACCTTATTATTCATTCTTTTGATTTAATAAATTTTGTTAGATATTTAAGAAGCTCTCCGACCCTTTTTGATACTTTTGATTCATGGCAAGGGTTATATGTGGTTATTGTATACTGAGAAGCTATTTAAAAAATCCTTTATACTCCGTTATTTGGGGATTATTGATTTAAATGCTCCTGATGAGGCGTCAGATGTTCTCCTGAGGTATCTCCTTCCAGACCTGGATTTAAGCAACCATTAACTATTAGACAGTCTGTGGTACAATGTGGCATTGGTGCTAGGAACTAGATATGATGTCCCAGATGTGCTCGATTAGATTCAGGTCTGGGGTACAGGCCATTCCATAGCATCAGTGCCTTCATCATGCAGGAACTGCTGACAAACTTCAGCCACATGAGATCTAGCATTGTCATGCATCAGAAAGAATCTAGAGCACAATCCACCTGCATAACATCTCACAATGGGTCTGAAGATCTAATCCTGGTACTTTTGAACCAGATACCCTGTGCTGAACTCTGAACATGGACTTCTCTTTAAAGTCCTTTTTACAGGTCTGGAGTTTGGGGAAGAGAGAGATTTTCAAACTCCAAAGTTTGTGTCCACATTGATTTCTATGGAGCTCAGATTCAGGTTCTAATTTGGGTACATTTCGGATACCGAATTTGAATTTTGGACGTTTAGTCGAACCTGACAAACCTGAACTTCTATGGGTTCCCTCATGCCTAGTCAGATTGACTCCAAATTTATTCTGCAGCAGAACAATAACAGAAAAATTGTGAATTTCATT
The DNA here is from genome assembly GCF_051348905.1 of Ranitomeya variabilis. Classification (NCBI taxonomy): domain Eukaryota; kingdom Metazoa; phylum Chordata; class Amphibia; order Anura; family Dendrobatidae; genus Ranitomeya; species Ranitomeya variabilis. The sequence goes on from NC_135233.1 coordinate 905,234,674, forward strand.
AAGAATTATCTTCAACAAAAAAAACAAGAAACGCTGAAAGTGATGACATAGTCCTCACAAAGCCCTGATCTCAACATCATCAAGTCTGTCTGGGAGTAGATGAAGAGACAAAAGGATTTGTACAAACCTACATACACAGAAGATCTGTGGCTAGTTCGCCAAGATGTTTGGAACAACCTACCTGCCGAGTTCCTTCAAAAACTCGAAGAATTGATGATTTGACACAATGTCAAGATGGTGCAAAAGTTTTTCTGAACAGATTAGTATCTGTATCACCATTTTAATATAAAATTTGTATCCATATCAAATAATCAAACATGGAAAAAATCTGACAAGAATGGTTTAGATATATATATATGTACTAGATGGTGGCCTGATTGTAATGCATCGGGTATTCTAGAATATGTATGTAGTTTATTTATGAAGATTTTAGAATAATGCAATGAATACACAGGATTCGGCCAGCTGGGCGCGACCAATTAGCGAAGCATGGTTCAAATCCCACGCCAATTTGCGGCCGGATTGAGTCTGTCGCTGATTGGTCGCACCCGGCCAGCCGCGATCAATCAGTGAAACCAGGGCCAGCTCCAGGTTTTTGAGGGCCCCGGGTGAAAGAGTCTCACAGCCCACATAGCATATACCACGGCCCACGTAGTATATAGCACAGCCACATAGTATATAGCACAGCTATGTAGTATGTAACACAGCCACGTAGTATATAGCACAGCCATGTAGTATATAGTGTTGTGAATTCCGCTCTTGGGCTCCCTCCGGTGGTTGTAAGTGGCACTTTTGTGAGTTCTGCTCTTGGGCTCCCTCCATTGGATTTAAGTGGAACTGCTGCTCCCTGGATTTAGCAGTCAGCAGCTGCTTCCACTGATCATCTATTCTGGCTTGGCTATTTATCCTGGCTTTATCCTTCAGCTAGTGCCAGTTGTCAATGGTTCCTGCTGGGATTCACATCTCTCTTGGATTTCCCTGATGTTCTGACCAGTTCAGCAAAGTTAAGTCCTTGCTTTGTTCTTTGCAGTCCACATTTTGTGGACTTTATCGTTCAGCACTTTCTATGTTTTTTTCTTGTCCAGCTTGTCAGTAATGATTTGTTCAGTTAAGCTGGAAGCTCTGGGAAGCAGATTTACCCTCCACACCTTTAGTCAGGTGTGGAGATTTTTGTAAACTCTGTGGTGGATTTTTCTAGTTTTTAATACTGACCGCACAGTATTCTGTCCTATTCTATCTATCTAGCTAGAGTGGCCTCCTTTGCTTCATCCTGGTTTCATTCTGCGTATGTCATTTCCCTCTCCACTCACAGTCAATATTTGTGGGGGGCTGTCTTCCTTTGGGGATTTTCTCTGAGGCAAGATAGCTTTCCTGTTTCTATCTTTACGGGTAGTTAGTCCTCCCACTGTGACGAGGTGTCTAGGGAGTGACAGGAACATCCCACGGCTACTTCTAGTGTTGTGTTAAGCTCAGGAACCGCGGTCAGTACAGGTACCACCTCCTCCAGAGCACGTCTCCCTCTTAATCTCTGGGTGGTTCAGGATTTTGGCGCTGGCATGGATGTTCAGGGTTTGTTTTCTCATGTGGATCAACTTGCTGCAAGAGTACAGAGTATCCAAAATTATGTCTTCCAGACTCCGGCTTTAGAGCCTAAAATTCCTACTCCTGATTTGTTTTTTGGGACAGATCTAAGTTTTTGAACTTTAAAAATAACTGCAAATTGTTTTTTGCTTTGAAACCCCGTTCCTCTGGTGATCCCATTCAGCAGGTTAAGATTGTCATCTCTCTGCTGCGTGGTGACCCTCAGGACTGGGCATTGTCCCTTGAATCAGGGAATCCGGCATTGCTTAATGTAGACGCATTTTTTCAAGCGCTCGGATTATTGTATGACGAACCTAATTCTGTGGATCATGCAGAAAAAACCTTGTTGGCCCTATGTCAGGGTCAGGAAGCGGCAGAATTATACTGCCAGAAATTTAGAAAATGGTCTGTGCTCACTAAATGGAATTAGGATGCTCTGGCAGCAATTTTCAGAAAGGGTCTTTCTGAAGCCCTTAAAGATGTTATGGTGGGGTTCCCCACGCCTGCTGGTTTGAGCGAATCTATGTCTCTAGCCATTCAGTTTGATCGGCGCCTGCGCGAGCGCAAAGTTGTGCACCATATGGCAGTGTCCTCTGAGCGGAGTCCTGAGCCTATGCAATGTGATAGGATTTTTACTAGAGCAGAACGGCAGGGATTCAGACATCAGAATAAGCTGTGTTTTTACTGTGGTGATTCTGCTCATGTTATTTCTGATTGCCCTAAGCGTACTAAGAGGGTCGCTAGGTCTGTTACCATCAGTACTGTACAGCCTAAATTTCTCTTATCTGTGACCCTGATTTGCTCATTATCGTCCTTTTCTGTCATGGCTAGTGTTGAGCGATACCGTCCGATACTTGAAAGTATCGGTATCGGAAAGTATCGGCCGATACCGGCAAAGTATCGGATCCAATCCGATACCGATACCCGATACCAATACAAGTCAATGGGACTCATGTATCGGACGGTATCCCTGATGGTTCCCAGGGTCTGAAGGAGAGGAAACTCTCCTTCAGGCCCTGGGAACCATATAAATGTGTAAAAGAAAGAATTAAAATAAAAAATATCGCTATACTCACCTCTCCGACGCAGCCGGGACCTCAGCGAGGGAACCGGCAGCGTTGTTTGTTTAAAATTCGCGCTTTTACTTGGTTACGTGAATTCCCGGCTTGTGATTGGTCAGGGCGGCCATGTTGCCGGGACGCGGACCAATCACAGCAAGCCGTGACGAAATTACGTCACGGCTTGCTGTGATTGGTCCGCGTCCCGGCAACATGGCCGCCATTAACCAATCACAAGCCGTGACGTCACGGGAGGCTGGACTTGCGCACTTTTTAAAAAGCGCGCGTGTCCAGCCTCCCGTGACGTCACGGCTTGTGATTGGTTAATGGCGTCCATGTTGCCGGGACGCGGACCAATCACAGCAAGCCGTGACGTAATTTCGTCACGGCTTACTGTGATTGGTCCGCGTCCCGGCAACATGGCGCCGTGACCAATCATAAGCCGGGACGTCACTGGAGGCTGGACACGCGCGCTTTTTAAAAAGTGCGCAAGTCCAGCCTCCCGTGACATCACGGCTTGTGATTGGTTAATGGCGTCCATGTTGCCGGGACGCGGACCAATCACAGCAAGCCGTGACGTAATTTCGTCACGGCTTACTGTGATTGGTCCGCGTCCCGGCAACATGGCGCCGTGACCAATCATAAGCCGGGACGTCACTGGAGGCTGGACACGCGCGCTTTTTAAAAAGTGCGCAAGTCCAGCCTCCCGTGACGTCACGGCTTGTGATTGGTTAATGGCGGCCATGTTGCCGGGACGCGGACCAATCACAGCAAGCCGTGACGTAATTTCGTCACGGCTTGCTGTGATTGGTCCGCGTCCCAGCAACATGGCCGCCCTGACCAATCACAAGCCGGGAATTCACGTAACCAAGTAAAAGCGCGAATTTTAAACAAACAACGCTGCCGGTTCCTTCGCTGAGGTCCAGGCTGCGTCGGAGAGGTGAGTATAGCGATATTTTTTATTTTAATTCTTTCTTTTACACATTTTTACATTAATGTTGTTTCGATACCGATACCCGATATCACAAAAATATCGGATCTCGGTATCGGAAATTCCGATACAGCAAGTATCGGCCGATACCCGATACTTGCAGCATCGGAATGCTCAACACTAGTCATGGCATTTGTGGATTCAGGCGCTGCCCTGAACTTAATGGACTTGGAATTCGCCAGGCGCTGTGGTTTTTCCTTGCAGCCTTTGCAGAGCCCTATTCCTTTGAGGGGCATTGATGCTACACCGTTGGCCCAGAATAAACCTCAGTATTGGACTCAGCTGACCATGTGCATGGCTCCAGCACATCAGGAAGATTGCTGTTTTCTGGTGTTGCACAACTTGCATGATGTTGTTGTACTGGGTTTTCCATGGTTACAGGAACATAATCCGGTGCTGGATTGGGAATCTATGTCTGTGACTAGTTGGGGTTGTCAAGGGGTACATTGTGACGTTCCTTTGATGTCAATTTCCTCTTCTCCCTCTTCTGAAGTCCCTGAGTTTTTGTCGGATTTCCAGGATGTATTTGATGAGCCCAAGTCCAGTTCCCTTCCTCCACATAGGGACTGTGATTGTGTTATTAACTTGATTCCTAGCTGTAAGTTCCCTAAGGGCTGACTTTTCAATCTGTCTGCGCCAGAGCATGCCGCCATGCGGAGTTATGTCAAGGAGTCTTTGGAGAAGGGGCATATTCAGCCGTCCTCGTCACCATTGGGAGCAGGATTCTTTTTTGTTGCCAAGAAGGATGGCTCCTTGAGACCCTGTATTGATTAACGCCTTCTTAATAAGATCACGGTCAAATTCCAATACCCTTTACCTTTGCTTTCTGATTTGTTTGCTCGGATTAAGGGGGCTAGTTGGTTTACTAAGATTGACCTTCGAGGGGCATATAATCTTGTTCGTATTAAACAGGGTGACAAATGGAAAACTGCATTTAATACGCCCAAAGGCCATTTTGAATACCTTGTGATGCCTTTCGGGCTTTCTAATGCTCCTTCTGTATTTCAGTCCTTCATGCATGATATTTTCTTGCAATTATCTTGATAAATTCATGATTGTGTATTTGGATGATATTTTGATTTTTTCCGATGATTGGGAGTCTCATGTGAAGCAGGTCAGGATGGTATTGCAGATCCTTTGTGATAATGCTTTATTTGTGAAGGGGTCTAAGTGCCTATTTGGAGTTCAGAAGGTCTCTTCTTTGGGTTTTATTTTTTCTCCCTCGTCTATAGAAATGGATCCTGTTAAGGTCCAAGCCATTCATGACTGGATTCAACCCACATCGGTGAAGAGCCTTCAGAAATTTTTGGGCTTTGCTAATTTTTATCGCCGTTTCATTGCCAACTTTTCCAGTGTGGTTAAGCCCCTGACCGATTTGACGAAGAAAGGCGCTGATGTGACGAATTGGTCCTCTGCGGCTGTTGAGGCCTTTCAGGAGCTTAAACGCCGATTTACTTCTGCCCCTGTGTTGCGTCAGCCGGATGTTTCTCTTCCTTTTCAGGTTGAGGTTGACGCTTCTGAGATTGGGGCAGGGGCCGTTTTGTCTCAGAGGAATTCTGATGGTTCTTTGATGAAACCGTGTGCCTTTTTTTCCAGAAAGTTTTCGCCTGCGGAGCGCAATTATGACGTTGGCAATCGGGAGTTGTTGGCTATGAAGTGGGCATTTGAGGAGTGGCGACATTGGCTTGATGGAGCCAAGCACCGCGTTGTGGTCTTGACCGATCATAAGAATCTGATTTACCTCGAGTCGGCCAAGCGGCTGAACCCTAGACAGGCTCGATGGTCCCTGTTTTTCTCCCGTTTTGATTTTGTGGTCTCGTATCTTCCGGGATCTAAGAATGCTAAGGCTGATGCCCTCTCTAGGAGTTTTTTGCCTGATTCCCCTAGAGTCCTTGAGCCGGTTGGCATTCTTAAAGAAGGGGTGATTCTTTCTGCCATCTCCCCTGATTTGCGGCGGGTGCTTCAGGAATTTCAGGCTGATAAACCTGACCGCTGTCCAGTGGGGAAGCTGTTTGTTCCTGATAGATGGACTAGTAAGGTAATTTCTGAGGTTCATTGTTCAGTGTTGGCTGGTCATCCTGGGATTTTTGGTACCAGAGATTTGGTTGTTAGGTCCTTTTGGTGGCCTTCCTTGTCGCGGGATGTGCGTTCTTTTGAGCAGTCCTGTGGGACGTGCCCGGGCCAAGCCTTGCTGTTCCCGCACTAGTGGGTTGCTTTTGCCTTTGCCGGTCCCTGAGAGGCCCTGGACGCATATTTCCATGGATTTTATTTTGGATCTTCCTGTTTCCCAGAAGATGTCTGTTATCTGGGTGGTTTGTGACCGGTTCTCTAAAATGGTCCATTTGGTACCTTTGCCTAAATTGCCTTCCTCCTCTGATTTGGTTCCATTGTTTTTTCAGCATGTGGTTTGTTTGCATGGCATTCCGGAGAATATTGTGTCTGACAGAAGGTCCCAGTTTGTTTCTAGGTTTTGGCGAGCCTTTTGTGCTAGGATGGGCATTGATTTGTCTTTTTCTTCGGCGTTCCATCCTCAGACAAATGGCCAAACTGAGCGAACTAATCAGACCTTGGAAACCTATTTGAGATTATTTGTGTCTGCTGATCAGGATGATTGGGTGGCTTTCTTGCCGTTGGCCGAGTTTGCCCTTAATAATCGGGCTAGTTCGGCTACTTTGGTTTCGCCTTTCTTTTGTAATTTTGGTTTTCATTCTCGTTTTTCTTCGGGGCAGGTTGAGCCTTCTGATTGTCCTGGTGTGGATTCTGTGGTGGACAGGTTGCAGCAGATTTGGACTCATGTGGTAGACAATTTGACGTTGTCTCAGGAAAAGGCTCAACGTTTTGCTAACCGCCGTCGGTGTGTTGGTCCCCGGCTTCGGGTGGGGGATTTAGTCTGGTTATCTTCTCGACATGCTCCTATGAAGGTTTCTTACCCTAAGTTCAAACCTCGGTTTATTGGTCCTTATAAGACTTCTGAGATTATCAATCCAGTCTCTTTTCGTTTGGCCCTTCCAGCCTCTTTTGCCATCCATAATGTTTTCCATAGATCTTTGTTGCGGAGATATGTGGTGCCCGTTGTTCCCTCTGTGGATCCTCCTGCCCCAGTGTTGGTTGATGGGGAGTTGGAATATGTGGTGGACAAAATTTTGGATTCTCGTTTTTCGAGGCGGAGGCTTCAGTATCTTGTCAAGTGGAAGGGTTATGGCCAGGAGGATAATTCTTGGGTTGTTGCCTCCGATGTCCATGCCGCCGATTTGGTTCGTGGCTTTCACTTGGCTCGTCCTGATCGGCCTGGGGGCTCTGGTGTGGGTTCGGTGACCCCTCCTCAAGGGGGGGTACTGTTGTGAATTCCGCTCTTGGGCTTCCTCCGGTGGTTGTAAGTGGCACTTTTGTGAGTTCTGCTCTTGGGCTCCCTCCGGTGGATTTAGCAGTCAGCAGCTGCTTCCACTGATCGTCTATTCTGGCTCTGCTATTTATCCTGGCTTTATCCTTCAGCTAGTGCCAGTTGTCAATGGTTCCTGCTTGGATTCACATCTCTCTTGGATTTCCCTGATGTTCTGACCAGTTCAGCAAAGTTAAGTCCTTGCTTTGTTCTTTGCAGTCCACATTTTGTGGACTTTATCGTTCAGCACTTTCTATGTTTTTTTCTTGTCCAGCTTGTCAGTAATGATTTGTTCAGTTAAACTGGAAGCTCTGGGAAGCAGATTTACCCTCCACACCTTTAGTCAGGTGTGGAGATTTTTGTAAACTCTGTGGTGGATTTTTCTAGTTTTTAATACTGACCGCACAGTATTCTGTCCTATTCTATCTATCTAGCTAGAGTGGCCTCCTTTGCTTCATCCTGGTTTCATTCTGCGTATGTCATTTCCCTCTCCACTCACAGTCAATATTTGTGGGGGGCTGTCTTCCTTTGGGGATTTTCTCTGAGGCAAGATAGCTTTCCTGTTTGTATCTTTAGGGTTAGTTAGTCCTCCGGCTGTGATGAGGTGTCTAGGGAGTGACAGGAACATCCCACGGCTACTTCTAGTGTTGTGTTAAGATCAGGAACTGCGGTCAGTACAGGTACCACCTCCTCCAGAGCTCGTCCCATGTTGCTCCTAAACCACCAGTTCATAACAATATAGCACAGCCACGTAGTATATAGCACAGCAACATAGCATATAGCACAGCCACGTAGTATATAGCACAGCCACGTAGTATATAGCACAGCCAAGTAGTATATAGCACAGCCATGTAGTATATAGCACAGCCCATGCGGTATATAACACATCCCAAATAGTGTATAGCACAGCCACATAGTATAAAGCACAGCGATCTAGTATATAACACAGCCCATGTAGTATATGCGTAGCACAGCCCACGTAGTATATTGCACAGCCCATGTAGTACATAACACAGCCAACATAGTATATAACACAGTCACGTAGTATATAACACAGCCCATGCAGTATATAACACAGCCCACGTAGTATATAACACAGCCATGTAGTATATAACACAGCCAACGTAGTATATAACACAGCCAGCGTAGTATATAACACAGCCCACGTAGTATATAACACAGTCACGTAGTATATAACACAGCCCATGCAGTATATAGCACAGCCCACGTAGTATATAACACAGCCAACATAGTATATAACACAGCCAGCGTAGTATATAACACAGCCCATGTAGTATACAACACAGTCACGTAGTATATAGCACAGCCCATGCAGTATATAGCACAGCCCATGCAGTATATAGCGAAGCCACAGCCAGCCGGGCGCGACCAATCAGCAAAGCGTGGTTGAAATCCCACACCAGTTCACGGCCAGACTGCGTTTTGCTGATTGGTCACAGTTGGCCGGGTACGACTAATCACCGAAGCCGTGTTTAAATCCCGCCGCAATATCACTTATTGGTCATGGCCGGCCACTTAGTATATAGCACAGCCACATAGTATATGGAAGCCACGTAGTATATAGCACAGCCACGTAGTATATAGCACAGTGATCTAGTATATAACACAGCCCACGCAGTAGATAGCACAGCCAGGTAGTATATAGCTCAGGCATCTAGTATATAACACAGTGATGTAGTATATAGCAGCCACATAGTGTATAACACAGCCCACATAGTATATAGCACAGCGACGTAATATATAGCCGCCACGTAGTATATAACACAGACAGCCACGAAGTATATAGCAGTCACGTAGTATATTGCAGCCAAGTAATATATAGCAGCCACATAGTATATAGCACAGCCATGTAGTATATAGCACAGCCACGTAGTATATAGCACAGCCCACGTAGTATATAGCACAGCGACATAATATATAGCAGCCACGTAGTATATAGCAGTCACATAGTATATAGCAGCCACGTAGTATATAGCAGCCACATAATATATAGCAACTGCGTAGTATATAGCACAGCCACATAGTATATAGCACAACCACATAGTATATAGCACAGCAATGTAGTATATAGCAGCCACGTAGTATATATCACAGCCCACATAGTATATAGCACAGCCACGTAGTATATAGCAGCCACATAGTACATAACAGACAGCCACGTAGTATATAGCAGTCACGTAGTATATAGCAGCCACATAATATATAGCAGCCATGTAGTATATAACACAGGCAACATAGTATATAACACAGCCCATGTAGTATACAACAGTGTGGGCACCATATCCCTGTGAAAAAAGAATTAAAATAAAAAATAGTTATATACTCACCCTCCGGCGTCCAGCAAAGCTGTCCCGATGCACGCGATGCTGCAGCCAGCTTCCGTTCTCAGTGATGCATTACAAAATTACCCAGATGACGTAGTGTGTTGTGATTTTGCTTTTTGCTCCCTCTAGTGGTCATTAGTGATTTGACTCTGGAGCGTCTGTCTTTTCCTTTATCCTCACCTGGGCCGTTACTTCAGGGGCGTTGCTATATAAGCTCCCTGGACCTTCAGTTCAATGCCTGGCATCGTTGAAATCAGAGCTAATCTGTTGTGCTCTTGTCCTCAGATCCTGGTTCCTGTTTTTCAAGCTAAGTCTGCTTCCTTGCTTTTTGCTTTTGTTTTGTTTGGTATTTTTTGTCCAGCTTGTTCCAATCTGTACTCTGACCTTTGCTGGAAGCTCTAGGGGGCTGGTGTTCTCCCCCCGGACCGTTAGACGGTTCGGGGGTTCTTGAATCTCCAGCGTGGATTTTTATAGGGTTTTTGTTGACCAGATAAGTTATCTTGCTTTATTCTGCTATTAGTAAGCTGGCCTCTCTTTGCTAAACCTGGTTCATTTCTGTGTTTGTCATTTCCTCTTACCTCACCGTTATTATTTGTGGGGGGCTTGTATCTTGCTTTGGGGTCCCTTTCTCTGGAGGCAAGAGAGGTCTTTGTTTTCTTCTCCTAGGGGTAGTTAGATTCTCCGGCTGGCGCGAGTCATCTAGCGTTCACCGTAGGCATGATCCCCGGCTACTTCTAGTGTTGGCGTTAGGAGTAGCTATTTGGTCAACCCAGTTACCACAGCCCTATGAGCTGGATTTTTGTATCTCGCAGACTTACACGTTCCTCTGAGACCCTGTCCACTGGGGTCATAACAGTATGCCAGGCCAGTATTAAATGTTTAATGCATTGCAGAAGTGGGATTATAAGAAAGAAAATTTTGAGTTTTTTTTTTCCCTCTCTCATTTTTTTTTTTTTTTTCTTTTCCCCTTTACCTCAGAGTGGCTTAAGCTTGCTGCAGACATGAATGTCCAGACCTTGATTACAAGTGTGGACCAGCTTGCCGCTCGTGTGCAGGGTATACAAGATTATGTTATCAGAAATCCTAGGTCTGAACCCAAGATTCCGATTCCTGAACTGTTTTCAGGAGACCGATTTAAGTTTAGGAATTTCAGGAATAATTGTAAATTGTTTTTGTCCCTGAAACCTTGTTCATCTGGAGACTCTGCTCAACAAGTAAAAATTGTTATTTCATTCTTACGGGGTGACCCTCAGGATTGGGCTTTTTCGCTGGCGCCAGGAGATCCGGCATTGGCTGATATTGATGAGTTTTTTCTGGCGCTCGGTTTACTTTATGAGGAACCCAATATTGAGATTCAGGCAGAGAAAGCCTTGCTGGCTATGTCTCAGGGCCAGGACGAGGCTGAGGTGTATTGCCAAAAATTTCGGAAATGGTCCGTGCTGACACATTGGAACGAGTGTGCACTGGCCGCTAATTTTAGAAATGGCCTTTCTGAGGCCATTAAGAATGTTATGGTGGGTTTTCCCATTCCCACAGGTCTGAATGATATCATGTCCCTGGCTATTCAAATTGACCGGCGGTTGCGGGAGCGCAAAACCGCAAATTCCCTCATGTTGTTGTCTGAACAGACACCTGATGTGATGCAATGTGATAGAATCCTGACTAGAAATGAGAGGAAAATTCATAGACGCCGGAATGGCTTGTGCTACTACTGTGGTGATTCTACACATGTTATCTCAGCATGCTCTAAACGTATATCTAAGGTTGTTAGTCCTGTCACCGTTGGTAATTTGCATCCTAAGTTTATTCTGTCTGTAACTTTGATTTGCTCACTGTCATCGTATCCTGTCATGGCGTTTGTAGATTCAGGTGCTGCCCTGAGTCTTATGGATCTTTCATTTGCTAAGCGCTGTGGTTTTATTCTTGAACCATTAGAAAATCCTATCCCTCTTAGGGGTATTGATGCTACGCCATTGGCAGAAAATAAGCCGCAGTATTGGACACAGGTTACCATGTGTATGACTCCTGAACACCGCGAGGTGATACGTTTTCTCGTTCTACATAAAATGCATGATTTGGTTGTTTTGGGGCTGCCATGGTTACAGACCCATAATCCAGTCCTTGACTGGAAGGCTATGTCAGTGTCTAGTTGGGGCTGTCTTGGTATTCATGAGGATTCCCTGCCTGTGTCTATTGCTTCTTCTACGCCTTCGGAAGTTCCGGAGTATTTGTCTGATTATCAGGATGTCTTTAGCGAGTCCAGGTCCAGTGCATTGCCTCCTCATAGGGAATGTGACTGTGCAATAGATTTGATTCCAGGCAGTAAATTTCCTAAGGGAAGACTGTTTAATCTGTCGATACCTGAACATACCGCTATGCGTTCATATATCAAGGAGTCTCTGGAGAAAGGACACATTCGTCCATCTTCTTCCCCTCTTGGTGCGGGATTCTTTTTTGTGGCTAAAAAGGACGGATCTTTGAGGCCTTGTATTGACTATCGGCTTTTAAATAAGATCACTGTCAAATTTCAGTATCCTTTGCCGCTGTTGTCTGACTTGTTTGCCCGGATTAAGGGTGCCAAGTGGTTTACCAAGATAGACCTTCGTGGTGCGTACAACCTTGTGCGCATTAAGCAAGGGGATGAATGGAAAACCGCATTCAATACGCCCGAAGGTCATTTTGAGTACTTGGTGATGCCTTTTGGGCTCTCTAATGCCCCTTCAGTTTTTCAGTCCTTTATGCATGACATTTTCCGGAACTATCTGGATAAATTTTTGATCGTTTATCTGGATGATATTCTGGTTTTTTCTGATAATTGGGACTCGCATGTGGAGCAGGTCAGGATGGTCTTTAAAATTTTGCGTGAAAATTCTTTGTTTGTCAAGGGCTCAAAGTGTCTTTTTGGTGTACAGAAGGTTCCCTTTTTGGGGTTCATTTTTTCCCCTTCTGCTGTGGAGATGGACCCAGTCAAGGTCCGAGCTATTCTTGATTGGACTCAGCCCTCGTCAGTTAAGAGTCTTCAGAAGTTCTTGGGTTTCGCTAACTTCTACCGTCGTTTTATCGCTAACTTTTCTAGCATTGTGAAACCTTTGACGGATATGACCAAGAAGGGCTCCGATGTGGTTAATTGGGCTCCTGCCGCCGTGGAGGCCTTCCAGTAGTTGAAACGTCGGTTTACTTCGGCGCCTGTTTTGTGCCAGCCTGATGTCTCGCTTCCCTTTCAAGTTGAGGTGGATGCTTCAGAGATTGGAGCAGGGGCCGTTTTGTCGCAGAGAGGCCCTGGTTGCTCTGTTATGAGACCTTGCGCCTTTTTCTCTAGGAAGTTTTCGCCTGCGGAGCGAAATTATGATGTGGGCAATCGGGAGTTGTTGGCCATGAAATGGGCATTTGAGGAGTGGCGTCATTGGCTCGAGGGTGCTAAGCATCGTGTGGTGGTCTTAACTGATCACAAAAATCTGATGTATCTCGAGTCTGCTAAACGCCTGAATCCTAGACAGGCCCGCTGGTCATTGTTTTTCTCCCGTTTTGACTTTGTTGTCTCGTATTTACCAGGTTCAAAGAATGTGAAGGCCGATGCTCTTTCCAGGAGCTTTGTGCCTGATGCTCCTGGAGTCGCTGAACCTGTTGGTATTCTTAAGGATGGTATTATCTTGTCAGCTATTTCTCCAGATCTGCGACGTGTGTTGCAGAGTAGGGTTGAGCGACTTTCATTTTTTTAAGATCGAGTAGGGTTTTGGGAAACCCGATTTTGTCCAGAGTCGAGTCGAGTGCAGTCGGCCGATTGTCGCTAAAAGTCGGGGATCGACCGAAACACGAAACCCAATGCAAGTCAATGGGGAAGCATAGTCGGCTGTGAGTGGAGGCCAGGAAAACACCTACAGTGCCCATTTTAATGCCAAAAACATCCATTCTTGTTTCTGAAGCTTGCCAATCGTAATTAACTTTATAATAATAGTTGGGCATAGGGAATTGGGGGTCATTTGGCAAAAGTTGTGGGGGGAGTAGGGCTGGCTCAAGTTTTTCGTGGGCCCAGGAAATGCGGACTACGTCACGGCGGTGGAGCAGGGAGAGGTAAGTATTTCAACGTTGCAAGTGCTGTGATCCTGAGCAAGCAGGGGGGGCCCACTCGTTCGCATTGGCACTGGCACAGGGCCCCTCAAAGTACGGCGGTGTGTTTGCATGGCGGGGGCGCCTCCCACCAGCAGCGACACTTTTGCGTACTCTGAGGGGCCCTGTGCCAGTGACATCGCCAACGAGTATGCCCCCCCCACCTGATGAAGGAACCTGCACTTTCATCTGCACCTTCCTCTTTGTCCCTGTGTAAGGTGGTATAACATGCGGGAAGGGGAACCTTACTTTCAGCAGGGTCAGATTCTGGCTGTGTAGAGTACAAGGGGAATGTAGTGGTCTAGGTCAATGAACCAGCAGACTCATTTAGCAGTGGCTGGGCAATGGGCAGGATGAGGAGGAAACAGATATAGGGCCAAAGAATAAAGTAGGCTAAATGCAGTTCAAAATTTGTAACAGGACTAAACAGGCGGCATTGCTTTGTTCAGTGGAGTAGCAAACCCAAGAGCAGCAGACACTGTTTCAAGGGCCTAACCACACTAGTAGGCCAAATGCAGTTTAATATCTGATAGTATAGGGCGAAAGCCAGAATGTGGAAGCTCAGCTTTCTTCAGTTGAGGACAACACCAGGGAGGGGCAGACACCTTTAGTAGGCCTGTCACCCAATTGCATTTTTATAATGGTAATTTGGAACAGAAGGTTGAAGCTCAGCTTTATTCAGTTGAGGACAACACCAGGCAGGGGCACACAGACAGACACCTTTAGTAGGCCGGAAAAGCCTATTGCATTTTTTATAATGGTAATTTGGAACAGAAGGTTGAAGCTCAGCTTTATTCAGTTGAGGACAACACCAGGCAGGGGCACACAGACAGACACCTTTAGTACGCCGGAAAAGCCTATTGCATTTTTTATAATGGTAATTTGGAACAGAAGGTTGAAGCTCAGCTTTATTCAGTTGAGGACAACACCAGGCAGGGGCACACAGACAGACACCTTTAGTAGGCCGGAAAAGCCAATTGCATTTTTTAAAATGGTAATTTTGAACAGAAGGTTGAAGCTCAGCTTTATTCAGTTGAGAACAACACCAGGCAGGGGCACACAGACAGACACCTTTAGTAGGCCGGAAAAGCCTATTGCATTTTTTAAAATGGTAATTTTGAACAGAAGGTTGAAGCTCAGCTTTATTCAGTTGAGGACAACACCAGGCAGGGGCACACAGACAGACACCTTTAGTAGGCCGGAAAAGCCTATTGCATTTTTTATAATGGTAATTTGGAACAGAAGGTTGAAGCTCAGCTTTATTCAGTTGAGGACAACACCAGGCAGGGGCACACAGACAGACACCTTTAGTAGGCCGGAAAAGCCTATTGCATTTTTTATAATGGTAATTTGGAACAGAAGGTTGAAGCTCAGCTTTATTCAGTTGAGGACAACACCAGGCAGGGGCACACAGACAGACACCTTTAGTAGGCCGGAAAAGCCTATTGCATTTTTTATAATGGTAATTTGGAACAGAAGGTTGAAGCTCAGCTTTATTCAGTTGAGGACAACACCAGGCAGGGGCACACAGACAGACACCTCTAGTAGGCCGGAAAAGCCTATTGCATTTTTTATAATGGTAATTTGGAACAGAAGGTTGAAGCTCAGCTTTATTCAGTTGAGGACAACACCAGGCAGGGGCACACAGACAGACACCTTTAGTAGGCCGGAAAAGCCTATTGCATTTTTTATAATGGTAATTTGGAACAGAAGGTTGAAGCTCAGCTTTATTCAGTTGAGGACAACACCAGGCAGGGGCACACAGACAGACACCTTTAGTAGGCCGGAAAAGCCTATTGCATTTTTTATAATGGTAATTTGGAACAGAAGGTTGAAGCTCAGCTTTATTCAGTTGATGACAACACCAGGCAGGGGCACACAGACAGACACCTTTAGTAGGCCGGAAAAGCCTATTGCATTTTTTATAATGGTAATTTGGAACAGAAGGTTGAAGCTCAGCTTTATTCAGTTGAGGACAACACCAGGCAGGGGCACACAGACAGACACCTTTAGTAGGCCGGAAAAGCCTATTGCATTTTTTATAATGGTAATTTGGAACAGAAGGTTGAAGCTCAGCTTTATTCAGTTGAGGACAACACCAGGCAGGGGCACACAGACAGACACCTTTAGTAGGCCGGAAAAGCCTATTGCATTTTTTATAATGGTAATTTGGAACAGAAGGTTGAAGCTCAGCTTTATTCAGTTGAGGACAACACCAGGCAGGGGCACACAGACAGACACCTTTAGTAGGCCGGAAAAGCCAATTGCATTTTTTAAAATGGTAATTTTGAACAGAAGGTTGAAGCTCAGCTTTATTCAGTTGAGGACAACACCAGGCAGGGGCACACAGACAGACACCTTTAGTAGGCCGGAAAAGCCTATTGCATTTTTTATAATGGTAATTTGGAACAGAAGGTTGAAGCTCAGCTTTATTCAGTTGAGGACAACACCAGGCAGGGGCACACAGACAGACACCTTTAGTAGGCCGGAAAAGCCTATTGCATTTTTTAAAATGGTAATTTTGAACAGAAGGTTGAAGCTCAGCTTTATTCAGTTGAGGACAACACCAGGCAGGGGCACACAGACAGACACCTTTAGTAGGCCGGAAAAGCCTATTGCATTTTTTATAATGGTAATTTGGAACAGAAGGTTGAAGCTCAGCTTTATTCAGTTGAGGACAACACCAGGCAGGGGCACACAGACAGACACCTTTAGTAGGCCGGAAAAGCCTATTGCATTTTTTATAATGGTAATTTGGAACAGAAGGTTGAAGCTCAGCTTTATTCAGTTGAGGACAACACCAGGCAGGGGCACACAGACAGACACCTTTAGTAGGCCGGAAAAGCCTATTGCATTTTTTATAATGGTAATTTGGAACAGAAGGTTGAAGCTCAGCTTTATTCAGTTGAGGACAACACCAGGCAGGGGCACACAGACAGACACCTCTAGTAGGCCGGAAAAGCCTATTGCATTTTTTATAATGGTAATTTGGAACAGAAGGTTGAAGCTCAGCTTTATTCAGTTGAGGACAACACCAGGCAGGGGCACACAGACAGACACCTTTAGTAGGCCGGAAAAGCCTATTGCATTTTTTATAATGGTAATTTGGAACAGAAGGTTGAAGCTCAGCTTTATTCAGTTGAGGACAACACCAGGCAGGGGCACACAGACAGACACCTTTAGTAGGCCGGAAAAGCCTATTGCATTTTTTATAATGGTAATTTGGAACAGAAGGTTGAAGCTCAGCTTTATTCAGTTGATGACAACACCAGGCAGGGGCACACAGACAGACACCTTTAGTAGGCCGGAAAAGCCTATTGCATTTTTTATAATGGTAATTTGGAACAGAAGGTTGAAGCTCAGCTTTATTCAGTTGAGGACAACACCAGGCAGGGGCACACAGACAGACACCTTTAGTAGGCCGGAAAAGCCTATTGCATTTTTTATAATGGTAATTTGGAACAGAAGGTTGAAGCTCAGCTTTATTCAGTTGAGGACAACACCAGGCAGGGGCACACAGACAGACACCTTAAGTAGGCCGGAAAAGCCTATTGCATTTTTTATAATGGTAATTTGGAACAGAAGGTTGAAGCTCAGCTTTATTCAGTTGAGGACAACACCAGGCAGGGGCACACAGACAGACACCTTTAGTAGGCCGGAAAAGCCAATTGCATTTTTTAAAATGGTAATTTTGAACAGAAGGTTGAAGCTCAGCTTTATTCAGTTGAGGACAACACCAGGCAGGGGCACACAGACAGACACCTTTAGTAGGCCGGAAAAGCCTATTGCATTTTTTATAATGGTAATTTGGAACAGAAGGTTGAAGCTCAGCTTTATTCAGTTGAGGACAACACCAGGCAGGGGCACACAGACAGACACCTTTAGTAGGCCGGAAAAGCCTATTGCATTTTTTATAATGGTAATTTGGAACAGAAGGTTGAAGCTCAGCTTTATTCAGTTGAGGACAACACCAGGCAGGGGCACACAGACAGACACCTTTAGTAGGCCGGAAAAGCCTATTGCATTTTTTATAATGGTAATTTGGAACAGAAGGTTGAAGCTCAGCTTTATTCAGTTGAGGACAACACCAGGCAGGGGCACACAGACAGACACCTTTAGTAGGCCGGAAAAGCCTATTGCATTTTTTATAATGGTAATTTGGAACAGAAGGTTGAAGCTCAGCTTTATTCAGTTGAGGACAACACCAGGCAGGGGCACACAGACAGACACCTTTAGTAGGCCGGAAAAGCCTATTGCATTTTTTAAAATGGTAATTTTGAACAGAAGGTTGAAGCTCAGCTTTATTCAGTTGAGGACAACACCAGGCAGGGGCACACAGACAGACACCTTTAGTAGGCCGGAAAAGCCTATTGCATTTTTTATAATGGTAATTTGGAACAGAAGGTTGAAGCTCAGCTTTATTCAGTTGAGGACAACACCAGGCAGGGGCACACAGACAGACACCTTTAGTAGGCCGGAAAAGCCTATTGCATTTTTTATAATGGTAATTTGGAACAGAAGGTTGAAGCTCAGCTTTATTCAGTTGAGGACAACTTGAATTAAGGACTGCAGACAGACTTTGCAGGCTGTCCCCTGTGTGGACCATGCATCCAATACATTAACCCATTGAGCCACAAAGGACACGTAACCTTCCGTGGCCAGGCCTACAGGTCCATGTGTCTGTTGTCAGGTATACCTTTGGACTGACAAATTGACAGAATGCAAGGACAATGCGGTCTTTAACATGCAGGTGAAGGGGTGGGATGGCTTTTCTCCCAAAAGAATTGTCAACTGGGTAGCTCATAGCGTGG
This sequence comes from Ranitomeya variabilis, assembly GCF_051348905.1. Taxonomy (NCBI): domain Eukaryota; kingdom Metazoa; phylum Chordata; class Amphibia; order Anura; family Dendrobatidae; genus Ranitomeya; species Ranitomeya variabilis. The sequence continues at coordinate 905,252,946 of NC_135233.1, forward strand.
TACATCGTAGTCCATCCTGGCTTTATTAATATTAAATTAAATCAAAAAATAGGCTCTAGCCACTTTATAATTGGTTCCAGGGGTACACGGGCAGCAGTGGTCAGGTGAGTGGAGGCCTAGTGGAAGGAGGGACCGCAGACAGGCTTCAAAGGCCTAACATAATAAAATTGGGCTGGCTGTAGGCACTTTATAATAGGTTCCAGGGGTACACGGGCAGCAGTGGTCAGGTGAGTGGAGGCCTAGTGGAAGGAGGGAGCGCAGACAGGCTTCGAAGGCCTAACATAATAAAATGGGCTGGCTGTAGGCACTTTATAATAGGTTCCAGGGGTACACGGGCAGCAGTGGTCTGGTCAGTGGAGGCCTAGTGGAAGGAGGGACCGCAGACAGGCTTCAGAGGCCTAACATAATAAAATGGGCTGGCTGTAGGCACTTTATAATAGGTTCCAGGGGTACACGGGCAGCAGTGGTCTGGTCAGTGGAGGCCTAGTGGAAGGAGGGACCGCAGACAGGCTTCAGAGGCCTAACATAATAAAATTGGGCTGGCTGTAGGCACTTTATAATAGGTTCCAGGGGTACATGGGCAGCAGTGGTCTGGTCAGTGGAGGCCTAGTGGAAGGAGGGACCGCAGACAGGCTTCAGAGGTCTAACATAATAAAATGGGCTGGCTGTAGGCACTTTATAATAGGTTCCAGGGGTACACGGGCAGCAGTGGTCTGGTCAGTGGAGGCCTAGTGGAAGGAGGGACCGCAGACAGGCTTCAGAGGCCTAACATAATAAAATGGGCTGGCTGTAGGCACTTTATAATAGGTTCCAGGGGTACACGGGCAGCAGTGGTCTGGTCAGTGGAGGCCTAGTGGAAGGAGGGACCGCAGACAGGCTTCAAAGGCCTAACATAATAAAATGGGCTGGCTGTAGGCACTTTATAATAGGTTCCAGGGGTACACGGGCAGCAGTGGTCTGGTCAGTGGAGGCCTAGTGGAAGGAGGGACCGCAGACAGGCTTCAGAGGCCTAACATAATAAAATGGGCTGGCTGTAGGCACTTTATAATAGGTTCCAGGGGTACACGGGCAGCAGTGGTCTGGTCAGTGGAGGCCTAGTGGAAGGAGGGACCGCAGACAGGCTTCAGAGGCCTAACATAATAAAATGGGCTGGCTGTAGGCACTTTATAATAGGTTCCAGGGGGACACGGGCAGCAGTGGTCTGGTCAGTGGAGGCCTAGTGGAAGGAGGGACCGCAGACAGGCTTCAAAGGCCTAACATAATAAAATGGGCTGGCTGTAGGCACTTTATAATAGGTTCCAGGGGTACACGGGCAGCAGTGGTCTGGTCAGTGGAGGCCTATTGGAAGGAGGGACCGCAGACAGGCTTCAGAGGCCTAACATAATAAAATTGGGCTGGCTGTAGGCACTTTATAATAGGTTCCAGGGGTACACGGGCAGCAGTGGTCAGGTGAGTGGAGGCCTAGTGGAAGGAGGGACCGCAGACAGGCTTCAAAGGCCTAACATAAAAAAATGGGCTGGCTGTAGGCACTTTATAATAGGTTCCAGGGGTACACGGGCAGCAGTGGTCTGGTCAGTGGAGGCCTAGTGGAAGGAGGGACCGCAGACAGGCTTCAGAGGCCTAACATAATAAAATGGGCTGGCTGTAGGCACTTTATAATAGGTTCCAGGGGTACACGGGCAGCAGTGGTCTGGTCAGTGGAGGCCTAGTGGAAGGAGGGACCGCAGACAGGCTTCAAAGGCCTAACATAATAAAATGGGCTGGCTGTAGGCACTTTATAATAGGTTCCAGGGGTACACGGGCAGCAGTGGTCTGGTCAGTGGAGGCCTAGTGGAAGGAGGGACCGCAGACAGGCTTCAGAGGCCTAACATAATAAAATTGGGCTGGCTGTAGGCACTTTATAATAGGTTCCAGGGGTACACGGGCAGCAGTGGTCAGGTGAGTGGAGGCCTAGTGGAAGGAGGGACCGCAGACAGGCTTCAAAGGCCTAACATAAAAAAATGGGCTGGCTGTAGGCACTTTATAATAGGTTCCAGGGGTACACGGGCAGCAGTGGTCTGGTCAGTGGAGGCCTAGTGGAAGGAGGGACCGCAGACAGGCTTCAGAGGCCTAACATAATAAAATGGGCTGGCTGTAGGCACTTTATAATAGGTTCCAGGGGTACACGGGCAGCAGTGGTCTGGTCAGTGGAGGCCTAGTGGAAGGAGGGACCGCAGACAGGCTTCAAAGGCCTAACATAATAAAATGGGCTGGCTGTAGGCACTTTATAATAGGTTCCAGGGGTACACGGGCAGCAGTGGTCTGGTCAGTGGAGGCCTAGTGGAAGGAGGGACCGCAGACAGGCTTCAGATGCCTAACATAATAAAATTGGGCTGGCTGTAGGCACTTTATAATAGGTTCCAGGGGTACACGGGCAGCAGTGGTCAGGTGAGTGGAGGCCTAGTGGAAGGAGGGACCGCAGACAGGCTTCAAAGGCCTAACATAAAAAAATGGGCTGGCTGTAGGCACTTTATAATAGGTTCCAGGGGTACACGGGCAGCAGTGGTCTGGTCAGTGGAGGCCTAGTGGAAGGAGGGACCGCAGACAGGCTTCAGAGGCCTAACATAATAAAATGGGCTGGCTGTAGGCACTTTATAATAGGTTCCAGGGGTACACGGGCAGCAGTGGTCTGGTCAGTGGAGGCCTAGTGGAAGGAGGGACCGCAGACAGGCTTCAGAGGCCTAACATAATAAAATGGGCTGGCTGTAGGCACTTTATAATAGGTTCCAGGGGTACACGGGCAGCAGTGGTCTGGTCAGTGGAGGCCTAGTGGAAGGAGGGACCGCAGACAGGCTTCAGAGGCCTAACATAATAAAATTGGGCTGGCTGTAGGCACTTTATAATAGGTTCCAGGGGTACACGGGCAGCAGTGGTCAGGTGAGTGGAGGCCTAGTGGAAGGAGGGACCGCAGACAGGCTTCAAAGGCCTAACATAAAAAAATGGGCTGGCTGTAGGCACTTTATAATAGGTTCCAGGGGTACACGGGCAGCAGTGGTCTGGTCAGTGGAGGCCTAGTGGAAGGAGGGACCGCAGACAGGCTTCAGAGGCCTAACATAATAAAATGGGCTGGCTGTAGGCACTTTATAATAGGTTCCAGGGGTACACGGGCAGCAGTGGTCTGGTCAGTGGAGGCCTAGTGGAAGGAGGGACCGCAGACAGGCTTCAGAGGCCTAACATAATAAAATGGGCTGGCTGTAGGCACTTTATAATAGGTTCCAGGGGTACACGGGCAGCAGTGGTCTGGTCAGTGGAGGCCTAGTGGAAGGAGGGACCGCAGACAGGCTTCAGAGGCCTAACATAATAAAATTGGGCTGGCTGTAGGCACTTTATAATAGGTTCCAGGGGTACACGGGCAGCAGTGGTCAGGTGAGTGGAGGCCTAGTGGAAGGAGGGACCGCAGACAGGCTTCAAAGGCCTAACATAAAAAAATGGGCTGGCTGTAGGCACTTTATAATAGGTTCCAGGGGTACACGGGCAGCAGTGGTCTGGTCAGTGGAGGCCTAGTGGAAGGAGGGACCGCAGACAGGCTTCAGAGGCCTAACATAATAAAATGGGCTGGCTGTAGGCACTTTATAATAGGTTCCAGGGGTACACGGGCAGCAGTGGTCTGGTCAGTGGAGGCCTAGTGGAAGGAGGGACCGCAGACAGGCTTCAGAGGCCTAACATAATAAAATGGGCTGGCTGTAGGCACTTTATAATAGGTTCCAGGGGTACACGGGCAGCAGTGGTCAGGTGAGTGGAGGCCTAGTGGAAGGAGGGAGCGCAGACAGGCTTCGAAGGCCTAACATAATAAAATGGGCTGGCTGTAGGCACTTTATAATAGGTTCCAGGGGTACACGGGCAGCAGTGGTCTGGTCAGTGGAGGCCTAGTGGAAGGAGGGACCGCAGACAGGCTTCAAAGGCCTAACATAATAAAATGGGCTGGCTGTAGGCACTTTATAATAGGTTCCAGGGGTACACGGGCAGCAGTGGTCTGGTCAGTGGAGGCCTAGTGGAAGGAGGGACCGCAGACAGGCTTCAGAGGCCTAACATAATAAAATGAGCTGGCTGTAGGCACTTTATAATAGGTTCCAGGGGTACACGGGCAGCAGTGGTCTGGTCAGTGGAGGCCTAGTGGAAGGAGGGACCGCAGACAGGCTTCAGAGGCCTAACATAATAAAATGGGCTGGCTGTAGGCACTTTATAATAGGTTCCAGGGGTACACGGGCAGCAGTGGTCTGGTCAGTGGAGGCCTAGTGGAAGGAGGGACCGCAGACAGGCTTCAAAGGCCTAACATAATAAAATGGGCTGGCTGTAGGCACTTTATAATAGGTTCCAGGGGTACACGGGAAGCAGTGGTCTGGTCAGTGGAGGCCTAGTGGAAGGAGGGACCGCAGACAGGCTTCAGAGGCCTAACATAATAAAATTGGGCTGGCTGTAGGCACTTTATAATTGGTTCCAGGGGTACACGGGCAGCAGTGGTCTGGTCAGTGGAGGCCTAGTGGAAGGAGGGAGCGCAGAAAGGCTTCAAAGGCCTAAAATAACAAACAATAGGCTCATGGCAGTTTTACATCGGTTACATGGATACACAGGCAGCTTGGTGGTGAGTGGAGGAGTAGTGCAAGGAGTGTCTGTCCCAGTACTCCCAAAATATAAATAGATGTTAATGTATCGCAAAACAACCAAAACAAAAAAAAAGGTGGCATACTTTGGTACAGGGGTGGGCTCATCTGCTGAGTTTCTGACATAGTAATTTGGCAGTAACTATTTAATGGTGCCAATATAGGACACAGACACAGACAACTTTAAGTTGCATCATAGATGTCTACAAATTTGTATTGTCAGTGCCAGACATTGAATGATGTCAGCGAATAGACTAAAGATTGGTGGAGCTGTGCGACATAATTTTGCACGTGGTAGAGCCCATTTTGAGCTGGGGTAGGGGGGAACTCTCTTGAGGCCGGCGGGACCGCCCCAGGGCCACTCATGTTACAACGGTGTTTCTGACGTTGGGTGCGCACCACCACCGCCAGAGACACTACATTGTACTATGAGGGACCCAGTAGCAATGCCGTCAACCAAAAGCGAGCACACCCACCTCTTCAGACAAACAGCAGTCTCACGGGTGCTTGCGCCAAGTCGCGATACCACGGCCCCGTGTGGGGAGTTTGGCCATTTAGGGAGGTGTAAACATGTCGTATGCTGTACAATCAGCTGCAGCAAATTAGACATTAGAAAAGTAATTCACAGGCAAGAGCTTTTCATAGGAAAGCTAGGTGTCGGCCGGGCATGGTGGGGCAAAAGATTTCGAAATCCAGTTGTGGTTCATTTTAATGAATGTTAGATCGTCAACATTTTGGGTAGCCAGACGAGTCCTTTTTTCGGTTAATATTGAACCTGCAGCACTGAATACTCTTTCTGATAGGACACTTGCTGCCGGGCAAGCAAGCTCCTGCAATGCATATTCTGCCAATTCTGGCCAGGTGTCTAATTTGGAGGCCCAGTAATCAAATGGGAATGACGGTTGAGGGAGAACATCGATAAGGGATGAAAAATAGTTAGTAACCATACTGGACAAATGTTGTCTCCTGTCACTTTCAATTGATGCAGCAGTACCTGTCCTGTCTGCGGTCATAGCAAAATCACTCCACAACCTGGTCAGAAAACCCCTCTGTCCAACGCCACTTCTGATGTGTGCACCCCTAACACTCCTAGTCTGCTGCCCCCTGGAGCTCGTGTGAGAACGATCACGTGCGCTGTGTGCTGGGAATGCCTGAAGCAAACGGTCAACAAGAGTTGATTGTTTGGTTGCTAATATTAGTTCCAAGTTCTCATGTGGCATAATATTTTGCAATTTGCCTTTATAGCGTGGATCAAGGAGGCAGGCCAACCAGTAATCGTCATCGTTCATCATTTTCGTAATGCGTGTGTCCCTTTTTAGGATACGTAAGGCATAATCCGCCATGTGGGCCAAAGTTCCAGTTGTCAAATCTCCGGTTGTGATTGGTTGAGGGGCAGTTGCAGGCAAATCTACGTCACTTGTGTCCCTCCAAAAACCAGAACCCGGCCGTGACACGCAACCAATTTCCTGTGCCCCCGAGAAAGGTTCCGCATTAAAAATATACTCATCCCCATCATCCTCCTCGTCCTCCACCTCCTCTTCGCCCGCTACCTCGTCCTGTACACTGCCCTGACCAGACAATGGCTGACTGTCATCAAGGCTTTCCTCTTCCTCTGGTGCAGACACCTGCTCCTTTATGTGCGTCAAACTTTGCATCAGCAGACGCATTAGGGGGATGCTCATGCTTATTACGGCGTTGTCTGCACTAACCAGCCGTGTGCATTCCTCAAAACACTGAAGGACTTGACACATGTCTTGTATCTTAGACCACTGCACACCTGACAACTCCATGTCTGCCATCCTACTGCCTGCCCGTGTATCCTCCCACAAATAAATAACAGCACGCCTCTGTTCGCACAGTCTCTAAAGCATGTGCAGTGTTGAGTTCCACCTTGTTGCAACGTCTATGATTAGGCGATGCTGGGGAAGGTTCAAAGACCGCTGATAGGTCTGCATACGGCTGGCGTGTACAGGCAAACGTCGGATATGTGAGCAAAGTGCACGCACTTTGAGGAGCAGGTCGGAGAACCCAGGATAAGTTTTCAATAAGCACTGCACCACCAGGTTTAAGGTGTGAGCCAGGCAAGGAATGTGTTTCAGTTGGGAAAGGGAGATGGCAGCCATGAAATTCCTTCCGTTATCTCTCACTACCTTGCCTGCCTCAAGATCTACTGTGCCCAGCCACGACTGCGTTTCTTGTTGCAAGAACTCGGACAGAACTTCCGCGGTGTGTCTGTTGTCGCCCAAACACTTCATAGCCAATACAGCCTGCTGACGCTTGGCAGTAGCTGGCCCATAATGGGACAACTGGTGTGCAACAGTGTCATCTGCCGATGGAGTGGTTGGCAGACTGCGTTCTGTGGAAGAGCTGTAGCTTCTGCAGGAGGACGAGGAGGAGGAGGAGGAGGGGGTGCGAACGCCTACAGCCAACTGTTTCCTAGACCGTGGGCTAGGCACAACTGTCCCTAAATTGATGTCGCCTGTGGACCCTGCATCCACCACATTCACCCAGTGTGCCGTGATGGACACATAACGTCCCTGGCCATGCCTACTGGTCCATGCATCTGTAGTCAGGTGCACCTTTGTACTCACAGATTGCCTGAGTGCATGGACGATGCGCTGTTTAACATGCTGGTGCAGGGCTGGGATGGCTTTTCTGGAAAAAAAGTGTCGACTGGGTAGCTCGTATCGTGGTTCAGCGTACTCCATCAGGGCTTTGAAAGCTTCGCTTTCAACTAACCGGTAGGGCATCATCTCTAACGAGATTAGTTTAGCTATGTGGGCGTTAAAACCCTGTGTACGCGGATGCGAGGATAAGTACTTCCTTTTTCTAACCAGAGTCTCATGTAGGGTGAGCTGGACTGGAGAGCTGGAGATCGTGGAACTTTCGGGTGTGCCGGTGTACATGGCAGACTGAGAGACGGTTGGAGACGGTATTGTTTCCGCCGGTGCCCTAGATGCAATATTTCCTCCTACAAAACTGGTGATTCCCTGACCCTGACTGCTTTTGGCTGGCAAAGAAACCTGCACAGATACTGCCGGTGGTGCGGAAAATGGTGGCCTTACAGTGACGGAAGGGATGTTGCGTTGCTGACTAGCTTCATTGGCCGAGGGTGCTACAACCTTAAGGGACGTTTGGTAGTTAGTCCAGGCTTGAAAATGCATGGTGGTTAAGTGTCTATGCATGCAACTAGTATTTAGACTTTTCAGATTCTGACCTCTGCTTAAGCTAGTTGAACATTTTTGACAGATGACTTTGCGCTGATCAGTTGGATGTTGTTTAAAAAAATGCCAGACTGCACTCTTCCTAGACTCGGATCCCTTTTCAGGGATTGCAGACTGAGCTTTAACCGGATGGCCACGCTGTCCTCCAACAGGTTTTGGCTTTGACACGCGTTTTGGGCCAGATACGGGCCCGGCAGATGGAACCTGTTGCGATGTTGATGCCTGCTGCGGCCCCTCCTCCACCTCCGCTTCTGAACTACTGCCGCCTGCACCCTGTTCCCCCAATGGCTGCCAATCGGGGTCAATAACTGGGTCATCTATTACCTCCTCTTCGAGCTCGTGTGCAACTTCGTCTGTGTCACTGTGTCGGTCGGTGGTATAGCGTTCGTGGCGGGGCAACATAGTCTCATCAGGGTCTGATTGTGGATCTGTACCCTGAGAGGGCAATGTGGTGGTCTGAGTCAAAGGAGCAGCATAGTACTCTGGCTGTGGCTGTGCATCAGTGCACTCCATGTCAGAATCTACTTGTAATGGGCATGGCCTCTTAAGTGTTTCACTTTCTAAGCCAGGGACGGTATGTGTAAAGAGCTCCATGGAGTGACCCGTTGTGTCGCCTGCTGCATCCTTCTCTCTTGTTGTAGTTTTTGCTGAGGAGGACAAGGAAGCGACTTGTCCCTGACCGTGAACATCCACAAGCGACGCGCTGCTTTTACATTTACCAGTTTCTGAAGAGGAGGCAAAAGAACTAGAGGCTGAGTCTGCAATGTAAGCCAAAACTTGCTGTTGCTGCTCCGCCTTTAAAAGCGGTTTTCCTACTCCCAGAAAAGAGAGCGTTCGAGGCCTTGTGTAGCCTGACGACGAAACTGGCTCCACAGCTCCAGACTTAGGTGGAATATTTTTATCCCCACGACCACCTGATGCTCCACTACCACTACCATCATTACCAGCTGACAATGAACGCCCACGACGACCTCTTGCACCAGACTTCCTCATTGTTTTAAAATCTTAACCAAAGTAACTTTATTTGTTGCTGTCAAACAACTTACACGGTGAGCTATAACTTCAGTATGATTTCTATATCCCTTAACAGGTTGGTGAGACCACAACGAAAATCAGGCACAATGTTACACACTCTGTTTTCTGTGGCACCAAATCACAGAGATGACACACACGCAGGACTGTCACTCAAGCACTATTGTCAATATTAATCTCCCACCTAATTAATTTTTTTTTTTTCTCAGGGAGACTTTAGAAACCCAAGAATATTTAAAAAAAAAAAAAAAAAAAAGCCTTTCTATGGCCCACTGAATGAGAGATGGCACGCACAGGAGTGGCACACAAGCCCTGACAGAGGCCAATATTTTTCTCCCACTGACTGATGTAGTGTTTTTGTGTTGAGGTAGATTTTAAAACACAAATGAAGGAAAAAAATTTAAAGGCTTTCTATGGCCCACAATTAGAGAGAGAGGTGGCACACCCAGGAGTCAAGACTGGCACACAAGCTGAAAGGGCAATATTACTCTCCCACTGTTTTTTTTTTTTTATTTTCAGGGAGACTTTAGAAACCAAATAATATTAAAAAAAAAAAATAAATAAATAGCCTTTCTATGGCCCACTGAATGAGAGAGAAAGGTGGCACACCCAGGAGTCAAGACTGGCGCACAAGCTGAAAGGGCAATATTACTCTCCCACTGTTTTTTTTTTATTATTTTCAGGGAGACTTTAGAAACCAAATAATATTAAAAAAAAATAAAAATAAATAAATAGCCTTTCTATGGCCCACTGAATGAGAGAGAAAGGTGGCACACCCAGGAGTCAAGACTGGCGCACAAGCTGAAAGGGCAATATTACTCTCCCACTGTTTTTTTTTTTTTTATTTTCAGGGAGACTTTAGAAACCAAATAATATTAAAAAAACAAAAAAAATAAATAGCCTTTCTATGGCCCACTGAATGAGAGAGAAAGGTGGCACACCCAGGAGTCAAGACTGGCGCACAAGCTGAAAGGGCAATATTACTCTCCCACTGTTTTTTTTTTTTTATTTTCAGGGAGACTTTAGAAACCAAATAATATTAAAAAAAAACAAAAAAAACAAGGCTTTCTATGGCCCACTGAATGAGAGATGGCACGCACAGGAGTGGCACACAAGCCCTGACTGAGGCCAATATTTTTCTCCCACTGACTGATGTAGTGTTTTTGTGTTGAGGTAGATTTTAAAACACAAATGAAGGAAAAAAATTAAAAGGCTTTCTATGGCCCACAATTAGAGAGAGAGGTGGCACACCCAGGAGTCAAGACTGGCACACAAGCTGAAAGGGCAATATTACTCTCCCACTGTTTTTTTATGTTTTTTTTTTTTTTCAGGGAGACTTTAGAAACCAAATAATATTAAAAAAACAAAAAAAATAAATAGCCTTTCTATGGCCCACTGAATGAGAGAGAAAGGTGGCACACCCAGGAGTCAAGACTGGCGCACAAGCTGAAAGGGCAATATTACTCTCCCACTGTTTTTTTTTTTTTATTTTCAGGGAGACTTTAGAAACCAAATAATATTAAAAAAAAAAAAAAAAACAAGGCTTTCTATGGCCCACTGAATGAGAGATGGCACGCACAGGAGTGGCACACAAGCCCTGACTGAGGCCAATATTTTTCTCCCACTGACTGATGTAGTGTTTTTGTGTTGAGGTAGATTTTAAAACACAAATGAAGGAAAAAAATTAAAAGGCTTTCTATGGCCCACAATTAGAGAGAGAGGTGGCACACCCAGGAGTCAAGACTGGCACACAAGCTGAAAGGGCAATATTACTCTCCCACTGTTTTTTTATGTATTTTTTTTTTTTCAGGGAGACTTTAGAAACCAAATAATATTAAAAAAAAAAAAAAAAAGGCTTTCTATGGCCCACTGAATGAGAGGGACAGAGGTGGCACACCCAGGAGTCAAGACTGGCACACAAGCTGAAAGGGCAATATTACTCTCCCACTGTTTTTTTATGTTTTTTTTTTTTTCAGGGAGACTTTAGAAACCAAATAATATTAAAAAAACAAAAAAAATAAATAGCCTTTCTATGGCCCACTGAATGAGAGAGAAAGGTGGCACACCCAGGAGTCAAGACTGGCGCACAAGCTGAAAGGGCAATATTACTCTCCCGCTGTTTTTTTAACTTTTTTTTTTTATTTTCAGGGAGACTTTAGAAACCAAATAATATTAAAAAAAAAACAAAAAATAAATAGCCTTTCTATGGCCCACTGAATGAGAGAGAAAGGTGGCACACCCAGGAGTCAAGACTGGCACACAAGCTGAAAGGGCAATATTACTCTCCCACTGTTTTTTTAGGTATTTTTTTTTTTCAGGGAGACTTTAGAAACCAAATAATATTAAAAAAAATAAATAAATAAATAGGCTTTCTATAGCCCACTGAATGAGAGATAGCACACACAGCAGTGGCACACAAGCCCTGACTGAGGCCAATATTTTTCTCCCACTGATTGATGTAGTGTTTTTTTGTTGAGGTAGAATTTAGAACACAAATCACGGAAAAAATAAATAGGCTTTCTATGGCCCACTCAGTGAGAGATGGCACACACAGGGATGGCACTGTAGCAGAAATGCCAATCTTAATCTCCCACAAAAAAATAAAAAAATAAACAGGGACTGTCCTACAATTACTATCTCCCCTGCAGTAATCTCAGCCAGGTATGGCAGGCAGCAATAGGAGTGGACTGATGCACAAATTAAATAAAAAGTGTGGACAAACAAAAAAGATAGCTGTGCAGAAAGGAAGGAACAAGAGGATATGTGCTTTGAAAAAAGCAGTTGGTTTCCACAGTGGCGTACACACAGCAATACAGCTATCACGGAGCCTTCTACGGCAGCCCAATGAGCTACAGCGCTGAGGGGAAAAAAAAAAAAAAATAGCTTCCACTGTCCCTGCACACCGAAGGTGGTGTTGGACAGTGGAAATCGCTGCAGCACAAGCGGTTTGGTGGTTAGTGGACCCTGCCTAAATCTCTCCCTGCTTCTGACGAAGCGGCAGCAACCTCTCCCTAAGCTCAGATCAGCAGCAGTAAGATGGCGGTCGGCGGGAACGCCCCTTTATAGCCCCTGTGACGCCGCAGACAGCAAGCCAATCACTGCAATGCCCTTCTCTAAGATGGTGGGGACCAGGACCTATGTCATCACGCTGCCCACACTCTGCGTTCACCTTCATTGGCTGAGAAATGGCGCTTTTCGCGTCATTGAAACGCGACTTTGGCGCGAAAGTCGCGTACCACATGGCCGACAAGCACAGGGGTCGGATCGGGTTTCATGAGACGCCGACTTAGCCAAAAGTCGGCGACTTTTGAAAATGATCGACCCGTTTCACTCAACCCTATTGCAGAGATTTCAGGCTGATAGGCCTGATTCTTGTCCACCTGACAGACTGTTTGTGCCTGATAAGTGGACCAGCAGAGTCATTTCCGAGGTTCATTCCTCGGTGTTGGCAGGTCACCCAGGAATTTTTGGCACCAGAGATCTGGTGGCCAGATCCTTTTGGTGGCCTTCCTTGTCTAGGGATGTGCGGTCATTTGTACAGTCCTGTGGGACTTGTGCTCGAGCTAAGCCTTGCTGTTCTCGTGCCAGCGGGTTGCTCTTGCCCTTGCCTGTCCCTAAGAGACCTTGGACACATATCTCCATGGATTTCATTTCTGATCTTCCGGTGTCTCAAGGCATGTCTGTTATCTGGGTTATATGTGATCGCTTCTCCAAGATGGTCCATTTGGTTCCTTTGCCTAAGCTGCCTTCCTCTTCCGATCTGGTTCCTGTGTTTTTCCAGAACGTGGTTCGTTTGCACGGCATCCCTGAGAATATTGTGTCAGACAGAGGATCCCAGTTCGTTTCCAGATTCTGGCGATCCTTTTGTAGTAGGATGGGCATTGACTTGTCGTTTTCGTCTGCTTTCCATCCTCAGACTAATGGACAGACGGAGTGAACTAATCAGACTTTGGAGGCTTATTTGAGGTGTTTTGTCTCTGCTGATCAGGACGATTGGGTGACCTTCTTGCCGTTAGCTGAGTTTGCCCTTAATAATCGGGCTAGTTCCGCCACTTTGGTTTCGCCGTTTTTCTGCAACTCTGGTTTCCACCCTCGTTTTTCTTCGGGTCATGTGGAACCTTCTGACTGCCCTGGGGTGGATTCTGTGGTGGATAGGTTGCAGCGGATCTGGAATCTTGTGGTGGACAACTTGAAGTTGTCACAGGAAAGGGCTCAGCGCTTTGCCAACCGCCGCCGCGGTGTGGGTCCCCGACTACGTGTTGGGGATTTGGTGTGGCTTTCTTCCCGCTTTGTTCCTATGAAGGTTTCCTCTCCCAAATTTAAACCTCGTTTTATTGGTCCTTACAGGATATTGGAAATTCTTAATCCTGTATCCTTTCACCTGGATCTTCCTGTGTCGTTTGCTATCCACAACGTGTTTCATAGGTCCTTATTGCGGCGGTACGTTGTGCCTGTGGTTCCTTCTGCTGAGCCTCCTGCTCCGGTGTTGGTTGAAGGCGAGTTGGAGTACGTGGTGGAGAAGATCTTGGATTCTCGTCTCTCCAGGCGGAGGCTTCAGTACCTGGTCAAGTGGAAGGGCTATGGTCAGGAAGATAATTCCTGGGTGGTCGCCTCTGATGTTCATGCGGCCGATTTAGTTCGTGCCTTTCACGCCGCTCATCCTGATCGCCCTGGTGGTCGTGGTGAGGGTTCGGTGACCCCTCACTAAGGGGGGGGTACTGTTGTGATTTTGCTTTTTGCTCCCTCTAGTGGTCATTAGTGATTTGACTCTGGAGCATCTGTCTTTTCCTTTATCCTCACCTGGGCCGTTACTTCAGGGGCGTTGCTATATAAGCTCCCTGGACCTTCAGTTCAATGCCTGGCATCGTTGAAATCAGAGCTAATCTGTTGTGCTCTTGTCCTCAGATCCTGGTTCCTGTTTTTCAAGCTAAGTCTGCTTCCTTGCTTTTTGCTTTTGTTTTGTTTGGTATTTTTTGTCCAGCTTGTTCCAATCTGTACTCTGACCTTTGCTGGAAGCTCTAGGGGGCTGGTGTTCTCCCCTCGGACCGTTAGACGGTTCGGGGGTTCTTGAATCTCCAGCGTGGATTTTTATAGGGTTTTTGTTGACCAGATAAGTTATCTTGCTTTATTCTGCTATTAGTAAGCTGGCCTCTCTTTGCTAAACCTGGTTCATTTATGTGTTTGTCATTTCCTCTTACCTCACCGTTATTATTTGTGGGGGGCTTGTATCTTGCTTTGGGGTCCCTTTCTCTGGAGGCAAGAGAGGTCTTTGTTTTCTTCTCCTAGGGGTAGTTAGATTCTCCGGCTGGCGCGAGTCATCTAGCGTTCACCGTAGGCATGATCCCCGGCTACTTCTAGTGTTGGCATTAGGAGTAGCTATTTGGTCAACCCAGTTACCACAGCCCTATGAGCTGGATTTTTGTATCTCGCAGACTTACACGTTCCTCTGAGACCCTGTCCACTGGGGTCATAACAGTAGTGGCCTGCCAGCCATGACCAATCAGCGACACTGGATCTCCATGACAGACAAACAGACAGACAGACAAACAGATGGAAGTACCCCTTAGACGATTATATAGATGCGTTCAATTAAAAAATCTCTGCACCCATCAATTGTCATTAGTGTTGAGCATTCCGATACCGCAAGTATCGGGTATCAGCCGATACTTGCAGTATCGGAATTCCGATACCGAGTTCCGATATTTTTGTGATATCGGAAATCGGAATCGGAAGTTCCCAGTGTATGGTTCCCAGGGTCTGGAGGAGAGGAGACTCTCCTTCAGGCCCTGGGATCCATATTCATGTAAAAAATAAAGAATTAAAATAAAAAATATGGATATACTCACCCCTCCGATGACCTCGCGGCTTGTGATTGGTCGCATGAGCGGTCACATGAGCGGTCACGCGACCAATCACAAGCCACGACATCATCGAAGGTCCTAAACTCCTCATTCTTAGGAACGGAGGCTGCCGGCTACATCGGTAAGGTCCAGGGGCCTCCGGTGGGGTGAGTATATCCATATTTTTTAGTTTAATTCTTTATTTTTTACATGAATATGGATCCCAGGGCCTGAAGGAGAGTTTCCTCTCCTTCAGACCCTGGGAACCATCCAGGATAGCTTCCGATACTTGTGTCCCATTGGCTTGTATTGGTATCGGGTATCGGTATCGGCGATATCCGATATTTTTTCGTGTATCGGCCGATACTATCCGATACCGATACTTTCAAGTATCGGAAGGTATCGCTCAACACTAATTGTCATGCAATCTAAAGTTTTTCTGTAGCATGCACAGATAAATGGTATTGACTAGGGTTGAGCGAAACGGGTCGATCATTTTCAAAAGTCGCCGACTTTTGGCTAAGTCGGCGTCTCATGAAACCCGATCCGACCCCTGTGCTTGTCGGCCATGCGGTACGCGACTTTCGCGCCAAAGTCGCGTTTCAATGACGCGAAAAGCGCCATTTCTCAGCCAATGAAGGTGAACGCAGAGTGTGGGCAGCGTGATGACATAGATCCTGGTCCCCACCATCTTAGAGAAGGGCATTGCAGTGATTGGCTTGCTGTCTGCGGCGTCACAGGGGCTATAAAGGGGCGTTCCCGCCGACCGCCATCTTACTGCTGCTGATCTGAGCTTAGGGACAGGTTGCTGCCGCTTCATCAGAAGCAGGGAGAGCGTTAGGCAGGGTCCACTAACCACCAAACCGCTTGTGCTGCAGCGATTTCCACTGTCCAACACCACCTTCGGTGTGCAGGAACAGTGGAAGCTATTTTTTTTTTTTTTTCCCCTCAGCGCTGTAGCTCATTGGGCTGCCCTAGAAGGCTCCGTGATAGCTGTATTGCTGTGTGTACGCCACTGTGGAAACCAACTGCTTTTTTCAAAGCACATATCCTCTTGTTCCTTCCTTTCTGCACAGCTATCTTTTTTGTTTGTCCACACTTTTTATTTAATTTGTGCATCAGTCCACTCCTATTGCTGCCTGCCATACCTGGCTTACATTACTGCAGGGAGATAGTAATTGTAGGACAGTTTTTTTTTTTTTTTGTTTTTTTTTTGTGGGAGATTAAGATTGGCATTTCTGCTACAGTGCCATCCCTGTGTGTGCCATCTCTCACTGAGTGGGCCATAGAAAGCCTATTTATTTTTTCCGTGATTTGTGTTCTAAAATCTACCTCAACACAGAAACACTACATCAATCAGTGGGAGAAAAATATTGGCCTCAGTCAGGGCTTGTGTGCCACTGCTGTGTGTGCGCTATCTCTCATTCAGTGGGCTATAGCAAGCCTATATTTTTTTTTTTTTTTTTTTTTTAATATTATTTGGTTTCAAAAGTCTCCCTGAAAAAAAAAAAAAACCTAAAAAAACAGTGGGAGAGTAATATTGCCCTTTCAGCTTGTGTGCCAGTCTTGACTCCTGGGTGTGCCACCTCTCTCCCTCTCATTCAGTGGGCCATAGAAAGCCTATTTATTTTTTTTTTTAAATATTATTGGGTTTCTAAAGTCTCCCTGAAAAAAACAAAAAATACATAAAAAAACAGTGGGAGAGTAATATTGCCCTTTCAGCTTGTGTGCCAGTCTTGACTCCTGGGTGTGCCACCTCTCTCCCTCTCATTCAGTGGGCCATAGAAAGCCTTTTTTTTTTTTGCTTTTTTTAATATTATTTGGTTTCTAAAGTCTCCCTGAAAAAAACAAAAAAAACATAAAAAACAGTGGGAGAGTAATATTGCCCTTTCAGCTTGTGCGCCAGTCTTGACTCCTGGTTGTGCCACCTCTCTCTCTCTAATTGTGGGCCATAGAAAGCCTTTTTTTTTTTTTTAAATATTATTGGGTTTCTAAAGTCTCCCTGAAAAAACAAAAAATACATAAAAAAACAGTGGGAGAGTAATATTGCCCTTTCAGCTTGTGTGCCAGTCTTGACTCCTGGGTGTGCCACCTCTCTCCCTTTCATTCAGTGGGCCATAGAAAGCCTATTTATTTTTTCCGTGATTTGTGTTCTAAATTCTACCTCAACACAAAAACACTACATCAATCAGTGGGAGAAAAATATTGGCCTCAGTCAGGGCTTGTGTGCCACTGCTGTGTGTGCTATCTCTCATTCAGTGGGCTATAGCAAGCCTATTTTTTTTTTTTTTTTTTTTTTTTTAATATTATTTGGTTTCTAAAGTCTCCCTGAAAAAAAAAAAAAACCTAAAAAAACAGTGGGAGAGTAATATTGCCCTTTCAGCTTGTGTGCCAGTCTTGACTCCTGGGTGTGCCACCTCTCTCCCTCTCATTCAGTGGGCCATAGAAAGCCTATTTATTTTTTTTTTTAAATATTATTGGGTTTCTAAAGTCTCCCTGAAAAAACAAAAAATACATAAAAAAACAGTGGGAGAGTAATATTGCCCTTTCAGCTTGTGTGCCAGTCTTGACTCCTGGGTGTGCCACCTCTCTCCCTTTCATTCAGTGGGCCATAGAAAGCCTATTTTTTTTTTTTTTAATATTATTTGGTTTCTAATTCTCCCTGAAAAAAAAAAAAAAACCTAAAAAAACAGTGGGAGAGTAATATTGCCCTTTCAGCTTGTGTGCCAGTCTTGACTCCTGGGTGTGCCACCTCTCTCCCTCTCATTCAGTGGGCCATAGAAAGCCTATTTATTTTTTTTTTAAAATATTATTGGGTTTCTAAAGTCTCCCTGAAAAAAACAAAAAATACATAAAAAAACAGTGGGAGAGTAATATTGCCCTTTCAGCTTGTGTGCCAGTCTTGACTCCTGGGTGTGCCACCTCTCTCCCTTTCATTCAGTGGGCCATAGAAAGCCTATTTATTTTTTTTTTTAAATATTATTGGGTTTCTAAAGTCTCCCTGAAAAAAACAAAAAATACATAAAAAAACAGTGGGAGAGTAATATTGCCCTTTCAGCTTGTGTGCCAGTCTTGACTCCTGGGTGTGCCACCTCTCTCCCTCTCATTCAGTGGGCCATAGAAAGCCTTTTTTTTTTTTGGTTTTTTTAATATTATTTGGTTTCTAAAGTCTCCCTGAAAAAAACAAAAAAAACATAAAAAACAGTGGGAGAGTAATATTGCCCTTTCAGCTTGTGCGCCAGTCTTGACTCCTGGTTGTGCCACCTCTCTCTCTCTAATTGTGGGCCATAGAAAGCCTTTTTTTTTTTTTAAAATATTATTGGGTTTCTAAAGTCTCCCTGAAAAAACAAAAAATACATAAAAAAACAGTGGGAGAGTAATATTGCCCTTTCAGCTTGTGTGCCAGTCTTGACTCCTGGGTGTGCCACCTCTCTCCCTCTCATTCAGTGGGCCATAGAAAGCCTTTTTTTTTTTTGGTTTTTTTAATATTATTTGGTTTCTAAAGTCTCCCTGAAAAAAACAAAAAAAACATAAAAAACAGTGGGAGAGTAATATTGCCCTTTCAGCTTGTGCGCCAGTCTTGACTCCTGGTTGTGCCACCTCTCTCTCTCTAATTGTGGGCCATAGAAAGCCTTTTTTTTTTTTTTTTTTAATATTATTTGGTTTCTAAAGTCTCCCTGAGAAAAAAAAATAAATAAATTAGGTGGGAGATTAATATTGACATTAGTGCTTGAGTGACAGTCCTGCGTGTGTGTCATCTCTGTGATTTTGTGCCACAGAAAACAGAGTGTGTAACATTGTGCCTGATTTTCCTTGTGGTCTCACCAACCTGTTAAGGGATATTGAAATCATACTGAAGTTATAGCTCACCGTGTAAGTTGTTTGATAGCAACAAATAAAGTTACTTTGGTTAAGATTTTAAAACAATGAGGAAGTCTGGTGCAAGAGGTCGTCGTGGGCGTTCATTGTCAGCTGGTAATGATGGTAGTGGTAGTGGAGCATCAGGTGGTCGTGGGGATAAAAATATTCCACCTAAGTCTGGAGCTGTGGAGCCAGTTTCGTCGTCAGGCTACACAAGGCCTCGAACGCTCTCTTTTCTGGGAGTAGGAAAACCGCTTTTAAAGGCGGAGCAGCAACAGCAAGTTTTGGCTTACATTGCAGACTCAGCCTCTAGCTCTTTTGCCTCCTCTTCCGAAACTGGTAAATGTAAAAGCAGCGCGTCGCTTGTGGATGTTCACGGTCAGGGACAAGTCGCTTCCTTGTCCTCCTCAGCAAAAACTACAACAAGAGAGAAGGATGCAGCAGGCGACACAACGGGTCACTCCATGGAGCTCTTTACACATACCGTCCCTGGCTTAGAAAGTGAAACATTTAACAGGCCATGCCCATTACAAGTATATTCTGACATGGAGTGCACTGATGCACAGCCACAGCCAGAGTACTATGCTGCTCCTTTGACTCAGACCACCACATTGCCCTCTCAGGGTACAGATCCACAATCAGACCCTGATGAGACTATGTTGCCCCGCCACGAACGCTATACCACCGACCGACACAGTGACACAGACGAAGTTGCACACGAGCTCGAAGAGGAGGTAATAGATGACCCAGTTATTGACCCCGATTGGCAGCCATTGGGGGAACAGGGTGCAGGCGGCAGTAGTTCAGAAGCGGAGGTGGAGGAGGGGCCGCAGCAGGCATCAACATCGCAACAGGTTCCATCTGCCGGGCCCGTATCTGGACCAAAACGCGTGTCAAAGCCAAAACCTGTTGGAGCACAGCGTTGCCATCCGGTTAAAGCTCAGTCTGCAATCCCTGAAAAGGGATCAGAGTCTAGGAAGAGTGCAGTCTGGCATTTTTTTAAACAACATCCAACTGATCAGCGCAAAGTCATCTGTCAAAAATGTTCAACTAGCTTAAGCAGAGGTCAGAATCTGAAAAGTCTAAATACTAGTTGCATGCATAGACACTTAACCACCATGCATTCTCAAGCCTGGACTAACTACCAAACGTCCCTCAAGGTTGTAGCACCCTCGGCCAATGAAGCTAGTCAGCAACGCAACATCCCTTCCGTCACTGTAAGGCCACCATTTTCCGCACCACCGGCAGTATCTGTGCAGGTTTCTTTGCCAGCCAAAAGCAGTCAGGGTCAGGGAATCACCAGTTTTGTAGGAGGAAATATTGCATGTAGGGCACCGGCGGAAACAATACCGTCTCCAACCGTCTCTCAGTCTGCCATGTCCACCGGCACACCCGAAAGTTCCACGATCTACAGCTCTCCAGTCCAGCTCACCCTACATGAGACTCTGGTTAGAAAAAGGAAGTACTTATCCTCGCATCCGCGTACACAGGGTTTTAACGCCCACATAGCTAGACTAATCTCGTTAGAGATGATGCCCTACCGGTTAGTTGAAAGCGAAGCTTTCAAAGCCCTGATGGAGTACGCTGAACCACGATACGAGCTACCCAGTCGACACTTTTTTTCCAGAAAAGCCATCCCAGCCCTGCACCAGCATGTTAAACAGCGCATCGTCCATGCACTCAGGCAATCTGTGAGTACAAAGGTGCACCTGACTACAGATGCATGGACCAGTAGGCATGGCCAGGGACGTTATGTGTCCATCACGGCACACTGGGTGAATGTGGTGGATGCAGGGTCCACAGGCGACATCAATTTAGGGACAGTTGTGCCTAGCCCACGGTCTAGGAAACAGTTGGCTGTAGGCGTTCGCACCCCCTCCTCCTCCTCCTCGTCCTCCTGCAGAAGCTACAGCTCTTCCACAGAACGCAGTCGGCCAACCACTCCATCGGCAGATGACACTGTTGCACACCAGTTGTCCCATTATGGGCCAGCTACTGCCAAGCGTCAGCAGGCTGTATTGGCTATGAAGTGTTTGGGCGACAACAGACACACCGCGGAAGTTCTGTCCGAGTTCTTGCAACAAGAAACGCAGTCGTGGCTGGGCACAGTAGATCTTGAGGCAGGCAAGGTAGTGAGTGATAACGGAAGGAATTTCATGGCTGCCATCTCCCTTTCCCAACTGAAACACATTCCTTGCCTGGCTCACACCTTAAACCTGGTGGTGCAGTGCTTATTGAAAACTTATCCTGGGTTCTCCGACCTGCTCCTCAAAGTGCGTGCACTTTGCTCACATATCCGACGTTCGCCTGTACACGCCAGCCGTATGCAGACCTATCAGCGGTCTTTGAACCTTCCCCAGCATCGCCTAATCATAGACGTTGCAACAAGGTGGAACTCAACACTGCACATGCTTCAGAGACTGTGCGAACAGAGGCGTGCTGTTATTTATTTGTGGGAGGATACACGGGCAGGCAGTAGGATGGCAGACATGGAGTTGTCAGGTGTGCAGTGGTCGAAGATACAAGACATGTGTCAAGTCCTTCAGTGTTTTGAGGAATGCACACGGCTGGTTAGTGCAGACAACGCCGTAATAAGCATGAGCATCCCCCTAATGCGTCTGCTGATGCAAAGTTTGACGCACATAAAGGAGCAGGCGTCTGCACCAGAGGAAGAGGGAAGCCTTGATGACAGTCAGCCATTGTCTGGTCAGGGCAGTGTACAGGACGAGGTAGCGGGCGAAGAGGAGGTGGAGGACGAGGAGGATGATGGGGATGAGTATATTTTTAATGCGGAAACTTTCACGTGGGCACAGGAAATTGGTTGCGTGTCACGGCCGGGTTCTGGTTTTTTGAGGGACACAAGTGACGTAGATTTGCCTGCAACTGCCCCTCAACCAATCACAACCGGAGATTTGACAAGTGGAACTTTGGCCCACATGGCGGATTATGCCTTACGTATCCTACAAAGGGACACACGCATTACGAAAATGATGAACGATGACGATTACTGGTTGGCCTGCCTCCTTGATCCACGCTATAAAGGCAAATTGCAAAATATTATGCCACATGAGAACTTGGAACTAATATTAGCAACCAAACAATCAACTCTTGTTGACCGTTTGCTTCAGGCATTCCCAGCACACAGCGCACGTGATCGTTCTCACACGAGCTCCAGGGGGCAGCAGACTAGGAGTGTTAGGGGTGCACACATCAGAAGTGGCGTTGGACAGAGGGGTTTTCTGACCAGGTTGTGGAGTGATTTTGCTATGACCGCAGACAGGACAGGTACTGCTGCATCAATTGAAAGTGACAGGAGACAACATTTGTCCAGTATGGTTACTAACTATTTTTCATCCCTTATCGATGTTCTCCCTCAACCGTCATTCCCATTTGATTACTGGGCCTCCAAATTAGACACCTGGCCAGAATTGGCAGAATATGCATTGCAGGAGCTTGCTTGCCCGGCAGCAAGTGTCCTATCAGAAAGAGTATTCAGTGCTGCAGGGTCAATATTAACCGAAAAAAGGACTCGTCTGGCTACCCAAAATGTTGACGATCTAACATTCATTAAAATGAAACAAAACTGGATTTCAAAATCTTTTGCCCCACCTTGCCCGGCCGACACCTAGCTTTCCTATGAAAAGCTCTTGCCTGTGAATTACTTTTCTAATGTCTAATTTGCTGCTGCAGATTGTACAGCATACGACATGTTTACACCTCCCTAAATGGCCAAACTCCCCACACGGGGCCGTGGTATCGCGACTTGGCGCAAGCACCCGTGAGACTGCTGTTTGTCTGAAGAGGTGGGTGTGCTCGCTTTTGGTTGACGGCATTGCTACTGGGTCCCTCATAGTACAATGTAGTGTCTCTGGCGGTGGTGGTGCGCACCCAACGTCAGACACACCGTTGTAACATGAGTGGCCCTGGGGCGGTCCCGCCGGCCTCAAGAGAGTTCCCCCCTACCCCAGCTCAAACTGGGCTCTACTACGTGCAAAATTATGTCGCACAGCTCCACCAATCTTTAGTCTATTCGCTGACATCATTCAATGTCTGGCACTGACAATACAAATTTGTAGACATCTATGATGCAACTTAAAGTAGTCTGTGTCTGTGTCCTATATTGGCACCATTAAATAGTTACTGCCAAATTACTATGTCAGAAACACAGCAGATGAGCCCACCCCTGTACCTAAGTATGCCATCTTTTTTTTTGTTTTGGTTGTTTTGCGAGACATTAACATCTATTTATATTTTGGGAGTACTGGGACAGACACTCCTTGCACTACTCCTCCACTCAGCACCAAGCTGCCTGCCCGTGTATCCATGTAACCGCTGTAAAACTGCCATGAGCCTATTGTTTGTTATTTTAGGCCTTTGATAGCCTGTCTGCGGTCCCTACTCCTCCACTGACCACCAAGCTGCCTGCCCGTGTATCCATGTAACCGCTGTAAAACTGCCATGAGCCTATTGTTTGTTATTTTAGGCCTTTGAAGCCTTTCTGCGCTCCCTCCTTCCACTAGTCCTCCACTGACCAGACCACTGCTGCCCGTGTACCCCTGGAACCAATTTTAAAGTGCCTACAGCCAGCCCATTTTATTGTGTTAGGCCTTCGAAGCCTGTCTGCGGTCCATACTTCCACTAGGCCTCCACTGACCAGACCACTGCTGCCCGTGTACCCCTGGAACCAATTTTAAAGTGCCTACAGCCAGCCCATTTTATTGTGTTAGGCCTTCGAAGCCTGTCTGCGGTCCATACTTCCACTAGTCCTCCACTGACCAGACCACTGCTGCCCGTGTACCCCTGGAACCAATTTTAAAGTGCCTACAGCCAGCCCATTTTATTGTGTTAGGCCTTCGAAGCCTGTCTGCGGTCCATACTTCCACTAGGCCTCCACTGACCAGACCACTGCTGCCCGTGTACCCCTGGAACCAATTTTAAAGTGCCTACAGCCAGCCCATTTTATTGTGTTAGGCCTTCGAAGCCTGTCTGCGGTCCATACTTCCACTAGGCCTCCACTGACCAGACCACTGCTGCCCGTGTACCCCTGGAACCAATTTTAAAGTGCCTACAGCCAGCCCATTTTATTGTGTTAGGCCTTCGAAGCCTGTCTGCGGTCCATACTTTAAATACTCCTCCACTCAGCACCAAGCTGCCTGCCCGTGTATCCATGTAACCGCTGTAAAACTGCCATGAGCCTATTGTTTGTTATGTTAGGCCTTTGATAGCCTGTCTGCGGTCCCTACTTTAAATACTCCTCCACTCACCACCACCAAGCTGCCTGCCCGTGTATCCATGTAACCGCTGTGAAACTGCCATGAGCCTATTGTTTTTTTATGTTAGGCCTTTGATAGCCTGTCTGCGGTCCCTACTTTAAATACTCCTCCACTCACCACCACCAAGCTGCCTGCCCGTGTATCCATGTAACCGCTGTAAAACTGCCATGAGCCTATTGTTTGTTATGTTAGGCCTTTGAAGCCTTTCTGCGCTCCCTCCTTCCACTAGTCCTCCACTGACCAGACCACTGCTGCCCGTGTACCCCTGGAACCAATTTTAAAGTGCCTACAGCCAGCCCATTTTATTGTGTTAGGCCTTCGAAGCCTGTCTGCGGTCCATACTTCCACTAGTCCTCCACTGACCAGACCACTGCTGCCCGTGTACCCCTGGAACCAATTTTAAAGTGCCTACAGCCAGCCCATTTTATTGTGTTAGGCCTTCGAAGCCTGTCTGCGGTCCATACTTCCACTAGTCCTCCACTGACCAGACCACTGCTGCCCGTGTACCCCTGGAACCAATTTTAAAGTGCCTACAGTCAGCCCATTTTATTGTGTTAGGCCTTCGAAGCCTGTCTGCGGTCCATACTTCCACTAGGCCTCCACTGACCAGACCACTGCTGCCCGTGTACCCCTGGAACCAATTTTAAAGTGCCTACAGCCAGCCCATTTTATTGTGTTAGGCCTTCGAAGCCTGTCTGCGGTCCATACTTTAAATACTCCTCCACTCACCACCAAGCTGCCTGCCCGTGTATCCATGTAACCGCTGTAAAACTGCCATGAGCCTATTGTTTGTTATGTTAGGCCTTTGATAGCCTGTCTGCGGTCCTTACTTTAAATACTCCTCCACTCACCACCTAGCTGCCTGTGTATCCATGTAACCGATGTAAAACTGCCATGACTGCCTACTGTTTGTTATTTTAGGCCTTTGATAGCCTGTCTGCGGCCCCTACTTGCAATACTCCTCCACTGACCACAATGCTGCCTGGAGTGCCTGCCTGTGTATCCATGTAACCGATGTAAAACTGCCATGACTGCCTACTGTTTGTTATTTTAGGCCTTTGATAGCCTGTCTGCGGCCCCTACTTGCAATACTCCTCCACTGAGCACAATGCTGCCTGGAGTGCCTGCCTGTGTATCCATGTAACCGATGTAAAACTGCCATGACTGCCTACTGTTTGTTATTTTAGGCCTTTGATAGCCTGTCTGCAGCCCCTACTTGCAATACTCCTCCACTGACCACACCAATGCTGCCCGTGTACCCCTGGAACCTATTTAAAAGTTCATAGAGCCTAGTTATATATTTTATTTACTATTAATAAGGCCATGATGGACTACGCTGTACCACGCTACAAGCTAACCAGTCGACACTTCTTTTGCGAGAAAAGCCATCCCAACCCTCCACCAGCATGTAGAAGACCGCATTGTCCATGCACTCTGGCAATCTGTGAGTACAAAGGTGCACCTGACAACAGACGCATGGACCTGTAGGCATGGCCACGGAAGATTACGTGTCCATTACGGCGCAATGGGTTAATGTGGTGGATGCATGGTCCACAGGGGACAGCCTACTAAGTCTGTCTGCAGTCCCTAATTCAAATTGTCCTCCACTGTCTAAATCGGAACTTCCACCTTCTGGCTTTCGGCCTATAGTATCAGAAATTAAACTGCATTTGGCCTTCAACTTTGGTTAGGGCCTACTAACGGCTTCTGCCCCTCCCTGGTGTTGCCCTCAACTAAATAAAGCTGAGCTTCAACCTTCCGGCTCTCATTATGTGGTTTTAAAAAAAAAAATGGTGGTTAGGGCCTACTAACGGCTTCTGCCCCTCCCTGGTGTTGTCCTCAACTAAATAAAGCTGAGCTTCAACCTTCCGGCTCTCATTATATGGTTTAAAAAAAAAAAATGGTGGTTAGGGCCTACTAACGGCTTCTGCCCCTCCCTGGTGTTGTCCTCAACTAAATAAAGCTGAGCTTCAACCTTCCGGCTCTCATTAAGTGGTTTTAAAAAAAAAATGGTGGTTAGGGCCTACTAACGGCTTCTGCCCCTCCCTGGTGTTGTCCTCAACTAAATAAAGCTGAGCTTCAACCTTCCGGCTCTCATTATGTGGTTTAAAAAAAAAAAATGGTGGTTAGGGCCTACTAACGGCTTCTGCCCCTCCCTGGTGTTGTCCTCAACTAAATAAAGCTGAGCTTCAACCTTCCGGCTCTCATTAAGTGGTTTTAAAAAAAAAATGGTGGTTAGGGCCTACTAACGGCTTCTGCCCCTCCCTGGTGTTGTCCTCAACTAAATAAAGCTGAGCTTCAACCTTCCGGCTCTCATTATGTGGTTTTAAAAAAAAAAATGGTGGTTAGGGCCTACTAACGGCTTCTGCCCCTCCCTGGTGTTGTCCTCAACTAAATAAAGCTGAGCTTCAACCTTCCGGCTCTCATTAAGTGGTTTTAAAAAAAAAATGGTGGTTAGGGCCTACTAACGGCTTCTGCCCCTCCCTGGTGTTGTCCTCAACTAAATAAAGCTGAGCTTCAACCTTCCGGCTCTCATTATGTGGTTTTAAAAAAAAAAATGGTGGTTAGGGCCTACTAACGGCTTCTGCCCCTCCCTGGTGTTGTCCTCAACTAAATAAAGCTGAGCTTCAACCTTCCGGCTCTCATTAAGTGGTTTTAAAAAAAAAAAAAATGGTGGTTTGGGCCTACTAACGGCTTCTGCCCCTCCCTGGTGTTGTCCTCAACTAAATAAAGCTGAGCTTCAACCTTCCGGCTCTCATTAAGTGGTTTTAAAAAAAAAATGGTGGTTAGGGCCTACTAACGGCTTCTGCCCCTCCCTGGTGTTGTCCTCAACTAAATAAAGCTGAGCTTCAACCTTCCGGCTCTCATTAAGTGGTTTTAAAAAAAAAATGGTGGTTAGGGCCTACTAACGGCTTCTGCCCCTCCCTGGTGTTGTCCTCAACTAAATAAAGCTGAGCTTCAACCTTCCGGCTCTCATTAAGTGGTTTTAAAAAAAAAAAAAATGGTGGTTAGGGCCTACTAACGGCTTCTGCCCCTCCCTGGTGTTGCCCTCAACTAAATAAAGCTGAGCTTCAACCTTCTGCTCCAAATTACCATTTTAAAAAATGCAATAGGCTTTTCCGGCCTACTAAAGGTGTCTGCCCCTCCCTGGTGTTGTCCTCAACTGAACAAAGCTGAGCTTCCACATTCTGGCTTTCGCCCTATACTATCAGATATTAAACTGCATTTGGCCTACTAGTGTGGTTAGGCCCTTGAAACAGTGTCTGCTGCTCTTGGGTTTGCTACTCCACTGAACAAAGCAATGCCGCCTGTTTAGTCCTGTTACCAATTTTGAACTGCATGTAGCCTACTTTATTCTTTGGCCCTATATCTGTTTCCTCCTCATCCTGCCCATTGCCCAGCCACTGCTAAATGAGTCTGCTGGTACATTGACCTAGACCACTACATTCCCCTTGTACTCTACACAGCCAGAATCTGTCCCTGCTGAAAGTAAGGTTCCCCTTCCCGCATGTTATACCACCTTACACAGGGACAAAGAGGAAGGTGCAGATGAAAGTGCAGGTTCCTTCATCAGGTGGGGGGGCATACTCGTTGGCGACGTCACTGGCACAGGGCCCCTCAGAGTACGCAAAAGTGTCGCTGCTGGTGGGAGGCGCCCCCGCCATGCAAACACACCGCCGTACTTTGAGGGGCCCTGTGCCAGTGGCAATGCGAACGAGTGGGCCCCCCCTGCTTGCTCAGGATCACAGCACTTGCAACTTTTAAATACTTACCTTTCCCTGCAACACCGCCGTGACGTAGTCCGCATTTCCTGGGCCCACGAAAAACTTGAGCCAGCCCTACTCCCCCCACAACTTTCCCCCAATTCCCTATGCCCAACTATTATTATACAGTTAATTAAGATTGGCAAGCTTCAGAAACAAGAATGGATGTTTTTGGCATTAAAATGGGCACTGTAGGTGTTTTCCTGGCCTCCACTCACTGCCGACTATGCTTCCCCATTGACTTGCATTGGGTTTCGTGTTTCGGTCGATCCCCGACTTTTAGCGATAATCGGCCGACTGCACTCGACTCGACTCTGGACAAAATCGGGTTTCCCAAAACCCTACTCGATCTTAAAAAAATGAAAGTCGCTCAACCCTAGTATTGACCATATACCCCCTTTCTATAGAAGGTACATTGTATTAACTTACTCTGGATATATTTTGCTGAATATAATGCAAACATGATATTTATGCCGCTTGCATAGTAACACCCCTGGAGAGATTTATCTCTATTTTAGGCTCTCCGTTTTATCTTGTTTTTTATTTGTGTGTACTTACCCAATAAAGTTTATTGAATTTATATATGGCTTTATACTCCTAGTTTATACACCTTTACCACAATCCTGCTACCACCCTCTGCTACCTTTTCCTCGTTTGAGGTGCACTCCATCCGCATTTATTCCCCCTCAAACCTCCAGCTGGCTTTCATCTACCGCCCCCCAGAACTAGCCATCTCCACCTTTCTCGACCACCTCACCACCTGGCTACTTCATTTCCTCTCTGCTGACATCCCCACTATCATCATGGGTGACTTCAACATCCAAAAAAGAAAAGAATGTCCAGCTTCACCGAATCCATAAAAAAGAGTTTTCTTTATTCACAAACTTTTAAGCATAGAGGATACAGTCTTCAGCACAAGCCATATGGATAAGAATCTCAACGCGTTTCTGGAGACTAAGCTCCCTTAATCATGACATGTCTGTGCTCCCGAAGATTGGTTTATGCATCACAGGTGAGCTGGTTTATATTCCTGACTTCCACATCCCCATTGACACTTTCACCTCAGCTGGCTCTACACTTTTATCACTGACTGCCTCCGTTGGCCTCACTCAATGGTCCTCTGAGGCCACTCACAAAGATGGCCACACGCTGGACCTCATCTTCACCCGCTTCTGCTCCCTTACAATCTCACTAACTCAGCCCTCCCCCTGTCTGACCACAACCTACTGACATTCTCTTCCCTCTCCTCTCCTAGTGTGCAACCCCCACTCCACAAACTCACTCACACTCGCAGAAATCTCAAACACCTCAATTTGCAATCACTCTCTGAGTCCTTTCTCCCTCTTAAATACATAGCCTCCCTTCATGACACAGATGCTGCTGCCACTTTTTATAACACCACAATAACAGCTATACTTGATTTCACTGCCCTGCTCATGCATAGCAAAACTCGTACAATCAACAGGCAGCCCTGGCTGACCAGCCTGACCAAGAACTAAGACTGGCTTCCAGGGTCGCTAAGCAGAGATGGAAGAGAACCCGCTCTGCCAAGCACTTCATCGCATACAAGCCATCTCTCGCCAGCTTCTAGTCCACACTCACTGCCGCAAAACAAACAAACTTCTCATCTCTCATATCCTCCCTGTCACAACTCTAAACTCTAAACAGCTTTTCAACACTTTCAAATCTCTACTCCGTCCCCCCGCACCCCCGCACCCCCTCTCCCCCCTCTCATTTCTGCTGAAGACTTTGCCTCTTTCTTTAAACAGAAGATCGATACGATCAGAGAAAGCTTTGGCCCACAATGTCCATTGTCCCTCTTAGCTGCTCAACCTTGTTCCTCCAAAACGAGCTTCTCCACCATGGCAGAAGAACAGCTCTCCACCGTCCTGTCAAGATCACACCTCACCACTTGCATGCTTGACCCGCTCCCATCTCACCTCATACCTAACCTTGCCATGGTCTTCATCCCAACCCTACCAAATCTCTTCAACCTCTCACTCACAAACGGTGTCTTCCCATCATCCTTCAAACATGCCATGATCACACCCATTCTAAGAAAGCCCTCCCTCGGCCAATCCTCTGTTTCTAGCTATCACCCAATATCTCTTCTACCATATGCCTCAAAATTACTAGAACAACATGTCCATATTGAACTCTCCTCCCACATCTCCTCCTGCTCCCTCTTTGACTGGTTACAATCTGGCTTCCGACCCCATCACTCAACCGAAACTGCCCTAACTAAAGTCACCAATGACCTACTAACTGTCAAGAGCAAGCAACACTACTCTGTCCTCCTTTTCCTGGACCTGTCTTCTGCCTTTGACACTGTGGACCACTCCCTTCTGCTATAGATCCTCTCATCTCTTGGCACCACAGACTTAGCCCTATCCTGGATATCATCATATCTGACAGACCGAACATTCAGTGTCTCCCTCCCCCACACCACCTTCTCAATCCGCCCCTTGTCTGTCAGTGTTCCTCAAGGCTCTGTTCTAGGACCCCTACTCTTCTCCACCTACACCTTCTGCCTAGGACAGCTCATAGAATCCCATGGTATGCAGTATCATCTCTACGCCGATGAGACGCAGATCTACCTATCCGGACCTGACCTCACCTCCTTACTTACTTACCAAAATCCCACACTGTCTGTCTGCTATCTCGGCCTTCTTTTCTACTTGCTTTCTAAAACTGAACATGGACAAAACAGAATTCATCGTCTTTCCCCCAACTCACTGTACCCCTCCATCAGACCTATCTATCAATGTCAATGGCTGCTCACTTTTCCCGGTCCCATACACCCGGTGCATCGGGGTGATTTTCGACTCTGCCCTCTCTTTAAAGCCACATATCCAAGCCCTTGCCTCCTCCTGCCGTCTCAAACTCAAAAATATCTCCCAGATCTGCGCAGTCCTTGACCACGACACCACAAAAACTCTAGTGCATGCCCTTATCATCTCCCGCCTTGACTACTGCAACCTCCTACTCTCTGGCCTCCCCTCTAGCACTCTGGCACCACTCCAATCCATCCTACACTCTGCTGCCCCACTAATCTACCTGTCTCCCCACTATTCCACAGCCTCTCCCCTATGCCAAGCTCTTCACTGGCTTCCTATCACCCAGAGACTCCAGTTCAAAACCCTTGCAGTAATATACAAAGCCATCCACAACCTATCTTCTCCATATATCTGTGACATGGTCTTCCGGTACTTACCTACATGCAACCTCCGATCCTCTCAAGACCTCCTTCTCTACTCCCCTCTCATCTCCTCTTCCCGCAACCGCATCCAAGACTTCTCCCATGCTTCCCCCATACTCTGGAACTCTCTACCACAACACATCAGACTCTCGCCTACCATGGAAACCTTCAAAAAGACCCTGAAGACTCACCTCTTCCGACAAGCCTACAGCCTGCAGTGATCCTCAACCTACTGAACTGCCGCACAATCAGCTCTACCCTCTCCTAGTGTATCCTCACCCATCCCCTGCAGACTGTGAGCCCTCATGGGCAGTGTCCTCCCTCCTTATGTATTTGTGTGCCTTGTTTTTTGCTCATGTTTAGTTTTATTTGTCTATATCTGCCCGCTTTTCACATGTAAAGCGCCATGGAATAAATGGCGCTATAAAAACATACAATAATAATAATAATTGTCTGCATGACATAATCAGCAGCAAAAAAATTCTGATATTATCAGATACCCCTTCTGTAACATCAAACATTTATTCTTCAAAACCTCCAATATCTTTGTGCTATAATAACTACAGTAGAAATAAATGGAACACATGACATAACTTTTTAGCTATAAGATATTTCACATACAATCTTTGAATCAGATGAAGGCAATAACGCTCTATAAATACCCATTCAGTACCCAATTATACTAGTCAGTATGTCATTATCGAAAACTTTGTAATTTGTTCATGGGAATAACATTAGCTTTCTACCAGTCCATTGGTGACTTACCTGTATGTTGATAATACTTAAAATATCAGGACTAATAACCAAATGAAGCTCTTTAACCCCTTAACGACCGCCGATACGCCTTTTAACGGCGGCCGCTAAGGGTACTTAAACCACAGCGCCGTTAATTAACGGCGCTGTGGAAAAAGTGAATAGCGCCCCCCCAGAGTCGGATTTTCTCTGGGGTCTCGGTTGCCGAGGGTAGCCGAGACCCCAGAGAACATGATTCGGGGGGGTTTTACTGACCCCCGAGTTGCGATCGCCGGTAATTAACCGTTTACCGGCGGTCGCAACAAAAAAAACCAAAAAACACGATTTGCCGTTTAATTTCTCTGTCCTCCGATGTGATCGCACATTGGAGGACAGAGAAATGTGGTCCCCGATGGCCCCCAATAGCCCCCCGATACTTACCTACCTCCCCCGGTGCTCCTCGTGTCTCCCCATGGGCACCGCCATCTTTTTTTCCAGGAAAAAATGGCGGGCGCACGCGTAGTGCGCCCGCCGCCCGGCACCCGGAAGATCTTTGGGGTCTCGGCTGCCGGGGGTAGCCGAGACCCCAAAGAACATGATCGGGGTCTGTTTGCACCGACCCCTGTTTTGCGATCGCTGGTAATTAACAGTTTACCGGCGACCGCAAAAAAAAAAAAAAAGCGATCTGTAATTCTCTGTCCTCTGATGTGATCGCACATCAGAGGACAGAGAAATAGGGGGATTCGGGGACCCTATCATACTCACCTGGGGTCCCTGGGTCCTCTTCTGTCTTCTCCTGCCAGCCGGCTTTTTCATCATGGCGGGCGCATGCGCAGTGCGCCCGCCATCTGCTGCCATCTGCCGGCCGGCAGGAGAAGACGAGTTGGGGCAAAAATTAGGGTTAGGGTTAGGGTTAGGGTTAGAGTTAGGGTTAGGGTTAGAGTTAGGGTTAGGGTTAGGGTTAGGGTTAGGGTTAGAGTTAGGGTTAGGGTTAGAGTTAGGGTTAGGGTTAGGGTTAGGGTTAGGGCTAGGGTTAGGGTTAGGCTACTTTCACACTAGCGTTTTTTGGCTTCCGTCGCAATGCTTCGTTGGAGAAAAAACACATCCTGCAAAAGTGCTTGCAGGATGCGTTTTTTCTCCATTGGCTTGCATTAGCGACGCATTGCGACGGATTGCCACATGTCGCATCCGTCATGCGACGGATGCGTCGTGCTTTGGCGGACCGTCGGCACAAAAAAAGCTACATGTAACTTTTTTGTGCGACGTGTCTGCCATTTCCGACCGCGCATGCGTGGCCGGAACTCCGCCCCCGCCTCCCCGCACCTCACAATGGGGCAGCGGATGCATTGAAAAAACAGCATCCGCTGCACCCGTTGTGCAGCGCTTACAACGCTAGCGTCGGTACGTCGGCCCGACACACTGCGATGGGCTGAGTACGACGCTAGTGTGAAAGTAGCCTTAGGCTTCTTTCACACTTGCGTCGGTACGGGGCGGTCGCAATGCGTCGGCCCGACGTACCAACGCACGTTGTGAAAATTGTGCACAACGTCTATGTCCCGTCTATGTCCTGGGGAGGAGGGGGCAGAGTTACGGCCACGCATGCATGGAAATGGCGGACGCGACGTACAAAAAAAAGGTTACATTGAACTTTTTTTGTGACGACGGGGGCTAAAGTTATGGTTAGGGTTGGGGCTAAAGTTAGGGTTAGAGTTGGGATTAGGGTTAGGGTTTGGATTAGGGTTGGGATTAGTGTTACGTTTGGGATTAGGGTTGGGATTAGGGTTACGTTTGGGATTAGGGTTAGGGGTGTGTTGGATTTAGGGTTTTGATTAGGGTTATGGTTAGGGTTGAGATTAGGGTTGTTTTGGGGTTAGGGTTGTGATTATCATTAGGGTTGTGATTAGGATTATGGATCGGGTTGAGATTAGGGTTAGGGGTGTGTTGGAGTTAGGGTTGGAGTTATAATTTGGGGGTTTCCACTGTTTAGGTACATCAGGGGGTCTCCAAACACGACAGCCAATTTTGCGCTAAAAAAGTCAAATGGTACTCCCTCCCTTCTGAGCTCTGCCGTGCGCCCAAACAGTGGTTTACCCCCACATATGGGGCATCAGCGTACTCGGGATAAATTGGACAACAACTTTTGGGGTCCAATTTCTCCTGTTACCCTTGTGAAAATAAAAACTTGGGGGCTAAAAATCTTTTTTGTTGGAAAAAAAAATATTTTTTTATTTTCACTACTCTGCATTATAAACTTCTGTAAAGCACTTGAGCTTTCAAAGTTCTCACTACATATCTAGATAAGTTCCTTAGGGGGTCTAGTTTCCAAAATTTGGTCACTTGTGGGGGTTTCTACTGTTTAGGTACATCAGGGGCTCTGCAAACGCAACATAACACCCACAGACAATTCTATCAAAGTCTGAATTCCAAAATGGCGCTCCTTCTCTTCCGAGCTCTGCCGTGTGCCAAAACAGTGATTTACCCCCACATATGGGGTACCATAATACTCAGGACAAATTGGAGAACAAATATTGGCATCCAATTTCTCTTGTTACCTTTGTGAAAATAAAAATTTGGAGGCTAAAAAAATCTTTTTTGTGGGAAAAAAAATATTTTTTATTTTCACTACTCTGCATTATAAACTTCTGTGAAGCACTTGGGCATTCAAAGTTCTCACCACATATCTAGATAAGTTCCTTGGGGGGTCTATTTTCCAAAATGGGGTCACTTGTTGGGGGTTTCTACTGTTTAGGTACATTAGGGGTCTGCAAACGCAACATAACGCCCGCAGACAATTCTATCAAAGTCTGCATTCCAAAATGGCGCTCCTTCCCTTCCGAGCTCTGCCGTGCGCCCAAACAGTGGTTTACCCCCACATATGGGGTACCAGCATACTCAGGACAAATTGGATAACAACTTTTGGGGTCCAATTTCTCTTGTTACCCTTGTGAAAATAAAAATTTGGGGGCTAAAAAAATATTTTTTGTGGGAAAAAAAATATTTTTTATTTTCACTACTCTGCATTATAAACTTCTGTGAAGCACTTGGGCATTCAAAGTTCTCACCACATATCTAGATAAGTTCCTTGGGGGGTCTATTTTCCAAAATGGGGTCACTTGTTGGGGGTTTCTACTGTTTAGGTACATTAGGGGTCTGCAAACGCAACATAACGCCCGCAGACAATTCTATCAAAGTCTGCATTCCAAAATGGCACTCCTTCCCTTCCGAGCTCTGCCGTGCGCCCAAACAGTGGTTTACCCCCACAAATTGGACAACAACTTTTGGGGTCCAATTTCTCTTGTTACCCTTGTGAAAATAAAAACTTGGGGGCTAAAAAATCTTTATTGTTAAAAAATATATATTTTTTATTTTCACGACTCTGCATTATAAACTTCTGTGATGCACTTGGGCATTCAAAGTTCTCACTACACATCTAGATAAGTTCCTTGGGGGGTCTAGTTTCCAAAATGGGGTCACTTTTGGGGGGTTTCTACTGTTTAGGCACATCAGGGGCTCTCCAAACGCGACATGGCGTCCGATCTCAATTCCAGTCAATTTTGCATTGAAAAGTCAAATGGCGCTCCTTTGCTTCCGAGCTCAGCCATGCGCCCAAACAGTGGTTTACCCCCACATATGGGGTGTCGGCGTACTCAAGACAAATTGTACAACAACTTCTGGGGTCCATTTTCTCCTGTTACCCTTGGTAAAATAAAAATTTGGGGGCAAAAAGATCATTTTTGTAGAAAAAATTAGATTTTTTATTTTCACGGCTCTACGTTATAAACTTCTGTGAAGCACTTGGGGTTTCAAAGTGCTCACCACACATCTAGATAACTTCCTTAAGGGGTCTAGTTTCCAAAATGGTATCACTTGTGGGGGGTTTCCACTGTTTAGGCACATCAGGGACTCTCCAAACGCGACATGGCATCCGATCTCAATTCCAGCCAATTCTGCATTGAAAAAGTCAAACGGTGCTCCTTCATTTCCAAGCTCTGCGGTGCGCCCAAACAGTGGTTTACCTCCACATATGGGGTATCGACGTACTCAGGAAAAATTGCACAACAAAATTTGTGGTTAAATTTCTGTTTTTACACTTGTGAAAATTAAAAAAATGGTTCTGAAGTAAAATGTTTGCAAAAAAAAGTTAAATGTTCATTTTTTTCTTCCACATTGTTTTAGTTCCTGTGAAGTACGTAAAGGGTTAATAAACTTCTTGAATGTGGTTTTGAGCAGCTTGAGGGGTGCAGTTTTTAGAATGGTGTCACACTTGGTTATTTTCTATCATATAGACTCCTCAAAATCACTTCAAAGGTGATGTGGTCCCTAAAAAAAACATGGTGTTGTAAAAATGAGAAATTGCTGGTCAACTTTTAACCCTTATAACTCCCTAACAAAAAAAAATTGTTTCCAAAATTGTGCTGATGTAAAGTAGACATGTAAAAAATGTTATTTATTAACTATTTTTGTGACATATCTCTCTGATTTAAGGGCATAAAAATACAAAGTTTGAAAATTGCAAAATTTTAAAAATTTTCGCCATATTTCCATTTTTTTCATAAATAATCGCAAGTAATATTGAAGAAATGTTACCACTAACTTGAAGTACAACATGTCACGAAAAAACAATCTCAGAATCAGCAGGATCCGATAAAGCGTTCCAGAGTTATAACCTCATAAAGTGACAGTGGTCAGAATTGTAAAAATTGGCTCGGTCATTAAGTACCAAATTGGCTCTGTCACTAAGGGGTTAAAACAGAAGGAGGTAAACTATGAGGTCCAACAGTTTTTTTTCACATTTTTTTCTCACAACATTTTGGACCACTACTTTAGTCAGCCAAGAGAAGATTTAAGCTATGAAATCATTAGTAATGTTAGCGAACCTGTCAATAGCAGGTAACTCCTTAGTGAACATAGCTGAGAAAAATATATGTAATAGCCTATACTTGATACATACCGAAAACAGTTTTCTTTATGCATCATGTTCTCACAGAATCTTGAAAAAATTGATTGGTATCAAAGCATTCACAAAAGTACACTCTATCAAATTATAAAAATAATATAACGCATACAGTAAACAATATAAAGAAATAAAATAAAATATTTTTTTGTTTTTTGGGGCATCTTCAATAAAGAAAAGGTGAAATAAAAAATGACCAAAACATTGTATCTACCCCAAAATGGTAGCAATAAAAACTACAGCTCACCAGGCAAAAGATAAAAAATCCTACACAGTTCTATGATAAAATTATGTGTCTCAGAAAGGGGCAATATAAACCACATATTATTTTAACAAAGTTTAGAATTATTTTAACCACAAAAATATAAAAAACTATAAAGTTTGGCATTACTGTGATCATACTGAAATGGAGAACTATGTTACCAAGTCATTTTCAACCCCTTAACAACAGCCAATGCAGTGGCCACTAAGGGTACTTATTCCCTCATCGTCGTTTTAAAATGGCAATCGGGAATAAGGCTGTAGCTTTCCACAGAGTCTGAAAATCTCCAGGGTCTCTGCTACCGGGGGGTAGTGGAGACCCTAGAGAAAATATTCAGGGCTGGATTTTCGGGTGT
Source organism: Ranitomeya variabilis (assembly GCF_051348905.1). Taxonomy (NCBI): domain Eukaryota; kingdom Metazoa; phylum Chordata; class Amphibia; order Anura; family Dendrobatidae; genus Ranitomeya; species Ranitomeya variabilis. The sequence continues at coordinate 905,290,082 of NC_135233.1, forward strand.
TCAATCATGTGATTGCTGTCATTCAGTGATTCAGTGAATAACAGCGATCACAAGAAAAATAAAGGGTGCCTGCTGTTTCAATGATTTCTCATGATATACATGTCAGAGAAGAGATAAATGATGCCCGCTGACTTCCCCTCGTACCTCCGCCATCCCCGGACCCTACTGATCTGCCCCCTGGCGTTATCTTCCTGGAAAAAAAAATGCCAGGCGCTTGTGCCGTACATCTTCCGAGATCTGACAGACGGTACCCAGCAACAATAGGAAATTCTTCCTATTGGTTCCTTTTGATCACTGTGTCAGACCCTAACACAATGATCAAAATAAAAAAGTAAATAAAATCCTCCTTTGTTACTCACTTAGTTAGATAAAAATGATATTTACAGGTGAGCTTAGGGTTAGCATTAGGGTTACGTTTGGAGTTAGGGCTGGGGTTAGGGTTAGCATTTAGAGTTGGGGATAGGGCTGTGTTTAGGGTTGGGATAGGGTTGTGTTAGGCTACTTTCACACATCAGGTTTTTTCCTTCCGGCCCATTCCAGCTCTTTTTTGAAAAACCGGAGCCGGCAAAATAAAAACCGGATCCGTTTTTTTCCATTAACTTGAATTAGCACCGCATGGCCCACCTTTCCTTCAGTTTTTTCCCAGATCTGGCGAAAATTTCCATTTCAGCGTCTGGAAAAAACCTCTATAGTAACGTTTTTTGTCTTCTGGCTTTTTGCTACAATGCAAGTCTATGGGTGCCGGAATGCGCCAGATTCGGAAAAAGATGGATCCGGTGACCTGATCCGTTTTTTTAATCTGAGCATGCTCAGAACCAATTGACCAGCAAAAGAGCCAGCAACAGAGCCTGCCAGCAACAGAGCCTGCCAGAAAAAGAGCCAGCAACAGAGCCTGCCAGCAGCAGAGCCAGCAAAAGAGCCAACAACAGAGCCTGCCAGCAACAGAGCATGCCAGAAACAGAGCCTGCCAGCCACAGACTCTGCCAGCCACTGCCAGCCACAGACTCTGCCAGCCACAGACTCTGCTAGCCACTGCCGGTCACAGACTCTGCCAGCCACTACCAGTCACAGACTCTGCCAGCCACTGCCAGCCACAGATTCTGCCAGCCACAGACTCTGCCAGCCACTGCCAGCCACAGACTCTGCCAGCCACAGAGCCTGATAGCCATCAGCCATGTCTTCTTCTGGGAGCCCTCCCCCGGGTCGGCAGCGCATTGAGGTAAATAACTTTTGTTTGTAACAATTTTTTTGCCTATCTATCTATCTATCTATCTATCTATCTATCTATCTATCTATTCATCTATCTATCTATCTATCTATTCCATATCTATCTATCCCATATCTATCTATTTATATATATACATATATTATGAATTTATGTATTTATCAATCTTTCATTTTTGTATAACAGGAAGCTGCAGCAGCAGAAGAGGTGCTTCCAGAAGAAGACCGAAGGGGTGGAGATATATATATATATATATATATATATATATATATATATATATAATTTTTTATGTCTAAAATACAGGGCACACAAAGTACGCCTGAGGTGTGAAGACCAGAAGAGGACGTCATGGAATGAAGATGGGAGGCTCTGGACCGGACCTGAGACACCCATTGGACCGGACCGCAGCGGGACCGCCCATGGGTGAGTATAATCTAACATCTTTTTCTACTCTTTCAGGTAACATCGGGGCTTATCTACAGCATTACAGAATGCTATAGATAAGCCCCTGATGACGGTGAGCTTACCTCACCATTGATTTTGGGGGTGACAGGTTCTCTTTAATTACACAGGTCAACAAAAAAAAATTTTTTTTCTGGTGTCCAAAATATTTTAATGAATTTGGGGTATTTTTGGGGTGCTGATTCTGAATATGCTATCAGTTTTGCCAGATTGGCTCAAGTTTTTGACATTTTTGGTATCTTATTTATAGCACTTGTTGGTAAATGCGACGCATCATCTCATTAATTTCTTTGGATTAGTACTTGAACTGAGCAGTTCTCAATATAGTTTTGTGTTAATTAGTGTTCTAAAAGTTTGTTCATAGCTTGATTTTTGCACTAACTTTATGTTGTTGTCTGTTTTCCAGTGAAAAGCATGAACTCATCAAGAAGAAGTTGTCTTAACGATCCAGACTCATTCTGTTACATTTGTGGTGAATACACACTGCCAAAACATAGAAGAAACATAACAGACTTCGTAAAAAAAGTGTATTTTGCCTATTTTGGGGTTATGCTTGGGGACCAAGACAAGTTTTGGGCACCACACATAGTGTGCAAAGCATGTATCGAATTATTACGAAAATGGAGCAAAGGACAAAGAAAAAGCTTCAAATTTGGTGTTCCAATGGTGTGGAGAGAGCCAAAAAATCATCATGATGACTGTTATTTCTGTGCAGTGCAAGTGCAAGGATACAATAAGCATAAGAAACGAAAATGGGAGTAACATGGAATCTGCAAGAAGGCCTGTCCCTCATTGTGAAGATGTGCCTGTACCTGTGTTTACCATAAATAACAGTCATCATGATGATTTTTTGGCTCTCTCCACACCATTGGAACACCAAATTTGAAGCTTTTTCTTTGTCCTTTGCTCCATTTTCGTAATAATTCGATACATGCTTTGCACACTATGTGTGGTGCCCAAAACTTGTCTTGGTCCCCAAGCATAACCCCAAAATAGGCAAAATACACTTTTTTTACGAAGTCTGTTATGTTTCTTCTATGTTTTGGCAGTGTGTATTCACCACAAATGTAACAGAATGAGTCTGGATCGTTAAGACAACTTCTTCTTGATGAGTTCATGCTTTTCACTGGAAAACAGACAACAACATAAAGTTAGTGCAAAAATCAAGCTATGAACAAACTTTTAGAACACTAATTAACACAAAACTATATTGAGAACTGCTCAGTGCAAGTACTAATCCAAAGAAATTAATGAGATGATGCGTCGCATTTACCAACAAGTGCTATAAATAAGATACCAAAAATCTCAAAAACTTGAGCCAATCTGGCAAAACTGATGACATATTCAGAATCAGCACCCCAAAAATACCCTAAATTCGATTAAATATCTTTGGCACCAAAAATGCTGTTGACCAGTGTTATATTTTTTTCTCTTTGTTCCACAGCACCGTCGGCAGCAGTCGGGAGCCTGCAGTGTTGAACCTTTCTGGGGCGATCCCTCAGGAGTCCGCCACCGAGGGACACTTTGATAGTCCCGGCCCCTTTGCACCTTCCCAGCCTTCCCTCACATCTGATCCCTTGGTCTCATCCACCAGCACTGGCTGTCTGTGTTTCATGAATCTGCTGGTGAGGATATAGCTTTTCCTGTACCCCACCCCTCTTATGCTGCCACCTCTAGTACACCTGTGGGTTCTGGGCGGCAGTGCCAGAGGGGTCAGGTACAGAGCTATGCGCCTGAGACCTTGCATTTGAATGCATCCTTCCAGTACTGTCTGAAACTTTTGTCGGTGCAAATAGCCGCAGGTTTTAATTTGATAAACAAAAGTCATCTTGCGTTGCAGACACTTCTGCAATGGATGCATTCAGATGCAAGCAAATCACCAAACCACACATTTTTTCAGTCGGTACTCGACTGCATCTATAAGCTATCTCCTGATCAGCAGATGCAAGTAATGCAATCATGCCAGTCTGCTCTAGCACTTGTTACCTCCCAAGTGACCACATATGCCCTCCATCCAGCCAGTACTAGCATCCTGCCCCTTTTCAGCATCCTGCTCCGTACCAGCATCCTGCCTCATACCAGCATCCTGCCCTGTACCAACATCCCGCCCCATACCAGTTCCCACCAAGATCATCCACACCTCCTCTCCCTGCCTACTACCACCAGTCTCCACCCATCATGTCACTACAACCCTCTTCTCCAACTATCACCTCTTCTGCCTCCCAATCCACCCACTCCACCCCTCCAACCTTCCAAATTCCCAGTACTAGTCCCGATTTCATTTCCACCCATTCTATTTCTTTCTCCACCCCCTCACCTGTTTTACCTACTGATCCTTCACCACCACCATCACATTCCTCTCTCCACACTCCCATGAAGTGTCCCAATCTGACAGTCCCTCCAGCAATATCACCACCCCAAACTATTTAAACTTATAATTTTTTTATTTGTTAAAATAATTGGTTAATAAAATTGTTTATTCTTTAAAAATTTTGTCTTTAATTTATTTATAAGGTTTATTAGGTTAAATACATTGGGTAAAGCAAGGTTTAATAATGTGGTTAAAGGTTAAATACTTTGGGTACAACCCAAACAGGTACACAACTTGGGTAAAAGAAGGTGAAATACTTTGGGCACAACCCAAACAGGTACACAACTTGGGTTAAAGAAGGTGAAATACTTTGGGTACAACCTAAACAGGTACACAACTTGGGTAAAGGAAGGTGAAATACTTTGGGTACAACCCAAACAGGTACACAACTTCGGTAAAAGATGGTGAAATACTTTGGGTACAACCCAAACAGGTACACATCTTGGGTAAAAGAAGGTGAAATAATTTGGGTACAACCCAAACAGGTACACAACTTCGGTAAAAGAAGGTGAAATACTTTGGGTACAACCCAAACAGGTACAAAACTTGGGTAAAGGAAGGTGAAATACTTTGAATACAACCCAAACAGGTACACAACTTGGGTTAAAGAAGGTGAAATACTTTGGGCACAACCCAAACAGGTACATAACTTGGGTAAAAGAAGGTGAAATACTTTGGGTACAACCCAGACAGGTACACAACTTGGGTAAAAGAAGGTGAAATACCTTGGGTACAACCAAAAAGGTACACAACTTGGGTAAAAGAAGGTGAAATACTTTGGGTACAACCCAAACAGGTACACCACTTGGGTTAAAGAAGGTGAAATACTTTGGGTACAACCCAAACAGATACACAACTTGGGTAAAAGAAGGTGAAATAGTTTGGGTCCAATCAAAAAAGTTCACAACTTGGAGCACTGTATATATAGATTTTCAGTAGCCAATCACATTTGGATGCCTCCCAGGGGCATTTTTAAAAAACGAATCCGTTAAAAAAACGGATAAAAACCGGAAGAAACAGATGCAAAACTGATGAAACGGATCCAGTTTCTGGCCGGTTCCGCTAGTCAGATCCGGCAGAAAACTGGATCCGTTTCATCAGTTTCCTACATTTTACGCCAGATCCGGCACTCCAGTGCAAAGCTGGAACTGATATGATGGCAAAAACCTGATGTGAGAAAGTAGCCTTAGGGTTATGGTTGTGTTAGACTTAGGGTTGGGGTTATGGTTGGGGTAAGACTGTAGGGTTGGGTTAGGGTTTTGTTAGGGTTATGATTGTGTTAGGGTTGGGGTAAGAATTGGGTTATTTTCAAAAGTAAAAAAATGACAATATGATTGCTAGTGTTGAATGCAAGTGCTTGATACTCAAATTTGCATTACCGTAGGTGCTTTGGTATGCATGGAGTATCGCAGATCCCCGCATGTTTTTATGAGGTGTCTAAGAGCCACAAAACATGCCAGGCAGGGACTTGAGCATATCACTTGAGCACAGGCAATATTAGGTGCCTACCTGAGCGCTCAATGCAAACTGGAGTAGCGAGCACTTGCGCTCAACACTAATTACAACATATTCAATATGATGACTTAATGTTACCAAATTTTGTCATACTTGTGGGCTCAAAATGCTCATTATACCAATGGATGAAATCCTTGAGAGGTGTGGTTTAAAAAATGGGGTAACTTGTGGGGGGTTTCTAACACTTAGGCACATCAGGGGCTCCCCAAACGCGATATGGTGTCCGGTAATTATTCCAGCAAATTTTACATTCAAAAAGTCAAATGGCATTCCTTCCCTTCTGAGCCCTGCCGTGCCCCCAAACAGTGGATTTCCCCTAAAAAAGTTATCGGTATATTCAGAGGTGTGGTTTAAAAAATGGGGTAACTTGTGGGGGGTTTCTAACACTTAGGCACATCAGGGGCTCTCCAAACGCGATATGGTGTCCGGTAATTATTCCAGCAAATTTTACATTCAAAAAGTCAAATGGCATTCCTTCCCTTCTGAGCCCTGCCGTGCCCCCAAACAGTGGATTTCCCCTAAAAAAGTTATCGGTATATTCAGAGGTGTGGTTTAAAAAATGGGGTAACTTGTGGGGGGTTTCCAACACTTAGGCACATCAGAGGCCCTCCAAATGCGATATGGTGTCTGGTAATTATTCCAGCAAATTTTACATTCAAAAAGTCAAATGGCACTCCTTCACTTCCGAGCCCTGCCGTGCCCCCAAACAGTAGATTTTCCCTAAAAAAAAGGTATCGGCATATTCAGGAGAATTTCACAAATAAACACATTTCATATTTAAGAAATTTCACCAATGTAAGGCTACGTTCACATTTGCGTTGTGCGCCGCAGCGTCGGCGCCGCAGCGCACAACGCAAACAAAAACGCGGCAAAATGCACGCTAAAACGCTGCGTTTTGCGCCGCATGCGTCGTTTTTGGCCGAAAGTTGGACGCAAAAAAAATGCAACTTGATGCGTTTCTTGCGTCCAACGCTTGCGGCCATGCGGCGCAAAACGCAGCACAACGCATGTCCATGCGCCCCCATGTTAAATATAGGGGCGCATGACGCATGCGGCGCCGCTGCGGCGCCGCTGCGGCGCCCGACGCTGCGGCGCTGACCGCAAATGTGAACGTAGCCTAATGAAGTGCAAAATGTCAGCGAAACAACAGTCTTGGAATCAGTGGGATCTGTTGAAGCGCTCCAGAGTTGTAACCTCATAAAGTCACAGTTGTTGAATTGTAACATTTGGCTTGGTCATTAAGGTCAAAATTGGCTTGTCATTAAGGGGTTAAAGAACAGTGACCACTGTAAAAACAAAACCTGAAAAACAATCTCAGAATTTCACTTTTCTCGAAATTTCATCCCACTTTGAATTCTTTTTCCAGTTTTTCATTACATTGGATGGTGAAATGAATAGTGTCATTCTAAACTACTACGCGTTTTGAAAGATAAAGCAAGCTCTTTTACAAATAACAAGTTCTCATATGGCTATACAAAGAGCTTACAAAAAGTAGTAACGCTCGGAAAAAGAGAAAAAGGGAAAAATTGGTTATGGTGGTTAAATATCAAAAACAACCCACAATGTAAAATCTATATCATTCTATTCAAGGACATTTTGAGAATGTAGCAATATGTTTGCAAAAATGCAATTGTTCTGAAGACTTGACTTATACTACATTAGAAACTGGACCCCAGGGAAGAAAATACATTTTCTCTACCATATGCTATATTTGCTATGTACAAAACTGAACAGAGAGCATACTATAATTGTCACTGTCACAGAATAAGCGAAGATTGGCATATTAATCCACAAACATGGCATTAATAACAAACATGAATCAACGATATCTCAGTCCACATGTTTAGCCATGTATTATTTTTTTAATCACAAGAAAGATACTGCATTATGGTTTATTAAAAATATATGTATTTTTTTTAGCTGTAATTAGTGTAAAGCTTGAGCCTGAAGCATAATCAATATAACCAGCCTTTAAAAAAAGATAAATAAATTACTCTGATTGCCTCAGCTAAAAATAGCTTGCAGCCATCAGTTACCCATAGCATGTGAAATGTTTGCTTCCCAATCTGTTTGATGTCTTCCTCGTCTTGTAATGGCTGAGATAATCATGAAGCAAAATTTAAATGTTAATTTTCTGCATTTATTTGCATTTACTGAACCATTTTTTACTGTAATTTCATGTAAATGTTAAACGCACTGAATAAACATTAAGGCTGTTCATGAAGATGCTAGTAAGTGAGATCATGTTATAAAAGCATTATACTCTATGTGCAAGGCATATACAATACACATGCATAATTATAACATTTACTAAAGGACACCACTAGTAATATTAAGGAACTAGGAAAAATACTTACCTTACATAAATACGGAAATGCAGGTTTTGAACACCAACAGCGTAAAACCATGCAATGTCACTTATGTAGCATAAAGATCATTCCCAAGTATTACAATAAAACATTACTAAATATAAGCTCCTGACTTTTGTCTCAAATTTTTAAAAACGGCATTCAATCATTTTTTGTTATAGTTTCTACTTTCATATTAGCTTTATTAAGGTAAAATCAGGTATCATATGCAATAAAAGGTGTACTAGGACAACCCTCTCTCAATCTGAGTGTTTGCCCCTGTTAAAATAACTTAACCGTTAAGTAATCAAGAAGTCAGAACTGTGGTAGCCATTCACTTCCTGTCACTTATGTAATCCTCTGGAGGTGGGAGAGAGAAGCTGGCACTGATTGGGCTCAGGGCTCACCTGAGTAGAGTTGACCGAAATGTTCTGATTATGATCGGTGGCAAATATTGTTTTTGCAACATTCATCGAACACAGCCAAACGTCACTGGAGTCAATGGTAAAAATCACCGAATATGTTCGGAACCGATCATCAAACAAATTTGCATGAATAGGGTAGCAATATGGCACAAATGTGGCAAATACAGATTTAGTGACCGATTCTGAACACATTCACTCAACTCTTCACATGAGCACCAGGAGAGCAAGTGCAGACACCGGTGGAACGTCGCTGGCACTGGAGGTGAGTATAGGTGTTTATATTTTAACAGGCGCAAACAATCAGGATAAGATGTTTTGGGTTGTCATTATGATTTACAAAGAGAAAACACAGTAGTTTGACAATAAATGGCTTCACCCAACCACTAACCATGAGTGAGAAAAAAGTTTTGGTGTTATTCATATTCTCTGAAAAAAGGCAAAGAAAGCAAAAATTCTGCCAAGGTATGTAAACTTTTGAGCACATCTGTATATTATCAGAGAAATTTGCTTCTTTCTTCCCCTGCACTAATTTTTAGTTTTCCATATTCTCAATTCATAGGTGATATCGGTGTTTGATGTCACCAGTGAACACAGATTTTACCATTACTGAGATAGGAGATAAAAGCTGGTTCTCAAAGTTCTATGGAGAACTATAACTGTGGTTCTAGTAGAACTGGCAGCAGAATGTCTGTGTCTGCCTCTAGCTCTTCCCTTCTCCAACTGGCATCTCCAATCTTGGTAATGGAAAATTCCATCTTCACTGAATACAGATTGTACAAATTTCATCCTCAAATTAAGAGTACAAGAACAATCCAGGAGGATAAGAAAGCAGATTTCTCTGATAAGATACATTACAGAGGTGCCTATTTTCATGTATACTATTGAATTATGTAAAGAAAAGAATAAACTACATTTATACTTTAAGACAAAATTTTGCTAAAGCTCAGGAAAACAGACTAATTGGCAAAAGAAAAAATAATCATTGGTGGCTGCTCAGTTTTCTACAATTTTTGTTCTGTCACCTAAGGTGGATATGGCTGTAGCGTCTTGATTTTCCCCCTTGATTTTCCCTTTTTTGAGTGCTGCCTATTACTAATCCATTTGTGAAAGATCAGTTGGTTAGGAAGGCACAATTGGAGGGGAAGGTGCTTTATTATAAATGATAAATGTGTGCATATCCTTTATTGTAATGGGATATCAGCATAGCCATAAATCGCTATGATGGCATGTTATATTCAATTCATCTTAGGCAGCAGAAAATTTTGAATTTCTCATTTAGATTTTTGTCCCATGGTATTTAGCTCTTAATCTCTTTGTTACTTTGTTAGACTTCTTGCTACTTGATTTCTTAACTTGGACTGACAGGCAATTATCTGTCAGTGCAGTCAGCATCTTCTGTATTTACCACCAAAGCAATACTTGAATGCATCGATTACTTGCTACTATTGAATATAATAAGGATACAGCCTTCCCAAAACCTGTCTGATGACAAATGCACTTCTAGCAGGATTCAGCAGGCCCCCACTAGTAAAGGAAGGGACAGCACAGGTGCAATCTACTGATAAAAATAGCCACCCACACACCTACCAGATTATGGAGGGGTTGGCTGCCTAGTAGAAAAAATTGCACACCAATAGGGTTTGCATAGAACACCAGTCATACAGGTATGTGTGATGCAAAGTGTCTGGCTTATAGCCTATTGATGACACCCATTGTCTCTTGCAAAAGAGTAAAAATAACAAACAATATTCTTCACCGACTCTGCTTCCTCCACTGTCTCCTTCAGAAATCGGGAAGTGATGACAGTGTGTGACACTTTTGGTATTCTCACCCTGCTGCTCCTCGCCAGTCTGTGGTACAGCCTCACTTATGCCTCCCTGCTCCCCCCCTCATATGCGACGTATCCACAAAGTGGATCTCCATCTTGCATATGCTGGAGAGACTGCGCAAGCCACAGCAGGCAATAGTGGACCTTTTTATAGACAGTTATCTAGTATTGCTATGGGGAGAATAATTGCACCTACACATTTGTTGAGTATTACCAACTGGTTCAGAGAAAAATTTGTACATATCAATCCATTGTAGCTCAAACTAGAAAAAATGGTACATATGTTTCATGAGTTCTATTGGGTGATTGCTATTCCTATTACACATAAATTGTACTGTAATTTAGTCTTAAAGAAGATAAATCAAATAAGTCATCAAACTATTTGATAAGGGAGGTGTGAGGGACAAGGGAGAATCCATTTTGGATTTTAAGTTCAGGACATCTCCTTCTACTCCTGAAATGTACCCCCACACTTGGAATTCTACAGGTTCATTGTTTCTTTTAATTAAAAAGAGCTGTTAACTAGTGTTGAGCATTCCGATACTGCAAATATCGGGTATCGGACGATATTCGCTGTATCGGAATTCCGATACCGAGTTCCGATATTTTTGTGATATCGGAAATCGGAAGTTCCTATAAGTTCCCAGGCGTGTGCGGTGCATATGGTTCCCAGGGTCTGGAGGAGAGGAGACTCTCCTTCAGGCCCTGGGATCCATATTCATGTAAAAAATAAAGAATAAAAATAAAAAATATGGATATACTCACCCCTCCGACAGACCCTGGACCTCAGCGGTGCAACCGGCAGCCTCCGTTCCTAAGAATGCAGTGAGTGTAGGACCTGCGATGATGTCACGGTCTTGTGATTGGTCGCGTGACCGCTGATGTGACTGCGACATCATCGAAGGTCCTACACTCACTGCATTCTTAGGAACAGAGGCAGACGCTTGCACCGGTGAGAGACAGGGTCCATCGGAGGGGTGAGTATATCCATATTTTTTATTTTTAGTCTTTACTTTTTACATGAATATGGATCCCAGGGCCTGAAGGAGAGTTTCCTCTCCTTCAGACCCTGGGAACCATCCAGGATAGCTTCCGATATTTGTGTCCCATTGACTTGTATTGGTATCGGGTATCGGTATCGGCGATAGCCGATATTTTTTGGATATCGGCCGATCCAATCCGATACCGATACTTTTGAATATCGGAAGGTATCGCTCAACACTACTGTTAACACAAGTGTGCAAACTCTTCTGCAGATATAGCAACCTGAACCTCTTTGTGCGACCAAGCACATGGAACAGCAAGGCTATGAGGTATGGAATCTGGAAAATGACCTATAATAACAGAATGCAATATCTCTATGATGAGCGGAGCACATATTCCGAATCGGTGTTCCTTTCTCCATGTGCCCATAATATTTAGCCACCTGTAGCACTCTGGATTATGGAGTTATAAAGCATAGCTAGCAGTAATTACATACGGTAGTGATATATAGTCTCTATGCACAGATACAATCCAGCAGAATCCAGTGTCGGTACAACCAATCCATTCAGAGCTTCGGTTGCTAAGTTTTTGCCAGCCACATTCTAGGCAGAAAATCATATTCTCAGACATGGGAGGAGAGAGGCTGCACCACCCAGGGATGGGAGCAGATGTGTGAGGTAGCAGCCTAGGAGATATAAGGCAGCCCCTCATTTTGGACTGATTTTTCTGATTGCCGTAGGATACGTTTGCTGGCGCAGTCCGGAAAGCTGATAACTAAGATTTGGACCTGTGATCCATCAGTGCCTCCCTGTGGTCACATGCTACATAACACGGACATTGCAACCTATCTATACCCTATCCGTGTACTACACTCCTGACTGTATATATTTGCTCTTGTATGTATAGCTGTATTTTCTAGTGCACCTCCTCGGCAATTAAATATAAAATATTCTTGGGCTGTTCATTTATCTCAATCCATAAATCCCCACGTCCGCTTGCTCCATTGGTTATATTATACGCTACCGCACGGCTGGTTCCTGACCTGATATAAGCCTTCTGTCGGATGGGGCTTATTTTAACTGGTGACAGTATACCGTACTGTTTTAGTGAGGAACCCTGGCAGTGATGGCCGGGGGGTTTAGATATATATCCCCAAGCTGGACTGGTGATATATATCCCCCCTCACTGGGAGCACCTCACTAACTCGTACCTATAAGGGAAGCCTTTCCGGTGACTATTTGCCCTCGGTGCAGTTCCCTGACCTGAGGCAAGTGGTGGCACCAGAGAGCCAATCCCTGCCGAGTCCTTCTCTCCCCACGAGGTGAGCGAAGTCAACGCCCCCCTTTCCCTGTGAGATCCCTTACAGGAGGTAATATCTCCCTCATTGCCAACTGGGTAAATATAGCGGCGGATAGATATAAGAAAGCATTTTGGCTCATGTGCTACCACCACCGAGGATTGCCGGATGTTTCTCTGTCCATGTTGCATCTTCTTTCTCCACCTCCTTCTCATCGGGCCAACGTAAAACCTGGACAACAAAACTTCAGCACAGTCAGGGGGAAACTAAAGCAGGCTGTTCTGAAACACATCTATTTGGGTGAAAATTCCACACAGTGCAGGAGCTGTGGATAAGCTTCCTCATCTGGTCAGCCTAACACCTGCTCAACCTACTTCAGAACAGCTAGGGGGAAACAACAGCAGGCTGTTTTGAAAATAATATGTTTGTCAGTGAAAGCACAAGGCAGAGGAGGTTGAAGTTGTCAATGCAACTTGGGCACTGGCAGCACCTAGGAAGGGATGGTTAGCAAGGCAGAAATGTAGAAAACCTTGCTCAGCACATTGCAAAATCAAGCACCACCATCTGATACAGTCCCTATTTTGGTACAAACAGAGGCTTCTTGGCACAGTACTCCCAGAGGCTTTTTATAAAAGTAGAAGCAGAGACTTTTTGGCACAGTAGTCCCAGGGGCTTTATGGTACAGTACAAACAGATGTTTTATGATACAGTACAAACAGAGAAGAGTACTAACTGAGGCTTTTTGGCGCAGTACTCCCAGAAGTTTTTTGGTTAACTATAAACAAAGGCATTTTGGCACACAGCACATAGAGGCTTTTTGGTAAAGTAGACACAGGCTTTTTGGCACACTCCACACAGAGGCTTTTTGGCTCAGTATTCCCAAAGGCTTTGTGGTAAAGTACAAAGAGATGTTTTTTGGTACAGTAGAAACAGACTTTTTCTCCCAAAGCACTCCCAAAGGCAATTTGTTAAAGAATAAACAAAGGTTTTTTTGGCACAGTACACATAGAGGCTTATTGAAATAGACAGTGAGTGATATATATCTGCTGTATCAGAGGAATGGCAGACCATTCGGGATAAAGTGTGAAGCCAAAAAGAGGAAATACTAAACAAGGTTCAGAAAACAATAGGACAAATAAAATTAAGGTCAAAATTACCTTTATTAATGAGGGTAAAATTGAAGCACTACAAAAAAAAGGTGCCCGCACGGGCAAATAGACAATACATAACTTAGCTAAAAAATGAGTAGACAATCAAATTTATATGAAAAAATTACTCAATATTAGACCGAAATGTACAATAATATAAGTCAAAATATTAATTGTGGGAGACCAATAAGTACTGATTAGTGTTGAGCGATACTTTCCGATATCGGAAAGTATCGGTATCGGAAAGTATCGGCCGATACCGTCACAGTATCGGAATCCAATCCGATACCGATACCCGATCCCAATGCAAGTCAATGGGACGAAAATATCGGAATTAAAATAAACCCTTTCTTTCCTTGTAGGTTAATTCTACATGAAGGAAAACAACTAAGAATAATGTAGGATGTATTGGGGGAGGTGGCGGAGACATTAAAGGCACAGGGGTTTATCCCAATCAAATAGAATAGCAGTATTTTTAATTTTTTTATGACGTTCGGCGTTAGAAAGAATTTGACTATGTTAATTTTTTATTTATTTTGTCAGATATTGATGTTTCACTACTTCCACGCCCTTCACCCTATTTTTTACTTCTCCCACACTTTCTTCTTCATTATCCTCATCATCAGCTTCTGTGACATCAACTTCTTCACCTTATTCATCTTCTTCTTTTCTACGTATATATATATTTTTTTTTTTACATTGTTCATATTCTTTTTATTTAACTATTATCTTTTTTATATTCAACTTCTTCATCATATTCTTATTTGTGACAGGCATTCCCGTAGTTGTTATCTATAAAAGTTTGAAGATTACACCTTCCGTTCTGCCTGTCACAAAACAGTTACATTTGTCCGCGTTCAGTTTGGCCTGCAGCATCAGGCTTTATCCAGGGGCACCACGAGGAGGAACGGACTCACCCCCATACACTGCTTAGTCTTCTTCTGCTTATAATTTAGATAATATCTTTTGCTCTGATATTTAGTCTTATGCTTAATGTTCTTCTGCTCTTTGTTCTGCAGCCTCTTGTTCTTCTGCTTCTCGGTCTTCCAGGTTGTCGTCGTCATCTCCAGGGTCGTCATCTCCAGGGTCGTCGTCATCGGGGTCGTCGTCATCGGGGTCGTCGTCATCGGGGTCGTCTTCAGGGTCATCGTCTCCAGGGTCGTCGTCATCTCGGTGGTTGTCGTCTCTGGTGTCGTCATCATCTTAGGGGTGGTCTTCCGGGTCATCGTCTTTCGGGTCTTGAACTTGGAAATGTAGCAGAAGGTACAAGAAGGCTGAGAAAATGCCGAGAAACAGCTGATGGAACTGGAACTCGGATGGCTACCCGAAGGTCCAAGAGCCAATGGAACTACCGAGGACCAGCTGACGTTACTGGAACCCGGTTACTAAGCAGGAGGTACCCGTGCCTGAAAGCACTACCAAGGACCACCTGACGTTGGTGGAACTCGGATACCCAGAGGGAGGCACCTAAGCCAAAGGCTCTGCCCGGAACCAGCTGACGGTACTGGAACCAGGATGGGGAGCAGAAGGTACAAGAGCAAAAGACACTGCCGAGAACCAGCTGACGGTACTGGAACCCGGATGGAGACCTATTCAAGCTTGTCTTCCTAGGGCCCCAACTGGCGGTGTGTTAGAGCCCAGGGACAGCAGGAGGAGGAGCAGGGGGAGGGGAGTGTAGGCCGAAGCCTGCACTGGCGGCAGCTTTGGGTGTGTTGTGTCTGCGTGGCTTTTGCAGGACACGTTGCCGGCTACACAGCAGGGGAACAGCTGGCGGTGCTGGACCCCACTGACACATTGGCGAGGTGTTTGGCTCTGTGCAGCCAGCACTTCCGGACAGCAACTAGCGTTGTTGGAGCCCGGGCTCTGCAGGTGGAGCAGAGTGTAGGCCGAAGCCTAATTGAACCGATTTCAAAAGTCACCTTTAACCCCCCCTCAGGGGTTACAAAGTAGAAGAGCCACAGCTTATGCAGCAGCAGTGCTGCGCAAGTCAAAGGTTGCTCTTGTAATTTTTCTCCTTGCACACGCTGAATGGAACACGTATAACATTTAGCCCTTTATACAGTCAAACTGTGTAATGGAGGCGAGAGTTCCCTTTGTAATGAGACGCAGCACAGGTGTCAAGAATCCCACCTTGGTGCTGGGTGCAGCCTCCCGAGCGTTGTTATTTGCTGTACAGGAGTCTGCGCTGTCGTGTTATCCCCTGGCCTAGCGCCGTTAGCGCTGCCCATCTTCTGGCATCATGTAATGTCGGCCGGTGCGGTTCGCGATGACCATGAATCCCAGCCCCGCAGTGTCTTAACATTGTTAAAACACTGCGGGGCTGGGATTCAGGGCCTGGCGCAGCACATATGTTGGCCTCTCACACTCGGGTCCTTACACCCGCTTCAGACTGTGCGGCGTCATCTGATCCCTTATCGCATGCCACGGCCATGAAGCCGCACAGTCCGAAGAAGGCGGAAGGAGAGGAGGGACAGGCGAACTGATGCACTGATCCTGCCCATGAATCACACCCTCGCAGTCCCAATAAATAAGACACCGAGGGGCGTTGTGTGGGTCAGGGCGGCCGCAGAGGCGCAGCCAGCCAAACAATGATGCCAGAAGACGGGCAGCGCTACCAAGGGGGTTGCAGCGTGTCATTACAAAGGAAAGTCACACCACCGGGACGGTTAAATGGTCACACAGAGGACACATTTCAGACGTGTTTTCAGTTCCACATGTGCGAGGAGAATACGTTTCTGAGCCACCTTGCACACATGCAGCATTACCGCTGTACAAGGTGGCTGGATAACGTAAAAACGCCTGGGGGAGGGGGGACAGGTTCCCTTCAATTTCAGTTCTTGTGTCTGCATGGCTTTTGCAGGACACGTTGCCGGCTGCACAGCAGGGGAACAGCTGGCGGTGCTGGACCCCACTGACACATTGGCTGGTGTTTTTCTCTGTGCAGCTAGCACATCTGGGCCCCAACTGGCAGTGTGTTAGAGCCCAGGGACAGCAGGAGGAGGAGCAGGAGGAGGAGGAGCAGGGGGAGGGGAGTGTAGGCCGAAGCCTGCACTGGCGGCAGCTTTGGGTGTGTTGTGTCTGCGTGGCTTTTGCAGGACACGTTGCCGGCTACACAGCAGGGGAACAGCTGGCGGTGCTGGACCCCACTGACACATTGGCGAGGTGTTTGGCTCTGTGCAGCCAGCACTTCCGGACAGCAACTAGCGTTGTTGGAGCCCGGGCTCTGCAGGTGGAGCAGAGTGTAGGCCGAAGCCTAATTGAACCGATTTCAAAAGTCACCTTTAACCCCCCCTCAGGGGTTACAAAGTAGAAGAGCCACAGCTTATGCAGCAGCAGTGCTGCGCAAGTCAAAGGTTGCTCTTGTAATTTTTCTCCTTGCACACGCTGAATGGAACACGTATAACATTTAGCCCTTTATACAGTCAAACTGTGTAATGGAGGCGAGAGTTCCCTTTGTAATGAGACGCAGCACAGGTGTCAAGAATCCCACCTTGGTGCTGGGTGCAGCCTCCCGAGCGTTGTTATTTGCTGTACAGGAGTCTGCGCTGTCGTGTTATCCCCTGGCCTAGCGCCGTTAGCGCTGCCCATCTTCTGGCATCATGTAATGTCGGCCGGTGCGGTTCGCGATGACCATGAATCCCAGCCCCGCAGTGTCTTAACATTGTTAAAACACTGCGGGGCTGGGATTCAGGGCCTGGCGCAGCACATATGTTGGCCTCTCACACTCGGGTCCTTACACCCGCTTCAGACTGTGCGGCGTCATCTGATCCCTTATCGCATGCCACGGCCATGAAGCCGCACAGTCCGAAGAAGGCGGAAGGAGAGGAGGGACAGGCGAACTGATGCACTGATCCTGCCCATGAATCACACCCTCGCAGTCCCAATAAATAAGACACCGAGGGGCGTTGTGTGGGTCAGGGCGGCCGCAGAGGCGCAGCCAGCCAAACAATGATGCCAGAAGACGGGCAGCGCTACCAAGGGGGTTGCAGCGTGTCATTACAAAGGAAAGTCACACCACCGGGACGGTTAAATGGTCACACAGAGGACACATTTCAGACGTGTTTTCAGTTCCACATGTGCGAGGAGAATACGTTTCTGAGCCACCTTGCACACATGCAGCATTACCGCTGTACAAGGTGGCTGGATAACGTAAAAACGCCTGGGGGAGGGGGGACAGGTTCCCTTCAATTTCAGTTCTTGTGTCTGCGTGGCTTTTGCAGGACACGTTGCCGGCTGCACAGCAGGGGAACAGCTGGCGGTGCTGGACCCCACTGACACATTGGCTGGTGTTTTTCTCTGTGCAGCTAGCACTTCTGGGCCCCAACTGGCGGTGTGTTAGAGCCCAGGGACAGCAGGAGGAGGAGCAGGAGGAGGAGGAGCAGGGGGAGGGGAGTGTAGGCCGAAGCCTGCACTGGCGGCAGCTTTGGGTGTGTTGTGTCTGCGTGGCTTTTGCAGGACACGTTGCCGGCTACACAGCAGGGGAACAGCTGGCGGTGCTGGACCCCACTGACACATTGGCGAGGTGTTTGGCTCTGTGCAGCCAGCACTTCCGGACAGCAACTAGCGTTGTTGGAGCCCGGGCTCTGCAGGTGGAGCAGAGTGTAGGCCGAAGCCTAATTGAACCGATTTCAAAAGTCACCTTTAACCCCCCCTCAGGGGTTACAAAGTAGAAGAGCCACAGCTTATGCAGCAGCAGTGCTGCGCAAGTCAAAGGTTGCTCTTGTAATTTTTCTCCTTGCACACGCTGAATGGAACACGTATAACATTTAGCCCTTTATACAGTCAAACTGTGTAATGGAGGCGAGAGTTCCCTTTGTAATGAGACGCAGCACAGGTGTCAAGAATCCCACCTTGGTGCTGGGTGCAGCCTCCCGAGCGTTGTTATTTGCTGTACAGGAGTCTGCGCTGTCGTGTTATCCCCTGGCCTAGCGCCGTTAGCGCTGCCCATCTTCTGGCATCATGTAATGTCGGCCGGTGCGGTTCGCGATGACCATGAATCCCAGCCCCGCAGTGTCTTAACATTGTTAAAACACTGCGGGGCTGGGATTCAGGGCCTGGCGCAGCACATATGTTGGCCTCTCACACTCGGGTCCTTACACCCGCTTCAGACTGTGCGGCGTCATCTGATCCCTTATCGCATGCCACGGCCATGAAGCCGCACAGTCCGAAGAAGGCGGAAGGAGAGGAGGGACAGGCGAACTGATGCACTGATCCTGCCCATGAATCACACCCTCGCAGTCCCAATAAATAAGACACCGAGGGGCGTTGTGTGGGTCAGGGCGGCCGCAGAGGCGCAGCCAGCCAAACAATGATGCCAGAAGACGGGCAGCGCTACCAAGGGGGTTGCAGCGTGTCATTACAAAGGAAAGTCACACCACCGGGACGGTTAAATGGTCACACAGAGGACACATTTCAGACGTGTTTTCAGTTCCACATGTGCGAGGAGAATACGTTTCTGAGCCACCTTGCACACATGCAGCATTACCGCTGTACAAGGTGGCTGGATAACGTAAAAACGCCTGGGGGAGGGGGGACAGGTTCCCTTCAATTTCAGTTCTTGTGTCTGCGTGGCTTTTGCAGGACACGTTGCCGGCTGCACAGCAGGGGAACAGCTGGCGGTGCTGGACCCCACTGACACATTGGCTGGTGTTTTTCTCTGTGCAGCTAGCACATCTGGGCCCCAACTGGCGGTGTGTTAGAGCCCAGGGACAGCAGGAGGAGGAGCAGGAGGAGGAGGAGCAGGGGGAGGGGAGTGTAGGCCGAAGCCTGCACTGGCGGCAGCTTTGGGTGTGTTGTGTCTGCGTGGCTTTTGCAGGACACGTTGCCGGCTACACAGCAGGGGAACAGCTGGCGGTGCTGGACCCCACTGACACATTGGCGAGGTGTTTGGCTCTGTGCAGCCAGCACTTCCGGACAGCAACTAGCGTTGTTGGAGCCCGGGCTCTGCAGGTGGAGCAGAGTGTAGGCCGAAGCCTAATTGAACCGATTTCAAAAGTCACCTTTAACCCCCCCTCAGGGGTTACAAAGTAGAAGAGCCACAGCTTATGCAGCAGCAGTGCTGCGCAAGTCAAAGGTTGCTCTTGTAATTTTTCTCCTTGCACACGCTGAATGGAACACGTATAACATTTAGCCCTTTATACAGTCAAACTGTGTAATGGAGGCGAGAGTTCCCTTTGTAATGAGACGCAGCACAGGTGTCAAGAATCCCACCTTGGTGCTGGGTGCAGCCTCCCGAGCGTTGTTATTTGCTGTACAGGAGTCTGCGCTGTCGTGTTATCCCCTGGCCTAGCGCCGTTAGCGCTGCCCATCTTCTGGCATCATGTAATGTCGGCCGGTGCGGTTCGCGATGACCATGAATCCCAGCCCCGCAGTGTCTTAACATTGTTAAAACACTGCGGGGCTGGGATTCAGGGCCTGGCGCAGCACATATGTTGGCCTCTCACACTCGGGTCCTTACACCCGCTTCAGACTGTGCGGCGTCATCTGATCCCTTATCGCATGCCACGGCCATGAAGCCGCACAGTCCGAACAAGGCGGAAGGAGATGAGGGACAGGCGAACTGATGCACTGATCCTGCCCATCAATCACACCCTCGCAGTCCCATTAAATAAGACAACGAGGGCTGTTGTGTGGGTCAGGGCGGCCGCAGAGGCGCAGCCAGCCAAACAATGATGCCAGAAGACGGGCAGTGTTACCAAGGAGCTTGTTGCGTGTGTCAATACAAAGTCAAATCACACCTGAGGGACGTTTTAATGGTCACAGAGGACACATTTTAGACGTGTTCACTTCAACATGGGCAAGGAGAATAAGTTTCTGAGCCACCTTGAACACATGCAGCATTACTGCTGTTCAAGGTAGCTGTAAAACATAGAAACACCTGGGGGAGGGGGGACAGGTTCCCTTCAATTTCAGTTCTTGTGTCTGCGTGGCGGTCGCAGGACACGTTGCCGGCTACACAGCAGGGGAACAGCTGGCGGTGCTGAACCCCACTGACACATTGGCTGGTGTTTTTCTCTGTGCAGCTAGCACATCTGGGCAAAAACTGGCGTTGTTAGAGCCCAGGGTCAGCAGGAGGAGCAGGGGGAGCGGAGTGTAGGCCGAAGCCTGCACTCGAGCAAGTTGAAAGGAAACCTTTAACCCCCCCCCCCCAGGCGTTTGTAGCTGAAAGAGCCATTGTGTACAGCACTAATGCTGGAAAAGGTAAACTTAGCTCTTTTAATTATGGTCCTTGTACATGCGGAACCTAACATTTATGAAATGTGTCTCCTCACAGCGTTAAACCGTCCGGTAGGTGGAACTTTCCTTTGTCGTGTGACGCAGCACAGCCATCATTTTTACCCCCTTGGCGCCGTGCGCCGCCTCCTCAGCGTTGTTTGAATCTGTCCCGGAGCCTGCGCTGTTAGGTTAGCCCTTGGCCATGCACACATGTTGCGCTGCCCGTCTTCTGACCTCATTTGGTGTCAGGCTGGCTGCGCCTGTGCGGGTGCGCTGGCCGAGATCCCGCCTCGCAGTGTCGTCTAATGTAATCCCACCGCGGGCCTGTGATCCGTGCCCGTGCGCAGTGCATATCCTCTCCTCTCACTCCCCTCCCTACGGCTTTTTCAGACTGTGCGGTGTCATGGCCGTGGCATGCTATTAGGGACCAGCTGACATCGCACAGTCTGAAGAAGCCGTAGGGAGGGGAGTGAGAGGAGAGGATATGCACTGCGCACGGGCACGGATCACAGGCCCGCGGTGGGATTACATTAGACGACACTGCGAGGCGGGATCTCGGCCAGCGCACCCGCACAGGCGCAGCCAGCCTGACACCAAATGAGGTCAGAAGACGGGCAGCGCAACATGTGTGCATGGCCAAGGGCTAACCTAACAGCGCAGGCTCCGGGACAGATTCAAACAACGCTGAGGAGGGGGCGCACGGCGCCAAGGGGGTAAAAATGATGGCTGTGCTGCGTCACACGACAAAGGAAAGTTCCACCTACCGGACGGTTTAACGCTGTGTGGGGACACATTTCATAAGTGTTTGGTTCAGCATGTGCAAGGAGCATCACGAAAAGAGGCACTTTTTCCCTTTGCATCATTACTGCTGCACAAGTTGGCTCCTTCAGTAACAAACGCCCGGGGGGGGGGGGGGTCAGGTTCCCTTACATTTAACTTGTTGTGCCTGCGTGGCGGTCGCAGTACACGTTGCCGTATACACAGCAGGGGAACAGCTGGCGGTGCTGAACCCCACTAACACATTGGCGAGGTGTTTGGCTCTGTGCGTACAGCACTTCTGGACGGCAACTAGCGGTGTTGGAGCCCAGGGACAGGTGGAGGAGAAGGAGGTTGGAGGAGGTTGGAGGGATTGCCACACACACAGCAGGGGAACAGCTGACGTTACTGAACCCCAATAACAGAGGAGGGACTGTTGACTGTGCGTACAGCACTTCTGGACGGCAACTGGCGGTGTTGGAGCCCAGGGACAGGTGGAGGAGGAGGAGGTTGGAGGAGGTTGGAGGAGGTAGGAGGGATTGCCACACACACAGCAGGGGAACAGCTGACGTTACTGAACCCCAATAACAGAGGAGGGACTGTTGACTGTGCGTACAGCACTTCTGGACGGCAACTGGCGGTGTTGGAGCCCAGGGACAGGTGGAGGAGGAGGAGGTTGGAGGAGGTTGGAGGAGGTAGGAGGGATTGCCACACACACAGCAGGGGAACAGCTGACGTTACTGAACCCCAATAACAGAGGAGGGACTGTTGACTGTGCGTACAGCACTTCTGGACGGCAACTGGCGGTGTTGGAGCCCAGGGACAGGTGGAGGAGGAGGAGGTTGGAGGAGGTAGGAGGGATTGCCACACACACAGCAGGGGAACAGCTGACGTTACTGAACCCCAATAACAGAGGAGGGACTGTTGACTGTGCGTACAGCACTTCTGGACGGCAACTGGCGGTGTTGGAGCCCAGGGACAGGTGGAGGAGGAGGAGGTTGGAGGAGGTTGGAGGAGGTAGGAGGGATTGCCACACACACAGCAGGGGAACAGCTGACGTTACTGAACCCCAATAACAGAGGAGGGACTGTTGACTGTGCGTACAGCACTTCTGGACGGCAACTGGCGGTGTTGGAGCCCAGGGACAGGTGGAGGAGGAGGAGGTTGGAGGAGGTAGGAGGGATTGCCACACACACAGCAGGGGAACAGCTGACGTTACTGAACCCCAATAACAGAGGAGGGACTGTTGACTGTGCGTACAGCACTTCTGGACGGCAACTGGCGGTGTTGGAGCCCAGGGACAGGTGGAGGAGGAGGAGGTTGGAGGAGGTTGGAGGAGGTAGGAGGGATTGCCACACACACAGCAGGGGAACAGCTGACGTTACTGAACCCCAATAACAGAGGAGGGACTGTTGACTGTGCGTACAGCACTTCTGGACGGCAACTGGCGGTGTTGGAGCCCAGGGACAGGTGGAGGAGGAGGAGGTTGGAGGAGGTAGGAGGGATTGCCACACACACAGCAGGGGAACAGCTGACGTTACTGAACCCCAATAACAGAGGAGGGACTGTTGACTGTGCGTACAGCACTTCTGGACGGCAACTGGCGGTGTTGGAGCCCAGGGACAGGTGGAGGAGGAGGAGGTTGGAGGAGGTAGGAGGGATTGCCACACACACAGCAGGGGAACAGCTGACGTTACTGAACCCCAATAACAGAGGAGGGACTGTTGACTGTGCGTACAGCACTTCTGGACGGCAACTGGCGGTGTTGGAGCCCAGGGACAGGTGGAGGAGGAGGAGGTTGGAGGAGGTAGGAGGGATTGCCACACACACAGCAGGGGAACAGCTGACGTTACTGAACCCCAATAACAGAGGAGGGACTGTTGACTGTGCGTACAGCACTTCTGGACGGCAACTGGCGGTGTTGGAGCCCAGGGACAGGTGGAGGAGGAGGAGGTTGGAGGAGGTAGGAGGGATTGCCACACACACAGCAGGGGAACAGCTGATGTTACTGAACCCCAATAACAGAGGAGGGACTGTTGACTGTGCGTACAGCACTTCTGGACGGCAACTGGCGGTGTTGGAGCCCAGGGACAGGTGGAGGAGGAGGAGGTTGGAGGAGGTAGGAGGGATTGCCACACACACAGCAGGGGAACAGCTGACGTTACTGAACCCCAATAACAGAGGAGGGACTGTTGACTGTGCGTACAGCACTTCTGGACGGCAACTGGCGGTGTTGGAGCCCAGGGACAGGTGGAGGAGGAGGAGGTTGGAGGAGGTTGGAGGAGGTAGGAGGGATTGCCACACACACAGCAGGGGAACAGCTGACGTTACTGAACCCCAATAACAGAGGAGGGACTGTTGACTGTGCGTACAGCACTTCTGGACGGCAACTGGCGGTGTTGGAGCCCAGGGACAGGTGGAGGAGGAGGAGGTTGGAGGAGGTAGGAGGGATTGCCACACACACAGCAGGGGAACAGCTGACGTTACTGAACCCCAATAACAGAGGAGGGACTGTTGACTGTGCGTACAGCACTTCTGGACGGCAACTGGCGGTGTTGGAGCCCAGGGACAGGTGGAGGAGGAGGAGGTTGGAGGAGGTAGGAGGGATTGCCACACACACAGCAGGGGAACAGCTGACGTTACTGAACCCCAATAACAGAGGAGGGACTGTTGACTGTGCGTACAGCACTTCTGGACGGCAACTGGCGGTGTTGGAGCCCAGGGACAGGTGGAGGAGGAGGAGGTTGGAGGAGGTAGGAGGGATTGCCACACACACAGCAGGGGAACAGCTGACGTTACTGAACCCCAATAACAGAGGAGGGACTGTTGACTGTGCGTACAGCACTTCTGGACGGCAACTGGCGGTGTTGGAGCCCAGGGACAGGTGGAGGAGGAGGAGGTTGGAGGAGGTTGGAGGAGGCAGGAGGGATTGCCACACACACAGCAGGGGAACAGCTGACGTTACTGAACCCCAATAACAGAGGAGGGACTGTTGACTGTGCGTACAGCACTTCTGGACGGCAACTGGCGGTGTTGGAGCCCAGGGACAGGTGGAGGAGGAGGAGGTTGGAGGAGGTAGGAGGGATTGCCACACACACAGCAGGGGAACAGCTGACGTTACTGAACCCCAATAACAGAGGAGGGACTGTTGACTGTGCGTACAGCACTTCTGGACAGCAACTGGCGGTGTTGGAGCCCAGGGACAGGTGGAGGAGGAGGAGGTTGGAGGTTGTAGGAGGGATTGCCACACACACAGCAGGGGAACAGCTGACGTTACTGAACCCCAATAACAGAGGAGGGACTGTTGACTGTGCGTACAGCACTTCTGGACGGCAACTGGCGGTGTTGGAGCCCAGGGACAGGTGGAGGAGGAGGAGGTTGGAGGAGGTTGGAGGAGGTAGGAGGGATTGCCACACACACAGCAGGGGAACAGCTGACGTTACTGAACCCCAATAACAGAGGAGCGACTGTTGACTGTGCGTACAGCACTTCTGGACGGCAACTAGCGGTGTTGGAGCCCAGGGGCAGGTGGAAAAGCAGAGGAACACAATGTAGGCCGAAGCCTGAGAAAGTCGAAAGGGAACCTTTAACCCCCCCCCCAAGGCGTTTGTAGCTGAAAGAGCCAGCTTGTGCAGCACAAAAGATGCAAAAGGAAAAGGTGGCTCTTTTCATCATGCTCCTTGCAAACACAGAACTAAACACTTTTAAAATGTGTCCCCTGAAGCCGTGAAACCGTCCCGGAGGTGGGACTTTCCTTCGTAATATGACGCAGCACAGCCATCATTACTACCCCCCCGCCGCCGTGCCCCGGCTCCTCAGCGTTGTTTGATTCCGTCCCGGAGCCTGCGCTGTTATGTTATCCCGTGGCCAGGCACACTTAGCGCTGCCCATCTTCTGACATCATTTGGTGTCAGGCTGGCTGCGCCTGTGCGGCCGCGCTGGCCGAGAGCCCGCCTCGCAGTGTCTTCTGATGTAATCCCACTGGGGGCCTGGGATCCATGGCCATGCGCAGTGCATATCCTCGCCTCTCACTCCCCTCCCTACGGCTTCTTTTTCAGACTGTGCGGTGTCACGGCCGTGGCATGCTATTAGGGACCAGCTGACACCGAACAGTCTGAAGAAGCCATAGGGAGATGAGTGAGAGATGGAGGTTCAGATATGCACTGCGCATGTCCATAGATCCCAGGCCCCCAGTGGGATTAAATCAGAAGACACTGCGAGGCGGGCTCTCGGCCAGCGTGGCCGCACAGGCGCAGCCAGCCTGACACCAAATGATGCCAGAAGACGGGCAGCGCTAAGTGTGCCTGGCCACGGGATAACATAACAGCGCAGGCTCCGGGACGGAATCAAACAACGCTGAGGAGCCGGGGCGCGGCGCCGGGGGGGTAGGAATGACGGCTGTGCTGCGTCATATTACGAAGGAAAGTCCCACCTCCGGGACGGTTTTACGGTATCAGTGGACACATTTTATAAGTGTTAAGTTTTGCGTGTGCAAGGAGCAAAACCAAAATAGCTACCTTTTTCCTTGTGCAGCATTACTGCTGCACAAGGTGGCTCTTTCAGTAACAAACGCCTTGGGGGGGGGGGACAGATTCCCTTACATTTCAGTTGTTGTGTCAGCGTGGCGGTCGCATGACACATTGCCGGCTACACAGCTGGGGATCAGCTGACGTTACTGAAACCCAATAACACTGGGTCGTATGTTTTGACTGTGCAGACGGCACATCTGAGCCTCAACTGGCGGTGTTGGAGCCCAGGAATTTAAGTTCAGGTGGTAGAAAGATGAACACAACAGGAGACCTGGATAACGTATACAGTGACCTAATTATTTAATCAGGAGGAGGAGTGGCAAATTCCTGCGAGATCCAGGCCTTGTTCATTTTCAGGAAAGTAAGCCGGTCAACGTTATCGGAGGATAGTCGCATGCGACGGTCAGTTAGTACACCACCTGCAGCACTAAAGACACGTTCCGATAATACACTGGCCGCAGGGCAAGACAGCACCTCCAATGCATACTGGCTTAGCTCTGGCCATGTATCCAGCTTTGAGACCCAAAACTTGAAAGGGGAAGAGCCGTCTGGGAGTACAGCAAGAGGGCAAGACATGTAGTCTGTCACCATCTGACGGAACCGTTGCCTCCTGCTGACTGGAGCCGTCTGTGATGGTGTAGACTTTTGTGGGGGGCACAGAAAACTGTGCCACAGTTGGGCCATACTGGTCTTGCCTTGGGCAGAGGCACTGCTTCTGCTCCCTCTTTGTGCAGAGCCTCCACCACTGCCTGGACGCACTGAGCTGCTTTGGAATGCACTAGCAGCACTTCTCTCAGTTGGAATGGAGAAGATGATGGAACTGACCAGTGTGTCTTGGTACTCCCGCATTTTTCGCTCCCGGTTCAACGGTGTGATGAGGCTTTCTACGTTGTCCCGGTAGCGAGGATCGAGGAGGGTGAACACCCAATAATCAGACATGTTGAGAATGTGGTCGATGCGGCGGTCGTTTCTCAGGCACTGCAGCATGTAATCCACCATGTGCTGCAGACTGCCAACTGCCCAAGAAACGCTGTCCCCAGCTGGAGGCGTGATCTCTGCCCGCTCGTCATCACCCCACCCTCGCTGTACACACTGAGTACTGGACAATTCGGGAACTCCCTCCTCTGGACGGATGTCTTCCTCCTCCATTGACTCCTCCTCATCCTCCTCACAAACTGTCCCCTGCCTACGCGTTTGTGAGGAACCACGTGGCGCTGACTGTCCAGAAGATGATGGAAGTGGTGAATCCTCATCCTCCACCTCTTCCACAACATCATCCCTTAGCGCTTGCAGTGATTTTTCAAGCAGGCAGATAAGGGGGACAGTCATGCTGACTAGTGCATCATCTGCACTCGCCATCCGCGTGGAATAATCAAAGGGACGCAAAACCTGGCAGACATCCTTCATAGTGGCCCACTCTGTGGTTGTGAAGTCTGTACGGCGCTGACTGCGACTTTTTTGCGCCTGATACAGCTGGTACTCCATTACAGCTTGCTGCTGCTCACACAACCGCTCCAACATATGTAACGTGGAATTCCACCTGGTAGGTAGGTCACATATGATGCGATGTTCCGGCAGGCGGTGTCGGCGCTGCAGAGCCGCAATGCGCGCTTTTGCCGTGCTGGAACGCCGCAAGTGAGCACACTCTAGGCGGACCTTGTGCAGCAGTGCATCAAGATCCGGATAGTCCCACAAAAAACTCTGCACGACCAAATTGAGCACATGTGCCAGACATGGGATGTGAGTGAGGTTGCCGAGGCCCAGGGCTGCCACCAGATTTCGGCCATTATCACACACTACCATGCCTGGCTGGAGATTCGCTGGCTCAAACCACACATCGCTCTCCTGCTTGATGGCATTCCAGAGCTCCTGCGCTGTGTGGCTACGATTCCCCAAAAAAATTAATTTCAAGACGGCCTGTTGACGTTTGGCCACGGCTGTGCTCATGTCGGTCGTAACAGGTACACGTTCATCACGGGTCCATGTGGAGGTGGACTGTGACGGCTCCTGCAGCGATGATTCTGAGGAACTGGTGTAAGAGGAGGAGTCAATGCGTACAGAATGGATTCCTGCAATCCTTGGAGTGGGCAGGACACGTCCTGCGCCACTCGCACGGTCTGTACCCGGCTCAACTACATTAACCCAATGGGCAGTGAGGGAAAGGTATCGCCCCTGTCCATGTTGACTGGTCCACGCATCGGTGGTGAGGTGGACCTTGCTACTGACGGCGTTCAGTAGCGCGTGTTTTATGTGTCCCTCCACATGCTTGTGCAGGGCAGGGACGGCTTGCCTGCTGAAGTAAAAGCGGCTGGGCACACTGTACTGTGGGACTGCCAATGACATCAAGTCACGGAAGCTGTCAGTCTCCACCAGCCTGAATGACAGCATTTCCAGTGACAGAAGTTTGGCAATGCCTGCAGTCAGAGCCTGTGCTCGTGGGTGGTTTGACGAGAAAGGCCGCCTTTTCTCCCATGCCTGTACTACCGATGGCTGTAGACTGGGCTGGGAGTGTGTGGTTGACTGGGAAAGTGGTGCTGCGGGTGGAATGACAGCGGGTCTCTGGACAACAGGGCCAGAGGTTCTTCCACGGCGATCCTGGGAGGAAGCCGAACCAGCTGCGTGTGAGCTAGAGGAAGAGGCAACACGAGCTGAAGAGGTGGTAGCTGCCGCTGTTGGTTGGCCTAGCTCTTCAGTGTGTTTGTCTAACTCCGCCGGGTGCCTGTTGCGCACATGTTTCCACATGTTGGAGGTATTGAGGTTGGCGACTTTTTGACCTCTTTTGATTTTTTGATGACACACCTTGCATCTGACATAGCAAATGTCATCTGCAACTGTGTCAAAAAAGGACCAGGCACTGCAAGTCTTGGGAGCCCCCCTTTTGACTTTTGGAAGAGACATGCTCCTTACGGGTGCCAAAGCGGAGGCTGCAGGATCCGCAGTCTTCCCCCTCCCTCTCCCTCTTTGGGCCGTACGGGGAATCTCTTCCTCAGAGCTGCTCCCACCACCTTCCTGTCCCTGACGCCAAGATGGGTCAAGGACCTCATCATCTACACTACCCTCTGCCCCCAACTGCTCCTCCTGGGTAGTCTCAGCAGCAGAGCACGCACCAGTAAGTGGCACCTGAGTGTCATCATCAGCTGATGCGGCCTGCGAGGTGGTGACCGGAGCCACTGGCCCACCCGCCTCTTCAGAGGAAGACAGAAAAAGCTGTTGGGCATCACTGCACCCTGCCTCTTCTTCCATTTCTCCAATGCTGCTTGGCTGGCCCCCTGTTTCCAAGCCAAGAGATGATTCAGAGAACAGAAGGAGAGACGGCTCCTGTCCTGGGATCTCTGTCTGCCTGGGCAATTTTGCAGGTGGTGAAGAGACAGATGGCTGCTCTCCAGTGCTCTGTGTCTGAGAGGATGTGGCACTAATGGAAGTTGATGCATTAGCTGCCATCCATCCCACAACGGCTTCAATTTGGTCTTCACGCAGCAGCGGTGTACGGCGCTCGGCGACAAAGCTGCGCATGAACGACTGTTCCCTTGTGAAAGTGGGTGCTGATGAATCACCGGTGCCCGCAGCAGGCACAGAATCCCCACGTCCCCTCCCTGCTCCGCGCCCACGCCCACGCCCACGTGCCTTACTCACTGCCTTCTTCATCTTGGTTGACTGATAAAGATAAGCAGAAAAGTACTAACGGCTTTGTGTGCTTATTCCTGAGCAACTCCTCCTAACAGGTATAAGACACACTAATTTTCTAAAGTGTGGACTAGACTTGAATATGAGCTAATGTGGCCTACACAAATATAAAGTGGTGTAACTGGTGTGTTTGGTGAACTTTATTATTTATTTATTTTTTTGGGGCTGAACTGACAACGGATAGAGCTGCAATCACACGGAGACCGTGCAGACAGCCGTAAACGGCGCTGCAAGGCCCAAAAACCCTCCTCTACTTTATCCTATGTAGTGTTTTTCCACAAATTAGCTGGAGACGGGTGGAAAGACACTAATAGGATTTTTTAAAATAAATTAGCAGCAGACTACACTACTTTGAAAAAAAAGAAAATTGATTTGGCGGTATGACGCAGTGAAAAACCCTGAGCTGCAGACAACCAGGCTACGGCTGCTCACAGACTACAGGGCGAGCTGCAGTCACACGGAGACCGTGCAGACAGCCGTAAACGGCGCTGCAAGGCCCAAAAACCCTCCTCTACTTTATCCTATGTAGTGTTTTTCCACAAATTAGCTGGAGACGGGTGGAAAGACACTAATAGGATTTTTTAAAATAAATTAGCAGCAGACTACACTACTTTGAAAAAAAAGAAAATTGATTTGGCGGTATGACGCAGTGAAAAACCCTGAGTTGGAGACAACCAGGCTATAGCTGCTCACAGATTACAGGGCGAGCTGCAGTCACACGGAGACCGTGCAGACAGCCGTAAACGGCGCTGCAAGGCCCAAAAACCCTCCTCTACGTTATCCTATGTAGTGTTTTTCCACAAATTAGCTGGAGACGGGTGGAAAGACACTAATAGGATTTTTTAAAATAAATTAGCAGCAGACTACACTACTTTGAAAAAAAAGAAAATTGATTTGGCGGTATGACGCAGTGAAAAACCCTGAGCTGGAGACAACCAGGCTATAGCTGCTCACAGATTACAGGGCGAGCTGCAGTCACACGGAGACCGTGCAGACAGCCGTAAACGGCGCTGCAAGGCCCAAAAACCCTCCTCTACTTTATCCTATGTAGTGTTTTTCCACAAATTAGCTGGAGACGGGTGGAAAGACACTAATAGGAATTTTTGGAAAAAATGTGCAGCAGCCTGCACTACTTCAAAAAAAAAAAAAAAAAGGACAGTATGAGGCAATGAACCACCCTCCCTGAACTGAATACAACCAGCTATGGATGGCCTATGTGGCTGCACTCAGACTAGAGAGTGGGCTGCACTCACACACACACACACAGAGAGACCTTGCAGATCGCTGTGAAAACAGCGCTACAAGGCAAAAGGAAGGTGAATAGTAGGTGAACACAGCGGTTGCTAAATTAGCCTTTGGAAAGCACAAAGAAGCAAATCGCTATCTCTAAACTGTCCCTCAGTCAGCAAACAGCGTCCTGTCACTAACTGAATTCACAGCAGAGTGATCGCAAAATGGCGCCAGCGACTTTTAAACTGCATCATGACATCATTTCAGCAGCCAATCACAGCCTTGCCAGTAGTTTCATGCCCTCCATGCTAAACAGGATGTGCCCACACTTGGAATCTTTCTCATTGGCTGAATTTCTGAATTTTGAATCATTGAACTTCCGATTCCGGTATCCGATACGCGCCAAGTATCGGAATCCCGGTATCGGAATTCCGATACCGCTAGTATCGGCCGATACCCGATACTTGCGGTATCGGAATGCTCAACACTAGTACTGATAGATCAATATAGAACCAACACAACAGGTTTTATCTTAAAGATCTTAATTAAAGCATTGCAATAAAAGTAAAACGAAAAGGTGAAAAAAATTGAAAATATATATATATATGTATTAGAAAAATATGCAATAAATGAAAAACACGGGGGGAATTTAATGCAAACTAAATAAGAGACAATAATATAAATGTGTGCAAAAATTGGCAAAAAATGATAAAAAATAATGATCAAGGGCGACCAAAAAATGTGTCACTCAGTAAGGTGCAAGTGCAAGGTGAAAACAGAAAGCTATGATAGGACTGTTTTAACAAAAACTTGTGTATGCAAAAAATTTGTATATATTTTCAGTGAAACATAATGCTAATGAATATTACAAAGTTAGCATTATAAACATGTCCCAAATTAAAGTGCATGTGCAAAAAGGGGGAGGAGGAGAAGGGAAAAATAGTATGAATGTGGGAAGGAGTTAATCAGCTGGCTAAAAGATATTATGAACCCCTTGCATGCAGTAGTGAATGGGGGAACAAATCAATTTAAATTTCAGAAAAATAACTAATGTTGGCCACCAGGAGAAAAAATAAAATTGACCCAACCTATAAATCAAAAAGCAATGCGTTACCTGGGTGTAGTAGTAACCATGCAAGGCACACCCCGACGTGTGTTTCAGAGCCTTGTCCTTCGTCAGGATGGTGACGAAGGACAAGGCTCCGAAACGCACGTCGGGGTGTGCTGAAATATAAATTGATTTGTTCCCCCATTCACTACCGCATGCAAGGAGTTCACCCACAGGCGAGGTAGAAAAGTGCTCAAAGAGACTTAATGGCACAGTACTCCCACATATACAGTGCAGACCAAAAGTTTGGACACACCTTCTCATTTAAAGATTTTTCTGTATTTTCATGACTATGAAAATTGTACATTCACACTGAAGGCATCAAAACAATGAATTAACACATGTGGAATTATATACTTAACAAAAAAGTGTGAAACAACTGAAAATATGTCTTATATTCTAGGTTCTTCAAAGTAGCCACCTTTTGCTTTGATGACTGCTTTGCACACTCTTGGCATTCTCTTGATGAGCTTCAAAAAGGTAGTCACCTGTAATGGTTTTCACTTCACTGGTGTGCCCTGCCAGGTTTAATAAGTGGGATTTCTTGCTTTATAAATGGTGTTGGGACCATTAGTTGTGTTGTGCAGAAGTCTGGTGAATACACAGCTGATAGTCCTACTGAATAGACTATTAGAATTTGTATTATGGCAAGAAAAAAGCAGCTAAGTAAAGAAAAACAAGTGACCATCATTACTTTAAGAAATGAAGGTCAGTCAGTTTGAAAAATTGGGCAAACTCTGAAAGTGTCCCCAAGTGCAGTGGCAAAAACCATCAAGCGCTACAAAGAAACTGGCTCACATGAGGACCGCCCCAGGAAAGGAAGACCAAGAGTCACCTCTGCTTCTGAGGATAAGCTTATCCGAGTCACCAGCCTCAGAAATCGCAGGTTAACAGCAGCTCAGATTAGAGACCAGGTCAATGCCACACAGAGTTCTAGCAGCAGACACATCTCTACAACAACTGTTAAGAGAAGACTTTGTGCAGCAGGCCTTCATGGTAAAATAGCTGCTGGGAAACCACTGCTAAGGACAAGGAATGGGTATTAGACCAGTGGAAATCTGTGCTTTTGTCTGATGAGTCCAAATTTGAGATCTTTGGTTCCAACCACCGTGTCTTTGTGCGACGCAAAAAAGTTGAACGGATGGACTCTACATGCCTGGTTCCCACCGTGAAGCATGGAGGAGGAGGTGTGATGGTGTGGGGGTGCTTTGCTGGTGACACTGTTGGGGATTTATTAAAAATTGAAGGCATACTGTAATGTGAATATAAAAATGGCTATTTTGAGTCCATATTGAAATATACTGAATGCATACAGACCATTACAGAGCAGCATTTCTTGTCATACATTTACAGACAGACAATGCTCATTGTGACACAATCTTGAGAGCTGTTTGTTTATTGTCTGAAGCCCTTGCACCTCACAAACATTTCTACAGTTTGTTATTGTAAAACATTAAGGTTTATTTAACCTCTGTCTGTGGTGGTTTTAGCTAACCCTTGTGGGCTTTTTATGTATCTATGGGTTTATGACCCATTGTCTGATGTATTACTGATATCTTGGTCTCATCCCATCTTGAAAGCTGGGCACTTGAAGGGCAGGGTGAAACCAAAGTTAAACGTAGTGCAAATCACTATATAAGGCCAGAGAAACATGACTAAGACAGAAGCATAAACTGGTGTTCCTGTACTTACACGTGTACAGTGTTGAGATACCTGCATAATTGGGGACGCCCATGCAGTTTTGTGAATTTTCCAGGGTTTCTCTGTCTTGGTGTTGCTTCTCTGATTTTCCAGATTGATGATGTTTAAAAGCCCCTTGGTGATGGATGATGTGAGTATATGTACTTAATCATTATATAAATGTAATCCTTATATGTACTTTGTATCTTAAAATATACAAATGTGTATGTAATCATGCTATTCAATCATACTATTCCTTTAATTTTGTACTTTGATCCTTTAATTTTGTACTTTGAAATAAAATCGCATTATATCGCAAGTAGTAGCCTTCTTTAAAGCCATATCTGAACCTTAGTGCTAAAAACTTGGCAATGCACATACTGAACCAGCATGGCTACCACAGCATCTTGCAGCGGCATGCTATTCCATCCGCTTTGCGTTTAGTTGGACCATCATTTATTTTTCAACAGGACAATGACCCCAAACACACCTCCAGGCTGTGTAAGGGCTATTTTACCAAGAAGGAGAGTGATGGGGTGCTACGCCAGATGACCTGGCCTCCACAGTTACCAGACCTGAACCCAATCAAAATGGTTTGGGGTGAGCTGGACCGCAGAGTGAAGGCAAAAGGGTCAACAATTGCTAAGCATCTCTGGGAACTCCTTCAAGATTGTTCAAAGACCATTCCCTGTGACTACCTCTTGAAGCTCATCAAGAGGATGCCAAGAGTGTGCAAAGCAGTCATCAAAGCAAAAGGTGGCTACTTTGAAGAACCTAGAATATAAGACATAATTTCAGTTGTTTCACACTTTTTTGTTAAGTAAATAATTCCACATGTGTTAATTCATAGTTTTGATGCCTTCAGTGTGAATGTACAATTTGCATAGTCATGAGAATACAGAAAAATATTAAAATGAGAAAGTGTGTCCAAACTTTTGGTCTCTACTGTACATGTACAGGGTAAAAACAGTGGCTTTTTTAGCATAGTACTATCACAGACATGGGTACATAAGGTACATAAGAGTGGAAAAAATTTGTTTTGATGCACATGACTCCCACCGACATGGTTTCAGATTAGAAAAAGTGTTGGGTATGCCCAGTACTATCACAGATATGGGTGCAGAATACTAATAGTGTTTTTGGAAAACTGTTCACACACAAAATCTAATACTGTCAATCACTAAAGCTGCATCCTTTCCCTACACTAAGCAAAGCAGAAGTAAAAAAAATAATCTAGAACCAGGAGGAACAGGTCCAAGTGGAGGAGGATATGGAGGAGGATGTGAAGGAGGAGGTGGATGTGGTGGTATAGGTGGAAAAGGCAAGGGAGGAATAATCCAACACTATGTTTTGTTTCTTTTTTGTATTGTTTGTATTTTTTACATTTGTTCTATTGAACTGACTTATAACAAGCTAGAATGAACTAAACTGAAGCTAGCAATCCAGAATCAGGAGGCATAGGGATATTTGTTACTGTTTTTATATTGATTTTTTTGTTTTCCTTTTTTCAGTGTTTTTTATATATTTTTTTATATTCTTATGGCACTGACTTAAAACAACCTATAATTAAAACTAAAACTAGCAATCTAGAATAGTAGTTTTTTTTTTACTATTTAAATGTATATACAGGGTGAGTGATTTATATGGATACATCTAAATAAAATGGGAATGGTTGGTGATATCAACTTCCTGTTTGTGGCACATTAGTATATGGGAGGGGGAAAACTTTTCAAGATGGGTGGTGACCATGGCGGCCATTTTGGAGTCAGTCATTTTGGATCCAACTTTATATTTTTCAATGGGAAGAGGATCATGTGACACATCAAACTTATTGAGAATTTCACAAGAAAAACAATGGTGTGCTTGGTTTTAATGCAACTTTATTTTTTCATGAATTATTTACAAGTTTATGACCACTTACAAAATGTGTTCAAAGTGCTGTCCATTGTGTTGGATTGTCAATGCAACCCTCTTCTTCCACTCTTGACACACTGATAGCAACACCGCAGAAGAAATGCTGCAGAGATGCATTTGTTTGACACAGTACTCGTATAGACACAGCTGTGCAGTCAAATTATTTGTGTGGCAAATGGAAAACAGATGGCTACAGAGTAGAATTGTTTTCTATGTAAACTGTTCACACATACACAGCTGCAGAGTACCCACAGTGGTTTTTGGCACAGTACGCCAAAAGGAAGGGTTTACAGAGTACACTCAGCCGCTTTTGTCACATTACTCAACAGGAGAGGTTGCAGAGTACACACAGTGGCTCTTGGCATTAGGGTTGAGCGAAACGGGTCGTTCATTTTCAAAAGTCGCCGACTTTTGGCTAAGTCGGCGTCTCATGAAACCCGATCCGACCCCTGTGCTTGTCGGCCATGCGGTACGCGACTTTCGCGCCAAAGTCGCGTTTCAATGACGCGAAAAGCGCCATTTCTCAGCCAATGAAGGTGAACGCAGAGTGTGGGCAGCATGATGACATAGGTCCTGGTCCCCACCATCTTAGAGAAGGGCATTGCAGTGATTGGCTTGCTGTCTGCGGCGTCACAGGGGCTATAAAGGGGCGTTCCCGCCGACCGCCATCTTACTGCTGCTGATCTGAGCTTAGGGAGAGGTTGCTGCCGCTTCGTCAGAAGCAGGGATAGCGTTAGGCAGGGTCCACTAACCACCAAACCGCTTGTGCTGTAGCGATTTCCACCGTCCAACACCACCTTCGGTGTGCAGGGACAGTGGAAGCTATTTTTTTTTTTTTCCCTCAGCGCTGTAGCTCATTGGGCTGCCCTAGAAGGCTCCGTGATAGCTGTATTGCTGTGTGTACGCCACTGTGGAAACCAACTGCTTTTTTCAAAGCACATATCCTCTTGTTCATTCCTTTCTGCACAGCTATCTTTTTTGTTTGTCCACACTTTTTATTTAATTTGTGCATCAGTCCACTCCTATTGCTGCCTGCCATACCTGGGTTACATTACTGCAGGGAGATAGTAATTGTAGGACAGTCCCTGTTTTTTTTTTTTTTTTGTGGAAGATTAAGATTGGCATTTCTGCTACAGTGCCATCCCTGTGTGTGCCATCTCTCACTGAGTGGGCCATAGAAAGCCTATTTATTTTTTTCCTTGATTTCTGTTCTAAAATCTACCTCAACACAAAAACACTACATCAATCAGTGGGAGAAAAATATTGGCCTCAGTCAGGGCTTGTGTGCCACTCCTGTGTGTGCCATCTCTCATTCAGTGGGCCATACAAAGCCTATTTATTTTTTATTTTTTTTTAATATTATTGGGTTTCTAAAGTCTCCGTAAAAAAAAAAAATACATAAAAGAACAGTGGGAGAGTAATATTGCCCTTTCAGCTTGTGTGCCAGTCTTGACTCCTGGGTGTGCCACCTCTCTCTCTCTAATTGTGGGCCATAGAAAGCCTATTTATTTTTTTGCTTTTTTTAATATTATTTGGTTTCTAAAGTCTCCCTGAAAAAAAAAATACATAAAAAAACAGTGGGAGAGTAATATTGCCCTTTCAGCTTGTGTGCCAGTCTTGACTCCTGGGTGTGCCACCTCTCTCTCTCTAATTGTGGGCCATAGAAAGCCTATTTATTTTTTTCCTAGATTTGTGTTCTAAAATCTACCTCAACACAAAAACACTACATCAATCAGTGGGAGAAAAATATTGGCCTCAGTCAGGGCTTGTGTGCCACTCCTGTGTGTGCCATCTCTCATTCAGTGGGCCATACAAAGCCTATTTATTTTTTTGTTTTTTTTTAATATTATTGGGTTTCTAAAGTCTCCCTGAAAAAAAAAAATACATAAAAAAACAGTGGGAAAGTAATATTGCCCTTTCAGCTTGTGTGCCAGTCTTGACTCCTGGGTGTGCCACCTCTCTCTCTCTAATTGTGGGCCATAGAAAGCCTATTTATTTTTTTGCTTTTTTTAATATTATTTGGTTTCTAAAGTCTCCCTGAAAAAAAAAAATACATAAAAAAACAGTGGGAGAGTAATATTGCCCTTTCAGCTTGTGTGCCAGTCTTGACTCCTGGGTGTGCCACCTCTCTCTCTCTAATTGTGGGCCATAGAAAGCCTATTTATTTGTTTGCTTTTTTAAATATTATTGGGTTTCTAAAGTCTCCCTGAAAAAAAAAAAATACATAAAAAAAAAGTGGGAGAGTAATATTGCCCTTTCAGCTTGTGTGCCAGTCTTGACTCCTGGGTGTGCCACCTCTCTCTCTCTAATTGTGGGCCATAGAAAGCCTATTTATTTTTTTTGTTTTTTTTAATATTATTGGGTTTCTAAAGTCTCCGTGAAAAAAAAAAAATACATAAAAAAACAGTGGGAGAGTAATATTGCCCTTTCAGCTTGTGTGCCAGTCTTGACTCCTGGGTGTGCCACCTCTCTCTCTCTAATTGTGGGCCATAGAAAGCCTATTTATTTTTTTGCTTTTTTTAATATTATTTGGTTTCTAAAGTCTCCCTGAAAAAAAAATACATAAAAAAACAGTGGGAGAGTAATATTGCCCTTTCAGCTTGTGTGCCAGTCTTGACTCCTGGGTGTGCCACCTCTCTCTCTCTAATTGTGGGCCATAGAAAGCCTATTTATTTTTTTCCTAGATTTGTGTTCTAAAATCTACCTCAACACAAAAACACTACATCAATCAGTGGGAGAAAAATATTGGCCTCAGTCAGGGCTTGTGTGCCACTCCCGTGTGTGCCATCTCTCATTCAGTGGGCCATACAAAGCCTATTTATTTTTTTGTTTTTTTTAATATTATTGGGTTTCTAAAGTCTCCGTGAAAAAAAAAATACATAAAAAAACAGTGGGAGAGTAATATTGCCCTTTCAGCTTGTGTGCCAGTCTTGACTCCTGGGTGTGCCACCTCTCTCTCTCTAATTGTGGGCCATAGAAAGCCTATTTATTTTTTTCCTAGATTTGTGTTCTAAAATCTACCTCAACACAAAAACACTACATCAATCAGTGGGAGAAAAATATTGGCCTCAGTCAGGGCTTGTGTGCCACTCCTGTGTGTGCCATCTCTCATTCAGTGGCCCATACAAAGCCTATTTATTTTTTTGTTTTTTTTAATATTATTGGGTTTCTAAAGTCTCCCTGAAAAAAAAAAAATACATAAAAAAACAGTGGGAGAGTAATATTGCCCTTTCAGCTTGTGTGCCAGTCTTGACTCCTGGGTGTGCCACCTCTCTCTCTCTAATTGTGGGCCATAGAAAGCCTATTTATTTGTTTGCTTTTTTAAATATTATTGGGTTTCTAAAGTCTCCCTGAAAAAAAAAAAATACATAAAAAAACAGTGGGAGAGTAATATTGCCCTTTCAGCTTGTGTGCCAGTCTTGACTCCTGGGTGTGCCACCTCTCTCTCTCTAATTGTGGGCCATAGAAAGCCTATTTATTTTTTTGTTTTTTTTTAATATTATTGGGTTTCTAAAGTCTCCGTGAAAAAAAAAAAAAAATACATAAAAAAACAGTGGGAGAGTAATATTGCCTTTTCAGCTTGTGTGCCAGTCTTGACTCCTGGGTGTGCCACCTCTCTCTCTCTAATTGTGGGCCATAGAAAGCCTATTTATTTTTTTGCTTTTTTTAATATTATTTGGTTTCTAAAGTCTCCCTGAAAAAAAAATACATAAAAAAACAGTGGGAGAGTAATATTGCCCTTTCAGCTTGTGTGCCAGTCTTGACTCCTGGGTGTGCCACCTCTCTCTCTCTAATTGTGGGCCATAGAAAGCCTATTTATTTTTTTCCTAGATTTGTGTTCTAAAATCTACCTCAACACAAAAACACTACATCAATCAGTGGGAGAAAAATATTGGCCTCAGTCAGGGCTTGTGTGCCACTCCCGTGTGTGCCATCTCTCATTCAGTGGGCCATACAAAGCCTATTTATTTTTTTGTTTTTTTAATATTATTGGGTTTCTAAAGTCTCCGTGAAAAAAAAAAAATACATAAAAAAACAGTGGGAGAGTAATATTGCCCTTTCAGCTTGTGTGCCAGTCTTGACTCCTGGGTGTGCCACCTCTCTCTCTCTAATTGTGGGCCATAGAAAGCCTATTTATTTTTTTCCTAGATTTGTGTTCTAAAATCTACCTCAACACAAAAACACTACATCAATCAGTGGGAGAAAAATATTGGCCTCAGTCAGGGCTTGTGTGCCACTCCTGTGTGTGCCATCTCTCATTCAGTGGCCCATACAAAGCCTATTTATTTTTTTGTTTTTTTTAATATTATTGGGTTTCTAAAGTCTCCCTGAAAAAAAAAAATACATAAAAAAACAGTGGGAGAGTAATATTGCCCTTTCAGCTTGTGTGCCAGTCTTGACTCCTGGGTGTGCCACCTCTCTCTCTCTAATTGTGGGCCATAGAAAGGCTATTTTTCTTTTTTTTTTTTTTAATATTATTGGGTTTCTAAAGTCTCCGTGAAAAAAAAAATGCATAAAAAAACAGTGGGAGAGTAATATTGCCCTTTCAGCTTGTGTGCCAGTCTTGACTCCTGGGTGTGCCACCTCTCTCTCTCTAATTGTGGGCCATAGAAAGCCTATTTATTTTTTTGCTTTTTTTAATATTATTTGGTTTCTAAAGTCTTCCTGAAAAAAAAAAAATACATAAAAAAACAGTGGGAGAGTAATATTGCCCTTTCAGCTTGTGTGCCAGTCTTGACTCCTGGGTGTGCCACCTCTCTCTCTCTAATTGTGGGCCATAGAAAGCCTATTTATTTTTTTCCTAGATTTGTGTTCTAAAATCTACCTCAACACAAAAACACTACATCAATCAGTGGGAGAAAAATATTGGCCTCAGTCAGGGCTTGTGTGCCACTCCTGTGTGTGCCATCTCTCATTCAGTGGGCCATACAAAGCCTATTTATTTTTTTGTTTTTTTTAATATTATTGGGTTTCTAAAGTCTCCGTGAAAAAAAAAATACATAAAAAAACAGTGGGAGAGTAATATTGCCCTTTCAGCTTGTGTGCCAGTCTTGACTCCTGGGTGTGCCACCTCTCTCTCTCTAATTGTGGGCCATAGAAAGCCTATTTATTTTTTTCCTAGATTTGTGTTCTAAAATCTACCTCAACACAAAAACACTACATCAATCAGTGGGAGAAAAATATTGGCCTCAGTCAGGGCTTGTGTGCCACTCCTGTGTGTGCCATCTCTCATTCAGTGGCTCATACAAAGCCTATTTATTTTTTTGTTTTTTTTAATATTATTGGGTTTCTAAAGTCTCCCTGAAAAAAAAAAATACATAAAAAAACAGTGGGAGAGTAATATTGCCCTTTCAGCTTGTGTGCCAGTCTTGACTCCTGGGTGTTCCACCTCTCTCTCTCTAATTGTGGGCCATAGAAAGGCTATTTTTTTTTTTTTTTTTTTATTAGTATTTGGTTTCTAAATTGTCCCTGAAAAAAAACATTTTATCTTATTTGGTTTCTAAAGTCTCCCTGAGAAAAAAAAAAAAAATAATAATTAGGTGGGAGAATAATATTGACATTAGTGCTTGAGTGACAGTCCTGCGTGTGTGTCATCTCTGTGATTTTGTGCCACAGAAAACAGAGTGTGTAACATTGTGCCTGATTTTCCTTGTGGTCTCACCAACCTGTTAAGGGATATAGAAATCATACTGAAGTTATAGCTCACCGTGTAAGTTGTTTGACAGCAACAAATAAAGTTACTTTGGTTAATTTTTTAAAACAATGAGGAAGTCTGGTGCAAGAGGTCGTGGCCGTGGGCGTTCATTGTCAGCTGGTAATGATGGTAGTGGTAGTGGAGCATCAGGTGGTCGTGGGGATAAAAATATTCCACCTAAGTCTGGAGCTGTGGAGCCAGTTTCGTCGTCTGGCTACACAAGGCCTCGAACGCTCTCTTTTCTGGGAGTAGGAAAAACGCTTTTAAAGCCGGAGCAGCAACAGCAAGTTTTGGCTTACATTGCAGACTCAGCCTCTAGCTCTTTTGCCTCCTCTTCTGAAACTGGTAAATGTAAAAGCAGCGCGTCGCTTGTGGATGTTCACGGTCAGGGACAAGTCGCTTCCTTGTCCTCCTCAGCAAAAACTACAACAAGAGAGAAGGATGCAGCAGGCGACACAACGGGTCACTCCATGGAGCTCTTTACACATACCGTCCCTGGCTTAGAAAGTGAAACACTTAAGAGGCCATGCCCATTACAAGTAGATTCTGACATGGAGTGCACTGATGCACAGCCACAGCCAGAGTACTATGCTGCTCCTTTGACTCAGACCACCACATTGCCCTCTCAGGGTACAGATCCACAATCAGACCCTGATGAGACTATGTTGCCCCGCCACGAACGCTATACCACCGACCGACACAGTGACACAGACGAAGTTGCACACGAGCTCGAAGAGGAGGTAATAGATGACCCGGTTGTTGACCCCGATTGGCAGCCATTGGGGGAACAGGGTGCAGGCAGCAGTAGTTCAGAAGCGGAGGTGGAGGAGGGCCGCAGCAGGCATCAACATCGCAACAGGTTCCATCTGCCGGGCCCCTATCTGGCCCAAAACGCGTGTCAAAGCCAAAACCTGTTGGAGCACAGCGTTGCCATCCGGTTAAAGCTCAGTCTGCAATCCCTGAAAAGGGATCCGATGCTAGGAAGAGTGCAGTCTGGCATTTTTTTAAACAACATCCAATTGATCAGCGCAAAGTCATCTGTCAAAAATGTTCTACTAGCTTAAGCAGAGGTCAGAATCTGAAAAGTCTCAATACTAGTTGCATGCATAGACACTTAACCACCATGCATTTTCAAGCCTGGACTAACTACCAAACGTCCCTTAAGGTTGTAGCACCCTCGGCCAATGAAGCTAGTCATCAACGCAACATCCCTTCCGTCACTGTAAGGCCACCATTTTCCGCACCACCGGCAGTATCTGTGCAGGTTTCTTTGCCAGCCAAAAGCAGTCAGGGTCAGGGAATCACCAGTTTTGTAGGCGGAAATATTGCATCTAGGGCACCGGTGGAAACAATACCGTCTCCAACCGTCTCTCAGTCTGCCATGTCCACCGGCACACCCGCAAGTTCCACGATCTCCATCTCTCCAGTTCAGCTCACACTACATGAGACTCTGGTTAGAAAAAGGAAGTACTTAGCCTCGCATCCGCGTACACAGGGTTTTAACGCCCACATAGCTAGACTAATCTCGTTAGAGATGATGCCCTACCGGTTAGTTGAAAGCGAAGCTTTCAAAGCCCTGATGGAGTACGCTGAACCACGATACGAGCTACTCAGTCGACACTTTTTTTCCAGAAAAGCCATCCCAGCCCTGCACCAGCATGTTAAACAGCGCATCGTCCATGCACTCAGGCAATCTGTGAGTACAAAGGTGCACCTGACTACAGATGCATGGACCAGTAGGCATGGCCAGGGACGTTATGTGTCCATCACGGCACACTGGGTGAATGTGGTGGATGCAGGGTCCACAGGGGACATCAATTTAGGGACAGTTGTGCCTAGCCCACGGTCTAGGAAACAGTTGGCTGTAGGCGTTCGCACCCCCTCCTCCTCCTCCTCCTCGTCCTCCTGCAGAAGCTACAGCTCTTCCACAGACCGCAGTCGGCCA
Source organism: Ranitomeya variabilis (assembly GCF_051348905.1). Classification (NCBI taxonomy): domain Eukaryota; kingdom Metazoa; phylum Chordata; class Amphibia; order Anura; family Dendrobatidae; genus Ranitomeya; species Ranitomeya variabilis. The sequence continues at coordinate 905,333,441 of NC_135233.1, forward strand.
ACCACTCCATCGGCAGATGACACTGTTGCACACCAGTTGTCCAATTATGGGCCAGCTACTGGCAAGCGTCAGCAGGCTGTATTGGCTATGAAGTGTTTGGGCGACAACAGACACACCGCGGAAGTTCTGTCCGAGTTCTTGCAACAAGAAACGCAGTCGTGGCTGGGCACAGTAGATCTTGAGGCAGCAAGGTAGTTAGTGATAACGGAAGGAATTTCATGGCTGCCATCTCCCTTTCCCAACTGAAACACATTCCTTGCCTGGCTCACACCTTAAACCTGGTGGTGCAGTGCTTATTGAAAACTTATCCTGGGTTCTCCGACCTGCTCCTCAAAGTGCGTGGACTTTGCTCACATATCCGACGTTCGCCTGTACACGTGTTATGACCCCAATGGCGAGGGTCTCAGAGGAACGTGGAAGTCTGCAGAATACAAAAATCCAGCTCATAGGGCAGTGGTAACTGGGTTGACCATATATCTACTCCTAACGCCAACACTATAAGTAGCCGGGGATCATTCCTACGTTGATTCTAGATGACACGCGCCAGCCGGAGAATCTAGCTACCCCTAGTAGAGGAAAACAAAGACCTTTCTTGCCTCCAGAGAAGGGGACCCCAAAGCTGGATAGAAGCCCCCCACAAATAATGACGGTGAGGTAAGAGGAAAGGACAAACACAGAAATGAACCAGGTTTAGCACAGAGAGGCCCGCTTACTGATAGCAGAATAAAGAAAGGTAACTTATATGGTCAACAAAAACCCTATCAAAATCCACACTGGAAATTCAAGAACCCCCGAACCGTCTAACGGTCCGGGGGGAGAACACCAGCCCCCCTAGAGCTTCCAGCAAAGGTCAGGATATAGATTAGGAACAAGCTGGACAAAAATACAAAACCAAAACAAATAGCAAAAAGCAAAAGGCAGACTTAGCTGATATAACTGGAACCAGGATCAGTAGACAAGAGCACAGCAGACTAGCTCTGATAACTACGTTGCCAGGCATAGAACTGAAGGTCCAGGGAGCTTATATAGCAACACCCCTAACTAACGACCCAGGTGCGGATAAAAGGAATGACAGAAAAACCAGAGTCAAAAAACTAGTAACCACTAGAGGGAGCAAAAAGGAAATTCACAACAGTACCCCCCCCTTAGTGAGGGGTCACCGAACCCTCACCACGACCACCAGGGCGATCAGGATGAGCGGCATGAAAGGCACGAACTAAATCGGCCGCATGAACATCAGAGGCGACCACCCAGGAATTATCCTCCTGACCATAGCCCTTCCACTTGACCAGATACTGAAGCCTCCGCCTGGAGAGGCGACAATCCAAGATCTTCTCCACCACGTACTCCAACTCGCCCTCAACCAACACCGGAGCAGGAGGCTCAGCAGAAGGAACTACAGGCACAATGTACCGCCGCAACAAGGACCTATGAAATACATTGTGAATAGCAAACGACACAGGAAGATCCAGACGAAAAGATACAGGATTAAGGATTTCCAATATCTTGTAAGGCCCAATAAAACGAGGTTTAAATTTGGGAGAGGAGACCTTCATAGGAACAAAGCGGGAAGAAAGCCATACCAAATCCCCAACGCGTAGTCGGGGACCCACACCGCGACGGCGGTTGGCAAAGCGCTGAGCCTTCTCCTGTGACAACTTCAAGTTGTCCACCACATGATTCCAGATCTGCTGCAACCTATCCACCACAGAATCCACCCCAGGACAGTCAGAAGGCTCCACATGACCCGAAGAAAAGCGAGGATGGAAACCAGAGTTGCAGAAAAAAGGCGAAACCAAGGTGGCGGAACTAGCCCGATTATTAAGGGCAAACTCAGCCAATGGCAAGAATGTCACCCAATCGTCCTGATCAGCAGAGACAAAACACCTCAAATAAGCCTCCAAAGTCTGATTGGTTCGCTCCGTCTGTCCATTAGTCTGAGGATGGAAAGCAGACGAAAACGACAAATCAATGCCCATCCTACTACAAAAGGATCGCCAGAACCTGGAAACGAACTGGGATCCTCTGTCTGACACAATATTCTCAGGGATGCCGTGCAAACGAACCACGTTCTGGAAAAACACAGGAACCAGATCGGAAGAGGAAGGCAGCTTAGGCAAAGGAACCAAATGGACCATCTTGGAGAAGCGATCACATATCACCCAGATAACGGACATGCCCTGAGATAGCGGAAGATCAGAAATGAAATCCATGGAGATATGTGTCCAAGGTCTCTTCGGGACAGGCAAGGGCAAGAGCAAACCGCTGGCACGAGAACAGCAAGGCTTAGCTCGAGCACAAGTCCCACAGGACTGCACAAATGACCGCACATCCCTTGACAAGGAAGGCCACCAAAAGGACCTGGCCACCAGATCTCTGGTGCCAAAAATTCCCGGGTGACCTGCCAACACCGAGGAATGAACCTCGGAAATGACTCTGCTGGTCCACTTATCCGGGACAAACAGTCTGTCTGGTGGACAAGACTCAGGCCTATCAGCCTGAAATCTCTGCAACACACGTCGCAGATCCGGAGAAATAGCTGACAAGATAACTCCATCTTTAAGAATACCAACAGGATCAGTGACTCCAGGAGCATCAGGCACAAAGCTCCTGGAAAGAGCATCGGCCTTCACATTCTTTGAACCTGGTAAATACGAGACAACAAAATCAAAGCGGGAGAAAAACAATGACCAGCGGGCCTGTCTCGGATTAAGGCGTTTAGCAGACTCGAGATACATCAGATTTTTGTGATCAGTCAAGACCACCACACGATGCTTAGCACCCTCGAGCCAATGACGCCACTCCTCAAATGCCCATTTCATGGCCAACAACTCCCGATTGCCCACATCATAATTTCGCTCGGCAGGCGAAAACTTCCTAGAGAAAAAGGCACAAGGTTTCATAACAGAGCAACCAGGGCCTCTCTGCGACAAAACGGCCCCTGCCCCAATCTCCGAAGCATCCACCTCAACCTGAAAGGGAAGTGAGACGTCAGGCTGGCACAAAACAGGCGCCGAAGTAAACCGGCGTTTCAACTCCTGGAAAGCCTCCACGGCAGCAGGAGCCCAGTTAGCTACATCGGAGCCCTTCTTGGTCATATCCGTCAAAGGTTTCACAATGCTAGAAAAATTAGCGATAAAACGACGGTAGAAGTTAGCGAAGCCCAAGAACTTCTGAAGACTCTTAACTGACGAGGGCTGAGTCCAATCAAGAATAGCTCGGACCTTGACTGGGTCCATCTCCACAGCAGAAGGGGAAAAAATGAACCCCAAAAAGGGAACCTTCTGTACACCAAAGAGACACTTTGAGACCTTGACAAACAAAGAATTTTCACGCAAAATTTTAAAGACCAACCTGACCTGCTCCACATGCGAATCCCAATTATCAGAAAAAACCAAAATATCATCCAGATAAACAATCAAAAATTTATCCAGATACTTCCGGAAAATGTCATGCATAAAGGACTGAAAAACTGAAGGCGCATTGGAGAGCCCAAAAGGCATCACTAAGTACTCAAAATGACCTTCGGGCGTATTGAATGCGGTTTTCCATTCATCACCTTGCTTAATGCGCACAAGGTTGTACGCACCACGAAGGTCTATCTTGGTGAACCACTTGGCCCCCTTAATCCGGGCAAACAAGTCAGACAACAGCGGCAAAGGATACTGAAATTTGACAGTGATCTTATTCAAAAGCCGATAATCAATACAAGGTCTCAAAGATCCGTCCTTTTTTGCCACAAAAAAGAATCCCGCACCAAGAGGGGAAGAAGACGGACGAATATGTCCCTTCTCCAGAGACTCCTTGATATATGAACGCATAGCGGTATGTTCAGGTACCGACAGATTAAACAGTCTTCCCTTAGGAAACTTACTGCCCGGGATCAAATCTATAGCACAGTCACAGTCCCTATGAGGAGGCAGTGCACTGGACTCAGACTCACTGAAGACATCCTGATAATCAGACAAATACTCCGGAACTTCCGAAGGCGTAGAAGAAGCAATAGACACAGGCAGGGAATCCCCATGAATACCACGACAGCCCCAACTTGAGACTGACATAGCCTTCCAGTCCAGGACTGGATTATGGGTCTGTAACCATGGCAGCCCTAAAACAACCAAATCATGCATTTTATGTAAAACCAGGAAACGTATCACCTCGCGGTGTTCAGGAGTCATGCACATGGTAACCTGTGTCCAATACTGCGGTTTATTTGCTGCCAATGGTGTAGCATCAATACCCCTAAGAGGAATAGGATTTTCTAATGGTTCAAGAGTAAAACCACAGCGCTTAGCAAATGAGAGATCCATGAGACTCAGGGCAGCACCTGAATCTACAAACGCCATGACAGGATAAGATGACAGTGAGCAAATCAAAGTTACAGACAGAATAAATTTAGGTTGCAAATTACCAACGGTGACAGGACTAACAACCTTAGCTATACGTTTAGAGCATGCTGAGATAACATGTGTAGAATCACCACAGTAGTAGCACAAGCCATTCTGGCGTCTATGAATTTTCCGCTCATTTCTAGTCAGGATTCTATCACATTGCATTAAATCAGGTGTCTGTTCAGACAACACCATGAGGGAATTTGCGGTTTTTCTATCACATTGCACCGAATTAGGTGTCTGTTCAGACAACACCATGAGGGAATTTGCGGTTTTGCGCTCCCGCAACCGCCGGTCAATTTGAATAGCCAGTGCCATAGTATCATTCAGACCTGTGGGAATGGGAAAACCCACCATAACATTCTTAATGGCTTCAGAAAGGCCATTTCTAAAATTAGCGGCCAGTGCACACTCGTTCCAATGTGTCAGCACGGACCATTTCCGAAATTTTTGGCAATACACTTCAGCCTCGTCCTGCCCCTGAGACATAGCCAGCAAGGCCTTTTCTGCCTGAATCTCAAGATTGGGTTCCTCATAAAGTAAACCGAGCGCCAGAAAAAACGCATCAAGATCAGCCAATGCCGGATCTCCTGGCGCCAGCGAAAAAGCCCAATCCTGAGGGTCGCCCCGTAAGAACGAAATAACAATTTTTACTTGCTGAGCAGAATCTCCAGACGAACAGGGTCTCAGGGACAAAAACAATTTACAATTATTCACGAAATTCCTAAACTTAAACCTGTCTCCGGAAAACAGTTCAGGAATCGGTATTTTAGGTTCTGACCTAGGATTTCTGATAACATAGTCTTGTATGCCCTGCACACGAGTAGCCAGCTGGTCCACACTTGTAATCAAGGTCTGGACATTCATGTCTGCAGCAAGCATAGCCACTCTGAGGTAAAGGGGAAAAAGAAAAAAAAAAACTCAGAATCTTCTTTCTTATAATCCCTCTTCTGCAATGCATTAAACATTTAATACGGGCCTGGCAAACTGTTATGACCCCAATGGCGAGGGTCTCAGAGGAACGTGGAAGTCTGCAGAATACAAAAATCCAGCTCATAGGGCAGTGGTAACTGGGTTGACCATATATCTACTCCTAACGCCAACACTAGAAGTAGCCGGGGATCATTCCTACGTTGATTCTAGATGACACGCGCCAGCCGGAGAATCTAGCTACCCCTAGTAGAGGAAAACAAAGACCTTTCTTGCCTCCAGAGAAGGGGACCCCAAAGCTGGATAGAAGCCCCCCACAAATAATGACGGTGAGGTAAGAGGAAATGACAAACACAGAAATGAACCAGGTTTAGCACAGAGAGGCCCGCTTACTGATAGCAGAATAAAGAAAGGTAACTTATATGGTCAACAAAAACCCTATCAAAATCCACACTGGAAATTCAAGAACCCCCGAACCGTCTAAACGGTCCGGGGGGAGAACACCAGCCCCCCTAGAGCTTCCAGCAAAGGTCAGGATATAGATTAGGAACAAGCTGGACAAAAATACAAAACCAAAACAAATAGCAAAAAGCAAAAGGCAGACTTAGCTGATATAACTGGAACCAGGATCAGTAGACAAGAGCACAGCAGACTAGCTCTGATAACTACGTTGCCAGGCATAGAACTGAAGGTCCAGGGAGCTTATATAGCAACACCCCTAACTAACGACCCAGGTGCGGATAAAAGGAATGACAGAAAAACCAGAGTCAAAAAACTAGTAACCACTAGAGGGAGCAAAAAGCAAATTCACAACATACACGCCAGCCGTATGCAGACCTATCAGCGGTCTTTGAACCTTCCCCAGCATCGCCTAATCATAGACGTTGCAACAAGGTGGAACTCAACACTGCACATGCTTCAGAGACTGTGCCAACAGAGGCGGGCTGTTATGTTTTTGTGGGAGGATACACATACACGAGCAGGCAGTAGGATGGCAGACATGGAGTTGTCAGGTGTGCAGTGGTCGAAGATACAAGACATGTGTCAAGTCCTTCAGTGTTTTGAGGAATGCACATGGCTGGTTAGTGCAGACAACGCCGTAATAAGCATGAGCATCCCCCTAATGCGTCTGCTGATGCAAAGTTTGACGCACATAAAGGAGCAGGCGTCTGCACCAGAGGAAGAGGAAAGCCTTGATGACAGTCAGCCATTGTCTGGTCAGGGCAGTGTACAGGACAAGGTAGCGGGCGAAGAGGAGGTGGAGGACGAGGAGGATGATGGGGATGAGTATATTTTGAATGCGGAACCTTTCCCGGCGGCACGGGAAATTGGTTGCGTGTCAAGGCCGGGTTCTGGTTTTTTGAGGGACACAAGTGACGTAGATTTGCCTGCAACTGCCCCTCACCCAATCACAACCGGAGATTTGACAACTGGAACTTTGGCCCACATGGCGGATTATGCCTTACGTATCCTAAAAAGGGACACACGCATTACGAAAATGATGAGCGATGACGATTACTGGTTGGCCTGCCTCCTTGATCCACGCTATAAAGGCAAATTGCAAAATATTATGCCACATGAGAACTTGGAACTAATATTAGCAACCAAACAATCAACTCTTGTTGACCGTTTGCTTCAGGCATTCCCAGCACACAGCGCACGTGATCGTTCTCACACGAGCTCAAGGGGGCAACAGACTAGGAGTGTTAGGGGTGCACACATCAGAAGTGGCGTTGGACAGAGGGGTTTTCTGACCAGGTTGTGGAGTGATTTTGCTATGACCGCAGACAGGACAGGTACTGCTGCATCAATTGAAAGTGACAGGAGACAACATTTGTCCAGTATGGTTACTAACTATTTTTCATCCCTTATCGATGTTCTCCCTCAACCGTCATTCCCATTTGATTACTGGGCATCAAAATTAGACACCTGGCCAGAATTGGCAGAATATGCATTGCAGGAGCTTGCTTGCCTGGCAGCAAGTGTCCTATCAGAAAGAGTATTCAGTGCTGCAGGTTCAATATTAACCGAAAAAAGGACTCGTCTGGCTACCCAAAATGTTGACGATCTAACATTCATTAAAATGAACCACAACTGGATTTCGAAATCTTTTGCCCCACCTTGCCCGGCCGACACCTAGCTTTCCTATGAAAAGCTCTTGCCTGTGGACTACTGTGAATTACTTTTCTAATGTCTAATTTTCTGCAGCTGATTGTCCAGCATACGACATGTTTACACCTCCCTAAATGGCCAAACTCCCCACACGGGGCCGTGGTATCGCGACTTGGCGCAAGCACCCGTGAGACTGCTGTTTGTCTGAAGAGGTGGGTGTACTCGCTTTTGGTCGACGGCATTGCTACTGGGTTCCTCATAGTACAATAAAGTGTCTCTGGCGGTGGTGGTGCGCACCCAACGTCAGACACACTGTTGTAACATGAGGGGCCTTGGGCCTGTAACGCCGGCCACAAGAGAGTTCACCCACCCCCAGGTCAAACATTGCTCTACCACTTCCACAGTTATCTCTCACACTTCCACCAATGTTAAGTCTATGCGCTGACATCCTTCCATACCTGCCACTGACAATACCATTGTGTTGAGATGTATGATGGTACTTAACATAGTCAGGGGCAGTGTCCTCTATTTACCACAGTAAATACTTTGCGCAAAATTAGTAGGTCTGAAACAACGCAGAGGATCCCACCCCTGAACCTAATGATTGCACCCTTTAGTGTTTTTGTTTTGTTTTAATGCGAGACATTCACATTTAGTTGTTGTTTTGGACTACTAACTGGCAGACACTCATTACAATCGGCCTCCGTTGACCAGACCACTGCTGCCCGTGTACCCCTGTAACTAATAATAAAGTGCCTACAGCCAGCCCAATTTAATTATATTAGGCCTTCGAAGCCTGTCTGCGGTCCCTCCTTCCACTAGGCCTCCACTGACCAGACCACTGCTGCCCGTGTACCCCTGTAACTAATAATAAAGTGCCTACAGCCAGCCCAATTTCATTATGTTAGGCCTTCGAAGCCTGTCTGCGGTCCCTCCTTCCACTAGGCCTCCACTGACCAGACCACTGCTGCCCGTGTACCCCTGTAACTAATAATAAAGTGCCTACAGCCAGCCCAATTTAATTATGTTAGGCCTTCGAAGCCTGTCTGCGGTCCCTCCTTCCACTAGGCCTCCACTGACCAGACCACTGCTGCCCGTGTACCCCTGTAACTAATAGTAAAGTGCCTACAGCCAGCCCAATTTAATTATATTAGGCCTTCGAAGCCTGTCTGCGGTCCCTCCTTCCACTAGGCCTCCACTGACCAGACCACTGCTGCCCGTGTACCCCTGTAACTAATAATAAAGTGCCTACAGCCAGCCCAATTTAATTATGTTAGGCCTTCAAAGCCTGTCTGCGGTCCCTCCTTCCACTAGGCCTCCACTGACCAGACCACTGCTGCCCGTGTACCCCTGTAACTAATAATAAAGTGCCTACAGCCAGCCCAATTTAATTATATTAGGCCTTCGAAGCCTGTCTGCGGTCCCTCCTTCCACTAGGCCTCCACTGACCAGACCACTGCTGCCCGTGTACCCCTGTAACTAATAATAAAGTGCCTACAGCCAGCCCAATTTAATTATGTTAGGCCTTCGAAGCCTTTCTGCACTCCCTCCTTCCACTAGGCCTCCACTGACCAGACCACTGCTGCCCGTGTACCCCTGTAACTAATAATAAAGTGCCTACAGCCAGCCCAATTTAATTATGTTAGGCCTTCGAAGCCTGTCTGCGGTCCCTCCTTCCACTAGGCCTCCACTGACCAGACCACTGCTGCCCGTGTACCCCTGTAACTAATAATAAAGTGCCTACAGCCAGCCCAATTTAATTATATTAGGCCTTCGAAGCCTGTCTGCGGTCCCTCCTTCCACTAGGCCTCCACTGACCAGACCACTGCTGCCCGTGTACCCCTGTAACTAATAATAAAGTGCCTACAGCCAGCCCAATTTAATTATGTTAGGCCTTTGAAGCCTGTCTGCGGTCCCTCCTTCCACTAGGCCTCCACTGACCAGACCACTGCTGCCCGTGTACCCCTGTAACTAATAATAAAGTGCCTACAGCCAGCCCAATTTAATTATATTAGGCCTTCGAAGCCTGTCTGCGGTCCCTCCTTCCACTAGGCCTCCACTGACCAGACCACTGCTGCCCGTGTACCCCTGTAACTAATAATAAAGTGCCTACAGCCAGCCCAATTTAATTATGTTAGGCCTTTGAAGCCTGTCTGCGGTCCCTCCTTCCACTAGGCCTCCACTGACCAGACCACTGCTGCCCGTGTACCCCTGTAACTAATATTAAAGTGCCTACAGCCAGCCCAATTTAATTATATTAGGCCTTCGAAGCCTGTCTGCGGTCCCTCCTTCCACTAGGCCTCCACTGACCAGACCACTGCTGCCCGTGTACCCCTGTAACTAATAATAAAGTGCCTACAGCCAGCCCAATTTAATTATGTTAGGCCTTCGAAGCCTGTCTGCGGTCCCTCCTTCCACTAGGCCTCCACTGACCAGACCACTGCTGCCCGTGTACCCCTGTAACTAATAATAAAGTGCCTACAGCCAGCCCAATTTAATTATATTAGGCCTTCGAAGCCTGTCTGCGGTCCCTCCTTCCACTAGGCCTCCACTGACCAGACCACTGCTGCCCGTGTACCCCTGTAACTAATAATAAAGTGCCTACAGCCAGCCCAATTTAATTATGTTAGGCCTTCGAAGCCTTTCTGCGCTCCCTCCTTCCACTAGGCCTCCACTGACCAGACCACTGCTGCCCGTGTACCCCTGGAACCAATTATAAAGTGCATAGAGCCTATTTTTTAATTTAATTTAATATTAATAAAGCCAGGATGAACTACGATATACCACGCTATGAGCTACCCAGTTGACAATTCTTTTGCGAGAAAAGCCATCCCACCCCTCCACCTGCATGTTAAAGACCGCATTGTCCTTGCATTCTGTCAATTTGTCAGTCCAAAGGTATACCTGACAACAGACACATGGACCTGTAGGCCTGGCCACGGAAGGTTACGTGTCCTTTGTGGCTCAATGGGTTAATGTATTGGATGCATGGTCCACACAGGGGACAGCCTGCAAAGTCTGTCTGCAGTCCCTAATTCAAGTTGGCCTCAACTGAATAAAGCTGAGCTTCTACCTTCTGGCTCTGATTAACTGCTGTTTTTTAAAAAATTGGCTTTTCCGTCCTTCTAAAGGTGTCTGCCCCTGCCTGGTGTTGTCCTCAACTGAATAAAGCTGAGCTTCAACCTTCAGTTCCAAACATACAACAAAAAACTGGTACAATACAAAAAGTGGCCTCCAGCTACAAAAACTTTCTCCTACAAGTAGTTAACTGACAGTTTTTTTTCCAGTGAAAACACAGATATGGCATCCAACGAGTGTTGTCCTGTCTCGTCTTCTTTATATTATTGCCAAGAAGCTGCAACTGAATAAAGCTGTGCTTCAACCTTCAGTTCCAAATTACCATTTTTAAAAATGCAATTGGCTGTTCCGGCCTACTAAAGATGTCTGTCTGCCCCTGCCTGGTGTTGTCCTCAACTGAATAAAGCTGAGCTTCAACCTTCAGTTCCAAATTACCATTTTTAAAAATGCAATTGGCTGTTCCGGCCTACTAAAGATGTCTGTCTGCCCCTGCCTGGTGTTGTCCTCAACTGAATAAAGCTGAGCTTCAACCTTCAGTTCCAAACATACAACAAAAAACTGATACAATACAAAAAGTGGCCTCCAGCTACAAAAACTTTCTCCTACAAGTAGTTAACTGACAGTTTTTTTTCCAGTGAAAACACAGATATGGCATCCAACGAGTGTTGTCCTGTCTCGTCTTCTTTATATTATTGCCAAGAAGCTGCAACTGAATAAAGCTGTGCTTCAACCTTCTGTTCCAAATTACCATTTTTAAAAATGCAATTGGCTGTTCCGGCCTACTAAAGATGTCTGTCTGCCCCTGCCTGGTGTTGTCCTCAACTGAATAAAGCTGAGCTTCAACCTTCAGTTCCAAACATACAACAAAAAACTGGTACAATACAAAAAGTGGCCTCCAGCTACAAAAACTTTCTCCTACAAGTAGTTAACTGACAGTTTTTTTTCCAGTGAAAACACAGATATGGCATCCAACGAGTGTTGTCCTGTCTCGTCTTCTTTATATTATTGCCAAGAAGCTGCAACTGAATAAAGCTGTGCTTCAACCTTCTGTTCCAAATTACCATTTTTAAAAATGCAATTGGCTGTTCCGGCCTACTAAAGGTGTCTGTCTGCCCCTGCCTGGTGTTGTCCTCAACTGAATAAAGCTGAGCTTCAACCTTCAGTTCCAAATTACCATTTTTAAAAATGCAATTGGCTGTTCCGGCCTACTAAAGGTGTCTGTCTGCCCCTGCCTGGTGTTGTCCTCAACTGAATAAAGCTGAGCTTCAACCTTCAGTTCCAAATTACCATTTTTAAAAATGCAATTGGCTGTTCCGGCCTACTAAAGGTGTCTGTCTGCCCCTGCCTGGTGTTGTCCTCAACTGAATAAAGCTGAGCTTCAACCTTCAGTTCCAAATTACCATTTTTAAAAATGCAATTGGCTGTTCCGGCCTACTAAAGGTGTCTGTCTGCCCCTGCCTGGTGTTGTCCTCAACTGAATAAAGCTGAGCTTCAACCTTCAGTTCCAAATTACCATTTTTAAAAATGCAATTGGCTGTTCCGGCCTACTAAAGGGGTCTGCCCCTGCCTGGTGTTGTCCTCAACTGAATAAAGCTGAGCTTCAACCTTCAGTTCCAAACATACAACAAAAAACTGGTACAATACAAAAAGTGGCCTCCAGCTACAAAAACTTTCTCCTACAAGTAGTTAACTGACAGTTTTTTTTCCAGTGAAAACACAGATATGGCATCCAACGAGTGTTGTCCTGTCTCGTCTTCTTTATATTATTGCCAAGAAGCTGCAACTGAATAAAGCTGTGCTTCAACCTTCTGTTCCAAATTACCATTTTTAAAAATGCAATTGGCTGTTCCGGCCTACTAAAGGGGTCTGCCCCTGCCTGGTGTTGTCCTCAACTGAATAAAGCTGAGCTTCTACCTTCTGCCTCTTATTAACTGCTGTTTTTTAAAAAAATTGGCTGTTCCGGCCTACTAAAGGTGTCTGTCTTCCCCTGCCTGGTGTTGTCCTCAACTGAACAAAGCTGAGCTTCCACATTCTGGCTTTCGCCCTATACTATCAGATATTAAACTGCATTTGGCCTACTAGTGTGGTTAGGCCCTTGAAACAGTGTCTGCTGCTCTTGGGTTTGCTACTCCACTGAAAAAAGCAATGCCGCCTGTTTAGTCCTGTTACCAATTTTGAACTGCATTTAGCCTACTTTATTCTTTGGCCCTATATCTGTTTCCTCCTCATCCTGCCCATTGCTCAGCCACTGCTAGATGAGTCTGCTGGTACATTGACCTAGACCACTACATTCCCCTTATACTCTACACAGCCAGAATCTGACCCTGCTGAAAGTAAGGTTCCCCTTCCCGTATGTTATACCACCTTACACAGGGACAGAGAGGAAGGTGCAGATGAAAGTGCAGGTTCCTTCATCAGGTGGGGGGGCATACTCGTTGGCGACGTCACTGGCACAGGGCCCCTCAGAGTACGCAAAAGTGTCGCTGCTGGTGGGAGGCGCCCCCGCCATGCAAACACACCGCCGTACTTTGAGGGGCCCTGTGCCAGTGCCAATGCGAACGAGTGGGCCCCCCCTGCTTGCTCAGGATCACAGCACTTGCAACGTTGAAATACTTACCTTTCCCTGCAACACCGCCGTGACGTAGTCCGCATTTCCTGGGCCCACGAAAAACTTGAGCCAGCCCTACTCCCCCCACAACTTTTGCCAAATGACCCCCAATTCCCTATGCCCAACTATTATTATAAAGTTAATTAAGATTGACAAGCTTCAGAAACAAGAATGGATGTTTTTGGCATTAAAATGGGCACTGTAGGTGTTTTCCTGGCCTCCACTCACTGCCGACTATGCTTCCCCATTGACTTGCATTGGGTTTCGTGTTTCGGTCGATCCCCGACTTTTAGCGATAATCGGCCGACTGCACTCGACTCGACTCTGGACAAAATCGGGTTTCACAAAACCCGACTCGATCTTAAAAAAATGAAAGTCGCTCAACTCTACTTGGCATAGTATTCCCACAGATATGGGTGCAGAGTGCAGACAGTGGCTTAAAGGCACAGTACTCTCACAGGCGGAGGTGCAGAGAACACACGGTGGCTTTTTATCAGAGTGCTCTACCTAAGGCCGGGGTCACACTAGACCGTAATACGGACGAGTGCTATGCGATAAAAAATCGCATAGCACTCGGCACAATGTTAATCTATGGTGCAGCTCCCATCATCCGATATTTTCTCCACCGTATTTCGGATCCGAGGGAACTCGCAGCCTGCTGCGATTGTCAGCGTATCTCGGCCGAGACTCGCCAATGCAAGTCTATGGGTGCGAGAAAAAATCGGATTACACACGGACCATGCGTGTGCATTGCGAGAAATACGGAAGACTTCTCCAGGTGACAGGAAATTGAATCATCCATCATCAGGAAGCTTTGGAATGCTAATTTATGCCCCACGCTGGATTGCAAACCAGGAAGCACGCCTCCACGGAGTGTACTGTGTAGCAGCATGGCCAGACATATAAATCTGGAGATGCTGATTGCTCTGGTCCATGATAGACCAGAGTTATGGGACCAACGCGATGCACATTATGCTGACCGCGCACGAAAAGACGCAGCATGGAGGGCAATCTGTCGCCACATGTTCCCCGATTTTGATCAGCGACCTCAAGAGGTTCAGCAAGAAATTTGTAAGTACCATCCTTTACACAAAAAATGTGCTTTAACATTTTTGGAACGATAAAAATAGGCGTGAACACAGCATATGTGGTGTGTTTTGGAGTGATGTAAATGTTCCAAGCTCTTGGTTGAGGCTACAAAAACATTAACAAGACACACCAATATGGTTCCAATATATTAGCTACAGTCCTTTCAGATCTTACCAAGGGAGTTTTATGTCCCCTTAGGCTCCTGGGCCTGTGTGTGCTTGCAAACCCTGAACCTGTTGTAGTTATGTGATTGTGCAGCATGGTGGCTCACTGGATATGAGTCCTGGGTTAAAATTCCACCAAGGCCAAAAGATGCAGAGTTTGGATGTTCTCTCCGTGTTTGCGTGGGTTTCTTCTGGCCACTCCGCTTTCCTCACACAATCCAAAGACATACTCATAGGGAATTTATATTGTGAGCCACATTGGTGACAGCAATGATAATGTTTGTTACAAACTGCCGAATATGTTATCGTTATGTAAAAATACAGATTCTTTCTTATTATTTGTTATTCCCCAAACAACTTTTTCTTCTTTGCAGTGAATGATGTCACTAGACGCTGGCGGAGTTGCCGGGATCAATACCGGCGGGAACGTCAAGTTTCGGGGCGTAGTGGTGATGCAGCACCCAAAAAAAGAAAATATCTTTATTTTGATAGGCTGAATTTTCTTGCCCCGGTGATGGAGCTCAGACCGTAAGTGGATGCATGTCCAAAAAACTTAGACACATCTTCTAATCGAATCTGTTTATAATTTTTGCCTCTCAAATCATTTTTGAAATACAGAACAGAGTCCAATCTGACAGAAAGAGAGACTGCATCTGACTCGGAGTTGGTGATTGACCCCATTGGTGAGGATTCCGAAAGGGCTGGACCCTCAGAGCAAGCACAAAGCAGCAACCAACCACAACCAGCAGCAGCGTCTTCTGCCACACAGGAGGCCAATCCAGAGGTTGAGGAAGGAGGCCAGAGCAGCAGTCCAACCTTGGCTCTGGATACATCACCACAGCCTACTACCAGACCAAACCGTGGTCGGCGCAGAAGGGTGGCTTCTAACACTGGCACCAGGAGGCAAGTGGATACAGGGGTGTTGGACTATTTGGCAAGGGCTGCACATGACGATGGGGAGGAAGCGTACTTCCGCAGTCTTGCCCGCTATTTACGCCCCATTCCACGTTCGCTCAGGCTGCGTACCAGAGGTTGTATACAAATTGTTATTGATGCGGCAACACCCCCAAACAACCCCATTCGTTTGTTCAACTACCTAGAACAGTGGCAAATGTCACCTACAAATGTTCTGGCGGTGCAAGACCTTCCAGAGGAACCCAACCAAACAGTTGCAGCACCCTCCTTGCCACGTATAGCTCCACCACACCAGCCTGCCCAAAACACCCACCAACAAACAAACAGGGCAATGAATGAATATCCATCCACTGCCCAATCTGACCACTTGAACAGACACATGTTTGGAGGCTGGTCCCACCATGTGTCTGCTCGACATGGCCAGATTGGGGGTTATGACCAAATGGGTCAATACAGTACACAGGACTTTATGCCCTTCTACCCTCAACATCCAGTTTTACCTCACACTCAGGAACGAAACGTGCAACAACACCCTTCATATATATCTGCCATACCACAGGTTGACAGTCTGGTTGGTCCACCACCTAGGCCAAGTTCAGCACATGCTGGACACCCGCCATCATCATCATCGCCACCCCCAACCTACCAGAACCTGTAAGTTCCGGCCCAAAAGTTTCAGCATGTCATTTAGTTTTGTTAATTTTATTATTGTGCGCCATTGGCCTGTTATTTTTTCATTTTGACTCTGGTTACTAGGCCTAAAATTACATATGATGTGAATATGTTTTGGCCAAATATATATATGCTTGGAGCATTAAAATTGTTGGCCAAAATATGAGTGTTGTGTATTCTTAGGACTACAAAGGTGATGTTGCAACTTTCTCTTTTTTTTTGAAAGTAAAAGAAGATACATACTACACAATTCAAACATGAACATTAAGCTATTTATTACCTAACAATATAAAGAAAATTTAAAGCACAACAGCATTGTCTTGCCAATCAGTCGCTCCCTCTGGTGACACAAAATAATTTGTTAACACATCTCGAACTTTTAGGCCTGAGGGCTGACGACGAGAAGGAAGAACACGTGGAGTAGGCAATACAGTATTAGCATAATCAATTTCATCAGCAGCAGATGATGGGCAATCATGTTTTCTAGTAAAGTTGTGAAGAACAACACATGCTTTGATTACACCATTTACATTGCCTTCACTCAGTTGTATTGCGGACTGAAGTACCCGCCATTTAGCAGTGAGAATGCCAAATGAGCACTCTACCAGACGGCGGGCACGTGAAAGGCGCAAATTAAAAATTCGACGCCGGTAGTCCAGGCCTCTCCGTGGATATGGCCTCATGACGTTCCGGGATAATTGAAACGCCTCATCTGCTACCATCATGTAAGGCACCACATCTAAATTTGCCCCTGGTAAGTTACTTGGGGGTGGGAGATCCAAATCATTGTTGCGCAGCCGCCGACCCATTAAGGAAGAACTGAAGACTCTAGAGTCTCCAGTTCTCCCATAGGCCCCAATATCTACAATTATAAACCTGTAGTTGCTGTCGACCAGGGCCAACAGCACTACAGAGAAAAACTGTTTATAATTATAGAATTGTGTCCCTGAGCCCGGCGGCTTACGCACACGGATGTGCTTTCAGTCAAGAGCACCAATACAGTGCGGAAACTGGCAGGTGTCCTGAAATCCTTGGGCAATCCGTAACCAATCGGACATTTTCGGCTCAGGCATCACCTCTTGATGGAGTCTTCGCCATATTTCCGTGCATGTATCCCGCACAATTCCTGAAATTGTAGATTTTCCAAGTAAAAACTCTAAATGCAGTGCCGCATATGATAGTCCAGTGGCAAGGAAGCTAAAAGAAACAAGATAATTTGTTTACCCGACAAAATTCAAACATTCCAGTGTTCTCTGTGGCAAAAATACAATTGTCAAAATAATATGCCAGGATTCCACAAACATTAAGGACATGCGATGGCTTTGATGTTCGATTTGCTCAAATATTCCAAATTTAGCCAAAATTACGTTGTTTTATGGCTGATATGACTAATTTTTAACCCCAGAAAAACTCATAGAAAGTCGCGGGTCGTCTTATATGACGGAAACTACGGGTATGTTGAAGTTTAGGAAACATTTAAGTAGCTATTTTTCACAATGGGCAATACCCTTAAACACAAATCTTTGTTGGGAAACAGAGGATTGATACATACCGTAAAGTAAGGATAAGGCGCTCCTCTGCACAAATTGATTTTCGCATCCTGGTGTCCTTCTTGGTAATCCCTGGTCGCAAAATCTCCAACAAAATATCAAAGGTTTGGATCCGCATCTGACAATAGTTGAAGAACTTGTCTGGATTGGTCCTCAGAGCAGCATACAGACGTTGGAAATGCCCTTTCTTGATCCGTTGCTTCATAAGTGGATGTACCCACA
Source organism: Ranitomeya variabilis (assembly GCF_051348905.1). NCBI lineage: Eukaryota > Metazoa > Chordata > Amphibia > Anura > Dendrobatidae > Ranitomeya > Ranitomeya variabilis. The sequence continues at coordinate 905,351,172 of NC_135233.1, forward strand.
TCCGTCTCCGCCTCCTCGGATCAACAATTACTGGGTATGGCTCTCCAAAACGTTGTGAAAGTACCCAGTTGTAAAGCACACGCTCTGTGGTGTTAAAAGTCAGTAGATCCGACATGTTGCTCATCAAGCAGAAGTGCACCAACACAAGCAGGGACTATGCTGCCTTCATTGGTGGCTGCCACCTGTTTTAGGGCCCTTAAATCATGTTCTGGGTGATGATTTAAATTTTTACAGGTGCCAAAACCGTTATATGTCCATTTTGCAAGCTTGCGTGAAAATCTCGGCATACGGATGCCATACGGATGTCACACGGATGTCACATGGATCATTTGATGCGAGGAAATCGCATCCTCGCACTGCACACGGATCACTGTTTTTGAAACATTTGTGCGATTCTCGGCCGTGAAAAACGGACCGTTTTTTTATACGTTAAGTGTGTCCCCGGCCTAACACTGTTCCTCACTCCAGCTGTGTCCTGTCCCGACAGTAATGTGAGCAGAATGATGGTGGCACTCGTGATCCGGCATTTATACACGCCTGTTCAATTACAGCCTTGTTGGCAATATATGGCTATATGGCTCCAGAAGTGCCCACAGCCTAAAAGCTTGTAGATTGGCTGTGCACAAGTCTTTCAACAAACATTATTAGTCAACCAAACCCAAACAGTAAACCAGACACCAGGAAAGTCCATGTACGGAGTTTAATAGGATTCACAGTTAGGGTTCACTCATCCCTACTATTCAGAGATTATACATTGAGATACATTGATAGGTATCTTCCAAATATTTTCCAAATATAGACATAGCAGCAAAAAATAAGCCCTCACTTGGCCATATTGACAGAAAAATAAAAATGTTATGACTTTGGGAAGGAGGGGAGCGAAAAACGAAAACGCAAAACTAAAAAAGCTGGGGTCATGAAGGGGTTAAATAGAAATGCTAAGTGCTTATTTACTAAACAATCATTTATCATCATAATTCTTCCATGCTGTATACTTGGCAATGTATAAGCAATATCATACACAGACCTCTACAGTATGGTTAGGGAAACATGGACCCCATGCTTCTTATATTATACGTTGGTTTCTGTCAAATTATGCATTAAGAATGAAGTACAACAGTAGGCCATCTAAAAGAGATCTTAATTAACATTTTATGTGATTAGGTCAGGAGGTCATCTTGCACAATTATAATGCAACTTAACTTTACAGAATCAGTTTGATTAATTTTTCTTTGACTTTGGACTGAAAGTTAGTACTGAATATTGAAAAGGTGCCGCAAAAAACACTTTGAGGATGATGTCAACTTGTTCTATGCAGTGAATGGATGAAGTCAACAGTTCCTAAATGTCGCCAAAGGCACTCAAGGGAGTACAGCAAAATAAACTACAGCACTTTCAATTATCACAAGTGCTCAACAAGGATCAGTGAGATTTTGAGAGAGAGAGGATGCCGCTGACCATAAGCGCTTACACTCTACAAGAGAGATAGTATTACCTAATGATGCTCAAAATGGAAAATGACTGCCGTACAAACAGTACTCCACTAGGAACTGCTAATCTGTGGTGACCAATGTACTGATCCCTTATTTAAGTTACAATAATCTATAAGATGAAGGACATTACAGGGAGGTGTGCCGGCTGTGCAAAATAATGTCAGTCAGCTCTTTGATGTTTTACCAGTGTGTGAAATGGTGGCGGACAAGTTAAAGCTTTAGCTAAGATTAAGGGGTTATTTACCCAAAACACATAAACATTATGGATTTTCTTTTTTAATATGTGCACATTCACCCAATTTTTTTTTATCTTATGTGATTAAAGCATCATTTTAACTACTTTCCTTTTAGTGCTGGCAAACATCCCTTTTGGACCATTGAGAGTTATTTGACCTAGATCACTGAGCTCAGTGATCAAGGGCAGCAATGCCAGAATCACGTCTGAATGTCTCTGTTCAAACAATCATCAATTTTTAACCTATTTGCAAACATGAAATAAAGAATAGAAGATTTTATTAATTTGCCGAATTTTGGGACTCCTCTTCTGTTTTACTAAGTGATACATCATTGGATCCAGAGTCTCTTTGTCTATATCATGCTGATTTCAGATGAGGTAGCAAAAAACTGCTGACAGATTCCTTTTAAGCACTGCATGGACTATGTGATGGAACACGGCTAGATAATCATGGTTCCCGTCAATTGCTCATGGGCTTTCTATATGCAGTATTTGACAATCCCCAGTGATATACTGGAGTGATTTTTGGCACTAGTCTGGAAAGTTTGCAGTAGTATAATGGAGTAATGCAATTCATTTGATCTTAGTATTATTGATGTCGCTGGTACATCAGGTGAATTTTCAATGTTCTATTACTTTTATACCAGCTTTAAGATTTATAATGCAGAAAATTGAAAGTTTCTTCATAGTCACTATAATAGTTATACTGCATTCAATAAGAATGAGAATAGTATTTCTATTGTCCTGACCGGGCTATTCTCAGGCTGTGTAGATTTCATTTTTCTAGTTGACAATTGTTTGGAATCATTTTCACCACATCTCATCCTTTGTTATCTAAATCCTGCTCTGTGTGGGAGTCTGCTTTGTGCTATACTGATGTTCCATTTACTCGGTGAGTTCGTATGTCATTTTGTCTTTGACAATTGCAGCTGTCCACAAAAATAATCTTCTGCTCATCCACAAAGCCAATGTGACAGAAACAATTGTGGATTTTGTTTCATTTTGATATGCAACAAGTAATCTATGCCCCATATTACTAAACCTCTGTGCCTGCAAAATACTTGTACAATGTGCCATGGTGCTAATATTTTTCACTATTATCATTAAGCTATGCTAATGGACCTATTATGCAGCAGAACAAAAGATATGCTTAGCAGTATAATGTTCTGCCCATCATTATCACTTCAATCTCAGTTAAATCACATTTACTTGTCTCTTTTAATTGATTTATTTTTTATGATATCTATGTTTAAGGTGAATTTTCTTTTAAATGAATCATTGGCATCTTATTTTCCTGATGAAATGGAGCAGGAATATTCATTACAATAATATTCCTGCAAAGTTCTTTCAAAATGCAGCAAGCCCATGACCTAAGGATCATTAAAATACATAACTCCTAGTTCAACAACTCCAAGTTCCTATATTATATAGTAAGTGCCTCATTGTATTTTCCAAAACAAGTCCAATGTCTATTATTCAAGATTAGAGATGGGCGAACCTGAACAGTAAGTTCGGCATCCGTACCAAACACCTACTGTTCGGGCATGGACACCGAATACGTACAAGACCAGGATGTCCATGTTACTGTTCAGGTTTGGCTTGCCAAACAGCAGGTATTTGTCTCGTTGTCATGTGCATGACAGCGATGCAAACACCCCTTCTGATCAGCAGTAAAATCATTACCACCAGTCAGACAGCCACAGTTCCCATGCTGTTAAATGACAGCATAATTGCGCAGCTGTGAACGGAAGTATAAAGTTTACCTATGGTCACTGGGACTACTGCTCCCATCAGCCGACACCTGCTATTGCAATAACAGCGAGTGCAGGAGCGACTGATGTGAGTATTCATTATCCGGCTCCTGCGCTTTAAATATATAATAAAAAATAACCTGGAGTGGGTTCCCGTGTATTTTTGATAATTAGGCAGGCAAAACTCTGTTGTCAGCTTCAGCAAGGCTGGTTATCAAGATTGAAGGGGTCCCCATTCCAATTTCTTAAAATTATTTAAATAATGGCGTGGGGTCCCCCACATTTTTGACAACCAGCCTTGTTAAATCAGACAACTGGGGGCTGGTGTTCTCAGGCTGGTAAGGGACCATGAATATTCCCCTCCCAGCCTAAAATTAGCAACTCGCAGCCAACAAGAAAAGGTGCATCTATTAGATGTGCTAATTCTAGTGTTTTTCCTGGCTCTTCCCACTTGCCCTGCAGTGGTGACAAGTGGGGTTCACATTTGTGGAGTCCACTGCTTAATAATGGAGATGCATCTATAAGACACCAATCCATTATTAATCCTACAGTTATATGGTAAATAAAGACACAGACAGAATAAAGGCTTTTATTTGAAATAAAACACACTTTTCCATTTTTATTTAAAAATAACAAACAGTTATACTCACCTAACACCATTCTATTGAATCCCTCGTCTACAGTAATAAAACAAAACAAAAATAAAAAATAACAATATCCCTCACCTGTCCGTCATTCTGTCCCACGCCGTAATCCATGTCTGGGGGGAATTAACAGTTTTCAACCTGAATGGTGCCAAGATGCGTTCATCCAGGCTGAGAACAACTAATAAATGAGCTGCTGCGAGTACAGCATCAGTGACTAGCGGAGACTTCATTTAGGTTATCAGAGGTCACTGAGACTGTGCTCCCAGCAGGGCCAATGAACTGTGGTGACCTCGGTGAGATCATCGCTAGCACACTGACAAAAAGTCTTATGGTGAGGGAGTTCATCGCAGTTCAAATTCACTGCTGTGAAATTCTCCTGGTGATCTGTCGTGAACTCATGAACCCAAACTTTTTGTACCTCTTCGGCCGAACCCGCCAGACCTGAACATCCAGGTGACTGCCCATCTCTATTCAAGACCCAATTAGTCCACAGACAAAAAGAACAAATAGTTTACTTTTATCTTGGAATAGAGAATGGGAAGCACAGAACTCTGTAAATGTTGTAATGGTCATGGTTAGGGTTGAGCGACTTTTACTTTTTTGGGGTCGAGTCGGGTTTTGCGAAACCCGACTTTGTCAAAAGTCGAGTCGAGTGAAATCGGCCGATCTTCTTGAAAAGTCGGGGTCGTTGTTCGGCCGAAACACGAAACCCAATGCACGTCAATGGGGAAGCATAGTCGGCAGTGAGTGGAGGCCAGGAAAACACCTACAGTGCCCATTTTAATGCCAAAAACATCAATTCTTGTTACTTAAGCTTGTCAATCTTAATTTACCTTACAATAATAGGTAGCCATTGAAAATTGGGGGGTCATTTGGCTAAAGTTGTGGGGGGTAGGGCTGGTTCAAGTTTTTAGTGGGCCCAGGAAACGTGGACTACGTCACGGCGGTGGAGCAGTTAGAGGTAAGTATTGCAACGTTGCAAGTGCTGTGATCCTGAGCAAGCAGGGGGTCCCACTCATTCGCATTGGCACTGGCACAGGGCCCCTCACAGTATGGCAGTGTGTTTGCACGGCGGTGGTGCCTCCCACCGGCAGCGACACTTTTGCGTACTATGAGGGGCCCTGTGCCAGTGACATCGCCAATGAGTGGGCCCCCCACCTGATGAAGGAACCTGCACTTTCACCTGCACCTTCCTCTTTGTCCCCGTGTAAGGTGGTATAGTATGCGGGAAGAGGAACCAGACTTTCAGCAGGGTCAGATTCAGGCTGTGTAGTGTGCAAGGGGAATGTAGTGGTCTGGGTCAATGTACCAGCGGGCTAATCTAGCAGTGGCTGGGCAATGGGCAGGATGTGGAGGAAACACAGATCTAGGCCCAAATAATAAAGTGGCCTAAATGCAGTTCAAAATTGGTAACAGGACTAACCAGGCAGCATTGCTTTGTTCAGTGGAGGACAACTGTAATGAGAGGCTGACACAGTGAGTAGGGCCAAATAAGTAACTAGGCTAAATGCAGTTCTAAATTGCTAACAGTAGGAAACAGGCGGCATTGCTTTGTTCAGTGGAGTAGCAAACCCAAGAGCAGCAAACACTTTTTCAAGGGCCCAACCACACCAGTAGGCCAAATGCAGTTTAATATCTGATACTATAGGCCAAAAGCCAGAAGGTAGAAGCTCAGCTGTATTCAGTTGAGGACAAACACCAGGCAGGGGCAGACACCGTTAGTAGGCCCTAAACACCGTTTTTTTAAAAATAAACAGCACTTAATGAGAGCCAGAAGGTTGAAGCTCAGCTGTATTAAGTTGAGGACAAACACCAGGCAGGGGCAGACACCGTTAGTAGGCCCTAAACACCATTTTTTTAAAACACAGCACTTAATGAGAGCCAGAAGGTAGAAGCTCAGCTGTATTCAGTTGAGGACAAACACCAGGGAGCAGCAAACAGAGGTATTAGGCCCCATCCAGCAATTTAAAAAAAAAAAAAAAAAAAAAAAAAAAGCTTAATAAGAACCAGAAGGTAGAAGCTCAGCTTTATTCAGTTGAGGACAACACCAGGCACGGGCAGACACCGTTAGTAGGCCGGAACCACCAATTTGTTTAAAAACAGCAGTTAATCAGAGCCTGAAGGTAGAAGCTCAGCTTTATTCAGTTGAGGACAACTTGAATTAGGGACTGCAGACAGACTTAGCAGGCTGTTCCCTGTGTGGACCATGCATCCAATACATTAACCCATTGAGCCACAAAGGACACGTAACCTTCCTTGGCCATGCCTACAGGTCCATGTGTCTGTTGTCAGGTGTACCTTTGGACTCACAGATTGACAGAATGCAAGGACAATGCGGTCTTTAACATGCTGGTGGAGGGGTGGGATGGCTTTTCTCGCAAAAGAATTGTCAACTGGGTAGCTCATAGCGTGGTACATCGTAGTCCATCCTGGCTTTATTAATATTAAATAAAATAAAAAAATAGGCTCTATGCACTTTATAATTGGTTCCAGGGGTACACGGGCAGCAGTGGTCTGGTCAGTGGAGGCCTAGTGGAAGGAGGGACCGCAGACAGGCTTCGAAGGCCTAACACAATAAAATGGGCTGGCTGTAGGCACTTTAAAATTGGTTCCAGGGGTACACGGGCAGCAGTGGTCTGGTCAGTGTAGGCCTAGTGGAAGGAGGGACCGCAGACAGGCTTCGAAGGCCTAACACAATAAAATGGGCTGGCTGTAGGCACTGTAAAATTGGTTCCAGGGGTACACGGGCAGCAGTGGTCTGGTCAATGGAGGCCTAGTGGAAGGAGGGACCGCAGACAGGCTTCGAAGGCCTAACACAATAAAATGGGCTGGCTGTAGGCACTTTATAATTGGTTCCAGGGGTACACGGGCAGCAGTGGTCTGGTCAATGGAGGCCTAGTGGAAGGAGGGACCGCAGACAGGCTTCGAAGGCCTAACACAATAAAATGGGCTGGCTGTAGGCACTTTATAATTGGTTCCAAGGGTACACGGGCAGCAGTGGTCTGGTCAGTGGAGGCCTAGTGGAAGGAGGGACCGCAGACAGGCTTCGAAGGCCTAACACAATAAAATGGGCTGGCTGTAGGCACTTTATTATTGGTTCCAGGGGTACACGGGCAGCAGTGGTCTGGTCAGTGGAGGCCTAGTGGAAGGAGGGACCGCAGACAGGCTTCGAAGGCCTAACACAATAAAATGGGCTGGCTGTAGGCACTTTAAAATTGGTTCTAGGGGTACACGGGCAGCAGTGGTCTGGTCAACGGAGGCCGATTGTAATGAGTGTCTGCCAGTTAGTAGTCAAAAACAACAATTAAATGTGAATGTCTCGCATTAAAACAAAACAAAAACACTAAAGGGTGCAATCATTAGGTTCAGGGGTGGGATCCTCTGCGTTGTTTCAGACCTACTAATTTAGCGCAAAGTATTTACTGTGGTAAATAGAGGACACTGCCCCTGACTATGTTAAGTACCATCATACATGTCAACACAATGGTATTGTCAGTGGCAGGTATGGAAGGATGTCATCGCATAGACTAAACATTGGTGGAAGTGTGAGAGATAACTGTGGAAGTGGTAGAGCAATGTTTGACCTGGGGGTGGGTGAACTCTCTTGTGGCCGGCGGTACAGGCCCAGGGCCCCTCATGTTACAACAGTGTGTCTGACGTTGGGTGCGCACCACCACCGCCAGAGACACTTTATTGCACTATGAGGGACCCAGTAGCAATGCCGTCGACCAAAAGCAAGCACACCCACCTCTTCAGACAAACAACAGTCTCACGGGTGCTCACGGCCCCGTGTGGGGAGTTTGGCCATTTAGGGAGGTGTAAACATGTCGTATGCTGGACAATCAGCTGCAGAAAATTAGACATTAGAAAAGTAATTCACAGTAGTCCACAGGCAAGAGCTTTTCATAGGAAAGCTAGGTGTCGGCCGGGCAAGGTGGGGCAAAAGATTTCGAAATCCAGTTGTGGTTCATTTTAATGAATGTTAGATCGTCAACATTTTGGGTAGCCAGACAAGTCCTTTTTTCGGTTAATATTGAACCTGCAGCACTGAATACTCTTTCTGATAGGACACTTGCTGCCGGGCAAGCAAGCTCCTGCAATGCATATTCTGCCAATTCTGGCCAGGTGTCTAATTTTGATGCCCAGTAATCAAATGGGAATGACGGTTGAGGGATAACATCGATAAGGGATGAAAAATAGTTAGTAACCATACTGGACAAATGTTGTCGCCTGTCACTTTCAATTGATGCAGCAGTACCTGTCCTGTCTGCGGTCATAGCAAAATCACTCCACAACCTGGTCAGAAAACCCCTCTGTCCAACGCCACTTCTGATGTGTGCACCCCTAACACTCCTAGTCTGCTGCCCCCTGGAGCTCGTGTGAGAACGATCACGTGCGCTGTGTGCTGGGAATGCCTGAAGCAAACGGTCAACAAGAGTTGATTGTTTGGTTGCTAATATTAGTTCCAAGTTCTCATGTGGCATAATATTTTGCAATTTGCCTTTATAGCGTGGATCAAGGAGGCAGGCCAACCAGTAATCGTCATCGTTCATCATTTTCGTAATGCGTGTGTCCCTTTTTAGGATACGTAAGGCATAATCCGCCATGTGGGCCAAAGTTCCAGTTGTCAAATCTCCGGTTGTGATTGGTTGAGGGGCAGTTTCAGGCAAATCTACGTCACTTGTGTCCCTCAAAAAACCAGAACCCGGCCTTGCCACGCAACCAATTTCCAGTGCCCCCGGGAAAGCTTCCGCATTAAAAATATACTCATCCCCATCATCCTCCTCGTCCTCCACCTCCTCTTCGCCTGCTACCTCGTCCTGTACACTGCCCTGACCAGACAATGGCTGACTGTCATCAAGGCTTTCCTCTTCCTCTGGTGCAGACGCCTGATCCTTTATGTGCGTCAAACTTTGCATCAGCAGACGCATTAGGGGGATGCTCATGCTTATTATGGCGTTGTCTGCACTAACCAGCCGTGTGCATTCCTCAAAACACTGAAGGACTTGACACATGTCTTGTATCTTCGACCACTGCACACCTGACAACTCCATGTCTGCCATCCTACTGCCTGCCCGTGTATGTGTATCCTCCCACAAAAACATAACAGCCCGCCTCTGTTGGCACAGTCTCTGAAGCATGTGCAGTGTTGAGTTCCACCTTGTTGCAACGTCTATGATTAGGCGATGCTGGGGAAGGTTCAAAGACCACTGATAGGTCTGCATACGGCTGGAGTGTACAGGCGAACGTCGGATATGTGAGCAAAGTCCATGCACTTTGAGGAGCAGGTCGGAGATACCAGGATAAGTTTTCAATAAGCACTGCACCACCAGGTTTAAGGTGTGAGCCAGGCAAGGAATGTGTTTCAGTTGGGAAAGGGAGATGGCAGCCATGAAATTCCTTCCGTTATCACTCACTACCTTGCCTGCCTCAAGATCTACTGTGCCCAGCCACAACTGCGTTTCTTGTTGCAAGAACTCGGACAGAACTTCCGCGGTGTGTCTGTTGTCGCCCAAACACTTCATAGCCAATACAGCCTGCTGATGCTTGCCAGTAGCTGGCCCATAATGGGACAACTGGTGTGCAAAAGTGTCATCTGCCGATGGAGTGGTTGGCCGACTGCGGTCTGTGGAAGAGCTGTAGCTTCTGCAGGAGGACGAGGAGGAGGAGGAGGAGGGGGTGCGAACGCCTACAGCCAACTGTTTCCTAGACCGTGGGCTAGGCACAACTGTCCCGAAATTGATGTCCCCTGTGGACCCTGCATCCACCACATTCACCCAGTGTGCCGTGATGGACACATAACGTCCCTGGCCATGCCTACTGGTCCATGCATCTGTAGTCAGGTGCACCTTTGTACTCACAGATTGCCTGAGTGCATGGACGATGCGCTGTTTAACATGCTGGTGCAGGGCTGGGATGGCTTTTCTGGAAAAAAAGTGTCGACTGGGTAGCTCGTATCGTGGTTCAGCGTACTCCATCAGGGCTTTGAAAGCTTCGCTTTCAACTAACCGGTAGGGCATCATCTCTAACGAGATTAGTCTAGCTATGTGGGCGTTAAAACCCTGTGTACGCGGATGCGAGGATAAGTACTTCCTTTTTCTAACCAGAGTCTCATGTAGGGTTAGCTGGACTGGAGAGCTGGAGATCGTGGAACTTTCGGGTGTGCCGGTGTACATGGCAGACTGAGAGACGGTTGGAGACGGTATTGTTTCCGCTGGTGCCCTAGATGCAATATTTCCTCCTACAAAACTGGTGATTCCCTGACCCTGACTGCTTTTGGCTGGCAAAGAAACCTGCACAGATACTGCCGGTGGTGCGGAAAATGGTGGCCTTACAGTGACGGAAGGGATGTTGCGTTGCTGACTAGCTTCATTGGCCGAGGGTGCTACAACCTTAAGGGACGTTTGGTAGTTAGTCCAGGCTTGAAAATGCATGGTGGTTAAGTGTCTATGCATGCAACTAGTATTTAGACTTTTCAGATTCTGACCTCTGCTTAAGCTAGTTGAACATTTTTGACAGATGACTTTGCGCTGATCAATTGGATGTTGTTTAAAAAAATGCCAGACTGCACTCTTCCTAGCATCGGATCCCTTTTCAGGGATTGCAGACTGAGCTTTAACCGGATGGCCACGCTGTCCTCCAACAGGTTTTGGCTTTGACACGCGTTTTGGGCCAGATACGGGCCCGGCAGATGGAACCTGTTGCGATGTTGATGCCTGCTGCGGCCCCTCCTCCACCTCCGCTTCTGAACTACTGCCGCCTGCACCCTGTTCCCCCAATGGCTGCCAATCGGGGTCAACAACTGGGTCATCTATTACCTCCTCTTCGAGCTCGTGTGCAACTTCGTCTGTGTCACTGTGTCGGTCGGTGGTATAGCGTTCGTGGCGGGGCAACATAGTCTCATCAGGGTCTGATTGTGGATCAGTACCCTGAGAGGGCAATGTGGTGGTCTGAGTCAAAGGAGCAGCATAGTACTCTGGCTGTGGCTGTGCACCAGTGCACTCCATGTCAGAATCTACTTGTAATGGGCATGGCCTGTTAAGTTTTTCACTTTCTAAGCCAGGGACGGTATGTGTAAAGAGCTCCATGGAGTAACCCGTTGTGTCGCCTGCTGCATCCTTCTCTCTTGTAGTTTTTGCTGATTTGCTGAAGAGGACAAGGAAGCGACTTGTCCCTGACCGTGAACATCCACAAGCGATGCGCTGCTTTTACATTTACCAGTTTCAGAAGAGGAGGCAAAAGAGCTAGAGGCTGAGTCTGCAATGTAAGCCAAAACTTGCTGTTGCTGCTCCGCCTTTAAAAGCGGTTTTCCTACTCCCAGAAAAGAGAGCGTTCGAGGCCTTGTGTAGCCAGACGACGAAACTGGCTCCACAGCTCCAGACTTAGGTGGAATATTTTTATCCCCACGACCACCTGATGCTCCACTACCACTACCATCATTACCAGCTGACAATGAACGCCCACGGCCACGACGACCTCTTGCACCAGACTTCCTCATTGTTTTAAAAACTTAACCAAAGTAACTTTATTTGTTGCTGTCAAACAACTTACACGGTGAGCTATAACTTCAGTATGATTTCAATATCCCTTAACAGGTTGGTGAAACCACAAGGAAAATCAGGCACAATGTTACACACTCTGTTTTCTGTGGCACCAAATCACAGAGATGCCACACACGCAGGACTGTCACTCAAGCACAAATGTCAATATTAATCTCCCACTGTTTTATTTTTTTTTTATTTTTCAGGGAGACTTTAGAAACCAAATAATAAAAAATAAATAGGCTTTCTGTGGCCCACTGAGTGAGAGATGGCACACACAGGAGTCAGGAGTGGCACACAAGCAGAAAGGGCAATATTAATCTCCCACTGTTTTATTTTTTTTTTCTTTTTCAGGGAGACTTTAGAAACCAAATAATAAAAAATAAATAGGCTTTCTATGGCCCACTGAGTGAGAGATGGCACACACAGGAGTCAGGAGTGGCACACAAGCAGAAAGGGCAATATTAATCTCCCACTGATTGATGTAGTGTTTTTTTTTCAGGTAGATTTTAGAACCCAAATCAAGCAAAAAAATTAATAGGCTTTCTATGGCCCACTGAGTGAGAGATGGCACACACAGGAGTCAGGAGTGGCACACAAGCCTTGACTGAGGCCAATATTTTGCTCCCACTGATTGATGTAGTGTTTTTTTTTCAGGTAGATTTTAGAACCCAAATCAAGCAAAAAAATTAATAGGCTTTCTATGGCCCACTGAGTGAGAGATGGCACACACAGGAGTCAGGAGTGGCACACAAGCAGAAAGGGCAATATTAATCTCCCACTGATTGATGTAGTGTTTTTTTTTCAGGTAGATTTTAGAACCCAAATCAAGCAAAAAAATTAATAGGCTTTCTATGGCCCACTGAGTGAGAGATGGCACACACAGGAGTCAGGAGTGGCATACAAGCAGAAAGGGCAATATTAATCTCCCACTGTTTTCTTTTTTTTTTTCTTTTTCAGGGAGACTTTAGAAACCAAATAATAAAAAATAAATAGGCTTTCTATGGCCCACTGAGTGAGAGATGGCACACACAGGAGTCAGGAGTGGCACACAAGCAGAAAGGGCAATATTAATCTTCCACTGTTTTATTTTTTTTTTCTTTTTCAGGGAGACTTTAGAAACCAAATAATAAAAAATAAATAGGCTTTCTATGGCCCACTGAGTGAGAGACGGCACACACAGGAGTCAGGAGTGGCACACAAGCAGAAAGGGCAATATTAATCTCCCACTGATTGATGTAGTGATTTTTTTTCAGGTAGATTTTAGAACCCAAATCAAGCAAAAAAATAAATAGGCTTTCTATGGCCCACTGAGTGAGAGATGGCACACACAGGAGTCAGGAGTGGCACACAAGCAGAAAGGGCAATATTAATCTCCCACTGATTGATGTAGTGATTTTTTTTCAGGTAGATTTTAGAACCCAAATCAAGCAAAAAAATAAATAGGCTTTCTATGGCCCACTGAGTGAGAGATGGCACACACAGGGATGGCACTCTAGCAGAAATGCCAATCTTAATCTCCCACAAAAAAAAACAAAAAAAACAGGGACTGTCCTACAATTACTATCTCCCTGCAGTAATCTCAGCCAGGTATGGCAGGCAGCAATAAGGAGTGGACTGATGCACAAATTAAATAAAAAGTGTGGACAAACAAAAAAGATAGCTGTGCAGAAAGGAAGGAACAAGAGGATATGTGCTTTGAAAAAAGCAGTTGGTTTGCACAGTGGCGTACACACAGCAATACAGCTATCAGGGAGCCTTCTAGGGCAGCCCAATGAGCTACAGCGCTGAGAGAAAAAAAAAAAATGTAGCTTCCACTGTCCCTGCACACCGAAGGTGGTGTTGGACAGTGGAAATCGCTACAGCACAAGCGGTTTGGTGGTTAATGGACCCTGCCTAACGCTCTCCCTGCTTCTAATGAAGCGGCAGCAACCTCTCCCTAAGCTCAGATCAGCAGCAGTGAGATGGCGGTCGGCGGGAACGCCCCTTTATAGCCCCTGTGATGCCGCAGACAGCAAGCCAATCACTGCAATGCCCTTCTCTAAGATGGTGGGGACCAGGACCTATGTCATCACGCTGCCCACACTCTGCGTTCACCTTCATTGGCTGAGAAATGGCGCTTTTCGCGTCATTGAAACGCGACTTTGGCGCGAAAGTCGCGTACCGCATGGCCGATGCAACGCTGGGATCGGCTCGGTTTCATGAGATGCCGACTTTGCCAAAAGTCGGCGACTTTTGAAAATGAACGACCCGTTTCGCTCAACCCTAGGTTACAGGGGTACACAGGCAGCATTGGTGTGGTCAGTGGAGGACAATTGGAAGGAGGGACCGCAGACAGACTTCCTAGGCCTAAAATAATAAAATAGGCTCTATGCAGCTTAAATTTGGCAACAGGGGTACACAGGAAGCATTGGTGTGATCAGTGGAGGACAATTGGAAGGAGGGACCGCAGACAGACTTCCTAGGCCTAAAATAATAAAATAGGCTCTATGCAGTTTTAAATTGGTTACAGGGGTACACAGGCAGCATTGGTGTGGTCAGTGGAGGACAATTGGAAGGAGGGACCGCAGACAGACTTCCTAGGCCTAAAATAATAAAATAGGCTCTATGCAGCTTAAATTTGGCAACAGGGGTACACAGGAAGCATTGGTGTGATCAGTGGAGGACAATTGGAAGGAGGGACCGCAGACAGACTTCCTAGGCCTAAAATAATAAAATAGGCTCTATGCAGTTTTAAATTGGTTACAGGGGTACACAGGCAGCATTGGTGTGGTCAGTGGAGGACAATTGGAAGGAGTGTCTGACACAGTAAGTACTCCCAAAAACAAACTAGATGTTAATGTCTCCAAAAAAACAACAACCCCCCCCCAAAAAAAAAGGGTGGCATACTTAGGTACAGGGGTGTGCTCCTATGCTGACTTTCAGACATTGTAATTTTGCGCAAAGTATTTACTGGTGTAAATGTAGGACAGGGCCCCTGACTATTTTAACTAGCATCATACATGTCAACAAATTGTTATTGTCTGTGCCAGGTATTGAAGGATTTCAGCGCATAGACTAAACAGTGGTGGAGCATCGAGAGATAATTTTGCAAGTGGTAGAGCACAGTTTGACCTGGGTGGGGAAACTCTCTCCTGGCCAGTGGTACAAGCCCAGGGCCCCTCATGTTACAACGGTTTGTCTGACGTTGGGTGCGTGCCACCACCACCAGAGACACTTCATTGTACTATGAGGGACCCAGTGCCAGTGCCGTCGACCAAAAGTGGGCACACCCACCTCTTCAGACAAACGGCACTCTGACGGGTGCTTGCCACAAGTGGCGAGACCACGGCCCCCTGGGGGGAGTTAGGGCATTTAGGGAGGTGTAAAGATGTCGTATGCTGCACAAACAGCAGCTGCAAATTACGAGATTGGAACAGTCAGTAACACCAGTCCCAAAGCAAGACCTTTTTACAGGAAAGCTAGGTGTCAGCCGGGAAAGGTGGGGCAAAATAATTTGAAATCCATTAGTGGTTCATTTTAATGAAGGTTAGATCATCAACATTTTGGGTAGCCAGACGAGTCCTTTTTTCAGTCAGCATTAAACCAGCAGCACTGAATACTCTTTCTGACAGCACACTAGCTGCTGGGCAAGCAAGCTCCTGCAATGCATATTCAGCCAATTCAGGCTAGGTGTCTGTTTTGGATGCCCAGTAATCAAAGGGGAATGACGGTTGAGGGAGAACATCGGTAATGGAGGAAAAATAGTTAGTAACCATACTGGACAAATGTTGTCTCCTGTCACTTTGAATGGATGCTGCTGTACCTGTTGTGTCTGCGGTCATTGCGAAATCACTCCACAACCTGGTCAGAAATCCTCTCCGTCCTACGCCACTTCTGATCTGTGCACCTGTAACACCTCTGCCCTGTTGCCCCCTGCAGCTCGTGTGAGAACCATCACCGGCGCTGTGTGTGGGAATGCCTGAATCAAACGGTCTACAAGAGTAGCTTGTTTGGTTGCCAATATCTGTTCAAGGTTCTCATGTGGCATGATATTTAGCAATTTGCCTTTATAGCAAGGATCAAGGAGGCAGGCCAACCAGTAATCGTCATCTGTCATCATTTTTATAATGCGTGGGTCCCTTTTGAGGATACGCAAGGCATAATCCGCCATCTGGGCCAATGTTCCAGTTGTCAAGTCAGTGCATATGCTGGGTTGAGGAGCACTTTCTGGCAAATCAAAGTCACTTGTCTCCCTCAAAAACCCTGAACCCGGCCTTGCACCGCCAGCAGTTTCTATTGCCCCCTGAGAAGCTTCCTCATCCAAAAAATAGTCATCCCCATCATCCTCCTCGTCCTCCTCCTCTTCACCCGCCACCTCGTCCTGTAGACTAACCTGAGCAGACAATGGCTGACTGTCATCAAGGCTTCCCTCCTCCTCGGCTGCAGACGCCTGTTCCTTTATGTGCATCAAACTTTGCATCAGCAGATGCATTAGGGGGATGCTCATGCTTATTACGGCATTGTCTGCACTAACCAGCCAATTTGCATTCCTCAAAACACTGAAGGACTTGACACAGGTCTTGGAGCTTCGACCACTGCACAGCTGACAACTCCATGTCTGCCATCCAACTGCCTGCCCGTGTATGCGTATCCTCCCACAAATACATAACAGCACGCCTCTGTTCGCACAGTCTATGAAGCATGTGCAGTGTGGAGTTCCACCTTGTTGCAACGTTGATGATTAGGTGATGCTGGGGAAGGTTCAAAGACCGCTGATGGTTCTGCATATGGCTGGAGTGTACGGGCGAACGGCGGATGTGAGAGCAAAGTCTGCGCTCTTTCAGCAGCAGGTCGCGTAACCCCGGATAACTTTTCAGGAAGCACTGCACCACCAGGTTTAAGGTGTGAGCCAGGCAAGGAATGTGTTTCAGTTGTGAAAGGGCTATGGCAGCCATAAAATTCCTTCCGTTATCACTCACTACCTTGCCTGCCTCAAGATGTACAGTGCCCAGCCATGACCGAGTTTCTTGCTGCAAGAACTCGGACAGAACGTCCGCGGTGTGTCTGTTGTCGCCCAAACACTTCATTGCCAATACAGCCTGCTGACACTTGCCACTAGCTGTTCCATAATTGGACAACTCGTGTGCAACAGTGGCAGCTGCGGATGGAGTGGTCGTGCGACTGCGGTCTATGGACAAGCTCTTGCTTCTGCTGGAGGACGAGGAGGAGGAGGGGGGACGAACGCCTACAGCTAACTGTTTCCTAGACCGTGGGCTAGGCAGAACTGTCCCAATATTACTGTCCCCTGTGGACCCTGCATCCACCACATTAACCCAGTGTGCAGTGATGGAGATGTAATGCCCCTGGCCATGCCTACTGGTCCATGCATCTGTTGTCAGGTGCACCTTTCTACTCACAGATTGCCTGAGCGCATGGACAATGCGGTCTTTTACATGCTGGTGGAGGGCTGGGATATCTTTTCTCGAAAAGAAGTGTCGACTGGGTAGCTCGTAGCATGGTACAGCGTAGTCCATCAGGGCTTTGAAAGCTTCGGTTTCAACTAACCGGTAGGGCATCATCTCTAACGAGATTAGTCTAGCAATATGGGCGTTCAAACCCTCTGTACGCGGATGCGAGGATGAGTACTTCCTTTTCCTAACGAGAGTCTCATGTAGGGTGAGCTGGACTGGAGAGCTGCATACGGTGGAACAAGCGGGGGTGCCGGTGGACATGGGTGACTGAGAGAGGGTTGGTGATGGTATTCTTGATAGTGCCCTACATACAGCTTTTCCGACCACGAACCTGGTGATTCCCTGACTGCTTTGGCCTTGCGACGAAACCGCCACATTACCTGCAGGTGGTGTGGTAAACGGTGGGCTTACAGTGAGGGAAGGGATGTCGCCTTGCTGATTAGCTTCATTGTGAGAGGGTGCTACAACGTTAAGGGGCATTTGGTAGTTTGTCCAGGCTTGCAAGTGCATGGTGGTTAAATGTCTATGCATGCAACTTGTATTTAAATTTTTAACATTCTGACCTCTGCTGAAGGTCCTTGTGCATTTCATACAGATGACTTTGTGCTGATCATTGGGATCTTGGTTAAAAAAATTCCAGACTGCACTCTTCCTATCGGATACCTTTTTAGGCATTGCACACTGAGATACTTTAACCTGATGGCCACGCTGTCCTACAACTGGTTTTGGTTTTGCCACACGTTTTTGGCCAGATACGGGCCTGCCAGATGGAACCTGTTGCGATGTTGATGCCTGCTGCGGCTCCTCCTCCTCCGCTTCAGAGCTACTGCCGCCTGCACCCTGTTCCCCCAGGTACAAGGTGTGCGTGAGCTTGTTGGGAATGTAAATCTCCCTTTTTTATGTGTGGGAGAATGCAGTGAAAAATGAGGCCCACTGTATTACACTAGACAGTTTGATTGGCAGAAAGAGGCTGGCAGATATGGCACTAACAGGAGTGATGCAGATAAAAACACTGGCAATAGAAATGTCCCTCTTTGTGTGTGGGAGAATGCAGTGAAAAATCAGGCCCACTATATTACAGTAGACAGTTTGATTGGCAGAAAGAGGCTGGCAGATATGGCACTAACAGGAGTGACGCAGATGCACACACTGGCAATAGAAATGTCCCTCTTTATGTGTGGGAGAATCCAGGGAAAAATCAGGCCCACTGTATTACACAACAACACAGTTTGATTAGCAGAAAGAGGTTGGCAGATATGGCACTAACAGGAGTGATGCAGATAAAAACACTGGCAATAGAAATGTCCCTCTTTATGTGTGGGAGAATGCAGGGAAAAATCAGGCCCACTGTATTACACAATACACAGTTTGATTAGCAGAAAGAGGCTGGCAGATATGGCACTAGCCGGACTGACGCAGATGCACACACTGGCAATAGAAATGTCCCTCTTTTTTTTGATATGGGAGACAAGGGATTGAATCAGGCCCACTATGTCACGGTATAGTTCCTGTGGCACAAAATGACTGACAGATACCACAGACAGCACTCGCACACATGCACAGGTTTGGCAAGATTATTCTCCCTTTATTTTAATTTTTTGGGGGGATATGTGAGACAAGTGATTTAATCTGGCCCACTGTTACACAGTAGGGTTTCTGTGGCAGAAAAAAAAAAATGCCACACACAGGACTTGCACTAATGCAGATTTGCCAATCTTAATCTCCCACTTTTATTTTTTTTTCTGGGAGAATTGTGAAGAAATCAGGCCCACTGCTACAGAGTAGGTTTTCTGTGGCAGAAAAAAAGACAGATTCCACACACAGGACTGGCTCTAATGCAGATTTGCCAGTCTTAATCTCCCACTATTTTTTTTGTTTTATGGGAGAACTAGGAAGAAATCAGGCACACTGTTATACAGTAGGTTTTCTGTGGCAGAAAAAAAAAACAGAAGGCCACACACATGACTAGCACTACTGCAGATTTGCCAGTCTTAATCTCCCACTTTTATTTTTTTTTCTGGGAGAATTGTGAAGAAATCAGGCCCACTGCTACAGAGTAGGTTTTCTGTGGCAGAAAAAAAGACAGATTCCACACACAGGACTGGCTCTAATGCAGATTTGCCAGTCTTAATCTCCCACTATTTTTTTTATTTTATGGGAGAATTAGGAAGAAATCATGCACACTGTTATACAGTAGGTTTTCTGTGGCAGAAAAAAAAAACAGATGCCACACACAGGACTGGCACTAATGCAGATTTGCCAGTCTTAATCTCCCACTTTTTTTTTTTGTTTTATGGGAGAATTGTGAAGAAATCAGGCCCACTTCTACACAGTAGGTTTTCTGTGGCAGAAAAAAAAAGACAGATGCCACACACAGGACTGGCACTAATGCAGATTTGCCAGTCTTAATCTCCCACTTTTTCTTTTGTTTTATGGGAGAATTAGGAAGAAATCAGGCACACTGTTATACAGTAGGTTTTCTGTGGCAGAAAAAAAAAAAAGAAGCCACACACAGGACTGGCACTAATGCAGATTTGCCAGTCTTAATCTCCCACTTTTTTTTTGTTTTATGGAGAACTAGGAAGAAATCAGGCACACTGTTATACAGTAGGTTTTCTGTGGCAGAAAAAAAAACAGAAGGCCACACACATGACAAGCACTACTGCAGATTTGCCAGTCTTAATCTCCCACTTTTTTTTTGTTTTATGGGAGAATTAGGAAGAAATCAGGCACACTGTTATACAGTAGGTTTTCTGTGGCAGAAAAAAAAACCAGAAGGCCACACACATGACTAGCACTACTGCAGATTTGCCAGTCTTAATCTTCCACTTTTATTTTTTTTTCTGGGAGAATTGTGAAGAAATCAGGCCCACTGCTACAGAGTAGGTTTTCTGTGGCAGAAAAAAAGACAGATTCCACACACAGGACTTTCTCTAATGCAGATTTGCGAGTCTTAATCTCCCACTATTTTTTTTTGTTTTATGGGAGAATTAGGAAGAAATCATGCACACTGTTATACAGTAGGTTTTCTGTGGCAGAAAAAAAAAACAGATGCCACACACAGGACTGGCACTAATGCAGATTTGCCAGTCTTAATCTCCCACTTTTTTTTTTGTTTTATGGGAGAATTGTGAAGAAATCAGGCCCACTTCTACACAGTAGGTTTTCTGTGGCAGAAAAAAAAAGACAGATGCCACACACAGGACTGGCACTAATGCAGATTTGCCAGTCTTAATCTCCCACTTTTTCTTTTGTTTTATGGGAGAATTAGGAAGAAATCAGGCACACTGTTATACAGTAGGTTTTCTGTGGCAGAAAAAAAAGACAGAAGCCACACACAGGACTGGCACTAATGCAGATTTGCCAGTCTTAATCTCCCACTTTTTTTTGTTTTATGGAGAACTAGGAAGAAATCAGGCACACTGTTATACAGTAGGTTTTCTGTGGCAGAAAAAAAAAAAACAGAAGGCCACACACATGACTAGCACTACTGCAGATTTGCCAGTCTTAATCTCCCACTTTTTTTTTGTTTTATGGGAGAATTAGGAAGAAATCAGGCACACTGTTATACAGTAGGTTTTCTGTGGCAGAAAAAAAAAACCAGAAGGCCACACACATGACTAGCACTACTGCAGATTTGCCAGTCTTAATCTCCCACTTTTTTTCTGTTTTATGGGAGAATTAGGAAGAAATCAGGCACACTGTTATACAGTAGGTTTTCTGTGGCAGAAAAAAAAAAAGATGCCACACACAGGACTGGCACTAATGCAGATTTGCCAGTCTTAATCTCCCACTTTTTTTTTGTTTTATGGGAGAATTAGGAAGAAATCAGGCACACTGTTATACAGTAGGTTTTCTGTGGCAGAAAAAAAAGACAGATGCCACACACAGGACTGGCACTAATGCAGATTTGCCAGTCTTAATCTCCCACTTTTTTTTTTGTTTTATGGGAGAATTAGGAAGAAATCAGGCACACTGTTATACAGTAGGTTTTCTGTGACAGAAAAAAAAGACAGAAGCCACACACAGGACTGGCACTAATGCAGATTTGCCAGTCTTAATCTCCCACTTTTTTTTGTTTTATGGGAGAATTAGGAAGAAATCAGGCACACTGTTATACAGTAGGTTTTCTGTGGCAGAAAAAAAAAGACAGATGCCACACACAGGACTGGCACTAATGCAGATTTGCCAGTCTTAATCTCCCACTTTTTTTTTGTTTTATGGGAGAATTAGGAAGAAATCAGGCACACTGTTATACAGTAGGTTTTCTGTGGCAGAAAAAAAAGACAGAAGCCACACACAGGACTGGCACTAATGCAGATTTGCCAGTCTTAATCTCCCACTTTTTTTTTGTTTTATGGGAGAATTAGGAAGAAATCAGGCACACTGTCATACAGTAGGTTTTCTGTGGCAGAAAAAAAAAAGAAGCCACACACAGGACTGGCACTAATGCAGATTTGCCAGTCTTAATCTCCCACTTTTTTTTTTGTTTTATGGGAGAATTAGGAAGAAATCAGGCACACTGTTATACAGTAGGTTTTCTGTGGCAGAAAAAAAAAAGAAGCCACACACAGGACTGGCACTAATGCAGATTTGCCAGTCTTAATCTCCCACTTTTTTTTTGTTTTATGGGAGAATTGTGAAGAAATCAGGCCCACTGTTATACAGTAGGTTTTCTGTGGCAGAAAAAAAAGACAGAAGCCACACACAGGACTGGCACTAATGCAGATTTGCCAGTCTTAATCTCCCACTTTTTTTTTTTGTTTTATGGGAGAATTGTGAAGAAATCAGGCCCACTTCTACACAGTAGGTTTTCTGTGGCAGAAAAAAAAAGACAGATGCCACACACAGGACTGGCACTAATGCAGATTTGCCAGTCTTAATCTCCCACTTTTTCTTTTGTTTTATGGGAGAATTAGGAAGAAATCAGGCACACTGTTATACAGTAGGTTTTCTGTGGCAGAAAAAAAAAAAAGAAGCCACACACAGGACTGGCACTAATGCAGATTTGCCAGTCTTAATCTCCCACTTATTTTTTGTTTTATGGAGAACTAGGAAGAAATCAGGCACACTGTTATACAGTAGGTTTTCTGTGGCAGAAAAAAAAACAGAAGGCCACACACATGACAAGCACTACTGCAGATTTGCCAGTCTTAATCTCCCACTTTTTTTTTGTTTTATGGGAGAATTAGGAAGAAATCAGGCACACTGTTATACAGTAGGTTTTCTGTGGCAGAAAAAAAAAACCAGAAGGCCACACACATGACTAGCACTACTGCAGATTTGCCAGTCTTAATCTCCCACTTTTATTTTTTTTTTCTGGGAGAATTGTGAAGAAATCAGGCCCACTGCTACAGAGTAGGTTTTCTGTGGCAGAAAAAAAGACAGATTCCACACACAGGACTGGCTCTAATGCAGATTTGCCAGTCTTAATCTCCCACTATTTTTTTTTGTTTTATGGGAGAATTAGGAAGAAATCATGCACACTGTTATACAGTAGGTTTTCTGTGGCAGAAAAAAAAAACAGAAGGCCACACACATGACTAGCACTACTGCAGATTTGCCAGTCTTAATCTCCCACTTTTTTTTGTTTTATGGGAGAATTAGGAAGAAATCAGGCACACTGTTATACAGTAGGTTTTCTGTGGCAGAAAAAAAAACCAGAAGGCCACACACATGACTAGCACTACTGCAGATTTGCCAGTCTTAATCTCCCACTTTTATTTTTTTTTCTGGGAGAATTGTGAAGAAATCAGGCCCACTGCTACAGAGTAGGTTTTCTGTGGCAGAAAAAAGACAGATTCCACACACAGGACTGGCTCTAATGCAGATTTGCGAGTCTTAATCTCCCACTATTTTTTTTTGTTTTATGGGAGAATTAGGAAGAAATCATGCACACTGTTATACAGTAGGTTTTCTGTGGCAGAAAAAAAAACAGATGCCACACACAGGACTGGCACTAATGCAGATTTGCCAGTCTTAATCTCCCACTTTTTTTTTTTGTTTTATGGGAGAATTGTGAAGAAATCAGGCCCACTTCTACACAGTAGGTTTTCTGTGGCTGAAAAAAAAGACAGATGCCACACACAGGACTGGCACTAATGCAGATTTGCCAGTCTTAATCTCCCACTTTTTCTTTTGTTTTATGGGAGAATTAGGAAGAAATCAGGCACACTGTTATACAGTAGGTTTTCTGTGGCAGAAAAAAAAGACAGAAGCCACACACAGGACTGGCACTAATGCAGATTTGCCAGTCTTAATCTCCCACTTTTTTTTGTTTTATGGAGAACTAGGAAGAAATCAGGCACACTGTTATACAGTAGGTTTTCTGTGGCAGAAAAAAAAAAAACAGAAGGCCACACACATGACTAGCACTACTGCAGATTTGCCAGTCTTAATCTCCCACTTTTTTTTTGTTTTATGGGAGAATTAGGAAGAAATCAGGCACACTGTTATACAGTAGGTTTTCTGTGGCAGAAAAAAAAAACCAGAAGGCCACACACATGACTAGCACTACTGCAGATTTGCCAGTCTTAATCTCCCACTTTTTTTCTGTTTTATGGGAGAATTAGGAAGAAATCAGGCACACTGTTATACAGTAGGTTTTCTGTGGCAGAAAAAAAAAAAAGATGCCACACACAGGACTGGCACTAATGCAGATTTGCCAGTCTTAATCTCCCACTTTTTTTTTGTTTTATGGGAGAATTAGGAAGAAATCAGGCACACTGTTATACAGTAGGTTTTCTGTGGCAGAAAAAAAAAGACAGATGCCACACACAGGACTGGCACTAATGCAGATTTGCCAGTCTTAATCTCCCACTTTTTTTTTTGTTTTATGGGAGAATTAGGAAGAAATCAGGCACACTGTTATACAGTAGGTTTTCTGTGGCAGAAAAAAAAAAGAAGCCACACACAGGACTGGCACTAATGCAGATTTGCCAGTCTTAATCTCCCACTTTTTTTTTGTTTTATGGGAGAATTAGGAAGAAATCAGGCACACTGTTATACAGTAGGTTTTCTGTGGCAGAAAAAAAAGACAGAAGCCACACACAGGACTGGCACTAATGCAGATTTGCCAGTCTTAATCTCCCACTTTTTTTTTTGTTTTATGGGAGAATTAGGAAGAAATCAGGCACACTGTTATACAGTAGGTTTTCCGTGGCAGAAAAAAAAAAAGAAGCCACACACAGGACTGGCACTAATGCAGATTTGCCAGTCTTAATCTCCCACTTTTTTTTAGTTTTATGGGAGAATTGTGAAGAAATCAGGCCCACTGTTATACAGTAGGTTTTCTGTGGCAGAAAAAAAAAGACAGATGCCACACACAGGACTGGCACTAATGCAGATTTGCCAGTCTAAATCTCCCACTTTTTTTTTGTTTTATGGGAGAATTAGGAAGAAATCAGGCACACTGTTATACAGTAGGTTTTCTGTGGCAGAAAAAAAAGACAGAAGCCACACACAGGACTGGCACTAATGCAGATTTGCCAGTCTTAATCTCCCACTTTTTTTTTGTTTTATGGGAGAATTGTGAAGAAATCAGGCCCACTGTTATACAGTAGGTTTTCTGTGGCAGAAAAAAAGACAGAAGGCACACACAGGACTGGCACTAATGCAGATTTGCCAGTCTTAATCTCCCACTTTTTTTTGTTTTATGGGAGAATTAGGAAGAAATCAGGCACACTGTTATACAGTAGGTTTTCTGTGGCAGAAAGTGGCTTGAAGAGATATAACAAAAAAAAAAAAAGTACTACAATTACTATCTCCCTACAGTAATCTCAGAAAAGTGTGGCAGGCAGCAATAAAAAGGAGTGCTGCACACAAAAGTCAAAAGTGTGGACAAACAAACAAGATAGCTGTGCAGAAAGGAAGGAGCAACAGGATTTGTGCTTTGAAAAAAGCAGTTGCTTTGCACAGCGGCGTACACACAGCAACGCAGCTATCAGCGAGCCTTATAACCTACAGAGCTGATGAAGAGAAATCTAGCCTCCACTGTCCCTGCAAAGAAAAGGTGCTGTTGGACAGTGGAAATCGCTACAGCACAAGCGGTTTTGGGGTCAATTTACCCTGCCTAACGCTATCCCTGCTTCTGATGAAGCGACAGCATCCTCTCCCTATGCTCAGATCTGCAGCAGTAAGATGGCGGTCGGCGGGAACGCCCCTTTATAGCCCCTGTGACGCCGCAGAAAGCAAGCCAATCACTGCCATGCCCTTCTCTAAGATGGTGGGGACCAGGACCCATGTCATCACGCTGCCCACACTCTGCGTGCACCTTCATTGGCTGAAAAATGGCGCTTTAAGCGTCATATGAAATGCGACTTTGGCGCGAAGATCGTGTACCGCATGGCCGATCCCACGCTGGGATCGGGTCGGGTTTCATGAAACCTGACTTTGCCAAAAGTCGGCGACTTATGAAAATGACCGATCCGTTTCGCTCAACCCTAGTCATGGTGCCCCAAAGTAATTGCAAACCAATGACAAGGGCTTGTGCACTCAACTGTATTTTCGATTTCAGTGATAGCCATTAAAAAAATGGACAGCACTTTGGCCAATGTTATTTAATGAGGCAGTGCTAGTGGACGTTTTTCCCAGATGGAATCTGTGTGTGAAAAAAAATCTCAGCATGCACAATTTTCCTCGGGAAATTGGATGAAACTCACCCAATCACATATATGGGTGCAAGAAAAAGTGGAATGTCATACGAAGGCACAGTATAGCATCCAATTTTTTCAGATACAGTTACCAGCAAGTCTTTGAGCAATACAAAGACCCAGGTGTGAGTCTTCAGAGGCCTTAAATACTTCACGAAAATATAACACATGACAGCACGCCTGGCTACTTGCAAAGCTTGATATGGAGCACAAGGAAATCTAATGGACATATGCATAACAAATCCTCAGGAAGAGCAGAGTTACCTGATCGTAAACTGTACCATAAACCAGTGATTTTATTTAAAGGGTTTTCCCACAAACAAAGGTTAATTTTAATCAATAGATCTTGGAATAATAACAATTTCCACAATTAGATGTGTTTAAATTAAATGTTCCTGTAACAACCCTGCCGGCTTCATTGCATGGCCTCCCACCCCCCATCTTCATTTCACACAAAGTCACTCACTTCTCTGGGCCATGTTGTGACTTCTCTCTGCTGCTGGCTCCATGCTGTGTGCTTCATGTCTCCTGCTTGCTCTGTGCATGCTCTGTCTGTGTGCATAGGGGGTGGCACCGGAAACTCCTGCTTCTTATTGAGACTGTGTGTGGACAATTGCCATGAGGCTTCCTGCGCTTAAGACTTTCCCACCAATTGGTGGGGGCCTGTGCAACATACTTCCTCAATCAGTTCCTTGCTGCTGAGGTGCCAGGTTCCTGTGTTCTGACTCCTGTGTCTGCCACCAGGTGGGGCGTTGTACGCTGGCTTGTGTCCTAAGGTACCGTCACACTCAGCAACTTTCCAAAGAGAACAACAACAATCCGTGACTTTGCAGCATCCTGGATAGCGATCTCTTTGTGTTTGACACGCAGCAGCGATCTGGATCCGGCTGTGCCATCGCTGGTCGGAGCTAGAAGTCCAGAACTTTATTTCGTCACCAGGTCAGCGTGTATCGTCATGTTTGACATCAAAAGCAACGGCGCCAGCAAGGAGCATAGGGGGCGTCTCCTTCTAGCCAGGTAGGCGTGTTACATTACAAAAGGAGACGCCCTCAGCCATGACGATCTGAGAGGGAACTTTGCAGCAGGAACAATGGTTGTTAGCTGGGCGTAAATGAGTGGCTGTGACGCCGTCTCCCTGTGAACGCTGATAGGCCACAGCAGGATCATCTGTAGCTGCGTTCCGGAATATAAACCGCGACTCTACTCAGTCTACTCAGTCTTTCCTTTGCGATCACTTGTGCGTCCTGTCCGGAACATCCCTCCGCCACCTACGAGCCTAGGGGAGCGTCCTGTCCGGAACTCTGCATACTCCCGACGTCTTCGTCCTCTCTTTCAGCTTATCAACGGTTAGTAATATTTCATCTGCCATGCAGCAATGCTAATTTATGTGTATTGTAGAGTGATGTATACTACATCTCTGAGGAGATCTGTTTGAGCTTGCAAGTTTGTAAACAAATACGCTTTTGCACTGGCTGGCAGCCATTTTGAGCTTTATGGTAAGGTAAACAAATACGCTTTTGCACTGGCTGGCTGGCAGCCATTTTGAGCTTTATGGAAAGGTAAACAAATACGCTTTTGCGCTGGCTGGCTGTCAGCCATTTTGAGCTTTATGGAAAGGTAAACAAATACGCTTTTGCGCTGTCTGGCTGGCAGCCATTTTGAGCGTTCGCTTTGTTGCTTGCTGTAACTTTACTATTTCTTTCTTTCAGATGTCTGCCAATGACCAGGAGTTTGTTCGGGAACTCATCAACATGTACCACTCCCTGCCCTGCTTGTGGAAGATCAAGTCTGCGGATTACAGCAACAGCTACAAGAAGAAAGCTGCGTACGAGAAACTGGTGGCCCTCTACAAGCAGCATCATCCCACTGAGACGGTGGATGAAAACATTGTGCGGAAGAAGATCCAGGCTCTCCGCACAGTCTACAAAAAAGAACTGAACAAGGTGGAAAAGTCTGTGAAGTCTGGGGCCGGAACCGACGACGTGTATGTTCCCAAGTTGTGGTACTATGACCTGCTGGCATTCACTCGGGACCAGGAAATCTCTCGCCCGTCCATGACCGTGACAAGCCTTTGTGCTCCATCTGCTGAAGAGATCCTGCCCGAGTCTCCTGACGAGCATGTAAGTACCCCCTAGCTTCCCTGCTTGTAGCATGCCCTGTGTCTTGTATGTTTATGATACTGCACGGTTTCCAATAATAATAATTCCCATTTTTCATGTTTAATCCACCAGATAATAACAGTTGCCACTTCCTGTTCAGGTAAGTATAGTTCAAAAAGTCATTCCCTACCTTTAAATGCTGTCCCTGTGTCTTGTATGTTAATGATACTGCATGGTTTCCAATAATAATAATTCCCGTTTTTCATGTTTAATCCACCAGATAATAACAGTTGCCACTTCCTGTTCAGATAAGTATAGTTCAAAAAGTCCTTCCCTACCTTTAAATGCTGTCCCTCTGTCTTGTATGTTTATGATACTGCACGGTTTCCAATAATAATAATTCCCGTTTTTCATGTTTAATCCACCAGATAATAACAGTTGCCACTTCCTGTTCAGATAAGTATAGTTCAAAAAGCCTTTCCCTACCTATAAATGCTGTCTTATTTCAAAAGTCGAAAATAAAATGAAATTTTGTGTCTTCCGCAGATTCGTACAGTATAGCCGGCAAAAGTAGTTCAGCCCGGATCTGTAACCCCTGTGGTTTGCTACCTAGATGACTGTTCCTCATAGCTTCCCACGGACGGGCATAGAAGTGTTGGGGAGGTGGGGGCTCTCTGATGTGTTTTTATGTTATTGACTGTTTTTTTTTTCTTTCCTGTACTCGCAGGTGCCTCCTCAACATCTCCAAACACCAGAAGGCAATGATGACGAGACCCCTCAGTCCTCCATAAGCCCGTGTGTCGAGACACATCCACAGCGCACATCTTGCAAAAGAAAGGCGACTGCGGGCACACCTGTGGATCTCCTGGCACTGGCCAGCAACATAATGAGCCCGCATGCCACAACCCAGCTCACCGGATTCTCATCCTTCGTTGTGGAACGCTTAAATAGATTGGACATTACCCAGCGAATGCACGTGGAGAGAGTGATGTTCGAGGTTTTGAACATGGCAGCCGCAGGCAAACTGACTGAGACAACAAAGTTGACCAGCAGCGACCGTCAGCCCAGTGGCCAGTTTTCTTGGGGACACCAGCAAGAGCCCATGCACAGCACTCCTGTCCGCAGACCGGCCCCACATCATTTCCAGTTCTGGCCAACACCAACAGCCCCTTCTTTTGGTGACTTTTCGCAAGGACCTTCTACGCCCACACACCAGTACAGCGAGACGGACACCTACTATAAACATCTGTAGTGTTCTTGGACTGAAAACGATAGAGACTTCTTTTTCCTAAGGACTTCATGCGTTCACACTGTTTTGTTTTTTTTTTGGCCTTCATTTACCAGTAGTTTTGTGGGCCACAATTTTCTATAAATTTTGGTCCGTATACACACGGCCGGCAACTCGCTGTGGTTAACCACGGCCGTACATACGGGAGGAGCTGACATCGGCAGACGGAACGAATATACGTCCCTTCTTCTGCCGATGTCAGCTCCTCCCGTATGTACGGCCGTGGTTAACCACAGCGAGTTGCCGGCCTAGTGTGTATACGTACAGAAATTCATAGAAAATCTGTAAATAAACGATTTGTTGCATGTATCGTTACTGTTTGTGTTGAGCGACCAGTTAACTGCTCGATCTTAACATTTGGTTCGCATGGCCTCAAATTTCTGATTACTGTCACTTGTTGCTGGTTTAATATGTCAATAAACTTTATTAGCTTCACAAGGTCTCTTTTCTTTAGATTTATTGTTAACATATTCCCTAGTGTTGAGCATTCCGATACCGCAAGTATCGGCCGATACTTGCGGTATCGGAATTCCGATACCGAGTTCCGATATTTTTGTGATATCGGAAGTCGGAATTGGAAGTTCCCAGTGTATGGTTCCCAGGGCCTGGAGGAGAGGAGACTCTCCTTCAGGCCCTGGGATCCATATTCATGTAAAAAATAAAGAATTAAAATAAAAAATATGGATATACTCACCCCTCCGGAGGCCCCTGGACCTTACCGATGTAACCGGCAGCCTCCGTTCCTAAGAATGAGGAGTTTAGGACCTGCGATGACGTCACGGCTTGTGATTGGTCGCGGGAGTTTCCTCTCCTTCAGACCCTGGGAACCATCCAGGATAGCTTCCGATACTTGTGTCCCATTGACTTGTATTGGTATCGGGTATCGGTATCGGCGATATCCGATATTTTTCGGGTATCGGCCGATACTATCCAATACCGATACTTTCAAGTATCGGAAGGTATCGCTCAACACTAATATTCACATAATGTATAATTGAATATATTATATATATATATATGGAGCGCCCCCACACCGCCGCAGGGCCGAGGGGCACCCGGAGCCGGGCCTCTGAGAGTCTCTGTCCAGTTCTGGGGTTGTCACGGTGGCTAGACCCGATCCGTGGCCCTGTCTGTCAGTGGGGGACATCCAGTGCAATAAGTGGTGGTGTAACGGTGCAGTTGTGGGGTGCAGGTCGCGGTAAATAACGAGGACACCAGGTTGCAGTCTCTTTACCTCTTTACTGAAGATCTCTGAGTCCTCAGTCCAGAATACGGCTCACCAGGCTGCGCAAGTCCGGCCGGTCCAATGACACTTCCAGAGTTCTCTTCACAGGAGGAAATCTGTGCCTTCCCCCTAGCGCTATGTGTTGTAGTCCTTCCCTGCTGCGCTTACGGAAAGTACCCCACAACTGTTGTGTCTGTTTCTTAAGTTCCCTCACAACTCGACTAGATGATGTTCTGCTAATCCTCCGTCCCTCCCTGAGGTTCGGGTAGGAACGGCACCCATTTGACGGGTAGGCTCGGAGCTCTTCCGGGACCCTAGAGACGCCCCTCTCCACAAGTTGCCCCCCAAGACTTCATAGGTGATTTGAGTTAGACAGCCCGCCTGAGACTGACTGTCCTGCCGCTGTTTGGAGTATTGCTTGAAGCTGAATGATATTCTACTCCCTCGGCATTCCGGCCACCGGTAGTGCGCCTCAGTAGGATGTTGCTTCGGTCTTACAGCACGACTCCTACTGGTATTTCTCCTTTTGCGTGATCCCGTTTCTCACTCAGCACAATCTATCTCGCTTCTAATCCCTTCTTGGGCACCGCCGCTACCCGGAGCAGGCACGGTCCCGTTACGTTCGTTCTCGTTGCCAAGCCTCTGTCAGAGACCCTACTGTATCTTCCCCTACAACACCCTCTGCCACAAGGTGTTGCCTGGTTCCAACCCAGTCAGCTTTCTGATCTAACTTCCTGCCTGACCCCCAGTTTACCCACTATGGTGGGGAGTGGCCTAATGAATAGCACCCTTAGCTCCCCCCGGAGGCCCGGCTGTGAAATGTATTGGTGTCTGTGATACCTGATCAGATGAACTCCTTCAGTGCCATCGGACGCACCATAGCTCCCCATAGTGGCGGAGCCACAGTACTGCAACGACCAGGACTCTGGGGCGCTGCATATATATATATATATATATATATATAAATCAGGAAAGTGCTAGGGCAGAGGATGCTGCGGACTCCCAGGATTCGTATGTTTGCTACAGAACTAGAGTATGTGCATAGATAGATATACTGTATTTATGTAGACATTGAGACAGAAAAAGGAATTGCATGGGTGATCAACTAAATGGTACACGAGAGCACATCAACCAAAAAAAATTATTCCATAATACATGGAACAAGGAAATGGCAACAGTTGCGCTACTGCTGGAGATGCTGCCATGGGACAGCCCCTGGCCCATTGAAAAAGTCACAGTACTTCTCCTTGCAAATCGTTGCATCATCAGAGTTCCTTCCAGATCCAAGACTTACCAAGCCTGAAACCCTGTGCTAGTCGAGATGCCATTCGCCCTGGGTTACATCTCCGTTTGCAAGGTCAACAGAGTCTACATATTGTGGAGGGCTGTATGCAGTGGCATCATGGCGGCATAGAAAGTTGTGCAGGATGCAACAGGCAAGCACCACAGAGTCAATAGACGAGAGTTTCATGTTGAGTGGAGTGTGGAAAACCCGAAATCGGTTTGCCATAATACCAAAAACATTCTCCACAACGCGTCGAGCTCTGGAAAGTCTGTAATTAAAAATGTGTCACTCCGGTGTCAGAGTTTTCTGGGAGAAGGGCTTTAGAAGGTTGGGATGCAGTGGGAACGCCTCATCTCCGACAAACACAAAGTTCATGTTTTCAGTAGTGTCGCTGTTGGGCGGCAAGGCCAGTTTGTGTTCTTTCAAGCGGTCCCCAAAATCGGTTTGCTCAAAAACTCTGCCATCAGATACTCTCCCGTTGATCCCTATATCCATACTTATAAATTCATAGTTTGCATTAACGACGGCCATCAGAATTACGCTGAAATAACCCTTGTAATTGTAGAAAAATGAGCCGGAGTGTGGTGGTTGGGTGATGCGGACATGTTTCCCATCCAAGGCCCCACCGCAATTAGGGAACTGCCATTGCTGCTGAAATCCATGGGAAATCTGTTTCCAATCATCCTGGGTCTCTGGGAAAGGCATGTAAGTGCGGTGTAAAGCTGAGACAATTGCATTACATGTCTCTGGGATGATGACGCTGAGCAGGGATGGGGAAATAGCCGCGCAGTAATGCAAGTCTTGCATAGACCTGCCAGTCGCCAGGAACCGCAGCGTGACAGCCAGTCTCTCATCCACAGGGACAGGAGCTCGCATCCTGGTATTTTGCCGCCTGATAAAAGGTTCCACAGCAGCAAGTAGCACATTAACCCCTTCAAGTCGCGGCCCTTTTTCGTTTTTGTGTTTTCGTTTTTCGCTCCCCTCCTAACCAGAGCCATAACTTTTTTATTTTTCCGTCAATATGGCCATGTGAGGGCTTATTTTTTGCGGGACGAGTTGTACTTTTGAACGACATCATTGGTTTTACCATGTCATGTACTAGAAAACGGGAAAAAAATTCCAAGTGCGGTGAAATTGCAAAAAAAGTGCAATCCCACACTTGTTTTTTGTTTGTTTTTTTTGCTAGGTTCACTAAATGCTAAAACTGACCTGCCATTATGATTCTCTAGGTCATTACGAGTTCATAGACACCTAACATGTCTAGGTTATTTTTTATCCAAGTGGTGAAAAAAAATTCCAAACTTTGCTTTAAAAAAAAAAAAAAAAAAGTGCAATTTTCCGATACCCGTAGCGTCTCCAATTTTCGTGACCTGGGGTCGGGTGAGAGCTTATTTTTTGCGTGCCGAGCTGATGTTTTTAATGATACCATTTTGGCGCAGATAAGTTCTTTTGATCGCCCGTTATTGCATTTTAACGCAATGTCGCGGCGACCAAAAAAACATAATTCTGGCGTTTCGGATTTTTTTCTCGCTACGCTGTTTAGCGATCAGGTTAATGCTTTTTTTAATTGATAGATCGGGCGATTCTGAACGCGGCGATACCAAATATGTGTAGGTTTTTTTTTTTTTTATTGTTTTATTTAGGATGGGGCGAAAGGGGGGTGATTTAAACTTTTATATTTTTAATATTTTTTTCACATTTTTAAAAACTTTTTTTTTTCACTTTTGCCATGCTTCAGTAGCCTCCAAGGGAGGCTAGAAGCAGGCACAGCCCGATCGGCTCTGCTACATAACAGCGATCATCAGATCGCTGTTATGTAGCTGAAATGCAGGTGTGCTGTGAGCGCCGACCACAGGGGGACGCTCACAGCAGGCCGGCATCAGTAACCATAGAGGTCTCAAGGACCTCTATGGTTACCTTCCTGATGCATCGCCGACCCCCGATCATGTGACGGGGGTCGGCGATGACGTCATTTCCGGCCGCCCGGCCGGATGCGGTAGTTAAATGCCGCTGTCTGCATTTGACAGCGGCATTTAACAGGTTAATAGCGGTGGGTGAATAGCGATTTCACCCGCCGCTATTGCGCGCACATGTCAGCTGTACAAAACAGCTGACATGTCGCGACTTTGATGTGCGCTCACCGCCGGAGCGCACATCAAAGCAGGGGACCCGACATGCGCAGTACATGTACGGCGCATGTCGCGAAAGGGTTAAAGGAATCCTCCGACATTCACAGGTAGTTCCTGAAATCATGAGGGTTGTTCTCCTGCAGTTCCCTTATTAGGCCCATATGGGACAATTGATTCCTCTCCTGCAGCCACTGTCTGGTCCACATGCGGCGCTGTCGCTTAGTATGAGTGTTCCGCGCATGAGCCTCCTGCTGGCGGTGAGCTTCAACCAACAACGCAGCCGCTACAATCACAGGTACATCTGTAGTAGACATGGCAACCTGAAAAAGCAAAAAAAAGAATTAGTACTTATGATTTGCTAAACTGACACAAGACATCCAATACTGTAAGGTAGCGTTCACACATCGCGTATTTGCCGTATATTTTACATCCGTTAAATGTAGCGTACCCAGAGACATGTAATAGTATACTTCCCATGCTGCCAATGTATGGGGGGAAAATCCGCATGAAAAGACGCAGAAAATACGTAGCTAACTTCTGAGCTGCGTATTCTTGTGCGTCTTTTCGTGCATATTTTACAGACGTACAGTATGCAGCTGAGTTGCAATGTGTGAACGCACCCAAAAATCACTGTACAAGCCGCTGCAACGCTGAAACCAGAACGATGAGCGCTGCGGCTTGAAACCGGGAACGCCAAAGAGTGATTTCTGGAGCCGGCGCCACAACCGCGACGTTGTGTATACCGGTGCCACAACCGCAACGCTGTGCATATACGGAGACGCTATAGCGATGCGGATCGCGCGGCATCACGCCTGAGTCAAGGACCTCCTCTAGGCGTGGTTGGGCCGTGCCATTCAGCGTCTTTCCAGAAAAAATGGCGGCGAGACAGTGTTGTGCTCCTCTGGGCCAGACAGAGCTGAAATTTTTCATACAAAAAATGTATGCCTGGGATTACGAGGGCCTGGAGACTACACCAGCCCACAGGAACCTCCACAAGCAGGAGCTACTGCGCCGCATTGGGCGCATCATGGAGAGGCGTTTTGGCATCCGCCGCAGTGCGCTGCATCTGTGCAAGAAGTGGGCTGACTTGCGGTACAAGACCCCACAGCATCTGGCAGAGTTGCGGGTGGAGATAAGGCATGGCAAGTACCAGTATGGGGGAATCGGGAGACACACGCTGCCACGAGGGGGGAATCGGGAGACTCACGCTTGTGGTTGCCAACTTGTCCTGGAATTCCTGGACATCCCGTAAAAACATGCCACTTTTTCCTCATGTCCGTATTGTCCGAGAGGAAAATGCGGTGTCCGTGATAAATGGTCAGGTCAGGGGTTCCAGAATCTCCACTAACATTTAAAATTTTGGGATGTCCACAATTTTTGGCTAGATTGTCCAGAAATCATTTAGGAGGAGGTTGGCAACCCTGCGCGCACTGCCGGGAGGGGGGAATGAGGAGATGCGCGCTGCCAGGAGGCGCTTCCTAGTTATGCAATACTACGAGTCTCAGGCCACGCATAGCATTGAACACCAGAGCCCCAAGACAATGCAGAGTATAGCATCACTGGGAAGAGTGATCTCTATTTGCAATATATGTACGTACATTTGGTGACTAAAAATTTCATTTGGCTCCTAACTGTTGCCGCCAATGGTGCCTAGGTATTTTTTTTTTGTCTGGAGCCCTATACTTTTGTTGTCTAAATAATGTGGTTCTTTAATTTTTGTGTAGAGAGACGGCACCGGGAACAGGGGTCGTCATCTGCCATCACTGGCACAGAGGGCCCATCATCCACCACCAGCGGCAGCCCACAGCCCGGGCCGTCACATATGTTAACCATCATTCATTGCGATTTTATTACTGCATACGGGACAATAGAGGGGAGCTGAAATATTGTATACATTACAGGTGCAGTTAGGACCAGGCACGGTAGCACCCCTCCACCATCCGTGACACCTCCCTTCCGCCACTTGCCTTCTTCCCCCGGGTCAGCGGTGTTCTCCCCAGAGGCGAGCAGTGGATCAATTGGTAAGTGACCAAAACTGCGAGCCGTTCCCCACAGCGTGTTCAATTGTTAACCAGATATGTATTTGCTTCCTTAGTCGGTGCGGCACAAGCAAGGGGTTGGGAGGTCAGCAGCTCTTCCGGGGATGAGCAACCGGCGTCTCTTCTCCGTAAGTAGACAGACAGTGGGAGGGGTTATCGGTGGGATGTCACATTTGACAACGAGAAAAAAAAAGGGTGGCTTCACACACAGCGAGATCTCAGCCAATCTCACTGCTTAGTGATTATCTCGCTCTGTGTGTGACAGCGAGCAGCGACGGCACCCCCTGCTGCGCCGCCACTGCCCGCTGAAGAAAGGTTGTACCGTACATAGCCTATAGCCCCCGTCACAGTCAGCGATGCGGAGAAGACGCCGACAGCGAGCGCATCGCTGCCGGCATCTACCCCGCATCGCAGGAGCGGAACTGCGGCGCGGCCATACAAGCCGACCGCGAGGCAGTGACATCACGGGGTCGCGACGTCACACTTTGCAGCGAGATCTGCAGCGATCTCGCTGTGTGTGACGGGACCCCAACGTTCTCGCCCTCTGTGACAGGACCAAATTGAGTGTGTAGTAAATCTCAGGGTATGTTCACAAATGCCGTATTTGCAGCGTAATCTCCGTCCGTTCTGTACGCAGGACAAAAATATAGTTCACACTGCGTACGAAAATACGCTGTGTATTTGAACGCAAGTGCGTATTTTTGCATACGCAGCATGTCAATTTTAGCACCGTATACGCAACTGATTTTCTAACATGGAGTCCTATGGCCCGGCCAAAAATGCACAGAAATGAGGTACAGCAGTTGCGGATGCTACACGGAGCGTAGAAAACGCTGCAAATATGCCATGTGTCTACATACCCTTACTGCTACCTCTTCTATCCACAGAAACGCCCACCACAAAAGAGCTGCTGTCCAGGCAGAAGCGCCTGGAGAAAACATCAGCATGCCTGGTGGAGGCCGCAACAGATCTGGCACAGCAGGTCAAGCAACAGGGCTGCACGCTACGCCGTCTCTTGACCCACCGCCGTGGGAGGTTTTGATTTTTTTTTTTTTTATAAATGTGTTATTATATTATCGTTATGTTGTGTGCTGATATAATTAACAAGCGGAGCAGGCCAGGGCCAGCCAAGCCAAGGCAGACACAAAAGAGTTGGTTTACCTTTCCATATAGTCTGCGTACAAAATGGCTGTCAGCGCAAAATAGTTGGTTTACCTTTCCGTATGAGCAAGAAAAGATCAGATGATGACGCCTGCAGTATACATAGTATGGCGTTTCCGGACAGGACGCTCCCGGGAGAAGAGGGTCATAGCTGCCGGAGGGTCGTTCCGGACAGGACGCTGGAAAGGCAGAATGTGAAGACGCAGCTCGCAAAAATATGGAAAGACTGAATCGCTGTAGAGTCTCGGTTTATATTCCGGGAAACACGCCTATCTGGCTACGCTGCAACGCCCCTAGATGTGTGTCAGGTTGGTACACTCCGGCTGTTTGACATGGAGCTATCAACCAGCGAGAACGAGAAGTGAGTCGCTGTTACGTCACTGGATCGCTCCTGCATAGTTCTAGAGTTGCTGTGTTTGACGTCTCTACAGCGACCTAAACAGCGATGCTCCAGCGATCTAGTTTAGGTTGACTCATTGTCTATATCGCCGCAGCGTCGCTGAGTGTGACGGTACCTCTAGTCTGCCACCCAGTGGGTCTTGTGTCCTTGTGTCTGTGCGTTGTCCCATTCCTGACCATGTCTTAGTCTAGCCCTGTTCCTGTGTCTGTTTATATCCCTGTCTTTGTTTGCTTTCTCTGCTGTGCATACTCTGCATCTTGCTTTGCTCTGCTCTTGGCTCTACACTCTGTGTCCTGCTTTGCTCTGTTCTCGGCTCTGCACTCTGTGTCTTGCTTTGCTCTACTCTCGGCTCTGCACTCTGCGTCTTGCTTTGCTCTGCTCTCAGCTCTGCACTCTGTCTCTTGCTTTGCTCTGCTCTCGGCTCTGCACTCTGTGTCTTGCTTTGCTCTGCTCTCGGCTCTGCACTCTGTGTCTTGCTTTGCTCTGCTCTCGGCTCTGCACTCTGTGTCTTGCTTTGCTCTACTCTCGGCTCTGCACTCTGCGTCTTGCTTTGCTCTGCTCTCAGCTCTGCACTCTGTGTCTTGCTTTGCTCTACTCTCGGCTCTGCACTCTGCGTCTTGCTTTGCTCTGCTCTCAGCTCTGCACTCTGTAACTTGCTTTGCTCTGCTCTCGGCTCTGCACTCTTTGTCTTGCTTTGCTCAGCTCTGTGGCTCTGCTTTATTCTCAGTTCTGCACTCTGTAGCTTTGCTCTGCACTCAGCTCTGCACTCTGTGGCTTTGCTCTGTTCTCATCTCTGCACTCTGTGGCCTTGCTCTACGGCTCTGCTCCGCTCTTGCTCTGCGGCTCCGCTCCTTGCAGTTCTACCTGTCTCCGCTCTATGCGGTTCTACCTGGCTCCACTCCTTGCGGTTCTACCTTGCTCCGTTTCTATGTCTCTGCTCTTGGCTCCACCTCCTGCATTTCTGTTCTTGGCTCCGCCTCCTGCTCTTGGCTCCGTTCTCTGTGCTTCTGCTTTGCTTCCGCTCTTGTGGTCTTTCTCTACTCCCGTTCCTCCTGTCCAAACAGGTCCCTACCTGTTCCTTCATACCAGTTGTGCCTGCCTGTATACCGGTCCCTACCAGTCCTGCCAGTGTACGAGTTCAGTCCTCCTGTCCTGCCAGTGTCTCTGTTGTACTCGTCTGCCTGCCTGTGTCCCAGCCGTGCCCGCATGTCAGCTGGGGTGCCAGCCATGCCCGTCTGCCTGTCTTTGTTCCATTCCCCCGGTGGGATCAGCAGCCACAGCCAGACACCACCCTGGAGTGGTACCTGGTAGCTTCCTGCCGCACAAGCCTGACCTCACCATCAGAGGCTCCAGCGAACACCAGGGAAGCTACTTAGTTACGCCCCTTCCAGGGTAGTCTGGTTTGTGGCACAGTGGGGCCACCCCTCCGCATGCCGGCACCAAACAGTCTGGGCGCAAGCGTGACAGTTCCGTTGTTGAGATAATCTTATAAATGTGCCCCTGCTGTGTACTGATATATTACTAGGGTTTTGGAACCTACCTTGGCACTTCTAAATTAGGCTGTGCACACATTCATTTGTCAAATCCTGCTGTGTACTGTGACATTATTCTTTGTTCTCTTCTATATTCTTGGACACTTGAGATCAAGTAGTTGCCAAGGGGCTTTTCCTACTTGTTTTATTCCTGTAATACAACTTTTTTGTAACTGTGCACTCCAGCCTCTGGTTGTCTCTGACAGTTTTCTGTGCTTGAAAGCCTCCAAAGACATTTGTACTGTGGGGAAAATAAGAATTTGATACACTGTCGATTTTGCAAGTTTTCCCACCTACAAAAACTGGAGAAGTCTGTAATTTTTATTGTAGATACACTTCAACTGTGAAAGACAGAATCTTAACCCCTTAGTGACTGGGCCAAATTTGTTAAATTTGACCGGTGTCACTTTCTGTGGTAATAACTCTGGAATTCTTCAACAGATCCCAGTGATTTTAAGATTGTTTTTTCATGGCACATATAATTTATGGTAATGGTAAATTTAGGTCAACATGTTTTGTGTTTATTTATAAAAAATATTTAAAAAATTGACAAAAATGTAACAAAATAGCAATTTTCAAACTGAATGATTATCCCTTTAATCCAGATAGTTATACCACAGAAAAACAATAATAAACAAAATTTCCCACATGTCTGCTTTACATCAGCACCATTTGTTACATTATTCTTCCAGAGACACTCCTTAGTTGCCTGGCTGTGTGTTTCGGGTCATTGTCATGCTGGGAGACCCAGCCATGAGCCATCTTCAATGCTGTTACTGAGGAAAGAAGGTTGTTGGCCAAAATCTCATGATACATGACCCCATTCATCCTCCTTTCAATATGGTGCAGTCAGCCTGTCCCCTTTACAGAAAAGCACCCCCAAAACATGATTTTTTCCCCAACACGCTTCATGGTTGGGACAGTGTTTTTGTGGTTGTACTCATCCTTCTCCTTCCTCCAAACACGATGAGTGGATTTGATACCAAAAAGTTATATTTTAGTCTCATCTGACCACATGATCTTCTCCCATGACTCATCTGGATCATCCATATGGTCATTGACAAACTTCAAATGGGCCTGGACATGTGCTGGCATGAACAGGGAACCTGAAGGATTTTAATCCATGATGTCAAAGTGTGTTACTAATAGTAATGTTTGAGACTGTAGTCCCAGCTCTCTTCATGTCATTGACCAGGTCCTCCCTGGTAGTTCTGGGCTGATTTCTAACCTTTCCCAGAATGATCCTTACCACATGAGGTGAGATTTTACATGAAGCCCTAGACAGAGGAAGATTGACAGTCATCTTGTGTTTATTCCATTTTCTAATAACAGTTGTTGCCTTCTCGCCAAGCTGCTTGCCTATTATCCTGTAGTCCATCACAGCCTTTTGCATGTCTACAATTTTGTCTCTGGTGTCCTTAGACAGCTCTTTAGTTTTGGCCATGGTGAAGAGGTTGGAGTAACA
The DNA here is from genome assembly GCF_051348905.1 of Ranitomeya variabilis. Lineage (NCBI taxonomy): Eukaryota > Metazoa > Chordata > Amphibia > Anura > Dendrobatidae > Ranitomeya > Ranitomeya variabilis. Next base: position 905,391,566 of record NC_135233.1, read on the forward strand.
ATTATACAGGTAACAAGTTCAAACAGGTGCAATTAATACAGGAAATTAGTGCAGAGTAGGAGGGCTTCTTAAGTTCGAAGGGCAGCGCAAACTGCACATGCCCCCAAAAAAACCTACAGCGCAGGCGCCGGGGACATTCAGGAAGGAAATGGAGGTAGTGCACAGAGGCCCTGAGTGACGGCTGGGAGGCATTTGTGTCAGGGAGGAAAAAACATGTCTCCCTGACAAATTCAGGTATGAGGGGCACATTCTAAAAGCGATTATTTCAGCATTTGCAGGGACCCGAACTAAAAGAGCCACCTTGACAGAATGCAGCATTAGTGCTGCAGAAGGTGGCTCTTTTAGTTAAAAATGCCTGGGGGGGGGGTGACAGGTTCCCTTTAAAGAAAGACTAACAGGTCTATGAGAGGCAGAAATCTTGAAGATTCATGCAATAAAATTAAATTTAATTATTTTAAAATCATACAATGTGATTTTCTGATTTTTATTTTTAAATTGTGTCTCTCACAATTGAAGTGTACCTACAGTATGATAAAAAATGCAGACCTCTCCATTCTTTGTATGTGGGAAAACTTTCAAAATCAGCAGTATATCAAATTCTTATTTCCTCATTGTATTTATCACATCCTGAAAGGCTTCTCTTCCTTTGATGACTTTAAATTAAATCATCCGGAGATTCCTTTTGCCTAGTTATCTTGGTGATAACTTTTATCATTTGTCACCTCCACCAAAACAGGTTCTAATTTCATTTTGCCAGTTACTTCTTTGTAGGCACATTTTATTCATGAGACAACAACTCGTTACCTATCAAGATTCTATATTCTTTGGACATGAATCCTGGATATCCTAAATTCACCAGATTTGGGGAAAAAAATGGACACATCTTTTTTGCAGGATTATCGATGTGAAGCATTTTCTTTATGACACAAGCTACATTTGGACAGTGGGGCAAACTGCTAACTTCTGAACACATGGTACAAGTGTCCAGTAGAGATGAGCGAATAAATTCGAATTGATGGATACCCGAATTTTACAAAAACCTACATTTACCAAAATGGTAGCTATTGTCTGCTTCCATTGTTTAGGCACATCAGGGGCTCTACAAATTTGACATGACGTCTTCTAATTATTCCAGAAAATTTTACATTTAAAAAGTCAAATGACACTCTTTCCCTTCTGACCCCTGCCATGCACCCAAACAGTAGTTTCTCCCTCATTTTGGGTATCAGCTTACTCAAGAATAATTGTGCAACAAGTTGTATTATAAAAATTCCTGAGAAGCACCTGAAGAGACAATAAACTTCGTGAAAGTGATTTTGAGCACCTCGAAGGGTGCAGTTTCTAGAATGTTGACAGTTTGAGGTATTTTCTATAATATATCCCCCTCAAAGTCTCTTCAAATGTGAGTTGGTCCCTAAAAAAATGGTTTTGTAAATTTTGTTGTAAAAAGGAGAAATCACTGGTCAAATTTTAACCCTTATAGCTTCCTAACAAAAAGAAATTGGTTCTAAGATTGTGCTGATTAAAAGTAGACATGTGGGAAATGTTATTTATTAACTATTTTGCGTGACACATCTTTCTGATTTAAGGGCATACAAATTCAAAATTTGCAAATGGCAACAGTTTCCAAATGTTTGCTAAATTTCCATTTTTTTCACAAATAAATGCAAGTTATATCAAATAAACTTTACCATTATCATGAAGTACAATATGTCCCAAAAAAGATTCTCAGAATCAGTGCAATCCGTTGAGGCATTCCAGAGTTATTACCTCACTAGATGGTGACCTGATTCTAACGCATCGGGTATTCTAGAATATGTATGTAGTTTATTTATGAAGATTTAAGAATAATGCAATGAATACACAAGATTTTCCGGGTAAAATAGATACATTATCATTAAATTTTATTGCTCATAGAACTTAATACAACTGAACGAATAAACCATTACATGAATATCTAACTGTATTTAAATAAATCATCAGACGAAAGAAGTACAACGACACTATAATATATTTGTGCGTGGCACGGTGACTGACAGAACTTGTTCAGTAAACGTGAGTGAACTATGTGGCACTGTGACTGACAGAACTTGCTCAGTAAACGTGACTGAACTATGTGGCACTGTAACTGACAGAACTTGTTCAGTAAACGTGAGTGAACTATGTGGCACTGTGACTGACAGAACTTGCTCAGTAAACGTGACTGAACTATGTGGCACTGTGACTAACAGAACTTGTTCAGTAAACGTGACTGAACTACATGGCACTGTGACTAACAGAACTTGCTCAGTAAACGTGACTGAACTACGTGGCACTGTGACTGACAGAACTTGTTCAATAAACGTGACTGAACTATGTCACACTGTGACTGACAGAACTTTTTCAGTAAACGTGACTGAACTACGTGGCACTGTGACTGACAGAACTTATTCAGTAAACCTGACAGAACTACATGGCGCTATGACTGACAGAACTTGTTCAGTAAACGTGAGTGAACTATGTGGCACTGTGACTGACAGAATTTGTTCAATAAACGTGACTGAACTATGTGGCACTGTGACTAACAGAACTTATTCAGTAAACGTGACTGAACTACGTGGCACTGTGACTGACAGAACTTGTTCAATAAACGTGAGTGAACTATGTGGCACTGTGACTGACAGAACTTATTCAGTAAACGTGAGTAAACTATGTCACACTGTGACTGACAAAACTTGTTCAGTAAAAGTGACTGAACTACGTGACACTGTGACTAACAGAACTTGTTCAGTAAACGTGACTGAACTATGTGGCACTGTGACTGACAGAACTTGTTCAATAAACGTGAGTGAACTATGTGGCATTGTGACTGACAGAACTTATTCAGTAAACGTGAGTAAACTATGTCACACTGTGACTGACAAAACTTGTTCAGTAAACATGACTGAACTACGTGACACTGTGACTGACAGAACTTTTTCAGTAAACATGACAGAACTACGTGGCACTGTGACTGACAGAACTTGTTCAGTAAATGTGAGTGAACTATGTGGCACTGTGACTGACAGAATTTATTCAGTAAACGTGAGTGAACTATGTCGCACTGTGACTGACAAAACTTGTTCAGTAAACGTGACTGAACTACGTGGCACTGTGACTGAGAGAACTTATTCAGTAAACGTGACTGAACTACATGGCACTTTGACTGACAGAACTGTCGCTTTCAGACAGAATTAGACGATTATATAGTAGATAAAGTGACACTGGTCAGAAGTGTAAAAATTGCCTGGTCATTAACGTGCAAACCCCCTTCAGGGGTAAAAGGGTTAAATTTATAAACTAAAGCTGTTCAGAGAAAGAACGGTAAGAGAAATTAAAATGTTTCATTATGTACTGTACTCAGACATGATATGCTTATATTTGGTACCTCATACGCAATCTAATTGATAGATTTTTTTCGAATCACTTTTTTAAAAGGGAATTTGTCAGTGAGATCAGCCCTTCTAAGCCATCTATATGGCATGTAGATCATGGGAAACTGAATAAAATTATATCTTGATATCTGTGAGCTGATGTCTTATTCCAGAAAAATCACTTTTTTGTTATCTAATATATATATAATCGTCTAAGGGGCACTTCCGTCTGTCTGTCTGTCTTTCTGTCTGTCTGTCACAGAAATCCCGTGTCACGGACGGGCGACGGGCACAGTCCGGCCACAAATTCGCCCCTTCCTACTCTGTCAGTGCCCCCTCCATACTCCCCTCCAGTCAGCGCTCACACAGGATTAATGGCTGCGTTACACCGCATTATGCCACGGTGTAACGCAGTCCGTTAACGCTGCTATTAACCCTGTGTGACCAACTTTTTACTAATGATACTGCCTATGCAGCATCAATAGTAAAAAGATCTAATGTTAAAAATAATAAAAAAATAAAAATCATTATATACTCACCTACCATAGCGTTTCCCGCTCCTCACGATGCTTTGGGCCATGCATTGCGGTTTCGCGAGATGATGACGTAGCGGTCTCGTGAGACCACTAAGTCATCTGGGTGATTTCGCAACGCATCGCTGGGAACAAAGCTGGCGGCCTCATCTCGCGTATAGGGACAGCTTCGCTGGACGACGGAGGGTGAGTATATAACAATTTTTTATTTTCATTCTTTTTTTAACAGGGATATGGTGCCCAAAGTGCTATATAGTACTTGGGCAGTGTTATATACTGCGAGGCTGCTGTATACTACGTGGGCAGTGTTATATACTGTGTGGCCTGTGTTATATACTGCGTGGGCAGTGTTATATACTATGTGGGCAATTTTATATACTACGTGGGCAATGTTAAATACTACGCGGGCAGTGTCATATACTACGTGCGCAGTGTTAAATACTACGTGGCTGTGTTATATACTACGTGAACAGTGTTATATACTACGTGGGCAGTGTTATAAACTATGTGCGCAGTGTTATATACTAGGTGGGCAGTGTTATATACTACGTGCGCAGTGTTATATACTACGTGCGCAGTGTTATATACTACGTTGGCAGTGTTATATATTACATGGGCAGTGTTATATACTACGTGCGCAGTGTTATATACTACGTGCGCAGTGTTATATACTGCATGGACTGTGTTATATACTACGTGGGCTGTGTTATATACTACGTGGGCTGTGTTATATACTACGTGGGCTGTGTTATATACTGCGTGGCCTATGTTACATACTACGTGGGCAGTGTTATATACTGCATGGGCTGTGTTATATACTGCGTGGGCTGTGTTATATACTACGTGGGCAGTGTTATATACTACGTGCGCAGTGTTATATACTACGTGCGCAGTGTTATACACTACGTGTGCAGTATTATATGCTACGTGAACAGTGTTATATACTACGTGGGCAGTGTTATAAACTATGTGCGCAGTGTTATATACTAGGTGGGCAGTGCTATATACTACGTGTGCAGTGTTATATACTACGTGCGCAGTGTTATATACTGCGTGGACTGTGTTATATACTACGTGGGCTGTGTTGTATACTATGTGGGCTGTGTTATATATTGCATGGGCTGTGTTATATACTGCATGGGCTGTGTTATATACTACGTGGGCAGTGTTATATACTACGTGCGCAGTGTTATACACTACATGTGCAGTATTATATACTACGTGAACAGTTTTATATACAACATGGGCAGTGTTATAAACTATGTGCGCAGTGTTAAATACTGTGTGGCTGTGTTATATACTACGTGGGCTGTGTTGTATGCTATGTGGGCTGTGTTATATATTGCATGGGCTGTGTTATATACTACGTTGGTAGTGTTATATACTACATGGGCAGTGTTATATACTACGTGCGCAGTGTTATATACTGCGTGGACTGTGTTATATACTACGTAGGCTGTGTTGTATACTATGTGGGCTGTGTTATATATTGCATGGGCTGTGTTATATACTGCGTGGGCTGTGTTATATACTACGTGGGCAGTGTTATATACTACGTTGGCAGTGTTATATACTACGTGTGCAGTGTTATATACTATGTGAACAGTGTTATATACTACGTGGGCAGTGTTATAAACTATGTGCGCAGTGTTATATACTACATGAGCAGTGTTATATACTATGTGCGCAGTGTTATATACTGCGTGGGCAGTGTTATATACTACGTGGGCTGTGTTATATACTGCATGGGCTGTGTTATATACTACGTGACTATGTTATATACTACGTGGGCAGTGTTATATAATACGTGTGCAGTGTTATATGCTACGTGCGCAGTGTTATGCACTACGTGTGCAGTATTATATACTACGTGGGCAGTGTTATATACTACGTGGGCAGTGTTATATACTACGTGCGCAGTGTTATATACTATGTGTGCAGTGTTATATACTGCTTGGGCAGTGTTATATACTACGTGCGCAGTGTTATATACTACGTGCGAAGTGTTATATACTACCTGCGCAGTGTTACATACTACGTGGGCAGTGTTATATACTACATGGGCAGTTGTTGTGAGTTCCGTTCTTGGGCTCCATCCTGTGGTTGCAAATGGTATTTTTGGGAGTTTTGCTCTTGGGCTCCCTCTGGTGGTTTTAAGTGGAACTTAGCAGCTGCTTTCACTAATCGGTTCCCTGGCTTTGTTATTTAACTGGGCTTTGGGCTGTAGTGGATGCCAGCTGTCAATGTTCCTTCCTGTGGATTCAGTCCTTTCCTGGAAGTTCTCTGTTGGCCAGTCCATTTCAGCTTAAGATAAGTTCTGATAGTTTTTGGGTGTTTCCCTGCCTATGACCTTTTGTTCAGTTTAAGTTATGTCTCTTTTGTCCAGCTTGTCATCATGAAATATTCCAGCTAGTTGGAAGCTCTGGGGTTCCAGATTTGCCCCTCCACACCGTGAGTCGGTGTGGAGGTTATTTTTGTAAACTCTGCGTGGACATTTAGTTTTTATACTGACCGCACAGTAGCCTTTTCTTTCTCTGTCTATTCGCTCCACGGCTATTTCTAGTGTTGGTGTTAGGAGTAGGGATTGCGGTCAGTAAAGTTACCACCTCCTCAGAGCTAGTACATTATTTGTTTTACTGCTGCTCCGTAATCACTAGGTCATATAGGTGATTACTGTCTGTAGAGCTGCCACCTCCTCTGAGCTTGTCCATGATTGGTTTTACCCACCAGGTCATCTCAGTACCACTCCGTAACCACCAGGTCATAACAGGCAGTGTTATATACTATATGTGCAGTGTTATATACTGCGTGGGCTGTGTTATATACTACGTGGCCTGTGTTATATACTACGTGGGCAGTGTTATATACTACGTGGGCAGTGTTATATACTACTTGGGCAGTGTTGTATACTACGTGCGCAGTGTTATATACTGCGTGGGCTGTGTTATATATTATGTGGGCTGTGTTATATACAATGTGGGCAGTGTTATATTCTACATGGGCAGTGTTATATGCTACATGGGTAGTGTTATATACTACGTGCACAGTGTTATACACTGCGTGGGCTGTGTAATATACTACGTGGGCTGTGTTATATACTACGTGGCTCCTATATACATGGCTGTGCTATATACTATGTGGCTGTCTGTGTTACGTGGCCTCTGCTATATGCTATGTGGCTGCTATATTTATACATACACACATACATATTCTAGAATACCTAATGCGTTAGAATCAGGCCACCATCTAGTATGAAATATCCCTCTCCCAGGTATGGGTAGGATGCTGCCTGAAAGATAACTCTGCCTCCAGAGATTATTTTAAATAAAATGGTGAGTTACCAGTGTGACAAGTGACAAACACAAAACAGGAGAAATTAACTTTTTCTTCTTGCAAACACATGTTTGCTTTTCTTTCAGCTCTGATGTATTGTAACAATATTACAACCCTGTCTGCCTGTGAGCTGGAACCCAAAGCTAAGAGGAACCTGCAGATGTGTCAGGTATAATCACACACAACTCTGCAGTGAGATCAGGAGAATGGCCATTACACATCACACTGGTAACTCCCCCTTCATGTAAAATAAGCTCTGGAGGCAGAGTTATCTTCCAGGCAGCATCCTCCCCAGAGCTTAGAATACATAATTTACATAAAGTGATAAAAGATGATTTCTCAACAACAAGGCATGTGATGTGAGACATACAGCTCTGGCAAAAGTTAAGAGACCACTGAAAAATTTTCAGTTTGTCTGATTTTTCTCTTTATATGTATATTTTGAGTAAAATGTAATTTGTTCTTTTATTCTATAAACTACTGACAACATGTCTCCGAAGTTCCAAGCAATACATTTATATTATTTTTTTTTTAAATGAGAAATGGTCAACAAAGAAATGCATTCCTTGCAAACCTCAAGTAATGCAAAAAAAATACAAGTTCATAATCATTTAGAAACAACAATACTAATGTTTTAACTCTGGGAGAGTTCAGAAATCAATATTTTTTGGAATAACCATGATTTGTAATCACAGCTTTCATGTGTCTTGGCATTCTTTCCACCAGTCTTTCACACTGCTTTTTGGTGACCTTATGCCACTTATGGTACAAAAATTTAAGCAGTTCTTCTTTGTTTGATGGCTTGTGACTATCCATCTTCCTCAAAAATAAAAAATTGGAAGTCAGGCCGCACCCTAAATTAATAACGTCTCTATGGACAACAGGGTGCCCGTCCACACCAGGGGATCCATCCCAGTATAAAGTCCAAATGCAAAAGAAGAAACGGACAGCACCACAGCAATTGTGACAGAACAGCTTACGTGTTTATTCTGCCATCTGCAACGTTTCGGTCCTGAGACCTTTATCAAACATAGTGAAAAGACCATATAACCACCATTATATACCATCTGACCCAACCCATCAATTAACTAGTAACCAATGGGGTAGCCATGTGCAATTAGAAAAAACGACATTAAATATAACAAACACATTGTGAAGAGCGGAACAAAAATGGTTACCTCAATGAACCAAAAAGAATTTGTGATCAATATTGACCTGTCCATTCAAGGACATTTTAGCCATAGTGTGAAATCCTATTTTTTGTTTGTGAAACTGCCACTTAGGCGAAACTGTACTGTTTTGTTTGTTGTGAAACTATCACATAGCCGAAACTGTTTTCTTTTGTCTTCTCTTTTCTCTCTTTGTTTAAACAAGCAAAACTTGTATAACCACTGAAACTACCTGTACAACTATATAAAGAGGGGATAGCACCTTGAAGGCAGGCGTGCTTCAGAGGCTTCCGAGTGATATACTATACGAGACGTGTCTTGTGTATTATTTCTGGTGATTCCCCACTTCCAAAGGCTGCTCCAACTGAGTGTGGTCCCGACATTTCCTGGCGCCTGAACAGGGACCCGAGGTCTGTGTACTCCTTCAAGAACACCGGCAGAATACGAACGAAAAGAGAATCTGGGATAATGGACGGCAGATGAATAAAAACCTGGCCAGGTAAGAGACACTGTTAGATCTCTTATATCTGCCCTGCACTGTCCGTAAGATTTTCTGTGTCGTGTCCTTTAGCGGGTAGTTCTAGTAGAGGAGGATACCTATAGCTCGGGTTCTTGAACTACTTAGGAATTGACCACCTCACGGAGTACGGCATTGAATGAGAGTGAATGTGAATAGAAGGTGTGTGGAAGTTGGGAATAGCCCTATAAGCCACCCAGGGTGTTGAAACAGAAGAAGTGACTGTCCCACTGGGCAACGTGGTTGCGTCCTTTCGGGGAGACCTCCGCGCCTATGTTCAATCTCTGATCCTGTCTTTGACGAAAACCTGGTGACGGATAAGTGTATGATAGTATGAGCCCAGGACAGATAAATTAGCCTGGGACAAGATACGTTGTATTTTGATCCTCTGTCTGGTTGCATTTGTGTTGTTTGCTATAGGTGTAGGAATCAGGATTTTCTTACATCAGCACGGTACGCAGAAGCCGTTAAACATCCTAGCTCCTTAGGAAGAAGGTAACGAGGTATTCTCATACCCAAACGCCACCTAGGGCAAGAAAAGAAAAAAGCTCAGGATAAGAAAATGGGGAATAAGCAAACAAAGTCGGAACCAGAAGAATTAGATATCTATACTATCATAAAGGAGAGAAGTGGTGAAGATGCCACTAAGGGGCTGAGAAAGATTTTTAGTAAGTTTGGAGTTACTAAGGCAGAAGCCTTTAGTAGGAAAAAATGGGAAGGAATTCAGAAAAAAAAAAAAAGGCATAATCAGAGACAAGAAATGGATAGATCAGATCCAAGCGTTGATTGATGTCTCTAGGGTAGCAGAAAAAGAGGGATGGACATATAATCAACAGAATAAAAAGTGGTTTATTAGACCCGCAGGCTATGGAGAAAAACAAAATGTGGAATATAAGAACACCCCACCCCCATACCTTAACCCACATGCCCCATCTTTTCTCCAAACACCACCTCAAAGTTTAGCCGGACCAGGAGGATGGGTATGTCCGCACTGTGGACAACAAAATCCAGACTGGAGAAATGATTGCCTAGCCTGTGGTACACCTAGACATGGCGCTGTACTTGCCCCTGTTAGGGTAGTACCAAGACCCTTTAGGGAACCTGGTGCTGACGGAGTAATGGGAACTAGATATCACCAAACTCGACAATATTTCCCTTGGTCCCCCGCTGAAGGCATGTCTCTCTTGCATAACGCACCAGATCCCACCCAGTGTCCAGTTAGATTTGCACAATATATACAGCAAATTATGCAGACTCACGCTGGAGTTTGGGCAGATGGAGAAGAATTATGTAGAATGAAAATGACTCCTGGACTCTTCCAGGAGCTATTAGCAAATCTACAGGTACATAGGCCCCAGGCAGGAGATGGTGCCTTACAAACGATAGAATCAGGTACGCAATTTATAGATCACTTAATGGTCTTCATGAGGGAAAAAGAGAGGCAGAGAGGAACAACGGGAGTGGTGGCTCAGAAATCTGGACAATCAGTAGACGAATATTATCTAAGTGTAGAAAATAATTTCAGAGATGAAGGCATGGATCTAACCGCTTCAGGAATGATGAGGTTAGTTACAAAAACCTTTATAGATGGATTGTCTCCAAAAGTGAAGGAAAAGCTTAAGGCCGCAACCCCTGATTGGAGAACCTTGGAAGACCCACACCTGGCTAGACAGAAAGCTGTAGGGATAGAAATGGACTTAAGAGAAAACTCTAAGCCAGTAAGAATTGCACAGGCTAATACTGGCTCTGCTAATCAAAAGTTTACTTGTCATTACTGTAAGAAGCCAGGACATTTCCAAAGGGAATGTAGGAAGAGAAAAGCAGATATAGATTCAGGAACCTTTGTACCCAAAAATAGGATAAATAACCCAGCGCCTGATCAAACAGACAGCTCAGAATGACTGAATGTTATGCAGGTCTCTCTTCCTTCTAGAAGACCAATAATACAAGTTGAGGTTGAGGGTAAAAATGTACCTTTTCTGATAGATACGGGAGCAACATCCTCCATTTTAAATCAAGACTTTTTACCATATCCTGACAATATATCCTCAAAGGTAACATATGCAGAAGGGTATGATGGTAAAATTCAGGCGTTGCCTTTTACAAAACCTTTAAATGTGAGCTTTGGCCCTAAAACCTTTGTATCCAAATTTTTATTTGCTAAAGGTGCACCTACCTGCTTGCTGGGTACTGATGTCTTAAGTAAAATGCACGCAAACATCCATTTTAGAGAAAATGGCACAGTTATGCTGACCATCCCTGAAGATGCAGAAACTCTGGAACAATATGTTAGAATACAGGCAATGGAGGATTTTCCCGAAATTTGCACTCAACAAGCAAAAATTGACTTGTCTCGGGTTCCTGACAGCCTATGGGCAAAAGGAGACACTGATGTAGGATTCTTATCAGTAGCGCCTATACTGTTAGAAACTGCCCCGGGAACCATTTTACCTCAGCTTAGGCAATACCCCATCAGCGCCCAGCAAGAACTGGCGATTTCTCAACAAATTCAGGATTATGTATTACAAGGTGTTTTGGTAGAAATCAGGTCACCCGCCAATATACCCTTATATCCTGTTAAAAAGAAAGTTTCCTCCAAAGAAACTATGGTGAAATATCGCATGGTGCACGACCTACGGGAAATCAATAAGGTTTTGGCACCGGTCACCCCTGTGGTACCGAATCCTCATACCTTACTGTCTCAAATTCCCAGCACTGCTGCATATTTTACGGTAATTGACTTATCAAACACATTTTTTTCTGTGCCACTACATAGGAACTGTTGGCATTTGTTTGCCTTTACATTTAAGGGTAAACAATTAGCATGGACAAGATTGCCACAAGGTATGGTACACTCACCAACTTTGTACTCTGAAGCAATGCAGACCGTGCTGAAAAATTTCACCCCAGAACCAGGAGTAGTCATTCTACAGTATGTAGATGACTTACTTATTTGTTGCCCTGATGAGCAGACGGCAGTTACCTCAACTGTTAATTTCTTAATTTTCCTAGCGCAAGAAGGCTGTAAAGTAAATAGACAGAAACTCCAGGCTTGTCAACAAACAGTCGTGTTCTTAGGTCACTGCATATCACAGGGCATCAGACACCTCACACCTCAACGTACGGAAGCCATACGTAACATGCTTGAACCCAGGAATCACAAACAGCTGCGTGCTTTCCTGGGTATTGTTTCACACTGTAGACAGTGGATCATACATGCAAGTCAACTCATGCAGTCTTTATATGACTGTATTGCCAACACGCCATATTCACTCAGTGAAGAGGCTAAACAGTCATTTTCCTCTTTGAAAACAGCACTGGTATCAGCTCCGGCTCTGGGACTCCCAGACTACACTAAACATTTTCAATTGATGGCAGCTGAGATATCCTCACATGCTACAGGGGTGCTCACACAAAAACATGGAAACAAACAGAGACCTGTGGCATACATATCAGCTCATCTGGACCCTGTAGCTAGAGCCGCACCTTCTTGTGTAAGAGTAGTAGCCGCAATTTCACTGTTATTAGATAAAGCTTCTGAGATTGTTCTTGATCACCCACTTCTAGTTCAGACCACTCATGATGTACATGGCATTCTTAACCAGGTCCAACCTAAACATATTTCAATGGCCAGACACCTCCGTCTCCAATGTTCCCTACTACTGCCGCCCAACATTTCCTTTGCCAGGGTTCAGACTCTTAATCTCGCGTCTTTGCTCCCTTTAGAGTCTGAGGGGGTTACCATACCTGAGGAAACTGCACTCTCCAACTCCTTTGACCCATCAGAGTCAATGCATGATTGTGTACAATTAATGGAACAAGAGACTCAGGACTCACGTAATGTACGTGACAAGCCACTCTGTAATGCTACATTTGAACTTTTCATAGATGGCAGTAGATATGCAGATATGAATGGACAATTTCATACAGGTTATGCGGTAGTAACTCAGCATGAAGTGCTGAAAGCAGAACCTCTCCCTGCTAATCAGTCTGCACAAGAAGCAGAACTTACGGCATTAGTTGAAGCTCTAAAAATAGCCAAAGATCAGACAGCAAACATATACACTGATTCTAGATATGCACATGGCATTATTTTCGATTTTGGCGTAATATGGAGAGCCAGAGGTTATATGACTGCTTCAGGCCAACCTGTTAAACATGCCTCCCTCATTAGACAGATTCTGGAGGCAGCACAAGAAACTAAAGAAATAGCGGTGATAAAGGTAGCTGCACATGTGAGACTCGACACCGAGGAAGCCAGGGGTAACGATAAAGCCGACAAAGCAGCAAAACAGGCAGCATGTAAACCCTTACATCATGCCCACACACTAGATAGCTCTGAAGATGATGAGGAGAGATTGAAGGAAGCTCAGAAACAGGTAGACGACGAAGAAAGAGGGCAGTGGCAGAAAAAAGGGGCAGAAGATCAGCAAGGATTATGGAAAAAAGGAACTTTGTTGTGTTTACCCAGAGCCTGGTACCCCGCAGTGGCGAGTGACCTCCACCTACCTATGCATGTATCGGCAAACGGTATGACGCTCAAGGTAAAAGAAAGGTGGTTGGCTCCAGGCTTTGGTAATTTCGCTCGGAACATGTGTGCTGCATGCGCTATATGCCTGGCACACAATCCAGGTCAGACCATTAAAACCCCAACCAAGCATCATGTAAGACCACTGTATCCCTTTCAAAGACTCCAGATCGACTACATCCAGCTTCCTAGGTACAATGGATACGAATATGTGGAGCGCCCCCACACCGCCGCAGGGCCGAGGGGTACCCGGAGCCGGGCCTCTGGGTCTCAGTCTCGGGGTTGTCACGGTGGCTAGACCCGGTCCGTGGCCCTGTCCGTCAGTGGGGGACGTCCGGTGTAATAGGTGGTAGTAATGGTAGCGATGTAGCGGTGCGGTTGTGGGGTGTAAGTCGCGGTAAATAACGAGGACACCAGGTTGCAGTCTCTTTACCTCTTTACTGGAGATCTCTGAGTCCTCAGTCCAGAACACGGTTCACCAGGCTACGCAAGTCCGGCCGGTCCAATGGCACCTCCAGAGTTCTCCTCTCAGGTGAAGATCTGTGCCTTCCTTCTAGCGCTATGTGTTGTAGTCCTTCCCTGCTGTGCTCACGGAAAGTAACCCCACAACGGTTGTGTCTGTTTCTTAAGTTCCCTCACAACTCGATTTGATGTTCCTCTGTAATCCACCCCTTCCCTGTATTCAGGTTGGAGTGGCACCCGTTTGTCAGGTAGGCCTGGAGTTCTTCCGGGACCCTAGAGTCGCCCCTCTCCCGCAATTGCCCCCCAAGACTTCATAGGTGATATGTGGTAGACAGCCCGCCTGAGACCGACTGTCCTGCCGCTGTTTGGAGTATGGCTTGAAGCTGTATTCTAATCCACTCCCTCGGCGTTCCGGCCACCGGTATTGCGCCTCAGCAGGGTGCTGCCTCTTTCAACAAAACCCCTGCTGGTATTCTCCTTCTGCTTGATCTCGTTTCTCACTCAGCACAATCTATCTCGCTTCTAGTCCTTTCTTGAGTCCCGCCGCTTCCAGGAGCCTGCGCGGACCCGTTATGTTCTTTCAATGCCAAGCCTCTGCCAGGATCCCACCCCTGGCAGAGACCCTACAGTCTCTCCCTTCACAACACCCCCTGCCACAGGGTGTTGCTCCGTTCAATCCCGTCAGCGTTCTCTCTAACTTCCTGCCTGACCCCCAGTTTACCCACTATGGTGGGGAGTGGCCTAATGAATAGCACCCTTAGCTCCCCCCGGAGGCCCAGCTGTGAAACATATTGGTGTCTGTGATACCTGATTGGAGGAACTCCTTCGGTGCCATCGAACGTACCATGGCTCCCCTTAGCGGCGAAGCCACAGCACTGCAACGACCAGGACTCTGGGGCGCTGCACTCCCCCCTGGTTAAACACAGTACTCCGGGACTGGGAAGAAAAACAACAATACAGATTAGCAAAAAGACATACAATTTTGTTGAGTGCAAAACAATAAGTATACTTGAACAGGCTTCCCTTTATGGGAGGTGAGGACACTTTTAACGTTACAAACATGGTCAACATTATAAATTACAGGCTATGCATAACTCCTGTTACCCAACCGGGTATTCTACTTAGTGCAAATTCTGGAACAATAAATTAACATTGCCTTTAAGAAACATACACTCTTAGTTTACCAAAGGCCTTCCTATAATCACATTACAGGGTAAGGTAACTTCACATTCTCCTACTTTGAACCTGCAGGACCGCCTGTCCCTATGGCACCAGACCTACTGCCTCTCCTTTCTTTTACAGGACCGCCCCGTTCAGCCAGGGCCTACTGCCTTTCGCTACTATACATAGTATAGACATAACATTCCTTTCTTTTTAGAGAACTCTGAGCCAGCTCTACTCGGCTCCTTTAAGGACTCACTCTCTAACCCCTACGGGTTCGCCTTCTGTCCTTAGTAACAAAGTAACTTTCTATGGGGACGCAGGGTTGACCTTCTATCCTCACCTTCATCATTACTTCCTTACTTTCAGCTATGCAGATCTCTATCTCTACCCCTACGGGCTCTCTGCATCTTTTCTTTCTGCAAAACATTATTTTTAGATTTCACAATTCAAACAAATTCAACACATATAACTTTTCATGTAAAACAGTTACATTTCTTTTCAAAGCACCATCATGGCATTACTGTTCTGCAACAGTATCTTTCTCAAGTTCAATTCTTCACATCCCCTTTAAGAGGGGACCAAGTCTTTCTGAGGTAGCTCGTCTCCTCAGCCTACCAGTCCATGCAAAGGTTCCGGTATGGTATCTTCGCAAAGTGTCTTTAGCTAGAACCAGTAGAAAAGGTATCTTCACAAAGTGTCTTTGGCTCAAACCAATAGGGCAAATATCTTCGCAAAGTGTCTTTGGCTAAAACCAGTAGGGAGCACCTTTAAGAAGGTGCAAACTATTTACATAAACGTTCGAATCATGCACAGTCCATGATTACTGCAGTTTGTATAACTTTGTGCAAAAACTTCAAGAAAAAGAAAAACAAACAACAAAGGGGATCCCGGGTCAACAGAGGGATCCATTAACCCTGGGCGGGTTTAGCAGCAACAGGAACAGTTAAAACAATAAAGTAGCAACTATTTACATTTTTCATGGTATCGAGGTTTATTCTTCTTCTGGTGGCTTGGGTTCCTGAACCCCGGCCACTGTAGCACGGACACCAGCGGCAAGCTCCGCAGGGACCACCTGGTCGCCTGCTGTCTGAATTTGAAGCCTAACTCTGTCGGCAAGTTCAGGAGCTGCTACAAAGCGTACAGTAGAAACAGTAACAAGGTCTGGCAGCCCTGGATTGACCACAGTTGGGGCTACAGGTGCCATTCTCTCAGACTCGTATCGCTGAACTTTCCGGGCACGCCATCCTTGTGTGTTCCAGTGACGGGTATACGTCACCTGATCCCCCTCCCGGAGTGGTTCACCTTCTCGATCACAGCAGGGAGTCTCCACATCGTAGCCGGCAACGAAGATGCCAGTAGGTAGACCCGACTCCCAAATGGAACCCCACCCCTTCTTTGGGTGGAATGCCGCCACCGTCCCTCGCCTGACAGCATCCGTCCCATCATAGATCATTTTTTTGCCCTGCAGTTCCCGTTTTTCAACTTCAGTGCGCTGCCCCCAATGCTGGAGCACGCATTGTTTGTATTGGTCCCAGGTAAGTATCGCAATAGTGAGACCTTCCATTGGAATCCCATCCTGCTCGACCCAGGGAACATCCCATCGGAACATCACCCCTCCTGGGTCCATTTCTATGGGCTCTCCCCACCTGGTTGGCAATGGTGGTAACAACTTCCCCAACGCGCCGGGGGTGAGAACCGCCCGGTCGATTGTAAACGCGGGGTTACTGTTGTGGGGAGGATCGGTCGGGAGAGCAGAACCGTCCAGGGGAGTAGGGGCGCCGCCCATACCTGCGCCTGATGTGGTTCCACCGGCGTCGCTCTGGTCCGTTAACGAGGACGCTGGAGTCTGCTGCAGCCCGGACCGGGGCTCCTCCAATGGGATGCTCGGACTCCGCTCCGCTTGCTGTGGTTCCTCCTCCTCTAACTCCGAGGTCGGGATTGGTGGACGTAGCTTCGCTGTCGGATCCGCAGGCTTCCGGTCCATCTCCGGTGAAGAAAGGCAGGCCTGAACCGCTTCTTCCTCGCTCAGGCACTCGCCGTTCATCATCGCCACCGGATAGTCGCTGGCAGTGCATGCACCTAACTCCGCCATTTCTCTGAGGTCGGGCTTCTCCATCACCAGCCTCTCGCCGTTGCATATCAAGGGGTGTTTCTCTTCTGCTTTGGGGCAGGTCATTCCTCTGCAGCCAGAAGTGCAGGGGGCGGTAGCCATTTCTCGCGCCACACTGGGAGTCTCCGCCCATAACACGCCCTCCTTCCCCTTGGGTGTAGCAATGGCGGCGCCTTTTGGCGGGAACTTTTGGCGGCTAATGGCGCAGCACAGTCTTACAATAAAGTACAGTCCAAGCACAACAAATCACAGTCTCTAGGCACACATGACCTGATTCTTCAGGCTTAAGTGGATCCTGTTCGTGACGCCAAGTTGGAGCGCCCCCACACCGCCGCAGGGCCGAGGGGTACCCGGAGCCGGGCCTCTGGGTCTCAGTCTCGGGGTTGTCACGGTGGCTAGACCCGGTCCGTGGCCCTGTCCGTCAGTGGGGGACGTCCGGTGTAATAGGTGGTAGTAATGGTAGCGATGTAGCGGTGCGGTTGTGGGGTGTAAGTCGCGGTAAATAACGAGGACACCAGGTTGCAGTCTCTTTACCTCTTTACTGGAGATCTCTGAGTCCTCAGTCCAGAACACGGTTCACCAGGCTACGCAAGTCCGGCCGGTCCAATGGCACCTCCAGAGTTCTCCTCTCAGGTGAAGATCTGTGCCTTCCTTCTAGCGCTATGTGTTGTAGTCCTTCCCTGCTGTGCTCACGGAAAGTAACCCCACAACGGTTGTGTCTGTTTCTTAAGTTCCCTCACAACTCGATTTGATGTTCCTCTGTAATCCACCCCTTCCCTGTATTCAGGTTGGAGTGGCACCCGTTTGTCAGGTAGGCCTGGAGTTCTTCCGGGACCCTAGAGTCGCCCCTCTCCCGCAATTGCCCCCCAAGACTTCATAGGTGATATGTGGTAGACAGCCCGCCTGAGACCGACTGTCCTGCCGCTGTTTGGAGTATGGCTTGAAGCTGTATTCTAATCCACTCCCTCGGCGTTCCGGCCACCGGTATTGCGCCTCAGCAGGGTGCTGCCTCTTTCAACAAAACCCCTGCTGGTATTCTCCTTCTGCTTGATCTCGTTTCTCACTCAGCACAATCTATCTCGCTTCTAGTCCTTTCTTGAGTCCCGCCGCTTCCAGGAGCCTGCGCGGACCCGTTACGTTCTTTCAATGCCAAGCCTCTGCCAGGATCCCACCCCTGGCAGAGACCCTACAGTCTCTCCCTTCACAACACCCCCTGCCACAGGGTGTTGCTCCGTTCAATCCCGTCAGCGTTCTCTCTAACTTCCTGCCTGACCCCCAGTTTACCCACTATGGTGGGGAGTGGCCTAATGAATAGCACCCTTAGCTCCCCCCGGAGGCCCAGCTGTGAAACATATTGGTGTCTGTGATACCTGATTGGAGGAACTCCTTCGGTGCCATCGAACGTACCATGGCTCCCCTTAGCGGCGAAGCCACAGCACTGCAACGACCAGGACTCTGGGGCGCTGCATATGTGCTTGTGTGTGTGGACATGTTCTCAGGGTGGCCAGAGGCTTATCCAGTTCGTAAAGCCTCAGCAAAAACTACTGCCATTAAAATAGCACATGAACTGATACCCCGTTACGGCATGCCTGAGGTGATCGAGTCAGATAGGGGTACCCATTTTACTGGAGAAATATTCCAGAATGTTATGAAAATGTTGGGAGTAGAAAACCAGTTTCACACTCCGTATCACCCACAGAGTTCAGGTAAAGTGGAAAGATTAAATGGAACAATAAAATTAAAAATCCAGAAGGCCATGGCAGAAACAGGAAAGCCTTGGACCGAGTGTCTACCACTTGCCCTGTATTCCATCCGAAACGCCCCAAGGGGGAAGGCTAAGCTGTCACCACATGAGATTCTTTTTGGTAGAGCAGCAAATTTGGGTTGTTATTTTCCACAACAACTGATGTTGAATACTGAGACTTTAACTGCTTATGTACAAGAATTACAAAAACGTTTAACTAAAGTGCATTCGCAAGTTTTTGCTTCCCTTCCAGATCCAGAAAATCTCGAAGGAGGCCACAAGTTGGAGCCTGGTGATCAAATCTACATGAAAAGACACACCAGAAAGACTCTGGAACCGAGATTTGACGGACCTTTCCAAGTCCTGTTAACAACTCCAACAGCAGTCAAGCTTGAAGGAAAGGCATCATGGATACATGCAAGCCATTGCAAAAAAGCAGTATAAGACTCATGATATTGATGTTAATAATGTTAACACAGATGTGGGATAAATTAGTTAGAGCCACGGATTATCTAGATGACCAGATCTGGGATATATTGGACATATTAAATACTAGTATAGCTGTACAGAATCAGCTTATAATAGTCACTAACCAACATACCCTGGTATTGGATTACCTAACTGCCTCACAAGGGGGTATGTGTCAAATCATCGGACCCACCTGCTGTCATTATATAGACCCGAATAGTACTATGAGTATGAGATTTAAATTAGAAGACGTACAACGACTCAGGGATCAGTATGACAAAGACAATGACCAAAATAAGGATAGCTGGTGGTCAGATACCTTTTCTTTTCTTAACCCGGCCAATTGGTTCAGGGGGATCGGTGGGTGGGTTACCGGGATTATGCAAAGCCTAATACATACAGTTATAGTTATTGTAATTATATATGTATTATTCAAGGTTGTATTCAAGGGTATCTCGGTATGCACAAATAAATTTTGTGTAATGGATGCGAGAATATAAAGTTTTTTGTTTTTTTTTTTATCACAAAAAGAATGACTAAAATAATCGTCTATATGACAAGGTTTTGAATGGAATATGTCAAAGGGGGGATTGTGAAGAGCGGAACAAAAATGGTTACCTCAATGAACCAAAAAGAATTTGTGATCAATATTGACCTGTCCATTCAAGGACATTTTAGCCATAGTGTGAAATCCTATTTTTTGTTTGTGAAACTGCCACTTAGGCGAAACTGTACTGTTTTGTTTGTTGTGAAACTATCACATAGCCGAAACTGTTTTCTTTTGTCTTCTCTTTTCTCTCTTTGTTTAAACAAGCAAAACTTGTTTAACCACTGAAACTACCTGTACAACTATATAAAGAGGGGATAGCACCTTGAAGGCAGGCGTGCTTCAGAGGCTTCCCAGTGATATACTATACGAGACGTGTCTTGTGTATTATTTCTGGTGATTCCCCACTTCCAAAGGCTGCTCCGACTGAGTGTGGTCCCGACAACATACACAGTAAAAAACAATAAACAATAACCAGCCCTCTGTATATACTAACTACTAACTAACTTACTCTGATCATTCTCTACTATTGAATTGCGCCCATAAATCCACATAAACATCCCCAGAGTCCATGGTGTAAACAACACCAATCGCACCAATCAGAGCATAGCATCAGTGATTGCCATAGCAGCATGGGAGTGTTCATAGCGGTAACAGTCCAATCAATTCTCCAGCTCTCGCATCATGTGACCGCCACCTCCCCAGCATGCAATGTTCAGCAGTCCACCAATCCAAGGAGTGATTTCTCGATGTGTCATCTCCAATGAGTACGCCCACTCATGTCCATCACTGCGCGCACATCATCGGCTTACAGGAGTCTTATGCACATGTCACAGATCCGAAATTACAACACCACACCAGGATCAAAGGTGCGCAGGACAGGAACGTTCATCGCCGCACACATGTCCATGACATCATCGGTTTGCAGGAGTCTTGTGCGCATGTCGCAGATCCAATATAACAGCAGCACAAAGAAAACAAAAACAAATCTGCCATAGGTGTGCATGACAGGAGCGCTCTCTCAGCATTCCTTCTCTCCAAGTCGCATTGGTGCGCAAAGAGCAGTCTGACCATATAAATAAAAAACTCCCAATTGTATTCTTTCATTCCAGGTCCATATTGTGCAGCAAAACCAATCGGGTATTAATTCCCAGCCAGTCTCCCATGCTGGTACTTGCCCAGCCTCCAGCTGCTTAGCATTTGCTTGAAGGATCAGGGACACACTTATACCAACAGTAGCAAAACATAGTAGCAGCATACTCTACTTATGGCTATCACAAAAAAATTTTTAGAGATAATTTTTGTACATTATTGTATACACCATCCAAATGAAGAGGACTGTTATTACTACCACCCTTATTGCAATAGCAACATAAGATGGTACATAAAAGGTTAAAAACAAAAAGTTTAAAACATTCCTCATTGGTATAATTTTGTTTTTAACCTTTTATGTACCATCTTATGTTGCTATTGCAATAAGGGTGGTAGTAATAACAGTTGGTATAAGTGTGTCCCTGATCCTTCTATATATACCGTCCCTTCCATGAATATGGACATTGTTATAAGGGTAATATTTCAGGATGGTTGTTTCCTTTTCATCTGCTGTCTTTTATTTCAGGTCCATGTTGGTGAGCCTGAAATTGTTATGTGTGCAGGAGTTGATTAACTCTCATGGCCACTCTAAGCTGAATGTGCCTGCCCTCGTCAGATCACAAATGCTAAGCAGCTTGAGGCTGGGCAAGTACCAGAATGGGAGACTGGCTGGGAATTAATACCCGATTGGTTTTGCTGCACAATATGGACCTGGAATGAAAGAATACAATTGGGAGTTTTTTATTTATATGGTCAGACTGCTCTTTGCGCACCAATGCGACTTGGAGAGAAGGAATGCTGAGAGAGCGCTCCTGTCATGCACACCTATGGCAGATTTGTTTTTGTTTTCTTTGTGCTGCTGTTATATTGGATCTGCGACATGCGCACAAGACTCCTGCAAACCGATGATGTCATGGACATGTGTGCGGCGATGAACGTTCCTGTCCTGCGCACCTTTGATCCTGGTGTGGTGTTGTAATTTCGGATCTGTGACATGCGCATAAGACTCCTGTAAGCCGATGATGTGCGCACAGTGATGGACATGAGTGGGCGTACTCATTGGAGATGACACGTCGAGAAATCACTCCTTGGATTGGTGGACTGCTGAACATTGCATGCTGGGGAGGTGGCGGTCACATGATGCGAGAGCTGGAGAATTGATTGGACTGTTACCGCTATGAACACTCCCATGCTGCTATGGCAATCACTGATGCTATGCTCTGATTGGTGCGATTGGTGTTGTTTACACCATGGACTCTGGGGATGTTTATGTGGATTTATGGGCGCAATTCAATAGTAGAGAACGATCAGAGTAAGTTGAACTATGTTAGTAGTTAGTATATACAGAGGGCTGGTTATTGTTTATTGTTTTTTACTGTGTATTTGTTTGTTATATTTAATGTCGTTTTTTCTAATTGCACATGGCTACCCCATTGGTTACTAGTTAATTGATGGGTTGGGTCAGATGGTATATAATGGTGGTTATATGGTCTTTTCACTATGCTTGATAAAGGTCTCAGGACCGAAATGTTGCAGATGGCCGAATAAACACGTAAGCTGTTCTGTCACAATTGCTGTGGTGCTGTCCGTTTCTTCTTATCCATCTTCCTCGTGATTACATTCCAGAGGTTTTCAATGGTGTTCAGGTCTGGAGATTGGGTTGGCTATGACAGGGATTTGATGTGGTTGTCCTTCATCCACACCTTGATTGACCTAGCTGTGTGGCATGGTGCATTGTCCTGCTGGAAAAAAAACAGTCCTCAGAGTTGGAATCAACTGTTTTTCCAGGATAACCTTGAATGCGGCTTGATTCATAGGTCCTTTACAAAGATCAACCTGCCCAATCCCAGCCTTTCTGAAGCATCTCCAGATCATCACCAATCCTCCACCAAATTTCACAGTGGGTGCAAGACACTGTGGCTTGTACGCCTCTCCAGGTCTCCGTCTAACCATTAGACGACCAGGTGTTGGGCAAAGCTGAAAATTAGACTCATCAGAGAAGATTACCTTACTCCAGTCTGCTATGTTCCAATCCTTTTGGTCTTTGGCAAACTTCAGCCTGGCTCTCCTTTGCTTCTCTTTGATGAATTACTTTTTTCTAGCTTTACATAACTTGAGTCCTGCCTCTAGGAGCCTGTAACGAACTGTTCTTGTGGTGCACTTCATTCCAGCTGCCATTTGCCATTCCTTTTGTAGGTCACTTGATGTCACCCTGTGGTTGCTGAGTGACATTTGAATAAGATGACGGTCATCCCGGTCAGTGGAGAGTCGTTTTCACCCTCTGCCAGTCTGTAGCTTTTTTGTCCCCAATGTCTGCTGCTTGACCTTGTTGTAATGGACTGCCATCTTAGAAATTTTAAGGATGGAGGCAACATGACGCTCACTGTGTCCCTCTGCTATTAAAGCCAGAATTGAGCCCTTCTTTTCCTCATTCAAGACTTTTCTTTTCAACTCCTTTAGCATGGGTTATTACTAGCACTTGTTTTGCCATCCAGCTTGTCCTATTGCAAGAGGATTGTGAACACCACAGCAGTGTTTTTTTTATACTTTCCTCAGTAGAATGAGGTATACTCTGGTTGGAATTCAATTGACACTGGAATTGAATGGCTGTCAGACATGTAGAGAAGCTGATTTTTATAAAACTGTGCAGTGGTCTTTTAATTTTAGCCAGAGCTGTATGGGTAGCTGACTATAACCTGTATGTCCATATTAATCGTTTAGATAGGACAAATGTGGTGACAGATTCCCTTTACTATGTTATTTATATATTTACAACTTAGGAAACTGTATATCTAGTTATTTTCAAGATGACATACTGCATTTATGTTCATGGTTTTTTTTGTCTTTTCATCATGATATATGAATATGTTTTTTATGGGCCCAGTATACTGTAAATGATCCACAAATGTTTCTAATTGTTTTTGTCAGAGACATCTGCTTCTTTCACCACATGGATTCATCTTTTACTCTCAGTTCTTGTGTAAAATGTGCAAAATCTATATTTGGTGAAGACAGACTTCTCCATTGCTGATATGTAATGGTGCTTGAAAGATTCTATGGTAAAGAGAGGAGGAGTGAGGAGTAAGAGGCAGACAGAGACATTTTGCTGCAAGTTCTCCTGAGACGTCAGTTACAATTTTCCATAAAACTTTATGATGATCAACTGTCATGTCCTGTCTCAGTAATGGGGAATTATGTATTCACTGAAGACAGATTTTATCCATAAATTGAGAATTTTCAGAATGAATGAACAGTCCAGAGGAGAAAGAAACAGTTCCTTATTATCACATGTACTGTTAAGTTATGAAAATCTAATATATAAAGCTGAATGTGTGTATGTGTGTGTGTGTGTGTGTGTGTGTGTGTGTGTATGTCCGGGATTGGCATCTGAACCGTCGCAGCTACAGCCACAAAATTTTGCACAGTCACACGTCTGGACCCCGAGAGCGTCATAGGCTATGTTGTGAGGTGAAATTTTAACCCCGCGCTTTCCAATTCACCAAACAATTTTGCCCCTATCTACATAATGGGGAAAAAGTGAAAGGAAAAGTGTTGGAGGCGTCGCAGCTACAGGCACAAAATTTTGCACAGTCACACGTCTGGACCCCGAGAGCGTCAAAGCTATGTTGTGAGGTGAAATTTTAACCCCGCGCTTTCCAATTCACCAAACAATTTCGCCCCTATCTACATAATGGGGAAAAAATGAAAGGAAAAGTGTTGGAGGCAAATTAACAGCTGCCAGATGTGAACAAGGGGGACTTAAAGAATGAGAGCGATGGCGCCAAAGAGTATATACTGTACAGTTGCTAAGGTGGGGCCCCGACATGGGATAATCACCACACCACCACGGGGATATGAACACACACACAAAATGCGCCACACACTACCACATGCTCGAACACATATACCACCCTCAGCGCACATTTCACCACACATACACCAACCTCGCCACATAAAAGTCGAAACACAAAAGTCGCCGCTCAAAATTCGCCAGACGCAAAACTCTCCACATGCAAAACTCGCCACACGTGCAAAACTCATCTCATGGAAAACTCGCCACACGCAAAACTTGCACACGCAGAAAAATTGCCACATGCACAAAAGTTGCAACACATGCAAAAGTTGCCTCACACAAAACTTGCACATACTCAAAAGGCACCACACATAAAACTCGCCACGCGCAAAACTTGCTGCACACAACTTGCTACACTAACCTGTCACATGCAACTCGACACACAAAAAGTTGCTACACGCATGTCGCCACACAAAACTCATCTCACAAAAGCCGCTACATGCATGTCGCCACATGCAACTCAACACACACAACTTGACACACGAAACTCGCCCTAAAACACACACAAGTCTGGTATTATCCTTCAAAAATAAAAATCTGATTAATAAGCAGACAAACTACAAGAGCAACAAATGTACCATATAGGAATCCGGCAGCTGTCAGTCACATGACCAGTCTATTATGTGTATGTGTGAGCTAATATATACTGCTGATTTATCAGGCTGCCAATTTAGCTTACAAATACTGAGGTAAAAATACTGACCAAATAACGTGTGAACGAGGTCTAATACAGGAGGAGATGACATACAGATATATACTATATACAGGAGGAGATGACACACAGGTATATACTATTTACAGGGGAGATGACACACAGGTATATACTATATACAGGAGGAGATGACACACAGATATATACTATATACAGGAGAGATGACACACAGGTATATACTATATAGAGGAGGAGATGACATACAGGTACATACTACATACAGGAGGAGATGACATACAGGTATATACTATATACAGGAGGAGATGACACACAGGTATATACTATATACAGGAACAGATTACCTACAGGTATATAGTATATACAGGAGGAGATGACATACAGGTATATGCTATGTATAGGAGGAGATGACATACAGGTATATACTATATACAGGAGGAGATGACACACAGATATATACTATATATAGGTGAGATGACACACAGGTATATACTATATACAGGAGGAGATTACATACAGGTATATACTATATATAGGAGGAGATGACATACAGGTATATACTATATACAGGGGAGATGACACAGCAGGTATATACTATATACAGGGGAGATGACATACAGGTATATACTATATACAGGAGATGACATACAGGTGTATACTATATATAAGGGAGATGACAAACATGTATATACTGAGGTGAAAATGAGAGGTGTGAGGTGAAAATGAAAAGGTGTGAGTGCAAAATGAGAGGAGTGAGGGGAAAATAGTGGAGTGATCGGAAAATGACAGATGTGAGGTCGAAATGACAAGTGTTAGGGGGGAATGAGAGGAGTGAGGGGGAAAATAAGAGAAGTGAGGGGGAAAAGGAGAGGTGTCAGGGAGAAAATGAGAGATGTGAGGGGGAAAATGAGAGGCGTGATGGGAAAATAAGAGAAGTGAGGTGCTATAACTAACCACAGATATTTACTATGCCCAGGCAACGCCGGGCTCTTCAGCTAGTAATAAATAAAGAAATAAAACAACAGTTCCTCTTTAAGTGATCCAATGTTTTTCATTATTCAAGAACTTCCTCAATGCACAACGGAATATACTTCACCATTCTCCTTTAAACTTGCAAATTGGAAATGTGATAATTGTACAGACATAAAGAGTAAAGTTAGCATGTCATCAGTTTAAATGGAATCAAGCGCAAATTGCATTATTATATTCCCCCCAAAAAAATAGATAAATAAAAATGATCACTATTGAGATCAACCAAACATACATAAGTGATAAAATGTAAAGGGTCATAGAAGCACATGAAGGAATAAACTTCAGGAAATATATAAACCTATAAACATATGTAGTAATGAGAGACACCATTCTATTAAAATAGTTCATTTTATTAGCTAATATATAACATTTTAAAATACCTGGCACTAATATTCAAGGAATAGCATGATATAGTTATTGATGTTAAATTGCTTCTTATCAGCTGATTAAAAATAATTGATTCACATGATATAAAGGGAACATGTTTTAAAGATTTTACTCCCCTCCAGCTAACCATGTTTGGAATGTTTCACTATAGCCACTGGATATCTACTTAGTTCTTCCTTTACTCAATGATGCTTTTCATATGTATTAATTCAATGAATTATGACATTGTCTATTTTAAATGTTCATTATTTTTGATCTAGTACTATCCAAGCAATTCCTTCCTCCTGTTTGAGTCTTTTCTGTGGACATCCTTTTTTTTATTTATTAATTCCATATATTTTTGAATTTTATATATTAAATAAGAAAATATACTATTTGTTATTAAATTTGTGGATCAATTGACTTCCTATAGTTATAGGTTTATAAGCAATAATGATGCCTATAAAACGGCAAGTTGTTCCATAAAATTGTAATCCTTATTCAGGTTTTTTTGAAAAAAAAAATTACTCTTGAAATATGATGAAAAATTTCTGTTTGTCTGTTGTAACTTTAGAAACCAAGTGACCTTTGACCAACTACTTTTAATAGTATGATCAGTTGCAAGAGACACAATCGTCCAGGCTCTTTTTGATAGTGATTAGACTGTGTTTCAAACCTGTTAAAAACTTGTAGATGGGCAACTGACATGTCCACAAGGGTTTTGATGTCCATGTATTGTTTTCAGAGAGCTCAGGGAAAAGATAATAGGGCAAATGTGTGATAGAAATATATATATCATGTAGATCTCACTTGCATGTATATCCCTTTAAATCATGTCCTAGCTTAAAGGCAAATATATTCAGCTATTTTATGATCAATTGCTCAATTTAATCACATGAGTTAGGCAAGACAGACCTCGGGACTTTTTGGTATGCTTAGATCACCAGAGAACAGGGAAGTTAAAGCATATGATTCGAAACTAATGTCCCAAAATGTTGCTGACTAGCAGGATAAAGGTGGCAGATGTTTTCTAAAGTGCAAGATCAGTTTGTTGCTAGGTAGACCATAGTTCAAAGATGTCATGTACTAAGTTAAATGCATTATGTACTCAGTCAGCCAATGAAATAATAGCTAAATTGTATGTTAATCTGCTAACCACTCCCATTTTATACGCTTTTACTCCCATTTTATACGCTTTTATAAGATCATGTATTAAGGAAATAAACCAGAGATCTGGATGGAATGTTATACTGTCACTTTGTGTCAGAGTTCATTCTTTCTTGAGCGCTCAATAGATCAGATCTGATAATAATTGGGAACGGACACAGCATACATACGGGGTTAAATTCACCCCGAGTCAAAAATTCTATAACAGGTGGTCGCCCAACGGGGGCTGGACGAAGACATCGCGCAGGTGACATCCCTGACCAGGAAGGAAGAGGATACGGGCCGAGGCCTCAGCGCAAAGGGACGGAGACTGCAGCTCCATCAGAGTAAGGTAAGAAAATTCTGTCATCTTACCTGAATGTCCCCTGTGCTCAGTCCAAGTCTGTATCCTTAGCCGGTCAGGTGTGCTCACCGCAATCCCAGGTGGCGTAAAAAGTCCATACCTCCCAAATACCCTGGGAAGTGTCTGCTGTGTACCGTATCTGTTTTATGTTTGTATAAGATCCAGGAGAGGAGAAGGGAAGTGACTGCTTACGCTTGTGGTTGCTGGGAAACAGATGACAGGAGATAAATCGCTGAACAGGCTATCACAGATTCCCGTGCAATAGGAAAGGAACAGGTAGTTCCGGAGCAGGTGGCTCCAGTCTCCAGGTCTCGGATGGTAATAGCTTGTGGGGGCTGCCACAGATTCCCGTACCCGGCGTCCAGTCAGGACTACCGGATGATCGGAGGGTGGTAGAGTCCGGCATATGCGTGCCAAGTGCGATTGATAGTTGTCTGTTCCCAGAACGGCTAGCACGTGTCACAGAATAATAAAGAGGGTATCGATATCTCTCCTGGATGTCTTTGTCTGTATGTAAATGTCACGTTAATGTTGCTTGAGTGCATAGAACTATAAAGTTAAAAAAGAGAGTTTTTTTTTTCTCTTCCTCTTTTCCCTAAACACTTCCTCTTTTTCTAGACGGAGAAATATGCATAGTAAATAATCACACTGTCACAACTGTCTTTTTTTTTTCTTTTTTTTTGAAGTCTAGCTAGAATATAGCATTTATTCGAAGAAGAGGTGACATTTAAACAATATCAGATACGTGATTTTAGTGATATTGCATATTATAGTATCACAGCATTAGAAAGGGGAAGTGTGTCTCTGACTGCGTTGAGCGCAGAGGGGAGAATATAGAATATATGTATATATCTGTCTTTTAGTCATTTGAAGATTTTTGTTCTAAGTTTTTGTTAAGGTAGAGTTTTTGGTATTATTTAGTTTTTTCTTTTCTTTTTCACCAAATTTTTCCAAAAGTTTTTTCTTTTCCTGTCTCTTCACCTTTTTCTTTGTTTAAGAAGGAATAGTTTTTTATATATATATATATATATACCTTCCTTTTTGTATAAAGATTTTGTGTTTTTCTGATGGTTTTGTTTAATTCTGGTCTCGACTTTTTACATCAATTTTTTGAAAGTGTGTTTTTTCTTTTATTTTTCGCGCTTTTACATACGTACCTCCTAGAGGTCTTTTTCCTTGTGTTTTTCATTTGCATTTTTGCAATGGGGAATAGAGTGGCCAAGCGCCAGGAGAGCCTTTTGCTCCCTGATGAGAAAACGGCCCCCCAGATCGTGGCAGAGCACGAAGGTGTAAAATATGTGAAAAATTACAAGCAGCTCATGAAAGTATGTGAAATCCATCAGGGAGGCAGGCTTCAAGCTGCAGAGTGGCATGATGTTTTGAAAAGAAAGAAAGGAAAGCTAATTGACACTGATTTGTGGTCTGCTGCAGTAGCATGGTACAAAGTGGCTACAGACTTGCATCGATTAGGAAGCACTGAACGTTATGTGAAAGAATCAGGAAGTGATTTTTATGTGTACAAAGTGGGGAAAGGTGTCAAACCATCAGCACCGCCCCCATATGGGGAAGAAAAATATTGGGTATGTACAGTCTGCTCCCAACAGAATCCATTGTTCAGAGAGACTTGTTCAGTGTGTGGTGCACCCCGCCCAACCGCTGTGCAGGGAGATGGCACTGTTACTCTGGCGATGCCGTCTCGGCCTGCATTGAAGAGGAAGGAATTCTCTCCTTGTCTTTCTCCGCCATCTTTCTCCTCCTCCGCTATCTCTCTCCCTCCTCTCTCCCCTCCCCTTTCTTCTCCTCTTTCCTCTCCTCTTACCCCTCGTCCCTCCTCTCCTATTTCTCCTCCTCTTTCCCCTCCTATTTCTCCTCCTCTTTCCCCTCCTATTTCTCCTCCTCTTTCCCCTCCTATTTCTCCTCCTCTTTCTCCTCCTCTTTCCCCTCCTATTTCTCCTCCTCATTACTCCACACCCCGTCCTTCTGCTCCCTCATCACCCCCTCCTCTTACACCACACCCTTTGCCCCCCCCTCTCACTCTCTCTCACTCCTCACCCCCTCCTTCTGCGCACCTTACATCTCTATTTCCATCTCTCCCTCTGCACCATGCATCTCCTCCTGTATCACACTCTCCTTCTCCTGCCTTGTTGCCTGCTGGGCGGTTGCCGGATTCAAGCAGTGTGGTCTCTCTGTATCCGGTGCTCACCGCACAGGGAACATTCTATGTGCCAAATACAGTTCAGCCTCTACCAGTCATGTTATCAGGGGAAGAGGGTGGAGATCCCCCTGCTGAAAGCACCCCTCAACCAGCAGCAGGCAGCTCAGGTCCGGGGACAGGGGGGAGGTCACAGGCACCACCATCTGATGATGATCAGTATCCCCGGTCAGAGCAGCCAACATTCACACCACAATGGAACTATAATCCTCCGCAGTTTCAGCAGGGTGGAGAGACATCTTCTCGCAAAAAGGCAATTCCTAGAACCACCCATCAGCCACTGCATGACCCCAGTACACGATATCACAGCAATTCATCTGATGAAGATGAAGAAGGGACTTCATACATGCTGCCCAGCACTAGAAAGAAGAACCCACAGGCACTCAGAAGACAGGGGCAGATAGAAGCACCACCTTTACACTATGTGCACTTCACCCCAAGTCAGGTGACCAGCATCCTCAACAATCTCCCAGACCCAGAAATGCACCCCATGCCATTCTACAGAAGAATGCAGCAGAACCAGCGCACATATGCAGCCACCTGGAATGATCTGTGGGCTGTGATGGAGATAAAGGCAGGGGACGCCTTCTGGCCAATCATGAAGGAACATTTCAAGCTTGCAGCAGATCTAGATGTACATGCCTGGGAGTCAGGGCCGAAGCTGATTGAACAACTCAGAGAGTGGGCTAAAGGCAGGCTGGCCGGACAGGCCCTCAGTTTACACGACATGGGTCAGGAAAAGACAGAGTCTGTGGAGAAGTTTCATGGCAGAGTAATGCAGGTCTTCCAGGACCTTGGCTTCACCATTCATGACCAAATACACAGGCAAATGTTGGCACAGGCCTTTGTGCATGGACTCAGAGAGCCAATCAGGAAGCCACTGATAGTGGCTAGGCCCGAGTACAGGTCAATAGCAATGGACACCCTGCTCACAGTAGCCAAAGGGATCGAGTCCCAACCAGGGGTGCGGAAGACAGCACCCGTTATGGTGGCCGCAGACCCTGAAGAGACACCGCAATACAGAAGAGGTATCAGGTGTTACAACTGCGGCAAATTGGGCCATTACCGAAATCAGTGCAAAGCACCATCACAACCAACTACCCTGCCCAGAAGAGCAAGCCAAAGGATCCCCGAAGTAAACAGTGAAGTACCCCGTCCATAGGACAGGGGCAAGCCAGGTCCGCAAGATACCACGCTCCTGACATGCAAAACTCCTTCAGCAGGACCAACCCCTCAAATTACCCTGGAAGTGGATGGCGTTGTCAGATCTTTTCTTGTGGACACTGGTGCAGCCAGAAGTGTGATGAGACATGTGGAACTTCCTGACCCTACCTGCCTATCAGAATCCTCTGTGTCTTGCGTAGGCATTGATGGTCAAGTCAGACATTCTCAGCTTACAAAGCCTCTGAGCGTGTGCACTCAGCCGGGACACTCTATCCTATCCCAGTTTGTGGTGTCAAGAACCTGCCCACTCAACCTGCTGGGGGCGGACCTACTACAAAAAACTGAAAGCAACCATAGTGTTCCAGGAAGATGGGACCGTAACCCTTTCTTCACCTTTGACCCAGGAAGAGTCAGTGATGCTGGCGGCCCTACAGGAACCTCAGGCAACCGATGAAGGCCTACCCAAGGAGGTACTGGACGTAGTACCAGAAAGTCTATGGTCCAAGGGACCCCAAGATGTGGGAAAGCTTCAAGTTGCCCCGGTGCGGGTATCACTCAAGCCAGGCACTCCATATCCTCGTAAGGCCCAGTATCCCTTGTCCATCGCCCAGAGTCAAGCTGTCTCAGACCAATTGAAGGTGTTTCTGGAAATAGGGGTCGTGGTCCCTTGCACCTCTCCTTGCAACACCCCGCTGTTCCCTGTCAAGAAAAAGACTGTAAAAGGGGAGCCAGCCAAGTTCAGAATGGTACATGACCTGAGAGCTGTGAATGACGCTACAGTGTTTGAAACTCCAATTGTGCCGAATCCGCACACTCTGCTCTCAAATGTGCCTTCTACAGCAACAGTGTTCACGGTGATCGACCTGGCTAATGCTTTCTTCAGTGTTCCCCTCCATCCGGACGATCAGTTCCTGTTTGCCTTCACGCATCAGGGAGCACAGTACACATGGGCGGTGATGCCTCAGGGGGCCCAGAACAGCCCCTCACAGTTCACCAAAGCAATGTCCACAGTTCTCGCCAACTGGATCACAGAACATGCAGAAGTGACCCTGCTGCAATACGTGGACGATCTACTCCTCTGTGCAGTTGACTTTGACACGTGTAAAACACATTCCGTGTCTCTCTTACTCTACCTGGCGGAAC
Organism: Ranitomeya variabilis; assembly: GCF_051348905.1. Taxonomy (NCBI): domain Eukaryota; kingdom Metazoa; phylum Chordata; class Amphibia; order Anura; family Dendrobatidae; genus Ranitomeya; species Ranitomeya variabilis. The sequence goes on from NC_135233.1 coordinate 905,424,575, forward strand.
AGCGCTGCAAGGTCTCAAAGAACAAAATCCAGTGGTGTCTGAAGCGAGTTACATTCCTTGGGCACTGCATTGCTCACCAGACGAAACACCTGACAGATGATCGGAAGACCACAGTGGAGAAGATGGCCCCTCCAGCAACTCCAAAGGGGCTACAAGCTTTCCTTGGTCTGGTTTCATATTGCAGAGCCTGGATCCCTGATGCCTCAGTCCTAATGCAACCTCTGTATGACTGCGTCAATGCAACCCCGTTCCTGCTAACAGATGTGGCCTTCAGTTCGTTTAAAAAGCTAAAAGACTCTGTAGTCTCAGCGCCAGCACTAGGCCTACCTGACTACAAGAAGCTATTCCGTCTCTACCTGATGGAGAAAGAAGGCCATGCTACTGGAGTCCTGACACAGACTCACGGGGGAAGACAGAGGCCTCTAGGCTACTTCTCAGCACGCCTGGATCCAGTTGCAAGGGGAGCCCCCTCCTGCATGAGAGCAGTATTTGCAGCACACGCCCTCCTGGACAAGACTGCTGACATCATTCTTGGACATCCACTGGAAATTCTGGCTCCACATGACATTTCAGCAATTCTCAACCAAACCCAGCCAAAACATCTCTCCACCGCAAGACATCTTCGCCTGCAGTGCTCCCTACTACTGCCTGACAATGTCACTATCTCCAGATGTACAGTCCTCAATCCGGCCACTCTACTCCCACTCCCAAGGGGGGATATGAATACGGACCCCTCAGATCAAAATCTGCACGATACCTTCCACAAGGATCTGGATTTGCTGCGGACAGATGACCATGACTGCTTCAGTATCATGCAACAGGAAACAGCAGGACTACCCAATGTGGCAGAAGAGCCGCTGACCAACCCAGAGTTGATCCTCTACGTAGACGGCTCCAGATTTGCAGATGATGAAGGAAGATTCCACACGGGATGTGCAGTGACCAGCAATCAAGAAATCCTGTGGTCCAGAAGTCTGCCGCCTAGCCTGTCAGCCCAGGAAGCAGAACTAATAGCACTGACGAAGGCCTGCCGGATGGCAGAGGGCAAGACTGCGAACATATACACCGATTCAAGGTACTCGCATGGCATAGCACACGACTTTGGACCCATCTGGGCTGCAAGAGACTTCATCACAGCAAGCGGAACAACCGTGAAGCATCATGGAGCCATTAAGGACCTGCTGAGCGCACTTCAACTTCCAAAAATGGTGGCCGTACTGAAAGTCAAAGCGCATGGAAAACTGAACACAGTAGAGGCACGGGGCAACAACATGGCCGATATGGCAGCCAAAGAAGCCGCCAGAGGAAGACAATGCGGAGAAGTGGGAGAGGTCGTAGAGCCGGATGGCTACTACGTGGCAACTGAGGACAAGACACCAGATGAGATGACGTCTTGGAATCTATTCAAGAAGTTGCAAGAGCAAGCTCCAAAGGAAGAAAAAGAGAGTTGGATGCGGAAGGGTGCAACACATCAAGAAGGAAGGGTATACTCAATGGACTATAAACCCTGTTTACCCCGAAGCATGTACCCTATGGTGGTCCAGTGGGCACATGGGCCCACCCACAGATCAAAGACACAGATGAATGATCTGATTGGTGCTTACTGGTTCGCTCCAGGGATCTCCACCCTAACAGCCAAGTTCGCAAGCAGCTGTCTGACCTGTGGCAAATGCAACCCTGGAAGAATGGAGAAAGTTCCCACCCATCATCTGGCCAGACCACTATACCCCTTCCAGAGGATCCAGATAGACCACATCCAGATGCCGCCAAGTGGAGGTTTCGAATATGCCCTTGTGGTCGTGGACGTGTTTTCAGGATGGCCAGAAGCTTTCCCAGTGAGAAATCAGTCAGCAAAGACTACTGCAAAGAAGCTGCTCTCAGAGATCGTGTGCAGATACGGGGTCCCAGAAGTGATAGAGAGTGACCAGGGTCCCGCATTCACAGCAAACCTCACAAGGGAGATCTGGTCAGCAGTAGGGTCAGACCTAGGCCTACACACTCCCTATCACCCTCAGAGTAGCGGGAAAGTAGAAAGATTAAATGGGACACTTAAAAACAGGATGTTGAAAGTTGCCCAAGAGGCACGCAAACCATGGCACGAAACCCTTCCCATTGCACTGTTTAGTGTAAGACACACTCCCCGGGGCCCAGAAAAGCTGTCACCACATGAGATTCTGTTTGGGTCCAGCCCTAGGTTAGGGGTATTCTTCCCTCAGCAGTTGGCAATGCAATATGATACTTTGTCTGCTTATGTAATTCAACTGTCCAAAAAACTAGCTGATGTCCATTCTCGAGTTTTCTCTTCATTACCAGATCCAGGAGCAGTACCCGGTACGCACTCCCTGAAACCAGGAGACTGGGTGTTGGTAAAGAAGTTCGTGAGGAGAACACTTGACCCCAGATTTGACGGTCCCTTCCAAGTGCTGCTGACAACACCAACCTCTGTGAAACTAGAGGGAAAACCCACTTGGATCCACGCATCGCATTGCAAGAAGGCTCCCGTACCAGAGGACACGCCAAAGCCAGAATGATCCTGTATATCCTCTTTGTGATACATATCCTGGGGGTGGAAGCCCCTCGCACCCCACCTCTGGGAGGGGAGATCACCAAGGATGGGGACTATACCATTTTCTGGTTCGATACATCAGCACACATAATTACATACCTGTTTGATTACTGCGATGTGGTACACTGCCCACCCACACAGCTGGACAGCTTGGGGCATGGGACTCAGTATATTTGTGTTGCAGATAAATATTGGGGAGACAAATGTGAATACTGGGGAGCGGCAGCATGGAACACTGGTGACAGTTGGGGATACAAACCCCCATCAGCCCTAAACAGAAAAGATAAAGATGGCAAGTCCTTAATTGACCGTATGCGCCTAACAAAGCAGGCCTTCAGGAAAGGGTGCAGCACCAGGGGGGAATGCAACCGACTCATCCTTAGCATTGAAAACCCCTCCCCAGGTGATGCCGGTACTTACATAATGAGTAGTACACCTCCAAGTGGTGAACGCAAACCCCCTGTGCAGTACTCAGGAAAATTCAAGCTGGCAAATGCAGCTGACAAGCCCAATGTGACTCAGGAGACCCCTAGTAACGTAAAGGTACTGACAAACCCGACCTATGAGGAGACTTTAGCAGTAGAGACTGGGTTCTCTGAAACCAACTACTGGCTAGAGTGGGTAAGATACACCGCCCAACAGCATAATGGGAGTGGCTGTTATGCATGTGCCGGAGCCAGACCCCATCTGGGCACAGTGCCACTTAACATCCCAGAATCCCAGCAGGCCTGTTTCCTCAGCATATACACTAACTCATCTCATTCTGCATCCTGTGAACACTGGAAGTCTAAGTACCCACTCATGACTAAAGACACCCCCCCAGGGACTGGAATAACAATATACCCTGGTAATTACACCTGTTACACACGCACAGGGGTTGGCAGGGATGTAAAAAACTTCACTAAAGGGTTCTGCTCAGAATACAGTACCACCACTGACAACCTAATCAATCATGTGGTCTCCCTAGGTGACATATACTGGATCTGTGGTGATATGAAGATACGTAGCAGACTGGAGGGTGTTTGGGTAGGCCAATGTGCACTGGCAAAAATTCTGATGCCTTTCCACCTGTTTCCCTACACCCGTGAGTCTTCACCCAGTACTGCAGTTAACAGACCAAAGCGGGCAAGTGCCCCAAAAGGCAGTTTTGATCCACATGTTTATATAGACAACGTAGGTGTGCCAAGGGGGGTACCTGATGAATTCAAAGCCAGGGATCAAGTCAAGGCAGGATTTGAGTCATTGTTGCCAATAATAACTGTGAACAAAAATGTTGATTGGATAAATTATGTGTATTACAACCAGCAGAGATTTGTTAACTACACCCGAGATGCTCTAAAAGGTCTGGCAGACCAGTTGGGCCCCACTTCCATCATGGCATTCCAAAACAGGATGGCCCTAGACATGATTCTAGCTGAAAAAGGAGGTGTTTGTAAAATGATCAAAGACACCTGTTGCACCTACATCCCAGACAATACTGGTCCCAATGGTAAAGTCACGGTGGCGATACAGAAACTCACCGAGCTATCAGAGGAATTGAAACAAAACTCAGGAGTGAAGGATCCTTGGGACCAGTACTTTGGATGGATGAAAGGGTGGCAAAGATTATTAGCACAGATTGGGGCAGCCATACTTGTTATTTTTGTTCTTGTGATAATTTCTGGTTGCTGCGTAATCCCTTGTATCCGCAGGATGATGGAAAAGACAGTCAAGGAAACCACAAACCTGATGCCCCTGATGCCACATCTCCTCCTGGACGAACCTATCCGAATCCAGATTCACCCACCTGACGACGCACCCCACCCCGATGAGGATGAATACGTGGAGCTGATTGGAGAACTTCGCCAATATGAGACTATGAATGCTTCCACCCCCCTTTAGGGACAGATCTCCTGACCGCCCATTTGCGAAAAGTCTGTACGGTGTAGGGCATGTACGTTAGGTATATGTCAGTTCGCCGACAGCACAAAAGAGTTGCAGCGCTTTGGGACAGGAGGCTAGGATTAGGGCAAGTGATATCTAAGGGGGGCTTGTGATAGAAATATATATATCATGTAGATCTCACTTGCATGTATATCCCTTTAAATCATGTCCTAGCTTAAAGGCAAATATATTCAGCTATTTTATGATCAATTGCTCAATTTAATCACATGAGTTAGGCAAGACAGACCTCGGGACTTTTTGGTATGCTTAGATCACCAGAGAACAGGGAAGTTAAAGCATATGATTCGAAACTAATGTCCCAAAATGTTGCTGACTAGCAGGATAAAGGTGGCAGATGTTTTCTAAAGTGCAAGATCAGTTTGTTGCTAGGTAGACCATAGTTCAAAGATGTCATGTACTAAGTTAAATGCATTATGTACTCAGTCAGCCAATGAAATAATAGCTAAATTGTATGTTAATCTGCTAACCACTCCCATTTTATACGCTTTTACTCCCATTTTATACGCTTTTATAAGATCATGTATTAAGGAAATAAACCAGAGATCTGGATGGAATGTTATACTGTCACTTTGTGTCAGAGTTCATTCTTTCTTGAGCGCTCAATAGATCAGATCTGATAATAATTGGGAACGGACACAGCATACATACGGGGTTAAATTCACCCCGAGTCAAAAATTCTATAACAAATGTTGAATTAATTTTGGTAGAGGATGTCAGCAAAGAAAAATGAAAATGTCAGCTTGTAGGTTGAAATATTACTAACGGTTGAAAAGAAATGATGAAATGATCAACACAAGGCTTTTATAGTGAGTACAGAAGGAAAAAAAGCAAATTGAAATCTTTTATGCTTTTATATTACTCAAAATTTCTGACAGTTAAAATATTAGTTTGATATTTATGATCTGGAACCAAGTTTAAAAATAATAAGAGAGTGTGACCAAAATTACTTAGATCAGTAAGCAATGACATAACAAGGCATTTTTAGGACCGTTTTCTCTTCTATGGTGTGCACTTTCTGTACCGCACATTTATGGAGCTAAAAAATCTTCTGAAGAAACTGGGACAACTAGATAGTGAGATTTGTGTTTCTTCAGAAACTTTGTTATGCTATGCCTGAGGAAGAGACCTAGGAAGTCTTGAAAGCTTGCTTTGCACCATCATTTATTTATTTTTTGTCCGCCATTAAAAGGTTTCGTAATGACAAGATTATGTTGTAGTTATGAAACCTTTTAATGGCTAACAAAAAGTACCAAACCCTTTTAATGGCTAACACAGTACCAAACCTTTTTTTTATTTTACCTTTTTTGCTTTCAGCATGTCAAACATCCTCTTTTAGCTCTTCTAACATAGCATTCTTTGTCATAAAGTTGACTTCATCTGCTATGAATAGATCTTTTCAGTCAAGATTACTGTAAAACAGTATATTTAACTTTATCGTTAAATAGTTTCCATTTTAACTAGACCAGAATGTTAGAAAAAGACAAAGGATCACATAGTAGAGATATGCATGAAATGAGAAGATAATTTTTTTTTTTAGTCCTTACAGTGTATAATTAAATCTGTTAACCATTAACCCTTTGGTGACAGAAACAGTAAATGTATAGCAGTCGTGCTCCTTTACTGTGCTGAGCAGGCTCAGGTGTTGAGTCCACTATATAGAGCTGATGCTGGATGTATTACATATTCTAGAGAGCAACTGATGTTACTTAGTTACATAGTTATATAGGTTGAAAAAAGACTTTGGTCCATCAAGTTCAATCTTTCTCCACCAATTGTACATTTCGTCACAAATTTAACCGTAACCTGCAATGTTACGTGTATCACGCTATTCCACCTTGTATGGCGTGTATACAATTTTATTGCGCCTGCGCAAGATTCTCATTGCATCAGCCGGCTTTTACAGCCAATGAGGTACAATGTGTGTCAACATCCCCTCAGCGCCTGCGCATTTTGTCTATTCTGACATGCAGGCGCCATCTTGGTAAAGGAAAAATATAGACTTTTTAAAGTAATCTTCTTTTGTTACTCCAGCGCTTGTGTATCACATTTTCTTAGGTTTATATACACCTTTATAAGTTAACCTTATAAATTACACAAACTTTTTTGGGTATATGGGCTAAAGTATGAGCATATGGACTTTATAACGCACCCGGGTATGCCTGACGGTGCCTTATACAGGTCACCTCCTGCCACCAATGGTATCCTCGGGAGACATTTAACCTGTTAGGATCAAAGTGTCTCAACCAGTCCATAAAGGTGTCACCACTATGTCTAGCTCCACTTACCCTACCCTTCTTTTCTTTTTTCACTTTTTAAAGTGAATGGGAATTGACCACATATTAGATATATATAAAATAAAAAATATTTATACCATAAAAAATATTAATTTAAAGAAAAAACTTATCCTCCTTATTACTTTAAAAAGTCTTTATTTTTACTTTACCAAGATGGTGCCCGCATGTAAGAATAGACAAAATGCGCAGGCACTGAGGGGATGTTGACACACATTGTACCTCATTGGCTGTAAAAGCCGGCTGATGCAATGAGAATCTTGTGCAGGCGCAATAGAATTGTATACACACCATACAAGGTGGAATAGCGTCATCCATGTGTTTTGTTGTGATTCCTACTTAGCACTTTATTAAGAATTAATATAGAATCACTTTGATTACACTGCACGGTGCACTTTAGGAGATGATATTTACTAGCAAGAAGCACAATGTATTACACGTTGGATCCATGCACAAAATAATATGTATTTGTTTTTGCAAAAAATGAGCAATGTTTGTGACACTGTTTTTACTTTTGAAAAAAAAAAAAAGTGTGTGTAATTAGCACTTGTATTTAAGCACTAAGATTTTCACATGAAGAAAAGGAGTGCTGCCTTATTTTTTCTTCTTTTTGGATTTATGCATAGTGGATGCATTGCAATTAAGGCCTGTGCACCCAGAAAGGCATTTATAGTGTGCTGTTTCGCTTTTTATATATATATATATATATATATATATATATATATATATATATATACCTCAACATGTTAGCTAGACACAACTCAATCGTCATGAATCTAAGCTGGTTGTCAGGTATTATATTATCTATAATATATTTCTGCAGGTCAACTCTTACAATACCCTCAAAATTTTTGCACACACTGATGTCAGGCATACTGAACAGTAGTTGCTTGGATCCACCTTCTTACCTTTCTTAAATATTGGTACCACATGAGCCATCCTCCAACCCCGTGGAGCCACGCCTGTTACAAGAGAGTCTAAGAATTTGAGATACAGTGGTCTGTCAATGATTGAGCTTAATTTCTTCAGAATCCATGGGTGAATGCCATATGGGTCGGGGGATTTGTGTTGTGAATTCCTCTCTGGGGCTCCCTCCGGTGGTTGCAAGTAGCACTTTTGTGAATTCTGCTCTTGGGCTCCCTCCTGTGGTTTTGAGTGGTATAGCTGCTTCTTGGATTTAGCATCAGCAGCTGCTTCCACTGATCGTCTTTCTGGCTCAGCTATTTTAGTCTGGCCTTATCCCTCAATCAATGCCAGTTGCCAATTGTTCCTGCTTGGAGTCACTGCTCTTTTGGATTTCCCTGACACTCTGACCAGTTCAGCAAAGATAAGTCCTTGCTTGTCCTTTTGCAGTCCGCTTGTTGTGGACTTTATTGTTCAGCACATTTTATGTTTTGCTCATTTGTCCAGCTTATCAGTATGGATCTATTCAGCTAAGCTGGAAGCTCTGGGCTGCAGATTTTGCCCTCCACACCTTTAGTCAGGTGTGGAGATTTTTGCATATCTCTGCGGTGGACTTTTTCTAGTTTTTATTACTGACCGCACAGTGTTCTTTCCTGTACTATCTATCTAGCTAGAAGTGGCCTCCTTTGCTAAATCTTGTTTCATACTACGTATGTCATTTCCTCCTCCTCTCACAGTCATTATTTGTGGGGGGCTGTCCTATCCTTTGGGGATTTTCTCTGAGGCAAGATAGCTTTCCTATTTCTACCTTTAGGGGTAGCTAGTTCTCCGACTGTGACGAGGTGTCCAGGGAGTGACAGGAACATCCCACGGCTACTGCTAGTGTTGTGTTAAGATCAGGAACTGCGGTCTGTATAGTTACCACCTGCTCAGAGCTAGTCGCATGTCGCTCCTAAATTACCAGTCCATAACAATTTGTCAATATTTAAATTGCTCCGACGTAGGTGTACTTCTTTTTGTTTTAAACTAGTTAGATCAGGTGGTGAAATTTGATTTTTGCCTTGCTCAATGATCCCTGTAACGGAAGATTCATTAGTGAAGGATGAAAAGTGCCTGTTTAACATCTCAGCATTTTCTTTGACCTGTATAACTATCTTGTTATTGCCATCTTTTAACCCCTTAATGACCGCCAATACGCCTTTTAACGGCGGAAGTTAAGGGTACTTAAACCACAGCGCCCTCAATTAATGGCGCTGTGGAAACGTGTATGGTGCCCCTCAGAGTCGGATTTTCCCCAGGGGTCTCAGCTGCCGGGGTAGCTGAGACCCCAGAGAACGTGATTTGGGTTGGTTTTTACTGACCCCGGGTTGCAATCGCTGTTTTTAACCGTATAACAGCGGCCATTTAATCTCTCTTTCCTCTGAAGTGATGGCACATCAGAGGACAGAGAAATAGGGTCCCCGATTTCCCCAATACTTATCAGTGTCTCCCCGTGTCCCAGGGTCCTCTGGTTTTCCCCACAGCCGCTCGCGTCTTCTTCCGGTAAGAAAATGGTGGGCGCATGCGCACTGCGTCTGACGAGATCTGCCGGCCGGCACCTGGCAAGAATAGGAAGATTTTTCCTATTGCTTCATTTTGGTCACTGTGCTAGACCCTTTCACAGTGATCAAAATAAAGAAAATAGTAAATAAACTCCCCTTTATCACCCCCTTATCTAGGGAAGAATAATAAAATGAAGAAAATGTATTTATTTCCATTTTCCCATTAGGGTTAGAGTTGGGCTAAAGTTAGGGTTAGGGTTGGGGCTAAAATTAAGGTTAGGGTTGGGGCTAAAGTTAAAGTTAGAGTGGGGATTAGGGTTAGGGTTGGGGTTAGGGTTAGGGTTAGGATTGAGATTAGGGTTAAGGTTAGGATTAGGGTTTGGATTAGGGTTATGGTTGGGAATAGGGTTAGGGTTGGGATTAGGGTTATGTTTATGGTTAGGGTTGGGATTAGGGTTAGGGTTAGGGTTGGGATTAGGGTTAGAGTTGGGACTAGGGTTAGAGGTGTGTTGGGGTAAGGGTTTTGATTAGGGTTATGGTTAGGATTAGGGTCAGGGGTGTGTTGGGGTTAGGGTTGTAATTAGGGTTATGGTTAGGGTTGGGATTAGGGTTAGGGGTGTGTTTGGGTTAGGGTTGGAGTTAGAATTGGGGGTTTTCCACTGTTTAGGTACATCAGGGAGTCTCCAAACGTGAAAGCCAATTTTGAGTTCAAAAAGTCAAATGGTGCTCCTTTCCTTTTGAGCTCTGCCGTGCACCCAAACAGTGGTTTACCCCCACATATGGGCCTCTGCAAATGCAACATGACGCCCCCAGACCATTCTATCAAAGTCTGCATTCCAAAACAGCACTCCTTCCCTTCCGAGCTCTGCTATGCATCCAAACAGTGGTCCCCCCAAATATGGGGTATCAGAGTACTCAGGACAATTTGCACAGCAACTTTTATTATCCAATTTCTCCAGTTACCCTTGTGAAAGTAAAAATTTGGGGGTGAAAAGATAATGTTTGTGGAAAAAATATGATTTTCATTTTCATGGCTCTTCGTTATAAACTTCTGTGAAGTACTTGGGGGTTAATAGTGCTCACCACACATCTAAATAAGCTCCTTGGGGGGTCTAGTTTCCAAAATGGGGTCACTTATGGGGGTTTCTACTGTTTAGGTACATCAGGGGCTCTGCAAACGCAACATGATGCCCACAGACAATTCCATGAAAGTCTGCATTTTAAAACATCACTACTTCCCTTTCGAACCCCGATGTGTGTCCAAACAGTGGTCCCACCCCACATATGGGGTAACGGTGTACTCAGAACAAATTGGACAACAACTTTGCGGTCCAATTTCTCCTGTTACCCTTGTGAAAATAAAAAATTGCAGCAATTTGTTGCAGCATCTTATTCTCTACCTGTTCAGCTATATTAGGCCAAAGTCACATTAGCGTTGATGAATGCTATGCGAGAAAACATTGCACAGCACTCAGATTACTGTTAATCTATGGGGCAGCTCCCATCACCGTCTTTTTCTCGGGCGCATTCAGAGGGCAAGTGAAATCGCAGCATGCTGCAATTGTACGCGTATTTCGCTCGAGTCTCACCAATGCAAGTCTATGGGTGTGAGAAATAATCGAACAACACACGGACCATCAGTGTGACTTGCAAGAAATACGCACACATTTTTCTCATTTCAGCCCATTGATCCATTACATTAGCAGTGATAAATTAAAAGCCATACGAATATCATACGGATGTTATCATACAGATACTTAGATGAGAGGAAATAATAATAATAAACTTTATTTATATAGCGCCAACATATTCCGCAGCGCTTTACAGTTTAAGGCTGAGTTCACACGTTGCAGAATTGCCGCGGAAATTTCCGCTGCAATTCTGCGCCTCCTGCCGCGGGTATATCGCATGCAGAATTAGCATGCATATACCCGCAGAAAACTAGCATTTTGCAAGCATAATTAGCTTGCAGAATGCTAGAGTTTTCCAAGCGATCTGTAGCATCGCTTGGAAAACTGACTGACAGGTTGGTCACACTTGTCAAACATAGTGTTTGACAAGTGTGACCAACTTTTTACTATAGATGCAGCCTATGCAGCATCTATAGTAAAAGATCGAATGTTTAAAAATAATAAAAAAAAATAAAAAACATGGTTATACTCACCTGCAGACCTCTGCGGTGTCCGTTCCTATAGCTGGAGTGCAGTGAAGGGCCTGCGATGATGTCACTGTCTTGTGATTGGTCGCGTGAGTCACATGAGCGGTCACGCGACCAATCACAAGACAGTGACGTCATCACAGGTCCTGAACCACATCATCTATAGGAACGGAAGAAAGATCATGCACCGGAGAGGCGGGAACACTTCGGGGGCCATCAGAGGGTGAGTATAGGACTATTTATTATTTTAATTCTTTATTTTTTTTTATTTTTTACCAATTATATGGTGCCCAGTCCGTGGAGGAGAGTCTCCTCTCCTCCACCCTGGGTACCAACCGCACATGATCTGCTGGCTTCCCGCATGGTGTGCACAGCCCCGTGTGGGAAGTAAGCAGATCAATGCACTCCTATGGGTGCAGAATCGCCGCGATTCCGCAATTTTGATGAACATGCTGTGTTTTTTTCTGGAATGCGATTCCGCTCAGGAAAAAAATGCAGCATGTGCACAAAAAATGCGGAATGCATTCTATTACATAGGATGCCTAATGTAAGCATTTTTTTTGCGGTTTTATAGCATTTTTATAGCGAAAAAAATGCGAAAAATATGCTACGTGTGCACACAGCCTAACAGTTTCAAATGCTAGTCATAAGTAACAACATTAACAATACAATAATTAAAGCAAAATAAGACGACCCTGCTTGTGAGAGCTTACAATCTACAATGAGGTGGGGGAGATACAAAGTACAGCTGTATATTTACAATGATGTATTTACAATGATAGTGCAGCCATCTTCAGGGGATGGGGGATAGGTGGAAATAGTGAATGGGCTATACACACTCACACATACCTAAAATGACTTTTATTAGGGAAAGTGATAGGCCACTCTGAACAAATATCTTTTGAGGGTGCACCTAAAACTATGCAAATTGTGAATGGTCCTAATTTCTTGGGGAAGAGCATTCCAGAGGATTGGTGCAGCAGGGGAGAAGTCACTTAGACGGGAGTGGGAGGTACGGATTAGCGCAGAGGTTAGTCGAAAGTCATTTGCAGAGCGCAGCAGTCAGCTAGGCCGATAGAAATGAGGGAGGAGATGTAAGGGGGTGCCGCACTGTGGAGAGCTTTGTGGGTGAGAACAAGTACTTTTAATTGGATCCTATAATGAATGGGTAGCCAGTAGTGTTGAGCGATACCGTCCGATACTTGAAAGTATCGGTATCGGAAAGTATCGGCCGATACCGGCAAAGTATCGGATCCAATCCGATACCGATACCCGATACCAATACAAGTCAATGGGACTCAAGTATCGGACGGTATTCCTGATGGTTCCCAGGGTCTGAAGGAGAGGAAACTCTCCTTCAGGCCCTGGGATCCATATAAATGTGTAAAAGAAAGAATTAAAATAAAAAATATCGCTATACTCACCTCTCCGACGCAGCCTGGACCTCAGCGAGGGAACCGGCAGCGTTGTTTGTTTAAAATTCGCGCTTTTACTTGGTTACGTGAAGTCCCGGCTTGTGATTGGTCAGGGCGGCCATGTTGCCGGGACGCGGACCAATCACAGCAAGCCGTGACGAAATTACGTCACGGCTTGCTGTGATTGGTCCGCGTCCCGGCAACATGGCCGCCATTAACCAATCACAAGCCGTGACGTCACGGGAGGCTGGACACGCGCGCTTTTTAAAATGGGCGCGTGTCCAGCCTCCCGTGACGTCCCGGCTTGTGATTGGTTGCGCCGCGGTCAACCAATCACAAGCCGGGAGGCTGGACACGCGCGCATTTTAAAATTTTAAAATGGGCGCGTGTCCAGCCTCCCGGCTTGTGATTGGTTGATCGCGGCGCAACCAATCACAAGCCGGGACGTCACGGGAGGCTGGACACGCGCCCATTTTAAAATGCGCGCGTGTCCAGCCTCCCGTGACGTCACGGATTGTGATTGGTTGCGTCTCCCATGTGACTGCGACGCAACCAATCACAAAGCCGGGACGTAATTTTAAAATCCTTAATGAGAGGTCATCTATGGAGCTGGCTTGCCCTGATCCACTGTGTGAACCACCACTTGTTGGATGGACGTTTGGCTGGGGTTGATCTTTGCAGCAGATGAGTATACTACAACCGTGTATCTCTATCAATTACTGCATTCCCTACTAAGCTGACTATATTTACTTGCTTACATCTAGGTTCACTTTGTGGGGGCTTGCTTTGGTTATTGCTGTTTATGGCATTAATATGTTTTATGTTATTGGTCCCTTATTATGCTGAATGTATCTTGCATTTTTCTATTTTTTTGTCCTGTAATCAGTGATATTTAGCTTATACCTCTATCCCTACCTTACAGCACATTGGGGGGTTTGGGCCGGATATGCTGTGTTAATGATATCACATATTTTTGACAAGTTATATACAGCCAACTGGCCTTCTGTTTCACATTCTATCCCTTATAGGGAATTCTTAGGAGACCAGGGGTAGCCACCGTACGAGCGGGGGCGCCGTTCTCGTTTTTTCTTAGGGTGCCAACCCCCGCATCTAGGTAGGGTATTACCATAGGGTTGCATATTGAATATTGCATTATTGTTAGGGGTAGTTCACATTTATCTTGACACCCTTTTAGGTATATATTGTATACCATTATTACTATATCACTTGAGTAGGACATTTTATGATGTTATCTTTGGTATGTTCTTAGCATAGGGCGTATTTCTATATATGGTGGGGTTATTTGCCCCATTACACTGATTCATTGGGTAGGGATTTTTAGTATTATTCAATAAAGTATTCCATTTTATGGGGGTTATTCTTCTTTTTGTAAGCTATTTTTGGTTTTTCCTCCGTTACATATTTTTTGATTAGTAAGTCTAAAATCCTTAAGGACTTGAAATTACGTCACGGCTTGCTGTGATTGGTTGCGTCGCCCATGTGACTGCGACGCAACCAATCACAACGCCGGAACGTAATTTTAAAATCCTGAAGGACCTGAAATTACGTCATGGCTTGCTGTGATTGGTTGCGTCCCGGTCACATGGGCGGCACGCAACCAATCACAAGCCGGGACTCACGTAAAGGAAAGAAAAGCGCGAATTTTAAACAAAGAACGCTGCCGCTTCCCTCGGTAAGGTGCAGGCTGCGTCGGAGAGGTGAGTATAGCAATATTTTTTATTTTAATTCTCTCTTTTACACATTTTTACATTAATGTTGTTTCGATACCGATACCCGATATCACAAAAATATCGGATCTCGGTATCGGAATTCCGATACAGCAAGTATCGGCCGATACCCGATACTTGCAGTATCGGAATGCTCAACACTAGTAGCCAGTGTAATGACTGGCGAAGAGCTGCTGCATCTGAATACCGATTAGCCAGGTAGATAACCCTGGCTGCTGCATTGAGGATAGACTGAAGAAGAGAAAGTTGCGTAACGGAGAGGCCAATTAATAGAGCGTTACAGTAGTCCAGGCGGGAGTGGATCAGGGCGACAATGAGGGTTTTTGTTGTTTCCATGGTGTGAAAAGGGCAGATTCTAGAGATGTTCTTTAGGTGTAAGCGGCACGAGCAGGCAAGAGATTGTATATGGGATGTGATGGAGAGAACCGTGTCAAGCGTAACACCCAGACAGTGCGCCTGCTGCCGGGGTGTTATTATGGTGCCACACACGGAGAGGGAAATGTCAGGTTTAGGGAGGTTAGTATACGGTGGGGCAGAAGAAGTTCAGTTTTGAAGAGGTTGAGTTTCAGATAGAGGGCGGACATGATGTCAGAGACTTCGGACAGACAGTAATTATCATTCTGTAGTACAGCGGGAGTAAGGTCAGGGGATGATGTATATAGTTGTGTGTCATCGGCATAAAGATGGTACTGAAATCAAATCTGCTGATGGTCTGTCCAATTGGGGCCGTGTAGAGAGAGAAGAGAAGGGGGCCAAGGACTAAGCCCTGAGGTACCCCAACCGTGAGAGGAAGAGGAGATGAAGTGGAGCCAGAGAACAGAACACTGAAGGAGCAGTCAGAAAGATAGGAAGATAACCAGGAGAGAGCAGTGTCCTCAATGCCTAGTGACTGGTGCCTAGAGAGTAGAAGAGGGTGGTCAACAGTGTCAAAAGCTGCAGAGAGATCGAGAAGAATGAGCAGAGAGTGGTCACCATTACACTTTGCTGTCAGAAGGACATTGGTCACTTTGATGAGTGCAGTTTCTGTCGAGTGTAGGGGCGGAAGCAGGACTGTGAAGGCTCTAGGAGGGAATGAGTGGAGAGGTAATGGGTAAGGCGGGAGTAGACCAGATGCTTGAAGAGTTTAGTATCAACAAAAAAGCGTGTGCACAGCTCTATATAATGGTGCCCAGGTAGGTTCCAAAACCTTAGTGATACGTATAATAAAACCTGGCACTCAACTTTTATAAAGGTGTTTGTTTTTTTTCCAAGCAGAAGTGCAGTAACAGCAATGCAGTAACAGCAAAACATTTCTGTCAAACACTTATCTCACCATCAATCACCATACGTAACTGATGAAGGTCATGTGTTTATGACCGAAACCTTTTTCTGTTACTGCACTTCCGCTTGGAATAAAAAAAACCTTTATAAAAGTTGAGTGCCAGGTTTTATTATACGTAGCTCCAAGAGTTTAGAGATGAAGGGGAGATTGGAGACTGGTCAGTAGTTGTTTGTGCAGGATGGGGTGAGAGCGGGTTTCTTTAGTAATGGAGTAATGATAAAGTGTTTGAAGGAGGATGGGAAAATGCCTGAGGAGAGGGAGAGATTAAAGATTGTAGTTAAGTGAGTTGTGACAACTGTAGAGAGAGACTGGAGGAGATGAGAGGGAATGGGGTCAGTAGTGCATGTAGTCAGATGAGAGGAGCCTGGAGACTTCGTCTTCTGTGTTGGGATCGAATGTGGAGAGTGATCCAGGGGAAGTGCAAAGGAGGGATGGGAGTCACAGCACTTAGTGGCTGGGAGCAGATTTCCTGATGGATATTATCTATTTTCTCTATAAAGTGGGAGGCCAGGTCATCAGCACAAATGTCTGTGATAGGGGCTTATGCTTTTGGCCTGAGGAGGGAGTGAAAGGTGTCAAAGTTTCTTGGGGTTGTTGGATAGTGAGGAGATCAGGGTGGCAAAATATATGTTTGGCGAGGTGAAGGGCAGAATTATAGGTTCTTAACATAAATTTGAAGTGGATGAAGTCTTCCGGTGTGCGAGTTTTACTTCATAAGTGTTCAGCACACCTAGAGCATTGCTGGAGAAATTGGGTTTGCAATGTGAGCCAGGGCTGTTTTACTCTGTGCATGGAAGTTCTGAGGGTGAGGGACGCTACTTGGTCCAGGGTGCTTCTAAGAGTGTCATTGTAGTGGTGTACAGCTAGATCAGGACAGGAAAAAGAGGAGATTGGGGACAGTGATGAGTGTAAGGAGTCTGAAAGTGTATGAGAGTTAATGGCCTGTAGATTTCTGAATGTGTGGTAGGTAGGAGTGTACTGGGGTGAGCGAGGGATTGTGAGCGCGAAGGAGAGAATGTTGTGGTCAGAGGGGGGAAGTGGTGAGTTATCTAGGTAGGAGATTGAGCAGAGCTGGGCGAAGACCAGGTCAAGGGTGTTATTGTCTTTGTGTGTTTCAGAGGTTGAGAGCTGTGAGAGGCCAAGAGAGGTGGTTAGTGATAGAAGCTGGAATGCAGATGTGGAAGTGGGGTTGTTTATGGGGATGTTGAAGTCTCCCAGGATAAGGGTTGGGAGTTCTGAGGACTTGAAGTTCGGCAGCCAGGCTGAGAAGTTGTCAAGGAACTGGGTGGGTGAGCCTGGGGGCCGATATTTGACCGCTACTCTGTGGGAAAGGGGACGAAAGATCCTGATGTGTGGACCTCAAAAGAAGGGAATGAGAGTGAAGGAACTGGGGGTATGATGTATAATGTGCATTGTGGGGACAGGAGTATGCCAACTCCACCACCATGTCTGTTTGGGGGTCTCGGGGAATGGGAGAAAATGATTTAAATAAATAATTTAAAAAATGTCATGGGGTCCCACACATTTTTGACAACCAGCAAAGCAAAAGCAGAAAGCTGTGGGCTGGTACTCTCAGGTTGGTAAGGGGCCATGGATATTGCCCCCCCAGCCTAAAAATAGCAACCGGTAGCCACCCCAGAAAAGACGCATCTATTAGATGTGCCAATTCTGGTGCTCTCTTCCCACTTACCCTGGTGTGATGACAAGTGGAGTAATGGTTATGGGTTTGATGTCAGCTTGATGTCAGCCCACAAGTTAGTAATGGAGAAGAGTCTATAAGACACCCCCATTATTACCCCCAGAATTAGAATGTAAAAAAGGCACAGCCAGAATAAAATTCTTAATTTGAATGAGACACAGACACCTTTATGTGAAGTAAAAATAAAAAGTAAATAAAAGAAGAGCCTCTAAATATAAATGTTCTCCAAATTCAGTTCTCAAGAGCCACAAAGAGATCATGTTTTCAGGATTTCCTTAGTATTGTACAGGTGATATAATTATTGCCTGTGGAGGTTATCACCTGTGCAATACTAAGGAAATCCTGGAAACATGACCTGTTGGTGGCTCTTGAGGAAGGGAGTTGGGGAACACCGAGCTACACAGTACGAAGAGTGCACGGTTATTGTAATGAAGCTTCCTCTACCTGCTACTGGTAAGCTATGACTTGGTATGTTCTATTCCTAGCTACTGAAAAAAGCAACTGAAAAGGCATCAAACAAGGAAACTTCACAAAATGCCACACCTAGTTGCTCCACATATGCATGATAATAAAAAATGGAACATTTAGGCTAAGTGCACACATCACAGAATTGCCGCGGAAATTTCCGCGGCAATTCTGCAACTCCTGCCGCTGGTATATCACATGCAAAATTGGCATGCATATTCCTGCTAAAAACTAGCATTTTGCAAACATAATTAGCTTGCAGAATGCTAACGTTTTCCAAGCGATCTGTAGCATCGCTGGGAAAACTGATTGACAGGTTGGTCACACTTGTCAAGGATAGTGTTTGACAAGTGTGACCAACTTTTTACTATTGATCCTGCCTATGCAGCATCAATAGTAAAAGATATAATGTTAAAAATAATTAAAAAAATTTAAAAAATGGTTATTTTCACCTTCCGAAGACAGCCGATCTCCTCAGCGGCTTCCGTTCCTATAGATGCTTTGTGTGCAGGACCTGTGATGACGTCATGGTCATGTGACCGCGATGTCATCGCAGGTCCTTCACACAAAGCATCTATAGGAACGGAAGCGGCCGCGTGCACCGCTGAGAGGCGGGAAGACTCCGGGGCCATCAGAAGGTGAGTATATCACTATTTTTTATTTTAATTCATTTTTTTAACAATTATATGATGCCCAGTCCGTGGAGGAGTCTCCTCTCCTCCACCCTGGGTACCAACCGCACATGATCTGCTTACTTCCCGCATGGTGGGCATAGCCCCTGTGAGCGTTTTTTTCACGGTTTTTATAACGAAAAAACGCGAAAAAAAACGCGAAAAATCTGCTACGTGTGTACACAGCCTTAGGCCATGGAGAGCTTGAGTAAAACCTTGCATGGTCAAAGTAAGGTATTACCGTTTTTCCTTTTTATTTATATCATAAAATATAAGTTTTAATTATAGTCCTAAATGTTTAAATATAATTTTAAAATACAGTATAAAGGAATAAAATGCTCTGTATGAAAAAATGTAAACCTGTGTTCGTCTAACATAGTTTCAAAATAACAAGAGCTTATGCTGTGTATTGCTTTAGTAATGTAGCCTTTCTCCATTAGTATACTACATGCTAAATTATAATTTTTAAGGATGTTCCTGAAAAACACCATCAAATATATCCTTTCTTGTTAGTGCATTGTCTGGTATTGAGCCCAGGGCATCTATTCATTAACACAGAATAGAATGAATAAACCTTTCTGTAGTGCTTCACCTCTCTGTTTTTTTTCTGACACAGCTAGACATAAACACAAATATAAAACATCAAAAGATTATATCTATGTAATCCATTAATAAATATACATGATTCAAAATAAAATAGAATGTTATACCAATTAAGCTAGTAAAAAAGAGTGATCCAGAATTAACCTTTCACAGATACTTAATTAAATAGCATAATGAAGACTTCCGTCTCTAGTGGGGGGTTCTTTTCACAGAAGAATCCCTCAATCAAACAAATCCTGAAATAATAATTGTCAGAAGGTGATTTAAATACACGCTGGGAAATAATTCATTTGGAGGAAGAATAGCTTCTTTATCCTTCAGAACAAGAGCAAGACACTTAAAGGTAGACTTACAATTTACAAAGTTGACATTTTATATTTATTAATTTATTAAAAATTCATTGTATGGGACAGATTAAAAGATTTGATGTGCTGCTTAATCCAAGCCTTTCGATATGCTAGGTGCATCTGCAGTAAGGTCGAGGTTGGTTTCACGTGTCAGTATTTAAGTATTGTCTATTATTGGGGATAGATCACAGATCCTGTTGTGAAATTGGATTCTGGGCTCCCCCGGTGGCCACTTGTGGAATTAACTTGTGTGCATCATCCCCTCTGTTCACCTGCTCCTATCAGGATGTGGGAGTCGCTATATACCTTGCTCCTCTGTCAGTTTCATGCCGGTCAACAATGTAATCAGAAGCCTTTCTGTGCATGTTCCTGCTACCAGACAACTCCCAGCTAAGTTGGACTTTTGTCCTTGTGTGTTTTTGCATTTTGTTCCTGTTCACAGCTGCTGTTTCGTTACTGTGTCTGGAAAGCTCTTGTGATCGGAAATTGCCACTCTGGTGTTATGAGTTAATGCTAGAGTCTTAAAGTAATTTCTGGATGGTGTTTTGATAGGGTTTTCTGCTGACCATGAAAGTGCCCTTTCTGTCTTCCTGCTATCTAGTAAGCGGACCTCGATTTTGCTAAACCTATTTTCATACTACGTTTGTCATTTCATCTAAAATCACCGCCAATATATGTGGGGGCCTCTGTCTGCCTTTTGGGGAAATTTCTCTAGAGGTGAGCCAGGACTGTCTTTTCCTCTGCTAGGATTAGGTAGTTCTCCGGCTGGCGCTGGGCATCTAGGGATAAAGAACGTAGGCATGCTACCCGGCCACTTCTAGTTGTGTGGCAGGTTTAGTTCATGGTCAGTATAGTTTCCATCTTCCAAGAGCTAGTTCTCATATATGCTGGGCTATGTTCTCTCGCCATTGAGAATCATGACAGTTTGACCGGCCCAAAAAAGGGTTAAATTACTGGCTGAGAAAGGAGAGAAAAAAGAAGTCTGCTACAATTTTTTTTTTTTTTCCTCTAGTTCTGAGTGTGCTCTTAATTGAATCACTTGCTAGTCTGCCTATACTGCAGCCTTCCTCCATTTTTCTCCTTCTAATCCTTGAATGGCTCTGTGTTCACCTGTTTCAAATGGATCTTCAGAGTGTAGCTACAGGTTTGAATAATCTCGCCACAAAGGTACAAAATTTGCAAGATTTTGTTGTTCATGCACCTATGTCTGAGCCTAGAATTCCTTTGCCTGAATTCTTCTCGGGGAATAGATCTCACTTTCAAAATTTTAAAAATAATTGCAAATTGTTTTTGTCCCTGAAGTCTCGCTCTGCCGGAGACCCTGCACAGCAGGTCAGGATTGTAATTTTCTTGCTCCGGGGCGACCCTCAAGACTGGGCTTTTGCATTGGCACCAGGGGATCCTGCGTTGCTCAATGTGGATGCGTTTTTTCTGGCCTTGGGGTTGCTTTATGAGGAACCTCATTTAGAGCTTCAGGTGGAAAAGGCCTTGATGTCCTTGTCTCAGGGGCAAGATGAAGCTGAAATATACTGCCAAAAATTCCGCAAATGGTCTGTGCTTACTCAGTGGAATGAGTGCGCCCTGGCGGCGATTTTCAGAGAATGTCTCTCTGATGCCATTAAGGATGTTATGGTGGGGTTCCCTGTGCCTGCGGGTCTGAATGAGTCCATGACGATGGCTATTCAGATCGATAGGCGTCTGCGGGAGCGCAAACCTGTGCACCATTTGGCGGTGTCTACTGAGAAAACGCCAGAAAATATGCAATGTGATAGAATTCTGTCCAGAAGCGAGCGGCAGAATTTTAGACGTAAAAATGGGTTGTGCTTCTATTGTGGTGATTCTACTCATGTTATATCAGCATGCTTTAAGCGTACTAAGAAGCCTGACAAGTCTGTTTCAATTAGCACTTTACAGTCTAAGTTTATTCTATCTGTGACCCTGATTTGTTCTTTGTCATCTATTACCGCGGACGCCTATGTCGACTCTGGCGCTGCTTTGAGTCTTATGGATTGGTCCTTTGCCAAACGCTGTGGGTATGATTTGGAGCCATTGGAGGCTCCGATACCTCTGAAAGGGATTGACTCCACCCCATTGGCTAGTAATAAACCACAATACTGGACACAAGTGACTATGCGTGTTAATCCGGATCACCAGGAGGTTATTCGCTTTCTGGTGCTGTATAATCTGCATGATGTTTTGGTGCTGGGATTGCCATGGCTGCAATCTCATAACCCAGTCCTCGACTGGAGAGCTATGTCTGTGTTAAGCTGGGGATGTAAAGGAACTCATGGGGACGTACCTTTGGTTTCCATTTCATCATCTATTCCCTCTGAGATTCCTGAATTCTTGTCTGACTTTCATGACGTTTTTGAAGAACCCAAGGTTGGTTCACTACCTCCGCACCGGGAGTGCGATTGTGCCATAGACTTGATCCCGGGTAGTAAATACCCTAAGGGTCGTTTATTTAATCTGTCTGTGCCTGAACACGCTGCTATGCGAGAATATATAAAGGAGTCCTTGGAAAAGGGACATATTCGTCCTTCGTCATCTCCCTTAGGAGCCGGTTTTTTCTTTGTGTCTAAGAAAGACGGCTCTTTGAGGCCGTGTATTGATTATCGACTTTTGAATAAAATCACGGTTAAATATCAATATCCGTTACCACTGCTTACTGATTTGTTTGCTCGTATAAAGGGGGCCAAGTGGTTCTCTAAGATTGATCTCCGTGGGGCGTATAATTTGGTGCGAATCAAGCAGGGGGATGAGTGGAAAACCGCATTTAATACGCCCGAGGGCCATTTTGAGTATTTGGTGATGCCTTTTGGTCTTTCAAATGCCCCTTCAGTCTTCCAGTCCTTTATGCATGACATTTTCCGCGATTATTTGGATAAATTTATGATTGTGTATCTGGATGATATTCTGATTTTTTCGGATGACTGGGACTCTCATGTCCAGCAGGTCAGGAGGGTTTTTCAGGTTTTGCGGTCTAATTCCTTGTGTGTGAAGGGTTCTAAGTGTGTTTTTGGGGTTCAAAAGATTTCCTTCTTGGGATACATTTTTTCCCCCTCTTCCATCGAGATGGATCCTGTCAAGGTTCAGGCTATTGGTGATTGGACGCAACCCTCTTCTCTTAAGAGTCTTCAGAAATTTTTGGGCTTTGCTAACTTTTATCGTCGATTTATTGCTGGTTTTTCTGATGTTGTAAAACCATTGACTGATTTGACTAAGAAGGGTGCTGATGTTGCTGATTGGTCCCCTGATGCTGTGGAGGCCTTTCGGGAGCTCAAGCGCCGCTTTTCTTCCGCCCCAGTGTTGCGTCAGCCTGATGTTGCTCTTCCTTTTCAGGTTGAGGTCGACGCTTCTGAAATCGGAGCTGGGGCGGTGTTGTCGCAGAGAAGTTCCGACTGCTCCGTGATGAGACCTTGTGCTTTTTTTTCCCGTAAATGTTCGCCCGCCGAGCGGAATTATGATATTGGGAATCGGGAGCTTTTGGCCATGAAGTGGGCTTTTGAGGAGTGGCGTCACTGGCTTGAGGGGGCCAGACATCAGGTGGTGGTATTGACTGACCACAAAAATTTAATTTACCTTGAGTCTGCCAGGCGCCTGAATCCTAGACAGGCGCGCTGGTCGTTGTTTTTCTCTCGGTTTGATTTTGTGGTGTCGTACCTACCGGGTTCTAAGAATGTTAAGGCGGATGCCCTTTCTAGGAGTTTTGAGCCTGACTCCCCTGGTAATTCTGAGCCCACAGGTATCCTTAAAGATGGAGTGATATTGTCTGCCGTTTCTCCAGACCTGCGGCGGGCCTTGCAGGAGTTTCAGGCGGATAGACCTGATCGTTGCCCACCTGGTAGACTGTTTGTTCCTGATGATTGGACCAGTAGAGTCATCTCTGAGGTTCATTCTTCTGCGTTGGCAGGTCATCCTGGAATCTTTGGTACCAGGGATTTGGTGGCAAGGTCCTTCTGGTGGCCTTCCCTGTCACGAGATGTGCGAGGCTTTGTGCAGTCTTGTGACGTTTGTGCTCGGGCCAAGCCTTGTTGTTCTCGGGCTAGTGGATTGTTGTTACCCTTGCCTATCCCGAAGAGGCCTTGGACGCACATCTCGATGGATTTTATTTCGGATCTGCCTGTTTCTCAGAAGATGTCTGTCATCTGGGTGGTGTGTGACCGTTT
This sequence comes from Ranitomeya variabilis, assembly GCF_051348905.1. Classification (NCBI taxonomy): domain Eukaryota; kingdom Metazoa; phylum Chordata; class Amphibia; order Anura; family Dendrobatidae; genus Ranitomeya; species Ranitomeya variabilis. Next base: position 905,448,416 of record NC_135233.1, read on the forward strand.
CTCTAAGATGGTCCTTCTGGTTCCCTTGCCTAAGTTGCCTTCTTCTTCCGAGTTGGTTCCTGTTTTTTCAAAATGTTGTTCGTTTGCATGGTATTCCGGAGAATATCGTTTCTGACAGAGGGACCCAATTCGTGTCTAGATTTTGGCGGGCATTCTGTGCTAGGATGGGCATAGATTTGTCTTTTTCGTCTGCTTTCCATCCTCAGACTAATGGCCAGACTGAGCGGACTAATCAGACCTTGGAGACATATTTGAGGTGTTTTGTGTCTGCGGATCAGGATGATTGGGTTGCTTTTTTGCCTTTGGCGGAGTTCGCCCTCAATAATCGGGCCAGCTCTGCCACCTTGGTGTCCCCGTTTTTCTGTAATTCGGGGTTTCATCCTCGATTTTCCTCCGGTCAAGTGGAATCTTCAGATTGTCCTGGAGTGGATGCTGTGGTGGAGAGGTTGCATCAGATTTGGGGGCAGGTGGTGGACAATTTGAAGTTGTCCCAGGAGAAGACTCAGCTTTTTGCCAACCGCCGTCGTCGTGTTGGTCCTCGGCTTTGTGTTGGGGACTTGGTGTGGTTGTCTTCTCGTTTTGTCCCTATGAGGGTTTCTTCTCCTAAGTTTAAGCCTCGGTTCATCGGCCCGTACAAGATATTGGAGATTCTTAACCCTGTGTCCTTCCGTTTGGACCTCCCTGCATCCTTTTCGATTCATAATGTTTTTCATCGGTCATTGTTGCGCAGGTATGAGGTACCGGTTGTGCCTTCCGTTGAGCCTCCTGCTCCGGTGTTGGTTGAGGGTGAGTTGGAGTACGTTGTGGAAAAGATCTTAGACTCTCGTGTTTCCAGACGGAAACTCCAGTATCTGGTCAAATGGAAGGGATACGGTCAGGAGGATAATTCTTGGGTCACTGCCTCTGATGTTCATGCCTCCGATCTTGTCCGTGCCTTTCATAGGGCTCATCCTGATCGCCCTGGTGGTTCTGGTGAGGGTTCGGTGCCCCCTCCTTGAGGGGGGGGTACTGTTGTGAAATTGGATTCTGGGCTCCCCCGGTGGCCACTTGTGGAATTAACTTGTGTGCATCATCCCCTCTGTTCACCTGCTCCTATCAGGATGTGGGAGTCGCTATATACCTTGCTCCTCTGTCAGTTTCATGCCGGTCAACAATGTAATCAGAAGCCTTTCTGTGCATGTTCCTGCTACCAGACAACTCCCAGCTAAGTTGGACTTTTGTCCTTGTGTGTTTTTGCATTTTGTTCCTGTTCACAGCTGCTGTTTCGTTACTGTGTCTGGAAAGCTCTTGTGATCGGAAATTGCCACTCTGGTGTTATGAGTTAATGCTAGAGTCTTAAAGTAATTTCTGGATGGTGTTTTGATAGGGTTTTCTGCTGACCATGAAAGTGCCCTTTCTGTCTTCCTGCTATCTAGTAAGCGGACCTCGATTTTGCTAAACCTATTTTCATACTACGTTTGTCATTTCATCTAAAATCACCGCCAATATATGTGGGGGCCTCTGTCTGCCTTTTGGGGAAATTTCTCTAGAGGTGAGCCAGGACTGTCTTTTCCTCTGCTAGGATTAGGTAGTTCTCCGGCTGGCGCTGGGCATCTAGGGATAAAGAACGTAGGCATGCTACCCGGCCACGTCTAGTTGTGCGGCAGGTTTAGTTCATGGTCAGTATAGTTTCCATCTTCCAAGAGCTAGTTCTCATATATGCTGGGCTATGTTCTCTCGCCATTGAGAATCATGACAAGATCCATTACAATCAATGTGCCTTTTGACATGTCCTTTTTGAGGACTGATTATCCTCAAAAGAGAACAAAAAAACAGACAAATCCTAATTTAATTCGCATTGCAGACCAATCTTAGCAATGCTAGCCAATGGCCCTGTGGACAAAATATTCATGTGCTGTCCATATTTAACAGTTTATTAGGTAGAGAAAGCTAAGACTTTTTTTCTTCTTTTGAGATAAACAGATAGAAGGAGGATTGTAAATAGTGACTGATGGAACAAAACACTGATCCAGCAAAATTTAAAAAACACAAGCAATTTTTCACATATGAATGAAACAACATAGAGTTGAAACCAGAAGTTTACATACGCTATATAAAAAGACATATATGCAAGTTTTCTCAATATCTGACACAAAATCAGAATAAACCTTTCCCATTTTAGGTCAACTAGGATTACCATAATTTATTAATATTTGCCAAATGCCAGAATAATGGGAGAGAGAGAGAGAATGCTTTAAGGCATTTTTATTACTTACTACAAAGTCAAAAGTTTACATACATTTCATTAGTATTTGGTACCATTGCCCTTAAATTGAGTGGCCATCACAAAGCCCTGATCTCAATCCTACTGAAAATTTATGGGCAAAGCTGAAAAGGCTGGTGCGAGCAAGGCAACCTACAAACCTGGATCAGTTACATCAGTTTTGTTAGGAGGAATGGGCCCAAATTCCTACCAACTATTGTGAGAAACTTGTGGAAGGATATCCCAAACATTTGGCTCAAGTCATTCAGTAACGTAGGGAAAGCAGAGCAAGGGTTAACAAAAATGCAATTTAATTTATAACAATAAACTCCTCGCAGGGAGGTAACAGGTAGTCAACAATACGATTATGGTATAACACAACAGTCTTGTTATTCAACTTCAATTATCATGACTTGACTGTTTCCTAAGTTGCATGCAGTCTGACGAAAGGAGAAATACCAGCAACGGCCGGCACTGCGTCTTCAGGCCTACTCCACCAACACACAATCCAGCTTCTGGCGGCAACTGGCGGTCATCGGTTTTGCCTGTTGAGCCCCTTAATCTGTGTAGCTGAAGTGAGAAGAGTGTCGGTCCAGTTTGTGCTCTGCTGTACACCTGGCAAAGGAGAAGGGGGGTACACCTCACAATCCTGCACCTGGCACTCACTTCCCAATGGGGTCACTGCACGCTGCCTTGCTGAGCACCTGACGCCCCGCACACTCACTGACTTTCTGGGGCCCTCACATAATCTTTCCCGCATCTCAGCTCTGCTCTCCCTCTCACTCTGCAGAGCACGGATCAATCCTGCTTCCTCTCTCTGACAGCGGGAAACTGCACTTTTCCCTCACTGCCCACTTGCTCCTTTGTCTCACCATGCCCCCTCTCACCAGGTCATGGGTCCTGTTTGGCTCCCCATTCTTTCCCCCCGGCAACACTGGACACAGCCTTGACAGTTCCTGACTCAGCATTGCGAAAGTACCCGCAGCCCGGTCTTCCTCCTTACACTCCCACCCTCCTTGAACTCGCCATTCCACGGGCGAGAGCTCCTTCATCAGACATTCACATTCTTCCACTAGCATAGGCTATCACTCATTCCTTTCCTTCTTGCATTTGTGATAGAATAGCCCCCAGACCATGTAGACTTCCATTAGTGTGAAGGATGAAGGGCTGTGATAAATACGCATAGGCAAGTATTGGGTGTCTCTGTCAAGGCCATTTTCAAGGCTCTGAAGGCTTCTTCCTGGCTTTTCCCCCTGAATAACTTGATTCTTCGAACCAGACAGCACTCCTTTTAACAGTCCCAACAGTGGATTAGCGAGATGAGTGAAATCCGTAACAAATCTTAGGTATTGCCAGGTGAGTCATAAGAAGGACCGAAAGTCTTTCACTGTTTTCGGGGTTGGGCCATTCTTGCACAGCTGCTATCTTCTCAATCGCAGGCCTCACTCCTTCAGCGGATACGATGTATCCCAAGTACTCCATTTGTATGTGGAAAAGGTGATATTTTTTGGGCTTAACTGTCAGGCTGTGGCTCTGCAGCCGACTCAACACTTGCTCCAGGTGCCGAAGATGTTCTTCAAAGGTGGCCACATAGATGATGATATCATCGAGACAGATGAGTGTTGCTTCGAAATTCAAATCACCCATGTATCTTTCCATCAATTGCTGAAACATCCTGGGAGCATTAGTCATGCCAAAGGCATTCTGTTAAATTCGAACAATCCCATGTTCAGTATGCACTATGCACGCTGTCTTCGGCCGGTCGTGTTCAGCCATGGGCACCTGTCAGTACCCTCTGGCCAGATCCAGGAATGAAAAATACTTCTCCTTTCTCAAGGCGGACAACGATTCCTCAATTCTGAGCAATGGGTAGGAGTCCCGCACTGTACAAGCATTCGGTTGTCTATAGTCAAAGCAGAAGCACAGGGTCTCGTCTTTCTTCCGAACTAGAACAATGTGAGCTGCCTCTGCATTCGTAGACTGCATCCTGCCAACTACACCAAATGTAAGCAGGTACAAAATTGCAGTAATGCGGGGAATGCAGAGCAAGTTGTAATTTATAACCATAAACTCCTCGCAGGAAGGTAACACATAGTCAACAATAGGATTATGGTATAACACAACAGTCTTGTCATTCAATTTCACTTATCGTGACTTTACTGTTTCTTTAGTTGCGTGCAGTCTGACGAAAGGAGAAATACTGGCAATGGCTGGCACTGCATCTTCAGGCATACTCTACCAACACACAAATCCAGCTTCTAGCGGCAACGGACAGTCACTCTCTGAACACCCAACGCCCCGCATGCTCACTGACTTTTGGGGGCCCTCACTTAATCTTTTCCACCTCTCAGCTCTCCCTCTCGCTCTGCAGAGCACGGATCACCCCTGCTTCCGCTCTCTGCCAGTGGGAAACTCTGCACTTTTCCCACTCTGCCCGCTTGCTCCCCTGTCTTGCCACGCGCCCTCTCACCAGGTCCTGCGTCCTGTCCCGCTCCCCATTCTTCTCCTCGCCAATACTGGATGCAGTATTGACAGTTCCGGACCCGGCATTGCCCAAGTACTCACAGCTTGGTCTTCCTCCTTACAAACACATTGCTCCTCTCCATAATATCCTCTCCATAATATTCCTCAACTTTGCCCCTTTCCATAATATCCCCCCAAACTTCCCTTCTCAATAATATCTTCCTCTATTGCTCGTCTCCATAATATCTCCCCACACGCACTGACCCTGTACATAACATCCCTGCTACACTGTCCCTCTACATAATATCCTCCTACACACTGCCCCTTTCATTAATATCATGCTCCCTCACACTGCCTCTCTCCATAATATCCCACACACACTCTTCCCCTCACTATGCTATGCCCCCTTTCACAACTTGCACCCCATTGCCCCATAAGGTGACCTAACAGTAGCACTCTGCCCCATACCCCTTTCCCTCTCCTCCTATCTATAGTAATTGGTAGGACATGTAATCTTTGACTTCTCCATGGAGTGCTTACCGTTCCCTATCACATCCTAGCCACCTCTGCATGGCACTGTGATAACAGAAACAGTGTGATGAGGTCAGCAGCTGACAATTGTTCTAGTGCTCATGTATTCAAATATATTTGCATATCAAAGATTCATTTGAATATAGGAAGATGCAAGTCAGAGTCTCCCAGTTTGCTGCGGGCCACCAGAAAACATTTCCAGGCCGCATGCTTCCCACGACCATATGTTGTGCAAGCCTGCCCTATAATGTTAGATGGCTACAGTTTCTTAGTGCAGAAGTGCTGTGATTGCATGTGCCTTCATAGAGCATCTTTGTACAAACCTCTGCCATGTGCATGAGACCTTACTCTTGTAAGCTCAGCAACTATTTTCATAGACTTCTCCGGTTTTCAGTTTCAGGAAAAGTATTTGCGGCCATTGCCTAACAGTCAGTCACTCAGGAGACCTGCTTTGCCGATTTTCCTGACACTCAATTATAGTTAGACAATTCAACTTCTAATCATTTTATTGTGTAGAGACATGCTTAAAAAAGAGGCCGTATTCTCCACTCCTCAGGTATTTATAGCACATCTATTGAAAATGCAATAAATATATGATAAGTGAGTTTCCAAACTTTGTGTTACCCCGTCTTTCCTAAATTTTCTTTTACTTAATGGCTGCATTCAAAGAGAGACTAAGTTAAGTTGGCATTACTTGCTCATCTTTTTCCAAAACTCAATCCAAAGAGCAACTTAGAGGTAAAATCACCTCCATATTCTGGATGTTATAATTCTATGAGGAGAAAACATGGGACACAGTACATGATTGATCAAACCAAGCACAAACACTCTCTGCCCTCTTTATTGATTAACAGCTCTAGTTTACGGGAGTCAGAAAAAGGCAGAGAAGGGTAGATAATAAGTAGGTGGGAAGGTGCGCTGAAGTGAGTTTTGCTTGGCTTGAACAGTTATTTTGTGCTGACAGACACCCTTTAACTTATACGTCATAATATAGAAAAGTTTTCTTATGACAAAATTTAGCAGCCAGATTGATAAGTAAATATTTGACCATTTAGGTAATAAATACATCCTTTACTGGCTGTTATCTTAAACTGTGTGAATGCTTTAAAAATCGTTTTATAAGCAAAAGAAACAGACATAAATAACAACTTTGATGGGTGAGAAATGCAATACCAAGGAAATGATTGATCTTGCACAATTGCAATGCTCATCTGCAGAACAGCCAATACCTTGGAGCAAAATCAATTCTTGCTATTATAAGCTGTTGACTGCAGTTTCAAACAACAGCCGTCTCTAAATCCCTTTGCTCAAAATATAGAAGAGTAGAAGGCCAGTTATAGCATACAAGAGCATGGGGAGAACAAATAAGTGAATTATTACACTAGTTATACATTAGAAATGTATAGTCACACTAAATATGTATGGCAGAGTTACTAACTGTGTACTTCTATTATGAAAAATATATAGGGGCTAAAGAAATTGTTTTAATGCTTAATGTTTAAGAACTTAGTAGCAGTATGCAAATTTTGTTGAAATTGTAAAAGGAGAAAGGAATTTGTATTTCTTTTTTGGTTTCCTAGATTTTTCTGCTACTGTATATTAATCATCTGGTTAGAACCAGAACTGGGGATAAGACAAAGCAGTTTAACCCCTTACTGACATCGGGCGTAATAGTATGCCGATGTCAGTAACCCTCCCTTTTCTGGGACATACAGTTGTGGCCAAAAGTATTGATACCCCTGCAATTCTGTCAGATAATACTCAGTTTCTTCCTGAAAATGATTGCAAACACAAATTCTTTGTTATTATTATCTTTTTCATTTAATTTGTCTTAAATGAAAAAACACAAAAGAGAATGAAGCAAAAAGCAAAACATTGATCATTTCACACAAAACTCCAAAAGTGGGCCAGACAAAAGTATTGTCACCCCCAGCCTAATACTTGGTTGCACAACCTTTAGCCAAAATAACTGCGACCAACCGCTTACGGTAACCATCAATGAGTTTCTTACAATGCTCTGCTGGAATTTTAGACCATTCTTCTTTGGCAAACTGCTCCAGGTCCCTGATATTTGAAGGGTGCCTTCTCCAAACTGCCATTTTTAGATCTCTCCACAGGTGTTCTATGGGATTCAGGTCTGGACTCATTGCTGGCCACCTTGAAAGTCTCCAGTGCTTTCTCTCAAACCATGTTCTAGTGCTTTTTGAAGTGTGTTTTGGGTCATTGTCCTGCTGGAAGACCCATGACCTCTGAGGGAGACCCAGCTTTCTCACACTGGGCCCTACATTATGCTGCAAAATTTGTTGGTAGTCTTCAGACTTCATAATGCCATGCACACGGTCAAGCAGTCCAGTGCCAGAGGCAGCAAAGCAACCCCAAAACATCAGGGATCCTCCTCCATGTTTGACTGTAGGGACCGTGCTCTTTTCTTTGAATGCCTCTTTTTTCTCCTGTAAACTCTATGTTGATGCCTTTGTCCAAAAAGCTCTATTTTTGTCTCATCTGACCAGAGAACATTCTTCCAAAACATTTTAGGCTTTTTCAGGTAAGTTTTGGCAAACTCCAGCCTGGCTTTTTTATGTCTCGGGGTAAGAAGTGGGGTCTTCCTGGGTCTCCTACCATACAGTCCCTTTTCATTCAGACGCCGACGGATAGTACGGGTTGACACTGTTGTACCCTCGGACTGCAGGGCAGCTTGAACTTGTTTGGATGTTAGTCGAGGTTCTTTATCCAACATCTGCACAATCTTGCGTTGAAATCTCTTGTCAATTTTTCTTTTCCGTCCACATCTAAGGAGGTTAGCCACAGTGCCATGGGCTTTAAACTTCTTGATGACACTGCGCACGGTAGACACAGGAACATTCAGGTCTTTGGAGATGGACTTGTAGCCTTGAGATTGCTCAAGCTTCCTCACAATTTGGTTTCTCAAGTCCTCAGACAGTTCTTTGGTCTTCTTTCTTTTCTCCATGCTCAATGTGGTACACACAAGGACACAGGTCAGAGGTTGAGTTAACTTTAATCCATGTCAACTGGCTGCAAGTGTGATTTAGTTATTGCCAACACCTGTTAGGTGCCACAGGTAAGTTACAGGTGCTGTTAATTACACAAATTAGAGAAGCATCACATGATTTTTCGAACAGTGCCAATACTTTTGTCCAGCCCCTTTTTTATGTGTGGTGTGGAATTATATCCAATTTGGCTTTACGACAATTCTTTTTGTGTTTTTTTCATTTAAGACAAATTAAATGAAGATAATAATAACAAAGAATTTGTGTTTGCAATCATTTTCAGGAAGAAACTGAGTATTATCTGACAGAATTGCAGGGGTGTCAATACTTTGGGCCACAACTGTATCAGCTGTTTTGTACAGCTGAAATGTGCCCGCAAACGCGGCGGGTGGAATCGTGATCCACTCGCCTCTCTTAACTAGTTAAATGCCGCTTTCAAACTCTGACAGCAGCATTTAAAGAGTGCTTCCGGCAATCATGCTGGAAATACACGCACTGGAGACCCGCATCACGTGATCAGGGGTCATCGGTTCATCAGCATGACAACCAGAGGTCTCCTGGAGACCTCTATTATTGTCAGTGCCAGATTGTTATGAGCGCCACCCAGTGGTCGGCGCTCATAGAAAGTGAGTAAATTTGCTATATACAGTAGAGGCAATCTGATTATCACCTCTATGTAGCAGAGCCAATCGAGTTGTGGCAGCATCTAGCCTCCATGCCAAAAGTTAAAGAAAAATAATTTTAAAAATATAAAAAAAATATACAAGTTTAAATCACCCCCTTTTCGTCCCTTTCAAAATAAAACAATTAAAAAATAAAAAACAAAGATATACACATATTTGGCATCACCACTTTCAGAATCGCCCAATCTATCAGTAAAAAAATGCATTAACCTGATCGCTAAACAGCATAGTGAGAAAAAAAGTCAAAATGCCAAAATTACATTTATTGGTCGCCGAGACATTGCATTAAAATGCAATAATGGGCAATCAAAAGATTGTATCTGCACTAAATAGTATCTCTAAAAACGTCAGCTCGGGATCACGAAAAATGGAGATGCTACGAGTATCGGAAAATTGTGCAAGTTGTTTTTTTTTTTAGCAAAGTTTGGAATTGTTTTTCACCACTTAGATAAAAAAGAACTTAGACATGTTTGGTGTCTGTGAACTCGTAATGAACTGGAGAATCATAATGGCAGTTTTAACATTTAGTGAACCTAGCAAAAAAGCCAAACAAAAAACAAGTGTGGGATTGCACTTTTTTGAAATTTCACTGCACTTGGTATTTTTTTTCCCGTTTTCTAGTACACGACATGGTAAATCCAATGGTGTCATTCAAAAGTGCAACTAGGGGAGCGAAAAATGAAAATGCAAAACTAAAAAAACCTCTGGTCATTAGGGGGTTAAAGAGGATCTGTTAGTACGATCAACCTTCCTAAGTCGTCTATTGTATATTATTATTATTTATTTATATAGCACCTTTGATTCCATGGTGCTGTACATGAGAAGGGGTTACATACATCACTTACAGTAAACAAACTAACAATGACAGACTGTTACAGAGGGGAGAGGACCCTGCACTGAAAGGCTTACATTCTACAGGATGGTGGGGGAGGCAGTAGGTTGGTGGGTTGCAGTAGCTCCGGTGTTGGTGAGGTGATAGCTCCGGTACAGGTGAGGAGGCAGCGGGGTCATTGCAGGTTATAAGCTTTCTTGAAGAGGTGGGTTTTCAGGTTCCGTCTGGGGCACAGAATTCCAGTGGATGGGGGATATTTGGGAGAAGTCTTGTTGAGGAGCAAATAAGTGTGGAGGAGAGAATGAGGTCTTGGGAGGACTGGAGATTACATGAGGGGAGATATAGAAAGATTAGTTCTGAGACATATGGAGGAGACAGGTTATGGATGGCTTTGTAGTTCAGTATTAGTAATTTGAACTGGATATGCTGCAGGATATGCTGCAGGAATGGAAGCCAATCAAGAGATTTGAAGAGGGGAGAAGCTGAGGAGTAGCGAGGAGAGAGATAAATTAGTCTGTCAGCAGAGTTAAGGATGGACTGGAGAGGTGCGAGAGTGTTAGCAGAGAGGCCACAGAGGAGGATGTTGCAGTAGTCAATGCGGGAGATGATGAGGGCATGCACAAGCATTTTAGTAGATTGAGGGTTGAGGAAAGGATGGATTCTGGAAATATCTTTGAGCTGGAGGTGACAGGAAATGCAAAGAGTTTGGATGTGCGGTTTGAAGGAAAGGGCAGAGTCAAGGGTTACTCCGAGCCATCGGACTTGTGGTATGGCGAAAGCGTGATGTCATTTATTGTGATAGATAAATCAAGTAAGGAAGATCTGTGAGATGGAGGAAAGATGATGGGTACATATGTCATAGGAAACTGAATAAAATGATGCATTGATATCTGCAATTCAATGTCTTATAAACCGATGAAAAAAGTCCTCCCTGTATGCCTCATATCTGATGTCTTGTTGTGGATAAATCATCTTTTATCACTTTATAAAAATGATATCTTCAAGACTATGGGGAGGATGTTGCCTAGATGATAACTCTGCCTCAGAAGATCATTTTACATAAAAGGGGTGTTACCAATATGAGACATGTAACTAACACAGAACAGGACATATGAAATTTGTCTTCTTGCAAACACATTTTTTGCAGCTCTCTGAACTCAGCTATATTGCAACAATATTGCAGCCCTGTCTGCCTATGAGATGGAAGCTGAGAGGATCCTGCTGATGTGACAGTTGTAGTCACCCACAGCTCTGCATTGAAATGAGGAGAGCAGGGAGTGTCCATTACACATCACACTGGTAACTCAGCCTTCTACTATATAATTGTCTAAGAGTCACTTCCGTCTCTCTGTCTGTCCTTCTGTCTGTCTGTCTGTCACGGAAATCCCAAGTCGCTGATTGGTCGTGGCAAAACAGCCACGACCAATCAGCGACGGGCACAGTCCGGTGGCAAAATAGCCGCTCCTTAATCCCCGCAGTCAGTGCCCGCTCCATACTCCCCTCCAGTCAGCGCTCACACAGGGTTAATGGCAGCGTTAATGGACCACATTATGCCACGGTGTAACGCACTCCGTTAACGCTGCTGTTAACCCTGTGTTACCAACTTTTTACTATTGATGCAGCCTATGCCGCGTCAATAGTAAAAAGATCTAATGTTAAAAATAATTAAAAAAATAAAAAAAGGTTATATACTCACCATCTGTCGGCCCCTCGGATCCAGAACAGGCCTTTCCCGCTCCTCACGACGCTCCGGTGATCGCTCCATGCATTGTGATCTCGTGAGATGATGACGTAGTGGTCTTGCGAGACCACTATGTCATTATCTCGTGAGACCGCAATGCACTCTTGGGACCGGAGCGCGCGAGAAGCATTGGTAAACGCTTAGCCTGGATCCGGGGGCCAACGGAAGGTGTGTATATAACTATTTTTTATTTTAATTCTTTTTTTAACAGGGATATGATTCCCACATTGCTATATACTACGTGGGCTGTGCAATATTCTACGTGGGCTGTGCAATATACTACGTGGGCTGTGCAATATACTACGTGGGCTGGGAAATATACTACGTGGGCTGGGAAATATACTATGTGGCTGTGCAATATACTACGTGGCTGTGCAATATACTACGTGGCTGTGCTACATACTATGTGGGCTGTGCTATATACTATGTGGGCTGTGCTATATACTATGTGCGCTGTGCTATATACTATGTCGGCTGTTATGTACTATGTGAGCTGTGTTATATGCTACATGGGCTGTTATAAACTATGTGGCTGTGTCATATGCTATGTGGGCTGTTATACACCCCGTGGGCTGTGCTATATACTCCATGGGCTGTGTTATATACTACGTGGCTGTGCTATATATTCTGTGGGCTGTGCTATATACTCCGTGGGCTGTGCTATATACTATGTGGCTGTGCTATATACTAAGTGGCTGTGCTATATACTATGTGGCTGTGCAATATACTACGTGGCTGTGCCATGTACTACGTGTCTGTGCTATTTACTGTGCTATATAATAGCTATTTACTATGTGGGCTGTTATACACTGCGTGGGCTGTGCTATATACTCCGTGGGCTGTGTTATATACTACATGGTTGTGCTACATATTCCGTGGGCTGTGCTATATACTCCGTGGGCTGTTCTATACACTACGTGGCTGTGCTATATACTAAGTGGCTGTGCTATATACTACGTGGCTGTGCAATATACTACATGGCTGTGCCATGTACTACGTGGCTGTGCTATTTACTGTGCTATATAACAGCTATTTACTACGTGGGCTGTTATATACTACGTGGCTGTGCTATATACTATGAGGCCGGTCGTGAACAATCAGCGACAGGTTCACTCCGGCCGTGAATTGGCACGGGATTTGAACCACGCTTCGCTAATTGGTCACGGTTGGCCGAATCCTGTGTATTCAATGTATTATTCTAAAATCTTCATAAATAAACTACATATATATTCTAGAATACACGATGCGTTAGAATCGGGCTACCATCTAGTGTATTTATAATAGTCTCTGGAGGCAAAGTTATCTTCCAGGCAACATCCTCCCCATAGCCTTGAAGAGGTCATTTACATAAAGTGATAAAGGATGATTTTTCAGTTACAAGACCTCTGAAATGAGACATACAGGGAGGACTTTTTCAGCAGTGTATAACCTGTATGCTTCATTCAATTATTGAACTTTAAAACCACTTCATGTGCTGTTGTAATATGGTGGTATGTAAAAGTCGGGTCTAATCCAGGCTTTGTTCATTACACAGGTCTACAAAAAATATTTTTTGTAATCATCATAGATGACTTTGTACTTTGGGCAGCACGGTGTCGCAGTGGTTAGCACTGCAGCCTTGCAGCGCTGGAGTCCTGGATTCAAACCCCACCAAGGACAACATCTGCAAAGTTCTCTCTGTGTTTGCGTGGGTTTCCTCCGGGTACTCTGGTTTCCTCCCACATTCCAAAGACATACTGATAGGGAATTGAGATTGTGAGCCCCAACAGGGGACAGTGATGATAATGTGTGCAAACTGTAAAGCGCTGCGGAATATGTTAGCGCTATATAAAAATAAAGATTATTTTATAAATCATCTTTATTTCCTGGTGAAACCGCTCGCCTTGTTCATCGCTTACATCCCCAAGATTTTGAAGAAAGAAATCTAAATGTGTATGCAAAAAGTGCATTTTCAGAGACATGCAACATCCAAGACACTGGTATGCATTTAGCAGTTCCTCAACACCTTCAATATGTTCTGGAGATTTTTGTTTTCTAAGAAGTTTTCACAGATCCACTTGAAGCTTTTCCAAGATCTCAATTCCTTATCCTTTAGAGTTCTTTCAAACACATCATCTCTCATAAGCTCGCTGATCTGAGGACCAACAAATACCCCTTCCCTCAGTTTTGCTGGTGAAATGCTGGAGAATTTCTGTGAAATGTGCTGGAAGATTTTTGTTGGAGCAATTCAATAATTATGCTGAAAATTGTCTCTACCTGGAGCATAGATGTTTCTCTGTCCCCAATCACGATGAGCATAATGCTCTACTGTATTTCTACTGTCCCATAAACACAAGAAGCAACAATATTTTGTGAATCCTCCTTGCATTCCCATTAGCAGACCAATCACTTTCAAATCTCCAGATATTCCATTGATGATACTTATATTGTATAGCATCCAAAACAACTGACAGATTTTCATAACTTTCCTTTAGATGACATGAGTGAGCAATAGAGATTGATGGTTTCATATTTCCATTGTGAAGCAACACTGCTTTCAAACTTATCTGGGTGAAGTCAATAAACAAATCGCCAATCTGCAACAAAATACTCTTGATTCAGTTCTTCAAAGAGGCCGTTCACATTGTCACAGTACACCATTGGTCCATCATCTGTGAAAAATTGCGTTAAAGTGTTACTTTTGTTTCAGTAATAACACACTTTGACATCATCATGAAGAAGATTGTTCTGTTTCAACCTAGATGCAAGAAGTTCAGTCTTTTGATAATGAAAGGTCTCTGAGATCATTTAATTCATACCGTTTGGTGTAAATGAACCACACACATAACAGAATCTGGATGATTCATACACTGTCGGAGCATTTTTCTCCTTTAAATCAGATCAAACAGTAGAGTAAGTTCAGTTTAATGGTGGTGACAAACTAAAAAAAAAATGCGATGAGCCGACCGACTAATTGTATATATTTCCCCAGATATGACAGAGGCAGCTTGTATTTAGAACTGATTTTACTGGAGGTAATCTGCTAGATAACTATATACAGATGTAAGTTAAACTGGTCAGCCTATTCCTTACAGATGAACATTTGCAGACAGGCAGTTTCTCAGTGTGATATTGGCTGCTGCAGTTTCTCTCTCTGTGTAGACCTTCACTCAGTTATACCTCAGTGGCTGAGCTGTTTTCTTCCCTCTGAGGTGACTTGCCCTCCCAGAAATGCAGTGAAAATCCTCTCACAATGGCGGCTGTCCACTGCCTTCCCTTCTAACTCCCTGTGGCAGGGCTCAGATCCCTGTAGAGGCCTGTATCCTGTCAGAGTCCTACATACCAGTCCTTGCTGCCATCACCATCCTTTTCTACTGACTCAAATCTCAATGCCTCATAACAGTTAGCTCCTCCCCATAAGATGTGACTTTCCGAGAAGCAGTCATTGGTTGACTGCACTGTAAATACTCCTTCCCATAAAACTCACTAAAACCTTTACTGATGTTGTCCCTGTAAGACAATTTACAATTAAGTAAGACAAGCAAAGAAATGGGAATAACACAGGAAAAACCACATACATTGAAAATGCAGAAATAATATAATAACAAAAATACTTCTATCTCAGAAACTTTTTGTTATAGAGCAAAACTAAGCATATTTTTGGAATCAGCACACCATACTCCATAAAACAGACATATTACCTTTGCTGATGATGTTTTTGTGTTGACCAGTGTTATTTTCAGAGTAAGCCTTTCTTTTGACACGCAAAAGTGCCTGTCTGTTATGACTAGAGATGAGCGAGCATCGTCGGCTCCCTCATTATTCAGCAAGATATAGGCCCATTCATTGTTCCAGATGGGTTCATCCTGCTCCCATTTCTTCATGAATCACGCCTACTGTATACCAGCGATGTTGACTCTCCATTTTGAGGAATGTGACCTTGGTTCCAGCCGTCATCTCTTGCAACCTTAGAGGCAAATGTTCCATCTCTACTGTCAACTGGTTGAACGAGATGTGATGACGTGTCCCAAATTCTTCAATGGACCACCATCTCTGCTGAAGGTCATGCTTAATGACATGTCCCATGGATGCCAACTGTTGGTACATTGCCACCAGCGGTTCCTCTAGCATTTCTCCAGCCCAGGCCCTGGCTCGCCCCCTTCTATCTTCTAACCAGAATAGGTCCCGCAGTTCCCTTACTAGTTGCTGGATCCTTGCACTCCCATCTGTAGTCCACAAGAACTCCAGCAGTGAAGGCTGCGGCCTGGATTTGGGCCTTAGTGGTTCTGGGAAAGCAGCCAGTTTCAAACCACAGGCTATTGCCACCGCCACTGTTGCACCAGCCTGGTCTGGCTATGATATTTCTCCGGTCACTCCCACTGGAGTCTCGCAGGATTATGCCATCTTTGTCACCTTGCCACCCAGTACACACGTTACACTGTATGGAGTACTCATTCACTCTAGAAAGATTTTTGAGCTCTCTTTTTTTGGAGTGTTATGTACCACCAAAATGCGACAACAACTATGGATATTCACCTTTTGTTATGCTAAAATCTTTTATGGTTACCATTTCACTTCCTATCCTGTTGTGGTATTAAACAGCACATGTGAGAATATTCATACTTACCTTTGGTGCTGTCTAGTCCACACATAACCTTTATTTAATCCATAGAATTATATATAGCAAATGACCTGGCTCTGCCACTGAGCACATACTATGAATTACCGTATATACTCGAGTATAAGCCGAGATTTTGAGCCCCAAAAAATGGGCTGAAAGTGCCCCTCTCGGTTTATACTCGAGTCATGGTCAACGGGTGAGGGGGAGCGATGACTGTCAAATAATCACCTGCTCCTGGCGCTCCTGACGCAGGCCCTGCATGTCCCACGATCTTCGGGCGTGGCAGCTTCTTCCTCTGTTCAGCTGTCACTGGTACCTCTCAATAAAGTAATGAATATGGACTCCACTCCCATAGGGGTGGAGCCGCATATTCATTACTGTAATGAGCGGTACCATGTGACCGCTAACTACAGGAAGAAACTGCCGCGCCCTAAGACCGTGGGACATGCAGGGACCGCGTCAGGAGCACCAGGAGCAGGTGAGTATTTACCTTCCGTCATTCCACCGACGCTCCGTATTTGTAAGTTTTCCCAGTTTTTTGTTGCAAAATTAGGGGAGTTGGCTTATACTCGGGTCGGCTTATACTCGAGTATATACGGTAACTGACTCTGGCCACTTCCAATAAGGCTAAACATATTGATCAATTACTCTTTTGACTGATCGGTGTTTGGATATGTGACAAAAAACAACCACACCATATGAGGCTGATATGAAATTTTTACACATGTTCTTTATATATATATATATATATATATATATATATATATATATATATATATATATATATATATATATATATATATATATATATATATATATATATATATATACACTGTATATATGTATATATATATATATATATATATATATATATATATATATATATAATATATATATGATAGGCCTTGTGTTTAATGAGTAAGGTGTGAAGTGTATAAAAAAATCCTCTGGCTATCTCTATACTGGCAGTGTTCCCAGGCCCATATACCTGGGTTCCTGTCACTGATTACTTGTATTATGCCCACTATTTACCTTATATTTCGCACTCTGAGATGCACTGGATCCTAAGATGCACCCCAAATTTTCAGAAGGAAAAAAATTAATGCTTCAAATGGGGGTCCATCTTACAGTCCGTAATCAGCTCAGTGGTGCGGGGCTCTGCCAACATATTGTGAAAGCCCGGAAAGCCCCGCACTTCCATTTCTGCAATGTGGTGGCCTCCGGGAAAATGGCCACAGGGGCAGGCACATGCGCAGATTGAGATCTCAGCAATGGCCTCCCGCGGCCATTTTCCCGGAGGCCACTGCATTGCAGCAATGGATGTGCAGGGGCTCCGGGCTTTCAAAAAATGTCAGTGGAGGCCTTGCACAATTGAACCAGCCTGGAATGGGAGTAACATTTCGCTAAAATGAAGCAGAAAGCACATAATAGTCTATTGATGACAAATTGAATCGAGAAATATTTCTCAACATTTTTCTGGAGTTTTAAACACTTATGAAATGTAACAGAAAGCACGTTATACTGCATTGATGACTAATTAAATCCATACAAATTTTTCAACACTTTTTTGTAGGGTTATATACCATCGAAATGTACCCCACAGCACATAGTACTCTATGGATGAGCAATATAATGCTGAAAAATGTTTGAATTCTTTTGGGGGTTATATACAGTCTGTCTGCCCAGTATAGAAGTGTGAGCTATGAATTAATATGATGTGTACAGACTGTACCCTGCCATCTGCCACCATTGCACTCTAAGTAGCATGTCCATTTATCTATTCTCCCTACAGCTATGTCACCCAGCTTTCCACACTGAATTTTCCCTACTTGTACTTCTTGCAACCACTTGTTATGTTTTTCAATTAACCCCTGCTACACCCCCAAATGTTATTTATGACCTCCTTGTTTACTCTGCCGTGATCATCCTGCATCTGGCTCACTCTTAATTATCTGACCAAGATGAGCACAAACCACTCCCCTCAGCTCCACACCTGAATGCATTTTCTAGCAAATATGTTGCAAACCGTACGTCTGACAAGAAGTTAGTCAGCCCAGTGCATCACATAAGTGCATCATAGAAGTATGAGCTATGAATTAATCCAGAATTTAATATGATGTATACAGACTGTACCCTTCCATCTGCCACCATCGCACTCTAATCAGCATGTCCGTTTATCTATTCTCCCTACAGGTACATTATCCATCTTTGCACACTGAATTTTCCCTACTTCTGCATCATTTGATTATAAACAGACTAGCTAAACATTTCTAAGCTCTCTGTAGAAACAAAAGTCACTTTTCTCTGCATAAGCCATCCCCCTTTTCATCTCCTGACCCAGCTGCTCCACTGCTCTATCCTGTCAGTGACTTTGCAGTCATATAGAATTGTATTTCTAATAATGATTCATGCAAAGAAAAGAGATTTCCTGTTTCTACACAGACATTAGAAAGATTCAGCTAAATGAGCAATTGTAAGAGCACAGTGCTATATAATATCATGACTGCTATATATTAAGAAGAGAAAAATTTTGATGAGAGTGTTTCTTTAATTTATCATGCAAAATCTATTGTGCCTTTTTAGTCCCAAGGTGGAGATTTGCTTTAATCGCAATTTCCTGTATTTTATAGTGGACTGAGTTATGAGATTTAATTGAAGGTGGTTGCTCTACTATGTTACCTAAAACCAAAAGATCACTGTAATTGATCTTGCAGGAGAGGCAATGCACTGTCTATGTCCATACGTAAAGCAGGTTGTACTTAGCTCACTCTTTTGTGTAAGAAACTAGTAGTACATAAAGGCGACACCACTCCCTACTTAAGCTAATATTGCTTCTGTTGGGGAATTATGGCAATGAACATTCATAAATATAGTATTAATGTCATTTTTTCATGGTAAATATGTAATATACATATAAATCTCCTCCAACTTAGGAAAAATAAGGAAAAAAAAGGTTTACCAATGTGGAGTGACAATTCTATTATATTAGCTGTAGAAAATTACATAACTGAATAAGGCACCTTTGTCATACAATATATCATTTTATATACCTAAACAGCTAGGATATTGAAGTGTAAAGCATTTTATAATGTGTTTATCTTCATATCACTGTTTTCCTGCACTATAATCTATAGACTCTTCACTCTCAAACTTTGCTTTTAAACCCCAATTACCCTTGAAACTACAATTTATTCCCACATAGAAAATATTCACAAACTGCCCGGACTTTATTGTTGTTGTGGCATAATGGAAAAAAAAAATACCTTGATAGAGCTGCAATATAATGTCTTGATTTTCCATAGTATTAATATTGTTAATGTGGATAGAAATTAATGGAGATAGTTCTATTGAAATTTGAAAGGCTATTCTTATTATGTGCATTACAAAGGACAAAGTCAATGTTGCAGAAGAAAATGTGCTTTCTGCTGTAAGAAGGAGACGTGTGTACATTGTTGAAGGAAAAATTAGATGTGGCAATAATTTTCCCTTTTCTCTCTAAATCTGTATTGCATAGAGAATACTGAAGCAGGAGAATATCCTATTATGCTTTACAATGACATATTTAATTACTGCACTATCTATTTATCTCTCCAAGGAGTATTATTTCAAATCCATCATACTTTCAAAATCATCTTTTTCAAGCTGCCCTGTTTAGATCACTTGCAAGATATTCAGAAGCTGTAAGGTACAGTAAGAAATCTTATTATTTTGCATTGTACTTTTTATAATAGCTTTTAAGTAAGTTACATGGAATAAAGTAGAGGCTAATTTTCTTATCACTTAAGTCAGGTAGTAGTTCATAAGTGTAATCTCTTAAATAAGATATTCAATTCAAAATTGATTTATTGTGAACCGAAATGTAAGCATTGATGCAAATATAGGAGTGAATTCAGACACCGCATTTTTTTTTAATGCTTTTCTATCACTTTTTTTTTAGGAAAACCTTTTGCATCCAGAAGTTTTTTGTTTTTTTTACGTCAGTGGCATTTTATTCTTTACAAATAAAGTAGGTTGTAGGGTATTTTTCAAACAATTTGTCGCTCTTTTTCTACAATAATTCTTTTTGACATAACAAATTAGCAAGAGTGATGATTGAGCATTAAAATGCTTGAGTGCTCAGTAGAGTTGAGCGACTTTTACTTTTTTAGGATCGAGTCAAGTTTCGCGAAACCCGACTTTCTCAAAAGTCTGGTCGGATGAAATCGGCCGATTATTGCGAAAAGTCGGGGGCCGACTGAAACACGAAACCCAATGCAAGTCAATGGGGAATCAAAGTCGGCAGTGAGTGGAGGACAGGAAAACTCCTACAGTGCTCATTTTAATGCCAAAAACATCAATTCTTATTACTTATTAACGGGCGATCAAAGGAACATATCTGCACCGAAATGGTATCATTAAATATGCCAGCTCGGCACGCAAAATTAAGCCCTCAACCGACCCCAGATCATGAAAAATGGAGACGCTACGGATATCGGAAAATGGAGCAATTTTTTTTTTTTTTTTTTTTTAAGCAAAGTTTGGAATTTTTTTTCACCACTTAGATAAAAAATAACCTAGACATGTGTCTATGAACTCGTAATGACCTGGAGAATCATAATGGCAGGTCAGTTTTAGCATTTAGTGAACCTAGCAAAAAAGCCAAGCAAAAAACAAGTGTGGGATTGCACTTTTTTTGCAATTTCACCGCACTTGGAATTTGTTTCCCATTTTCTAGTACACGGCATGCTAAAATCAATGATGTCGCTCAAAAGTGCAACTTGTTTTGCAAAAAATAAGCCCCCAAATGGCCATATTGATGGAAAAATAAAAAAGTTATGGCTCTGGGAAGGAGGGGAGCGAAAAGCGAACTCGGAAAAAAGGAAAATTCCAAGGTCATGAAGGGTTTAAATGTTAGTCCTTCACTCTCAGACTGCAGCAGGGTCTGAGCAGCCCATGCAATGCCTCTTCACCTTGCACACACATAGCAAAGTGAGACATCATCAGCTGCCTTAAAGCAAACAATCCAAGACCTGTACTGGAGTTAAGTAAGCAGCTGATTCAACCAAGCACTTTCAGCTGCTCGTAAAACCCAGACCCAAAATCTGGACCCATTAAAGCATCACTCAGCACCAGAGCCTGTCTCTCCAGGTCCTGCATCACTGAGGCTTGGCACCTTAGGGATACATTCCTCCCATCTATGACTTTTCCAGCTGACACCTTACATACCCCCTTGCAAAAAGCTGGGGATCTTTGTGCCTTTTCCCAATGTACAATAAACCCGTGATAGGGCATCTGCATTCCCATGTTGTTTTCCGGGCCTAGTATCCACCTGAAAACTAAAATCCTGTAAGGCTAGAAACCACCTAGCTACTTGGGTATTGTTTCCATTTGTCTCTCACATCCGCCTCAGTGGGGCATGGTTCAACACAAACCTGAACGTTCTACCTAACAGGTAATACCTCAGAGTGTCCAATTCCCACTGGATGGCCAAACATTCTTTTTCCACTATGGAGTAGTTTTTCTCACACGTGGACAGCTTCTGACTGAGGTACATAACAGGATGTTTCTTCATTAATCTCCTGGGACAAGACTGATCCCAGCCCAACATCTGAAGCATCTGTCTGGACCACAAACTCTTTGGAGAACTTGGGTGCCACCAACACTGGCTATTTACAGAGGGCCAGTTTCAATACCTGGAAGGCCACCTCAGCTTTGGAGACCACTTAGCCATAGCTGACTTCATCCCTTTCAAAACATCCATCAGTTAGGCTGATGTCAGGGCCCAGATAGGGACAAATCTTTGGTAGTAGCCCACAATGCCTAGAAATGCTCTTACCTGCTTTAAGAGGGGCTGCAACCAGTTCTGGATCACCCCTAATTTATTTATTTGTTGATTTATTTAATCTCTACCTACTACATAGCCCAAATACTTGGCTTCCTCCATCCCCATGACACATTTCTTTGGGTTGATGGTAAATCCTGCTTTCCTCAGGGCATCAAGTATTACCTGAACATTGCAAAGACGACTTCCCCAGTCCTAGCTGAATAAGACAATGTCATCTAGGTAGGCCACTGAATACTTCTTATGGGGTGAATTTTTCTTGGCCTCTTTGGACAGGGGAATTTTCCAGGGTGGTGATCTACCAAGTTGGTCATAGTCTCTCAATAAGCTAATCTACCCTAGGCATAGGGTAGGTGTTGAACTTTAAGACCCTGTGGAGCTTCTTTTAGTTATTACAGAACCAACACTCTCTATCTGGTTTTGGCACCAACAATATGGGACTGGACCAGACACTGTTGGATTCAGAATCCCTTTCATTTTTTTCGAGATCATCTCTCAGTGGGCCTCTGGAATCCGATACAGTTTCAGATTGACGCAAACATGCATGTACTCTGTAAGTACCTCATACTCTATAAACTGAGTGAGACCTGGCAACTCTGAAAATAGGTCTTTACTCTGATGGACTATCTCCCAACATTACTATTTCTGTGAGAGGTACAAGGTGTCCGCCACCTTAACATCTTTCACACTCACTTCCAACTTGGCCACCAGACAAAGAGCTTCTATGGGTTCTCTGTCCTACCACAGTTTAATCAGGTTAACATGGTAAACCTGGTATGGCTTCCTCTTCCCTTATTTGTGGACTTTATAGTTGACTTCACCAATTTTCTCTACCACCTCATGGGGGCCCTATCACTTGGCCTAGAACTTGTTCTCCACAGTGGGCAGCAGCACAAGTACTCGATCCTTTGGGATGAACTGACTATCCATGGCCACCTTATTATACACCCTGGACTATGCTTCTTGTGCCTAGATGAGATGATCGTTCACAATGGGCATCATGTTGGCAATCCTCTCCTGCATATGGATGATATGCTCTTCCACACTTTTTTAAGGTATGGTCTCTGCTTCCCAGGACTATTTTGCCAGCAGTCCTTGAATGTGTCAGAGATAGAGTGGTTCAAATAGGGAGATGCCTATGGAAGCTTTGGGAATGTCCGTGATGAAGAATAACAGATAGGGGAACAGACCATCCCAGTCTTGGATGTCCTTGTCCACCGCTTTCTTCAACATAGCCTTCAAGGTTTATTAAACCTTTCCACCAGTCTGTCCATCTGGGGATGGAACAGTGAGGTTCTGAGTTGTAAAATTTGCTGTGTCTTGCACAATTCTTTCATGACCTTAAATATGAAGAGTGTCCCTTGATATGTTAGTATTTCCTACAGCAGACCTGTTCCTGAGAAAACATGGTGATGCTTCCATTGCATCGATTGGACTTAGTGATGGACCCAGCTTCTATCCTGTGTGTCCAGTCTGTTGAAGAAGTCCTCCTGGCTTCCATGGCACATTGTCAATAGAGCCTGAGAGCATTAAACTTCATCCTGCTTCTGGAAAGGTGTGAGCAGCCAGGGAACCCAGTGAGAGGATACCTTATACATGTGAAGATGGTCTTGGATGATTTTTTCCCTGAACCCCACACTAATCTCAATATTTTAAGCTAGGTGGCGAACAGTTACGTGGTGATTTTCCAAAATGGCGACCTCCACTTGCTGGATGGTGTGTTCGTCAATAGCTGAGTGGTGTCAACCTTGAATTGGAGCTGTTTGCACAGAAATCCAACCACATTTGAATTGACAATGCCAGTTCTTGACATCATAAGATGGGGAATCATCATCATAAACCTCTTTCATCTCATCGAACATCTCCTTTGGTGTGTGGCTTTTCAAGTAAAGGAACTTGATGACTGCTCTGTATTCCACTGGGTCCATTATCAAACCTCACACCACTTCAGCACCTCTAAAATCACACATGTGCAGTTTCAGCGTCCTGTGATAAATAGAAGTGGGTCAAGGGAAATCTTTAATGAATGTCCCTTATTTATTTATAAACCACTACTCCTTCCATCAGGCTATGTCTGTTGTCACTGATAACAGTGATAGCAGGAGCCAACGATGGGAGAAATAGTCTCTCGTCTGCCGGCGAATGTGCTGAAAGTAAAAAAATTAATTAATTAATTAATTAAATACATATTCAAACAAAAATTAAAGACACATCATACTCACATAACACCAAATCCCAGATACGCTTTCTCCTTTAAGAAATGTAAAATAAAAAAAGAACATATACTCACCTTAACACCTAATACCCAATGCTCTCGTCTCCTTGAAAAAAATCAGAAATAATAAATCACCATATATTCACCTGTTTGCTGTGTTCCACGTAATTCTGAATATCCCAAGGTGATCTCATGTGTAGAACAGTCACATCAGAAGATGTGACTGCTCTACCTGGCCGCCGGCAATACACTGACAATTAGCTAATCACTCCCGCAGTGTATCACTGAGCTGTTGTGAGAGAGGTCACACGAGTTCATGATGAACTCCAGTGAATTTTTCCATGCAGCAGTGGTACAGTAAGTGAGATCACCGGATCTGATCAGCTGATGAACTTGTGTGACTTCTCTCATGGCAGCTCAATGCTACACACTGCAGGAGTGTTTCCTGTGTCAGTGTATAGCAGGCTATCTTTGAGAGCAATCAAATTAGTGACTGCCCTCAAAGTCATCAGGATCGTCATGGTACATTAAGGATTATTTTTTCTGCGGACAGGTGAGGAATATTGGGGTTTATTATTATATTTTTGCAGGAGATGTTTGCATTGGTGGATTAGGTGTTCAGTAAGTATGGTTTAATTTAGATTCAATAAAGGAGTCTGTCATTATTTCAAATAAAGAACTTTATTCTGGGTGTCTGTGTTTTTTTTAGAATATCATCTTATAGACTCCTCTCCATTGCTAACCTGTGAGCTTGATGTCACCTTGCAAAACAAAGGTGACATCAACCTCCCCAACCATTACCCCACTTGCCACCACTACAGGGCAAGTGGGAAGAGTGAGGCTAAGCACCAAAGCACCTTACAGATGCGTCTTTTCAGGACCGGCTGAGGGCTGATGTTTCTAGTCTGGGAAGAGGGCAACATTCATGGTCCTCAGCCTCCCCAGAAAAGGTTCACCTCTAAGATGCGCCAATTCTGGCACTTAGCCTCGCTCTTCCCTCTTGCCCTGTAGCAGTGGCAAGTGGGGTGATAGCTGGGGGTTGATGTCATCTTTGTATTGTCAGGTGACATCAAGCCCCAAGGTTATTAAAGCAGAGGCGTCAATAAGATGCCCAAATTACTAACCCCATAGTGACATTGTATGAAAACACATACACTCAGAATAAGGTCTTTTAAATGAAAGAATAACACTGACTTCTTTAATTAATAATAGTTAAACAATACTTACGACCTTAACTATTTCACTGATGCCCTTGTCATCTGCAAAAGAGTTAAAAATAAAAAACAACCATATTTCTCACCTTTCTGCAGAGATGCCCAGTATCTCACGGTAAACTAGTAGGACCTGTCTGACATAACCGTGAGCGTGAGAAAGTTCTCACGCTCCCGGTGCCTTAAGACAGGTTTTAGGAGTTCACAGCTAATAAACTCATCACTGACTTTTTCCCACAGTTCTGAGGTCACTGCTGTTCACCCTGGCTGGGAATGCATCCTCAGTGACCGGCAGTGATAGGCACTGAGGCTGCGCTCAGAGCAGCTCATTCACCAGTGGTTCTCAGCCTGGATGGTCACATCTTGGCACCGTCCAGGTTGAAAACTGTCAGGACTCTGAACATTTTTTATTACCTTTTTGTGCATTACTGCCCTTTTCCAAGATGGCATCTTTGGTCTCATGTGCACTGTGTCTTCCTGCTATAAAACTCCACCCCAGCCTTCAGTCTGTGCTAGAGTATTCTGCCTTGCATCCAGCTCCTGACCTCTGGTGACTCCCTGGCTATACACCTGCTCCTGTGAACCTGTGGGGTTATCCTGCTACTCTGCTCTGAGTTCCTGCTGCATACACCAGTTCCAGTAATCCTCCTTCATCTGCTGCTCGTGTTTGCTTCCATCTGCATTTGCTGGACATGTAAGCTGTTTCTGCTCTGCAAGAACCTGAGACTATTACCCAGACTTCCCTGGTTGAGCTAAGATATTATTTGAACTGCCTTATAAGCATATCTATCTGTGTTTTAGACTACGCAAGGACTTATTCGTGTCAAGTATCCTCAAGAATAATTGTGCTTCATAGACTTTCTGCGTGATTGCATTTTCCTCTGAAGTTTCCTATAGACTGCTGAGCTGCATTTGATATTTGCACCAAGTGTTGTGGACTTGAGTTTCTCTCTGCACCAGTTTGAATCACCATGTGATAATATAGACTTTACCACTTATAAAACTGTGTCCTGTAGTTGTCTTGTTCCACGCAAAGAGTCTCCTGAGTTATCCCCTATAATTATTACAAAAACTATTAATCACCCCAGACTTGGATTATGGCGTGGGACAGAATGACCAACACTTGAGGGATATTGTTGCTTTTCTATTTTTGCTTTATTACAGAAAATGAGGGATTCAGTGGAATTAAGCATTAGGTGAGTATATCTGTGTTTGTTATTTTTAAATAAAAAAGGAAAAGTGTGTTTAGTGTTATTTCTAATAAATGACTTTATTCTGGCTGTGTCTTTTATTTACCATGTAGCTATAGGATTAGTAACGGATAGGCGCCTTTATAGATGCTTCTCCATTACTAATCTGTGGGCTTGATGTCACCTGAAAATACAAAGGTGACATCAACCCCACAAATATGAACCTCACTTGCCACCGCTACAAGGCAAGAGCCAGGCAAACCACCAGAATTGGCTCATCTAACAGATGCACTGTTGTGATTCGGTTATTGGGCTCCCCCGGTGGGATTGGGCTCCCCCGGTGGTCACTTGTGGTACTGGTGTCTTGTGAGCTTTGCTTTTTCAGTTCACCTGTTTCTATCAGGATGTGGGAGTTCCTATTTAGCCTTGCTCCTCAGTCATTCTAGTGCCGGCCATACTGTTATGGTTCCCAATGGCAGGGGAACATCAGGAGCATAGAAAAACGTACAAGCTCTCGGGTGATGGAAACTAGAGCTGACCGCGATGCTAAACCTATACACACAAATAATAGTAGCCAGGGAACGTACCTACGTTTTCGCTAGACGTCTCGCACCAGCCGGAGAACTAACTACTGTTATGGTTCCCAATGGCAGGGGAACATCAGGAGCATAGAAAAACGTACAAGCTCTCGGGTAATGGAAACTAGAGCTGACCGCGATGCTAAACCTATACACACAAATAATAGTAGCCAGGGAACGTACCTACATTTTCGCTAGACGTCTCGCACCAGCCGGAGAACTAACTACCCCTGGTAGAAGAAACACAGTCCTGGCTTGCCTCCAGAGAAAGTCCCCACAGGAGATAGTAGCCCCCCACATATAATAACGGTGAGTTCAGATGAAAAGACACACGTAGTATGAAAGCAGATTTAGCACAGCGAGGCCCACTAACTAGATAGCAGAAAGATACAATAGTGGACTTCGCGGTCAGCTACAAAACCCTATCAAATACCATCCTGAAATTACCTTAAACTTATGTGCCAACTCATGACACCGGAGTGGTAATTTCAGCCCACAAGAGCTTCCAGCTGCAGAGAATCACATAACTGCAAACTGGACAAAACATACAAAAATAGACTAAGGACAAAATAGTCCAATGTAACCAGAGTCATTCTGTTGCATGTTCCTGCTCCCAGTCTGCTGATCAGCTAAGTTGGACTATTTTGTCCTTAGTCTATTTTTGTATGTTTTGTCCAGTTTGCAGTTATGTGATTCTCTGCAGCTGGAAGCTCTTGTGGGCTGAAATTACCACTCCGGTGTCATGAGTTGGCACATAAGTTTAAGGTAATTTCAGGATGGTATTTGATAGGGTTTTGTAGCTGACCGCGAAGTCCACTATTGTATCTTTCTGCTATCTAGTTAGTGGGCCTCGCTGTGCTAAATCTGCTTTCATACTACGTGTGTCTTTTCATCTGAACTCACCGTTATTATATGTGGGGGGCTACTATCTCCTGTGGGGACTTTCTCTGGAGGCAAGCCAGGACTGTGTTTCTTCTACCAGGGGTAGTTAGTTCTCCGGCTGGTGCGAGACGTCTAGCGAAAACGTAGGTACGTTCCCTGGCTACTATTATTTGTGTGTATAGGTTTAGCATCGCGGTCAGCTCTAGTTTCCATCACCCGAGAGCTTGTACGTTTTTCTATGCTCCTGATGTTCCCCTGCCATTGGGAACCATAACAATGCACCTTTTCTGGGCAGCTGAGGGCTGCTACTTTTAGGCTGGGGGGGTCAATATCAATGGACCCTTACCAGCCTGAGAATACCAGTCCCCGGCTGTCGAAAATAGAAAGGCTAGTTGTCAAAAATGGGGGGACCCCATGCCTTGTTTTAAATTATTTATTTAAATAATTAAAAATGTGGCGTGGGGACCCCTTTATTCTTGATAACTAGCCTTGCTGAATCTGAGAGCTGAGGGATACAGCCCCGAGCTGTGAGTTTTGCCTGGCTGGTTATCAAAAATACAGTCGAACCCATGCCGGATTTTTCATTTATTTATTTATAGCGTAGGAGCTGGCTGATGAATACCCCCGTCAGCTGCTTCTACTGTCACTGTTATTAGTGGCAGCAGGTGTCGGATGATGGGAGTAAGTCCCAAAAGCCACCTCATGCTGTCATTGTTCTCACTTGAATGCAACACATCATTCTCCCCTGCTTGTGCTGATCGCCGGCAGTACAGGGGAGAATGATGAGAGTCATCTTTAGCACCTGGCACTGGGGAACAGTGTTTACTGTACCGTTGCTTCCTGGCACCTGCCATTTGGTACTGCTGTGGTATTCAGGTGGCACACAGTAGCCACATGTGTGCCACATGTATTACACACATGGACACTGTCATATCTTGTACCCTTTTGATGTTAGCATGAGCACTATGGAATTTCCCATGGCACTCCCGTTAAGGTCAGAAAGATGAAGTGAGTTCATTGGCTATAAACTCCCAGGACTTGTCTGAAGGCACCAGGAGTGTTAGAATGCTCAGTGGAATGGGCGAGGTTGTAAATATAGTTTAATTAAGATTTATTAAGGAGACTGTGTCATTCTTTAAATTAAAGGACTTTTTTCTGGGTGTCTGTGTTTTTAAACAATATGACTATGGAGTGTTAGTAATAGGGGCATCTTATTGATGTCACCTGACAATACAAAGGTGACATCAAGCCCCGCAACTATCACCCCACTTTCCACCGCTATAGGGTAAGTGGGAAGAGTGAGGCTAAGTGCCAGAATTGGCGCACCTGAGGGGTGGCTGAGAGCTGATAATTTTAGCCTGGGTGAGCCATAATCAATGGCCCCTTCCTAGGCTATTAATATTGCCCACAGCTGTCTGCATAGCCTTTGCTATTTATCAATTATAGGGGGATCCCACGGAATTTTTTTGGGGTCCCCCATTTTAATAGCCAGTAAAGTCTTAGTGTACAGCTGTAAGCTAAAATTAATAGCCTGGGAAGCTCCATTTTCAGGCTATAAACATCGCCCCGAGCCTTCGGCTATCCCTCAGCTGGTTAGGAAAATTATGCGGGAGCCCAAGCCATTTTTTTTTCAGAACAATTTATCTTTTATTAATTAAATACATGTACAGTAAGCTGCACATAATGTAAGCTGCACATACACAATACTAATTGTTTTTGACACTGACATCTGTATATCTACATATTATGTGTATTTACTGTATGCAATCCATCTGTTCTATCATGTCATCTCCTGCTGTGATTTTACACTACGCGGCTGCTGAATTGCCAGCTTTTATTCTATCTATGTAATATACAGGTGCTTCTCACAAAATTAGAATATCATCAAAAAGTTATTTATTTCAGTTCTCCAAAACCAAAGTGAAACTCATATATTATATAGAGTCATTAGAAACAGAGCGATTTATTTCAAGTGTTTATTGATGTTAGTGTTGAAGATTATGGCTTACAGTCAATGAAAACCCAAAAGTCATTATGCCAGTAAATTAGAATAATTAACAAAAAACACCTTCAAAGGCTTCCTATGCATTTAAAAAGGTCCCTTAGTCTGTTTCAGTAGGCTACACAATCATGGGGAAGACTGCTGACTTGACAGATGTCCAGAAGGCAGTCATTGACACACTCCACAAGGAGGGTAAGCCACAACAGGTCATTGCTAAAGAAGCTGGCTGTTTACAGAGTGCTGTATCCAAGCATGATAATGGAAAGTTGAGTGGAAAGAAATAGTGTTGTAGAAAAAGTTGTACAAGCAACCGGGATAACCACAGCCAGGGCCGGCGTCAGCACCCGGGGCACCCGGGCAAGTGTCGGGGCCCTGGCGACACGGGGGGGCCCACTCATGCTGTCTGGGATACAGTGCACACACTGGTGTAAGGGGCGCGTGGTCAGAATTTTCATAAACTAGAGCGCTGTGTGTGTGGAGGGAGCAGCAGGAGTCATTGTGACAGACAGCTGGGAGAGGAAGCCAGTGCTGAGCAACAGGAGGGCGGGACTTTCCAGCATCCAATCCTGGCTGAGCACCTTACTACAGTATTCTCCAGTCACAGTCAGGAGTGAGTCACGGAGCAGAGAAGTCCCCCCCTCCCCCGGTGAGTGTTGTCTGAGGCGCCTGTGTTTAAGTGTATGGATGGTGTCCTGACAGGCTCTAGACCAGTCCCTGCAGATGACCATCCTCACTGAGTCCGCT
Source organism: Ranitomeya variabilis (assembly GCF_051348905.1). Taxonomy (NCBI): domain Eukaryota; kingdom Metazoa; phylum Chordata; class Amphibia; order Anura; family Dendrobatidae; genus Ranitomeya; species Ranitomeya variabilis. The sequence continues at coordinate 905,479,159 of NC_135233.1, forward strand.
ACTGTGCTCATTGACAGCGTCAGTCAGCACAGCAGCTGCTATGTCCTGAGTCACTCTGACCCCTGTCTGTATCTTTAAAAGAGTAGAGCTGAGTGCCCCTTCCCCCTTCACCTCCTGCAGAGAAGCATGACTGCTGAGCCCAACCTGCCCCCTGACAGGACACAGCAGCCCCCTCTCAGGATTCCCTGCATTTACTTCTCCAAACCTCAGTCTTCAGAATGGAGCTGTGGTGTCCTGCCAGGGGGCAGATGGGGCACAGAAGCCTTATCCTTCTCTGTTCTCTGGAGGGGGCTCATCAGGATTTATAGCTGCTGAACAGGCTCACCTTCTAGAGATGTTATGTAACATTACATGTCCACACACACATATATATATACATCTACTATACAGGTCCTTCTCAAAAAATTAGCATATAGTGTTAAATTTCATTATTTACCATAATGTAATGATTACAATTAAACTTTCATATATTATAGATTCATTATCCACCAACTGAAATTTGTCAGGTCTTTTATTGTTTTAATACTGATGATTTTGGCCTACAACTCCTGATAACCCAAAAAACCTGTCTCAATAAATTAGCATATTTCAACCGTCCAATCAAATAAAAGTGTTTTTTAATAACAAACAAAAAAAACATCAAATTATAATGTTCAGTTATGCACTCAATACTTGGTCGGGAATCCTTTGGCAGAAATGACTGCTTCAATGCGGCGTGGCATGGAGGCAATCAGCCTGTGACACTGCTGAGATGTTATGGAGGCCCAGGATGCTTCAATAGCGGCCTTAAGCTCATCCAGAGTGTCGGGTCTTGCGTCTCTCAACTTTCTCTTCACAATATCCCACAGATTCTCTATGGGGTTCTGGTCAGGAGAGTTGGCAGGCCAATTGAGCACAGTAATACCATGGTCAGTAAACCATTTACCAGTGGTTTTGGCACTGTGAGCAGGTGCCAGGAAGCATGAAGTGCTCCAAAATCTCCTGATAGCTAGCTGCATTGAACCTGCCCTTGATGAAACACAGTGGACCAACACCAGCAGCTGACATGGCACCCCACACCATCACTGACTGGGTACTTGACACTGGACTTCAGGCATTTTGGCATTTCCTTCTCCCCAGTCTTCCTCCAGACTCTGGCACCTTGATTTCCGAATGACATGCAAAATTTGCTTTCATCAGAAAAAAGTACTTGGGACCACTTAGCAACAGTCCAGTGCTGCTTCTCTGTAGCCCAGGTCAGGCGCTTCTGCCGCTGTTTATGGTTCAAAAGTGGCTTTACCTGGGGAATGCGGCACCTGTAGCCCATTTCCTGCACACGCCTGTGCACGGTGGCTCTGGATGTTTCCACACCAGACTCAGTCCACTGCTTCCTCAGGTTCCCCAAGGTCTGGAATCGGTCCTTCTCCACAATCTTCCTCAGGGTCCGGTCACCTCTTCTCGTTGTACAGCGTTTTCTGCCACATTGTTTCCTTCCAACAGACTTACCATTGAGGTGCCTTGATACAGCACTTTGGGAACAGCCTATTTGTTGAGAAATTTCTTTCTGGGTCTTACCCTCTTGCTTGAGGGTGTCAATGATGGCCTTCTTGACATCTGTCAGGTCGCTAGTCTTACCCATGATGGGGGTTTTGAGTAATGAACCAGGCAGGGAGTTTTTAAAAGCCTCAGGTATCTTTTGCATGTGTTTAGAGTTAATTAGTTGATTCAGAAGATTAGGGTAATAGGTCGTTTAGAGAACCTTTTCTTGATATGCTAATTTATTGAGACAGGTTTTTTGGGTTATCAGGAGTTGTAGGCCAAAATCATCAGTATTAAAACAATAAAAGACCTGACAAATTTCAGTTGGTGGATAATGAATCTATAATATATGAAAGTTTAATTGTAATCATTACATTATGGTAAATAATGAAATTTAACACTATATGCTAATTTTTTGAGAAGGACCTGTATAATTGTCTAAGGGTCACTTCCATCTGTCTGTCACGGAAATCCCAAGTCGCTGATTGGTCGCGGCAAAACGGCCACGACCAATCAGCGACGGGCACAGTCCGGTGGCGAAATGGCCGCTCCATACTCCCCTGCCGTCAGTCCCCCCTCCATAATCCCCTCCAGTCAGCGCTCACACAGGGTTAATGGCAGCGGTAACAGACTGCGTTATGCCGCGGTGTAACGAACTCCGTTAAGGCTGCTATTAACCCTGTGTAAACAACTTTTTACTATTGATGCTGCCTATCAATAGCATCAATAGTAAAAAGATCTAATGTTAAAAATAATTAAAAAAATAAAAAATCATTATATACTCACCCTTCGTCGGCCCCCAGATCCAGCCCAGGCCTGCGACGCTCCGGTGACCGGTCCATGCATTGTGGTCTCATGAGACCGCTATGTCATCATCTCGTGGGACCGCAATGCACTCTTGGGACAGGAGCGTAGCGAGGAGCATCGGTAAACGCCTGGGCTGGATCCGGGGGTCGACAGAGGGTGAGTATATAACTATTTTTTATTTTAATTCTTTTTTTTAACAGGGATATGGTGCCCACATTGCTATATACTATGTGGACTGTGCTATATACTACGTGGCTGTGGTATATATTACGTGGCTGGGCAATATACTACATGGCCTGTGTTATATACTGCATAGGCAGTGTTATATACTACGTCTCTGTGCTATATACTACGTGGCTCTCAATATACTACGTGGCTGGGCAATATACTACGTCGCTGGGCAATATACTACGTGTCTGTGCTATATACTATGTGTCTGCTTTATACTACGTGGCTGTGCTATATACTACGTGGCTGGGCAATATACTTTGTCTGCTATATACTACGTGGCTGGGCAATATACTAGGTGGCTGGGCAATATACTACGTGGCTGTGCTATATACTACGTGGCTGGGCAATATACTACGTGGCTGGGCAATATACTACGTGGCTGGGCAATATACTACGTGGCTGCTATATACTACTTGGGCTGTGTTATATACTACGTGGGCTGTGTTATATACTACGTGGGCTGTGTTATACGCTACTTGGCTGTGCTATATTTCTCTGCTGTATCTGTGCATCATGAATCGTGGTATGTGTTAAAGGGGGGGCCCACTGAGACTCTTTCGCCCGGGGCCCTCAAAAACCTGGAGCCGGCCCTGACCACAGCCTTGAAAGGATTGTTAAGAAAAAGCCATTCAAAAATTTGGGGAAGATTCACAAGGAGTGGACTGCTGCTGGAGTCATTGCTTCAAGAATAATCACACACAGATGTATCCAGGACATGGGCTGCAAGAGTCAAATTCCTTGTGTCAAGCCACTCATGACCAATAGACAACGCCATAAGCGTCTTACCAGGGCCAAGGAGAAAAAGAACTGGATTGTTGCTTAGTGGTCTGTTATGATCCTAGTGGCAAGGATCGCAGGTCGGACTAGCTAAGTAACTGAACAGACTACTAGCTCTGGGGAAGTGGTAACTAGATTGACCGCAACCTGATCCTATCCGCAAACAACTATAGGCAGCCGTGGAACGTTACCTGAAAAATCCTAGACGTCTCGTCACGGCCTGAGAAACTGACTATTCCTGGAGGGAAAGTAAGTCCTCACTTGCCTCAGTGGAAGACCCCAAAGATATAGAATAGCCCCCCACAAATATTAACGGTGAGTTAAGGGGAAAGCACAAACGCAGAGAGGAAATCAGATTTAGCAAATGAGGCCCGCTAATACTAGATAGCAGAAAATAGGAAGGAAACTGTGCGGTCAATAAAAAACCCTATTCAAAATATACATGCAGAGATTGCTCGAGCCCCCCCGCACCAACTAACGGTGCGGGGGAAGCAACTCCATACCCCAGAGCTTACCAGCAAAAAGAAATCACATGTTAGCAAGCTGGACTAGACTCATCATACACAGAAATCATATTGCAGGCAGATGAGCAAAAAATATTCAAACAGAACTTAGCTTATCCTGAAGAGGCAGAAAACGAGATAATCAGGAGTAATCAGAATAGCACTGAATACATTGGAGCCGGCAACAAGTGGAAGTGAAGCAGAGCTAAATAGGAGCCTCCCTGGTGAATAACGAGGCAGCTGATCCAGCAGACCCGCAGGATAATAAACCAAACCACCAGGGGGAGCCAAAAAACCAAAGTCACACAATACCATCTGTGACCACAAGAGGGAGCCTGACAACGGAGTTCACAACAGTACCCCCCCCTTGAGGAGGGGTCACCGAACCCTCATCAAAACCCCCAGGGCGATCAGCGTGAGCCACATGGAAGGCACGAACCAAATCGGCCGCATGAACATCAGAGGCGACAACCCAGGAATTATCCTCCTGACCATAGCCTTTCCACTTAACCAAATACTGAAGCCTCCGTCTAGAAATACGAGAATCCAAGATCTTCTCCACCACGTATTCCAATTCTCCCTCAACCAGCACAGGGGCAGGAGGCTCAACCGAAGGAACCACAGGCACCACATACCTCCGCAACAACGACCGATGGAACACATTATGAATAGCAAACGATGCCGGGAGGTCCAAACGAAATGACACAGGGTTAAGGACTTCCAAAATCTTATAAGGACCGATAAACTGAGGCTTAAACTTAGGAGAGGAGACCTTCATAGGAACAAAGCGAGAAGACAACCACACCAAATCCCCAACGCAAAGTCGGGGACCCACACAGCGACGGCGGTTGGCAAAGCGCTGAGCCTTCTCTTGTGACAGCTTCAAATTGTCCACCACATGATTCCAAATCTGATGCAACCTATCCACCACAACATCTACTCCAGGGCAGTCAGAAGACTCCACCTGACCCGAGGAAAAACGAGGATGAAACCCTGAATTACAAAAAAAAGGCGAAACCAAAGTAGCAGAACTAGCCCGATTATTAAGGGCAAACTCGGCCAATGGCAAAAAAGTCACCCAGTCGTCCTGATCAGCAGAAACAAAACATCTTAAATAGGTTTCCAAAGTCTGATTAGTGCACTCAGTTTGGCCATTCGTCTGAGGATGGAAGGCCGACGAAAAAGACAAATTAATGCTCATCTTAGCACAAAAGGTCTGCCAAAATCTAGACACAAACTGGGATCCTCTGTCGGAAACAATATTTTCAGGGATCCCGCGCAAACGAACCACATTTTGAAAAAACAGAGGAACCAACTCGGAGGAGGAAGGCAACTTAAGCAAGGGCACCAAATGGACCATTTTAGAAAAACGATCACACACCACCCAAATGACCGACATTCTCTGAGAGACAGGGAGATCTGAAATAAAATCCATGGAAATGTGCGTCCAAGGCCTCTTTGGGACAGGCAAAGGCAACAACAAGCCACTGGCACAAGAACAGCAAGGCTTAGCCCGAGCACAAATTCCACAAGACTGCACAAAGGAACGCACATCCCGCGACAAGGAAGGCCACCAGAAGGACCTAGCCACCAAATCTCTGGTACCAAAAATCCCAGGATGGCCTGCCAACACCGAAGAATGAACCTCGGAAATAACTCTGCTGGTCCATCTATCCGGGACAAACAGTCTCTCCGGTGGACAACGGTCAGGTCTATCCGCCTGAAAATCCTGCAGCACTCGTCGCAAATCTGGGGAGATGGCAGACAAAATCACCCCTTCTCTGGGGATACCAGCTGGCTCTGAATCACCAGGAGAGTCAGGCACAAAACTCCTAGAAAGAGCATCAGCCTTCACATTCTTCGAACCAGGCAGGTATGAGACCACGAAATCAAAACGAGAGAAAAACAAAGACCAACGAGCCTGTCTAGGATTCAGCCGCTTGGCCGACTCGAGATAAATCAAATTCTTGTGATCAGTCAAGACCACCACACAATGCTTAGCTCCCTCGAGCCAATGTCGCCACTCCTCAAATGCCCACTTCTGTTATGACCCCAATGGCAGAGGGTCTCAGAAATAGTTTCTAAGTCTGCAAACACAAAAACCAGCTCATAGGGCAGTGGTAACTGATCTGACCATATATCTAATCCTAGCACCACAAATAACAGCAGCCGGGGAACGTGCCTACGTTGATTCTAGACGTCTCGCGCCAGCCGGAGAACTAACTAACCCTAGAAGGGAAAAGAAAGACCTTTCTTGCCTCCAGAGAAAAGACCCCAAAAGTTGGATACAAGCCCCCAACAAATAATAACGGTGAGGTAAGAGGAAAAGACAAACGTAAGGATGAGCTAGGTATTTAGCAAAGAGAGGCCCACTAGCTAATAGCAGAATATAGTAAGATAACTTATATGGTCAGCAAAAACCCTATCAAAAATATCCACGCTGGATATTCAAGAACCCCCGAACCGTCTAACGGCCCGGGGGGAGAACACCAGCCCCCTAGAGCTTCCAGCAAGGTCAGGAATCACATTTAGTACAAGCTGGACAAAAATGAGAGCAAGCAAATAACCCAAAAAACAAAGAAGCAGGACTTAGCTTAATTTTGCACGAACCAGGACCAGCAGATAGGAGCAAACAAAAAGGATCTGATTACAACGATGCCAGGCACTGGACTAAGGATCCAGGAGGTTTATATAGCAACACCCCTGGACTAACGACCCAGGTGGGTGCAAACTGAGGAAAGAAAATCCCAGAGTCATATCACTAATAACCACCAGAGGGAGCCAAGAAGTCTAATTCACAACAGTACCCCCCCCCTTAAGGAGGGGTCACCGAACCCTCACCAAGACCACCAGGGCGATCAGGATGAGCAGCGTGAAAGGCACTAACTAAATCGGCCGCATGCACATCAGAGGCAACCACCCAGGAATTATCCTCCTGACCATAGCCCTTCCACTTGACCAGATACTGAAGCCTCCGTCTGGAGAGACGAGAATCCAAGATCTTCTCCACCATGTACTCCAACTCGCCCCCAACCAACACCGGAGCAGGAGGCTCAACAGAAGGAACCACAGGTACAACATACCGCCGCAACAAGGACCTATGGAACACGTTATGAATGGCAAATGACACCGGAAGATCCAAGCGAAAGGACACAGGATTAAGGATTTCCAATATCTTGTAAGGACCGATGAAGCGAGGCTTAAATTTAGGAGAGGAGACCTTCATAGGAACAAATCGAGAAGACAGCCATACCAAATCCCCAACACGAAGTCGGGGACCCACACCGCGGCGGTGGTTGGCAAAACGCTGAGCCTTCTCCTGTGACAACTTTAAGTTGTCCACCACATGATTCCAGATCTGCTGCAACCTATCCACCACAGAATCTACCCCAGGACAGTCAGAAGGCTCCACATGTCCCGAGGAAAAACGAGGATGGAAACCAGAGTTGCAGAAAAATGGCGAAACCAAAGTAGCGGAACTAGCCCGGTTATTAAGGGCAAACTCAGCCAACGGCAAGAAGGTCACCCAATCATCCTGATCTGCCGAAACAAAACACCTCAAATAAGCCTCCAGAGTCTGATTAGTTCGCTCCGTTTGTCCATTAGTCTGAGGATGAAAGGCAGACGAAAACGACAACTCAATGCCCATCCTAGCACAAAAGGATCGCCAGAACCTGGAAACAAACTGGGATCCTCTGTCAGACACAATATTCTCAGGAATGCCGTGTAAACGAACCACATTCTGAAAGAACACAGGAACCAGATCGGAAGAGGAGGGCAGCTTAGGCAAAGGCACCAAATGGACCATTTTTGAAAAGCGATCACATACCACCCAGATGACAGACATGCCCTGAGACACCGGGAGATCAGAAATGAAATCCATGGAAATGTGTGTCCAAGGCCTCTTCGGGACAGGCAAGGGCAAGAGCAACCCACTGGCACGAGAACAGCAAGGCTTAACTCGAGCACAAGTCCCACAGGACTGCACAAATGACCGCACATCCCGTGACAAGGAAGGCCACCAAAAGGACCTAGCCACCAGATCTCTGGTGCCAAAAATTCCCGGATGACCTGCCAACACCGAGGAATGAACCTCGGAAATGACTCTGCTGGTCCACCTATCAGGAACAAACAGTCTGTCAGGTGGACAAGAGTCAGGTCTACCAGCCTGAAATCTCTGCAACACGCGTCTCAAATCAGGAGAAATGGCTGACAAGATAACTCCCTCTTTAAGAATACCAACTGGTTCTGCGACTCCAGGAGAGTCAGGCACAAAGCTCCTTGAAAGAGCATCAGCCTTCACATTCTTTGAACCTGGTAAATACGAGACCACAAAGTCAAAACGGGAGAAAAACAATGACCAGCGGGCCTGTCTAGGATTCAGGCGTTTAGCAGACTCGAGATACATCAGATTTTTGTGATCAGTCAAGACCACCACACGATGCTTAGCACCCTCGAGCCAATGACGCCACTTCTCAAATGCCCACTTCATGGCCAGCAACTCCCGATTGCCGACATCATAATTCCGCTCAGCAGGCGAAAACTTCCTGGAGAAGAAAGCACATGGTCTCATTACCGAGCAACCAGGGCCTCTCTGTGACAAAACGGCCCCTGCCCCAATCTCAGAAGCATCCACTTCGACCTGAAAGGGAAGTGAGACATCAGGCTGGCACAAAACAGGCGCCGAAGTAAACCGGCGCTTCAACTCTTGGAACGCCTCCACGGCTGCAGGAGCCCAGTTAGCAACATCAGAACCTTTCTTGGTCATATCCGTCAAAGGTTTAACAACACTAGAAAAATTAGCGATAAAACGACGGTAGAAGTTAGCAAAACCCAAGAACTTCTGAAGACTCTTAACTGACGTGGATTGAGTCCAATCATGAATAGCTCGGACCTTGACTGGGTCCATCTCCACAGCAGAAGGGGAAAAAATAAACCCCAAAAAGGGAACCTTCTGTACTCCAAAGAGACACTTTGAGCCCTTAACAAACAAAGCATTCTCACGCAAAACCTGAAACACCATCCTGACCTGCTCCACATGTGAGTCCCAATCTTCAGAGAAAACCAGAATATCATCCAGATAAACAATCATAAATTTATCCAGATACTTCCGGAAAATATCATGCATAAAGGACTGAAACACTGAGGGCGCATTAGAGAGCCCAAAAGGCATCACCAAGTACTCAAAATGACCTTCGGGCGTATTAAATGCAGTCTTCCATTCATCTCCTTGCTTAATGCGCACAAGGTTGTACGCACCACGAAGATCTATCTTGGTGAACCACTTGGCACCTTTAATCCGGGCAAACAAGTCCGACAACAGAGGCAAAGGATACTGAAATTTAACAGTGATTTTATTCAGAAGCCGATAGTCAATACAAGGTCTCAAAGATCCGTCCTTCTTGGCCACAAAAAAGAATCCCGCACCAAGAGGGGAAGAGGATGGACGGATATGCCCCTTCTCCAGAGACTCCTTGATATATGAACGCATTGCGGCATGCTCAGGTACAGACAGATTAAATTATCTTCCCTTAGGAAATTTACTACCTGGAATCAAATCTATGGCGCAGTCACAGTCCCTATGAGGAGGCAGAGCACTGGATCTGGACTCGCTGAATACATCCTGATAATCAGACAAATACTCAGGAACTTCCGAAGGAGTAGAGGAAGCAATAGACACCGGCGGGGAATCAGCATGAATTCCCTGACAGCCCCAACTTGACACAGACATTGCCTTCCAATCCAAGACTGGATTGTGGGTCTGTAACCATGGCAGACCCAAAACGACCAAATCATGCATTTTATGCAGAACAAGAAAACGAATCACCTCCCGATGTTCAGGAGTCATGCACATGGTTACCTGCGTCCAAAACTGCGGTTTATTTTCTGCCAATGGCATAGCATCAATACCTCTAAGAGGAATAGGATTTACCAACGGTTCAAGAACAAAACCACAGCGCTTGGCAAATGACAGATCCATAAGACTCAGGGCAGCACCTGAATCCACAAACGCCATAACAGGGTAAGAAGACAATGAGCAAATTAAAGTCACAGACAAAATAAATTTAGGTTGCAAATTACCAATGGCGACAGGACTAACAACCCTTGTTAGACGTCTAGAGCATGCTGATATAACATGTGTAGAATCACCACAGTAAAAACATAACCCATTCTGACGTCTATGATTTTTCCGCTCATTTCTAGTCTGAATTCTATCACATTGCATTAAATCAGATGTTTGTTCAGACAACACCACCAGAGGATTAGCGGTTTTGCGCTCCCGCAAACGCCGGTCAATTTGAATAGCCAGCGCCATAGAATCATTCAGACTTGTAGGAATGGGGAAACCCACCATCACATTCTTAATGGCTTCAGAAAGGCCATTTCTGAAATTTGCGGCCAGAGCACACTCATTCCACTGAGTAAGCACGGACCATTTCTGAAATTTTTGGCAATACACTTCAGCTTCATCCTGGCCCTGAGAAATAGCCAGCAAGGCTTTTTCTGCCTGAACTTCAAGATTGGGTTCCTCATAAAGCAATCCGAGCGCCAGAAAAAACGCATCAATATTTGCCAATGCCGGATCTCCTGGCGCTAGCGAAAAAGCCCAATCCTGAGGGTCGCCCCGTAAAAAAGAGATAACAATTTTCACTTGCTGAGCTGGATCTCCAGATGAACGGGGTCTCAGAGAAAGAAACAATTTACAATTGTTCCTGAAATTCCTAAACCTAAATCGGTCTCCAGAAAACAGTTCAGGAATAGGTATTTTAGGTTCAGACATTGGACTACTGGTAACAAAATCTTGTATGCCCTGCACACGAGCAGCAAGCTGGTCTACACTTGTAATCAAGGTCTGGACATTCATGTCTGTAGCAAGCACAAGCCACTCAAAGGTAAAGGGGAGGAAGAGAGGAAAAAAAAAAAAAAAACTAAGAATTTCCTTTCTTATTATCCCACTTCTGCAACGCAATAAACATTCAATGTTGGCCTGGAATACTGTTATGACCCCAATGGCAGAGGGTCTCAGAAATAGTTTCTAAGTCTGCAAACACAAAAACCAGCTCATAGGGCAGTGGTAACTGATCTGGCCATATATCTAATCCTAGCACCACAAATAACAGCAGCCGGGGAACGTGCCTACGTTGATTCTAGACATCTCGCGCCAGCCGGAGAACTAACTAACCCTAGAAGGGAAAAGAAAGACCTTTCTTGCCTCCAGAGAAAAGACCCCAAAAGTTGGATACAAGCCCCCAACAAATAACACCAGCCCCCTAGAGCTTCCAGCAAGCTCAGGAATCACATTTAGTACAAGCTGGACAAAAATGAGAGCAAGCAAATAACCCAAAAAACAAAGAAGCAGGACTTAGCTTAATTTTGCACGAACCAGGACCAGCAGATAGGAGCAAACAAAAAGGATCTGATTACAACGATGCCAGGCACTGGACTAAGGATCCAAGAGGTTTATATAGCAACACCCCTGGACTAACGACCCAGGTGGGTGCAAACTGAGGAAAGAAAATCCCAGAGTCATATCACTAATAACCACCAGAGGGAGCCAAGAAGTCTAATTCACAACACACTTCATAGCCAACAACTCCCGATTACCAACATCATAATTCCGCTCGGCAGGCGAAAACTTTCTTGAAAAGAAAGCACATGGCTTCATCACAGAGCCATCAGAGCTTCTCTGCGACAAAACAGCCCCCGCTCCAATCTCAAAAGCATCAACCTCGACCTGGAAAGGAAGGGAGACGTCTGGCTGACATAAGACCGGAGCCGAAGAAAACCGGCGCTTCAGCTCCCGAAAGGCCTCCACAGCCGCAGGAGACCAATTAGTAACATCAGAACCCTTCTTGGTCAAATCCGTCAATGGCTTAACAACACCAGAAAAATTAGCGATGAAGCGACGGTAAAAATTAGCAAAACCCAAGAACTTCTGAAGACTCTTAACAGATGTAGGCTGAGTCCAGTCATGAATAGCCTGAACCTTGACTGGGTCCATCTCAATAGCAGAAGGAGAAAAAATGAAACCCAAAAAAGAGACCTTCTGGACTCCAAAAAGACATTTTGAGCCCTTCACAAATAAAGCATTGGCACGCAGGACCTGAAACACCATCCTGACCTGCTTAACATGGGACTCCCAATCATCCGAAAAAAACAGAATATCATCCAGATACACAATCATAAATTTATCCAGATATTCGCGGAAGATGTCGTGCATAAAGGACTGAAAGACAGAAGGAGCGTTAGAAAGTCCAAAAGGCATCACCAAGTACTCAAAATGGCCTTCGGGCGTATTAAATGCAGTTTTCCATTCATCACCCTGCTTAATACGCACAAGGTTATACGCACCACGAAGATCTATCTTGGTGAACCAACTAGACCCCCTAATGCGAGCAAACAGATCAGATAACAATGGCAAAGGATACTGAAATTTGACCGTGGTTTTGTTTAGAAGGCGATAATCAATACAAGGTCTCAAGGAACCATCCTTCTTAGCCACAAAAAAGAACCCCGCACCAAGAGGGGAGGAGGAGGGGCGAATAAGTCCTTTCTCCAAAGACTCCTTTATATAACTCCGCATAGCAGCATGCTCCGGCACTGACAAATTGAAAAGTCGTCCCTTAGGAAACTTACTACCAGGAATCAAATTTATAGCACAATCACAATCCCTATGAGGAGGTAGAGAACTGAGTTTGGGCTCATCAAATACATCCTGGTAATCTGACAAAAATGCAGGGACCTCAGAAGGAGTGGATGAAGCAATTGACACCACAGGAGCATCGCCATGAATTCCCTGACAACCCCAACTTGACACAGACATTGCTTTCCAATCCAGGACTGGATTATGAGTCTGCAACCATGGCAGGCCCAACACGACAACATCATGCAAATTATGCAATACAAGAAAGTGAATCACCTCCTGATGAACAGGAGTCATGCACATGGTCACTTGTGTCCAGTACTGAAGTTTATTCCTAGCCAATGGTGTAGCATCAATTCCCCTTAGTGGAATAGGGAATTTTAAAGGCTCCAAAACAAAACCACAGCGCCTGGCAAATGACAAATCCATCAGACTCAGGGCAGCACCTGAATCCACAAAAGCCATAACCGGGTAAGATGACAGGGAACAAATCAGGGTAACAGACAAAATAAACTTAGGCTGTAAAATACCGATGGTGACAGATTTATCAATCTTTTTTGTGTGCTTAGAGCATGCTGAGATAACATGAGCTGAGTCACCACAGAAAAAGCACAACCCATTTTGCCATCTATAATTTTGCCATTCACTTCTGTTCAGAATTCTATCACATTGCATAGACTCAGGTGTCTGTTCAGAAGACACCGCCAAATGGTGCGCAGGTTTGCGCTTCCGCAAACGCCGATCAATCTGAATGGCCAGAGTCATTGACTCATTCAGACCTGCAGGCGTAGGGAACCCCACCATGACATTCTTAATGGCTTCAGAAAGACCTTTTCTGAAATTTGCAGCCAGGGCACACTCATTCCATTGAGTAAGCACCGACCATTTCCGAAATTTCTGGCAGTACACCTCTGCATCATCTTGCCCCTGAGAGAGGGCCAACAACGCTTTTTCAGCCTGGTTCTCAAGATTAGGTTCCTCATAGAGCAATCCAAGGGCCAGAAAAAACGCATCCACACTGAGCAATGCAGGATTCCCTGGAGCCAATGCGAAAGCCCAATCTTGAGGATCGCCACGCAAGAAAGAAATAATAATCTTAACTTGCTGAACAGAATCCCCAGAGGAACGAGGTTTCAAAGAAAGAAACAACTTGCAATTTTTCTTAAAATTCAGGAACCTAGATCTATCTCCAGAAAACAACTCCGGAATAGGTATTCTAGGCTCTGACATAGGACTGTGCACAACAAAATCCTGAATACTTTGTACCCTTGCAGCAAGATGATCTACACTGGAGGCTAAACTCTGGATATCTATATCAGCAGCTGAACTTAGAGCCACACCAAGATTAAGAGGAGGAGAGAAGCCAGACACACAGCAGCTAGACACACGGCAGCAAAAAAAAAAAAATATCTCCAAGCTTCTTTTCTCCTGCTTCTGCCATGCAATTAACACTTTATAGTCCGGCTGTACTGTTATGATCCTAGTGGCAAGGATCGCAGGTCGGACTAGCTAAGTAACTGAACAGACTACTAGCTCTGGGGAAGTGGTAACTAGATTGACCGCAACCTGATCCTATCCACAAACAACTATAGGCAGCCGTGGAACGTTACCTAAAAAATCCTAGACGTCTCGTCACGGCCTGAGAAACTGACTATTCCTGGAGGGAAAGTAAGTCCTCACTTGCCTCAGTGGAAGACCCCAAAGATATAGAATAGCCCCCCACAAATATTAACGGTGAGTTAAGGGGAAAGCACAAACGCAGAGATGAAATCGGATTTAGCAAATACTAGATAGCAGAAAATAGGAAGGAAACTGTGCGGTCAATAAAAAACCCTATTCAAAATATCCACGCAGAGATTGCTCGAGCCGCCGCACCAACTAACGGTGCGGGGGAAGCAACTCCGTACCTCAGAGCTTACCAGCAAAAAGAAATCACATGTTAGCAAGCTGGACTAGACTCATCATACACAGAAATCATATTGCAGGCAGATGAGCAAAAAATATTCAAACAGAACTTAGCTTATCCTGAAGAGGCAGAAAACGAGATAATCAGGAGTAATCAGAATAGCACTGAATACATTGGAGCCGGCAACAAGTGGAAGTGAAGCAGAGCTAAATAGGAGCCTCCCTGGTGAATAACGAGGCAGCTGATCCAGCAGACCCGCAGGATAATAAACCAAACCACCAGGGGGAGCCAAAAAACCAAAGTCACACAATACCATCTGTGACCACAAGAGGGAGCCTGAAAACGGAGTTCACAACAGTGGTCCAAGGTGTTGTTTTCAGATGAAAATAAATTTTGCATTTAATTTGGAAATCAAGGTCCTAGAGTCTGGAGGAAGATTGGGGCGAGGCACACAATCCAAGCTGCTTGAGGTATACTGTGAAGTTTCCACAATCAGTGATGGTTTGGGGAACCATGTCATCTGCTTGTGTAGATCCACTGTGTTTTATCAAGACCAAGCTGTCTACCAGGAAATTTTGAAGCACTTCATGCTTCCCTCTGCCGACAATCTTTTTGGAGATGGAAATTTCATCCTCCAGCAGGACTTAGCACCTGTCCACACTGCCAAAAGCACCAATACCTGGTTTAAAAACAGTGTCACTGTGCTTGATTTGCCAGCAAACATGCCTGACCTTAACTCCAGAGAGAATCTGTGGGTTACTGTGAAGAGGGAGATGAGACACCAGACCGAACAATGCAGATGAGCTGAAGGCTGCAATCAAAGCAACCTGGGCTTCCATAGCACCTCAGCAGTGCCACAGGCTGATTGCCTCTATGCCAAGCCGCATTAATGTTGTAATTGATTCAAAAGGAGCCCCGACTAATTATTGAGTGAATTTACTGAACATGCATTTCAGCAGTCCAATATTTCGGATTTTAAAATAATTTTTATAGCTGATGTTATAAATTATTCTAGTTTATTCTGAGGTAATGACTTTTGGGTTTTCATTGGCTGTAAGCCATAACATCAGCATTAATAGAAATAAACACTTCAAATAGATCACTCTGTTTGTAATAACTCTATATAATATGAGTTTCACTTTTGTATTGAAGAACTGAAATAAATTCAATTTTTGATGATATTCTAATTTTGTGAGAAGCACCTGTATATACATATATATGTGTGTTTCACAGTCATCTCTTTTATCCTGGCGGCTCCTGCAGTGATTTTACACTATGCGGCTGCTGAATTGCCAGCTTTCCTTCTATCTATCTATCTATCTATCTATCTATCTATCTATCTATCTATCTATCTATCCATCTATCTATCATCTACTTTAAAATACTTTAGTAGCAATGTACCATATATACTCGAGTATAAGTTTACCCGAATATAAGCCGAAGCATCTAATTTTGCCTTGAAAAACTGGGAAAGCTGACTGACTAGAGTATAAGCCGGGTATGGATTGTCCCCTCATCCCTATCAAGGTATGCATGGCTCTCCATCCCTGTCCTTGTATGCATTGCTCCCTGTCTGTCCTTGTATGCATGGCTCCCCGTCCTTATATGCATGGCTCCCCATCCCAGTATGCATGGCTCCTTATCCCCATCCTTGTATGCATGGCTCCTTGTCCCCTATCCTTGTATGCATGATTCCTATAAAAAAAAACACATCCTACTTATCTTCCCTGCATGCCCTTACTGCATCTCGTTCTGGTGCCAGCAGCTCTTCCGACCGAGGGATCACGTGTCACTGCTCATTACAGTAATGAATATCCACTCCATGCCTACGGGACTGAAGAGGGGTGAATATTCATTACCTTACTGAGCAGGGGACACAACATGAAGCTGCGACTCAAGAGAAAGTCATTATATGGGGGACTTCACCTAAAGGGGGACAAAAACTGACTTTGGAAAATATAGACCAATAAGATTAACCTCTACTGTGGGTAAAATCCTGGAGAGTATTCTAAGGGATACTATGCTGGAGTATCTGAAGAGGAATAACCTCATGACCCAATATCAATCTGATCAGTTTCTATGATGAGGTAAGTTTCGGACTGGACCAAGGGAACGCAGTGGACGTAGTGTTTATGGACTTTTCAAAAGCTTTTGATACAGTGCCACAAAAAAGATGCCTCTCCAAACGCGACATGGTGTCCGCTAAAGATTGGAGCCAATTTTTCCTTGAAAAAGTCAAATGGCGCTCCTTCCCTTCCAAGCCCCGTCGTGCGCCCAAACAGTGGTTCCCCCCACATGTGGGGTATCGGCGTACTCAGAACAAATTGTACAATAACTTTTGGGGTCCAGTTTCTCCTTTTACCCTTGGGAAAATTAAAAAATTGTTGCTAAAAGATCATTTTTGGGACTAAAAAGTTAAATGTTCATTTTTTTCCTTCCATGTTGCTTCTGCTGGTGTGAAGCACCTGAAGGGTTAATAAACTTCTTGAATTTGGTTTTGAGCACCTTGAGGGCTGCAGTTTTTAGAGTGGTGTCATTTTTGGGTATTTTCAGCCATATAGACCCCTCAAACTGACTTCAAATGTGAGGTGGTCCCTAAAAAAATGGTTTTGTAAATTTTGTTGTAAAAATGAGAAATCGCTGGTCAAATTTTAACCCTTATAACTTCCTAGCAAAAAAAATGTTGCTTCCAAAATTGTGCTGATGTAAAGTAGACATGTGGGTAATGTTATTTATTAACTATTTTGTGTCACCGAACTCTCTTGTTTAACAGAATAAAAATTACAAAATTACAAAATTTTCAAAATTTTAGCCAAATTTCCATTTTTTTCACAAATAAACACAAAAATTATAGACCTAAATTTACCACTAACATGAATATGCCATGAAAAAACAATCTCAGAACTGCTAGGATCCGTTGAAGCGTTCCTGAGTTATTACCTCATAAAGGGAAACTGGTCAGAATTGCAAAAAATGGCCAGGTCATTAAGGTCAAAATACGCTGGGTCATGAAGGGGTTAATAACTATGTTACTATGTTACTATGATTGCTCAGCCAGAAAACTGGCACAGGAAGGAGATATAGCGAGGGTGTACAGGTAAAGTATGTAGGCTGCATCTGTAACTGTGCGTGCCATAAGAGAAATTAATATTCACTGCCAGTGCAATGAATATTCATTCCTCTTTAGCAGCAGGCACAGTTACAGCCGCAGCCTCCGGCTCCTGCCTCTTTGACCCGCTGCACCGCCGCTCCTCCGCCGTCTTTCTGGGACAATGACTAATGTATAAGCCGAGGGGGGCGTTTTCAGTACAAAAAAAGTGCTGAAAAACTCGACTTATAAATGAGTATATACGGTAATTATTTTCCTGCACTTTTACCGAATCGTACCGACTTTTTCCTATTTAAACAAAAATGCTCATATTACCGATCACAAATCCGAATGTGCCATATTCATGCCGAATTTATGTTTTGCGTTCATTTTCTGAACTTATTTGCTCATCTCTAATCGTAGCGCCAGGCTGTGGAATGACCTACCAAAAGAGGTAGTCGTGGCAGTTACTTTAACAGCATTAAATAAAGGGCTACATGCTTTTCTCAGAATAATTGTAGTGAAAGAGAATGTATAACTGGCAATTCACCTTTTTAAAACACTTTACAATTGTTGGCAAAAACTAAGGGGAGGGGAGAAAGCTTGTTAAATATATCAAAGGATACTGATAAAATTTACTAAAAAAGATAGTGCTTCTTGCTCATACCAACCAACATAACTTCACATTCTGTTTTAGAAAAATGATTTTGAAAAACTAGTTTTTGTTTGCCTTCTCATAAACTTCCCCATAGTGTCTTAATGGTTTTCATACAATTACATTTGTAAATTGGCTAAATTGTATTGATAAATATACCTAATATTTCATCTAGTTCCATTATTCTTAATATATTTTTGCAGGTTTCACATCCAGTATGAATAACAATTAAGACAGCAAAGAAAAACATTATTATTATTTTAATTAAAATCTTCTAATATGTTTAATGATATTAGAATTTACCCATAAACAAGGCTCACCGTTTAATAAGAAAATTCGCTGGGGTTGTTCACAATATTAAATGGTATCTGATACTCATTCTTATTTTTAATATGTGCTAATGAGCTTGGACTGTATTTAAAGCTGCATTTTATAGCTTGTTTGTTCTTGGCAGAATCGGTGTGCTGTTATGGGACCACAAAAAGTTAACAAGTAAGGAAATCATAATTGAGTAGAAACCAAGAAGGGCTGCAGACCAGCTGCCACATCTTCTGTCACTTCAACAGAATATATTCAGTCCATTATATTAGCATTATCAGCACAACTGTCCCAGGATGATATGTAACTGCATGGGGACATTGCAGCACAGAAATAGCTGCAGAAAGTGCTCCATTCATCCTGTTCTAAACACTTTACAATATGTTCAGATAAGCCATTCTGAGTAGATTTTCATGAGAAATCATGTTCTTAACAATATAAAACCACTTTGCTCCAGCTTTTCAGAGCTTTTGAATGCCTAATACAAACTTAATAAAATACATTTCATATTAATAATAATCATCTTTATTTTTATATAGCGCTAACATATTCCACAGCGCTTTACAGTTTGCACACATTATCATCGCTGTCCCCAATGGGGCTCACAATCTAAATTCCCTATCAGTATGTCTTTGGAATGTGGGAGTAAACTGGAGTACACGGAGAAAACCCACACAAACACGGAGAGAACATACAAACTCTTTGCAGATGTTGTCCTGGGTGGGATTAGAACCCAGGACTCCAGCGCTGCAAGGCGGCAGTGCTAGCCACTGCGCCACCGTGTTGTTCTTGTTTTTTATATTACTTATAAAATGTATCAGAATGGGTAACGTAAATAGTTTAATTTAAATATAATTATTCATTAATATTAATAAAGATTAAAGAAGAACTCCCATTAAAGTTTGTATCCTCTTAATATATTGCAGTCATCATATTATATAGCACTGTGTACATACAATTGCTCATTTTGCCATTCTACACAGTAGATTATGCTCTTTCCTCTGCTCTATTTAGAAATGGGATGTTCCTTGTCCCGGCAGAATCATTACCCTATTGAACTCCTGACCCAGCTGCTCCAATCCTTCCCCTTCAGGGACTTTTGCAGTGATCTATGAGTTATACAGGGAAAATTGAACTCCTGTTTCAACATAGAGCTTAGAAGGATTCAGCTAGTCAGTTTTTAATGATGTGATGTCATAGACCTAATGGAAAAGAAAATAATTAGCTCGGTAGAAAGGCAAAATAAGCAATTGTAAATACACAGTTCTATATAAAACAATGACTGCAATACAGTAAGAGGATAAACATTTTGATAGCAGGAGTGCTTCTTTAATATATACTTTAATTTACACTATTGCAGTTTTTTTTATTTCACAGGGTGAGCATTGTTTACAATACAATTAAAACTGAATTTGTTACAAGCTTAAAATAAATGTGAGGGATTGTTAGGTTAAGTTCAAACGATTAGTTTATTGTGAGGATTTTGCATCTTTTCACAACGTAAAAAAGGAAAACCTTAAGACTCTTTGAAGAAGTTGAGGGAAAAATAAAAGAACAAAAATGAAAAATTGTCCTGTCATGAACGAGTTAATGTAGATTTTGTGAACAAATGTATTTTATTGCAAAACTCACTACTTTTTGTTCAGTCTATTTCAAACTTTTTATTGACTCTTTTTGTTCACTGATTTATTATTTGCAGTTTTAAGAGACTTTTCTTTTTAGTATTCTGGTCTTTTGTTCATTGTCGTGTTTTTGCAGCAAATTCTAACAAATGGCTCATGGGGTTGATGAATTTTGCTTAAAGTTACTCTTTTTTATTGTCTTATTTTTCTTACACCTTTTCAGAGCAAAAGTCAGTTGATCCTTTAAAATGTTGCAAGTTAGTCTTCAACTGCACAAAGAGAAAATTAGGTAGATTGTACTGAACTAGCATACAATTGCATACTTTTTTTGACATTTTAAAAAGTCGCAAGTCATTAATTAGGCTAAATCATTTGGATAAGGGAAACTACACCCACACTGTCAAGCAATAAAAGAATAGACTAATCCAGAATAATGTAGATTTAAAAAGGTGTAAATTATATAAAGAATAAAGTAGTAATAAAAAAACTCTTTTACAACCATATTTAGTTCAAAGAAAATGTCGTAAAATGATAAATCAGGGACTGTATTTCATTTCTGGTATTAAGTATGGAGTAACAATAAGGCCGGCGTCACACTCAGCGTAAGACAATACGGTCCGTTTTTTACGGCCGTAATACGGCCGTAATACGGAGAAATGTTCCCAAAATAGTGGTCCGTATGTCATCCGTAGGCAGGGTGTGTCAGCGTATTTTGCGCATGGCATCCTCCGTATGTAATCCGTATGGCATCCGTACTGCGATATTTTCTCGCAGGCTTGCAAAACCGACATCTAATGGATTTATGTGCTCAAATGTTCGGTAAAACACATATACAGTACATATATATATATATATATATATATATATATATATATATATATGTCATTGAGACACATATATATATATTCTGTATTTATATTTAATTCAGCGTGATATATGTGAAAAGCCGGTAAATCAATTGCCGACTTCTCATTTCTCCTTCACAAACCCGACATGATATGAGACATGGTTTACATACAGTAAACCATCTCATATCCTCCTTTTTTTTGCATATTCCACACTACTAATGTTAGTAGTGTGTATGTGCAAAATTTGGGTGCTGTAGCTGCTAAAATAAAGGGTTAAATCACGGAAAAAATTGGCGTGGGCTCCTGCGCAATTTTCTCCGCCAGAGTGGCAAAGCCAGTGACTGAGGGCAGATATTAATAGCCTAGAGAGGGTCCATGGTTATTGGCCCCCCCTGGCTACAAACATCTGCCCCCAGCCACCCCAGAAAAGGCACATCTGGAAGATGCGCCTATTCTGGCACTTGGCCACTCTCTTCCCACTCCCGTGTAGCGGTGGGATATGGGGTAATGAAGGGTTAATGTCACCTTGCTATTGTAAGGTGACATTAAGCCAGATTAATAATGGAGAGGCGTCAATTATGTCACCTATCCATTATTAATCCAATTGTATGAAAGGGTTAAAAAACACACACACATTATTAAAAAGTATTTTAATGAAATAAACAAACACATTGTTTTAGTATTTTATTGCTCTCTCAATCCATCCGGAAGACCCTCGCTTGGCAAAATAATAAACCAACAATATACATACCTTCGGATGAACTGTCAGGTCCCACGAAGTAAATCCATCTGAAGGGGTTAAATCATTTTACAGCCAGGAGCTGCGCTAAAGCACTGCTCGTGGCTGTAAAAACCCCGGGTGCTGAAAGGAAAGCTGGGTGATCTGTACTTACATTGAGTCGCGGTGAGGAGCCCTCTGGTGGATGAACTCATATGAACTCGAGCGTGGGAACTTTTCCAAGGCTGCAGTTCATGAGAACATCCACCAGAGGGCACCTCACCGCAACTCAATGTAAGTACAGATCACCCAGCTTTCCTTTCAGCACCTGGGGTTTTTACAGCCACGAGCGAGTGCTTTAGCGCAGCTCCTGGCTGTTAAATGATTTAACCCCTTCAGATGGATTTACTTTGTGGGACCTGACAGTTCATCCGAAGGTATGTATATTGTTGGTTTATTATTTTGCCAAGCGAGGGTCTTCTGTTTGACTTTATTTTCCTTAGAGCACAACCTCTCTATGATTAGAGTTCACCACTTTTGACAGATTTGATCTAAAAATAAAAAAGTTATGACTCTGGGAAGAAGTGGAGCAAAAAACAGAAATTCAAAAACTGAAATACCTATGGTCGTAATTTTTTCTACATATGCAAAGATGTCACATATGGATCACAGAGGCAAAACTTTCCAACCATGATAAAGCAAGCTGATAACCTATCTTTTGGCTGCAGAATAAGAGATATGGAAAAGATTTGGGCTCCACACATAAAGCTCTGGCAACGATGAAGAGACCACTGCAAAATGTTCAGTTTGTCTGATTTTTCTCTTTATATGTATATTTATGAGTAAAATGGAAATTGCTCATTTATTCTATAAACTTCTGACAACATGTCTCTGAATTTCCAAGCAATACATTTTGTACTTTTTTTCCCACGAAGAAAAATGGTCAAAATTAAAAAAAACGGTGTTTTCAGACCTCAATTAATGCAAAGAAAACAAGCTCATAATCATTTAGAAGCAACAATACTAATGTTTTAACTCAGGAAGAGTTCAGAAATCAATATTTTGTGGAATAACCATGATTTTTAATCACAGCTTTCATGCTTTCCACCAGTCTTTCACACTGCTTCTGGCACAAAAAATTAAGCAGTTCTTCTTAGTTTGATGGCTTGTGACTATCCATCATCCTCTTGATTACATTCGAGTGGTTTTCAATGGGGTTTGGGTCTGGAGATTGGGCTGCCCATGACAGGGTTTTGATGTGGTGGTCTTTTAATTTTTGCCAGAGCTGTATTCTGCAATAGATGCACATCACATCTTGCACATTGGTTGCATGGGAAGAGGCAATCTATGTCTTTTGCAGTCCCAATGATCTGGAGAGAGCCAACCGATTACAGTACTAATTACTATTACTGCACGGTGCCCCTTATTAGTAAAGGAGTTTCAAGGAAAAAGTGGACTTTGCAATATCCAAACCTTCCATCTGCAATACTCCCAGTACCACATACAGAAGAACTGCTGATTCCAAAAGCGCCAGAAGCATTTTCAATCGAGTCAAGTGAGGAAGAAGAGGGTGCTTGGTTTCATGAAGCATCTTCTTCTCGGACTTTCTGTCAGCAACCTCAACTGAACCACACCTTATACCAATTATAATAAGTTTTACAACCCAGCAGTAATCTATAACACAGATTTACAAAAAAAGTGTTATTTCTGGTGCTAAGGTTATCCTTAATCAGCATCTTAAAGTTAATATAAAACCGTTCAGACATTGTTGACACCAAAATCACTGTATACCAATGAATGGACAAAATGTGTTTTTTTTGTTTTTATACAAGCCACGAAGGGA
This sequence comes from Ranitomeya variabilis, assembly GCF_051348905.1. Lineage (NCBI taxonomy): Eukaryota > Metazoa > Chordata > Amphibia > Anura > Dendrobatidae > Ranitomeya > Ranitomeya variabilis. The sequence continues at coordinate 905,502,637 of NC_135233.1, forward strand.
GGTCCACAACCATAACTATGCCACACGTAAAAATCTAGAGAATGGATATTTCAATACTGATGTGTTCAGTTTTGTTGATTTTTGCAACTTCAGGCTTGAACTGCTTGTATATACTTGTCCTGCGTAATCTTGGATGTGAGCTGTTAATCTGATTTAACGTTTATCATCTGAAGGATACACTGTCATGGGATTTCTTTCCTTGGTTTGCTGCCTTGTAGTTTATTCAACAGATTATGACCAGAGATCAATCGCTTGTAAAATTACTGATCAATAAACTAGTAAAGAAAAAGATTATGGTATTTTTAGAACAAATTAGTCAGGCCTTAAATCTTTGCTGCACCTTTTCGTAAAAAAAAGAAAGTAAATATAAAGAAATGTACCATTGTTGGAACAAGGTGGTTTGGTACCTGAGGCAAGGCTAGCACCCCCTTCACTCTATTACACACAAAACATCAACTAATGGCATGATTGCAGCTTAAAGTTTTATTTTTAACATTTCTATGTGTGGTGGCCTTTAAAGGTAGTAAATTCTCCTGGTAATCTGAAGCAAAGAAAAAAAATAATATTCTATTATATTTGCACTCAACTGTATAAAACATAGAAGACATCAATAAAACATGCCATCCTCCATATGTAGCCTATACATTAGCACTCCTATATCCAATGATGCAGATTTCTGGAGGCTGTCTTTCCAAGAATTCTTTATGAGAAAAAAGTATGCTAATTATGCACTCTCTCATCAATAAGAAAACATGTGACTAGTACCACACCATTGGAGTTAGCAACCATATAAACTAATATTCAACGCTTTAACAAGCCTTGCAACATGACAATAGATTTTTTGTCAAGCCGAACTATGTACAGTCAGTTGTTTGGAAAACTTGCTCATCATCATCCTCAACATTGTAGAGAAGGGTTTGGCTGAAGCAGTCACATTTTTCTGCTTCCAACATGCCTGCTGTTTTTGACCCTATTAAAATTAAATTATTCTGGGACTTTATTACACACTATATCACAAAGCTATCTGCACATCAAATTAGGATTTAATAACCAACTGATGTGTATTGTATAGAGTTGAGCAGATCTGAGAGAATTTGTATTAATCAATTTCAGTGAATTTTTTAAGTAAATTCCATTCACAGCTACAATATATCCCACAAATTAAATGCCCCTTAATATGCTCTAGAATCTCTCCACACCCCAGAGAATAGTAAATGTAACATGTGAAAAATAAAATGTTATACTCGCCACATCGGTCACCTCCCCACTCCTCACTATCAACCATCCTTGGCTCCTCTTCTTGGCACTGCCTCTGAGCACTGAATCGCCATACCGCTTCACCCTCTTCATTCTAGACTGGGATGGTAGAATCGAGGAGTTGAAAGTTTCCTGTCCATGGACCCAAAATTTCAATGCTTTCTTCACACAACCACTTAGTTTTCACTTTATCGTGTATCATTGTTTTCCATCATACTGGAAAAAGCATTACTCATCGCAAAGTCACTCTTTGATGATGTTTACCATTCTTTATTCATTACAGAGTTCTTTGGCAAAAATGTGAGTGAAAACACTGCCTCGAATGAAAAGCAGCCTTACATTTGGTCTCAGGAAGCTTTACTGTTTGACACAGGACTCTTAGTAATGCAAACCTTTTTTTCTCTGTACAATCAGTATTTTAGATGATCCAAACAGTCTAAAGTGGGCCTCATCAGAGAAAACCGCTTTACCCTAGTCTTTTTCCTGTACTTTCTGCAGAATGTCATTATCCTTGATATTTTTCTTAGGAAGATATGGCTTATTTGCTGTCCTTCTTGACATCAGGCCAGCCCCTAAACGCCTTTGTCTTAGTAGAATCCTCTTTGGGAGATGATCCTGGAACTTGATAGATTTTCTTGGTTGCCCTGGAGCCTTTTTTTCACAGCAATTGGACCTTTCTGCTTGAATTTATTGATGATCTTATGAAGGGGTGATATAAGCGCAATCTTTAAAGTTCCATTGCACTTGACTGTAAAGGATGCAAATCTATGATGCCAACATGTGTTTTATTGTAGGCAACCATGGTTAACTGAAGAAGAGAATGATTTCTCTTAAAAGCAACCAGTCTGCTCTCATAATTCAATCAACAGGACGGAGTGATATCAGCCACACTGTCATTATTAAAACTTTCTGCTCTCTAGCGAGAATCTCTCTGAAAATAATGTAAGAAGGTCATTTTGTGACAGCGCTGAAGTTCAGTAGAAATGTTTTTTGATATTAAGTTAATTTTCAGGACAAAGAAGGAATTTGCAATTTTTTGCAATTCATCTGATCACTCTGCATGTCAATATAGGGTTAATGCAAATTGCCATTATAAAAACCGAAGAATCAAACTTTGTAAAACACAAAATTTGTTTGAGCCAAAACTTTTGGTCTAAACTATATATGTGATTAGATACTACTGTTTGGGCACATGTGGGGCTCAGATTGGAAGGAGCGCTGTTGTGATCCGCTTTTGGGCTCCCCTGGTGGTGGCTGGTGGTACTGGAGGCTTGTGTGTGCTTTTCTCCCTCAGCTCACCTGTTTCCATCAGTTTTGGGAGTTCCCTATTTAGCCTTGCTCTCCAGTCACTTCCTTGCCGGTCATCATTGTAACCTGAGTCATTCAGTTGCATGTTCCTGCTACTAGTCTGCTGATCAGCTAAGTGGACTCTTGTCCTTTTTGTTTTGTATTTTTTGTCCAGTTTACAGTTTTGTCGTTCCCTGTTACTGGAAGCTCTTGTGGACTGAAATTGCCACTCCTGTGTCATGAGTTGACACAGGAGTCTTAAAGTAATCTCAGGATGGGTTTTTGAAAGGGTTTTTCAGCTGACCGTGAAGTCCTCTTTTGTATCCTTCCTCTATCTAGTAAGTGGACCTCGCTTTGCTAAATCTACCTTCATACTGTGTATGTCTTTTCCTCTGAACTCACCGTTAATATATGTGGGGGCTACTATCATCTTTGGGGAATTTCACTAGAGGTAAGCCAGGTCTGTTCCTTCCTCTTCCAGGCGTAGTTAGTTCTCCGGCTGGCGCGTGGCATTTAGGCAGCCGTAGGAATGCTCCCTGGCTACTGTTAGTTGTGTGGTAGATTTAGGTCACGGTCAGCTTGAGTTTCCATCACCCGAGAGCTAGTCTGTTATTTTGTGCTTCTGATGTTCCCATGCCATTGGGGAATCATGACAGTATGACCGGCCGCTGTTAAAGTAATTGGCAGAAGAAAGGAGAGTAAAAGAAGTCTGTAGATTTTTTTTTTTTTTTCCCTCTCATGTTTGCTACTTAGTTGGCTCAGTTGTATTTCTGCTCTATTTACAGCCTTGCCTTTCTCTCCTTCTAACCCTTGAATGGCTCTGATCTCTCCGGTTTAAGGATGGACCCTCAGAGTTTGGCTGCAGGTTTTAATAATCTTGCTACGAAGGTTCAGGATTTACAAGATTATGTTATACGTACTCCTATTTCTGAACCTAAGATTCCTACACCAGAGGTATTTTCCGGAGATAGATCTCGGTTTCTGAATTTCAAATGTAATTGTAAATTATTCCTTTCTCTCAGACCTCACTCCTCTGGAGATCCTGTTCAGCAGGTTAAGATTGTGATTTCTTTGCTGCGAGGTGACCCTCAAAATTGGGCATTTTCATTGACACCAGGGGATCCTGCATTGCTCAATGTGGATGCGTTTTTTCTGGCTTTAGGGTTGCTGTATGAGGAACCTAATTTGGAGATTCAAGCTGAAAAAGCTTTAATAGCCCTGTCTCAAGGGCAAGATGAAGCTGAGATATACTGCCAAAAATTTCGTAAATGGTCTGTGCTTACTCAGTGGAATGAGTGTGCCCTAGCGGCAAATTTCAGAGAGGGCCTTTCTGATGCCGTTAAGGATGTCATGGTGGGGTTTCCTACGCCCACAGGTCTGAATGAGTCCATGACAATGGCGATTCAGATTTATCGGCGTTTGCGGGAGCGCAAACCCGTGCACCATTTGGCGGTATCTTCTGAAGGGATGCCAGAGAAAATGCAATGTGACAGAATTCTGTCAAGAAGCGAGCGGCAGAATTATAGGTGCAAAAATGGCTTGTGCTTCTACTGTGGTGATTCCGCGCATGTTATATCAGCATGCTCTAAACGTACTAGGAAGGTTGACAAGTCTGTTTCTATTGGCACTTTACAGTCTAAATTTCTTCTGTCTGTAACTCTGATCATTATCAGTTATTACCGTGGATGCCTATGTGGACTCTGGCGCCGCTCTGAGTCTCATGGATTGGTCCTTCGCCAGGCGCTGTGGGTTTGATTTGGAGCCTCTGGAAGTTCCTATACCTCTAAAGGGTATAGATTCTACACCTCTGGCTTGTAATAGACCACAGTTCTGGACGCAAGTGACTATGCGTATGACTCCAGACCATCAGGAGGTGATTCGCTTCCTCGTGTTGCATAATCTACATGATGTTTTAGTGCTTGCTTTACCATGGTTACAATCTCATAACCCAGTACTGGACTGGAAAACTATGTCTGTGTTAAGCTGGGGATGTCGGGGGGCTCATGGGGACATACCTTTGGTTTCTATCTCGTCATCTATTCCCTCTGAGATTCCGGCTTTTTTGTCGGATTTTGGGGATATTTTTGAGGAGCCTAAAATTGGTTCTCTCCCTCCCCACAGAGAGTGTGATTGCACCATAGATCTGATTCCAGGCAGCAAACTTCCAAAGGGTCGTTTGTTTAACCTATCTGTACCTGAGCATGCTGCCATGCGAGAGTATGTTAAGGAGTCCCTGGAAAAGGGACATATTCGTCCTTCTTCGTCACCTTTAGGAGCTGGGTTTTTCTTTGTCTCTAAAAAGGATGGCTCGCTGAGGCCTTGTATTGATTATCGACTCCTGAATAAAATTACAGTCAAATATCAGTATCCGTTGCCGCTGCTTACTGATTTGTTTGCTCGTATAAGGGGGGCTAAGTGGTTCTCCAAGATTGATCTCCGGGGGGCGTATAATTTGGTGCGAATTAAGCAAGGGGATGAGTGGAACACCGCATTTAATATGCCTGAGGGCCACTTTGAGTATTTGGTGATGCCTTTCGGCCTTTCTAATGCACCTTCAGTGTTTCAGTCCTTTATGCATGATATTTTCCGTGAATATCTGGATAAATTTATGATTGTGTATTTGGACGATATTTTGATTTTTTCTGAGGACTGGGAGTCTCATGTTCAGCAGGTCAGGAGGGTTTTTCAGGTCTTGCGGGAGAATTCTCTGTGTGTAAAGGGTTCTAAGTGTGTTTTTGGGGTTCAAAAGATTTCTTTTTTGGGGTACATTTTTTCCCCTTCTTCTGTTGAGATGGACCCTGTCAGGGTTCGGGCTATTTGTGACTGGACGCAGCCTACTTCTCTAAAGGGTCTTCAGAAATTCTTGGGCTTTGCTAATTTTTATCGTCGATTTATAACTGGTTTTTCTGGTGTTGCTAAGCCTCTTACGGATTTGACTAAGAAGGGTGCTGATGTTGCCAATTGGTCCTCTGCCGCTGTGGAGGCCTTTCGGGAACTTAAGCGCCGCTTTTCGTCTGCCCCTGTGTTGCGCCAGCCCGATGTCTCTCTCCCCTTTCAGGTTGAGGTCGATGCTTCCGAGATCGGAGCGGGGGCGGTTTTGTCGCAGAAAAGTTCCGATTGCTCAGTGATGAGACCTTGTGCGTTCTTTTCTCGAAAATTTTCTGCCGCCGAAAGAAATTATGATGTCGGTAATTGGGAGCTTTTGGCCATGAAGTGGGCATTTGAGGAGTGGCGTCATTGGCTTGAGGGTGCTAGACATCAGGTGGTGGTTTTGACTGATCACAAGAATCTGATTTACCTTGAGTCTGCCAGGCGCCTGAATCCTAGACAGGCGCGCTGGTCGTTGTTTTTCTCTCGGTTTAATTTTGTGGTCTCATATCTACCAGGTTCTAAGAATGTGAAGGCGGATGCCCTTTCTAGGAGTTTTGAGCCTGATTCCCCTGGTGATTCGGAACCTACAGGTATCCTTAAGGATGGGGTGATATTATCCGCTATTTCCACAGATCTGCGACGTGCTTTGCAAGAGTTTCAGGCGGATAGACCTGATCGCTGTCCACCTGGTAGACTTTTTGTTCCTGATGATTGGACCAGTAGAGTCATCTCGGAGGTTCATTCTTCTACGCTGGCGGGTCATCCTGGAATTTTTGGTACCAGGGATTTGGTGGCTAGATCCTTCTGGTGGCCATCTCTGTCTCGAGATGTGCGTGTTTTTGTGCAGTCTTGTGATGTGTGTGCTCGGGCCAAGCCTTGTTGTTCTAGGGCTAGTGGGTTGTTGTTGCCCTTGCCTATTCCAAAGAGGCCTTGGACGCACATCTCTATGGACTTTATTTCTGATCTTCCTGTCTCTCAGAGGATGTCTGTTATCTGGGTGGTGTGTGACCGTTTTTCTAAGATGGTTCATTTGGTGCCATTACCGAAGTTGCCTTCCTCGTCTGAGTTGGTTCCTTTGTTTTTTCAAAATGTGGTTCGCTTGCATGGTATTCCTGAAAATATCGTTTCTGATAGGGGTACCCAGTTCGTTTCTAGATTTTGGCGGGCATTCTGTGCCAGGTTGGGCATTGATTTGTCTTTTTCGTCTGCCTTCCATCCTCAGACTAATGGCCAGACGGAGCGAACTAATCAAACTTTGGAGACGTATTTGAGGTGTTTTGTGTCTGCGGATCAGGATGATTGGGTTGCCTTTTTGCCGTTGGCGGAGTTTGCTCTTAATAATCGGGCTAGTTCTGCCACTTTGGTTTCCCCTTTCTTTTGCAATTCGGGGTTTCATCCCCGTTTTTCTTCTGGTCAGGTGGAATCTTCGGATTGTCCTGGAGTAGATGCTGTGGTGGATCGTTTGAATCGGATTTGGGGACAAGTGGTGGACAATTTGAATTTGTCCCAGGAGAGGACTCAGCGGTTTGCTAACCGCCAGCGTCGGGTTGGTCCTCGCCTTCGTGTTGGGGACTTGGTGTGGTTGTCTTCCCGTTTTGTCCCAATGAGGGTTTCTTCTCCTAAATTTAAGCCTAGGTTCATCGGTCCCTATAGGATTTTGGAGATTATTAACCCTGTTTCCTTTCGTTTGGACCTCCCGGCATCTTTCGCTATCCATAATGTGTTCCATCAGTCGTTGTTGCGGAGATACGAGGTGCCGGTGGTTCCTTCTGCTGAGCCTCCTGCTCCTGTGCTGGTTGAGGGTGAATTGGAGTACGTTATAGAGAAGATCTTGGACTCCCGTATTTCCAGGCGGAGACTCAAGTATCTGGTTAAGTGGAAGGGCTATGGTCAGGAAGATAATTCTTGGGTAACTGCCTCTGATGTTCATGCCTCGGATTTGGTTCGTGCCTTTCATAGGGCTCATCCAGGTCGCCCTGGCGGTTCTTGTGAGGGTTCGGTGCCCCCTCCTTAAGGGGGGGGTACTGTTGTGATCCGCTTTTTGGGCTCCCCTGGTGGTGGCTGGTGGTACTGGAGGCTTGTGTGTGCTTTTCTCCCTCAGCTCACCTGTTTCCATCAGTTTTGGGAGTTCCCTATTTAGCCTTGCTCTCCAGTCACTTCCTTGCCGGTCATCATTGTAACCTGAGTCATTCAGTTGCATGTTCCTGCTACTAGTCTGCTGATCAGCTAAGTGGACTCTTGTCCTTTTTGTTTTGTATTTTTTGTCCAGTTTACAGTTTTGTCGTTCCCTGTTACTGGAAGCTCTTGTGGACTGAAATTGCCACTCCTGTGTCATGAGTTGACACAGGAGTCTTAAAGTAATCTCAGGATGGGTTTTTGAAAGGGTTTTTCAGCTGACCGTGAAGTCCTCTTTTGTATCCTTCCTCTATCTAGTAAGTGGACCTCGCTTTGCTAAATCTACCTTCATACTGTGTATGTCTTTTCCTCTGAACTCACCGTTAATATATGTGGGGGCTACTATCATCTTTGGGGAATTTCACTAGAGGTAAGCCAGGTCTGTTCCTTCCTCTTCCAGGCGTAGTTAGTTCTCCGGCTGGCGCGTGGCATTTAGGCAGCCGTAGGAATGCTCCCTGGCTACTGTTAGTTGTGTGGTAGATTTAGGTCACGGTCAGCTTGAGTTTCCATCACCCGAGAGCTAGTCTGTTATTTTGTGCTTCTGATGTTCCCATGCCATTGGGGAATCATGACAGAGCGCTATTTGGCTTTAGAAGTGAAAATTTTGCTTTTATGGCTTTCTGTTGTTGTATCATATTTGAAGAGCCCCTGAATGACCAGTACAGTGGAAACCCCACAAAAGTAACCATATTCTGAAAACTATACCTCTCAGGGAATTCATCTTTGAGTGTATGAACATTTATCCCACAGAAGCTTATCTGTTTTCTTTAGCATTGGCCTAAAATTGCATACATTTCTATTATAGATGAGCAGATCAGGCAAAATTTGAATTGTCCTGTTCACGTGAATTTGGTTCACAGAAAAGTTATTCTTTGCAAATGTAAGGTCTTTTTTATGCTCATGTGTCTCTCCAGACCCAAGAGAATAATAAACATACGGTAATTAGTAAAAAATAAAAAAATATATATACTCACCCAACTACTCACTTTTCCGGGTCCTCCTCTCCTCACCATCACTCATCGAGTCCATATTGCATCGTCTTATCACCACCATGAGCGCTGAATCCTCAAGCTCTGCTCAAGCATATATAGGATCATGATATCATGTCATCCCGACGTGCACTGTAACCTTGCATGCGAAAGCGCAGAACCATCTCATGTCTTCTTAGTGTAGGAAGTGCCAGCCTAGGTGAGAGGTCTAGCTTATGGCAACCATTTTGCTTAAAGAATGACTTCAATCAAAATGTTCATCCCTTTGATCATTTTGCCTTTCTACCCAGCTAATTTTTCTATTTTCCCTTAGGTATATGACATCACAGGACTAAAAATAGACAAACTGAATCCTTCTAAGCTCTATGTAGAAACAAGAGGTAAATTTTCCATTTATAACTTATCATTTACTGCAAAAGTTTATGGCAGGGGTGGAGCAACTGGGTCAGCAGTTGAAGAGAGGAATGATTATTGCAGGGATAAGAAACTTCCCTGTTTCTGCAAAGAGCATAGAAAAGAGAAGAATTAGCTGGGTAGAAAGGCAAAATGAGCAAATGTAACTACACAGTTCTATATAATATGATAATTGGAATATAATAAGAGGATAAATACTTTGATGGGAGTGCTTCTTTAATCCTCAGAAAAAGCATGACAAAAAACAGCATTTTAGCAAATATAGATTTTCGTAATAATAAAGTTGAGTTCAATTCCACTGGGATAAATTTAGTCATCTCTAGTTACAATATTATGCAAATTAATATCCCAATTTCCAGACTTATAGTGTGACCCATACACAATACTAGGTCACTATGTATGCTTCCATAGCAAGCACTACAAAAACACTGGAGAAGGCTAGGAGTTTTGATAAAAGATAGAAAAGCTTTATTTAATCACAATACAAAAAATGCTTAAAAAGACACAGACAGTATAAATAGATGTGTTATAGAAAAAACACCAGAAAGATTAAAGCACTCAGCACACCATTTACTTTGTATCATGACCATTATATAGGTAATGGGTGAGGACAATAGATGAAAATAATCCCTTCCCTGAATATCCACAAGAAAAAAAAAAAAAGGATGAATCCCTCTTTTAAATAAATCAAGGCCCTTTCGTAAGTAATGTTCACAAATTTGCACCTGGGAAATTCCCATACATGCCCACCAGTTCTCTAAGTATTTATATCAGTTAGATGTGCCCGACATGGTGGAAAAATCTCTCAGCATGTGCTTGAATGCTCACTGAACGCACCCCAGTGAGCATTCAAGCACAAGGTGAGGGATTTTCTTTTCCTTTCCCTACCCTCTCCCCTCTATGCCCACCATGTCGGGCACATCTAACTGATATAATGCCTTAGAGAACTGGTGGACATGTATGGGAATTTCCCAGGTGGCAATTTGTGAACATTACTTACGAATGGGCCTTGATTTATTTTAAAGAGGGATTCATCCGCTATTTTTTTTCTTGTGGATATTCAGGGAAGGGAATATTTTCATCTATTGTCCTCACCCATTACCTATATAATGGTCATAATACAAAGTAAATGGTGTGCTGAGTGCTTTAATCTTTCCGGTGTTTTTTCTATAACATCTATTTATACTGTCTGTGTCTTTTTAAGCATTTTTTGTACTGTGATTAAATAAAGCTTTTCTATCTTTTATCAAAACTCCTAGCCTTCTCCAGTGTTTTAATATTATGCAAATGTAGCTAAAAAAAAAATCAAATTTTTATGAAAGGCAATAAGATAAATGTACTATATTGCATAATTTCCCATTATAATGGCAATAGTGGTCGAATAGTGCAGTTTGGGCACACAAAAGGCCCAAGAATGAAAATAGTGGCCTTTTTTTTGCTGTCGAATCATAACATTTGCGTGAATGGTTTTCATTTGTTGACACATCACATTTCCAGAACCTGTAACGTATTACTACAGTAGACACTACACAGAAGTGGCTTCATTTTGGAAACTATACGACTATCCTGGCATTTGTCAAATTTGTAATAACATTTTGACCCTATTAGTGACTTCTAAAAATGAATGAATAGCAGGTGCTTTCTATCCAGCATTCAGGCTTAAAAAAAAGAGGTAATTCTTGAAGAATGGAAAATATAGATCTTGCAATATGCCAACTTGTAAGTTCTATGCCTAGAAGACTTGGACCTATCCTTAGAAATCACGGAGGTCATACAAAACACTAGATGTAGTAGTTTTTGGAGTGGGGTGTGTTCATTATTGTAACAACTAATTTGACTAAAACAGAAGATTTTGCAATGAAAGTTACTGTATATTATTAACCTTACTTTCACGTTCTGAATTATGAAATGTTCTATGAAACTAAGTGCAGCGCCCCAGGGTCCTGGTCGTTGCAGTAATGTCACTCTCCTCTAAGGGGGTGATGTTACATTTGGAGACAATAAAGGAGATCTCACTACCAGGTAACACCAACACACAACACACCATACTCCAGTCCACCAGGGGGAGCTATGCTCCAATTTATTAGGACACTCTTCACAATTAGGTAAAACTGGCAGTCTGGATAGAAAGTTAGGCAGTTGCTGGCTGAGCTTCGGCTCAGGTAGTTGGTCCCTGACAGGGGTGGGATCCTGTCAGAGGCCTAGACTGAAGGCCACAGAGCTGCGCCTGCCCCACGAGCGGCAGCTTCCAGAAAGAGACACGAACAGAGAACTGTGTTGTAAAGCGTGAGGAGAAGTCATAGCAAAAAGGAGAGGAAACCAGAAGGAGTTCTGCCCTGCACAGGCTGCCTCCTTCTGAGGTGCAGGATCCTGGTAGCCGGAACACTGAGGGAGCAACAGTCCTTTATGCCTTGCTCCAGAGACCGGCAGGACAGCTAATTTCACGTTACCTGCCCATCCTATACCCAGGAGGCAAGGTGGCACCCACGAGAGGCTGGGGCATGCTAGAGTCCCTGTAAAAAGCCTCATGCCACCGGTCATACGGGTTTCTCCTATCCATCCGGGGGACAGAGAGAGACACAACATCTAGAACATCCACCACAGTTGTGAGGACCTTATGAGAAGCTCAGCAGTAAGGTACTACAAAACTCAGGCACTAGAGGAAGGCTACTGATTTCCACCTGGATAAGGGGACTCTGGATTTGTCTCCAAGCCGGCCGGACTCTGCCTACCCTGTGATCTGGTGCTCTGGACTGTGGATGCTGAAGCCTTCAGTAAAAAGGTAAAGAGACTGCAACCTTGTGTCCTCGTTCTTCACTGCGCCTCCACCATCCACCATCTACACACGGGGAAGCCCTGGGGTTACACTTCACCTGTGGGAAGGTATACCATCTAGCTGTCATAACATCACCCCAGCAGACCCCTTAAAGCAGCGTCGGTCACACTGACCGAATTCCACAGGTGGCGTCATGAATAGTGTTGAGCAATACCGTCCGATACTTGAAAGTATCGGTATCGGATAGTATCGGCCGATACCCAAAAAGTATCGGATATCGCCGATACCGATACCTGATACCAATACAAGTCAATGGGACACCAAGTATCGGAAGGTATCCTGATGGTTCCCAGGGTCTGAAGGAGAGGAAACTCTCCTTCAGGCCCTGGGATCCATATTACTGTGTAAAATAAAGAATTAAAATAAAAAATATTGATATACTCACCTCTCCGGAGGCCCCTGAATGAGGAGTTTAGGGCCTGAGAATGACGTCACGTCTTGTGATTGGTCGCTTGGCGGTCACATGAGCGGCACGTGACCAATCAGAAGCTGTGATGTCATGGAAGGCCCTAAACGCGCTCATTTTAAGCAAAGAAGGCTGCCGGTTACCAGCGGTGATGTCCAGGGGACTCCGGAGAGGTGAGTATATCAATATTTTTTATTTTAATTCTTTATTTTACACAGTAATATGGATCCGATACCGATTCCCGATACCACAAAAGTATCGGATCTCGGTTTTGGAATTCCGATACCGCAAGTATCAGCCGATACCCGATACTTGCGGTATCGGAATGCTCAACACTAGTCATGAACACTTCCCCTTTAAAGACCTTTCCCCCTTTTAACACGGACCTCCCGAGGGCCACTGACCGGGTCAGCCACCGTGACATGCCCCTTGAGAACTGAAGGACCTGGTACCGAGTTCCCCTAGCCCTTGGGGACACTCCATAAGTCTTACCAAAATTTTGGAAATTGTTCTTGTGTTTAGCAAAATATTGACTAAAATCTTTCTTTTCAAAAAGGGTGCACTCATTTATACTAGGCACTTTATTTACTTAATGATTGAGGGTCAAATGGATTGAAATTTAAAAATGGTAATTCTTTTTTTTAGGCTTTTTACAGTATTTACTTGAGCAGTTAAGTAACATGCTAGTTCAATGCTTGGGTCTTAACAAACATGGAAATACCAAAAATGTAGTTTTTGTATGATTGTTTCATTCTTTTTCCAAAAGTAAGGCACTTAAAACAAGAAAAGGCATTTCACATTTTTATTTTTCTAAAGCATTTTTATTTCCCTTTTTTTATTTAGTTCTATTGGGACTTGAACAATTTACCATCTGATCACTGAGGTAATACAGTGCAATACTCCTGTGATATAGGAAACACTAAGGGTATGTTTCCACAGTGCTGGCTTTTGTACGCGCGGTGATTCCGCATGTGTTCATAGAACCATGCGGAATCACCAGATCCTTTACTTTGGACTGTATACTTATCTTGCGGAGTGTCTCCGCAAGACAAATTGACATGCTGCGGTCTAGAAAGAAGTGCCGCATGTGCGTACACGCAGGGAAGCCGGAGGTGTCAGTGGAGATGGGATTTCATAAAATGCTGTAACATCTGGCTGCTGTGGAGTGGACGCTGCAGCTGTATGCAGTGTCTAATCTGCAGAGTTTCCTGACCATGGAAACATACCCTAATAGTCAGTTTCAGACAATTAGACTATTAGAAGCCATTGTTAGGTCGTTCCAACCATTTATAAGCTATCTCTCTCTGTCAACCATCTAACTGTTGAAGTCACTACTGAGCATGGCATTTAGAAGGTTAAACAGTCAGTACTGGATGTAGCATCTGCTTCAGTCATCGCAGCAGCCTGTCAGCGGTATATAACAGTAGACACCTGCTGCCAATGTTGCATGTTCTACATTTCCTGTCCCCTTTTGTTAGGCTGTATTTCCATGGTCAGTAAATGCTGCGGGTTTGATGCTGCGTACAGCCACAGCGTCAAACCCGCAGCGTCCAGATGTTACAGCATAGTGGATGGGATTTCATGAAATCTCATCTCTGCTATGAATTCAGAGATGCAGGTGACAGACCTGCGTATCCTGACATGCGGCGCGTCTTTATATGCCACAGCATGTCTTTTTACAATGCGGAAACGCTCCGTTCCCACAGCGTAAATTTCCCATAGACTATCATTAGATGCGGTAAAACCGCATCTAATGATTAGTTACATGTGTAATAACTGTGAAAACGTAGCTTACTATGCATGTCTACTAATTTAAATAAGGTCTTACCTGTCACACCGCCGGAAGTCTGCGTCCACTGCAGTTCTCGCGATAACTTAGCTTACCGTGAGAACTGCCGTGCACGTGACCGGGGGATATCTCAAGTCACCCTGGGCTAGTTCTCATGGTCAGCTGACCTGGAGAACTAGAGTGTAGGTGATCGCCGGAGATCTTCGGTGGTCATCTACAAGCTCTGCTGTGTCTGGATGTCAGGCATCCAGATGTAGCAGAGCTGGACTCATTGTGGGACAGTCGTTATTAAGGACTACGTCGGAAGTATTTGTGTTTGTTTTTTCAGGACATCAAGGTCATCGCATGGATTAGGAGTATTCTAAAATGGGAAAATGTGTGGTGTTTTATTTCATTAAAATACTTTATTCTGCATGTGTATGTGTTTATTTAACCCTTTCAAACTTTAGGATTAGTAATGGATAGGGAGCCCATGCCTTTAAAAAAAAAATTAAACAGATATTACATTTAAAGCCGGGGTCACACTTGTAAGAAACTCGCACAAGTCTAGCACCTCAGTACACGGCACTGCCGCCGGCACTCGGGACCGGAGCGTTCAGCTGCATAGAAATACATGCAGCCACACACTCTGTTCCTGAGTGCTGGCGGCAGTGCCAGGTATTGAGTTGCGAGACTCATATGAGTTTCTTGCAAGTGTGACCCCGGCCTAATGCAAATTTTGTGCGTGTGTGTCTTTATTTAAGGCTGGGATCACACATGCAAAAAAACTCGGACGAGTCTCGCATCTTAATGCCCAGCACTGCCGCCGTCACTCGGGAGCAGAGCGTGTGGCTGCAGAGAGATACCTGCAGCCACACGCTCCGCTTCCAAGTGTCGGGTATTAAGATGAGAGACTCGTCCGAGTTTCTCGCATGTGTGATTCCTGCCTAGCTCTTTATGTACCGTTTTATTATGTTAATTACTAAACATCAGGCTTGGTATTATCTATAGATCTATCTATCTATAGATCTATCTATAGATAGATCTATAGATAGATGGATCTATCGATAGATAGATAGGTCTATGGATAGATAAATATAGCGATAGATTAATACATAGATATATCTATAGATAGATTGAGGTGGAACACAATTGTGAAGTTGAACGAAATGTATTGGTTATTTAAAATTTTTGTGGAAATTCAAAAACTGAAAAGTGGGGCGTGCAATATTATTCGGCCCCTTTAATTTCAGTGTAGCAAACTCACTCCAGAAGTTCATTGTGGATCTCTAAATTATCCAATATTGTCCTAAATGCCTAATGATGATAAATATAATCCACGTGTGTGTAATCAAGTCTCCGTATAAATGCACCTGCTCTGTCATAGTCTCAGGGTTCTGTTTGAAGCACAGAGAGCATCATGAAGACCAAGGAACACAACAGGCAGGTCTGTGATACTGTTGTGGAGAAGTTTAAAGCCAGATTTGGATACAAAATGATTTCCAAAACTTTAATCATCCCAAGGAGCACTGTGCAAGCGATCATATTGATATGGAAGGAGTATCATACCACTGCAAATCTACCAAGACCCGGCTGTCCCTCTAAACTTTCATCTCAAATAAGGAGAGACTGATCAAAGATGTAGCCAAGAGGCCCATGATGACTCTGGATGAACTGCAGAGATTTACAGCTGAGGAGAGACAGCCTGTCCATAGGACAACAATCAGTCGTAAACTGCACAAATCTTGCCTTTATGGAAGAGTGGCAAGAAGAAAGCCATTTCTCAAAGATATCCATAAAAAGTGTTGCTTAAATTTTGCAACAAGCCACCTGAGAGACACACCAAACATGTAGAAGAAGGTGCTCTGGTCAGATGAAACCAAAATCAAACTTTTTGGCATCAATGCCAAACGATATGTTTGGCGTAAAGGCAACACAGCTCATCACCCTGAACACACCATCCCCACTGTCAAACATGGTGGTGGCAGCATCATGGTTTGGGCCTGCTTTTCTTCAGCAGGGACAGGGAAGATGGTTAAAATTGATGGGAAGATGGATGGAGCCAAATACAGGACCATTCTTGAAGAAAAACTGTTTGAGTCTGCAAAAGACCAGAGACTGGTCCCAAACATAAAGCAAAATCTACAATGGAATGGTTCACAAATAAACATATTCAGTTGTTAGAATGGCCAAGTCAAAGTCCAGACCTCAGTCCAATCGAGAATCTGTGGAAACAGCTGAAAACTGCTGTTCACAAACGAACTCCATCAAACCTCACTGAGCTCGAGCTGTTTGCCAAGGAAGAATGGGCAAGAATTTCAGTCTCTTGATGTACAAAACTGATACAGACATACCCCAAGCGACTTGCAGCTGTAATTGCAGCAAAAGGTGGCGCAACAAAGTATTGTTAAAGGGGCTGAATAATATTGCATGCCCCACTTTTCAGTTTTTGAATTTCCACAAAAATTTAAAATAAGTAAATTCCGTTCAACTTTACAATTGTGTTCCACTTGTTGTTGATTCTTCACCAAAAATTTACATTTGGTATCTTTATGATAGAAGCATGATATGTGGGAAAAGGTTGAAAAATTCCAGGGGGCTGAATACTTTAGCAAGGCACTGTAGCTATAGATAGATATATCCATAGATAGATAAATAGATATAGCTATAGATAGATAGATAGAGAGATACTGTAGATATAGATCTATCTATCTATCTATCTATCTGTTATCTATCATCTATCTATCTATAGCTATGTATATCCATCTATCTATCTACAGTATCTATCTATCTGTGTGCGTAAACATTATTCCTCAATGGAGTATGTAAAAGAAGAGGTTGGACAAGGAAATTACATCAAAATTCTTTTTTTTTGCATATCTTTATTTAGCTTGCAAAACACATACAAATCCGCATGAAAAAAATGCATGAAAATCCGCATCAAAAACGCAGGTGACTTACCAGTGACCTCAGATGCAGATTTTACCTGCATCAAATCCTGAGCAAATACTCAGCCTTTCCTGACCGTGGAAACATACCCTTATAGTTGAAGGCGTAGGTATAAAAAAGATCATTAGAAGATCTCAGTATAGTCCATTCATAAATTTGATCATAATAATTAGATCATCCACAAGACATCTTTTTTTATAACCACAAGTTTGATAACTTGCCTTGGCACTCTAGTTCACTCATTCTTTTAATGACCATGATGCATTCAATTCCAGTAAGGCTTTTAGTAAACAGCAAAAATAATTTATTGCGGTAATGTGTTATCTTAAAATATTTATATAAATATAACTTCATGTCAAAAAAGAAATAAGTATTCTAGTAGTGATACCTTAATAAGATAAGCCTTTTTTCCATAGAGGTACTTGCATATCCTCTTAATATAATATCTACACTATCGTTCCAAAGTTTAGGGTCACTTCGAAATTTCCTTATTTTTGAAAGAAAAGCACAGTTTTTTCCAATGAAGCTAGCATTAAATGATTCAGAAATACAGTCTATACATTTTTAATGTGGTAAATGACTATATTACCTGCAAACGTCTGGTTTGTAATGCAATATCTTCATAGGTGTATAGAGGCCCATTTTCAACAAACATCACTCCAGTGTTCTTATGGTACTTTGTGTTTGATAACTGTGTAAGAAGGCTAAAGGATGGTTAGAATACCCTAGAAAACCCTTGTGCAAGTATGTTAGCACAGCTGAAAACAGTTTGGCTGATTAGAGAAACTATAAACCTGACCTTCCTTTGAGCTAGTTGAGAATCTGGAGCATTACATTTGTTGGTTTCATTAATCTCTCAAAATGGCCAGAAAAAAAGAACTTTCATGTGAAACTCGACAGTCTATTTTTGTTCTTAGAAATTAAGGCTATTCCATGCGAGAAATTTCCAAGAAACTAAAGATTTCCTACAACAGTATGTAGGGAGTACCCTTCAGAGGAGAGCACAAGCAGGCTCTAACCAGAGAAGAAAGAGAAGTGGGAGGCCCCGCTGCACAACTGAGCAAGTACATTAGAGTCTGTAGTTTGAGAAATTGATGCCTCACAGGTCCTCAACTGGCAGCTTCATTAAATAGCACACACAAAACGCCAGTGTCAATGTCTACAGTGAAGAGGCGACTCCGGGAAGCTGGCCTTCAGGAATGGCAAAAGAGAAGCCATATCTGAGACTGGCTAATAAAAGGAAAAGATTAATATGGGCAGAAGAACACAGACATTGGACAGAGGAAGATTGGAAAAAAGTGTTATGGACAGACGAATCCAAGTTTGAGGTGTTTGGATCACACAGAAGAACATTTGTGAGATGCAGAACAACTGAAAAGATGCTGGAAGAGTGCCTGACGCCATCTGTCAAGCATGGTGGATTTAATGTGATGGTTTGGGGTTGCTTTGGTGCTGGTAAAGTGAGAGATTTGTACAAGGTAAAAGGGATTTTGAATAAGGAAGGCTATCACTTCATTTTGCAACGCCATGCCATACCCTGTGGACAGCGCTTGATTGGAGCCAATTTCATCCTATAGCAGGACAATGACCCAAAGCACACCTCCAAATTATGCAAGAACTATTTAGGGAAGAAGCAGGCAGCTGGTATTCTATCTGTAATGGAGTGGCCAGCGCAGTCACCAGATCTCAACCCCATTGAGCTGTTGTGGGAGCAGCTTGACCGCATGGTACGCAAAAAGTGCCCATCAAGCCAAACCAACTTGTGGGATGGGCTTCTGGAAGTATGGGCTGAAATTTCTCCAAAATTACTTCAGCAAATTAACTGCTAGAATGCCATAGGTCTGCAATGCTGTAATTGCTGCAAAGGGAGCATTCTATGATGAAAGCAAAGTTTGAAGGAGAAAATTATTATTTCAAATAAAAAAATTTTCTTCGAACCTTGTCAATGTCTTGACTAGATTTTAAATTCATTTGGCAACTCATTTGATTAATAAAAGTATGAATTTTCATGGAAAGCACAAAATTGTCTGGGTGACCCTAAACTTTGGAACCGTAGTGTATTTTACAATATATCTTCTTGTGAGTGAAAGTTTTATAAAATTAGATTTGTGTTTTATGTACATTTTACAATCCCTGTATTAAATACCGTAACTGAATTTGGAAGATGGGGATCTGTCGATGTGTCAGGCTTCAGACCTCTAACATATAATTTGCCATAGTGACAATCAGTAGGTTTTTCATTCCAAGCATCCATCTCAATAAAATGATAAAATGTTACAATACTCCAGCAGCCATCAACAAACGGGCACATTTCTTAGTGAGTGATCAAGGAAAGGTATTTGCAGTAAAGAATAGTAATAACGGTCCTAGGAGCGCTGGAAATGAGACCAAAACAAGGATTTTAGTGTTGAACCACAACGCGTTTCCACGGTTAAACCGCCTTCATCAGGTGGAAGTTGATGAAGACGGTTTAACCGTGGAAACGCATTGTGGTTCAACACTAAAATCCTTGTTTTAGTCTCATTTCCAGCGCTCCTAGGACCCTTATTACTATTCTTTACTGCATTTTGTATCCTCCCAGAAGGTTAACGGCTGGAGCTGCTGTGCACCCTTTGCTTTTAATTTTAACTGTGACCCTCACAGCACTCCCCAGTGACCGCTTTCTTTTCCCTTGAATTTCAAGGAAAGGTATTTGACCTTTAAATTACAAAGTCAACTTAAGGTACCGTTACTAGTGTTGAGCGATACTTTCCGATATCGGAAAGTATCGGTATCGGAAAGTATCGGCCGATACCGTCACAGTATCGGAATCCAATCCGATACCGATACCCGATCCCAATGCAAGTCAATGGGACGAAAATATCGGAATTAAAATAAACCCTTTCTTTCCTTGTAGGTTAATTCTACATGAAGGAAAACAACTAAGAATAATGTAGGATGTATTGGGGGAGGTGGCGGAGACATTAAAGGCACAGGGGTTTATCCCAATCAAATAGAATAGCAGTATTTTTAATTTTTTTATGACGTTCGGCGTTAGAAAGAATTTGACTATGTTAATTTTTTATTTATTTTGTCAGATATTGATGTTTCACTACTTCCACGCCCTTCACCCTATTTTTTACTTCTCCCACACTTTCTTCTTCATTATCCTCATCATCAGCTTCTGTGACATCAACTTCTTCACCTTATTCATCTTCTTCTTTTCTACGTATATATATATTTTTTTTTTTACATTGTTCATATTCTTTTTATTTAACTATTATCTTTTTTATATTCAACTTCTTCATCATATTCTTATTTGTGACAGGCATTCCCGTAGTTGTTATCTATAAAAGTTTGAAGATTACACCTTCCGTTCTGCCTGTCACAAAACAGTTACATTTGTCCGCGTTCAGTTTGGCCTGCAGCATCAGGCTTTATCCAGGGGCACCACGAGGAGGAACGGACTCACCCCCATACACTGCTTAGTCTTCTTCTGCTTATAATTTAGATAATATCTTTTGCTCTGATATTTAGTCTTATGCTTAATGTTCTTCTGCTCTTTGTTCTGCAGCCTCTTGTTCTTCTGCTTCTCGGTCTTCCAGGTTGTCGTCGTCATCTCCAGGGTCGTCATCTCCAGGGTCGTCGTCATCGGGGTCGTCGTCATCGGGGTCGTCGTCATCGGGGTGGTCTTCAGGGTCATCGTCTCCAGGGTCGTCGTCATCTCGGTGGTTGTCGTCTCTGGTGTCGTCATCATCTTAGGGGTGGTCTTCCGGGTCATCGTCTTTCGGGTCTTGAACTTGGAAATGTAGCAGAAGGTACAAGAAGGCTGAGAAAATGCCGAGAAACAGCTGATGGAACTGGAACTCGGATGGCTACCCGAAGGTCCAAGAGCCAATGGAACTACCGAGGACCAGCTGACGTTACTGGAACCCGGTTACTAAGCAGGAGGTACCCGTGCCTGAAAGCACTACCAAGGACCACCTGACATTGGTGGAACTCGGATACCCAGAGGGAGGCACCTAAGCCAAAGGCTCTGCCCGGAACCAGCTGACGGTACTGGAACCAGGATGGGGAGCAGAAGGTACAAGAGCAAAAGACACTGCCGAGAACCAGCTGACGGTACTGGAACCCGGATGGGTAGCCGAAGGTCCAAGAGCCAATGGAACTACCGAGGACCAGCTGACGTTACTGGAACCCGGTTACTAAGCAGGAGGTACCCGTGCCTGAAAGCACTACCAAGGACCACCTGACGTTGGTGGAACTCGGATACCCAGAGGGAGGCACCTAAGCCAAAGGCTCTGCCCGGAACCAGCTGACGGTACTGGAACCAGGATGGGGAGCAGAAGGTACAAGAGCAAAAGACACTGCCGAGAACCAGCTGACGGTACTGGAACCCGGATGGGGACCTATTCAAGCTTGTCTTCCTAGGGCCCCAACTGGCGGTGTGTTAGAGCCCAGGGACAGCAGGAGGAGGAGCAGGGGGAGGGGAGTGTAGGCCGAAGCCTGCACAGGCGGCAGCTTTGGGTGTGTTGTGTCTGCGTGGCTTTTGCAGGACACGTTGCCGGCTACACAGCAGGGGAACAGCTGGCGGTGCTGGACCCCACTGACACATTGGCGAGGTGTTTGGCTCTGTGCAGCCAGCACTTCCGGACAGCAACTAGCGTTGTTGGAGCCCGGGCTCTGCAGGTGGAGCAGAGTGTAGGCCGAAGCCTAATTGAACCGATTTCAAAAGTCACCTTTAACCCCCCCTCAGGGGTTACAAAGTAGAAGAGCCACAGCTTATGCAGCAGCAGTGCTGCGCAAGTCAAAGGTTGCTCTTGTAATTTTTCTCCTTGCACACGCTGAATGGAACACGTATAACATTTAGCCCTTTATACAGTCAAACTGTGTAATGGAGGCGAGAGTTCCCTTTGTAATGAGACGCAGCACAGGTGTCAAGAATCCCACCTTGGTGCTGGGTGCAGCCTCCCGAGCGTTGTTATTTGCTGTACAGGAGTCTGCGCTGTCGTGTTATCCCCTGGCCTAGCGCCGTTAGCGCTGCCCATCTTCTGGCATCATGTAATGTCGGCCGGTGCGGTTCGTGATGCCCATGAATCCCAGCCCCGCAGTGTCTTAACATTGTTAAAACACTGCGGGGCTGGGATTCAGGGCCTGGCGCAGCACATATGTTCGCCTCTCACACTCGGGTCCTTACACCCGCTTCAGACTGTGCGGCGTCATCTGATCCCTTATCGCATGCCACGGCCATGAAGCCGCACAGTCCGAAGAAGGCGGAAGGAGAGGAGGGACAGGCGAACTGATGCACTGATCCTGCCCATCAATCACACCCTCGCAGTCCCAATAAATAAGACACCGAGGGGCGTTGTGTGGGTCAGGGCGGCCGCAGAGGCGCAGCCAGCCAAACAATGATGCCAGAAGACGGGCAGCGCTACCAAGGGGGTTGCAGCGTGTCATTACAAAGGAAAGTCACACCACCGGGACGGTTAAATGGTCACACAGAGGACACATTTCAGACGTGTTTTCAGTTCCACATGTGCGAGGAGAATACGTTTCTGAGCCACCTTGCACACATGCAGCATTACCGCTGTACAAGGTGGCTGGATAACGTAAAAACGCCTGGGGGAGGGGGGACAGGTTCCCTTCAATTTCAGTTCTTGTGTCTGCGTGGCTTTTGCAGGACACGTTGCTGGCTGCACAGCAGGGGAACAGCTGGCGGTGCTGGACCCCACTGACACATTGGCTGGTGTTTTTCTCTGTGCAGCTAGCACATCTGGGCCCCAACTGGCGGTGTGTTAGAGCCCAGGGACAGCAGGAGGAGGAGCAGGAGGAGGAGGAGCAGGGGGAGGGGAGTGTAGGCCGAAGCCTGCACAGGCGGCAGCTTTGGGTGTGTTGTGTCTGCGTGGCTTTTGCAGGACACGTTGCCGGCTACACAGCAGGGGAACAGCTGGCGGTGCTGGACCCCACTGACACATTGGCGAGGTGTTTGGCTCTGTGCAGCCAGCACTTCCGGACAGCAACTAGCGTTGTTGGAGCCCGGGCTCTGCAGGTGGAGCAGAGTGTAGGCCGAAGCCTAATTGAACCGATTTCAAAAGTCACCTTTAACCCCCCCTCAGGGGTTACAAAGTAGAAGAGCCACAGCTTATGCAGCAGCAGTGCTGCGCAGGTCAAAGGTTGCTCTTGTAATTTTTCTCCTTGCACACGCTGAATGGAACACGTATAACATTTAGCCCTTTATACAGTCAAACTGTGTAATGGAGGCGAGAGTTCCCTTTGTAATGAGACGCAGCACAGGTGTCAAGAATCCCACCTTGGTGCTGGGTGCAGCCTCCCGAGCGTTGTTATTTGCTGTACAGGAGTCTGCGCTGTCGTGTTATCCCCTGGCCTAGCGCCGTTAGCGCTGCCCATCTTCTGGCATCATGTAATGTCGGCCGGTGCGGTTCGCGATGCCCATGAATCCCAGCCCCGCAGTGTCTTAACATTGTTAAAACACTGCGGGGCTGGGATTCAGGGCCTGGCGCAGCACATATGTTCACCTCTCACACTCGGGTCCTTACACCCGCTTCAGACTGTGCGGCGTCATCTGATCCCTTATCGCATGCCACGGCCATGAAGCCGCACAGTCCGAAGAAGGCGGAAGGAGAGGAGGGACAGGCGAACTGATGCACTGATCCTGCCCATCAATCACACCCTCGCAGTCCCAATAAATAAGACACCGAGGGGCGTTGTGTGGGTCAGGGCGGCCGCAGAGGCGCAGCCAGCCAAACAATGATGCCAGAAGACGGGCAGCGCTACCAAGGGGGTTGCAGCGTGTCATTACAAAGGAAAGTCACACCACCGGGACGGTTAAATGGTCACACAGAGGACACATTTCAGACGTGTTTTCAGTTCCACATGTGCGAGGAGAATACGTTTCTGAGCCACCTTGCACACATGCAGCATTACCGCTGTACAAGGTGGCTGGATAACGTAAAAACGCCTGGGGGAGGGGGGACAGGTTCCCTTCAATTTCAGTTCTTGTGTCTGCGTGGCTTTTGCAGGACACGTTGCCGGCTGCACAGCAGGGGAACAGCTGGCGGTGCTGGACCCCACTGACACATTGGCTGGTGTTTTTCTCTGTGCAGCTAGCACATCTGGGCCCCAACTGGCGGTGTGTTAGAGCCCAGGGACAGCAGGAGGAGGAGCAGGAGGAGGAGGAGCAGGGGGAGGGGAGTGTAGGCCGAAGCCTGCACAGGCGGCAGCTTTGGGTGTGTTGTGTCTGCGTGGCTTTTGCAGGACACGTTGCCGGCTACACAGCAGGGGAACAGCTGGCGGTGCTGGACCCCACTGACACATTGGCGAGGTGTTTGGCTCTGTGCAGCCAGCACTTCCGGACAGCAACTAGCGTTGTTGGAGCCCGGGCTCTGCAGGTGGAGCAGAGTGTAGGCCGAAGCCTAATTGAACCGATTTCAAAAGTCACCTTTAACCCCCCCTCAGGGGTTACAAAGTAGAAGAGCCACAGCTTATGCAGCAGCAGTGCTGCGCAAGTCAAAGGTTGCTCTTGTAATTTTTCTCCTTGCACACGCTGAATGGAACACGTATAACATTTAGCCCTTTATACAGTCAAACTGTGTAATGGAGGCGAGAGTTCCCTTTGTAATGAGACGCAGCACAGGTGTCAAGAATCCCACCTTGGTGCTGGGTGCAGCCTCCCGAGCGTTGTTATTTGCTGTACAGGAGTCTGCGCTGTCGTGTTATCCCCTGGCCTAGCGCCGTTAGCGCTGCCCATCTTCTGGCATCATGTAATGTCGGCCGGTGCGGTTCGCGATGCCCATGAATCCCAGCCCCGCAGTGTCTTAACATTGTTAAAACACTGCGGGGCTGGGATTCAGGGCCTGGCGCAGCACATATGTTCGCCTCTCACACTCGGGTCCTTACACCCGCTTCAGACTGTGCGGCGTCATCTGATCCCTTATCGCATGCCACGGCCATGAAGCCGCACAGTCCGAAGAAGGCGGAAGGAGAGGAGGGACAGGCGAACTGATGCACTGATCCTGCCCATCAATCACACCCTCGCAGTCCCAATAAATAAGACACCGAGGGGCGTTGTGTGGGTCAGGGCGGCCGCAGAGGCGCAGCCAGCCAAACAATGATGCCAGAAGACGGGCAGCGCTACCAAGGGGGTTGCAGCGTGTCATTACAAAGGAAAGTCACACCACCGGGACGGTTAAATGGTCACACAGAGGACACATTTCAGACGTGTTTTCAGTTCCACATGTGCGAGGAGAATACGTTTCTGAGCCACCTTGCACACATGCAGCATTACCGCTGTACAAGGTGGCTGGATAACATAAAAACGCCTGGGGGAGGGGGGACAGGTTCCCTTCAATTTCAGTTCTTGTGTCTGCGTGGCTTTTGCAGGACACGTTGCCGGCTGCACAGCAGGGGAACAGCTGGCGGTGCTGGACCCCACTGACACATTGGCTGGTGTTTTTCTCTGTGCAGCTAGCACATCTGGGCCCCAACTGGCGGTGTGTTAGAGCCCAGGGACAGCAGGAGGAGGAGCAGGAGGAGGAGGAGCAGGGGGAGGGGAGTGTAGGCCGAAGCCTGCACAGGCGGCAGCTTTGGGTGTGTTGTGTCTGCGTGGCTTTTGCAGGACACGTTGCCGGCTACACAGCAGGGGAACAGCTGGCGGTGCTGGACCCCACTGACACATTGGCGAGGTGTTTGGCTCTGTGCAGCCAGCACTTCCGGACAGCAACTAGCGTTGTTGGAGCCCGGGCTCTGCAGGTGGAGCAGAGTGTAGGCCGAAGCCTAATTGAACTGATTTCAAAAGTCACCTTTAACCCCCCCTCAGGGGTTACAAAGTAGAAGAGCCACAGCTTATGCAGCAGCAGTGCTGCGCAAGTCAAAGGTTGCTCTTGTAATTTTTCTCCTTGCACACGCTGAATGGAACACGTATAACATTTAGCCCTTTATACAGTCAAACTGTGTAATGGAGGCGAGAGTTCCCTTTGTAATGAGACGCAGCACAGGTGTCAAGAATCCCACCTTGGTGCTGGGTGCAGCCTCCCGAGCGTTGTTATTTGCTGTACAGGAGTCTGCGCTGTCGTGTTATCCCCTGGCCTAGCGCCGTTAGCGCTGCCCATCTTCTGGCATCATGTAATGTCGGCCGGTGCGGTTCGCGATGCCCATGAATCCCAGCCCCGCAGTGTCTTAACATTGTTAAAACACTGCGGGGCTGGGATTCAGGGCCTGGCGCAGCACATATGTTCGCCTCTCACACTCGGGTCCTTACACCCGCTTCAGACTGTGCGGCGTCATCTGATCCCTTATCGCATGCCACGGCCATGAAGCCGCACAGTCCGAAGAAGGCGGAAGGAGAGGAGGGACAGGCGAACTGATGCACTGATCCTGCCCATCAATCACACCCTCGCAGTCCCAATAAATAAGACACCGAGGGGCGTTGTGTGGGTCAGGGCGGCCGCAGAGGCGCAGCCAGCCAAATAATGATGCCAGAAGACGGGCAGCGCTACCAAGGGGGTTGCAGCGTGTCATTACAAAGGAAAGTCACACCACCGGGACGGTTAAATGGTCACACAGAGGACACATTTCAGACGTGTTTTCAGTTCCACATGTGCGAGGAGAATACGTTTCTGAGCCACCTTGCACACATGCAGCATTACCGCTGTACAAGGTGGCTGGATAACGTAAAAACGCCTGGGGGAGGGGGGACAGGTTCCCTTCAATTTCAGTTCTTGTGTCTGCGTGGCTTTTGCAGGACACGTTGCCGGCTGCACAGCAGGGGAACAGCTGGCGGTGCTGGACCCCACTGACACATTGGCTGGTGTTTTTCTCTGTGCAGCTAGCACATCTGGGCCCCAACTGGCGGTGTGTTAGAGCCCAGGGACAGCAGGAGGAGGAGCAGGAGGAGGAGGAGCAGGGGGAGGGGAGTGTAGGCCGAAGCCTGCACAGGCGGCAGCTTTGGGTGTGTTGTGTCTGCGTGGCTTTTGCAGGACACGTTGCCGGCTACACAGCAGGGGAACAGCTGGCGGTGCTGGACCCCACTGACACATTGGCGAGGTGTTTGGCTCTGTGCAGCCAGCACTTCCGGACAGCAACTAGCGTTGTTGGAGCCCGGGCTCTGCAGGTGGAGCAGAGTGTAGGCCGAAGCCTAATTGAACCGATTTCAAAAGTCACCTTTAACCCCCCCTCAGGGGTTACAAAGTAGAAGAGCCACAGCTTATGCAGCAGCAGTGCTGCGCAAGTCAAAGGTTGCTCTTGTAATTTTTCTCCTTGCACACGCTGAATGGAACACGTATAACATTTAGCCCTTTATACAGTCAAACTGTGTAATGGAGGCGAGAGTTCCCTTTGTAATGAGACGCAGCACAGGTGTCAAGAATCCCACCTTGGTGCTGGGTGCAGCCTCCCGAGCGTTGTTATTTGCTGTACAGGAGTCTGCGCTGTCGTGTTATCCCCTGGCCTAGCGCCGTTAGCGCTGCCCATCTTCTGGCATCATGTAATGTCGGCCGGTGCGGTTCGCGATGCCCATGAATCCCAGCCCCGCAGTGTCTTAACATTGTTAAAACACTGCGGGGCTGGGATTCAGGGCCTGGCGCAGCACATATGTTCGCCTCTCACACTCGGGTCCTTACACCCGCTTCAGACTGTGCGGCGTCATCTGATCCCTTATCGCATGCCACGGCCATGAAGCCGCACAGTCCGAAGAAGGCGGAAGGAGAGGAGGGACAGGCGAACTGATTCACTGATCCTGCCCATCAATCACACCCTCGCAGTCCCATTAAATAAGACAACGAGGGGCGTTGTGTGGGGCAGGGCGGCCGCAGAGGCGCAGCCAGCCAAACAATGATGCCAGAAGACGGGCAGCGTTACCAAGGAGCTTGTTGCGTGTGTCAATACAAAGTCAAATCACACCTGAGGGACGTTTTAATGGTCACAGAGGACACATTTTAGACGTGTTCACTTCAACATGGGCAAGGAGAATAAGTTTCTGAGCCACCTTGAACACATGCAGCATTACTGCTGTTCAAGGTAGCTGTAAAACATAGAAACACCTGGGGGAGGGGGGACAGGTTCCCTTCAATTTCAGTTCTTGTGTCTGCGTGGCGGTCGCAGGACACGTTGCCGGCTACACAGCAGGGGAACAGCTGGCGGTGCTGAACCCCACTGACACATTGGCTGGTGTTTTTCTCTGTGCAGCTAGCACATCTGGGCAAAAACTGGCGGTGTTAGAGCCCAGGGTCAGCAGGAGGAGCAGGGGGAGCGGAGTGTAGGCCGAAGCCTGCACTCGAGCAAGTTGAAAGGAAACCTTTAACCCCCCCCCCCCCAGGCGTTTGTAGCTGAAAGAGCCATTGTGTACAGCACTAATGCTGGAAAAGGTAAACTTAGCTCTTTTAATTATGGTCCTTGTACATGCGGAACCTAACATTTATGAAATGTGTCTCCTCACAGCGTTAAACCATCCGGTAGGTGGAACTTTCCTTTGTCGTGTGACGCAGCACAGCCATCATTTTTACCCCCTTGGCGCCGTGCGCCGCCTCCTCAGCGTTGTTTGAATCTGTCCCGGAGCCTGCGCTGTTAGGTTAGCCCTTGGCCATGCACACATGTTGCGCTGCCCGTCTTCTGACCTCATTTGGTGTCAGGCTGGCTGCGCCTGTGCGGGTGCGCTGGCCGAGATCCCGCCTCGCAGTGTCGTCTAATGTAATCCCACCGCGGGCCTGTGATCCGTGCCCGTGCGCAGTGCATATCCTCTCCTCTCACTCCCCTCCCTACGGCTTTTTCAGACTGTGCGGTGTCACGGCCGTGGCATGCTATTAGGGACCAGCTGACATCGCACAGTCTGAAGAAGCCGTAGGGAGGGGAGTGAGAGGAGAGGATATGCACTGCGCACGGGCACGGATCACAGGCCCGCGGTGGGATTACATTAGACGACACTGCGAGGCGGGATCTCGGCCAGCGCACCCGCACAGGCGCAGCCGGCCTGACACCAAATGAGGTCAGAAGACGGGCAGCGCAACATGTGTGCATGGCCAAGGGCTAACCTAACAGCGCAGGCTCCGGGACAGATTCAAACAACGCTGAGGAGGGGGCGCACGGCGCCAAGGGGGTAAAAATGATGGCTGTGCTGCGTCACACGACAAAGGAAAGTTCCACCTACCGGACGGTTTAACGCTGTGTGGGGACACATTTCATAAGTGTTTGGTTCAGCATGTGCAAGGAGCATCACGAAAAGAGGCACTTTTTCCCTTTGCATCATTACTGCTGCACAAGGTGGCTCCTTCAGTAACAAACGCCTGGGGGGGGGGGGGGGGGTCAGGTTCCCTTACATTTAACTTGTTGTGTCTGCGTGGCGGTCGCAGTACACGTTGCCGTATACACAGCAGGGGAACAGCTGGCGGTGCTGAACCCCACTAACACATTGGCGAGGTGTTTGGCTCTGTGCGTACAGCACTTCTGGACGGCAACTAGCGGTGTTGGAGCCCAGGGACAGGTGGAGGAGGAGGAGGTTGGAGGAGGTTGGAGGAGGTAGGAGGGATTGCCACACACACAGCAGGGGAACAGCTGACGTTACTGAACCCCAATAACAGAGGAGGGACTGTTGACTGTGCGTACAGCACTTCTGGACGGCAACTGGCGGTGTTGGAGCCCAGGGACAGGTGGAGGAGGAGGAGGTTGGAGGAGGTAGGAGGGATTGCCACACACACAGCAGGGGAACAGCTGACGTTACTGAACCCCAATAACAGAGGAGGGACTGTTGACTGTGCGTACAGCACTTCTGGACGGCAACTGGCGGTGTTGGAGCCCAGGGACAGGTGGAGGAGGAGGAGGTTGGAGGAGGTTGGAGGAGGTAGGAGGGATTGCCACACACACAGCAGGGGAACAGCTGACGTTACTGAACCCCAATAACAGAGGAGGGACTGTTGACTGTGCGTACAGCACTTCTGGACGGCAACTGGCGGTGTTGGAGCCCAGGGACAGGTGGAGGAGGAGGAGGTTGGAGGAGGTTGGAGGAGGTAGGAGGGATTGCCACACACACAGCAGGGGAACAGCTGACGTTACTGAACCCCAATAACAGAGGAGGGACTGTTGACTGTGCGTACAGCACTTCTGGACGGCAACTGGCGGTGTTGGAGCCCAGGGACAGGTGGAGGAGGAGGAGGTTGGAGGAGGTAGGAGGGATTGCCACACACACAGCAGGGGAACAGCTGACGTTACTGAACCCCAATAACAGAGGAGGGACTGTTGACTGTGCGTACAGCACTTCTGGACGGCAACTGGCGGTGTTGGAGCCCAGGGACAGGTGGAGGAGGAGGAGGTTGGAGGAGGTAGGAGGGATTGCCACACACACAGCAGGGGAACAGCTGACGTTACTGAACCCCAATAACAGAGGAGGGACTGTTGACTGTGCGTACAGCACTTCTGGACGGCAACTGGCGGTGTTGGAGCCCAGGGACAGGTGGAGGAGGAGGAGGTTGGAGGAGGTAGGAGGGATTGCCACACACACAGCAGGGGAACAGCTGACGTTACTGAACCCCAATAACAGAGGAGCGACTGTTGACTGTGCGTACAGCACTTCTGGACGGCAACTAGCGGTGTTGGAGCCCAGGGGCAGGTGGAAAAGCAGAGGAACACAATGTAGGCCGAAGCCTGAGAAAGTCGAAAGGGAACCTTTAACCCCCCCCCCAAGGCGTTTGTAGCTGCAAGAGCCAGCTTGTGCAGCACAAAAGATGCAAAAGGAAAAGGTGGCTCTTTTCATCATGCTCCTTGCAAACACAGAACTAAACACTTTTAAAATGTGTCCCCTGAAGCCGTGAAACCGTCCCGGAGGTGGGACTTTCCTTCGTAATATGACGCAGCACAGCCATCATTACTACCCCCCCCGCCGCCGTGCCCCGGCTCCTCAGCGTTGTTTGATTCCGTCCCGGAGCCTGCGCTGTTATGTTATCCCGTGGCCAGGCACACTTAGCGCTGCCCATCTTCTGACATCATTTGGTGTCAGGCTGGCTGCGCCTGTGCGGCCGCGCTGGCCTAGAGCCCGCCTCGCAGTGTCTTCTGATGTAATCCCACTGGGGGCCTGGGATCCATGGCCATGCGCAGTGCATATCCTCGCCTCTCACTCCCCTCCCTACGGCTTCTTTTTCAGACTGTGCGGTGTCACGGCCGTGGCATGCTATTAGGGACCAGCTGACACCGAACAGTCTGAAGAAGCCATAGGGAGATGAGTGAGAGGTGGAGGTTCAGATATGCACTGCGCATGTCCATAGATCCCAGGCCCCCAGTGGGATTAAATCAGAAGACACTGCGAGGCGGGCTCTCGGCCAGCGTGGCCGCACAGGCGCAGCCAGCCTGACACCAAATGATGCCAGAAGACGGGCAGCGCTAAGTGTGCCTGGCCACGGGATAACATAACAGCGCAGGCTCCGGGACGGAATCAAACAACGCTGAGGAGCCGGGGCGCGGCGCCGGGGGGGTAGGAATGACGGCTGTGCTGCGTCATATTACGAAGGAAAGTCCCACCTCCGGGACGGTTTTACGGTATCAGTGGACACATTTTATAAGTGTTAAGTTTTGCGTGTGCAAGGAGCAAAACCAAAATAGCTACCTTTTTCCTTGTGCAGCATTACTGCTGCACAAGGTGGCTCTTTCAGTAACAAACGCCTTGGGGGGGGGGGACAGATTCCCTTACATTTCAGTTGTTGTGTCAGCGTGGCGGTCGCATGACACATTGCCGGCTACACAGCTGGGGATCAGCTGACGTTACTGAAACCCAATAACACTGGGTCGTATGTTTTGACTGTGCAGACGGCACATCTGAGCCTCAACTGGCGGTGTTGGAGCCCAGGAATTTAAGTTCAGGTGGTAGAAAGATGAACACAACAGGAGACCTGGATAACGTATACAGTGACCTAATTATTTAATCAGGAGGAGGAGTGGCAAATTCCTGCGAGATCCAGGCCTTGTTCATTTTCAGGAAAGTAAGCCGGTCAACGTTATCGGAGGATAGTCGCATGCGACGGTCAGTTAGTACACCACCTGCAGCACTAAAGACACGTTCCGATAATACACTGGCCGCAGGGCAAGACAGCACCTCCAATGCATACTGGCTTAGCTCTGGCCATGTATCCAGCTTTGAGACCCAAAACTTGAAAGGGGAAGAGCCGTCTGGGAGTACAGCAAGAGGGCAAGACATGTAGTCTGTCACCATCTGACGGAACCGTTGCCTCCTGCTGACTGGAGCCGTCTGTGATGGTGTAGACTTTTGTGGCGGGCACAGAAAACTGTGCCACAGTTCGGCCATACTGGTCTTGCCTTGGGCAGAGGCACTGCTTCTGCTCCCTCTTTGTGCAGAGCCTCCACCACTGCCTGGACGCACTGAGCTGCTTTGGAATGCACTAGCAGCACTTCTCTCAGTTGGAATGGAGAAGATGATGGAACTGACCAGTGTGTCTTGGTACTCCCGCATTTTTCGCTCCCGGTTCAACGGTGTGATGAGGCTTTCTACGTTGTCCCGGTAGCGAGGATCGAGGAGGGTGAACACCCAATAATCAGACATGTTGAGAATGTGGTCGATGCGGCGGTCGTTTCTCAGGCACTGCAGCATGTAATCCACCATGTGCTGCAGACTGCCAACTGCCCAAGAAACGCTGTCCCCAGCTGGAGGCGTGATCTCTGCCCGCTCGTCATCACCCCACCCTCGCTGTACACACTGAGTACTGGACAATTCGGGAACTCCCTCCTCTGGACGGATGTCTTCCTCCTCCATTGACTCCTCCTCATCCTCCTCACAAACTGTCCCCTGCCTACGCGTTTGTGAGGAACCACGTTGATCTGACTGTCCAGAAGATGATGGAAGTGGTGAATCCTCATCCTCCACCTCTTCCACAACATCATCCCTTAGCGCTTGCAGTGATTTTTCAAGCAGGCAGATAAGGGGGACAGTCATGCTGACTAGTGCATCATCTGCACTCGCCATCCGCGTGGAATAATCAAAGGGACGCAAAACCTGGCAGACGTCATTCATAGTGGCCCACTCTGTGGTTGTGAAGTCTGTACGGCGCTGACTGCGACTTCTTTGCGCCTGAAGCAGCTGGTACTCCATTACAGCTTGCTGCTGCTCACACAACCGCTCCAACATATGTAACGTGGAATTCCACCTGGTAGGTAGGTCACATATGATGCGATGTTCCGGCAGGCGGTGTCGGCGCTGCAGAGCCGCAATGCGCGCTTTTGCCGTGCTGGAACGCCGCAAGTGAGCACACTCTAGGCGGACCTTGTGCAGCAGTGCATCAAGATCCGGATAGTCCCTCAAAAAACTCTGCACGACCAAATTGAGCACATGTGCCAGACATGGGATGTGAGTGAGGTTGCCGAGGCCCAGGGCTGCCACCAGATTTCGGCCATTATCACACACTACCATGCCTGGCTGGAGATTCGCTGGCTCAAACCACACATCGCTCTCCTGCTTGATGGCATTCCAGAGCTCCTGCGCTGTGTGGCTACGATTCCCCAAAAAAATTAATTTCAAGACGGCCTGTTGACGTTTGGCCACGGCTGTGCTCATGTCGGTCGTAACAGGTACACGTTCATCACGGGTCCATGTGGAGGTGGACTGTGACGGCTCCTGCAGCGATGATTCTGAGGAACTGGTGTAAGAGGAGGAGTCAATGCGTACAGAATGGATTCCTGCAATCCTTGGAGTGGGCAGGACACGTCCTGCGCCACTCGCACGGTCTGTACCCGGCTCAACGACATTAACCCAATGGGCAGTGAGGGAAAGGTATCGCCCCTGTCCATGTTGACTGGTCCACGCATCGGTGGTGAGGTGGACCTTGCTACTGACGGCGTTCAGTAGCGCGTGTTTTATGTGTCCCTCCACATGCTTGTGCAGGGCAGGGACGGCTTGCCTGCTGAAGTAAAAGCGGCTGGGCACACTGTACTGTGGGACTGCCAATGACATCAAGTCACGGAAGCTGTCAGTCTCCACCAGCCTGAATGACAGCATTTCCAGTGACAGAAGTTTGGCAATGCCTGCAGTCAGAGCCTGTGCTCGTGGGTGGTTTGACGAGAAAGGCCGCCTTTTCTCCCATGCCTGTACTACCGATGGCTGTAGACTGGGCTGGGAGTGTGTGGTTGACTGGGAAAGTGGTGCTGCGGGTGGAATGACAGCGGGTCTCTGGACAACAGGGCCAGAGGTTCTTCCACGGCGATCCTGGGAGGAAGCCGAACCAGCTGCGTGTGAGCTAGAGGAAGAGGCAACACGAGCTGAAGAGGTGGTAGCTGCCGCTGTTGGTTGGCCTAGCTCTTCAGTGTGTTTGTCTAACTCCGCCGGGTGCCTGTTGCGCACATGTTTCCACATGTTGGAGGTATTGAGGTTGGCGACTTTTTGACGTCTTTTGATTTTTTGATGACACACCTTGCATCTGACATAGCAAATGTCATCTGCAACTGTGTCAAAAAAGGACCAGGCACTGCAAGTCTTGGGAGCCCCCCTTTTGACTTTTGGAAGAGACATGCTCCTTACGGGTGCCAAAGCGGAGGCTGCAGGATCCGCAGTCTTCCCCCTCCCTCTCCCTCTTTGGGCCGTACGGGGAATCTCTTCCTCAGAGCTGCTCCCACCACCTTCCTGTCCCTGACGCCAAGATGGGTCAAGGACCTCATCATCTACACTACCCTCTGCCCCCAACTGCTCCTCCTGGGTAGTCTCAGCAGCAGAGCACGCACCAGTAAGTGGCACCTGAGTGTCATCATCAGCTGATGCGGCCTGCGAGGTGGTGACCGGAGCCACTGGCCCACCCGCCTCTTCAGAGGAAGACAGAAAAAGCTGTTGGGCATCACTGCACCCTGCCTCTTCTTCCATTTCTCCAATGCTGCTTGGCTGGCCCCCTGTTTCCAAGCCAAGAGATGATTCAGAGAACAGAAGTAGAGACTGCTCCTGTCCTGGGATCTCTGTCTGCCTGGGCAATTTTGCAGGTGGTGAAGAGACAGATGGCTGCTCTCCAGTGCTCTGTGTCTGAGAGGATGTGGCACTAATGGAAGTTGATGCATTAGCTGCCATCCATCCCACAACGGCTTCAATTTGGTCTTCACGCAGCAGCGGTGTACGGCGCTCGGCGACAAAGCTGCGCATGAACGACTGTTCCCTTGTGAAAGTGGGTGCTGATGACTCACCGGTGCCCGCAGCAGGCACAGAATCCCCACGTCCCCTCCCTGCTCCGCGCCCACGCCCACACCCACGTGCCTTACTCACTGCCTTCTTCATCTTGGTTGACTGATAAAGATAAGCAGAAAAGTACTAACGGCTTTGTGTGCTTATTCCTGAGCAACTCCTCCTAACAGGTATAAGACACACTAATTTTCTAAAGTGTGGACTAGACTTGAATATGAGCTAATGTGGCCTACACAAATGTAAAGTGGTGTGTAACTGGTGTGTTTGGTGAACTTTATTATTTATTTATTTTTTTGGGGCTGAACTGACAACGGATAGAGCTGCAATCACACGGAGACCGTGCAGACAGCTGTAAACGGCGCTGCAAGGCCCAAAAACCCTCCTCTACTTTATCCTATGTAGTGTTTTTCCACAAATTAGCTGGAGACGGGTGGAAAGACACTAATAGGATTTTTTAAAATAAATTAGCAGCAGACTACACTACTTTGAAAAAAAAGAAAATTGATTTGGCGGTATGACGCAGTGAAAAACCCTGAGCTGCAGACAACCAGGCTACGGCTGCTCACAGACTACAGGGCGAGCTGCAGTCACACGGAGACCGTGCAGACAGCCGTAAACGGCGCTGCAAGGCCCAAAAACCCTCCTCTACTTTATCCTATGTAGTGTTTTTCCACAAATTAGCTGGAGACGGGTGGAAAGACACTAATAGGATTTTTTAAAATAAATTAGCAGCAGACTACACTACTTTGAAAAAAAAGAAAATTGATTTGGCGGTATGACGCAGTGAACAACCCTGAGCTGGAGACAACCAGGCTATGGCTGCTCACAGACTACAGGGCGAGCTGCAATCACACGGAGACCGTGCAGACAGCCGTAAACGGCGCTGCAAGGCCCAAAAACCCTCCTCTACTTTATCCTATGTAGTGTTTTTCCACAAATTAGCTGGAGACGGGTGGAAAGACACTAATAGGAATTTTTGGAAAAAATGTGCAGCAGCCTGCACTACTTCAAAAAAAAAAAAAAAAAGGACAGTATGAGGCAATGAACCACCCTCCCTGAACTGAATACAACCAGCTATGGATGGCCTATGTGGCTGCACTCAGACTAGAGAGTGGGCTGCACTCACACACACACACAGAGAGACCTTGCAGATCGCTGTGAAAACAGCGCTACAAGGCAAAAGGAAGGTGAATAGTAGGTGAACACAGCGGTTGCTAAATTAGCCTTTGGAAAGCACAAAGAAGCAAATCGCTATCTCTAAACTGTCCCTCAGTCAGCAAACAGCGTCCTGTCACTAACTGAATTCACAGCAGAGTGATCGCAAAATGGCGCCAGCGACTTTTAAACTGCATCATGACATCATTTCAGCAGCCAATCACAGCCTTGCCAGTAGTTTCATGCCCTCCATTCTAAACAGGATGTGCCCACACTTGGAATCTTTCTCATTGGCTGAATTTCTGAATTTTGAATCATTGAACTTCCGATTCCGGTATCCGATACGCGCCAAGTATCGGAATCCCGGTATCGGAATTCCGATACCGCTAGTATCGGCCGATACCCGATACTTGCGGTATCGGAATGCTCAACACTAACCGTTACGCTAAACGACTTACCAACGATCACGACCAGCGATACAACCTGGCCGTGATCGTTGGTAAGTCGTTGTGTGGTCGCTGGGGAGCTGTCACACAGACAGCTCTCTCCAGTGACCAACGATCAGGGGAACGACTTCGGCATCGTTGAAACTGTCTTCAACGATGCCGAAGTCCCCTGGTAACCAGGGTAAACATCGGGTTACTAAGCGCAGGGCCGTGCTTAGTAACCCGATATTTACCCTGGTTACCATTGTAAAAGTAAAAAAAAAAAAAAACAGTACATACTCACATTCCGATGTCTGTCACGTCCCCCGGCGTCAGCTTCCCGCACTGACTGTGTCAGCGCCGGCCGTAAAGCAGAGCACAGCGGTGATATCGCTTAGTAACCCGATATTTACCCTGGTTACAAGTGAACACATCGCTGGATCGGCGTCCTGATCATTCCCTACGACCAACGATCTCCCAGCAGGGGCCTGTCACACATAATGAGATCGTTAAGCGGGATCGTTGCTACGTCACCAAAAGCATGACGTTGCAACGATATCGTTAACGAAATCGTTATGTGTGAAGGTACCTTTACTTGACTGCTTTTTGTTGCTCTAGCCACTATTATTTGCTTTCTCCCTTTTAAATGTCCATTTTCTCTGAAAAGGTTATCTGCAAGATGAGAGGAACTGGTTAACTACTGTGCCCTGTTCTCTGTTTTTGAGGTCTTGTTGATAAATGCAAAGCAAAATGCAGAACCTAGCTTCCAAAATGCCATTATATTACATTTTGTCCTATTATGTAATATTCCAGTGGTAAAAAGAAATCATCAAAAATTATGATTGTATTTTCCAAGCATAGCTTTTTCCATCTGAATCTGTTAGGAGAAGAAGAATATATACCGTATATACTCGAGTATAAGCCGAGATTTTCAGCCCAAAAAAATGGGCCGAAAGTGCCCCTCTCGGCTTATACTCGAGTCATAGAAGGCGGGGGGTCGGCGGGTGAGGGGGAGCGACGCTTGTCAAATACTCACCTGCTCCCGGCGCGGTCCCTGCATGTCCCACGTCTCCAGGAGAGGCAGGTTCTTCCCCTGTTCAGCGGTCACTGGTACCGCTCATTAAAGTTATGAATATGGACTCCACTCCCATAGGGGTGGAGCCGCATATTCATTACTGTAATGAGCGGTGCCACGTGACCACTCACTACAGGAAGAAGCTGCCTCTCCCGGAGATGTGGGACATGCAGAGACCGCATCAGGAGCACCGGGAGCAGGTGAGTATGTCATATTCACCTTTCCTCGTTTCACCACCACCTCATCTTCCGCGTCCTCTGCAATGACTGTTCAGGCCAGAGGGCGCGATGACGTATCAGTGTACGTGCCACCCTCTGCCTGAACAGTCAGTGTGGAGAGATGGGACGCTGAGGAGCAGCGGGCAGCGACGAGAGGTGAGTATGTCATTTTTTTTTAGTGCAGCAGCATTACATGTGGCACAATGCTATATGGAGCATCTATGGGGCCAAAAAGAACTGCATGGAGCATTACATGGAGCATCTATGTGGCCATAACTGCATGGAGCATTATATGGAGCATCTATGGGGCCATTACTGCATGGAGCATTATATGGAGCATCTATGGGGCCATAACTGATGGAGCATTATATGGAGCATCTATGGGGCCATAACTGCATGGAGCATTATATGGGGCATCTATGGGGCCATAACTGCATGAAGCATTATATGGAGCATCTATGGGGCCATAACTGCATGGAGCATTATATGGGGCATCTATGGGGCCATAACTGCATGGAGCATTATATGGGGCATCTATGGGGCCATAACTGCATGGAGCATTATGTGGGGCATCTATGCGCCCATAAAGAACTGCATGGAGCATTATATGGAGCATCTATGGGGCCATAACTGCATGGAGCATTATATGGAGCATCTATGGGGCCATAACTGCATGGAGAATTGGAGAATATATGGAGCATCTATGTCATGTCGGACGCTGTTCAGACCAGGTCGTTCGACAGACAGCGGTAATTCCGCTTTTGACCACTATTTGCTCATTGGCGTTGGCTAGATTTTATCTAGCTGTTCCGGGGTTAATTTACCTGATCCTCGGATTGGAAGCTGGGCCATGCCCATTGCCTTTAAATAGTTCAGGTGCAGGTTCACGTGAGGTTGCTGCAGGTGAGCCCACAGAACCTATGCAAATCGCAGGGGTATCACATGTTAAGAATCGAGCCCCTGAGCTCAGGAAGCAGGAAGCCTGTTTTTACTGTGGTAAAACTCTGTCCTCTGCTGTCTAAGAAAAACGCAACGGCGGAAAACTTCTAAGCTCAGAGGGTGTGGAGGAGACCAATCTGAGCTTATGTATATCCTCCATGGTGGTTTCTCAATGCATGCTCCCTGCTAAGGTTTTTATCGCTGGCAGTGAGCTGCCAATTACTGTTTTTGTGGATAGTGGTTCAGCCACAAATCTCATTGATGAGGATTTTGCGCGCACAGCAGGTTTTAGGATTGAAAAACTGTCTCATCCTATCCGTGTGGTCACCATCAATGCAGCTCCTCTCTCTCAGGGGGAGATTACTGAATTTGTGGCTGAGGTGAAACTCCACATTGGGGTTCTACATTCCGAGCGGGTTACATGTAAGGTGCTCAGGAATCTTCCTGCTCAGGTGGTTTTGGGTTTTCCTTGGTTGTCCATGCACAACCCGGTAATTGACTGGAAAACTCAGGACATAATTCAGTGGAGCGAGTTCTGCCAGGAGAATTGCCTGGCCACATGTGTGGCTGCGGTGACTTCAAGCGTTCCTGAGTCACTTCTGGATTTTGTGGATGTGTTCTCTGAAAAGGGTTGTTCAGAGTTGCCGCCACATCGTCCCTATGACTGTTCTATCAGGTTTAAACCAGGGGCCAAGTTGCCTAAAGCAAGGATGTTTAACATCTCCGGTCCGGAGAGACAAGCATTAAAAGATTATATTGCTGAAAGCTTGAGCAAAGGGCACATCAGGCCGTCATCCTCACCGATGGCAACAGGGTTCTTCTTTGTGAAGAAGAAAGATGGCGGATTACGCCCGTGTTTGGATTTCAGGAAGTTGAACCAGATTACGGTTCGTGATGCATACCCGATGCCACTGATACCAGATTTGTTCAACCAGGTGGCGGGTGCTAAGTGGTTTACCAAGCTTGACCTCAGGGGGGCGTACAACCTCATAAGAGTCCGTCAAGGTGATGAGTGGAAGACGGCTTTTATTACCCCTGAGGGTCATTTTGAAAATTTGGTGATGCCTTTTGGGTTGACTAACGCACCTGCAGTGTTCCAACATTTCATCAATGATGTGTTCTCGCATGTTTTGGGGAAATTCGTTATCGTGTACCTAGATGAAATCCTCATATATTCTTGCGACCGTGATGCTCATTTAAATCATGTCAGGCAGGTGTTACAGCTTCTCAGAGAGAATAAGCTGTATGCTAAACTTGAGAAATGTGTATTTTCTGTTCAAGAGTTGCCTTTCTTGGGTTATATTGTGTCTGCTTCTGGTTTTAAAATGGACGCCGCTAAGGTGCAAGCGGTACTAAATTGGGAACGTCCTGATAACCTGAAAGCACTTCAGCGGTTCCTTGGGTTTTCTAACTACTATAGGAAATTTATCAAGGATTTTTCCATCATTGCTAAGCTGCTAACTGACATGACTAAAAAGGGTACCAATTTCTCCATTTGGCCTGAGGCTGCCTTGAGCGCATTTGAATTTCTTAAGAACAGTTTTGTTTCAGCCCCCATTCTTGTGCAGCCAGACGTATCAAAACCCTTTGCTGTGGAAGTCGATGCGTCTGAGGTTGGTGTGGGGGCGGTACTATCTCAAGGCTCATCTTTGAGTGGTTTGCGTCTGTGCGCCTATTTCTCCAAGAAACTGTTGTCCGCTGAACGTAACTACGATATCGGCAACAGGGAGTTGTTGGCAATCAAGTTGGCCTTTGAGGAATGGCGACACTTCTTGGAGGGGTCGGTACATCAGGTTACTGTTATTACCGATCATAAGAATCTGCTGTATTTGGAGTCAGCCAAGCGTCTGTCCCCCAGGCAGGCTCGCTGGGCATTGTTTTTCACACGGTTCAATTTTGTTGTCACTTACAGACCGGGGTCTAAAAACACTAAGTCGGATGCTCTGTCCATGTGTTTTCCGGGGGGTGAACCTCGGGAAGATCCAGTACCCATCCTCCAAAAGGGTGTTGTGGTTTCGGCTCTCACTACCGAGGTTGAGGCTGAGATTGCCAAGGCTCAGGAGGAGGTACCATCTGAGCTTCCCATCAACAAATCTTTTATACCGCTTCATCTCCGCTTAAAGGTTTTGGCGGAGCATCATGATGCTGTCCTGGCTGGCCACCCAGGGGTTAGAGGTACCTTGGAGTTGGTGTCACGTCGGTTTTGGTGGCCCAAGATCTGACAGGACGTGGTCTCATACGTGTCAGCTTGTACCACGTGCACTAGGGCTAAGACGCCCCGCTCCCGTCCTGTTGGCACACTACTTCCTCTTGAAGTACTTAGTAAGCCATGGAAGGAAATCTCCATGGATTTCATCACTGATTTGCCCTCATCAGCTGGGAACACGGTCATCTTGGTGATTGTTGATCGGTTTTCTAAAATGTCGCACTTTGTGTCTTTGCCTTCGTTGCCTAAGGCTAAGACTCTGTCTCAGGTATTTGTGCAGGAGGTGGTCAGACTTCATGGGGTTCCGTCTGACATCTTGTCTGATAGGGGGTCTCAGTTTGTGGCAAAATTTTGGAAAGCATTTTGCTCACGGCTGGGGATCAAGTTGTCTCATTCTTCGGCGTTCCATCCTTAGTCAAATGGTCAGACTGAGCGTATGAACCAAAATTTGGAACAGTACCTACGCTGCTTTGTCTCTGATAACCAGGAGGAGTGGTCTACCTTTCTTCCTTTGGCTGAGTTTGCCATCAATAATCACCGCCAGGAGTCGTCTGGGGAGTCTCCTTTTTTTGTGTTTACGGGCTACAT
Organism: Ranitomeya variabilis; assembly: GCF_051348905.1. Lineage (NCBI taxonomy): Eukaryota > Metazoa > Chordata > Amphibia > Anura > Dendrobatidae > Ranitomeya > Ranitomeya variabilis. Next base: position 905,544,343 of record NC_135233.1, read on the forward strand.
CCTCAATTTTGTACCTTGAGTCAGAGGGGCTCTTCCGGCATTCCGGAGGAGGATCAGTTAGGAGCACAATTGGCATCAGTCTGGAGGAGAGTTAAACAGCGCCTGTTGAGTGTGGGTGCTAGGTACAAACGTGTGGCTGACAGTAGGCGTGTGCCAGGTCCGGACCTGAGTGTGGATGACTGGGTGTGGTTATCCACAAAAAACATAAGACTCAAAATACTATCAATAAAAATTGGGTACACTGTTTATTGGTCCATTTAGGGTCACAGCCGTCATTAACCCAGTAGCGTACCGATTGGAGCTCCCTACAGTGTATAAGATACACAACGTGTTCCACAAGTCTCTTCTAAAGAAGGTGGTGGGTTCTGTGGACGCGGCGCCTATGCCACCTCCAGTCTTGGTGGATGGTAATTTGGAGTTTGAAGTCTCCAAGGTGGTTGACTCTCGTGTAGTGTGTCGCACTTTACAGTACTTGGTACACTGGTGTGGTTATGGTCCTGAGGAGAGGTCCTGGGTACCTGCCTCGGATATTCATGCGGATCGGCTCGTCAGGTTTTTTCATCGTCGCCATTCAGACAAGCCGGGTCCTATAAGCCGTGAGGGCCCTGGGGCCCCTCGTAGAAGGTGGGGTACTGTCATGCCGGACGCTGTTCAGACCAGGTCGTTCGACAGACAGCGGTAAATAATAATAAAAAAAAACAGTACATACTTACATTCCGATGTCTGTCACGTCCCCCGGCGTCAGCTTCCCGCACTGACTGTGTCATCGCCGGCCATAAAGCAGAGCACAGCGGTGGAGCACCGGGAGCAGGTGAGTATGTCATATTCACCTTTCCTCGTTCCACCACGGCCTCATCTTCCGCGTCCTCTGCAGTGACTGTTCAGGCCAGAGGGCGCGATGACGTATCAGTGTACGTGCCGCCCTCTGCCTGAACAGTCAGTGCGGAGAGATGGGGCGCTGAGGAGCAGCGACGAGAGGTGAGTATGTCATTTTTTTTAGTGCAGCAGCAGCAGCATTACATGTGGCACAATGCTATATGGAGCATCTATGGGGCCAAAAAGAACTGCATGGAGCATTACATGGAGCATCTATGTGGCCATAACTGCATGGAGCATTATATGGGGCATCTATGGGGCTATAACTGCTTGGAGCATTATATGGGGCATCTATGGGGCCATAAAGAACTGCATGGAGCATTATATGGAGCATCTATGGGGCCATAACTGCATGGAGCATTATATGGAGCATCTATGGGGCCATAACTGATTGAGCATTATATGGAGCATCTATGGGGCCATAACTGCATGGAGAATATATGGAGCATCTATGTCATGTCGGATGCTGTTCAGACCAGGTCGTTCGACAGACAGCGGTAATTCCACTTTTGACCACAATTTGCTCATTGGCGTTGGCTAGATTTTATCTAGTTGTTCCGGGGTTAATTTACCTGATCCTCGGATTGGAAGCTGGGCCATGCCCATTGCCTTTAAATAGTTCTCCTGATCATTGGGCGTCGCCGATTATAGCTTCTGTCTTGTGCGTTGTTATCTCGGTCCGGAGTGGAGAGCTGGTTGTTGGAGATTCGTTGCTGGTGGTGTATTTTCCTTAGTCTTATTTACTCCTTCCTATATTTGTATTTATTTTGCACTGCACATTTATAGTGTATTCCTGAGTGACTGCGGTGTGGTGTATATTTTCCTTTATCCTTGTCTGTGCTAACTGTGGGTATTGGTGTATTACCTCTTCACTGGGTGGTGGGCGGTTGGTTTCAGCCTAGGGTTGATACAAGAGACAGGGCGAGGGTCGAGGCCTGGACATGCACACCATCAGTGTAAACTCCAGGTAGAGGGTCAGTCAGGATTTCCCTAGTCTGAGGGAAATTGCAGGGACCCGGGTTATTAGCTCTCGCTCACCTAGTCTCCTCGTGACAATCTATGGGGCCATAACTGCATGGAGCATTACATGGGGCATTTATGGGGCCATAAAGAACTGCATGGAGCATTATATGGAGCATCTATGGGGCCATAAAAAACTGCATGGAGCATTAAATGGGGCATTTATGAGGCCATAAAAAACTGCATGGAGCATTATATGGGGCATATTTGTATATGGAGCATCTAATGGGGCCATAATGAACTGTATGGAGCATTATATGGGGCCTATTTTGTATGGAGCATCTTATGGAGCATCTTATGGGGCCATAATGAACAGTATGGAGCATTATATGGGGCTCCGGATTCAATATGTATATTCAAAAACACTTAACCTACTGATGTCTCAATTAATTTTACTTTTATTGGTATCTATTTTTATTTTTGACATTTACCGGTAGCTGCTGCATTTTCCACCCTAGGCTTATACTCGAGTCAATAAGTTTTCCCAGTTTTTTGTTGCAAAAATAGGGGGGGGTCGGCTTATACTCGGGTCAGCTTATACTCGAGTATATACGGTATTAAAATATTCCCTGCTAATGCTGTTTTCCCACTTCCATATTCTTTTCGTCTGTACATTTACTAGAAACAAACAGAAAAAAAGCACATTATGCAGAACTTTTACATTCTGTCCGAAAAACTGACACAGCGAAACCCAGACGGACAGGGGCGTAACTACCGCGGTCGCAGCGGTCGCCAGTGCGACCGGGCCCGGCAGGTCAGGGGCCCGGGCAGTGGCGTATCTAGGGGGGGGCAGCCGGCAGGGGGGCGCAGTCAGGCCGCCTAATTCGGCGGTCCGCAGTGTCTCCCCTGGCGGCTGCATTCTGCCGCCCCAGGTCTAGGAGTCGGCTGTTCTCTGTACCGTCTGTCAAGCTGACAGCCGGCACAGAGAAGCTGCAGAGCGCCGGCTCCCAAAATGAGTGGACGTACCGCATATGGGCCCGGAGGTGGAGGGGGGCCCCTGCATGGTGGCTGTGGGGGCAGGAAGAAATCCCTGCAGCTCCGCTGCCTACAAGAGAAAATAGCAGCGGAGCTGCAGCGATCTGTATTCCTGCTTCCTGCCCGCGCTTCCCCTCATACAGACAGCGCCGCTGGATGACGTCATCATTCAGCGGCCGGCTGTGTCAGAGGAAGATGCTGCAGCAGAGTGTGAGGAGAGGTGAGAGGGATGGTGTGTGTGTGTGTGATATCTGTAGTATGTGTGTGTGTGTGATATCTGTAGTGTGTGTGTGTGTGTGATATCTGTAGTATGTGTGTGTGTGTGTGTGTGTGTGTGATATCTGTAGTGTGTGCATGTGTGTGTGTTATCTGTAGTGTGTGTGTGTGTGTGTGTGTGTGTGTGTGAGGCAGGGGCGTAATTACCACAGTCGTATGTAGCCAAGATATGCAATTCTGTTCATGCTGATCTTAATGAACATGAAAAAATACTAGTTATAATCATTTACTTGGACAGGAGAGATTTTGGTAGGGGGTAGATAAAATAAATGTACACATTTTGTGGCGATCCCAAAAACTAAAAGACAGATAATGCTACAGCAGTTCTCCTGCACAGTGGCGCTCCTAACCATCCTGTGTGTGTGTGTGCCCTGCACATCAGGTGGTCGAAACATTGATGCGTACAATAAATTTATAAAGTGGCCGGAATGTTAAAGGGGAGGTTAATGTCTGGTGACAAGGGGCACCACTACTGGCTCCGACCGATCACTAGAATGGGGATCATGAGCTCCTTATTCCTCATCACTGCACAATTGCAGTGCTCTTCCCTCTCTGGGGACGCTTAATTTCTTGACTGTCTCTGAGGCCTCTTCAGTCCTCATCCGTCTCTGTGGATGCTTCCTTCCTTGTCCCTGTCTGGGGATGCTTCCTTCCTTGTCCCTCTCTGGAGGCTCTTCCTTTCTTGTCCCTCTCTGGGGGTGCTTCCATCATTGTCCCTCTCTGGGGGTGCTTCCATCATTGTCGCTCTCTGGGGGTGCTTCCTTCCTTGTCCCTCTCTGGGGGTGCTTCCATCCTTGTCCCTCTCTGGGGGCCCGTCCTTCCTTGTCCCTCTCTGGGGGCCCTTCCTTCCTTGTCCCACTCTGAAGGCGCTTCCTTTCTTGTCTCTGGGGGTGCTTCTTTTCTTGTCTCTCTGGAGGCGCTTCCTTCCTTGTCCCTCTCTGGGGGTGCTTCCTTCCTTGTCCCTCTCTGGGGGCCCTTCCTTCCTTGTCCCTCTCTGGGGGCCCTTCCTTCCTTGTCCCTCTCTATATGTGTGTATGTGTGTGTGATATCTGTAGTGTGTGTGTGTGTGATATCATTGTGTGTGTGTGTGTGTGAGGCAGGGGCGTAATTACCACAGTCACAGCGGTCGCCGCTGCAAGCGGCTCTGGCAGGTCAGGGGCCCGTGTGTCCCCTTGAGCCTGTCTCCCTTGTCCCCTTATGCTTGTGTCCCTTGTCCCCATGTGCCAGTCTCTCTTGCCCATTAGTCCCTGTGTGTCCCCATGTGCCTGTCTCCTTTGTCCCCTTGTGCCAGTCTCCCTTGCCCACTAGTCCCTGTGTGTCAGTCTCCCTTTCCCACTTGTCCCTGTGTCCCCTTGTGCTTGTATCCCTTGTCCACTAGTCCCCGTGTGCCCCTTGTGTCAGTCTCCCTTGCCCACTTGTCCCCGTGTGCCCCTTGTGTCAGGCTCCCTTGCCCACTAGTCCCCTTGTGTCAGTCTCCCTTGTCCCCGTGTGTCAGTCTCCCTTGCCCACTAGTCCCCTTGTAACCTTCTCCCCTGCCTCCTAGCCCCCATGTGTCCCCTTGTGCCTGTCTTCCTTGCTCCCTAGCCCCCCTATGTTACCCTTGTGCCTGTCTCTCCTAGCCCCCTTGTGCCCTCTCCCCTGCGCCCTCATCACCATTTGCTCGTGTCTTTCTCACTGCCCCTGTATGGAGGGGCTGCATTATACTATGAGGGGGGCTGCGTTGTATTCTATGGGGGTTACATTGAGTTGTATGGCAGGGCTGCAGGGGGGGGGGCCATTTGGAAGTTCGCACTGGGGCCCATAACTTTGTAGTTACGGCACTGCAGATGGACCTCTAATCAATGAGATTCCTCCGCTTCTGTTTTTAATATGTTATGCAAGTTATCCATTTTGGATACAGACGAACAAATGGATTCTAAACTAATTGAATATGAATGAATCTAACAAATCTGATTTATTTATTTTTTTTCAGGATTAGATTTGCATGGATCCGAAAACCAATTTCTGCAGACTCACTTATGCCTAGCTATAATCATTAATTACATTTGTTCCTAAAAGCAGCACAGAAAAATTGAATTTCCAAAAGCAAGTGTGAACATAGCCTAGACTGAAAATGTAAAAATATTTTCTTCACACTTTATTTTTTACTCACCTCCCATTTCTCTCATTGTTTCCTTCTCCAGCAGGTGACAGCATGAAATCACTGTGACTAATCATAAACATAAAAAATAGGTGGATAATCCCTTAAAGTGTTGTTACTTGCTATTGTAGAATCCTCACATTACAGCACTGTATTTCTTGTATAGCGTAAATCCACCTAAGATTATTGCAAGGGCTCACCCTTTAACATTTCCTGCTGCCACCGTAATTATCAGACCAAGAGACATGTTAGTATAGGGCTGCATAATAGCTTGGTGTTGGCTCTTTGTTCTCTTACAACAGTGGGTTCTTTAGTTTATATGTGACCATATGTAACAACTATATAGAATTTGCATATCCTCTTATCCTCTCTTTATTTCCATGAATTTCCTATCACACTTGAAACATATAGTAATTACTGCATGCTCGGAGCTCGTTGAGTATTTCTGGGGTTGCTTGGTGGGAGCTTTGGTCCCCTCCCTACATATTTGGCACTCTTTAGAAAGCCAATGAACATGCAAGTATTGTCTGCCACACACTGTAATGTTGCAGTCATGTTGGTTGTGGCATTAGAGTGATTGGCAGGCCACACAGCATCATCAGGTCTATATCTGACCTAGCACCGTCATGCTCATCACAGTCTACTCCGGAATTAGACAGTGTAGGTAGGGCCAGTTTTAGGCACAGTGGGGCCCTAGGCAAAAGTTTAAAATGGGGCCCAAAATGCTGACTTATTGCACATCACACAGAAGCATTTCTGATGTATTTACATGCGCTGAGTTCTGGCTGCTAAACGAGTGTGATCGATAATATTAAAGTCGTAAGTCGTTCGCTTGTTTCCCAGCCTCTTTACCTCTTTACACCAATTGAGAAAGAATGGGAACAGAGCAATCACTATTAGATCAATTTGTCCCCATACAGTATCATGTTATCAGCAGCATATCTACAGTTTACACCGGCGATGTGCTGCTGTGAAAAAATGATTTTTGTTCCGGTATAAACAATCCAATCACACCCCATAGTCTTCCATATAATATAATGTGCCCCATAGTCCTCCATATAGTATAATACACTCCCCATAGTCCTCCATATAGTATAATACACTACCGATAGTCCTCCATATAGCATAATACACTACCTATAGTCCTCCATATATGAAAATACACTCCTCAGTCCTCCATATAGTATTATACACTACCCATAGTCCTCCATATAGTGTAAGACACTCCTCATAGTCCTCCATATATTAAAATACACTCCTCAGTCCTCCATATAGTATAATACACTCCTCATAGTCCTCCATATATTAAAATATACTACTCAGTCCTCCATATAGTATAATACACTCTTCAGTCCTCCATATAGTATAATACACTCCTCATAGTCCTCCATATAGTATAGTACACTCCTCATAGTCCTCCATATGTTAAAATACACTCAGACCTCCATATATTATAATATACTCCTCAGTCCTCCGTATAGTATAATACACTCCTCAATCCTCCATATAGTATAATACACTCCTTAGTCCTGCATATAGTATAATATACTCCTCAATTCTTCATACAGTATAATACACTCCTCATAGTCCTCCATATATTAAAATACACTCGTCAGTCCTCCATAAAGTATCATACACTCCTCATAGTGCTCCATATAGTATAATGCACTGCCATAGTCATCCATGTAGTACATTTCAATTCCCATAGTATAATGCACCCCATATTTCTTGATATAGAACTCCTATCTTTCCTTTCTTGAATAGGACTCCTATCTGTCGGAGTCCCACAAGGTTCAGTCCTTGGGCCCCTGCTCTTCTCCATTTACACCTTTGGCCTGGGACAGCTCATAGAATCTCATGGCTTTCAGTATCACCTCTATGCTGATGACACACAGATCTACATCTCTGGACCAGATATCACCTCCCTACTAACCAGAATCCCTCAATGTCTGTCCACTATTTCATCCTTCTTCTCCGCTAGATTTCTGAAACTTAACATGGACAAAACAGAATTCATCATCTTTCCCCCATCTCACGTGACCCCCCCAACAAACCTATCCATTACAGTAAATGGCTGCCCACTCTCCCCAGTTCCACAAGCTCGCTGCCTCGGGGTTATCCTTGATGGTGATCTCTCCTTCAAACCACATATCCAAGCCCTTTCCACTTCCTGCCGACTTCAACTCAAAAATATTGCACGAATCCGTTCATTCCTCAACCAAGAATCTGCAAAAACCCTAGTCCATGCCCTCATCATCTCTCGCCTTGACTACTGCAACCTCCTGCTCTGTGGCCTCCCCTCAAACACTCTCGCACCCCTCCAATCTATTCTAAACTCTGCTGCCTGACTAATCCACCTGTCCCCCCGCTATTCTCCGGCCTCTCCCCTCTGTCAATCCCTTCACTGGCTCCCCATTGCCCAGAGACTCCAGTACAAAACCCTAACCATGACGTACAAAGCCATCCACAACCTGTCTCCTCCTTACATCTGTGACCTCATCTCCCGGTACTTTCCTACACGCAACCTCCGATCCTCACAAGATCTCCTTCTCTACTCCCCTCTTATCTCCTCTTCCCACAATCGTATACAAGATTTCTCTCGCGTATCACCCCTACTCTGGAACCCTCTACCACAACACATCAGACTCTCGCCCACCATCGAAACCTTCAAAAAGAATCTGAAGACCCACCTCTTCCGACAAGCCTACAACCTGCAGTAACCACCGATCGACCAAACCGCTACCAGCTCTACCCTCACCTACTGTATTCTCACCCATCCCTTGTAGATTGTGAGCCTTCGCGGGCAGGGTTCTCTCTCCTACTGTACCAGTTATGACTTGTATTGTTCAAGATTATTGTACTTGTTTTTATTATGTATACCCCTCCTCACTTGTAAAGCGCCATGGAATAAATGGCGCTATAACAATAAATAATAATAATAATAATATAGTATAATGTATTCCCCAAAGTCCTCGTTACAGTATAATGCAGCCCATATATAGTATAATGCTGCCACCCCAGAATATAATGCAGCCATCCCACAGAATATAATGTTGTCCCCTGATTATAATGCAGCCCAGCCATACAATATAATGTAACCCCCAATAGAATATAATGCAGCCCCCTCATATAGAATAATGCAGCTCCTCCATAGAATATATGGTAGCCCCCTCATAGAGTATAATGCAGCCCCCATTGAATATAATGCAGCCCCCATAGAGTATAATGCAGCCCCCACATAGAGTATAATGAAGCCCCCATACAATATAATCTAGCCCCCATAGAATATAATGCAGCCCCCCCATAAAATACAATGTAGCCCCCTCATAGATTACGATGCAATCACCCATCATGGAATATGATAAATTTAATGCATAGAATAAATTTAATACATATAATATAATGTAGCCCCCCATAGAATATAATACAGCCCACCTCCCCATAGAATATAATGTAGCCCCATAAAAGAGCATGATGCAATCCTCAATCATAAAATCTCATACAGACCCCCATAGAATATAATGTAAACTCCCATAGAATATAATACAGCCCACCTCCCCATAGAATATAATGTAGCCCCATCAAAGAGTATGATGCAATCCTCCCTCATAGAATAATATAGCCCCTAATAGAATATAATGTAGTCCCCAAAGAATATAATACAGAGCCCCATAGAATATAATGTAGCCCCGAGAGAATATAATACAGCCTACCTCCCCATAGGATATAATGTAAACACATCAAAGAGTATGATGCAATCCTCCATCACAGAATATAATATAGCCCCCATAGAATATAATGTCGCCCCCAGAGAATATAATACAGCCCCCATAGAATATAATGTAGCCCCCCCCAGAGTATATAATACAGCCAACCTCCCCATAGAATACAATGTAACCCCATCAAAGAGTATGATGCAATCCTGCGTCATAGAATATAATACAGCCCCTGTAGAATATAATGTAGCCCCCAGAGAATATAATACAGCCCCCCATAGAATATAATGTAGCCCCCCAGAGAATATAATACAGCCAACCTCCCCATAGAATATATTACAGCCCCACATAGAATATAATGTAGCCCCCATAGAATGTAATACAGCCCTTCCCCATAGAATATAATACAGCCCCAGAGAATATAATACAGCCCCCAATAGAATATAATACAACCCTCCCCCATAAAATATAATACAGCCCCCATAAAATATAATACAGCCCCCATAGAATATAATACAGCCCTCCCTCATAGAATATAATACAGCCCTCCCCATAGAATCTAATACAGCCCTCCCCATAGAATATAATACTGCCCTCCCCATAGAATATAATACAGCCCTCCCCATAAAATCGAATACAGCCCTCCACCATAGAATATAATGTAGCCCACCCTCCCCTGAGAATGGCCCCACAGTCCAGTCTGCCCGGCACACAGCTGGTACGGTATGAAGTGATGTCATCATGCACCCACAGTGTCAGAGGCAGGGGGGAATGATGGGAGAGGGAGCGCCAGCCAACGCTCTCTCCTCCATCAATGCTTTGAACTGTACCGGCGTCATAGATGCTGCTATAGTTCAATGCGGTGGGGGGGCAGTTGGCGCTGGTGGGGGGAGTCGGTGCTAGCGGCAAGCGACTGGCTGGGGCCCATTGGGGAGTGGGGGCCCTAGGCAGCTGCCTGGTCTGCCTGCCACTAACGCCGGCCCTGAGTGTAGCGAGAGGTGTTGCTGAGCTAGGGAGAGAATTGCTTGTTTCTTAGTTAGTGTAGGTATACCACAATATATTATACACATATCCATCTCAACTAACAGTCCTTCTGGGGACTAATCGAGCTGCATAAATATCAGTGCTAGGCAGGCAGGCAGGCAGTGTATGTGGCAGACTGCAGTGCATATAGCAAGAGGGTCCATTCCAGTTTGGTCTGCTGCTTTTACAGATATTTCTAGGCATAATCCCAGGTATCAGGTGCCAAGAATTTTTTTTGGGATCTTAATCCTGATTATTTGCTTAAAAAGCAATCCAGAAAATATGGTTTGTCTGCTCCATTTGCTTGTTGGCACTGCAGAATACAACCAGATCCTTTCCATGTTGTTACAGAGCTAAAAATCCATCTATTTAAACCCGTGATTTGTCCATCACACGGCTCACATATAAGTGTGCTCCAAATTCTACAATTTCTGGCCTCCATTTAAATTTTGTTGTAGTGTGTTAGCGAAGTTATTGACACCAGTTTGCTGGTAAAAAATAGTTACATACAGGCCAGTTATTCAAAACTGTGGTTTGTCCGTCACACGGATCACGTATAAGCGCCAAATTCTGCCATTTGTAGTGAACGTGGAAAATATTTTCGTCCATTTAAAATGGGCAAGGTGCATAGCAAGAGACGGGGAACTGGATGTGATGTGATGGTGCATGCAGAGGCCAAGTCCAACACCATGGGCAAGCTGAAATTGTGCCACAGCAAACATCCACATCTTCTCGCCCGACGTTCCTATCCCAATTACAAAGGGACCACAGCACACCACTATTGAACCCAGATCAGTGTCAAAAGGTTGTTGATTGGATAGTGGATAATGCCTCCAGTCACTCCGTCACCACCACCCTGTCTTCCACATGGTCAAATCTCAGTAGCCGTGAGTCTGGACCACATGTTCCTCACCCTGATCCTCCTTCCTCCCACCATACAGAGTGCCCGGAGACAACTGATCCCACACTTGGACACTCTGAAGAGCTATTCACTTTTCCATTTAAAGATTCGGACCTCTCTCCCGATCCACTTTAAGAGCGGGGCAAGAGGAGATGGCAAGCAGTGATGCCCAAATATTTGAGCAGCCATGGTCATACGAACGCAACAGTGAGAAAGTGTCACAAGAGGTGGACAATAATGAGACACAATTGCCAAAAAGTCAGGAGGAGGACCAGGGTGCGGAAGTGGAAGACGAGGTGGTGGATGATATAGTAACTGACCCAACCTGTCAGGAGGACATTGAGAGCAAGGACAGCAGCACACATAGGGGGATGGAGGCGTAGCACCCGAACATGCAGAAAGATGCAATGTGGTGGCCGCGGACAGAAAGCGTGCAACCATTCCCCGTAGCACCAACACAACGGAAGTTGCCAGTACAAATGTTAAGTCTTCCTGAGTCTGGTTGTTTTTTAAAGACTCTGCCAATTACCCCAAAAAGGCCATTTGCACTACATGCCAGGCCAGCATCAACAGGGGTAGCAAAACTACCAGCCTGACAATCACGAGCATGATCAGGCACATGGTAGCAAAGCACCCGACTTTGTGGATCGAACCCCAGGGTCCAGGAACAGTGTCTGCAGGTGACACCACTGCTTCTTTCGCTGTTGTGCACGCAAGCCAATCCCCTGTCCATGGTGCATGCGAAGATGCCTCCTGCCCTGCACTTGTAATTGCACACACTTAACTAGCACCATCAGCAAGCACATCCACATCTTTGTCCCCAGAGCTGCTGGATCTGCTTATGAATGAATGCCCATTTTAGAAAGTCAGCTACAGCTTCCACCACCCTTGCCATGCTTCAGCAGTGTTTGCAGCTTCCGGCTCACCGATTGGTGTGTGATCTCCCCACACATTGGAAGTCTACACTGCAGATGTTGGGAAGGATTTGTGAGCAGATGAGGACAGTTGTTGTCTACCAGCATCAACAAAGCCATCAGTATTCAGTTCAGACCACACACATAAGACCTCAGGAGTGGACATGGAAGTCAGACATATGTATCATCCTCCAAAACTTTGAGGACTCCACCAAGATGGTGAGCGGCAAAGACACCATAATTAGCATCACCATCTCTGTGTTCTGAAACGCTCTCTGTTCACAATCAAAGAGGATGCATTGCAGGCGGAGCACGATGAGATGGAGCAAGGAACCATATGGAGTGATTACACACAGCCCATCCTCAACTCATTCCAAAGTGGATTGGGTGGCAATGAGGAGGAAGAGGAGGAGGAAGAACAGGAGCTAGTTTCATGCACTATAGATGGTACTTCCTGCACAACTGTCATACCATCTGTTCATCATGGATGGCCTGAGGACAGGGAGGAGGAAGAGGAGAGCATTGTCAGTCGTACTCTTGGTGAGGACACATAAATTTTGCCTGTTAGCAGTCTGGCACACATGGCTGAGTTTATGTTACACTGCCTTTCCCATGATCCTTGCGTTCTCAAAATTTTGGGTGATAAAATCTTTTATTCCCGAGGTGGAGAGGTCTACTAAAATGGGGCAGTACCAGAAGGCCCTTGTTGCAGAATTGTTTAAAAAATTATCATCTGAAAACACCGGCAGCAGAGGTCACAGTTCGTTGAGCAACCAAGGAGTACAGGCAAGAAAGACACAACTCCAATCCAACAGAGGCAGGGGAACACTGTCAATGTTGTGGGAGAGTTTTCTCATACCTTCCCATCTCACAAGCCCTGAGGCGTGGGGCAATCTCACAAGGAGTGCAAAGTTTGGGAAGATGCTGAAGGAGTACCTTGCTGACAGTACCAATGTCCTCTGTGATTCCTCTGTGCCTTATAATTATTGTGTATTCAAGCTGGACATGTGGCATAAACTGGCTCTCTATGCCTTGGAGGTCCTGGCCTGCACTGCCGCTAGTGTTTTGTCAGAGCAGGTTTTTAGTGCCACTCTCCTCATCCTCGTCCTCCACCACCATACCACCAGAGTGACTGTGGTCCATGATACAACACCCACATAATTTTTTTAAAGGGTGTTTATGATGCCCATAAAAAAATTTTGTTATACAGTATGTTCAAGTATACCCCCAGGGGTAAATGTTTGTTATCCCATACACTTAGTGCATAGGCATTACAAGTACAGGACCCGTTCCTTTCTAATGGGAACATTTTTTATGAGGCTCCACTACATGTCTTCAAAGGGGCATTGGAGTGCCTCCAAATTTTTGGGAGCCCTTGCATTCACAGGATAGGCAAACACTATGGGAGACACACTTCCTAATAATGGGAACATTTTTTCAAGAGGCCCTCCTCTACGTCTCTTCCACGGGTCATTGGAGTTCCTACAACTTTTTGGCAGCCATTGTTTCACTGCATAGGCAAACCCTATGGTAGACCCACTTCCTAATAATGGGAACATTTTTTTCATGAGGCCCTCCTGTACATCTCTTCAAAGGGGTATTGGGGTGCGTCCAAATTTTTGGCAGCCCTTGCATTCACTGCATAGGAAAACAGTATGGGATACCCACTTCCTAATAATGAGAACATTGTTTTCAGGAGCCCCCCTGTATGTCTCTTCAAAGGGGTAGTGGAGTGCGTCCAAATTCTGGGCTCCATACTCAATAATAGTATAGGAGACCCACTGTTTAATAATGGGAACAACAAAGCATAGCCGGCTGATGGCTCTCTAAGAATAGTGAGAGTCTACTGCAGCTGTGCTCACCAGTAGAATTAGCACCCTCAGTGGTATTTCAACCTCAGCTGATTCAGGACACAACGTGAAACCTACCAGTCCTCCTTAATGAACTTATTCAGCAACACAGCGCAAGGCTGGCCATTGATACAGACTGGTACATGTGGTCCTGGTACCATGAGACCTTTAAGAAGTCATCCTGACTGACCAATATCAGATGGAGCTGTAGAGTACACCTTTGAGTTTGTTGGGAGGCCAGTATGTGAGTCTAGTAGCCAACTGCCCCATTTCCCATCTGCCTCTGGTCTTCCTGACTTGTTGACTTAACTTCATGACTTCTGACCATGGCTGCTCATCAAATATTTCGACATCACTACACATGATCTCTTCATGTCCCTCTTGAAATGTGCAGGGTGAGAAGCCAGAATCAATAAATGGAAATGTAAAGAGCTCCTCGGACTATCCGAGTGTGGGATCACTTGTCTCCTGGGACTCGACATGGTGGGAGGAAGGAGGATCATGGTGAGGATTATGTGGTCCAAACTCTGGGCTTGTGACACTGGACCATGTGGAAATCAGGGTGGTACTATAAAACATACTGGAAGCATTATCTGCCTTCCATCCGACCACCTGTTCGCACTGTTCTGACTTGAACAGTGGTGTCCCATGCCACCCTTCCAAGTGGGACAGGAAACAAGGTCTAGTGGATGAGTGTGTTTGTTGTGCTCCCACAGCAGACATCAGCCTCTGCGTGCAGCACATTCAGTCCCCGTTGCTTACCTCACATATTGCTCATTTTAAACTAGGTATATATCATATGCCTGCTATCTTTCTGGTTTAAATAGGGAAAATAAAATATGTAGCCCTGAATGGTACTTTTGTTTTTAGATTTCAGCAACAGTATACTTATAAAAGGACTGTAAGTCATTAAACACTGCCTATATGCCTGTAACCCAAAACTATCCCTCCTCCACCAGCCTTCTCCACACTGAATGCAGGAAACAGTGGTTTTATTAGAGAAAGAACAATATGTAGCCCTGCAACAATATACAAGTACTGCAATAGCAATTAAAAATTGCCTATATGCATGCTCAAATCAAAGCTCTCCCTCCCAGAGATCAACTGTCCCTCAACTGATTCCAGAAGAGAGTGCACCGAGCATCACACCACCTGGCCTTATATAATATCCAATCATGCGATGCGGCCGGCCAATCACAGTATTACAAGTAACCATCATTGCTACAGCATTACCATGTATGGCAGGCAATCTCCTTATTCCACATGTTTATTGGCTGTCTAACAGCCGCAAAACATGTAGAGTGGAGACTCGAGCATGGTGCTCATGCATCAGGGGTGCATGAGCACCATGCTCAAGTCTCCACTCTACATGATAGAGAAACGGGCTTACCTGAGCACCACGATGCTCGATTGAGTGGCAAGCATGCTGACTCATCACTATTGTTAATTTGTTTCCTTTAGGGCAGGAGGAAAAATTTAGGATCCACAATCAGCTCAGGCTGAACACCACATGCGAACCCCTTTCTATTGCACAGCATATATTTTATATGCCTGTCTACATCCTCAAGTTTCCAACATGGCTTATTATTATTATTATTATTATCATTATTATTATTGTTATTATTTAGTTATTCCATTGGTGCTGTACATGAGAAAGGGGTTATGTACAGAGTTTACAGTAAACAAATTTACAATGACAGACTGGTACAGAGGGGAGAAGACCCTGTCCTTGTAGACTTACTTTCTATAGGATAATGGGGAAGAGACAGATGGTCCAGGGTGTGGCAGCTCTGGTGGTTGTGAGGCGACAGCTCTGGTGGTGGTGAGGCTGCAGCTCGGGTGGTGGTGAGGCGGCAGAATGGTTATTGCAGGGTGTAGGATTTCCTGAAGAAATGGGTTTTCAGGTTCTGTCTGAAAGATCCGAGGGTGGTGGATAACCAGACGTGTTGAGGTGCGGAATTGCAGAGGATGGGGAGAAATCTTGGAGGCGGTTGTGTGAGGAACGAATAAGTGTGGAGGAGAGTAGGAGGTCTTAGGAGGATCGGAGATTATGTGAGGGAAAATATTGGGAGATTACTTCAGAGATATAGGGAGGGGACAGGTTGTGGATGGCTTTGTAGATCAGTGTTAGTAGTTTGAACTGGATTCGTTGGGGAATTGGGAGCCAGTGGAGGGATTTGCAGAGGGGAGAAGCAGAGGAGTAGCGAGGAGAGAGGTGGATTAGCCGGGCAGCAGAGTTGTGGACAGACTGGAGTGGTGCAAGAGAGTTAGCTGGGAAGCCACAGAGGAGGGTGTTGCAGTAATCGAGGCAGGAGATGATGAGGGCATGCACAAGAGTTTTGGTAGATTGTGGGCTGAGAAAGGGACGGATTCTGGCAATATTTTTGAGTTGGAGGCGACAGGAGGTGGCAAGAGTTTGGACGTGTGGTTTGAAGGACAGGGCAGAGTGGAGAGTTACCCCAAGGCAGTGGATTTCAGGTGCGGGAGAGAACGTGATGCTGTTTACCATAATAGATAGAACAGGTAAGGGGGATACGCAAGATGAGGGAAGATGATGAGTTCGGTTTTGTCTACATTGAGTTTTAGGAAGCCAGAGGTGAAGAAGGAGGATATGGCTGACAGACATTCCGGGATTCTGGACAGCAGAGAGGTGACATCTGGGCAAGAGAGGTAGATCTGCGTGTCGTCCGCATACAGGTGGTACTGGAAGCCATGGGACTTTATGAATTGTCCTAGGCCAAGGGTATAGATGGAAAAAAGTAGGGGCCCTAGGACAGAGCCTTGAGGGACTCCAACAGAAAGAGGGCGTGATAAGGAGGTAGAGTGGGAGTGGGAAACGCTAAATGTGCGGTCGGAAAGGTATGAGGCAATCCTGGACAAGGCAAGGTTTTTGATGCCAAGGGAAGAAAGAATCTGTAGTAGCAGGCAGTGGTCAACTGTGTCGAAGGCAGAGGACAGGTCGAGAAGGAGGAGGATGGAGAACTGTCTGTTAGCTTTGGCTGTAAGTCATTAGTAATTTTTGTCAGGGCTTATATTGTATTATGAAAATAGCAGGTCTGTAACTGGATTGTGGGCTAATAAGCCCAAATTAAGTTTATTAATAATATTAAAAATCTTGCTTCTTCAACCTCCTTATAGTAAATAGGAGTTGTCCTGATGAGTCACAAATGACCATCTGCCCAAGCTTTTAAGCTTAGGCTCCCAGGCCAAGGTGTTAGGAATCACACTCTCTGTTGTCCCAGTAATACACCCCCCCTTGGTTCTGAGCTGCTGTAAAAAGAGTACATAGAGGTTATGGCTTTTTTTGTAGCGCCAATCATGTGAATGGAAAAGTTAATCTAATATTATTTTACTGATGCTATAATTTACCTTACAAGAATGATTTGACACATCATGCATTAACTCTTCTTCTGTTTAAAGGGGAACTGTCAGTTTAGAAATGCTGTAAAATTTATGGCAGTATGTTTTAGAGCAAAATATGCCTGCTAACAGATATTGATTGATATTTATGATAATCCCCACTTATTCTAAATTTATGAATTAAATGGGTGCCCCTAATTAGCAATAAAAAGCTATCTTTGTATGCATAATACAAGGAAGGCTGATAGAGCTGATGGACCCAGGCAGCAGTGGGTTCCTGTGCAAGAGCAGTAGATGGGCCCTTTGCAGTCCAAATGCTAATCATAATGCAAAATTCCACCAGATTTTGGAGGTGGAAATAGGTGCCTTTACCTTTTGGGTCCCTATGCGATTGCACAGATGGAAAGTCAACCCCTGGCTGTCAGTCATTGATTAGGAGCACCCCCTTAACTACAAAGCCCAGAATGAGAAGACAGAAGTGGAAGACAACAATAATTTGGAATTTTTAATCTAATCCCATTCATTCCCCCCCAAAAAAAGCAAATGAAAACTTGCTACATTTAAGAAAACTTGTCTTTAAAACAAATAACCGGAAGCTGCTAAACTAAATACTGTATTTTGCAGCAATGCATCCTCATGGGACCGATAGGATTATATTGATTTCATATACTGATAAATATGTAAACACAAGTTTGGAATTATGGTACAATATGTTCTAGCATCTAGCAGAATAGTTTAATGCCTTGAAACTGAATCTGGCGGCTGACCAAGTGATTGTAAATTCTCGGGTGTTCTAAATAATGCATAAACTTCAAGAGCTGTCTCAGGTGCAATGTAGTGCTCCAGGATTGTGGTGCAGCATATGTTAAAAGAATTTGTAAAACTCAACTAGGAGCTTTGCATCAGCAAGATTCTCACTAGTCATTGTTTTGATACCTTTGTCTGGTAAGTGTGTGTTTGAGATACAGTTCACTTGAACTTTGAGTTCAAATTGAGTTCAGAGCATCTTCTATATCCTAGTTGTATAATGATGGGAACAGCTGGTCTACAAACATTTTGTGGAATCTTGCAACTCTTTAACCCCTTTACCCCCCCCCGAGGGAGGTTTGCATTTTAATGACCAAGTAAATTTTTACAATTCTGACCACTGTCTCTTTATGAGGCAATAACTCTGCAGCACTTCAATGGATCCTGGTGATTCTGACATTGTTTTTTCATGACATATTGTACTTCATGATAGTGGTAACATTTCTTTGATATCACTTGCGAATATTTGTGAAAAAAATGGAAATTTGGCAAAAATGTAAAAAGTTACTTAATAAGTAACATTTCCCACATGTCTACTTTACATCAGCACAATTTTGGAGCTAAAATGTTCTTTTGTTACGAAGTTATAAGAGTTAAAAGTTAAACAGCGATTTCTCATTTTTACAACACTATTTTTTTTAGGGACCACCTCACATGTGAAGTCGCTTTGAGGGGTCTATATGATAGAAAATACCCAAGTGTGACACCATTCTAAAAACTGCACCCCTCAAGGTGCTCAAAACCACATTCAAGAAGTTTATTAACCCTTCACAGGGATTGTTAGAATGTTTAAAAAAAATGAACATTTTTACTTTTTTTCACAAGAAATTTAATTCAGACCAATTTATTTTTTATTTTACTAAGGGTAACAGGATAAATTAGACCCCAAAAGTTGTTGTGCAATTAGTCCTGAGTATGCTGATACCCCATATGTGGGGGTAAACCACTGTTTGGGCGCATGGCAGAGCTCAGAGGGGAAGGAGCGCCATTTGATATTTTCAATGCAGAATTGGCTGGAATTAAGATTGGATGCCATGTCGCTTTTGGAGAGGCCCTGATGTACCTAAACAGTGGAGACCCCACACAAGTGACACCATTTTGGAAACCAAACCACTTAAGGAACTTATCTAGATGTGTGGTGAGAACTTTGAACCCCCAACGCTTCACAGAAGTTTATAATGTGGAGCCATAAAAATAAAAAATCATAGTTTTTTCACAAAAAATTATTTTTACCCCCAATTTTTAATTTTTTCAAGGGTAACAGGAGAAGCTAGACCTCAGTTGTTGTGCAATTTGTCCTGGGTATGCTGATACCCCATATGTGGAGATAAACCACTGTTTGGGCGCATGGCAGAGCTCAGAAGGGAAGGAGTGCCAGATTTCACTGTTATGGTTTGCACATGCCATGACACACTGGGAGAGCCCATGAGGTGCCAAAACAGCAATTCCCCCCCCACCATACGTGAAAAAATTAAGATATTAAATTTTATAGTTTACAATGCACATTGATAATTAGGATACAATATTTTGGGTTAATATACAAGTATTCATACCTTTGTATGTGGAATATGTAGTTTGAACTTATATCTTTGTCACAGTCTGAGTGACAGATGTGACAGACTGATGTGAGTATGAGCAGCTGCTGAGACAGAATGTAACGCAAGACTAACGTGGAATGTGTATGTATGAAAGAGGCCTCATGGTATTCTATGAAATACAGTTATATGAAAAAGTTTGGGCACCCCTATTAATCTTAAGCTTAATGTTTTATAAAAATTGTTTTTTTTGCAACAGCTATTTCAGTTTCATATTTCTAATAACTGTTGGACACAGTAATGTTTCTGCCTTGAAATGAGAAAATGTGCAAGCTGCATTCAAAAACAATTTTTATAAAACATTAAGCTTAAGATTAATAGGGGTGCCCAAACTTTTTCATATAACTGTATTATCTAATCAACATATATTTCTATATTTCTTCAGTAATTATTATTTCTTGATGTAGTTAATAGTGGATAACTGCAATCACACATCAATATGGTTTATCAAGAAAATCTACATTTAGAACATTTTTTGCAAATGATAATTTTATGGTATTCAGTGCTTTGTTTTAACGGTTACATAGATGGGTACACATTTTCAGACAAATATATGGCATAAAGCTGATATGACAATTATAAAATAATTAATTATTTTTAATTTTGTTTTTTATAAATTAATTTTTTCATAAAATAATATTTTTTTATATTAAGGGGGAAATGTGTTTTTGATTCTGATCACATCATCACATTTTATCAATACTTCTTCTTCACACATTTTAATAAAGAATAAATATTAATAATGTACTATTGGGCATAATAACATTAAGTATTATAAGAGTCTTTTTTTACTCTAATGAAGGGTTTCATAGGCAAAGTTGCATAATTTCAATATTTTGCTAATACAAGGTTATGACAAATATGAAAACATCCAAATAATGGAAATATTAAGGGTATGTGTACTGAGACATAACTATTCTGCATTTGTCATCAACATATAAAGGCCTTATTTTTATTTTTATTCTAATTTTTATTTTTTATTTTTAATATTTATTTTTACTTCATTTTTACTCTTCATTTTTATGTTTTATCTCAAGAAGAAAAACATCAATATTTAATAAAGTAATGTCTAGTACAAGAATATTGCTTCATTAAATCATTCAATTAGTCATATATATTGTTATTTTGGTTCATGGCTGTACATTCTATTTTATGTTTTGCTGCAATGATGCTTTTTTGTGGACAATCCAATAAACCACTACTTTTTTATGAGACATCTGGTAAAGAGTCCTGATTAAATAAATATAAAAATTAAGCATATTTAACATTTACCAAAAAGCATAATTGCAGCAAAACATAAAATACGTGAAATAGTTACAAAGAGATGGTCCATTTCAAAGTTTGTTCCCCATCTTTACTGAGATTATGAATGGTAAAAGGCATCTGTCTCTGTCATGGAGTATGGTACAAGTCATCATAAACACATGGTTACCAGTTGTTCATTCCATCTGTGTAGAGTGTGAAGTCTGAAGTCCGTAGAGAGTGAAAGAGGTGGCCCAAATGACAGCCCCCAAGTGACAGTCCCAACCCTCCTAAGAACCGTGGATATATATGTCCCATAGAGCACGTGTTCTCTCTATATGGTGTTAACTTTAACACTGAGCTAAATATACAGAAATAGCTAATGCAATGTCAGCAAAATGCAATGTGCTCAGTACAGAATTGAGAATAAGAATAAGTCAAGAATCAATAATTAATATTTAACAGTGACCCCATTTTATGAACTACACCTCTCAATGAATTCATCTAGGGGTGCAGATCATATTGACACCATGGTGTGTCACAGAATTTTATGCCATTGGGCAGTGGGGACAATTCCACAATTTCTACTGAACGTGGCAATACCCCATATGTGGCTGTACAGTGCTACTTAGCCATGCGGAGAAACACAGGAGGAACGGAGTGCTATTTGCCTATTCAAGTGAATGGGTCTGTGCACATGTCAGTGTGTTTCTACGGACCGTGTGTCCGTGGGCAAAACACGCTGACATGTCCATTTTTTAATGTCAGCATGGGCCACAAAACGTTCTGCACACGTGCATACAAATAACACACATGCATGTCACATGGATGACATCCATCGGCACCAGGGAAGAAGCGTTACAGTAAGCACTGTTCCCTGACACCGGGTGATGAACACGGCTCTCATCATTCTTCCCTGCTCTGCCGGCGATCGGCACGAGCAGGGGAGAATGATGAGAGTTACATTTAAATAATAAAGGAGACAACAGGCGGCGTCTGATGAGACTATTACTCCCATCAGCCTACCCCTGCTGCTACTAATAACAGTGACAGCAGGAGCAGCAGATGGGAGTATTCATCTGCCATTCCTGCTCTGTAAATAAATACGATAATTTAAAAAAACAGCATGGGTTCCCCCCTATTTTTGATAACCAGCCAGACAAGACTCACAGCTGGGGGCTGCAACTCTCAGCTGTCAGCTGCTGCAAGGTTCGATATCAAGAATAGAGAGGTCCCAACACCATATTTTGTAATTATTTAAATAAATAACTAAAAAAACGGCGTGGGGTCCCCCTCATTTTTGACAGCTAGCCTTGCTAAAACCTTCAGCTGGGGACACCTCTATTCTTGATATCCAACCTTGCTGAAGCTGATAGCTGAGGGTTGTATCCCCCCAGCTGTGAGTTTTGTCTGGATGGTTGTCAAAAATAGGGGGAAACCCAAGCTGTTTTTTTAATTATCATTAGTGTTGAGCGATACCTTCCGATACTTGAAAGTATCGGTATCGGATTGTATCGGCCGATATCCGAAAAGTATCGGATATCGCCGATACCGATACCCGATACCAATACAAGTCAATGGGACACAAGTATCGGAAGGTATCCTGGATGGTTCCCAGGGTCTGAAGGAGAGGAAACTCTCCTTCAGGCCCTGGGATCCATATTCATGTGTAAAATAAAGAATAAAAATAAAAAATAGGGATATACTCACCCTCTGACGTGCCCTGGTTGTAACCGCTGCAACCGGCAGCCTCCGTTCCTAAGAATGAGAGCTGAAAAGGACCTTCGATGACATCGCGGCTTGTGATTGGTCGTGTGACCGCTCATATGACCGCTCACGCGACCAATCACAAGCCGCGACTAGTGTTGAGTGATACCGTCCGATACTTGAAAGTATCGGTATCGGATAGTATCGGCCGTTACCCGAAAAATATCGGATATCGCCGATACCGATACCTGATACCAATGCATTTCAATGGGACGCAAAGTATCGGAATGGTTCCCAGGGTCTGTGTGTAAAATAAATAATTAAAATAAAAAATATGGATATACTCACCTCTCCGGTGGCCCCTGGATCTTACCGCTGTAACCGGGAGCCTTTGTTCCTAAGAATGAGCGCGTGAAGGGCCTTCGATGACGTCGCGGCTTCTGATTGGTCGCGTGACCGCTCACGCGACCAATCAGAAGCCGCGACGTCAGCCGCGACGTCATCGAAGGTCCTTCACGGGCTCATTCTTAGGAACGGAGGCTCCCTGTTACAGCGGTAAGATCCAGTGGCCACCGGAGAGGTGAGTATATCCATATATATCCATATACTCACCTCTCCGGTGGCAACTATTTTTTGCATAGCCATATTTTGAGAGCTATAATTTTTTCATATTTCAGCCGACAGAGTCATGTGAGGTCTTGTTTTTTGCAGGACAAGTTGACATTTTTGGGCACATTACATTTTTTGATTGCTTTCTATTCTGATTTTTGGGAGGCAGAATGAACAAAAACCAGCAATTCATGAATTTCTTTTGGGGGGGAGTTAATACCGTTCCATGTGAGGTAAAATTGAGTTATATTATTCGGGTTAGTATGATTACAGCAATACCTCATTTTTTTATGTTTTTGTGCTTTTATACAATAAAAACTATTTTATATAAAAAATAATTATTTTTGCATCCCTTTATTCTAAGAGCTATAGCTTTTTTATTTTTCCGCTGATGGAGCTTTATGGGGGCTTCTTTTTTGTGAGACAAGATGATGTTTTCAGTGATACCATGATTATTTTTATCTGTCTTTTTGATCGATTGTTACTCCACTTTTTGTTTGGCAGTATGATGATAAAGCATTGTTTTTTTACTTTTTTTATGGTGTTCACTAAAAGGGTTAACTGCTGGGACAGTTTTATAGGTCGGGTCATTACGGACGCGGCGATACCAAATTTATGTACTTTTATTGTTTCGAATTTTTTTCATTCAAATATTTATTTAGTGATAGAATAAATATTGATTTTTTTATCTTTTTTAAAAAAAATATTTTACAATTATTTTAAAAATCGTTTTTTGCAATATTCTGACTTTTACACTTTGTCCCACTATGGGACAATCATTCTTTGCAGGCTGATTGCTTCTATAGTATGCACATGAAGCAGCATCTGCATGCTATAGAAGCTGTCAGCGCTGCACTCAGTGCACTGACACTGAGAGACTTCCTGATCATGCACTGCGCAAGATCAGGAAGTTTCTTAGCTCTGGTAACTCGAATGTTGTTACCATTGCTGTGATCGGGACTTTGCATCACACAGGCAAAGGCAAAGGGGCTCTCAGCCCCTGTTCCAAATTCCGAAATTCTGCGATTCTGTTCGATCATAGTATTTTGGGGGTTAAAGTGGCGGGCATGGTCTGTGACCCCTCCAGGCACCTAGTGTCGGGTGCCAGCTATCAGAATCAGCTGACACCCAGCAGCGATCGGCTGCGACCCCCAGGTGATCGCGGCCAATCGCTGATGCGTACTATTCCATCCATGGTTAAATTGGCCCAGGTCACATGGGAGGAATAGTACGTCTGATGTCAGAGAGGTGTTAAAAGACTTCCACAGATAAACTTTGCATTACCCAATTTACTTAGCTGGTTTAAGAGAATGCTTTTTGAGGGGGAAGGCTGAAATGAAGAATACATCATGGCAACAAAGGGGTTGTTGGGAAGTTTTATGTATTTGTGTTAGGAGTGTTGTAAACAGTAATGTTATATTTTATCCCTATGGTTGGTGTTGTGTGTTTGGTTTTCCTACAGTCTATACCTGAGGGCGTCTCAGGGAATGTGGAAGGTCTGTCCACTAGGGAAACCATACAACAAACAGTAGATCAGGAAACACTAGTGATTAGATAGTTAATAGAGTTGGGATTAGCCTACAGTTTGGGAGGGGTTACATTTGGTTTTATGAGAAAATGTTTTCTAGGTTAAAGTAGTTAGACAGACAGTAAGTCAGAGTCCAAGACTAAATCAAGTGCAAGTTCTGGATGGAGTAACGAGCAAGGCTAGACATAGCAGAGTTAGCAGGTTCCAGTGCAGTGAAGGCATAGCAAAGAAGAATGAATTCAATCAGTGCAAGTTTACTAGAAGAATGAGGGCACATCTCTAGCCATGTCTGCATGTTGGGACAGTCTTGGGCCTAAGGTCCAGAAGAGGTATAGAGAGCCATGCCTCTGTCTGCCTGATGGGGAAGATGTCAACCGGGTCGCAGGGTGAAGATGGTGGATCTCGGGACAGGACAAGAACATGGACTGATGGAGCACAAAACCAAGGGAATATCACTAAAAACTGAAAAGAGACTTTGCACAGATTAAGATCTGTACGCTGCAGCCATGTGTAAATGAATTTCATAGTAAAGTCAGACCTGTTAACCCGGACTCAAGGTCTTCTGCCTTGCTTGTAGCTGGATCCGGTCCTATGGATGGGGAGGTAAGGAGGGCTCCTGAAGCAAAAGTGAGTAAGGAACATACTCCACCACACACTCCTCCCAGACATCTGTTTAGAAGAGGAGTTTCAAGGCAAAAAGAACTCAGTTCCAGACCACAGCAAACCTGACTCGTCTCCTCCTTTACTTTGATGTTCAACTTTTCATCAGTATACACAAATTTGGACTTCACTGCAAAGGCCACATGGATACATCCACAGAGTAGTTGGCTGATGAACCAAGTTGTCAGCAGCATTAGTAGTCAAACACTAAAGAGCTTAAAGCAAAACTGTTCTGATGCAGAGACCTCCAATTAAAGAAACACTGCTCTGTTACAGAGAAATCAATTTTACAAATAATATTCAAATAGGTC
Source organism: Ranitomeya variabilis (assembly GCF_051348905.1). Taxonomy (NCBI): domain Eukaryota; kingdom Metazoa; phylum Chordata; class Amphibia; order Anura; family Dendrobatidae; genus Ranitomeya; species Ranitomeya variabilis. The sequence goes on from NC_135233.1 coordinate 905,569,853, forward strand.
TGAAAGTGCTGTTGGCAGAATAAGCTCTTCAATGGCTCCACCTTTCAGCTCTAATTTCAGTCTAACTACACCCTCCCACTAGGTGATTGACAATTACTTGCACTGCAGCAACATGTAAGTCACCTAATGGAGGGTAAGGATTAGGGTTGAGCGACTTTTACTTTTTCAGGATCGAGTCGGGTTTCACGAATCCCGACTTTGTCAAAAGTCGGGTCGGGTGAAATCGGCCGATTATTTCAAAAAGTCGGGGATCCGACCGAAACACGAAACCCAATGCAAGTCAATGGAGAATCAAAGTCGGCAGTGAGTGGAGGACAGGAAAACACCAACAGAGCCCATTTTAATGCCAAAAACATCAATTCTTGTTACTTAAGCTTGTCAATCTTAATTTACCTTATAATAATAGTTAGCCATTGAAAATTTGGGGGTCATTTGGCAACAGTTGTGGGGGGAGTAGGGCTGGCTCAAGTTTTTCGTGGGCCCAGGAAATGCGGACTACATCACGGTGGTGGAGCAGGGAGAGGTAAGTATTTCAACTTTGCAAGTGCTGTGATCCTGAGCAAGCGGGGGGTGTCATGATTCCCAATGGCAGGGAAACATCAGAACACAAAAATAATGGACGAGCTCTACTGTCATGATTCCCAATGGCAGGGAAACATCAGAACACAAAAATAACGGACGAGCTCTGGGTGATGGAATCTCGAGCTGACCGTGAGCTAAATCTACCACACAACTAATAGTAGCCAGGGAGCATACCTACGACTTCCTAAATGCCACGCGCCAGCCGGAGGACTAACTACGCCTGGTAGAGGAAGGAACAGACCTGGCTTACCTCTAGGGAAATACCCCAAAAGATGATAGCAGCCCCCCACATGTAATAACGGTGAGTTAAGAGGAAAAGACATACACAGTATGAAAGTAGATTTAGCAAAGAGAGGTCCACTTACTAGATAGCAGAAGGATACAAAAGAGGACTTCACGGTCAACTGAAAACCCTTTCAAAAACCATCCTGAAATTACTTTAAGACTCCTGTGTCAACTCATGACACAGGAGTGGCAATTTCAGCCCGCAAGAGCTTCCAGCTACAGAGAATAACAAAAACTGCAAACTGGACAAAAGATACAAAACAAAAGGACAAAGTCCACTTAGCTGATCAGCAGACTAGTAGCAGGAACATGCAACCGAAGGCTCTGGTTACAATGATGACCGGCAAGGAAATGACTGGAGAGCAAGGCTAAATAGGAAACTCCCAAACACTGATGGGAGCAGGTGAACTGAGACAGCAAAGCACACACAAGTCACCAGTACCACCAGCAACCACCAGGGGAGCCCAAAAAGCGGATTCACAACAGTACCCCCCCCTTAAGGAGGGGGCACCGAACCCTCACGAGAACCGCCAGGGCGATCTGGATGAGCCCTATGAAAGGCACGAACCAAATCCGAGGCATGAACATCAGAGGCAGTTACCCAAGAATTATCTTCCTGACCATAGCCCTTCCATTTAACCAGATATTGAAGTCTCCGTCTGGAAATACGGGAATCCAAGATCTTCTCTACAACGTACTCCAATTCACCCTCCACCAGCACAGGAGCAGGAGGTTCAGTAGAAGGAACCACCGGTACCTCATATCTCCGCAACAACGACCGATGGAATACATTATGGATAGCGAAAGATGCCGGGAGGTCCAAACGAAAGGACACAGGGTTAAGTATCTCCAAAATCCTATAAGGACCGATGAACCGAGGCTTAAACTTAGGAGAAGAAACCCTCATAGGGACAAAACGGGAAGACAACAACACCAAGTCCCCAACACGAAGGCGAGGACCAACACGACGACGGCGGTTAGCAAACTGCTGAGTCCTCTCCTGGGACAACTTCAAATTGTCCACCACTTGTCCACAAATCTGATGCATCCGATCCACCACCGCATCCACTCCAGGACAATCCGAAGATTCCACCTGACCAGATGAAAAACGAGGATGAAACCCTGAATTGCAAAAGAAAGGAGAAACCAAAGTGGCAGAACTAGCCCGATTATTAAGAGCAAATTCTGCCAACGGCAAAAAGGCAACCCAGTCATCCTGATCAGCAGACACAAAACACCTCAAATAAGTCTCCAAGGTTTGATTAGTTCGCTCCGTCTGGCCATTAGTCTGAGGATGGAATGCAGACGAAAAAGACAAATCAATGCCCAACCTGGAACAGAATGCCCGCCAAAATCTAGACACGAACTGGGTTCCCCTGTCAGAAATGATGTTTTCCGGAATGCCATGCAAGCGAACCACATTTTGAAAAAATAGAGGGACCAACTCAGATGAGGAAGGCAACTTAGGCAATGGTACCAAATGAACCATTTTAGAAAAACGGTCACACACCACCCAGATGACAGACATCTTCTGAGAAACAGGGAGATCAGAAATAAAGTCCATAGAGATGTGCGTCCAAGGCCTCTTCGGAACAGGCAAGGGCAACAATAACCCACTAGCCCTAGAACAACAAGGCTTGGCCTGAGCACACACATCACAAGACTGCACAAAAACACGCACATCCCGAGACAGGGAAGGCCACCAGAAGGATCTAGCCACCAAATCTCTGGTACCAAAAATTCCAGGATGACCTGCCAGCGAAGAAGAATGAACTTCCGAGATGACTCTACTGGTCCAATCATCAGGAACAAACAGTCTACCAGGCGGACAACGATCAGGTCTATCCGCCTGAAATTCTTGCAAAGCACGTCGCAGATCTGGGGAGACAGCAGACAAAACCACCCCATCCTTAAGGACACCAGCAGGTTCAGAATCCCCAGGAGAGTCAGGCTCAAAACTCCTAGAAAGAGCATCTGCCTTAACATTTTTAGAACCCGGTAAGTATGAAACCACAAAATTAAACCGAGAAAAAAACAACGACCATCGTGCCTGTCTAGGATTCAGGTGCCTGGCAGACTCTAGATAAATCAGATTCTTGTGATCCGTCAAAACTACCACCTGATGTCTGGCACCCTCAAGCCAATGACGCCACTCCTCAAATGCCCGCTTCATGGCCAAAAGCTCCCGATTACCAACATCATAGTTTCGCTCGGCGGCCGAAAATTTTCGAGAAAAGAACGCACAAGGTCTCATCACTGAGCAGTCGGAACTTTTCTGCGACAAAACCGCCCCCGCTCCGATCTCGGAAGCATCGACCTCAACCTGAAAGGGAAGAGAAACATCAGGCTGGCGCAACACAGGGGCAGACAAAAAGCGGCGCTTAAGCTCCCAAAAGGCCTCCACAGCAGCAGGGGACCAATTGGCAACATCAGCACCCTTTTTGGTCAAATCCGTCAGAGGTTTAGCAACGCCAGAAAAACCAGTTATAAATCGACGATAAAAATTAGCAAAGCCCAAGAATTTCTGAAGACTCTTAAGAGAAGTAGGCTGCGTCCAGTCACAAATAGCCCGAACCTTGACAGGGTCCATCTCAATAGAAGAAGGGGAAAAAATGTACCCCAAAAAGGAAATCTTTTGAACCCCAAAAACACACTTTGAACCCTTTACACACAAAGAATTCTCCCGCAAAACCTGAAAAACCATCCTGACCTGTTGAACATGAGACTCCCAGTCATCAGAAAAAATCAAAATATCATCCAAATACACAATCATAAATTTATCCAAATATTCACGGAAAATATCATGCATTAAGGACTGAAAGACTGAAGGTGCATTAGAAAGGCCGAAAGGCATTACTAAATACTCAAAATGGCCCTCAGGCGTATTAAATGCGGTTTTCCACTCATCCCCCTGCTTAATTCGCACCAAATTATCCGCCCCACGAAGATCAATCTTAGAGAACCACTTAGCCCCCCTTATGCGAGCAAACAAATCAGTCAGCAAAGGCAACGGATACTGATATTTGACTGTAATTTTATTCAGGAGTCGATAATCAATACAAGGCCTCAGAGAGCCATCCTTTTTAGATACAAAGAAAAAAACAGCTCCTAAAGGAGATGAAGAAGGACGAATGTGTCCCTTTTCCAGGGACTCCTTAATATACTCTCGCATAGCAGCATGTTCAGGTACAGATAAGTTAAACAAAAGACCCTTTGGAAATTTACTGCCAGGAATCAGATCTATGGCGCAATCACAATCTCTGTGGGGAGGCAGTGAACTAATTTTTGGCTCCTCAAAAATATCACGATAATCAGACAAAAATGCCGGAATCTCAGAGGGAATAGATGACGAAATGGAAACCAAAGGTATGTCCCCATGAGCCCCCCGACATCCCCAGCTTAACACAGACATTGTTTTCCAGTCAAGGACTGGGTTATGAGATTGTAACCATGGTAATCCAAGCACCAAAACATCATGCAAATTGTACAACACAAGGAAGCGAATCACCTCCTGATGGTCTGGAGTCATACGCATAGTCACTTGCGTCCAGAATTGTGGTTTATTACAAGCCAAAGGCGTAGAATCAATACCCTTCAGAGGTATAGGGACTTCCAGAGGCTCTAAATCAAACCCACAGCGCCTGGCAAAAGACCAATCCATAAGACTCAGAGCGGCGCCAGAGTCCACATAGGCATCCACGGTAATAACTGATAATGAACAAATCAAGGTCACAGACAGAATAAATTTAGACTGTAAAGTGCCAATTGAAATAGACTTGTCAACCTTCCTTGTACGTTTAGAGCATGCTGATATAACATGAGCAGAATCACCACAATAGAAGCATAACCCATTTTTACGCCTATAATTCTGCCGCTCGCTTCTGGACAGAATTCTGTCACATTGCATTTTCTCTGGCGTCTCTTCAGAAGATACCGCCAAATGGTGCACGGGTTTGCGCTCCCGCAAACGCCGATCAATCTGAATAGCCATTGTCATGGACTCATTCAGACCTGTGGGCGCAGGGAACCCGACCATAACATCTTTAACGGCATCAGAAAGGCCCTCTCTGAAATTTGCCGCTAGGGCGCACTCATTCCACTGAGTAAGCACAGACCATCTACGAAATTTTTGGCAGTATATCTCAGCTTCATCTTGCCCTTGAGATAGGGCTATCAAAGCTTTTTCAGCTTGAATCTCCAAATTAGGTTCCTCATAAAGCAACCCTAAAGCCAGAAAAAACGCATCCACATTGAGCAACGCAGGATCCCCTGGTGTCAATGAAAATGCCCAATTTTGAGGGTCACCTCGCAGCAAAGAGATTACAATCTTAACCTGCTGGACAGGATCTCCAGAGGAGTGAGGTCTGAGAGAAAGGAACAATTTACAATTATATTTGAAATTCAGGAACCGAGATCTATCTCCGGAAAACACCTCTGGTGTAGGAATTTTAGGTTCAGACATCGGAGTATGTATAACAAAATCTTGTAAATTTTGAACCTTGGTAGCAAGATTATTTAAACCTACAGCCAAACTCTGAGGGTCCATCTTTAAACAGGTGAGATCAGAGCCATTCAAGGATTAGAAGGAGAGAAAGGCAAAGGCTGTAATTAGAGCTGAAATACAACTGATCCAACTATGGAGCAAGCATAGGGGGAAAAAAAAAATCTACAGACTTCTTTTTTCTCTCCTTTCTTCTGCCAATAACTTTAAGAGCGGCCGGTCATACTGTCATGATTCCCAATGGCAGGGAAACATCAGAACACAAAAATAACGGACGAGCTCTACTGTCATGATTCCCAATGGCAGGGAAACATCAGAACACAAAAATAACGGACGAGCTCTGGGTGATGGAATCTCGAGCTGACCGTGAGCTAAATCTACCACACAACTAATAGTAGCCAGGGAGCATACCTACGACTTCCTAAATGCCACGCGCCAGCCGGAGGACTAACTACGCCTGGTAGAGGAAGGAACAGACCTGGCTTACCTCTTGGGAAATACCCCAAAAGATGATAGCAGCCCCCCACATGTAATAACGGTGAGTTAAGAGGAAAAGACATACACAGTATGAAAGTAGATTTAGCAAAGAGAGGTCCACTTACTAGATAGCAGAAGGATACAAAAGAGGACTTCACGGTCAACTGAAAACCCTTTCAAAAACCATCCTGAAATTACTTTAAGACTCCTGTGTCAACTCATGACACAGGAGTGGCAATTTCAGCCCGCAAGAGCTTCCAGCTACAGAGAATAACAAAAACTGCAAACTGGACAAAAGATACAGAACAAAAGGACAAAGTCCACTTAGCTGATCAGCAGACTAGTAGCAGGAACATGCAACCGAAGGCTCTGGTTACAATGATGACCGGCAAGGAAATGACTGGAGAGCAAGGCTAAATAGGAAACTCCCAAACACTGATGGGAGCAGGTGAACTGAGACAGCAAAGCACACACAAGTCACCAGTACCACCAGCAACCACCAGGGGAGCCCAAAAAGCGGATTCACAACAGGGGGGGCACACTCACTCGCATTGCCACTGGCACAGGGCCCCTCAAAGTACGGCGTTGTGATTGACGGCGGGGGCGCCTCCCACCGGCAGAGACACTTTTGTGTACTATGAGGGGCCCTGTGCCAGTGACGTCGCCAACGAGTATGCCCCCCCACCTGTTGAAGGAACCTGCGCTTTCATCTGCACCTTCCTCTTTGTCCCCGTGTAAGGTAGTATAGTATGCGGGAAGGGTAACCAGACTTTCTGCAGGGTCAGATACTGGCTATGTAGAGTGCAAGGGGAATGTAGTGGTCTGGGTCAATGTACCGGCAGACTCATCTAGCAGTGGCTGGGCAATGGGCAGGATGAGGAGGAAACACAGATATAGGCCCAAAGAATAAAGTAGGCTAAATGCAGTTCAAAATTGGTAACAGGAGTAAACAGGCAGCACTGCTTTGTTCAGTGGAGGAGAACAGCAAGGAGCGGCAGACACCGTTAGCAGGCCCAACCAAACCAGTAGGCCAAATGCAGTTTTAAAATTCCCATAGGCTGAAATCCTGAAGATTGAAGCTCAGGAGAAAAACACAGGAGAATACCAAGGAGCGGCAGACACCGTTAGTAGGCCCAACCAAACTAGTAGGCCAAATGCACTTTAATATGTGATATCGGCTGCAAATTGAGGCTCTGCTTTGTGCAGTGAAGGACAGCTGTATTGAGTGGCGCAGACAGACACAGGTAGTAGGCCTAAATTTAAAAACTTGGCTCAATGCAGTTTAAAATTGGTTACAGGGGTACACAGGCGGCAGAGCATTGTTAAGCGGAGGACGATTGTCAGGACTGGAGTGGGCCAGACAGACTTAGTAGGCCTAAAATAAAAAAGTAGGCGCAATGCAGTTAAAAATGGGTAACAGGGGTACACAAGCAGCATTGTTTTGTTAGGCGGAGGACGATTGCTAGGAGTGGTGCAGACAGACTTACTAGGCCTAAAATAAAAAAGTTGGCTCAATGCAGTTTAAAATGGGTAACAGGGGTACACAGGCAGCACTGGTTTGGTCAGCGGAGGACGATTGCTAGGAGTGGCGCAGACAGACTTACTAGGCCTAGAATAAAAAAGTAGGCTCAATGCAGTTCAAAATGGGTAACGGGTACGCAGGCAGCATTGTTTTGGTCAGTGGAGGACGATTAGTAGGAGTGGCGCAGACAGACTTACTAGGCCTAAAATAAAAAAGTTGGCTCAATGCAGTTTAAAATGGGTAACAGGGGTACACAGGCAGCACTGGTTTGGTCAGCGGAGAACGATTGCTAGGAGTGGCGCAGACAGACTTACTAGGCCTAAAATAAAAATGTAGGCTCAATGCAGTTCAAAATGGGTAACGGGTACACAGGCAGCATTGTTTTGGTCAGCGGAGGATGATTAGTAGGAGTGGCACAGACAGACGTACTAGGCCTAAAATAAAAAAGTTGGCTCAATGCAGTTCTAAACTGGTAACAGGAGTAAACTGGTGGCACTGCTTTGTTCGGTGGAGGACAACTGGAATAAGTGGCTGACACAGTATGTTGGCCTAAATACTAAAGCGGGCTAAATGTCTGCAAAAAAAATGTTCATAAATAAACAGGTGGCAAAGCAACGTACAGGGGTGGGTTCCTCTGCTGAGTACCAGATAGTGGTAGTTCGCGCACAGTATTCACAGGTCAAAATGGAGGGCATGGTCCCTGTATATATTTACTATCATCTCTCAATTTGTATTGGCAGTGCCATTGAAGGATTTAACAGCACCGACTTAACAGCGGTGGAGCACTGTTTGAGCTGGGGGGGAACACTCTCTCGTGGGCGGCGGTACTGGCCCAGGGCCCCTCATCTTACGACGGTGTGTCTGACATTGGGTGTGCACCCCCACCGCCAGAGACACTTAATTGTACGATGAGGGACCCTGTGCCAGTGCCGTCGGCCAAAAGTGGGCACACCCACCTGTCCAGGCAAACGGCACTCGCATGGGTGCTTGCGCCAAGTGGTGACCACGGGCCCGTGGGGGAGTCAGCTCATTTAGGTAGGTGTTAAAAATGGCCTATGGTGGACATTCAGCAGGAGCAAATGGAGGAATTGGAGCAGTCAGTAAGAGGAGTCCAAAAGCAAGACCTTTTTAAAGGAAAGCTACGTGTCAGCAGGGGAAGGTGGGGCAAAAGAATTTGAAATCCATGATTGGTTCATTTTAATGAAGGTTAGATCATCAACATTTTGGGTAGCCAGATGTGTCCTTTTTTCGGTCAGTATTGAACCAGCAGCACTGAAGACTCTTTCTGATAGCACACTGGCAGCAGGGCAAGCAAGCTCCTGTAATGCATATTCTATCAATTCAGGCCAGGTGTCTAGTTTAGATGCCCAGTAATCAAAGGGGAATGACCTGTGAGGGAGAACATCGATAAGGGAGGAAAAGTAGTTTGTAACCATACTGGACAAATGCTGTCTCCTGTCACTTTGAATCGATGCAGCTGTCCCTGTCGTGTCAGCGGTCATTGAAAAATCACTTCTCAACCTGTTCATAAAACCCCTCTGTCCAACGCCACTTCGGATTTCTGCACCGCAGGCACCTCTGCCATGTTGCCCCCTACGGCTCGTGTGAGAACCATCACCGCTGCTGTGTGCTGGGAATGCCAGAACCAAACGGTCTACAAGAGTTGCTTGTTTGGTAGCCAATATTTGCTCTAGGTTCTCATGTGGCATGATATTTTGCAATTTCCCTTTGTAGCGTGGATCCAGTAGGCAGGCCAACCAGTAATCGTCATCGGTCATCATTTTGACAATGTGGTGGTCCCTTTTTAGGATACGCAAGGCATGTTCCAGGTGTCAATTCACTGCTTCTCCTGGGTTGAGGAGCACTTTCTTGCAAATCTACATCACAAGTGTCCCGCAAGAAACCTGTACCAGACCTTTCAACGGCACCAGTTTCTATTGCCCCCTGAGAAGCTCCCTCCTCCCATACATATTCATCCCCATCATCCTCCTCCTCATCCTCTTCGTCCGCCACCTCGTCCTGGACAGTTCCCTGAGCAGACAATGGCTGACTGTCATCAAGGTTTCCCTCCTCCTCGGCTGCAGACACCTTCTCCTTAATGTGCGTCAAACTTTGCATCAGCAGATGCATAAGTGGGATGCTCATGCTTATGATGGCATCGTCTGCACTTACCAGCCATGTGCATTCCTCAAAACACTGAAGGACTTGACAGAGGTCTTGTAGCTTCGACCACTGCACACCAGACAACTCCATGTCTGCCATCCAACTGCCTGCCCGTGTATGCGTATCCTCCCACAAGTAAATGACAGCACGCCTCTGTTCACACAGCCTCTGAATCATGTGCAGTGTGGAGTTCCACCTTGTTGCAACATCTATAATTAGGCGTTGCTGTGGAAGATTTAGCGATCGCTGATGGTTCAGCATACGGCTGGAGTGTACGGGCGACCGGCGGATGTGCGAACAAAGTTTTCGCACCTTCAGGAGCAGGGCTCGTAATGCCGGATAATTTTTCAGGAAGCACTGCACCACCAGGTTCAAACTGTGAGCCAAGCAAGGTATGTGTTTAAGTTGTGAAAGGGCTATGGCAGCCATAAAATTCCTTCCGTTATCACTGACTACCTTGCCTGCCTCAAGAAGTGGCGACTGGGTAGGTCATAGCGTGGTACTGCGTAGGCCATCGGGCCTTTGAAAGCTTTGCTTTCGACCAACCGGTAGGGCATCATCTCTAACGAGATTAATCTGGCAATGTGGGCATTCAAACCCTGTGTCTGCGGATGAGAGGATGAGTACTTTCTTTTCCTCACGAGAGTCTCTTCTAGGGTGAGCTGGACAGGAGACCTGCAGATGGTGGAACTAGCGGTGGTGGTGGTGGTGGACATGGCGGATTGAGAGACAGTTGGTGATGTTGGCCTACATACAGTGCTTCCTACCAATAACCTTCTGATTCCCTGCCTGCTTTGGCCTTGCGACGATCCCTCCACATTTGCTGCTGGTGGTGTCCGAACTGGTGGGCTTACAGTGAGGGAAGCAATGTATCGTTGCTGACTACCTTCATTCTGTCCAGGTGCACCAACAGGACGTTTGGTAATTAGTCCAGGCTTGCAAGTGCATGCTGGTTAAATGTCTACGCATGCACGTTGTATTTAAATTTAGAAGCTTCTTCCCTCTGCTAAAGGTCTTTGAGCATTTCTTACAGATCACTTTAGACTGATCATTGGGATCTTGGTCAAAAAAATGCCACACTGCACTCTTCCTACTATGGAATTCCTTTTCAGGCATTGCACGCTGTGCAACTTTCAGCGGTTGGCCACGCTGTCCTAAAACTGTTTTTGTCACACGTTTTGGGCCTGATATGGGCCTGGCTGATGACAGCTATTGCGATGTAGATTGGTGTTGCTGCGGATAACCCTCCTCCGCTTGTGAGCTAGTGCCAGCGGCACCCTCTTCCCCCAATGGCTGCCAATCTGGGTCAAGAACTGGGTCATCTATCACCTCCTCCTCCACAATGTCATGTGCACCTTCCTCAGTGTCACCGTGTAAGCCGGTGCTATAGCGTTCGGGACAGGGCACCATAGTCTCATCTGTTTCAGATTATTGCTCAGGAAACTGCGAGGTCAATGTAGTGATCTGAGTCAATGGAACAGCATCATAATCTAGCTGTGGCTGTGCATTAGTGCACTCCATGTCCGATTCTTCTTGTAATGGGCAGTGTACAATTTCCCTTTCTAACCCTGGCATGGTATGGGTAAAGAGCTCCATGGAGTAACCTGTAGTGTCGCCTGACGCATCCTTCACTTTTGGTTTGGGAGAAGGACACAAGGAAACGTCTTTTTCCGGACCGGAAGCATCCACTGACGACTGGCTGCTCTTAGATTTTGAATTTTGGGAAGAGGAGGCGAAAGAGCTAGAGGCTGAGTCAGCAAGGAAAGACAAAACTTTTTTCTGCTGCTCCGGCTTTAAAAGCTGTTTTCCTACTCCCAGGTAAGGGAGCCTTCGAGGCCTTGTGTAGCCAGATGATGACGCAGGCTCAACACCTCCAGCCTTAGGTGCTACTGTGCTTTTGCCACTACCACCAGATGCAGCACCACCACCACCATCAGTACTAGCTGGCAACCCCCGCCCACGGCCTCTTCCACCAGACTTCCTCATTTTTTGGGGGGAGACACTGAACCACAACTCTGTCCCAGTGGTATAACACAACACTATGAACGTGGCAGAAAGTGGCTGCCTGATATATGACACACTAGCAGTACAGCAGAATATAAACTGTGTGAGAATTACGATCTCACTTTTGGGGGGAGACACTGAACCACAACTCTGGCCCAGTGGTATAACACAACACTATGAACGTGGCAGAAAGTGGCTGCCTGATATATGACACACTAGCAGTACAGCAGAATATAAACTGTGTGAGAAATACTATCTCACTTTTGGGGGGAGACACTGAACTACAACTCTGTCCCAGTGGTATAACACAACACTATGAACGTGGCAGAAAGTGGCTGCCTGATATATGACACAATAGCAGTACTGCAGAATATAAACTGTGTGAGAATTACTATCTCACTTTTGGGGGGAGACACTGAACCACAACTCTGTCTCAGTGGTATAACACAACACTATGAACGTGGCAGAAAGTGGCTGTAATTATTATTAAAAAAAAAAAAAATTACTGCAATAACAAGCTTCCTAAAATGATCTCAGGGCAAGTATGGCAGCAATAAAAAGGACTGCTGAACAAAAAAATTGGTAGACAAATAAACAAGACAGGTAACTGTGCAGAAAGGAGCAACAGGATTTTTGCTTTGAAAAAAGCAGTTGGTTTGCACAGCACCGTGCACACAGCTATGCAGCTGCTGCACTAAAATACGACCTCCACTGTCCCTGCACAAAAAGGTGGTGTGGGACAGTGAAAATCGCTCCAGCACAAGTGGTTGGGGGGTTTATATTTCCTCCATAACTCTGTCCCTGCTTCTGACTAACTGCAGCAACCTCTCCCTATGCTTAGATCGGCAGAAGTAAGATGGCGGTTGGCGTGCACGCCCCTTTATAGCCCCTGTGACGCCGCAGACAGCAAGCCAATCACTGCCATGCCCTTGTGTTGTGAAATTGGATTCTGGGCTCCCCCGGTGGCCACTTGTGGAATTGAACTTGTGTGCATCATCCCCTCTGTTCACCTGCTCCTATCAGGATGTGGGAGTCGCTATATAACCTTGCTCCTCTGTCAGTTTCTTGCCGGTCAACAATGTAATCAGAAGCCTTCTGTGCTTGTTCCTGCTACTAGACAACTCCCAGCTAAGTTGGACTTTTGTCCTTGAGTGTTTTTGCATTTTGTTCCTGTTCACAGCTGCTTTTTCGTTACTGTGTTTGGAAAGCTCTTGTGATCGGAAATTGCCACTCTGGTGTTATGAGTTAATGCTAGAGTCTTAAAGGAATTTCTGGATGGTGTTTTGATAGGGTTTTCTGCTGACCATGAAAGTGTCCTTTCTGTCTTCCTGCTATCTAGAAAGCGGACCTCGATTTTGCTAAACCTATTTTCATACTACGTTTGTCATTTCATCTAAAATCACCGCCAATATATGTGGGGGCCTCTGTCTGCCTTTTGGGAAAATTTCTCTAGAGGTGAGCCAGGACTGTCTTTTCCTCTGCTAGGATTAGGTAGTTCTCCGGCTGGCGCTGGGCATCTAGGGTTAAAAAACGTAGGCATGCTACCCGGCCACTTCTAGTTGTGCGGCAGGTTTAGTTCATGGTCAGTATAGTTTCCATCTTCCAAGAGCTAGTTCTCATATATGCTGGGCTATGTTCTCTCGCCATTGAGAATCATGACAGTTTGACCGGACCAAAAAAGGGTTAAATTTCTGGCTGAGAAAGGAGAGAAAAAAGAAGTCTGCTACAATTTTTTTTTTTTTTTTTTTTTTTTCCCTCTAGTTCTGAGTGTGCTCTTAATTGAATCACTTGCTAGTCTGCCTATACTGCAGCCTTCCTCTCTTTCTCTCCTTCTAATCCTTGAATGGCTCTGTGTTCACCTGTTTCAAATGGATCTTCAGAGTGTAGCTACAGGTTTGAATAATCTCGCCACAAAGGTACAAAATTTGCAAGATTTTGTTGTTCATGCACCTATGTCTGAGCCTAGAATTCCTTTGCCTGAATTCTTCTCGGGGAATAGATCTCACTTTCAAAATTTTAAAAATAATTGCAAATTGTTTTTGTCCCTGAAGTCTCGCTCTGCCGGAGACCCTGCACAGCAGGTCAGGATTGTAATTTCCTTGCTCCGGGGCGACCCTCAAGACTGGGCTTTTGCATTGGCACCAGGGGATCCTGCGTTGCTCAATGTGGATGCGTTTTTTCTGGCCTTGGGGTTGCTTTATGAGGAACCTCATTTAGAGCTTCAGGCGGAAAAGGCCTTGATGTCCTTGTCTCAGGGGCAAGATGAAGCTGAAATATACTGCCAAAAATTCCGCAAATGGTCTGTGCTTACTCAGTGGAATGAGTGCGCCCTGGCGGCGATTTTCAGAGAAGGTCTCTCTGATGCCATTAAGGATGTTATGGTGGGGTTCCCTGTGCCTGCGAGTCTGAATGAGTCCATGACGATGGCTATTCAGATCGATAGGCGTCTGCGGGAGCGCAAACCTGTGCACCATTTGGCGGTGTCTACTGAGAAAACGCCAGAAAATATGCAATGTGATAGAATTCTGTCCAGAAGCGAGCGGCAGAATTTTAGACGAAAAAATGGGTTGTGCTTCTATTGTGGTGATTCAACTCATGTTATATCAGCATGCTTTAAGCGTACTAAGAAGCCTGACAAGTCTGTTTCAATTAGCACTTTACAGTCTAAGTTTATTCTATCTGTGACCCTGATTTGTTCTTTGTCATCTATTACCGCGGACGCCTATGTCGACTCTGGCGCTGCTTTGAGTCTTATGGATTGGTCCTTTGCCAAACGCTGTGGGTATGATTTGGAGCCACTGGAGGCTCCGATACCTCTGAAAGGGATTGACTCCACCCCATTGGCTAGTAATAAACCACAATACTGGACACAAGTGACTATGCGTGTTAATCCGGATCACCAGGAGGTTATTCGCTTTCTGGTGCTGTATAATCTACATGATGTTTTGGTGCTGGGATTGCCATGGCTGCAATCTCATAACCCAGTCCTCGACTGGAGAGCTATGTCTGTGTTAAGCTGGGGATGTAAAGGAACTCATGGGGACGTACCTTTGGTTTCCATTTCATCATCTATTCCCTCTGAGATTCCTGAATTCTTGTCTGACTTTCGTGACGTTTTTGAAGAACCCAAGGTTGGTTCACTACCTCCGCACCGGGAGTGCGATTGTGCCATAGACTTGATTCCGGGTAGTAAATACCCTAAGGGTCGTTTATTTAATCTGTCTGTGCCTGAACACGCTGCTATGCGAGAATATATAAAGGAGTCCTTGGAAAAGGGACATATTCGTCCTTCGTCATCTCCCTTAGGAGCCGGTTTTTTCTTTGTGTCTAAGAAAGACGGCTCTTTGAGGCCGTGTATTGATTATCGACTTTTGAATAAAATCACGGTTAAATATCAATATCTGTTACCACTGCTTACTGATTTGTTTGCTCGTATAAAGGGGGCCAAGTGGTTCTCTAAGATTGATCTCCGTGGGGCGTATAATTTGGTGCGAATCAAGCAGGGGGATGAGTGGAAAACCGCATTTAATACGCCCGAGGGCCATTTTGAGTATTTGGTGATGCCTTTTGGTCTTTCAAATGCCCCTTCAGTCTTCCAGTCCTTTATGCATGACATTTTCCGCGATTATTTGGATAAATTTATGATTGTGTATCTGGATGATATTCTGATTTTTTCGGATGACTGGGACTCTCATGTCCAGCAGGTCAGGAGGGTTTTTCAGGTTTTGCGGTCTAATTCCTTGTGTGTGAAGGGTTCTAAGTGTGTTTTTGGGGTTCAAAAGATTTCTTTCTTGGGATACATTTTTTCCCCCTCTTCCATCGAGATGGATCCTGTCAAGGTTCAGGCTATTGGTGATTGGACGCAACCCTCTTCTCTTAAGAGTCTTCAGAAATTTTTGGGCTTTGCTAACTTTTATCGTCGATTTATTGCTGGTTTTTCTGATGTTGTAAAACCATTGACTGATTTGACTAAGAAGGGTGCTGATGTTGCTGATTGGTCCCCTGATGCTGTGGAGGCCTTTCGGGAGCTCAAGCGCCGCTTTTCTTCCGCCCCAGTGTTGCGTCAGCCTGATGTTGCTCTTCCTTTTCAGGTTGAGGTCGACGCTTCTGAAATCGGAGCTGGGGCGGTGTTGTCGCAGAGAAGTTCCGACTGCTCCGTGATGAGACCTTGTGCTTTTTTTTCCCGTAAATTTTCGCCCGCCGAGCGGAATTATGATATTGGGAATCGGGAGCTTTTGGCCATGAAGTGGGCTTTTGAGGAGTGGCGTCACTGGCTTGAGGGGGCCAGACATCAGGTGGTGGTATTGACTGACCACAAAAATTTAATTTACCTTGAGTCTGCCAGGCGCCTGAATCCTAGACAGGCGCGCTGGTCGTTGTTTTTCTCTCGGTTTAATTTTGTGGTGTCGTACCTACCGGGTTCTAAGAATGTTAAGGCGGATGCCCTTTCTAGGAGTTTTGAGCCTGACTCCCCTGGTAATTCTGAGCCCACAGGTATCCTTAAAGATGGAGTGATATTGTCTGCCGTTTCTCCAGACCTGCGGCGGGCCTTGCAGGAGTTTCAGGCGGATAGACCTGATCGTTGCCCACCTGGTAGACTGTTTGTTCCTGATGATTGGACCAGTAGAGTCATCTCTGAGGTTCATTCTTCTGCGTTGGCAGGTCATCCTGGAATCTTTGGTACCAGGGATTTGGTGGCAAGGTCCTTCTGGTGGCCTTCCCTGTCACGAGATGTGCGAGGCTTTGTGCAGTCTTGTGATGTTTGTGCTCGGGCCAAGCCTTGTTGTTCTCGGGCTAGTGGATTGTTGTTGCCCTTGCCTATCCCGAAGAGGCCTTGGACGCACATCTCGATGGATTTTATTTCGGATCTGCCTGTTTCTCAGAAGATGTCTGTCATCTGGGTGGTGTGTGACCGTTTCTCTAAGATGGTCCATCTGGTTCCCTTGCCTAAGTTGCCTTCTTCTTCCGAGTTGGTTCCTCTGTTTTTTCAAAATGTTGTTCGTTTGCATGGTATTCCTGAGAATATCGTTTCTGACAGAGGGACCCAATTCGTGTCTAGATTTTGGCGGGCATTCTGTGCTAGGATGGGCATAGATTTGTCTTTTTCGTCTGCTTTCCATCCTCAGACTAATGGCCAGACCGAGCGGACTAATCAGACCTTGGAGACATATTTGAGGTGTTTTGTGTCTGCGGATCAGGATGATTGGGTTGCTTTTTTGCCTTTGGCGGAGTTCGCCCTCAATAATCGGGCCAGCTCTGCCACCTTGGTGTCCCCGTTTTTCTGTAATTTGGGGTTTCATCCTCGATTTTCCTCCGGTCAAGTGGAATCTTCGGATTGTCCTGGAGTGGATGCTGTGGTGGAGAGGTTGCATCAGATTTGGGGGCAGGTGGTGGACAATTTGAAGTTGTCCCAGGAGAAGACTCAGCTTTTTGCCAACCGCCGTCGTCGTGTTGGTCCTCGGCTTTGTGTTGGGGACTTGGTGTGGTTGTCTTCTCGTTTTGTCCCTATGAGGGTTTCTTCTCCTAAGTTTAAGCCTCGGTTCATCGGCCCGTACAAGATATTGGAGATTCTTAACCCTGTGTCCTTCCGTTTGGACCTCCCTGCATCCTTTTCGATTCATAATGTTTTTCATCGGTCATTGTTGCGCAGGTATGAGGTACCGGTTGTGCCTTCCGTTGAGCCTCCTGCTCCGGTGTTGGTTGAGGGTGAGTTGGAGTACGTTGTGGAAAAGATCTTAGACTCTCGTGTTTCCAGACGGAGACTCCAGTATCTGGTCAAATGGAAGGGATACGGTCAGGAGGATAATTCTTGGGTCACTGCCTCTGATGTTCATGCCTCCGATCTTGTCCGTGCCTTTCATAGGGCTCATCCTGATCGCCCTGGTGGTTCTGGTGAGGGTTCGGTGCCCCCTCCTTGAGGGGGGGGTACTGTTGTGAAATTGGATTCTGGGCTCCCCCGGTGGCCACTTGTGGAATTGAACTTGTGTGCATCATCCCCTCTGTTCACCTGCTCCTATCAGGATGTGGGAGTCGCTATATAACCTTGCTCCTCTGTCAGTTTCTTGCCGGTCAACAATGTAATCAGAAGCCTTCTGTGCTTGTTCCTGCTACTAGACAACTCCCAGCTAAGTTGGACTTTTGTCCTTGAGTGTTTTTGCATTTTGTTCCTGTTCACAGCTGCTTTTTCGTTACTGTGTTTGGAAAGCTCTTGTGATCGGAAATTGCCACTCTGGTGTTATGAGTTAATGCTAGAGTCTTAAAGGAATTTCTGGATGGTGTTTTGATAGGGTTTTCTGCTGACCATGAAAGTGTCCTTTCTGTCTTCCTGCTATCTAGAAAGCGGACCTCGATTTTGCTAAACCTATTTTCATACTACGTTTGTCATTTCATCTAAAATCACCGCCAATATATGTGGGGGCCTCTGTCTGCCTTTTGGGAAAATTTCTCTAGAGGTGAGCCAGGACTGTCTTTTCCTCTGCTAGGATTAGGTAGTTCTCCGGCTGGCGCTGGGCATCTAGGGTTAAAAAACGTAGGCATGCTACCCGGCCACTTCTAGTTGTGCGGCAGGTTTAGTTCATGGTCAGTATAGTTTCCATCTTCCAAGAGCTAGTTCTCATATATGCTGGGCTATGTTCTCTCGCCATTGAGAATCATGACACCCTTGTCTAAGATGGTGCGGACAGAGACCTATGTCATCACGCGGCCCACACTCTGCGTCCTCCTTCATTGGATGAAAAACGGCGGTAACAGTGTCATACGAAACGCGACTTTGGCACTCTGATCGTGTACCGCATGGCCGATCCCACACTAGGATCGGTTCGGGTTTCATGAAACCCGACTTTGCCTAAAAGTCGGCGATTTATGAAAATGACCGATCCGTTTCGCTCAACTCTAGTAAGGATAATCTAATAATGGAGCTAGGAGCTGAAGCAGTGAAAGTGCAACATCCAACCCAGTGCACTTCTAGCCTCATTTGCAAATAACTTCTAAAATGGATTTCTCTGCAGAAAAGTAGCATTTTTTAGGATAAGGTATGGACTCACTTGTGTTTTAAAATCTACATACACATATAATTGGTTTGGGGAAACTAATTTGTTGACATATTTTCTTTAAGTCAGTCCTGGTTCAAATTCAAATCTGAGGGACAGATTGCTGCATAGTAACTGAAAAACACCAAAAAAGGAAAAATTCAAGAAAATACACCAAAAACAGGCAGAGATGCTTACCTGTCTGAATGGGCCTCAATACAAATGCACAAGCAGGGTGCAGCGGACCCAAACAAAATAGCAAATGCACAGGTGCAATACCTAATGAAACAGCCAGCCTTCAATCAGGGTTTGGCCGTGTGGTACACTAATGCACATTGCGTATTGAGGCCCATTCAGACAATGCTGCATAGTAACTGGCCTGGTCAGGTGTCAGAAATAGAAATATAATTTTTGCACCAAGAGCAGAATTAAGGCTTATACCTGCAGGGGTTGTATTACAGTATTTAAATAGAGAGAAAGCCATGCATCCACTCTGCAATAGCTTAAAGACATAATTAACACATTAAAAAAGTATAGAGATGTCAGCAATCAGTGCTCAGCTGGAGAAGACTACAGAGTTTTGGTTGGGTGCCGATCATGCTGCCCAGAAAAGAAGACTTCTGTTTTTAAATGACTCCCAGATATTGTATCAATGCCACCTTTTCCACCTTAAGTTGATTTAGAGTGGTAGTGCCTGGCTGCAGAGGCACTTGACAATGGAAGCACTTGACAGCAGAGACAGTCGGTGCAGGACCTCCACCAGGTGAATGTGTTACACTGACGGTTTTTACAGCTATATTCCTGAGGAATCACTGTTTCTTTTTCTTGTAAGTCTGTGATGATATTTATGAAAAAATTGATGCTATAGATGGCACTCAGACATGGCAGTGGTAGGATTAATAGTGTAGGGGAACATTAAAATGTGTGGACGTAAAATGGTCTGGCATATATTTCTGGTTGCAATATTTCTATTTTATTTCAGTTAAATTGTTTTCATGCAGGACTTGTAAGGATCATGTGGGCTAGTGGGCTCAAACCACTTTTAACCCCTTAGTGACAGAGCCAATTTGGTACTTAATGACCGAGCCAATTTTTACAATTCTGACCAGTGTCACTTTATGAGGTTATAACTCTGGAACGCTTTATCGGATCCCGCTAATTCTGAGATTGTTTTTTTGTGACATGTTGTACTTCAAGTTAGTGGTAACATTTCTTCGATATTACTTGCGATTATTTATGAAAAAAATGGAAATATGGCGAAAATTTTTAAAATTTTGCAATTTTCAAACTTTGTATTTTTATGCCCTTAAATCAGAGAGATATGCCACAAAAAATAGTTAATAAATAACATTTCTCACATGTCTACTTTACATCAGCACAATTTTGGAAACAATTTTTTTTTTTGTTAGGGAGTTATAAGGGTTAAAAGTTGACCAGCAATTTCTCATTTTTACAACACCATGTTTTTTTTAGGGACCACATCACCTTTGAAGTGATTTTGAGGGGTCTATATGATAGAAAATAACCAAGTGTGACACCATTCTAAAAACTGCACCCCTCAAGCTGCTCAAAACCACATTCAAGAAGTTTATTAACCCTTTACGTACTTCACAGGAACTAAAACAATGTGGAAGAAAAAAATGAACATTTTACTTTTTTTTGCAAACATTTTACTTCAGAACCATTTTTTTTAATTTTCACAAGTGTAAAAACAGAAATTTAACCACAAATTTTGTTGTGCAATTTTTCCTGAGTACGCCGATACCCCATATGTGGAGGTAAACCACTGTTTGGGCGCACCGCAGAGCTTGGAAGTGAAGGAGCACCGTTTGACTGTTTCAATGCAGAATTGGCTGGAATTGAGATCGGACGCCATGTCGCGTTTGGAGAGCCCCTAATGTGCCTAAACAGTGGAAACCGCCCACAAGTGACACCATTTTGGAAACTAGACCCCCCAAGGAACTTATCTAGATGTGTGGTGAGCACTTTGAACCCCCAAGTGCTTCACAGAAGTTTATAACGTAGAGCCGTGAAAATAAAAAATCGCATTTGTTTTCACAAAAATGATTTTTTCGCCCACAAATTCTTATTTTCACAAGGGTAACAGGAGAAATTAGACCACGAAAGTTGTTGTGCAATTTCTCCTGAGTACGTCGATACCCCATATGTGGAGGTAAACCACTGTTTGGGCGCACCGCAGAGCTTGGAAGTGAAGGAGCACCGTTTGACTTTTTCAATGCAGAATTGGCTGGAATTGAGATCGGATGCCATGTCGCGTTTGGAAAGTCCCTGATGTGCCTAAACAGTGAAAAACCCCCACAAGTGATACCATTTTGGAAACTAGACCCCTTAAGGAACTTATCTAGATGTGTGGTGAGCACTTTGAACCCCCAAGTGCTTCACAGAAGTTTATAACGTAGAGCCGTGAAAATAAAAAATCTCATTTTTTCTACAAAAATGATCTTTTTGCCCCCAAATTTTTATTTTCACAAGGGTAACAGGAGAAATTAGACCACAAAAGTTGTTGTGCAATTTCTCCTGAGTACGTCGATACCCCATATATGGGGGTAAACCACTGTTTGGGCGCACCGCAGAGCTTGGAAGAGAAGGAGTGTCGTTTTACTTTTTCAATGTAGAATTGGCTGGAATTGAGATCGGACGCCATGTCACGTTTGGAGAGCCGCTGATGTGCCTAAACAGTAGAGACCCCCACATATGACACCATTTTGGAAACTAGACCCCTTAAGGAACTTATCTAGATGTGTGGTGAGCACTTTAAACCCCCAGGTGCTTCACAGAAGTTTATAACGTAGAGCCGTGAAAATAAAAAAATCGCATTTTTTCTACAAAAATGATCTTTTTGCCTCCAAATTTTTATTTTACCAAGGGTAACAGGAGAAAATGGACCCCAGAAGCTGTTGTACAATTTGTCTTGAGTACGCCGACACCCCATATGTGGGGGTAAACCACTGTTTGGGCGCATGGCTGAGCTCGGAAGCAAAGGAGCGCCATTTGACTTTTCAATGCAAAATTGACTGGAATTGAGATCGGACGCCATGTCGCGTTTGGAGTGCCCCTGATGTGCCTAAACAGCAGAAACCCCCCAAAAGTGACCCCATTTTGGAAACTAGACCCCCCATGGAACTTATCTAGATGTGTAGTGAGAACTTTGAATGCCCAAGTGCATCACAGAAGTTTATAATGCAGAGTCGTGAAAATAAAAAATATATATTTTTTAACAATAAAGATTTTTTAGCCCCCAAGTTTTTATTTTCACAAGGGTAACAAGAGAAATTGGACCCCAAAAGTTGTTGTCCAATTTGTCCTGAGTATGCTGGTACCCCATATGTGGGGGTAAACCACTGTTTGGGCGCACGGCAGAGCTCGGAAGGGAAGGAGTGCCATTTTGGAATGCAGACTTTGATAGAATTGTCTGCGGGCGTTATGTTGCCTTTGCAGAACCCTAATGTACCTAAACAGTAGAAACCCCCAACAAGTGACCCCATTTTGGAAAATAGACCCCCCAAGGAACTTATCTAGATATGTGGTGAGAACTTTGAATGCCCAAGTGCTTCACATAAGTTTATAATGCAGAGTAGTGAAAATAAAAAATATTTTTTTTCCCACAAAAAAGATTTTTTTAGCCCCCAAATTTTTATTTTCACAAGGGTAACAAGAGAAATTGGACCTTAAAAGTTGTTGTCCAATTTGTCCTGAGTATGCTGGTACCCCATATGTGGGGGTAAACCACTGTTTGGGCGCACGGCAGAGCTCGGAAGGGAAGGAGTGCCATTTTGGAATGCAGACTTTGATAGAATTGTCTGCGGGCGTTATGTTGCGTTTGCAGACCCCTAATGTACCTAAACAGTAGAAACCCCCAACAAGTGACCCCATTTTGGAAAATAGACCCCCCAAGGAATTTATCTAGATATGTGGTGAGAACTTTGAATGCCCAAGTGCTTCACAGAAGTTTATAATGCAGAGTAGTGAAAATAAAAAATATTTTTTTTCCCACAAAAAAGATTTTTTTAGCCCCCAAATTTTTATTTTCACAAGGGTAACAAGAGAAATTGGACCCCAAAAGTTGTTGTCCAATTTGTCCTGAGTATGCTGGTACCCCATATGTGGGGGTAAACCACTGTTTGGGCGCACGGCAGAGCTCGGAAGGGAAGGAGTGCCATTTTGGAATGCAGACTTTGATAGAATTGTCTGCGGGCGTTATGTTGCGTTTGCAGACCCCTAATGTACCTAAACAGTAGAAACCCCCAACAAGTGACCCCATTTTGGAAAATAGACCCCCCAAGGAACTTATCTAGATATGTGGTGAGAACTTTGAAAGCTCAAGTGCTTCACAGAAATTTATAATGCAGAGTAGTGAAAATAAAAAAATATATTTTTTTCCAACAAAAAAGATTTTTAGCCCCCAAGTTTTTATTTTCACAAGGGTAACAGGAGAAATTGGACCCCAAAAGTTGTTGTCCAATTTATCCCGAGTACGCTGATGCCCCATATGTGGGGGTAAACCACTGTTTGGGCGCACGGCAGACCTCAGAAGGGAGGGAGTACCATTTGACTTTTTTAGCGCAAAATTGGCTGTCGTGTTTGGAGACCCCCTGATGTACCTAAACAGTGGAAACCCCCCAATTCTAACTCCAACCCTAACCCCAACACACCCCTAACCCTAATCTCAACCCGATCCATAATCCTAATCACAACCCTAACGATAATCACAACCCTAACCCCAAAACAGCCCTAATCTCAACCCTAACCATAACCCTAATCAAAACCCTAAATCCAACACACCCCTAACCCTAATCCCAACCCTAACCCTAATCCCAACCCTAATCCCAAACGTAACACTAATCCCAACCCTAATCCAAACCCTAACCCTAATCCCAACTCTAACCCTAACTTTAGCCCCAACCCTAACTTTAGCCCCAACCCTAACCATAACTTTAGCCACCGTCGTCACAAAAAAAGTTCAATGTAACCTTTTTTTTGTACGTCGCGTCCGCCATTTCCGCGGATGCGTGGCTGTAACTCTGCCCCCTCCTCCCCAGGACATAGACTGGGCAGCGGATGCGTTGAAAAACTGCATCCGCTGCCCACGTTGTGCACAATTTTCACAACGTGCGTCGGTACATCGGGCCGACGCATTGCGACCGCCCCGTACCGACGCAAGTGTGACAGAAGCCTAAGGCTACTTTCACACTAGCGTCGTACTCGGCCCATCGCAGTGTGTCGGGCCGATGTACCGACGCTAGCGTTGTAAGCGCCGCACAACGGGTGCAGCGGATGCTGTTTTTTCAACGCATCCGCTGCCCCATTGTGAGGTGCGGGGAGGCGGGGGCGGAGTTCCGGCCACGCATGCGCGGTCGGAAATGGCGGACACGTCGCACAAAAAAGTTACATGTAGTTTTTTTTGTGTCGACGGTCTGCCGAAGCACGACGCATCCGTCGCACGACGGATGCGACATGTGGCAATCCGTCGCAATGCGTCGCTAATGCAAGCCAATGGAGAAAAAACGCATCCTGCAAGCACTTTTGCAGGATGCGTTTTTTCTCCAACGACGCATTGCGACGGAAGCCAAAAAACGCTAGTGTGAAAGTAGCCTAACCCTAACCCTAGCCCTAACCCTAACCCTAAATTTAGCCCCAACCCTAACCCTAACTCTAACCCTAACTCTAACCCTAACCCTAACCCTAACTCTAACCCTAACCCTAACCCTAACTCTAACCCTAACCCTAACTCTAACCCTAACCCTAACCCTAACTCTAACCCTAACCCTAACTCTAACCCTAACTCTAACCCTAACCCTAATTTTAGCCCCAACTTGTCTTCTCCTGCCGGCCGGCAGATGGCAGCAGATGGCGGGCGCACTGCGCATGCGCCCGCCATGATGAAAAAGCCGGCTGGCAGGAGAAGACAGAAGACGACCCAGGGACCCCGGGTGAGTATGATAGGGTCCCCGAATCCCCCTATTTCTCTGTCCTCTGATGTGCGATCACATCAGAGGACAGAGAAATAACTGATCGCTTTTTGTTTTTGTTTTTTTGCGGTCGCCGGTAAACTGTTAATTACCGGCGATCGCAAAGCAGGGGTCGGTGCAAACCGACCCCGATCATGTTCTTTGGGGTCTCGGCTACACCCGGCAGCCGAGACCCCAAAGAACATCCGGGTGCCGGGCGGCGGGCGCACTGCGCGTGCGCCCGCCATTTTTTCCCAGAAAAAAGATGGCGGCGCCCATGGGGAGACACGAGGAGCACTGGGGGAGGTAGGTAAGTATTGGGGGGCTATTGGGGGCCATCGGGGACCACATTTCTCTGTCCTCCGATGTGCGATCACATCGGAGGACAGAGAAATTAAACGGCAAATCGCGTTTTTTTTTTTGTTGCGACCGCCGGTAAACGGTTAATTACCGGCGATCGCAACTCGGGGGTCGGTAAAAACCCCCCGAATCATGTTCTCTGGGGTCTCGGCTACCCTTGTCAACCGAGACCCCAGAGAAAATCCGACTCTGGGGGGCGCTATTCACTTTTTCCACAGCGCCGTTAATTAACGGCGCTGTGGATTAAGTACCCTTAGCGGCTGCCGTTAAAAGGCGTATCGGCGGTCGTTAAGGGGTTAATTATGAAGCCGCTTTCAAATATGACAGTGATGACTTGAGTAACACTAAGTATCACATCAGATTATTTAAAAAAATAAGTTAGTTACTGTGACATTTCTTGTGTCAGAAAGAGTGTTTAAATCTTTTAACTAGAGATGTAAAACTGACCTGGGCACTGGACTGGAATCTCGCGAATGGATCCACTCATCTTTATATTTAACAGTTGGAAAGATGCATGTAGGCAAGGTAAGAGAAACATGATGGAACCATTAGAGTTAGACATGTTACTATCACCCAATTACCTGCCCCAATACATTTGATATATTTAAACAGACTACTAGAACAGTCAGGTTTTTTACATATTACTCTTACTGAGTGTAACGGGCTGGGTGGTGGAATCATTGTGCCAAAGCCCAAGGAAGACCTGGAGGGGCGTGACTAGGAGCCTCACCCAATTCGACCACAGACTCACACCAGCTAACAACAACACAGTCCATGGAGAGACAAGGGAGGTGATCCAGGTGCTACTTTAGTACTGACCTTGGGTAGATAGACCCTAGGAGTGGATTACTGAAATGGCCCTGGGGGAATGTCCAACCGATGCAGGCAGCCAGAGATGATGACAGGAACCACAGGTGCAGACAGAACAGTCTGACAGAGAGATGAGCACTGGTGGTGCAGCTGACTTGGCTGCCACTGAAGTGAGCACTGGCAGGTGCAGCTGGCTCGGCTGCCGTTGAAGTGAGCAGTGGCGGGTGCAGCTGGCACAGCTGTCATTGAGGTGAGAACTGGCGGGTGCAGCTGACTCGGCTGCCGTTGAGGTGAGCAATGGCAGTGGCTCAGCTGCTGTTGAAGTGAGTATTGGATGGTGCAGCTGGCTCAGCTGTTGCTGAGGTGAGCACTGGCGGGTGCAGCTGGCTCAGCTTCCATTGAGGTGCACTGGCGGTGCAGCTGGCTCAGCTGCCGTTGAGGTGAGCACTGTCAGGTGCAGCAGACTCAGCTACCATTGAAGGAAGCACTGGCAGGTGCAGCAGACTCGGATGCAAGTACAGGGACCTGAAAACAGACAAGCGTGTTGGAACAAACTCACAACATTGCACAGGCACCTCCATATTGCAGGAGGTGGTTTAAATAGTAAGAGACCTCCAGCTATTGACTGGGGACACTTTAGAGGAATGTGCGCGGCCCCTTTAAGAAAGATAAAGCATGCGCATGCGCACTCTAAGCACAGTGCCTGGAGACTTGATAGGAGAGCGTGCACCCCCGGCAGACACGGAAGGAGCAGGAAGAAAGGGTCTGAAGGCAGAGATACGGGTGCTACAGTGAGTACATTTTTTTAAATTATTTATCATTAGTATTTTTCTTCTGCAAATATTCACCCCCAAAATAGCACATACCACTGTCTTTCTTATTGTCCTTATCTCAACTGAGCCAGTGATATATAAACATAACGCGTTAAATACATGCCCATATCACTATCCGTCCCGATTCAATAATGTTATCATTATTGATTTATAGCTACATTAAAGTAGTCTTTGCAAATTATCTCTATTAATCAATACAACAGCAAAAGTCATCTTTAATCCTATAAATCTTTTTAATCTTTCTATATAAATGCACAGCATTAATGTTTAATTAAACTGATAAACTTCATTCACTAATTTATTTAAGTAACTGGTTCATAAGTACATCAGTAAAAGCTAATTACTTTCTTTGTTATATACTGTATAGTTTTAGGCAGCAAGTTCAATTTATTTGTGTGCAGTAGTAGTCCTGTGAAAAGGTGAAGTAATGTTTTGCATTTTTTTTTAAATACAAGCATTTCAATATTTGATCTTTATTTTAACAGTATATAAACGTAAACATGCTTACGTTAAATATGCACAAAACCAGCAAAATGCAATAATAATATTTTCAGCAAAATAATACAAATATTCTACTTCTTGCTTGTAAAAACAACCTTAGAGCAAACTTTTATTTTCCTAAAACCACTATGAAAGTGTTGTACTGCTTTATAAAAGCTTTCCTAACATGATCCAGTGCAAGACTAGTTTCTTACATTTAAGGCTTGAGTGCAAAACAAAATGCTCAGACCAGCCAGAGGTCTCCAGATTAGTGTTGAGCAATACCTTCCGATATCCAGAAGTATTGGTATCGGATTGGATCGGCCGATATCCAAAAAATATCGGATATCGTCGATACCAGTACCCGATACCAATGCAAGTCAATGGGACACAAATATCGGAATGTAAATAAGCCCTTTCTGTCCTTCTACATCCTGTTCTGGAGGGGGGAAGAGTGTGGGCTGTGCGTGGGCGGACATTGTGCGTGTCTGTGTGTGCAGGCGGGGTCTATGCGGGCCTGCCGGGGATCTGTACGGGCCTCTTGGAGGTCTGTGTGTGCCTGCCGGGGCTCTGTGCGGGCTGCCGGGGCTCTGTACGGGCTGCCGGGGCTCTGTGCGGCCTGCCAGGACTCTGTGCGTGCCAGCCAGGGCTCTGTGCGTGCCTGCCGGGGCTCTGTGCAGGCTGCCAGGGCTCTCTACGTGCCTGCCGGGGCTCTGTGTGTGCCTGCCGGAGCTCTGTGTGGGCTGGCGGGGCTCTGTGTGGGCTTGCCGGGGCTCTGTGTGGGCTGCCGGGGCTCTGTTTTGGCTGCCGGGGGTCTGTGCGTGCCTGCCGGGGCTCTGTGTGGGCTGCCGGGGGCTCTGTGCGTGCCTGCCGGGGCTCTGTACGGGCTTGCTGGGGCTCTGTGCGGGCTTGCCGGGGCTCTGTGCGGGCTGCCGGGGCTCTGTGCGGGCTGCCGGGGGACTGTGCGTGCATGCAGGCATTGTCCGATGGGACTACAAGTCCTATCGGACAATGCCTGCTACAGTGACAGTGATTGACACATTAGCCAATGATGGGACAGTAGTAGTCCCATCATCCGGCTAATGTGTTGAATGTAAAAAAACAATACTACATTCATACTACATAAATACTACAAACATACAACGTACATACTTACTGCATACATACTACATACATACTACATACATACTACATACATACTACATACATTCATACTACATACATACATACATACTACATACATTCTACATACATACATACTACATACATACATACATAGTACATACATAGTACATACATACATACATTAAATACAATACATACATATAGACATACAGTACATTAAACATAGATTACATACTCACCATTACTTGTCACTTTGTTCCCCGAAGCCAGTGTCATCTGTAAAAAAGATTAAAATAACAAACAACCAATATACTCCCTGATCCGCAGAAATGTTCTACAAGTGTCCCATGACGATCTCTCGTGGAGAACGGCAGCATCAGCTGATGCAACCGCTCTTCAGGGGCTCCAGAAACACAATGACGGGAGGAAGGTATCCTTCCACACTCTATTCCTCCGCCGCTGTAAAAAAAAATAGTCCCTAGGCTCACTTATGTGTTGTGAACTCTGTTTTGGGCTCCCTCTTGTGGTCACAAGTGGTACTGTGTGAGTGCTGTCTTTGGGCTCCCTCTGGTGGCTCTTTGTGTCTTTCTGCAGGTCTGAGGCGGATCAGCTGTCTCGTTATCTGTTAGCTGGTTTCCTATTTAGCTCACC
Organism: Ranitomeya variabilis; assembly: GCF_051348905.1. Lineage (NCBI taxonomy): Eukaryota > Metazoa > Chordata > Amphibia > Anura > Dendrobatidae > Ranitomeya > Ranitomeya variabilis. The sequence continues at coordinate 905,598,643 of NC_135233.1, forward strand.
TGGACTTTCAGTGTTTGCCTGCTGTCGATGTATTCAGTGCTATCTTGATCCTCCTGAATTCCTTCGCTATCAGTCTCTCCAAGAGAAGCTAAGTTTTCTGTTTGGTTATTTTTTGCTCATCAGTGTTCAATATGTTTCTTGGTTATTTATTTGTCCTTGTCCAGCTTGCTAATATGTGATTTCCTTGCTTGCTGGTAGCTCTAGGGGGCTGAGTTTCTCCCCTCACACCGTTAGTTGGTGTGGGGGTTCTTGTATTCTCAGCGTGGATATTTTGTATAGGGTTTTTTACTGACCGCACAGTTCCCTGCCTGTCTTCTGCTATCTAGTATTAGTGGGCCTCATTTGCTGAATCTGTTTTCATTTCTACGTTTTGTATTTTCCCCTTACCTCACCGTTAATATTTGTTGGGGGCTTACTATATCTTTGGGGTCATTTCTCTGAGGCAAGTGAGGTCTTACTTTCTCTATAGGGGTAGCAAGTTTCTCAGGCTGCGTCGAGACGTCCTGGAATTTAGGCACGTTCACCGGCTACCTTCAGTGTGTTTGGTTAGGATCAGGTTTTGCGGTCAGTCCAGTTACCACCTCCCTAGAGCTTGTCCTATGTTCAGTAACTTAGCTAGTTCATTCTGTGATCCTCAGCCACTAAGGATCATAACAGTACAGCAGGCCATCCTGGGATTTTTGGTACCAGAGATTTGGTGGCTAGGTCCTTCTGGTGGCCTTCCTTGTCGCGGGATGTGCGCTCCTTTGTGTAGTCCTGTGGGATTTGTGCTTGGGCTAAGCCTTGCTGTTCTCGTGCCAGCGGTTTGCTTTTGCCTTTGCCTGTCCCGAAGAGGCCTTGGACGCACATTTCCATGGATTTTATTTTGGATCTTCCAGTCTCTCAGAGAATGTCTGTCATCTGGGTGGTGTGTAGTGTTGAGCATTCCGATACCGCAAGTATCGGGTATCGGCCGACACTTGCAGGTATCGGAATTCCGATCCCGAGATCCGATACTTTTGTGGTATCGGGAATCGGTATCGGGATTAATATCAATGTGTAAAATAAAGAATTAAAATAAAAAATAGGGATAAACTCACCTCTCCGGCGGCTCCTGGACTTTACCGCCGTAACCGGGAGCCGTTGTTCCTAAGAATGCGCGCTTGAAGGGCCTTAGATGAGGTCACTGCGCTCTGATTGGTCCGTAGCGGTCGCGTGACAGCTACGCGACCAATCACAAAGCAGTGATGTCACCTAAGGTCTTTCAAGCGCTTGAAATACCTTAGCAGACGTCACTGCTTTGTGATTGGTCGCGTAGCGGTCACGCGACCGCTACGTGACCAATCAGAAGCTGCGGACGTCTTCTAAGGTATTTCAAGCGCTTGGAAAAACCTTAGGTGACGTCACTGCTTTGTGATTGGTCGCGTAGCGGTCACGAGACCGCTACGGACCAATCAGAGCGCAGTGACCTCATCTAAGGCAATTCTTGTTTCCATCCTCGTTTTTCCTCGGGTCAGGTTGAGCCTTCTGACTGTCCTGGGGTGGATTCTGTGGTGGATAGGTTGCAGCAGATTTGGAACCATGTGGTGGACAATTTGAAGTTGTCACAGGAGAAGGCTCAGCGCTTTGCCAACCGCCGTCGCGGTGCGGGTCCCCGACTTCGTGTTGGGGATTTGGTATGGCTGTCTCCTCGGTATGTTCCTATGAAGGTCTCCTCTCCTAAGTTCAAGCCTCGCTTCATCGGTCCTTATAAGATTTTGGAAATCCTTAACCCAGTGTCATTTTGTTTGGACCTCCCAGCGTCGTTTGCCATTCATAACGTGTTCCATAGGTCTTTGTTGCGGAGGTATGTGGTGCCTGTGGTTCCTTCTGTTGAGCCCCCTGCCCCGGTGCTGGTTGAGGGCAAATTGGAGTACGTGGTGGAGAAGATCTTGGATTCTCGTATTTCTAGACGGAGGCTTCAGTATTTGGTTAAGTGGAAGGGCTATGGTCAGGAGGATAATTCCTGGGTTGTCGCCTCTGATGTTCATGCGGCCGATTTGGTTCATGCCTTCCATGTGGCTCATCCTGATCGCCCTGGGGGTTTTGATGAGGGTTCGGTGACCCCTCCTCAAGGGGGGGGGTACTGTTATGACCCCAATGGCAGAGGGTCTCAGGAATAAATACCAAGTCTGCAAACACAAAAAAACAGCTCATAGGGCAGTGGTAACTGGGCTGACCATATATCTAATCCTAGCACCACAAATAGAAGTAGCCGGGGAACGTGCCTACGTTGGTTCTAGACGTCTCGCGCCAGCCGGAGAACTAACTAACCCTAGAAGGGAAAAGAAAGACCTTTCTTGCCTCCAGAGAAAAGACCCCAAAAGTTGGATACAAGCCCCCAACAAATAACGGTGAGGTAAGAGGAAAAGACAAACATAAGAATGAGCTAGGTATTTAGCAAAGAGAGGCCCACTAGCTAATAGCAGAATATAGTAAGATGACTTATATGGTCAGCAAAAACCCTATTAAAATATCCACGCTGGATATTCAAGAACCCCCGAACCGTCTAATGGCCGGGGGGAGAACACCAGCCCCCTAGAGCTTCCAGCAAGGTCAGAAATCACATTTAGTACAAGCTGGACAAAAATAGTAGCAAAGCAAGTAACTCAAAAAACAAAGAAGCAAGACTTAGCTTAATTTTGCAAGAGCCAGGACCAGCAGACAGGAGCAACAGAAGGATCTGATTACAACGATGCCAGGCACTGGACTAAGGATCCAGGAAGTTAATATAGCGACACCCCTGGACTAACGACCCAGGTGAGTGCCAAACAGAAAAAAGACAATCCCAGAGTCATACCACTAGTGACCACAAGAGGGAGCCAAAAAGTCTAATTCACAACAGTACCCCCCCTTAAGGAGGGGTCACCGAACCCTCACCAAGACCACCAGGGCGATCAGGATGAGCAGCGTGAAAGGCACGAACTAAATCGGCCACATGCACATCAGAGGCAACCACCCAGGAATTATCCTCCTGACCATAGCCCTTCCACTTGACCAGATACTGAAGCCTCCGCCTGGAGAGACGAGAATCCAAGATTTTCTCCACCACGTACTCCAACTCGCCCTCAACCAACACCGGAGCAGGAGGCTCAACAGAAGGAACCACAGGTACAACGTACCGCCGCAACAAAGACCTATGGAACACGTTGTGAATGGCAAACGACACAGGAAGATCCAAGCGAAAGGACACAGGATTAAGGATTTCCAATATCTTGTAAGGACCGATGAAGCGAGGCTTAAATTTAGGAGAGGAGACCTTCATAGGAACAAATCGAGAAGACAGCCATACCAAATCCCCAACACGAAGTCGGGGACCCACACCGCGGCGGCGGTTGGCAAAACGCTGAGCCTTCTCTTGTGACAACTTTAAGTTGTCCACCACATGATTCCAGATCTGCTTCAACCTATCCACCACAGAATCTACCCCAGGACAGTCAGAAGGCTCCACATGTCCCGAGGAAAAACGAGGATGGAAACCAGAGTTGCAGAAAAATGGCGAAACCAATGTAGCGGAACTAGCCCGATTATTAAGGGCAAACTCAGCCAACGGCAAGAAGGTCACCCAATCATCCTGATCCGCAGAAACAAAACACCTCAAATAAGCCTCCAGAGTCTGATTAGTTCGCTCCGTTTGTCCATTAGTCTGAGGATGAAAGGCAGACGAAAACGACAACTCAATGCCCATCCTAGCACAAAAGGATCGCCAGAACCTGGAAACAAACTGGGATCCTCTGTCAGACACAATATTCTCAGGAATGCCGTGTAAACGAACCACATTCTGAAAGAACACAGGAATCAGATCGGAAGAGGAAGGCAGCTTAGGCAAAGGTACCAAATGGACCATCTTAGAAAAGCGATCACATACCACCCAGATGACAGACATGCCCTGAGACACCGGGAGATCTGAAATGAAATCCATGGAAATGTGTGTCCAAGGCCTCTTCGGGACAGGCAAGGGCAAGAGCAACCCGCTGGCACGCGAACAGCAAGGCTTAGCTCGAGCACAAGTCCCACAGGACTGCACAAACGACCGCACATCCCGTGACAAGGAAGGCCACCAAAAGGACCTAGCCACCAGATCTCTGGTGCCAAAAATTCCCGGATGCCCTACCAACACCGAGGAATGAACCTCGGAAATGACTCTGCTGGTCCACTTATCAGGAACAAACAGTCTGTCAGGTGGACAAGAGTCAGGTCTACCAGCCTGAAATCTCTGCAACACACATCGCAAATCCGGAGAAATGGCTGACAAGATAACTCCCTCTTTAAGAATACCAACTGGTTCTGCGACTCCCGGAGAGTCAGGCACAAAGCTCCTTGAAAGAGCATCAGCCTTCACATTCTTTGAACCTGGTAAATATGAGACCACAAAGTCAAAACGGGAGAAAAACAATGACCAGCGGGCCTGTCTAGGATTCAGGCGTTTAGCAGACTCGAGATACATCAAATTTTTGTGATCAGTCAAGACCACCACACGATGCTTAGCACCCTCGAGCCAATGACGCCACTCCTCAAATGCCCACTTCATGGCCAACAACTCCCGATTGCCAACATCATAATTCCGCTCAGCAGGCGAAAACTTCCTAGAGAAAAAGGCACAAGGTCTCATCACAGAGCAACCAGGGCCTCTCTGCGACAAAACGGCCCCTGCCCCAATCTCAGAAGCATCCACTTCAACCTGAAAGGGAAGTGAGACATCAGGCTGGCACAAAACAGGCGCCGAAGTAAACCGGCGCTTCAACTCCTGGAAAGCCTCCACGGCTGCAGGAGCCCAGTTAGCAACATCAGAACCTTTCTTGGTCATATCCGTCAAAGGTTTAGCAATGCTAGAAAAATTAGCAATAAAACGACGGTAGAAGTTAGCAAAACCCAAGAACTTCTGAAGACTCTTAACTGACGTGGGTTGAGTCCAATCATGAATAGCACGGACCTTGACTGGGTCCATCTCCACCGCAGAAGGGGAAAAAATAAACCCCAAAAAGGGAACCTTCTGTACTCCAAAGAGACACTTTGAGCCCTTAACAAACAAAGCATTCTCACGCAAAACCTGAAACACCATCCTGACCTGCTCTACATGCGAGTCCCAGTCATCAGAAAAAACCAGAATATCATCCAGATAAACGATCATAAATTTATCCAGATACTTCCGGAAAATATCATGCATAAAGGACTGAAACACTGAAGGAGCATTAGAGAGCCCAAAAGGCATCACCAAGTACTCAAAATGACCTTCGGGCGTATTAAACGCGGTTTTCCATTCATCTCCTCGCTTAATGCACACAAGGTTGTACGCACCACGAAGATCTATCTTGGTGAACCACTTGGCACCTTTAATTCGGGCAAACAAGTCTGACAACAGAGGCAAAGGATACTGAAATTTAACAGTGATTTTATTCAAAAGCCGATAGTCAATACAAGGTCTCAAAGATCCGTCCTTCTTGGCCACAAAAAAGAATCCCGCACCAAGAGGGGAAGAGGAAGGACGGATATGCCCCTTCTCCAGAGATTCCTTGATATACAAACGCATTGCGGTATGCTCAGGTACAGACAGATTAAATAGTCTTCCCTTAGGAAATTTGCTACCTGGAATCAAATCTATGGCACAGTCACAGTCCCTATGAGGAGGCAGAACACTGGACCTGGACTCGCTGAACACATCCTGATAATCACACAAATACTCAGGAACTTCCGAAGGAGTAGAGGAAGCAATAGACACCGGCGGGGAATCACCATGAATACCCTGACAGCCCCGACTTGACACAGACATTGCCTTCCAATCCAAGACTGGATTATGAGTCTGTAACCATGGCAACCCCAAAACGACCAAATCATGCATTTTATGCAGAACAAGAAAACGAATCACCTCCCGATGTTCAGGAGTCATGCACATGGTTACCTGTGTCCAAAACTGCGGTTTATTTTCCGCCAATGGCGTAGCATCAATACCCCTCAGAGGGATAGGATTAACCAACGGCTCAAGAACAAAACCACAGCGCTTGGCAAATGACAGATCCATAAGACTCAGGGCAGCACCTGAATCCACAAACGCCATAACAGGGTAGGAGGACAATGAGCAAATTAAAGTCACAGACAAAATAAATTTAGGTTGCAAATTACCAATGGCTGTTGAGTTTGATGTTTAATTATGTTCAGAGAAGTAGAAAATAGGATATATGCATAAAAAGGACTTTGATTACGGAGCGTGAAGGCCACCCTAAACAGATGTGTGTTTAGGGAGTGCCAAAAAGTGTCTAAATTGTGCCTATGCTCCTAATTTCATGGGGGACAAAGGGTAAGAGATGAGTTATCTAGGTAGGACATTGTCAGGCAAAGTCCATATCATGGGAGTTATCGTCTTTGTGTGTCTCAGAGTTTGAAAGTTGTGAGAGGTCAAGAGATGTGGCTAGAGATAGAAGCTGGGATGCGATTAGGGAGGTGGGACGGTTGAAGTCTCCGAGGATAAGGGTTGGCAATTCTGAGGAGATGAAGTGTGGCATCAACGCATTAAAGTGTCAGGACTCTGAACATTTTTTATTACCTTTTTTTGCATTATTGCCCTTTTCCAAGACGGCGTCTTTGGTCTCATGTGCACTGTGTCTTCCTGCTATAAAACTCCACCCCAGCCTTCAGTCTGTGCTAGAGTATTCTGCCTTGCATCCAGCTCCTGACCTCTGGTGACTCCCTGGCTATATACCTGCTCCTGTGAACCTGTGGGGTTATCCTGCTACTCTGCTCTGAGTTCCTGCTGCATACACCAGTTCCAGTAATCCTCCTTCATCTGCTGCTCGTGTTTGCTTCCATCTGCATTTGCTGGACATGTAAGCTGTTTCTGCTCTGCAAGAACCTGAGACTATTACCCAGACCTTCCTGGTTGAGCTAAGATATTATTTGAACTGCCTTATAAGCATATCTATCTGTGTCGTGGACTAAGCAAGGACTTATTCGTGTCAAGTATCCTCAAGAATAATTGTGCTTCATAGACTTCCTGCATGATTGCATTTTCCTCTGAAGTTTCCTATAGACTGCTGAGCTGCATTTGATATTTGTACCAAGTGTTGTGGACTTGAGTTTCTCTCTGCACCTGATTGAATCACCGTGTGATAATATAGACTTTACCACTTATAAAACTGTGTCCTGTAGTTGTCTTGTTCCACGCAAAGAGTCTCCTGAATTATCCCCTATAATTACAGGATACTCTAGCTTAAAAAAAGGAGACTGCTAGAACAATGACTGCAGAAAGCAGACTAGAGCAGGTGTTTTCCATAATTAGATCACTGCAGAAAGATGTGGAAGGTCTGCAAAAGAAGTTTGGAAGCTTTGAACTCAATCAACAAGTGTTTGGACAGACTTTTCAGGACTTAAGCACCCGCATGGCAGCCCAGGAAAACAAACTTGCTGGCATAGAGTCCCAGTATGGACGGGCTTTTCAGGACATAAGCACGCAAATAGCTGCACAAGCGACTTTTCCCTCTGGGCAACTGCCACCAGCTAACCCACCTAAGTTGACGCCATTAAGATTTAATGGTGATCGCGACAAATTTCGTGGCTTTGTGAATCAATGTATGCTATATTTTGATGTGCATGCTGACCGTTTTCCTAATGATACATCCAAAGTATTGTGTGTAATAATGCTGCTGACCGCACGAGTAGTGTTGAGCATTCCGATGCTGCAAGTATCGGGTATCGGCCGATACTTGCTGTATCGGAATTTCCGATACCGAGATCCGATATTTTTGTAATATCGGATATCGGTATCGAAACAACATTAATGTAAAAAGGTGTAAAAGAAAGAATTAAAATAAAAAAAATCGCTATACTCACCTGTCCGACGCAGCCGGGACCTCGGCGATTGTAAGCGGCAGCGTTGTTTCTTTAAAATTCGCGCTTTTACTTGCTTACGTGAATTCCCGGCTTCTGATTGGTCAGGGCGGCCATGTTGCCGGGACTCGGACCAATCACAGCAAGCCGTGACGAAATTACGTCACGGCTTGCTGTGATTGGTCCGCGTCCCGGCAACATGGCCGCCATTAACCAATCACAAGCCGTGACGTCACGGGAGGCTGGACACGCGCTTATTTTGAAAAGCGCGCGTGTCCAGCCTCCCGTGACGTCACGGCTTGTGATTGGTCACGGCGCCATATTGCCGGGATGCGGACCAATCACAGCAAGCCGTGACGAAATTACGTCACGGCTTGCTGTGATTGGTCCGCGTCCCAGGAACATGGCCGCCATTAACCAATCACAAGCCGTGACGTCACGGGAGGCTGGACACGCGCTTATTTTGAAAAGCGCGCGTGTCCAGCCTCCCGTGACGTCACGGCTTGTGATTGGTCACGGCGCCATATTGCCGGGACGCGGACCAATCACAGCAAGCCGTGACGTAATTTCGTCACGGCTTGCTGTGATTGGTCCGAGTCCCGGCAACATGGCCGCCCTGACCAATCAGAAGCCGGGAATTCACGTAAGCAAGTAAAAGCGCGAATTTTAAAGAAACAACGCTGCCGCTTACAATCGCCGAGGTCCCGGCTGCGTCGGACAGGTGAGTATAGCGATATTTTTTATTTTAATTCTTTATTTTACACATTTATATGGTTCCCAGGGCCTGAAGGAGAGTTTCCTCTCCTTCAGACCCTGGGAACCATCAGGAATACCGTCCGATACCTGAGTCCCATTGACTTGTATTGGTATCGGGTATCGGTATCGGATTGGATCCGATATTTTGCCGGTATCGGCCGATACTTTCCGATACCGATACTTTCAAGTATCGGACGGTATCGCTCAACACTACGCACGAGCACTCACCTGGGCGAATCCGATGATTGAGTCTCGTGACCCACGGTTAAATAACTTGGATGATATTTTGGCAGCTATGGCATTAATGTTTGATGATCCTAATCGCCGTGCAACCGCTGAATCTGCTTTATTGTCTTTACGCCAGGCAAAACGTTCTGTTATTGAGTATGCTACTGAATTCAGGAGATTAGCAGTAGATACCAATTGGGACAGTTATGCACAATTGCCTATTTTTAAAAGGGGTCTGTCTAGTATTGTAAAAGATGAACTAGCTCGCTCTAAGTCACCACAAGAGCTAGAGACATTTATACAGCATTGTGTGCGCATTGACTTTCGCCTTACTGAGCGTAGGCAGGAGAAGTTTGCTGCATATAACCGTATTTCTAACTTTTCCCTTCCTTCCAAAGAGCCTGCAGGTAAAACATCTCGGGAGGTGGAGGAGGTGCCCATGCAAATTGATTCCGTTCAGAGGCGCGAGATCAATGAGCGCCGGGAGCATCGCTTTCGTGAAAGTCTATGTTTATACTGCGGCCAGTCTGACCACTTCTTGATCAATTGTCCTAAGTGTCCTAGGCGGCCTAACAAGGTGCTAGCAGCAGTAGGGGAGTAAGACAACTGTGATGATGAATCTGACATCTCTGAATGTAGCCTGCCTTTAAATGCTGTATTCCATTCACTTTCTATGACTTCACCCCCCAAGGAGCTTAAGAAAAAGAACTCTCACTGTTCTCTCCCTATTAAGATCCTGTGTTCAGGACAGTGGATTTCCAGTGCAGCTATGATTGACTCTGGTGCAGGTGGCAATTTCATGGATATCGCATTTGCCAAGGAACATGGTATTGAAATTCAGCAAAGAGCCTCTCCAATTACGATGGAAACAGTGGATGGGTCACCTTTAATCTCTGGGCCTGTGGATCAGGAGACCATACCCCTTGAAATTTTGTTGGAGCCTAATCATCAGGAGCAACTTTCTTTCTTGCTAATTTCTTCTCCTCATTTTCCTGTGATTTTAGGCATTCCTTAGTTGCGTTTTCAGAATCTAATTATCAACTGGGAGACCAAGGAGATTATCTTTCCGACAAGGAACAACTCAGCGTTAACAGAAGCTGTCCTTGAGTCAATGGCTACGGAACCACATGTACAGGTATTTTCTTTACCTCCAGCATATAAAGAGTTCTCTGACATCTGTGACAAGAAGAATGCAGATCAGCTTCCTCCACACAGGCATTATGACTGTCCCATTGAGTTGCTTCCTGGGGCAGCTATTCCTTTTGGTAACGTATACCCTTTGGCGGCACCTGAGCTTCAAGCCTTAAAGGAGTATATTGATGAAAATCTGGCCAAAGGCTTCATACGTCCTTCTTCCTCACCAGCAGGGGCACCTATCTTTTTGTAAAGAAGAAGGATGGGACCCTGAGACCCTGTGTTGACTATCGGGAACTCAATAAGGTAACCGTACGAAACCGTTACCCTTTGCCTCTGATTCCCGAATTACTGGAAAGAGTCCGACATGCTAAGGTATTCTGTAAACTGGATCTTCGTGGGGCTTATAATTTGGTGCATATTCGTCCAGGGGATGAGTGGAAGACAGCATTCAGATGCCGGTATGGACACTTTGAATCTCTTGTGATGCCCCTCGGGCTTTGTAAAGCCCCTGCAACATTTCAACACATTGCTAATGACATTTTCAGAGATTTGTTGGACCGGTTTGTAGTGATCTATTTGGATGATATATTATTTTTTTCTGACTCTCTACAGGAACATGAAGAACATGTCAAAACTGTTTTAAGACGTCTGAAAGAGAACCATCTGTATATTAAGCCGGAGAAATGCGAGTTCCATCGTTCTGAGATACAGTTCTTAGGTTATATCATCTCTCCCCAGGGGCAGAACATGGAATCTGGAAAGATTCAGGCTATCCTTGACTGGCCGGTGCCCAAGAACGTTAAGGAATTCCAACGTTTTATTGGTTTTGCAAATTTCTGCAGACGCTTCATTCGAAATTTTTCTGATATTGTCCGTCCCATTACTTACTTGACAAAGAAGGAAAATCCCTTTAAGTGGTCATCACAGGCTCAAGAAGCTTTTGATCGGCTTAAGATCTGTTTCACATCAGCACCGCTGTTAATACTCTCAGATCCAACACTTTCTTTCATTGTGGAGGTGGACGCTTCTGATGATGCTTTGGGGGCTATTCTCTCCCAAAGAACTGGAGCGAAGGGTCTGCTACATCCTTGTGCTTTCTTTTCCCATAGACTAACCTCAGCAGAGAAGAATTATGACATGGGAGACAAGGAATTGCTGGCTATTATTGTGGCTTTCAAAGAATGGCGGCATCATCTGCAAGGAGCTGCACAACAGATCATAGTGCTAACTGACCATCGCAATTTAGAGTTCCTTAGATCCGCTACATGTCTTTCTCCTCGTCAGGCTCATTGGAACTTATTTTTAAATCAATTTAACTTTGTTATCTCGTACCGTCCAGGTTCTCCTAATGGTAAGGCTGATGCTTTATCCCGAATCCATGCTGCGGATTCCGTACCTGGAGCCCCGCCCAAGACCATTCTATCTGATGCCAATTTCATCTGAGTTATCCACGATCAGGACTTGTGGAAGGAGGGCAGGGAGGCCTATGACGGTGATGTAATTCTGGCCAACCCACCTGTGGATATTAATCTTGTCTTTAAGGGTGGCATGTGGTTCAGAGATCGACGTATCTACATCCCTGAGGTCATCCGTCTGCAGATCCTCAAGTTGGTACATGACTCCAAGTTGGCTGGTCACAGGGGGGTACAGAAGACACAAGAGTTCCTGAGCCGATTCTTCTGGTGGCCAACTTGCCGAATGATACCAAGGACTATGTTCTCTCTTGCGAGGTATGTGCTCATTACAAGACCTCTCATGTGGCACCTACGGGTCTTCTACAACCATTACCTGTTCCATCCCGCCCTTGGGGGTCTATATCAATGGACTTTATTGTGGAGCTGCCTACATCGGGGGTATGAATACAATCATGGTGGTAGTTGATCGCCTGACTAAAGCTGCTCATTTTGTTCCGTGCACCGGCCTCCCCTCAGCTAAAGATACAGTGAACTTGGTTACACAGAATGTCTTTTGGTTGCATGGGGTTCCGGATGAGATCATCTCTGACCGTGGAATGCAGTTCACTTCAAGATTCTGGAAGGGGTTTTGCTCTGCACTCAATATTAATGTCTGTCTCTCTTCTGCTTACCATCCCCAGACAAATGGTCAGACTGAATGTACCAACCAGACACTGGAACAATATCTAAAATGCTATGTCAGCCATCTCCAGGATGATTGGTTGGAGTTGCTGCCGTTAGCCGAATTTTCATATAACAATTCTCAGAGCGCCTCCACTAAATTTACACCTTTCTTTGCCAATCTGGGTTATCATCCGTGCATCTTACCTAGGTCTCCAATTAATTCTCCAGTTCCGGCAGTGGAGGAAAGGCTGACTGCAATGAGGCAAAATCTGGAGGTTCTGAAGGAATCCCTGACCACAGCTCAAGAACGTTATAAGATATCGGCTGATAGATTCCGTAAACCTGCACCCATGTTCAAGGTAGGAGATTCCGTGTGGTTATCAACTAAGAATCTGAAGTTAAACGTTCCTTCACAAAAACTTGGACAGAAATTCATTGGCCCTTTCAAGATCAACGGTATTGTGAGCTCTGTGGCCTGCCGGCTAAAGCTGCCTAGGACTATGAAGGTACACTCAGTTTTTCATGTATCTTTACTAAAGCCTGTATCTCCTAATACCTTCCAGGGACATGTTGTGCCACCTCCGCAGCCTGTGGTGATTGATGGGCAAGAACAATTTGTGGTGGAGGAAATTGTTGATTCCAGGATTCGCAGGAATCGGCACCAATATCTGATAAGATGGCAGGGATATCCCCCTGAGGAAGACTCTTGGGAACCTGTGGAAAACATCAATGCCCAACAGAAGATTTCTTGTTTTCATCAGAGATTCCCTGAGAAACCAGGTCCAGGATCGTCCTGAGGCCGCTTCTAAGGAGAGAGTAATGTCAGGACTCTGAACATTTTTATTACCTTTTTGTGCATTACTGCCTTTTCCAAGATGGCATCTTTGGTCTCATGTGCACTGTGTCTTCCTGCTATAAAACTCCACCCCAGCCTTCAGTCTGTGCTAGAGTATTCTGCCTTGCATCCAGCTCCTGACCTCTGGTGACTCCCTGGCTATATACCTGCTCCTGTGAACCTGTGGGGTTATCCTGCTACTCTGCTCTGAGTTCCTGCTGCATACACCAGTTCCAGTAATCCTCCTTCATCTGCTGCTCGTGTTTGCTTCCATCTGCATTTGCTGGACATGTAAGCTGTTTCTGCTCTGCAAGAACCTGAGACTATTACCCAGACCTCCCTGGTTGAGCTAAGATATTATTTGAACTGCCTTATAAGCATATCTATCTGTGTTGTGGACTAAGCAATGACTTATTCGTGTCAAGTATCCTCAAGAATAATTGTGCTTCATAGACTTTATGCGTGATTGCATTTTCCTCTGAAGTTTCCTATAGACTGCTGAGCTGCATTTGATATTTGCACCAAGTGTTGTGGACTTGAGTTTCTCTCTGCACCTGTTTGAATCACTGTGTGATAATATAGACTTTACCACTTATAAAACTGTGTCCTGTAGTTGTCTTGTTCCACGCAAAGAGTCTCCTGAGTTATCCCCTATAATTATTACATAAAGTGGTTAAGGAAGTGGGTGGGTGAGCCTGAGGGCTGGTATATGTGAACCTCAAAAGAAGGATGGCATCCAATCGGCCTGTATTTATTTGTTTGCTTAAAAGCATAATTGTTGTTGGCAGCAAGTAGTGTAGGGTTATCAAGGAGTTAGCAGTGATTGTATGACGGGACATACACATATTCCATGTGTTCTAATCTGGAGGTGGATAAGCCATATGCTCAGTATTACTTTTCTGAGAACTAATTATTGTGAACAGCTTCTGGCTTCCTCGGATGATTGTCCCCCAATCGTGTCATTGTCTTTACGATAGCAGCCAGCTGAGAGCACAAAGATCACAGCATTTGTTTCTGCATGTCTCATGGCCTGTGATCTCTGTGATTATTGCATGACCACTCCAATCTATTGGCCATGGAAATGCAGCCTTCCCACCTTGTGGATACAGATGGTTTCCAAAAGTTGATGGCCCTCGCAGTGCCCCAGTACCAGTTGACCAGTCACCATTACTTCTCTAAGAAAGATTTACCTGCACATGGGCTGTATCACATTTATCAACAGAAAAAAAAATTAATGTGCATGAGGTCTGCAGACAGCTTCATATCACCGCCACAAAATGACAACATGGAATACGGTGGGTTATATCACGTTTTGCAACAGAAAAAAATATTATTGTTTTTTTATAAATTAGCTTTAGGCCTGCAGACAGTTTCATATCACCACAACAAAGTTACAACCTGGAATATGGCGGGCTGTATCACGTTTACCAACAGAAAAAAGATAATGTGCATGAGGTCTGCAGACAGCTTCCTTTCACTGCCACAAAATGACAACCTGGGATACAGCGGGCTGTTTCATGTTTTGCAACAGAAAAAAAAATATATTTTTATGTGCATTAGGTATGCAGACAGCTCTATATCACCACCACAAAATTATAACCTGGAATACGGCGGGCTGTATCACTTTTTGTAACTGGAAAATTTGATATATTTTTTAATGTGCATGAGGGTTGCAGACAGCTTCATATCATCACCACAAAATTACAGCGTGGGATATGGTGGCCTGTATGACGTTTAGCAGCAGAAAAAAATATTATTTTTTAAAGTACATGCGCTATGCACACTGTGGAATTTCACTGCCACTAAGTAACAAGGTGAGATATGGCATGGTGAATCACACTAGCAACTTCTTCAAAAAATATTTCTTCATGCACAACAGCTCAAATTACAGAACACTGTCACCACACAACTAAATGACAAAGTGGGATATATAATGCTGTTTCATATTTAGCTAGTAAAAAAATTAGATTTAGAACACTGTACTCATACATGGAGCACAATAGAAGCAGTGAATAGCACACTTGCATGACATGTGCACTGCTGTCTTTGTCTGTGGACCTCAGTAATGGCAAAAAAAATTGCTAGAAGGTCGATTTCACAGCCACAAAGGACATTACCTAGCTAAACTATCCGAGGAAGAAACAAAAATCTAGATGACTACCTAAAATCTAGCTGCTAACACTGCCAGCATCAGGACAGAGCAGCCTCTCAGCGCTGTTACAGTGTCGAAATGGCACTAAAACAAGATGTCCGCTCTTAATATGGAGATGGACATGTGATTTCAGCAGTCAATGATACAAGCCATTGTGGCAGGATATTGTGGATGTTTCCTGCGCCCAAATAAGAATGTTTCAGAAAATGGCGATACAAAACAACATTTGTTACAAAGTTCTGCTCTGTTTTTTAAATAGTCAAACATTTTTAAAAAATGTTTGGTATTTGCTATAATCATGCTGATTTGATTCTGGTCATTTTTCTTGTTCAAACTAAAAACAAATGGTGAAATTGTGGAGTTTTTTTGCACCCTTCACCCTACTGAATTTTTCACCCATTTTTCAGTACATTATATGGTAAAGTAAATTCTGTCATTTAAAACAAAAACTCTTTCTTCACAGAAATACAAGGGCTCATGGCTATGTAGAAAAAATATATGAAAAAGTTAAAAGGAGGAAAAAATTAGGGTTCAAAAACAAAAATTGACTCCAGTGAGAAGAGATGAAAAAAAATTATACCATCATCATACAACTTCCTGGTGGATAAAGAACACTCTTTGGGACTATGGATACATTCAATGTATGTGTTTGAAGCTCTACTGACTTATGAACTGAACGTAGCAGAAAATGCTATGTGATCGGAGGCTAACCAGAGAGAAACAACTACTTTATACATCTTGGTATTACAGACTTTTTAAAAGTTAAACATTAATCTATCTGCCCATAGAATTCATATTCACCTATGTGCCATTGCCATTTTTCCTCTAAAGGAACTAATTGGTTCAAGTCCACTTCTGACAAAAGACTGTAGCAGCACAACAAGGAAATGATTCATCTTTTACTGATACTAGAGACTACCTGAAAGACATTTCGCTTTGCATGGTTGGTCTTTACACAGAGAGAGAATACAGTGTCATAAATCTTGCAATGCTCTTAAAGTTAGCTCTTTGATTTAGTCAGCCTCTTGCAGGATTTTATAGTCAGGTGAAGAATATGAAACAAAATTAGTCAATTGTTCTATTGTGATGCATAATTTCATATGGAAACGTCGTTAAGGCTCAATTCACACATCCGTGATGCACGTATGTGTTGTATCCATTCCATTTTTTTTTTCACGGATACAGAAAGTGCTCATTATCACCTATGGTGCTATTTACATGTCTGGTTTTTCCAGCAGCATGGATGATAAGCTCCAATACAAGTCTATGTGTCCATGAAAAGCATAAGCAGCACACAGATGGCATCCGTGCGCTGTCCATGTTTAAAATTGCAAAGTATAGGAGAAATATTGTAATATATTTATTTCTTCATCCATCTGTGAAAAACATTTATGCGACACTGATGGTGAAGACAGACAAACGGTTGGAACACTGATGCAAAACACCGATTGACACGGTTAACAATTTTTCAAGGACATATTTATGCACAGACATTTGAATGAAGCATAAAAAGTACCATATATTTACTTTATTTGCTTCTCACGAAATTAGAATATTATCAAAAAGTTAATTTAATTCAGTTCTTCAATACAAAAAGTGAAACTCATATTATATAGAGTCATTACAATCAGAGTGATCTAGTCAAGTGTTTATTTCTGTTAATGTTGATGATTATGGCTTACAGCCAATGAGAACATCAAAGTCATTAAATTAGAATAGTTTATAACACCAGCTTTAAAAATGATCTTAAAATCCGAAATATTGGCCTACTGAAATGTTTGTTCAGTAAATGCAGTCAATACTTGGTCGGGGCTCCTTTTGCATCAATTACTGCATCAATGCGGCGTGGCATGGAGGTGATTAGCCTGTTGCACTGCTGAGGTGTTATGGAAGCCCAGTGTAGAAGACAGAGAATGGACAGTCATGCAGGCATTTTGCTGATTCAGTCACTGGAATCAGTTTTGAGAGGATGAAAGTAAACACTGATCCATGCCTGATTCATTTTGACAAATATTAGGTTTTGCACGGTTGTAGTGTATAGCCATTTGTGCTACAGTGTGGCAGAACCAGTGCAGAGCAGAACACCTTCTCTGATGTTATACTGGATGCTGGATATGATGGCAAACTAGACTAGTTCTTCTCACAAGTCCAGTCAGTTGTTCTAGATATCTCTAAGCTTTGAGCTTAGGTGTAATAATTATAGGGGATAACTCAGGAGACTCTTTGCATGGAACAAGACAACAACAGGACACAGTTTTATAAGTGGTAAAGTCTATATTATCACACGGTGATTTAAACAGGTGCAGAGAGAAATTCAAGTCCACAACACTTGGTGCAAATATTAAATGCAGCTTAGCAGTCTATAGGAAACTAGAGGAAAATGCAATCACGCAGAAAGTCTATGAAGCACAATTACTCTTGAGGATACTTGACACGAATAAGTCCTTGCTTAGTCCAAAACACAGATAGATATGCTTATAAGGCAGTTCAAATAATATCTTAGCTCAACCAGGGAGGCCTGGGTAATAGCCTCAGGTTCTTGCAGAACAGCAACAGCTTACATGTCCAGCAAATGCAGATGGAAGTAAACACGAGCAGCAGATGAAGGAGGATTACTGGAACTGGTGTATGCAGCAGGAACTCAGAGCAGAGTAGCAGGATAACCCCACAGGTACACAGGAGCAGGTATATAGCCAGGGAGTAACCAGAGGTCAGGAGCTGGATGCAAGGCAGAATACTCTAGGACAGACTGAAGGCTGGGGTGGAGTTTTATAGCAGGAAGACACAGTGCACATGAGACCAAAGACGCCATCTTGGAAAAGGGCAGTAATGCACAAAAGGTAATAAAAAATGTTCAGAGTCCTGACATTAGGGTATCAGCTGGTGAAAGAACAGAGTGCAGATTAGACTGAATCTGACTATTCAGTTGGTGTCAATTGGTTTGGCAATGTGCATTACGTTGGTGCAGTGACAGATGAAACATCTGGTTCATCATGTCATTTATAATGTAATTGGGGCTGCTGCCTGGTTATTTGTTGCAGCTGTAGTGCTGGCACAGAAGGGGAAATGTTGACTCTGTAGGAAAGGGAGATTGATTGCCTGAGAAAACATTCTTTCAGCAGGCATCTGCTCTGCAAAAGCTTCTCTAAGTGAGACATATACTGTTTTTCAGCACATTTTGTTTGCTGAAAAAGACCTCCCTTGGCTTATACATGAGTCACGGTCCCACTTACTCATTCTCCGCTGCAGTGCAGGTGTTCCCTGGTCTCTCCTGGTCATCTGCGTGCGCCTGCAGCCTCTGTGAGTGTTCCGGTGACTGCTGACAGGGCCGACTGTCAGCTATAGGGGCCAGGTGTCTGTTCTGCCACTTGCTCAGGCCCCCGGTACTTGTGATATTCACCTCTACCTGTTCCACCCCTTCCACATCCTCTGACTGTGACTTTCAGGTCAGAGGGTGCAATGATGTGATTAGTGTGTGCCCTCTACTTGAACTGTATTGATCATTATATGGGCATCTTATGGGGCCCATTATGAACTTTATGGAGCATTATATGGGGCTTATTTTGTATGGAGCATCTTATGGGGCCCATCTTGAACTTTATGGAGCATTATATGTGGCGTATTTTGTATGGGGCATCTTATGGGTCCCATCATCAACTTTATGGAGCATTTACCAGTAGCTGCTGCATTTCCCACCTAGGCTTATACTAGAGTCAATAAGTTTTCCCAGTTTTTGTGGTAAAATTAGGTGCCTTGGCTTATACTCGGGGCAGCTTATACTCGAGTATATATGGTAGTTAAGCCTGGCAACATGCCAAATAGGTAATTTTATTGTAATTGCATCTGCGTTGAAATAAACCACCACCTTACTGTACCATACTGGAATATACCTCTCCATTCTGTCGGCAGCGAAGAATACTGTCCATTAGCTTCTTTTGCAGTCTGATGACTTTAATGAGCATGACAGATCAGGAGCCCCATCCTGCTCCCTTTACAGCTGCGGTCCTGGCCTCTTCCTGCTGCTCACGATTAACAGGGCCACCTGTCTCCCTGCAAAGAGAGGATGTGACAGCGCCACTGCCACCAGAGTCAACAAACATCTCCACACCGTCCCATGGACATGTTCAGCTCTCCACATTCCAAACCCTTGAGAGAAGGAAGAAGTACCTCCAACCTACCCATGAGCTATGGTCCTGAATGACAGCATTTTCAAATTCCTGGTCTTTGAGATGCTTGCATTCTGGCTGGTGGGGATGGACATTTTTAAAAAACTGATGGCGATGGCTGTCCTGGAGTATGTTGTTCCCAGCTGCCACTATTTTTCTTGGTGGGCCATCCCTGCCCTGTACACACATGTTGGGAACCAAATCAGGTAACGCTGTCAGTATCAAGGTCCACATAACCACCAACACGTGAACCAGTAAGCACGGGCAGGGATGTTACATCGCCCTAACTGCCCACTGGGTAAATGTAGTGGTGGCTGGGACAGAGGTATAAGGAGTTCTAGCACGTGTCCTACCACCACCGAGGATTGCTGGATGTTTCTATGTCCAGGTTGCCTCCTTCTCCTAGTCCACTTCACTTCCTTCACCGTCTCCTCATCCGGTCACAGTAAGACCTGCACCACCCACTTCAGCACATCCAGGGGCATCAACATCCGGCTGTTCTGAAATTCATCTGTTTGGGGAACACCTTACCATCATTACTTCCGTCACTGGAGCTGGATCATAAAATGCATAAACACAAGCACACGCTGGTAAGGGTACTACTGACAAAGGAGGATGAAGTCGCAACACAACTGGAGAACTGCCACCACATTGGAAGGCAAGGTTAGCATGGCTGAGCTGTGGCAAAAGTTTCTCATCACACCACAACCGCGATCTGATATTAGCAGAAGGCAGAATTACATCAGCATGATAGAAGAGTACGTGTTCACATGACTAAAAAAAAATGGTGTTGTAAAACTGAGAAATTGCTGGTCAATTTTTAACCCTTATAACTCCCTAACAAAAAAAAAAATTTGTTTCAAAATTGTGCTGAGGTAAAGTAGACATGTGGGAAATGTTACTTATTAAGTATCTTGTGTGACATCTCTCTGTGATGTAAGGGCATAAAAATTCAAAGTTGGAAAATTGCGAAATTTTCAAAATTTTCGCCAAATTTCCATTTTTTTCACAAATAAAAGCAGGTAATATCAAAGTGTTACCACTGTCATGAAGTACAATATGTCATGAGAAAACCTTGTGAGAATCATCAGGATCCATTGAAACATTCCAGGGTTATAACCTCATAAAGGGACAGTGGTCAGAATTGTTAAAATTGGCCCGGTCATTAACGTGCAAACCACCCTTGGGGGTTAAGGGGTTAATATATAATGCCTGTGGACCCTTTGTTGTGCAGTTCCTCTGTTGTTACTCCTGGAAATGTGCATATAGTGCCTGGCCTAAGCAGACACAACCCGATATTACCTATAGGGCTACAGCTGCTGTACAAAGCAATTTGCTGAGTGCCGTTCAATTCGTAGAACTGCAGCTTTCACTCAATGGGTTAAATCAATCAGTCACATTGCAAAATCTGTATCCCAGGCCTAACTGACAACTAAGGATTACCATTCCTCTCCTAAATAAGATGCGTCCATACAGTTTGCTACTGTTGGCAGTGATCAGCCAAGATTAG
Organism: Ranitomeya variabilis; assembly: GCF_051348905.1. Lineage (NCBI taxonomy): Eukaryota > Metazoa > Chordata > Amphibia > Anura > Dendrobatidae > Ranitomeya > Ranitomeya variabilis. The sequence goes on from NC_135233.1 coordinate 905,619,344, forward strand.
AGGGGTAGGGACACAGATGAATGGTGTCAGCCATTTGTCAGTTTATATATTTTCAGGAGAAATAACAGAGGAATGACACATTGCAAAAAAGGTTCCATAATTGTTTCCAAGTATCCACTAACAAAGACAAGTGAAGACGGCAGAGAGGTCCTTATTACTCCTCCCAAGAACGGTCTGATCAGTGCTGTAGACTCTTATAAAGTCCAGAGCTTAATAATCCTCTGCTGACTGCCTGCACAGACCTGTTATCTGAGCACAATATGGCCACTTTATGGGGGTAGAATTGGTTATGTTAGTGTATACTTATCTCTGGCCAAAGTACAGGTGAATGTCTGTATATATTTACCATGCAATTAGAAAGTTCCCTCTCCAATCAGGGATATTTGTGGCATATTGATGGGATATATCAGCTATGTTACATACATAAAGGTCCCACCAGGGTCATTCAGAAATTTTTTGGAGTTCCTATAGAAATGAATGGAGAGCGCGGCACATGCACTGTCACCATTCCTTTTCTGGAAGCCACCACTGGGCCTCAATTTTTACCGTTCAACAGTGGAACATTAATCGGACATACACTATATGGCAGATCCTTTCAGTTTGTCATTATTATCTGTTCACTATATGGTGGTAATATTTTGTCTGGTCATGGTGTGGTGGTATTTATCCCTTGATGTGGTATTATTCGGTCACTATGTGATGGTAATATGTGAACTTGTCATGGTGTGAGGATATTTGTCCCTTGTATATGGTATTATTGGTCATTAAAAAAAATGTAGGTGACATATTCCCTTGAAGAAAAATAAATAAAAATGAACCTAAAAAGATCATTGGATATTTAAAGAAATTTTTAATAGTTTAGAGTAGAGTGTTACCATCCCAAAAGAGTCTGCCTTGTTATTGTGGTGGATGAAAAAAATCTTTTGGCCAAAACAAAAGCTGTTGGCTATGTATGCGATATGGTATTCGATGGGAACTGATAATGTGTGATTGGTGAGGACGTGGTGCTGAAGTGGAGTTTTTCCAAGAGTGGGCAGTGGGATTATCGAAGGTTGGATGGGTGAAGGTGGAGCTGAGGTGGAGCCTAGGCTGAGTTTCAAGGGGGCCCTGAAAATTTTGTCAGCATGGGGCTCCAAAATTCCTAGTGGCAGCCCTGTGTACACATGGCGTCTGACAAAGTCTGTGCTTGGAGTTTCTATGACTCTACTAATGTTATAATGCTTTGATCATGCTTTTAATTAAATCAAAATTCATTAAAGGGGTTGTCTGATGCTAAACGGAGATCCTTATTATTTTAAATTGCAAAAAAATCTAAACTATATTGCTCATTTCTAATGTTAATGTCTTTGCATTAATATATTCTGCATATGTATAGTTATATACTAAGTGGCATCCAAAAATCAATCAGCAGCTTACACCGGGACTACTTGGCTCTGGCTGAAAAGTAAGTCTGGATCTCTCTATACAGGTTTTAGGCCTTTTTCACACGTCAGTGTCTCCGGTACGTGTAGTGACAGTTTTCTCACGTACCGGAGACACTGACACACGTAGACCCATTTAAATGAATGGGTCTATGCACATGTGCGTGTTTTCACACGGACCGTATGTCTGTGCTGAAAACACGTAGACATGTCCGTTTTTTACCGGCAGCACGGACCACAATACGGACAGCACACGTGCACACGGAGAACAGTGTGCACTCTCCTCCGTGTGCACGTACCGCCCGCAGGAGAGACAGCGCTACAGTAAGCGCTGTCCCCCCCGCTGTGGTGCTGAAGGCGGAATTCATCTCTTCTCCCCCGCCGGAGAGAAGAGATGAAAGATCAAGTTTTTTTTTTTGTGAAAAATAAATTTTGCATGTGCCCCCCGCCTCCCCCCTCAGTGTGCCGCCCGGCCCCTTGCAGAAGAAATACTCACCAGCTCCCGCGATGTCTCCTCTGTCCTCTCCGCGCTGGCAGCTTCTCCTGTGTGAGCGGTCACGTGGGACTGCTCATTACAGTCAGGGAATATTATTATTATTACGGTACCGGAAATATCAGGACGTGTGAAAGAGGCCTTAAAGAGTTTAAGACTATGGCAACCCCTGGGATCTGATTAATGGAGTGGCTTTTGATAAGTCTTTCCATAGAAGCCCAATTATGTATTGCCAAACTGTCATGAACAGTTATCGCATGAAATGCACTTGATTACCTCCAAATTTTTTCTGCAGTTGGACAATGACCCCAAACATACAGCCAATGTCATTAAAAACATTCCTGTAGCATAAAGAAGAACAAGGAGTCCTAGAAATGCTAAAAAAGAAAAAGATTCCTGATAAAATATATAAATCCCACAAAACTGCAATAAGATCATTTTCTAAGTAACACTTCTAAATTTTAATCATGCCGTTAACAAGAAATATCACAACCATAAGACTGCAATACCAATAGGATTTAGGTTTTTTTGGTGTTTATACTCCACCATGCTTCCAGAGATATTCATCTTATTTAGTTGCGGTGCAACCTAAAAATAAGCCCACAGAGAACTTTCATTTTTCATATTTCATATTTACATGCTATGGCGCTGCAGTGTGCTGCCTTTTTGTTTGAAAGTATATGAGTTGGTTACTCTAGGTTCAGCACCTGTTTACACTTAGTCTATGTTTGGATGTGACGGTCAGTTTTTTCATTAGCCTTCTGACTGAGCACTCCGCTTTTTAGCCACAGGTGTTTTTAATCCCAGCAGGACCACTACCCCTCCACAGAGATAGACTTTAGTCTAAGAGAGGATTTATGTTCCTATACAGATGAAGACTTTATTCTAAGTGAGGAAAGGCATTGCTAGGTCCTGGAAATGAGAAATGCCTTATCGTGGCTTCCAGGTACACATGAATTGGCCAATTTATGTGCTAAACTTTCTCAATTTTTCATATTTCATTTTTCATATTTTTCATATTTCTAATGTAATTGAATTTTCATATTCCATATTTACATGCTATGGCGTTACAGTGCGCTGCCTTTTTGATTCATAGAGAATTTTGTGACCCACGCCCATTTGGTAAAGATGAGTTGGTGTGTTGGAATGAGATGCTTCTGATTTATTAAGAGGTGCGAGCATGAATCAGGAGTATCTGAAAAGTGGTGTGCACCTTGACACAGTAAAATTTATGGAGTCAAATTTGCCACAGCATGAATTTAATGAGCTGTGACATCATACCCCCATCCATCTCTGCTCATGTTGGCGGAGTTTAGCAAAATTGCAGTGGAAATGACAAAATTTGCCAAATATTTGAGCATTATCAGGCTAAGATAAGCAAAAATTTTGAAACTTATCAAAGTGTTTTATGCTAGATTTTTGGTGAGAACAATTTGATGAATCAGATCCTTTATTTATTATAGCCCATATTTCCTAAATTTGTGTTTCTTACTTTACAGTGATATAGTATTTTGTTTTGCAGTCTCTTCTACAATTTGTTTTGCAGACAAAAATATTAAAGATCTAAAAAACAAGATATAAAACTAGTAAACAAATTAAAATGTCTCTTCATTTGGAATTATTTATGTAAGGAGAATTTCTTCACAGATAACTTTATGCTTGAACAGATTTCCCACAAAATTACTAAATCTAGTTTTTAAACATATATCAGAATAAACTAAAGAAATTATAAAGCTTTACATTTATCATACATAGTGACTACTCATTGTCCTGGAGGTGCAGAACAATGTCAGATCCTCAATTTTAGAAGTATAAGGCAAATCTGTTCTTGTGTTTGTAGCAATAAAGAGATGAATAGGGAAAAAGCTAAAATGCGTCATGTTACTTTCCCCAACATCTAGTTATGAATGTATTTCTTTTACTTACTTAATATAAAATGTTTTCATACCTTGTTATTAATTTGGCAAGGCATTGGACAACAGTGAAGAAAACATACAGCAATGTATGCAGATAAATATAATAGTAGAATCTGGTAACATTACAAATAGTAGATGTGAAATACTAAATCCACAAGAAAGAAGAAAAAAAACTTGAGGACAATTGAAATCTTAGTTTATGAAGCCTGTATTACAGCAATGTCACTGCATCTACAGTGAAGATCTAAATGATAGAGTGACAGATGTCATTACAAATGAAAATGTCTGAGGTCTTGTGCAAACATCACAACGTGTGAAGGTTTATGAAAGGTACTTTACTTACTCCGATCACAAAGCAGACAACACAATCAATTTGATAACAGAAAAGTGTGCAGTTTACACTGAGTATTATTTCCCATGATATACTGGAGTTGCTCAAGGTGTTTTCTTTGAAGACTTTTATAAGTCACGGAGCAGGAATGTCAATCATGTATATCCTAAATAAAATGGAATGAGCACATCAATCAGTGACCTTGAATTACTCATGTTTGCAGACCAACATGTTATTTTCATTTACCATTCAGATTTCACATGAATACACAATTGTTAAAGAGATATGCTGAATAACATCAGAGCCACCCTTTTGGAGTGTATAATAGATGTGAGAAATTATTAATTCCTGTACATAATGATATTATTAGAGTTTCTAAACTCCCAGAATACTGCTCAGTTGCAAGATGTTGCTTGGTTTCTCCTTATGCACTGGTGCTGTAAATCTCAGCCTTATCCATACCCTAACCCAGCTAGTGACCTGAAAACAGTCAGTCTGTCTTTCCTCAGTCTTTGACCCCACAATATATCACTGTGTTTTGTCTATCCTCCTGATATTTGACCTTGAACTACTGTATTTCAAAGACAAGGTCAAATATCATGAAGACAGAAAAAAAATTGTGGTTTTGTCTCACGATTCTGTCCCTGGTTTGTCCTTCCTGTTATAGATCCAGCTACTTCAACTTTTCTTGCCATCAGGCTCACTTTTCTGGCCAGAAGCCACTCCATGAACTCAACTCAGTGGATCCCGCATTACATCCAGATCTCTGTATAGGGCCTAAAGGATGAAAGGGAATCTACTGAATGGAGGGGTTTTGCTAGACAAGGTGGCTTGAGCCAAATCTGTTAAAAGTAGTCTTTTTGGCTGATGTGTTCTGACAAACCTTACAATAACATAAAAATAAATTCTACTAATAGTGATAAGTGAATATACTCGTTACTCGAGATTTCTCGAGCATGCTTGGGGGTCCTCCGAGTATTTTTAGTGCTCAGAGATTTAGTTTTTCTTGCCGCAGCTGAATGATTTACATCTGTTAGCTAGCATAAGTACATGTGGGGATTCCCTAGCAACCTGGCAACCCCCACATGTACTTATGCTGGCTAACATGTAAATCATTCAGCTGCGGCGCTAAAAACTAAATCTCTGAGCACTAAAAAATACTCGGAGGACCCCCGAGCATGCTCGAGAAATCTCGAGTAACAAGTATATTCGCTCATCACTAAATACTAACAATAATAACATTGTAATTAAATAAATGACACTTTTTTGTGATGATCATATCTTATGGAAACTGCGGAAAAAAAAAATGATGTGCAAGTTCTGCTACAACCTTTCATGGACAAATGCATTGGTAAGGCATTTATGTTACCTTAATTATTTTTACGTATTTCCATGCATTAAATTTAAGAGAATTTAATTATAAGCAATAGTGAATATATGCCTGTGTTGGCAATGCTTATCCAGTTCTTACACAGGTTATTCAGTTAACTACTGTGCAGAATATTCTATGAATTAAAAAATAAAATGAAAAAATTTAAACAGATTGACCACTACTTTTTTATTTATCAATTCAATAATTAAGCACTGGAGGTGTTATCGGCGCTAAACAGAAATTGTCAGATGCTGCTGGAACACCGCAGCTCCACCACCACAGCTGGGAACTATAGATACATGATGTATTAAGTTGAAATGGAGGTGGATTTGCACTATACCTGCCCCTGCTGGTGCCGGTAACAGCTGACTACTGTGGGTGCCAAGCACGACTGGGATGATGGACAAGGGGTAGGCACCGCAATCTTGTAAAGACTGATAACAACTTCCAGCATCTCGTTACCATTGTTAAGGACATACTGGGAGTTGTAGGTTCATGAGATACAAATGTATATGGGCATGATTTGACAACTGATTGATGTACTAAGCTTACTGCATTTGATGCGCCCGCCAGGGCCGTGGGGTACCCGGAATCGGACCGGACAGTTCTATGGGGGAGGTCATAGGGCCGTGATCCATTTCTTTGACCCTGGCCATGTCATAAAATGGAGGATAATTATGTGGTGTTTGGACGTGACGCCACACGTGGTGTTCGTCAATGGGTGGCACTGCGGTTTAGGTCCACTTGTGCTGATGGTGACACAGCAAAGATGGTTCAGCTCCCCACTGGTAGAGTGGGGCCCCAGGGCAAATATATTTGATTGTTCAGATGGTGGTGAACATTGGGGTGCAGAGAATAAGTGAAGGACACAGAGAGGTGCAGTTTTCTTTACCTTTTACTTGAAAGTAGATGCAATCTGGGGTACCAATTACAGATGACGGATTGAGTCTGGCTTGCCTAGAGGCTTTCAGGGGATCCACCCTGTCAGGTGGGGTTGGGGACTTTCCTTCTGCACTCTCTTTTAGGGTCCCTGCTGCTTGAAGCTAAGCTGTGGCCCTCTCCTGCGTGATGATTTCAAACCTGTATGACAGACAGTGTGAGCCTATTTCACAGGCACTGTCCTCTTCACTGTCTGCCCCGGGCTCTTGGTCTGCTACCATGCCTTCAGGTGTTCAGTGTAGCCAGGGAACTTGCAGTCCCCTGCCCTCCAGATTCATCTGTCAGGGCATACAGCACCCGCCCAGCCAAGGACTCTGGTGTCCCTTTTTATCAGCACTCCGCTCTGGGGTCAGCTATACACAGTTTTTATTCCCCTGAGCTCTTGTCTCTGCTCCTGTCCCTTCCCTCTCCACAGACCAACTGCCAACTCTCCTCTCACTGTCCTGTCAGGAGCTCCAGCTGGCTCCCGTTTCCATGACAACTCCCCTGTTTACTCTCTCAGCTGACTTCTTTCTGACTCACTAACCCCACCTGCTGGCCAGAATTTATAAGGAAGCTCTCCTTTCTGGCCTGGAGCAGGAATTGACATGTACACTGTGTTACCTGGCAAGGGGACCTTCCTTCTGTCCCCCAGTAATGACATCACCCCTTAGAGGGAGGCAATGTTACCATGGCAACCAGACTCTAGAGTGCCACATATTCATGTAGTAAGGATGGTTCTAGTGATGTATACATGTACTAATGATGATACTAATGCTGGCTGTATTTATTACTGACGTTGGTTCGCATGATGTATTCATGTACTGGTTTAAGTTCTGGTGACAGTAATGTACTCATAGTGATTCTGTTTTTTTTATGTACTAACCATGGTTTAGGTGCCATAATAATGTATTGATAGGGGTTATAGTGACCTAATTATTTACTGATTATGGTTCTGGTGCTGTGTTTATGTACTAATGATGGCTTTGGTGTTCTATCTATGAAGGTTTTGGTGTTCAATGCAGCACGAGAACCATCATCCCAACTGGAATACATCACCAGACCCATCTGTAGTACATGAATACAGCACCAGAATAACCATCACTGCATTAATGCATCACCAGAAACACCATCAGTACATAAATAAGTCACCAGAATCACCATCAGTACAGGAATACAGCACCAGAATCACCATCAGTTTTATTGCAAACTGTATTTGTCACATGACAGACATAAAGAAGCAAGTTTTTATGCTTTTATTAATATATTGCAGTCAACATATTATACACCACTGTGTACTTAAGATTGGTTATTTTGCCCTTCCAAACAGTCTAATTCTTCTCTTTTCTCTTCTATATGTAGAAATAGGAAGTCTCTTAGTCCTTGCTTTTATCATTCCCCTCTTCAACTGCTGGCACAACTGCTCACACCTGCCCCCTGCCAGGGACATTTGCAGTCACTCATGACTCATACAGAGAAAACTGACCTCTTGTTTCTACATAGAGCTTAGAAGGATTCAGGTAGTCAGTTTTTCATCTTGTGATGTCATAGACCTAATGGAAAAGGGAAGAAATAACTGGGTAAAAGAGCAAAATAAGCAATTGTAAGTACATAGTGCTATATAATATGATGATTGCAGTATATAAAAGGGAATCTGTGACCACATTTGTCCTGCCTAAACTATTGCTGTTGGCATATAAGGTGTAAACTGCTAAAAACAATCCTCCCTGTGTGCTTCATATCAGCTGTGTTGTTGCTGAGAAATCATCTTTTATCACTGTATTTAAGTGACCTCTTCCAGGCTTGTGCCTGGAGATAACTCTGCTCCAGAGTTTATTTTCCATGATGGGGGAGTTACCAGAGTGATGTGACATGGTTGCCACTGGTACCAGTGTGATGTGTAATGGCCACTCTCTGCTCTCCTGATAATTGACATCTTGCAGGTTCCTCTCAGTTTCAGCTTCCAGCTCACAGTGAGACGGCTGAAATATTGTTGCAATAAAACAGAGCTCAGAGAGAAAAAAAAATGTGTTTGCAAGAAGACAAATTTCATTCCTCCTATTCTGTGTTGGTTACTTGTCTCAAACTGGGAATGCCTCCTTTATGTAAAATAATCTCTTGGGGCAGAGTTATCTCCAGACACCATCTGCAGTGGGCAGCATGGTGGCTCAGTGGTTAGCACTGTGGCCTTGCAGCACTCGGGCCCTGGATTCAAATCCCACCAAGGACAACATCTGCAAAGTGTTTGTGTGGGTTTCCTCTGGGTACTCCAGTTTCCTCCCACACTCCAAAGACATACTGATAGGGAATTTAGATTGTGAGCCCCATTTGGGACATCGATGATAATGTATGTAAAGTGCTGCAGAATAAGATAGCGCTATAAAAGCAGAGCATAACAAATAATAATAATCTGCCCGAGATCATGGAAGAGGTCACTTTTATAAAGTGACAAAAGATGATTTCTCTGCAACAACACAGCTGATATGAGACATACAGGGAGGACTGTTTTCAGCATTCTATAATCTGTATGGCCATATTAATAGTTTAGATAGGTCAAATGTGGTGACAGATTCCCTGAAAAGAGGATAGCATTTTTAAGTGGAGTCCTTTTTTTTTCAAACAATCATATGTATCCGTATCCCTTTATCAAGGGTCAAATGATGAACACTTTCATTGAAACCAAACGGTCCCCATTATAGTTAAGTAATATTAGTTTCCATGACTGTCCTTGAGTCTCACATTTAAAATATATGACATCAGGGATGAATATTGTTATTTTTCTCCCTTGTATTGTGTCCACAAACAATTATTTTATATCTAACGTTGAAAACGTACTCAATGTTGATCTTCACCCCTAAAGTACATAGCTTTTTTTTTTACTTTTACTGGTATTTTGGGGTGAAAAAGGGGGGGGGGTGCTATGGCACATTTTACCTTAGTCTCTGACCCATTCTTTTAATTGGGGGCTGAGGGCTCAACAGGGAGGGGCACCATCAGCTTTATCTCCCTAGGGCACTAAAATATCTTGTTCTGGCCCTGGTGCCACCAATCACATATTAATGGCCCATGATACTGAAATTAAATAAAGCAGTGACCAACCCTATTAATGTAATGTAAAGTTCAACTTGTAATTACAGTAAAATTTAAAATATGTATGTGATCATTTCCCTGCTTTTCCTATACAGCAAAGCATGGGTCAAACTGTTCCCCATTGAAACGTTCTTTTTACAGCTGAGATATAGTAAGATGCTCAAAGTCATGCCTACCATGAAGGCTGTATATCCCAGGGAAAACAGAACTTCAAAAAATGTACTAAAGTGATACCAGCAACTAGAAACATGATGAGTGGTCCATTCATTAATATTGGTAATGTTAAGCAATACTAGTCTTGAAATCTGTAAAACTTTGGTTAGTAAAGTCCAAACTCTTTAGAAATGCTTTTGTAAGCTTTTCCATCATGATGAGCATCAATATCTCTTATTCTGATGATGTCAGAAATCTCTTTTTTTCATACAATGATACGCTTCCACAAACATGTGTTGTGAAGGTCAGTCTATGAAAGATCCCTGTTCTTTAAATATAATAGGTCACCCATTCACTCTGGATTGTTATCTCACAGAATGAAAATAGCAAGCTTGAGTCTTGCCTTCATATTATTTGGTTCCTCTAAAGGCTTTCATCTTTTGCTACTCACATAAATGGAATATTTGATAATTTCCCTTTAATATAAAAGACAAAAGGCAGATGCATCAAAACATGCACTATTCATTCTTTGAAAGCCTTGATGCATCTGGCCCAAAGTCTAATATTTTTGATGCGTTTGTATGATTAGTTTCTTTTTATTTACTGTTAAGACCTGTGTGAAAATGTAATGCAGTTTTAGTACAAAATCATGCAGAAATATGGAAAATTCTGAAGGGTTCACAAACTTTCAAGCACCATTTTGTGTCAGTCAAATGAGTATCTCCTGTTTCTATCCACAAAACAAGAATACTTTTCTGCACACGAACCTGGTTACATCTATATCTTCAGCTTTAAATATAAGATTATGTTTACTATTTAACCCTGTAGCAATGCCAGGTAGGCTACGGGTTAAATCTTACCTCTGCAGACTTTGATTCGTACACCTGTCTAGCTCTGCATATAAAGAGGCTATGTGTTCATCTAAGTCAATCTGCTGGGGAGGATGAGGAGTAGACTGGATGTGTCTTGAAGTTGAAGAGAGAAACAAGCCAGAATCTCTTTGAGAAGAGTCTGCACAAGCCTTGTGCACCAAACTGTAAGTATCAATGGATGCTATGGACGATAGTTTTATAAGTATCTCCAAAATGTTCATATAAAATACAACTTAGCTCTGTTTATCAATTAGATACAGTTTTGCTCAAATAGGATTGAGATGACATTTCTCACAATTTAAAAAAGAGTAGCCTAAATTTGCTAATACCTATTGCTTCCAAAGAAGAAAAAACTAAAAATAATTTATTATACCCTACTTACAACATTGGCAGTTATATTAAAAGATTACATTATTGAGCAATAGTATGAAACTAAGAAGATACTTCAGAATTGAGACCTCTCATTAGATCTTACTAATATAGGGCTAACTAAACTATTTAATAAGAACATCTATAATTTTAGTGAGGTTTCAAAATAATTGTTCAAATTTATTAGAATTGTGTAACTCTGGACTCTTCGGTCAAACAAAACTGCTATCTCAGAGGTGTCGGAAGTAGTGAGGGTCTATATTGTTTAGTAAGCACCTGAACAGGGATAGTGATTTATAGGTATGATTTTGTAGTTTTGGTTATGTGCAACATGTGAAAAGCATTACAAACTGCCCATGATTGGAACCAAACTGCATTGCTTTTGTGAATGCTACCTAAGACCTAATGCCTACCAGAGCAAGTGAAACAGTACAATTGGTGGATGAAATACGGGTGTGAAGTCCCAGAGAGCACAAGCGATTCCAGTTTAAAGATTGATTATGAAAGCATGGAGAAGCTTGTTAAGCAAGCAATTATTCCAAGTGCAACAGCAACAGTTACAACAGCATCAGCAGCAGCAGTAGACCAAACAGGACACCAACTAACTCCTGGTTCAACAGTATCAACAGCAGCAGGAGTTAAAGCAGCAGATTCTGCACCAGCAGCAGTAGTTTTGGCAGCAGTGGCAGCAAGTTCAGCATCAGAAGCAGATGACTCTTCTGACAGAAATTGTCTGAGGCAGTGAGATGGCATCAACCGCCAGCCAAAGGGAAGGTCCATGTGAAGCGAGCTTAAAGGGGGACATGCAGAAAATTACTCTAGAGGACGACGTCGAGGCTTTTCTAACTGTCTTTGAAAGAGTGGCAGACAGGGAGAAACTGCCCCCAGAGCAGTGGGCGGAAGTCCTGACACCATATGTTACTGCTGAACCACAGAAGGCATATTATTACCTTGCCCTTCAGTATGCCAAGGAGTATGATAAGTTGAAGGTGGAGATTGTGGTATGTTTGGGCATAACCCTGACAATGCAGGTGCAACGGTTCTACCTCTGGTGCTACCAAAAGGACAATCCTCAGAGGAACATTTTTTCAACCTGTTACACCTGGTGCAAAAATGGCTGCAGTCTGGACCTGCTCTCTGCAACAGATAGTGGAAAGAGTGATAAAGGACTTATTTATCCACTCATTACCTAAATCCATGCACACCTGGGTTGCACAAAGAGATACTCAGAATGCAGATGACCTAGTGAGCCTTGTGGAAAGAAACTTGGCTGCAGAGAACTCTCAGAGCAGTCAAGGGAACTTATGATCACCTGTCAGGGATACCCAGAAGAATGGGCCCAATTTCACATCTGAGGGCCGCCCAATGTCCCAGGAGTGGTCAGAGCTGGGTTCAAGGGGTACACCTAATAACATTACCAGCTGGAGGTGTCATGCCTCAGGTCATATATACCCCAATTAACCCTTGACCTTGGAGCCAACGGACTGAAGCATGGGCTGGTGCTGCTCCTACTTCACCTAACCTGCCTGCAGCGCTGTTCCTGGCTAGGGGATAGGGAACTCAGGTATGACAGATGACTGTGAACGGTGTCCAAGTGAAGGGACATCTGGGTTCAGGGAGTTTGGTGACCTTGGTGAGGACCACACTTCCGCATGTGCTAGTCCCTGAGAAGGAGCTGGTTTATGTGGGTTCTGTGTTTTACAAAGTGGTAGTTGTGAAAGACTTATTGCACGATATTCTCATCAGATGTGACTTTCCATTGTTCTGGGACTTATGGGCTAAATCTGTAGCAACTAGTAGTCCAGTTTGCCACCAGGAGTTGGCTATGGTAACAGTCACATGATGCAAGGGAAAAATTGTCTGTCGCAGAGGATAAGGAAGCATCCCTTGAAGCCAATGTTCCTGACCTGGAGGACTCCCAGGACAACTTTGTGAATGCCCAGCTCAGAAACTAAACTGTAAAAGGCCCCAAGGAAAATGTAAATGGGGTATCTTAGGAGACAGGAGCTGATAATCAGTTTCCGCAAAGGGCCAGGCATAATGATTTATTGTGTCATATGGACAAATTGAAAGGACTGGTAAAATAGCACCTCCTCAAGACCCAAAAGGAAAAGTCCAGGGAGTATAACCGGTTGGCTTGAATGAAACAATGTAAGCCTGAGGATGGGAAACTTGTATTAGTGCCCACAATAGAGAGTAAGTTACTTATCCAGTGGCAGGAGCCCTATAGGGTGGTGGAAAAAGTGGAAGAGGTCAATAGAGATGAGCAAGCACTAAAATGCTCAGATGCTCGCTACTTGAACAGAGCAATTCCTGATGCCCAAATGCTCATTTTGTGTAATGAGTATAATGGGAGTCAATAGGAAATCTGAGCTTTTTTCCGGCAGACCCTGCAAAGAAGTCTGCAGGGCAGTGAAAAAGTTGAAATGGATGGAAAAATAGCTGAATGGCAGGAGAACAGGATGGGGAAGACCCCTGGAAGCATCTCTGAGATCGCAGCTGAGAACAATGGTGTCACACCTTTACTCCACTTTAAGAACTGTAAGATAGCGCTTACTTCATGTGTTGGGGGACACTCGTGTAGCAACGGGATTCAGTCACACGGGCACGTTTTTCACACAAAAACAGTCCATGCGGTTTATATAGGCATCATAAACCGCACCGTAGGCCATGTTGCACATCACAGACCTAACACATAGGCCATTATATAAATTTTAACTCTGATACTTCATAGCACGACATTAGGTTGCAGGCACTACACATGCTGGACCTTACTCCATCCAGTTACCATGGGTGGCCGCACAGTTCAGTAATTGACCCCCTGTCAGTGCACACAGTTTCCCTTACTCTGGGTTACCTTCCTGGAGCTCCTCCTCCACACACTGATTCCTCATCAGTCCTTGTTCCCAGGGAAGCTGCCGAACTGGAATCACCGTCCCGGACAATGCCTTGCTCACTAGGCCACCTGACAGTCCAGACCCTCAAACAGGCTGTACCTCCTCAATGAAGTGCCAACACAGACTCTGCATACATGCCTTTCCATGTGCTCTTCAGGAAGTTCTACCCCCAGGATCTTCCAACACGCTATTCAGGACCTTCCAACAGTGCGCTATTAAGGGATCCGATCCTACTCCCAGGATCTCCCAACACACAAGTCTTCAGGTCCACAGCCTCTCAGTACACTATTCAGGGATCCAGTCCACACACAGGACCTCCCAACACATAAGACGTCCAGGACCTACACTCCACAGTGCCCATGTGACTACACCATGGTCTCATTATGTGCCTTTAACCACTCCCATAGGTGGGAGGTGTATGTGGTTATCCATACCCACCCAGCTCTCTGACTAACCCTTCAAGCCTCCCTTTTAGTAATCAAGCACAAATACTTGTAGGACTACAGGTTCCAGAACAACCTTACTTCAGGCTCACAGTGCAGACTCCCTCTACGACAAATACCAGCCATTTACAATCCTGCAGATCACTGTTTCACCATCATAGTTACAGATATGGCTCCATGCACATAGTGAGGAGCACCTATAGGGCCCCCAAGCTGTAACAGGGGTCACTGCATCACAGGACTGACAAAAAAAATTAAGATCAACAAGAAATTGGAGTTTACAAACATTCTTCCTGTATAATCACTTTTATATATCCCAAAATGTAAAAAGGATTTTGGAGAAAAAAATAATTTAAGTAAACCAAAATTAAAATTTTTAGTAGAAAATTGGAGATTTCAGTGTACTTTATGAAGGAAGCAAGCACTGTCAAAAATGTCTGGTCAGAGTAACTCAGATACACCCTGGATGGATTAGATATTAAGGAGAGCCTCATACACATTCTGTTCAAATTGTCATGTAGTGGTACTCCAAGACTCATAAAGGCAATGCACTAAGTGCAAAGTATTCCAAAAATTACAAGTAGGGCCTTCCTTACACCCTTGAAGGCACCAACTGTAGTGCCTCATTCAAATATTATGAGGAAGTGTATACTCGTGGTACTCCTACACTCATAACAATTCTGCCCGGTGCAAAGCCTGCCAAAAATTAAAAGCAGGGTCATCCATACAATTTTGAAGGTACCAACTATAGCACCTTATTCAAATATTGTGAGCAAAGTATAGTTGTGGTACTCCTACACTCCTTTAAGTTATGAAGAGTGTAAAGCCTTCCAAAAATTACAAACAGGGTCATTTATACACCCTTGAAGGCAACAACTGGATGGTCTCATAAAAATATTAAGAAAATGTGATGCGAGTCACGGCAGTAAATATATATACTACTTACTGTAAGTAAAGGGAGGTCATACAATCCAAGGTCAAGAAAGGAAATGGCACAGTACGTCAAAGGGAAGTCAGAGACTAAATCCAATACATGAGCCGAGGTCAGGAAAGCCAGAGAGACAAAACAGATACAGGGATCAGACACAAACAAAGTCAGGTCACAAGCACAGGGTCAGAGTCCAGGAAGATAATCAAGTCAAGCAGGGTGAGAGACAGAGCAAAGAGAGGTCAATGCTCCACAGGCAACAGCAAGTGTACGATTGACACTGAGGTAAGGAACTAGCATGCTTTAGTAGAAGCCTGATTAACCCCTTCACCCCCAAGGGTGGTTTGCACGTTAATGACCGGGCCAATTTTTACAATTCTGACCACTGTCCCTTTATGAGGTTATAACTCTGGAACGCTTCAACGGATCTTGGCGATTCTGACACTGTTTTCTCGTGACATATTGTACTTTATGATAGTGGTAAAATTTCTTTGATATTACCTGCGATTATTTGCAAAAAAAATGGAAATTTGGCGAAAATTTTGAAAATTTTGCAATTTTCCAAATTGAATTTTTATGCCCTTAAATCACAGAGATATGTCACACAAAATACTTAATAAGTAACATTTCCCACATGTCTACTTTACATCAGCACAATTTTGGAACCCAAATTTTTTTTTGTTAGGGAGTTATAAGGGTTAAAAGTTGACCAGCAATTTCTCATTTTTACAACACCATTTTTTTTTTAGGGACCACATCTCATTTGAAGTCATTTTGAGGGGTCTATATGATAGAAAATACCCAAGTGTGACACCATTCTAAAAACTGCACCCCTCAAGGTGCTCAAAACCACATTCAAGAAGTTTATTAACCCTTCTGGTGCTTCACAGGAATTTTTGGAATGTTTAAATAAAAATGAACATTTAACTTTTTTTCACAAAAAATTTACTTCAGCTCCAATTTGTTTTATTTTACCAAGGGTAACAGGAGAAAATGGACCCCAAAAGTTGTTGTCCAATTTGTCCTGAGTACGCCGATACCCCATATGTGGGGGTAAACCACTGTTTGGGCGCATGACAGAGCTCGAAAGCGAAGGAGCGCCATTTGACTTTTCAATGCAAAATTGACTGGAATTGAGATGGGACGCCATGTTGCGTTTGGGGAGCCCCTGATGTGCCTAAACATTGAAACCCCCCACAAGTGACACCATTTTGGAAAGTAGACCCCCTAAGGAACTTATCTAGAGGTGTGGTGAGCACTTTGACCCACCAAGTGCTTCACAGAAGTTTATAATGCAGAACCGTAAAGATAAAAAATCATATTTTTTCACAAAAATTATCTTTTCACCCCCAATTTTATATTTTCCCAAGGGTAAGAGAAGAAATTGGACCCCAAAAGTTGTTGTACAATTTGTCCTGAGTACGCTGATACCCCATATGTGGGGGTAAACCACTGTTTGGGCGCATGGGAGAGCTCGGAAGGGAAGTAGCACCGTTTCACTTTTCAATGCAAAATTGACAGGAATTGAGATGGGACGCCATGTTGCATTTGGAGAGCCACTGATGCGCCTAAACATTGAAACCCCCCACAAGTGACACCATTTTGGAAAGTAGACCCCCTAAGGAACTTATCTAGATGTGTTTTGAGCGCTTTAACCCACCAAGGGCTTCACAGAAGTTAATAATGCAGAGCCGTAAAAATAAAACAAAAATTTTTTCCCACAAAAATTATTTTTCAGCCCCCAGTTTTGTATTTTCCCGAGGGTAACAGGAGAAATTGGACCCCAAAATTTGTTGTCCAATTTGTCCTGAGTGCGCTGATACCCCATATGTGGGGGGAACCACCGTTTGGATGCATGGGAGGGCTTGGAAGTGAAGGAGCGCCATTTGGAATGCAGACTTAGATGGAATGGTCTGCAGGCGTCACATTGCGTTTGCAGAGCCCCTAATGTACCTAAACAGTAGAAACCCCCCACAAGTGACACCATGTTGGAAAGTAGACCCCCTAAGGAACTTATCTAGATGTGTGGTGAGTGCTTTGACCCACCAAGGGCTTCACAGAAGTTTATAATGCAGAGCCGTAAAAATAAAACAAAACTTTTTTCCCACAAAAATTATTTTTCAACCCCCAGTTTTGTATTTTCCCGAGGGTAACAGGAGAAATTGGACCCCAAATGTTGTTGTCCAATTTGTCCTGAGTGCGCTGATACCCCATATGTGGGGGGAACCACCGTTTGGATGCATGGGAGGGCTCGGAAGGGAAGGAGCGCCATTTGGAATGCAGACTTAGATGGAATGGTCTGCAGGCGTCACATTGCGTTTGCAGAGCCCCTAATGTACCTAAACAGTAGAAGCCCCGCACAAGTGACCCCATTTTGGAAACTAGACCCCCCAAGGAACTTATCTAGATGTGTTGTAAGAACTTTGAACCCCCAAGTGTTTCACTACAGTTTATAACGCAGAGCCGTGAAAATAAAAAATCCTTTTTTTTCCCACAAAAATTATTTTTTAGCCCCCAGTTTTGTATTTTCCCAGGGATAACAGGAGAAATTGGACCCCAATGGTTGTTGTCCTATTTGTCCTGAGTACGCTGATACCCCATATGTTGGGGTAAACCCCTGTTTGGGCACACGGGAGAGCTCGGAAGGGAAGGAGCACTGTTTTACTTTTTCAACGCAGAATTGGCTGGAATTGAGATCGGACGCCATGTCGCGTTTGGAGAGCCCCTGATGTGCCGAAACAGTGGAAACCCCCCCAATTATAACTGAAACCCTAATCCAAGCACACCCCTAACCCTAATCCCAACAGTAACCCTAACCACACCTCTAACCCTGACACACCCCTAACCCTAATCCCAACCCTATTCCCACCTGTAAATGTAATCTAAACCCTAACCATAACTTTAGCCCCAACCCTAACCCTAACTTTAGCCCCAACCCTAACTGTAGCCTTAACCCTAGCCCCAACCCTAGCCCTAACCCTAACCCTAATGGGAAAATGGAAATAAATACATTTTTTTATTTTTCCCTAACTAAGGGGGTGATGAAGGGGGGTTTGATTTACTTTTATAGCGAGTTTTTTAGCGGATTTTTATGATTGGCAGCCGTCACACACTGAAAGACGCTTTTTATTGCAAAAAATATTTTTTGCATTACCACATTTTGAGAGCTATAAATTTTCCATATTTTGGTCCACAGAGTCATGTGAGGTCTTGTTTTTTGTGGAACGAGTTGACGTTTTTATTGGTAACTTTTTGGGCACGTCACATTTTTTGATCGCTTTTTATTCCGATTTTTGTGAGGCAGAATGACCAAAAACCAGCTATTCATGAATTTCTTTTGGGAGAGGCGTTTATACTGTTCCGCGTTTGGTAAAATTGATAAAGCAGTTTTATTCTTCGGGTCAGTACGATTACAGCGATACCTCATTTATATTATTTTTTTATGTTTTGGCGCTTTTATACGAAAAAAACTATTTTATGGAAAAAATAATTATTTTTGCATTGCTTTATTCTCAGGACTATAACTTTTTTATTTTTTTGCTGATCATGCTGTTTCGCAGCTCGTTATTTGCGGGACAAGATGACGCTTTCAGCGGTACCATGGTTATTTATATCTGTCTTTTTGATCGCGTGTTATTCCACTTTTTGTTCGGCGATATGATAATAAAGCGTTGTTTTTTGCCTCGTTTTTTTTTTTTTTTTTCTTACGGTGTTTACTGAAGGGGTTAACTAGTGGGCCAGTTTTATAGGTCGGGTCGTTACGGACGCGGCGATACTAAATATGTGTACTTTTATTGTTTTTTTTTTATTATTTAGATAAAGAAATGTATTTATGGGAATATTTTTTTTTTTTTCATTATTTTGGAATATTTTTTTATTTTTTTTTTACACATTTGGAAATTTTTTTTTAACTTTTTTACTTTGCCCCAGGGGGGGACAATACAGATCGGTGATCTGCCAGTTTGCATAGCACTCTGACAGATCACCGATCTGCGAGAAGTGCAGGCTGCTTCACAGTGCCTGCTCTGAGCAGGCTTCTGTGAAGCCACCTCCCTCCCTGCAGGACCCGGATCCGCGGCCATCTTGGATCCGGGTCTGGAGCAGGCAGGGAGGGAGGTAAGACCCTCGCAGCAACGCGATCACATCGCGTTGCTGCGGGGGGCTCAGGGAAGCCCGCAGGGAGCCCCCTCCCTGCGCGATGCTTCCCTGCACCGCCGGCACATCGCGATCATGTTTGATCGCGGTGTGCCGGGGGTTAATGTGCCGGGAGCGGTCCACGACCGCTCCTGGCACATAGTGCCGGATGTCAGCTGCGATAGGCAGCTGACACCCGGCCGCGATCGGCCGCGCTCCCCCCGTGAGCGCCGCCGATCGCGCTGGACGTACTATCCCGTCATACGGGCCCACCCCACCTCGACGGGATAGTACGTCGGATGTCAGGAAGGGGTTAAGGAAAATGAACACAGGTGATTGCAGCACAGACCCAACACAGACTGATAGCCCTGAAACAAAGTAACAAAAAGGTAGAAACAGTGCAAATCGTGACAGTACCCCCTCTTCAAGGGGGCCACCGAACCCCCAGGTTTCCCAGGAAACCTCTGATGGAAGGCCTGGACCAACCGATCAGCCCTTACAGAATGAGCTGGAACCCAGGATCATTCCTCAGGTCCATACCCCTTCTAATGTACCAGGTATTGAAGGGAATTCCGGGCCATTTGTACCTCATATTCCAATCTTCCCTCAATAGAAACTGGAGGAGGCGGGGGTGAAGACGACAGAACAGGGGGAATGAATTCCTTCAACAACGACTTATGGAACACATTAGAAATCCGGAAAGACCAAGGGAGCTTTAACCGGAAGGCAACTGGATTAACCACCTCCAGAATTGCATACGGACCAATGAATCTAGGACCCAACTTTAA
This sequence comes from Ranitomeya variabilis, assembly GCF_051348905.1. NCBI lineage: Eukaryota > Metazoa > Chordata > Amphibia > Anura > Dendrobatidae > Ranitomeya > Ranitomeya variabilis. The sequence continues at coordinate 905,639,469 of NC_135233.1, forward strand.
CAAGAGCACCTTCAATGTAATATTCTTAGAGGAATGGCATACCTTATCTCCCACTTCAAAAGCAACACCTGACGAGCACCTCCTATCGGCCTTCCGTTTCTGCCTATTTAACTTTCCTCCAAACATCCCTCTTCTCTTGAATGGTCTCTTGAATGGTGACATCCAGTCCAGGACACCCAGAACTTATCCTGGAAAACTCACCAAAATGAGGATGAAATCTGTAATTACAGAAAAATGACGAGGTCCCCATGGACTGATTAACCCGACTGTTAAAGGAAAACTCAGCCAGAGGAAGAAATGATGACCAATTCTCCTGATCATTGGCGACAAAACATCTTAAAATTTTCTCCAAAGACTGATTTGTCCTCTCTGTCTGACCCTTAGTCTCAGGATGATAAGCAGAGGAAAAGGACAAATCAATCCCCTGTTTACTGCAGAAAGTCCTCCAAAATCTAGAGACAAATTGCACACCTCTATAAGATATAATATTTAGAGGAATCCCGTGCAATCGTACTACATGAGAAATAAACAGTTTGGAGAGAATTTCAGCATTGGGTAATCCAGATAATGGGACGAAGTGAGCTTGTTTGCTGAAGCGATCGACTACCACCCAAATAGCAGTCAGCCCCACAGACCACGGTAAATCTGAAATGAAATCCATGGACAAATGAGTCCATGGTCTTTCCGAAATTGGCAAAGGAGCCAATATTCCCTGGCCTTCCAGCAATGCTGTACTTTGGAGCGTGCACAAGTTTTACAAGTAGACACAAAATCTCTAATATCCTTATGGATAGGAGACCACAAAAAGAGTCTAGATACTGCCTTCTGGGAGGCAGTGACCCCAGGATGACCACTCAACACAGAATCATGAAATTCTTGCAAAAGGCATAATCTAAGATACACAGGGACAAACAGCTTGGCTATTGGAAGGTGCCAAGGACTGAGCAGTACGGATCTCAGCTTCCAGCTCAGAGGAAAACATGACCACAGCAACACCCTGAGGAAGAATGGAGGAAGGAGGTTCTGGAGGAGACACAGAGTCAAGACTATGAGACAGGGCATCCGACCTTACGTTCTTAAACCCCGGTCTAAACGTAATAAAAAACTTGAATCGTGAAAAAGCAAAGACCATCAGGCCCATCTACTGTAGGTGTCAACCGCTTGGCAGATTCATGATAAGCAAGATTTTTATGATCCATCAAACAGTGACTGGATGAACAGCTCCCTCCCAAAAATGCCTCCACTCTTCAAAAGCTAACTTGACCGCAAGCAACTCCCGATTACCCACATCAGTTTCTCTCAGCAGGAAAAAATGTTTTAGAGAATATGGCACATGGTTGCAGGGCCTTGAGACAATATAGTCCCCACCCCAACCTCAGAAGCATCTACCTCCACAATAAATGGCCTCTGGAGGTCTGATTGCTCAAGAACAGGACCAGACAAAACATTTCTTTAAATTTTCAAAGGCCCCAACCGCTTCCAGCGGTCAAACCTTTAGCTTTGCCTCTTTGCGAGTTAGGTCTGTAATAGTCTTGACAATCTGAGAAAATCCTCTAATAAATTTTCTGTAATAATTTGCATATCCTAAAAAGCACTGTAGAGTCTTAAGGTCTCTGGGTTGTACCCAATCAATGATGGACTGAACTTTCCCAGGATCCATCTTAAACCCGGAGCCTGACACAATGAAACCCAAAAATGAAATTTTTTGAACAAAAAAGGCACATTTTTCAATTTTAGCGAACAACCAATTATCCCTTAGCCTTTACAAAACCAAACATACATGTTTATGATGTGAATCCAGGTCAGGTGAGAAAATCAGAATGTCATCCAAATAAACCAGAATAAATCTCCCAAACTGCAGGTGCATTTGTTAGACCAAAAGGCTTGATGAGATTTTCAAAGAGACTTTCAGATGTTAAAAATGCTGTCTTCCACTCATCAACCCTCACGAATCTGTATAAGATTATATGTCCCTCTAAGATCCAGTTTGGAATACCATTTGGCCCCAGAACATTGATTATATAGATCAGGAATTAGTGGAAATGGATAAGTATTTTAAACCGTTATTTTGTTTAATTCTCAGAAATCAAAGCAGGGACAAAGACCTCCATCTTTCTTTTTAACAAAAAAGAATCCGACACCTACCAGCAATGAGGAAGGGTGAATATGACCTTTTCGTAAACTCTTGCTAATATACTCTTTCATGGTTGACCGCTCAGGGCCAGACAAGTTATACAAGCGAGCCTTGGATAATTTGGCTTTAGGAATTAGATTAATTGCACAGTCATAGGGGCAGTGAGGAGGTAATATCTCAGACTCTTTCTGAAAAAACATCTCAGAAGTCTTTCAGGTATTCCAGAAGACCCTCCATACTAACGGAACAAACATGCACAGCTTTAAGACATTTTTCAATGCAAAAAGGACCCCATTTAACAATATCTATCCGATTCCAGTCAATAATTGGATTATGTGTACGCAGCCAAGGAAAACCCAACACAATTCCAGCAGGTAAATTGTCCAAAGCATAACATGAGATATTTTCCACATGAAGAGACCCCACCTTGAGTGTGAACTCCACCATAACTAACCAAAACAGATTTTTGAGCAACAGTGTTCTGTCAATGACCACAATTTGAATAGGGCTTTCTAGCTTAACTGCCCCTAATCCTAGCTTCAGAACCAGTTCAGCATCTATGAAATTCGCAGCAGATCTGCAGTCAATACAGACAAATGTGAAGAGGCACTGATCTTGAAAAAGAAGTTCAGCATTCAACAACATCTTACCAGAGAAGTAAATTGGTACCTGTAAGTCTCAGTGAACTCCTCGACAATCACCTAGACATAGACGTTTCCCGATGGCTTGTTTGCTGCAGGTCGTGCCAAGCAAGAAATGTCCAGCTTGGCCACAATAGAGACAAAGTCATAGTTCCTGCTTGTGTCTCCTCTCCTTAATCCTAGAGCTGGCAGCACCAACCTCCATAAGTTCCACCTCAGGTGCACAAACCAGGCCAGTTATCCAAAATGGAGCCTCTTTTAGCACCTCGCATCTCTCCTGCATCCTCCGATCCATGTGGATAGCTTGAGTCATAGCCTCCACCAAACAACCAGGTGGGGCATGTAGAGCCAGAGCGTCCTTAAGAGACTTTGAAAGACCCCTGAGGAATTGGCATCTGAGAGCTGCATCATTCCACAAGACCTTAGAAGACCACTGACAAAACTCAGTACAATAGTCTTCTGCTGTGCGGTTCCCCTGTGTCAGGTTCATGATCCTTGTCTCTGCCACCTTGACCCTGGCAGGTTCATCATAGATCTGTCCTAAAGTGTCAAAAAAGGTATGTACCGAAAGACGTTCAGGAGCAAGAGAGGGTAGGGAAAATGCCCAGGTCTGAGGACTCATCCCCCGCAAGAGTGACATAATACCCACCCTCTGTGACTAATTCCCTGATGACCAGCAGCGCAATGAAAACGATAATTTGCAACTCTCTTTAAAAATTCTGAACTGGTCCTTTTCTCCTGAAAATTTTTCAGGGAGTGCAATAGCAGGTTCAGGGGGCTGAACATCAGATGGTACAGGAGTCATGACAGCTGTCTGAGGAGAGGGATTCTGAGGGGCAGTAAGAGTACCAGAAATCAGGCCCTGAAACTGAGCATGAGAGGAAGTCAGTTTGTGTTTTTCCAAGGCTAAATCTTGGAATAACTGAATCAGATTTGCCACCTGATCACAGTAAGTATGTACCGGATCCATAGGTGGAAAATTGAAAAAATTTTAATGGTCAATCGTAATGTGACGCGAGTCAAGGCATTAATTATATATGCTACTTACTGTAAGTAAAGGGAGGTCATACAATCCAAAGTCAAGAACAGGAAATAGTGCGGAAGTCAGAGACTAAGTCCAATGCACGAGCTGAGGTCAGGAAAGCCAGAGAAACAAAACAAAAACAAGGAGAAGGCACAAACAAAGTCAGGTCACAAGCAAAGGGTCAGAGTCTGGGAAGATAATCAAGTCAGGCACAGAGCGCAGAGGGATCAATGTTCCACAGGCAACAGCAAGTGTACAATTGACACTGGGGGAAGGAACTTGCATGCTTAAGTAGAAGCCTAATTAAGGAAAATGAACACAGATGATTGCAGCACAGACCCAGCACAGACTGACAGCCCTGACACAAAGTAACAAAAAGACAGAAGCAGTAGAAATCATGACAGAAAGTGTAAACTTGTAGCAGGCCAGTTTTTATTACAAACGAAATATCACACACAACAGGTTCTACACTATATATGATAATAGTCAATTTTTTGACCAATAATATTTTGGGAACTGTACCAGACCAAGCACTTTTTAAAAATATTTATCCACTGTAATTTTACACAAAGCGCATTAAACTGTATTCATGAATCATTGAATCAATAAAAATTTTGGAAGCTTTTTTTAAAGTTTAATATACCAGCGAAAGATAACAAAAATCTCATTACCGTGTATGGATGAATCCTTGAATCCATAAAAAGTGTTGGAAGGATTTTTTAGAATTTAATATACCAGGAAAGTGTAAGAAGAACTGTGTTACAGTGTATGGATGAATCCTTTAATCTCTTTAACATGCCCACTGTCTTGGGGTCATCCTTGATTCCGAGCTTTCATTCACCCCCCACATCCGATCACTGGCTCGCTCTTCTTATCTGCATCTCAAAAACATTTCTAGAATTTGCCCTTTTCTTACTTTCGACTCTGCAAAAACTCTTACTGTCTCACTTATTCATTCTCGTCTGGACTATTGTAACTCTCTACTAATTGGCCTCCCTCTTACCAAACTCTCCCCGCTTCAATCTGTCCTGAATGCTGCTGCCAGAATCATTCCTCACCAACCGTTACGCAGATGCCTCTACCTTGTGCCAGTCATTACACTGGCTACCCATCCACTCCAGAATCCAGTACAAAACTACTACCCTCATCCACAAAGCACTCCATGGCTCAGCACCACCCTACATCTCCTCTCTGGTCTCAGTCTACCACCCTACCCGTGCCCTCCACTCCGCTAATGACCTCAGGTTAGCATCCTCAATAATCAGAACCTCCCACTCCCGTCTCCAAGACATTACACGTGCTGCGCCGATTCTTTGGAATGCATTACCTAGGTTAATATGATTAATCCCCACAGTTTAAAGCGTGCCCTAAAAACTCATTTGTTCAGACTGGCCTACCGCCTCAATGCATTAACCTAACCATCCCTGTGTGGCCCATTCAAAAAAAAAAAAAAAGACATACACTTTATGCGGTTAATAGCCCTCTGTGTCTGTACTGCTACATACTTAGGCAGTTAACTGGTTCATGCAGCTTTACATGAACACCCGAGCCTTACACTATGGCTGGTCCAAATAACTAAAGCAATTGTTACCATCCACCTCTCGTGTCTCCCCTTTTCCTCATAGTTTGTAAGCTTGCGAGCAGGGCCCTCATTCCTACTGGTATCTGTTTTGAACTGTGATTTCTGTTATGCTGTAATGTCTATTGTCTGTACAAGTCCCCTCTATAATTTGTAAAGCGCTGCGGAATATGTTGGCGCTATATAAATAAAAATTATTATTATTATTATTATTATTAATCTCTAAAAGTCTTGAAAGCTTTTGTTAGAGTTTAATATACCAGCGAAATGTAACGACAACTGCATTAGAGTGTATGGATGACTAATAGCATCCCTAAAAAGTTTTGGAAGGGTTTTTATGAGTTTAATATACCAGCAAAATTAATAAGAATCAAGTTACAGTGTATGGATGAATCATTGAATCCATGGACATTTTTTCAAGGTTTTTTTTTTACTTTTGATAGCACCAAAATGCAAAAGAAAGCATATAACACTGTATACATCAGTAATTGAATCAATAAAAAATGTTCAATGTTTTTATGGAATTTTAAATAACACTGAAATGTAACAGAAATCATGTAAAACTCTATGGATGAGTGAGTAATTGAATCCAAATTTCTCACTGCTTTTTTGTAGTGTTACATATAAAACCGAAAGAACCAAAGAACATGTAATGTTGTATGGATGATCAATATAATACCAGAAGAAAATTCAGAACTTGTTTTGAGGGTTAGATAACATCAAAATCTACCCAAGAACATGTAAAACTCTGTGGATGAGCAATATAATACATTTTTTAACAACTTTTTTGAGGGTTAGATACAATCGAAATGCACCCAAGCAGACTTAATACTCTATGGATAAGCAATATAATACCGATACATTTTTGAGCAATATTTTGGAGGGTTAGATACCACTGAAATCTAGTCAAAAACATGTAAAACCCTATGGGTGAGATATATAATACCCAAAAAAATTGGACAACTTGTTTTGAGGGCAATATAATACCGATACATTTTTTAGAATTTTTTTGGATTGTTATATACCAACGAAATACTCCCCAGAACACGTACAAAGTGCAAAGCCAGTAAAAAATTATAAGTCTGGTAATACAGTGATCCTCTTCAAATGTCCACTTCTTTTTCTTCTTCCTTGGGAGGCTGGAGGTAAGGCCTCTACCTACTTACTGAAGCCCGATTCCCAAGTGCCTGCGCTGTAAGTGATCAGGTTTCAGGTAGTGCTGGAGCCCTCAACATATAGAAATAGGCAAAAGCCTCCTGTGTCACCTGCACCATAGACTGCTCCCACTTAGGAGATGGGAAACTCTAAGGACAGTACGCTCTCTCAGGGGTGGTAGTAGTCATTTCTCGAGCCACCTCAATGAGCCTCTCCCAGGCTTAAATTTTTGCACCAGAAGCAGTGTGAAAGTCTGGTGAAAAGCATGCCAAGACACATAAAAGCTGTGATTAAAAATCATGGTTATTCCACAAAATATTGATTTCTGGACTCTTCCAGAGTTAAAACATTAGTATTGTTGTTTCTACATGATTATTAACTTGTTTTCTTTGCATTATTTGAGGTCTGAAAACACTGTTTTTTTTTTTTAATTTTGATCATTTCTCATTAAAAAAAAAAATTAATAAATTATTGCTTGGAAATTTGAAGACATGTTGTCAGAAGTTTATAGACTAAAAGAACATTTTACATTTTACTCAAAAATATACCTATAAAGAGAAAAATCAGACAAACTGAACATTTTGCAGTGGTCTCTTAATTTTTGACAGAGCTGTATAACACGAAAATGTACTATAAAGCACGTAATACTCAACAGATCATACACCATAATAAAATTCATCACCAAAAAAAATCTGTAGCTATATATTTTACAAGGTACTGCACAGCCCTAATCCCTGTCTACAGATTGTATTCTGCCACTGCACCAGCTCATGCAACTCTTTTTCCCACCCTAGTCTAAATTCAGATTGTATTTGATGCAAACAGCAAGGTAAATGATTAGCCCTTAGAAGGGCTCTTAGTATGATGGCTTAGCTTCTGCTCCAATAGCAACACTACTGTACTCTGATTCGTTACACTATGCACACACATGACTGGACAAACACTCTCTCACTCTAATACGAACTGTCTCAGAGCTGTGCAGTGGTGTTAGTGTACCGAGCCGGGCAGCGCCTGATCTTTTATAACCCCTAATACGGTTGAGCGAAACGGATCGGACAAATTGAAAAATCGCCGACTTTCGGCACAGTCGGGTTTCATGAAACCCGACCCGATCCCAGTGTGGGATCGGCCATGCTGTCGGCGATCTTCGCTCCAAAGTCGCGTTTTGTATGGCGCTTTCAGCATCATTTCTCAGCCAATGAAGGAGGACGCAGAGTGTGGGCAGCGTGATGACATAGGTCTCGGTCCCCACCATCTTAGAGTAGGGCATGACAGTGATTGGCTTGCTTTCTGCAGCGTCACAGGGGCTATAAAGGGGCGTTCATGCCAACCGCCATCTTACTTCTGCCGATCTGAGCATAGGGAGAGGTTGCTGCAGCTTCATCAGAAGCAGGGATATACTTCGTTCTCCATTATGCTATTTCTAATCTGGTGATATTGATGCCACTTCAGTAGTGTCAGGCAATAATTTTTGGAAATGTGAACACTCCTGGTTGGGTCTCCATCTGTTGCATTAGCTGTAGTGGAAGAGGTGTCAGTCCCCATTATACTATTTTTACTCTGGTGAAATTGATGTCACTTTGTTGGTGTCTGCCACAAATTTTTTGAAATGTGGAGACTCCTGATTGGGTCTCTACATCTACTGGTTTGCCTGTAGTGGAAAACATGTCGCTGCCCAAATAATAATTTCTACTCTGATGAAATTGATGCCACTTTGTTGTTGTCTGCTGCTAACATCTGGAAATGTGGAAACTCTGGTGAAATTGATGCTACTTCGGGTGTGTCAGGCCCTGATATTTTTAAATTTGAAGAAGACTCATGATTGGGTCTCCAATCCATCTGCCGGGTTGGCTGTAGTGAAAAAGGTGTCAGTCGCCATTATTCTGGTTCTGCTCTATTGTAATTGATGCCACTTTGTTGGTGTGTGCATGTGGTATCAGGGCTCCCAGCACAGCAGGCCTACACCGATGCCTCACCCAACCTCATCTTAATTTGAAGTTCAATTCAAAGCTGTAAATGCTGGCACATACCTTGATACCTCATGCATGGCTGATTTCTGCTGTGCCATACTAAAATATGTACTGTGTGTCAATTAAGGTCACTTTCCTGGAGTCTGCCCCTAATTTGACATGTTTTGGCAGCTTTTGGGCCGTTTTAAGGTGTGTATTTATTTGTTTTTGCCTCCCATTGACTCCACTGGCTTTCTGCTTTGTTTGTTGAATATTCGAAGAATAAATTGGCGAATATTGAAAAATCAGCAATCGCAGTCTGAACCGACCATTGAAATATTCGCTCATCTCTACTAAGGATAAGACGTCCTTCCCTATACCTGATGGGTGCTTTCAATACACCTGGTTTCCATTCGGTCTACAGGGATCCCCAGCTACCTTCCAGAGGGTCTTCATGGCCCAGATTCTAGTCTCTCACAAACAGTACACCGCTCGCTTATCTGGACAACATCGTGATCTTCAGCCTGATTTTGGGAAGTTACCTGCAGAAGGTCCAGGCGATAATGGATGCACTGAGGAAAGCAGGGTTTATCATAAGCCCAAAGAATGTGCTGTGGATAAGGAAGAGGCAAAATCCTTGTGCTACGTCATCAGGAGCGTCAAAATAAAATCACAAGTAAATAATGTAGTGGCAATCCAAAATTGTCAACAACAGTTCTCCAATAAGCAAGTTCAAGCCTGTCTGGGAATTGTAGGATACCATCGGCGATTTATCCCAAATTTCACCATGACAGCCGCCCTTCTGACTGATCTTCTTAAGGGCACAAAGACATCGATGGCCAAGTGGTTCTCTGAAGCGGAGATGGCATTCCAAGAGTTGAAGCCCGCACTATGCAAACAGCTGGTCTTCGTTGCACCTGACTTCACAAAGGAGATTGTAGTCTAGATGGATGCCTCCAAGGTTGGGAGCTGTGTTACCTCAGGTAGTAGATGTTGATGAACATCTAGTCCTATACCTGAGTAGGATACTCTCCTCTTGTGAAAAAAACATTTCATCTTAGAGAAAGAGTGCTTGGCCTTCAAATGGGCGATTGACACTCTGAGGTACTACCTGTTGAGCCGGAAGTTCAGATTAGTGTCAGACCTAGCACCCCTGAGATGGATAAGAAAAACAATGTTATGATTGCACTGGTGATTAGGTGGTTTTTGGTGCTCCAGGACTTCAGCTTCCACGTCGAGTGTAGGTCACGGAAGCTACATGTTAACGCAGATGCCCTATCTAGACTTCCCTGCTTCGTAAGTGAAGTGAAACTTCCAGCTTTGAGCAGAAGGGGAGATATGTGACAAAGTCACTGGGAAAGTGCTGGAGGGGGAGATACATTTCACAGCACACTATGTGTTAAGAGGGGTTAAGTGGCGATTTTAAGAGCTATTTTTTTGTGGACAGCCAGAAAGCACGTGTTAGGTTGTCCACCTCATCTCCACCCCAGAGTGTGGTCTGGGGGTTAAATAGTCAGCCTCCTTAAGCATTCATTGCTCTGTAGCACTGGAGAGAGGAACTGCAGCGTTTTCTGTCTTGAGAAGGAAAATCTGAACCAGTGAGTGGTTAGTATCCAGAGTGGGCGGATCCCTGCAGATGTACAGGCAGAGACACCATTTTGTTTTGCATTTCCTGTTTTTTGCCTTTACTGGTTATTGTAGGGGGAACCCCCCAAAATAATAATGTGGGGTCCCCCCTATATTTACTATCAAACAAAGGCTAAACAGACAGCTGCAGGCTGATATTAATAGGCTGAGATGTGGTCATGAATATCGGCACCCTTCCCAGACTAAGAACATCAGCCCTCAGCCACCCCAAAAATGGTGTATCCATTGAATACCAATTATGCTGCTTAGCTTCTGTGCTTCCCACTTGCCCTGGTGCAGTGGCTAGTGGAGTAATAGTTATGTGGTTGATGTCAGCTGTTTATGTCTGCTGACATCAAGCCCAGGAATCATGAACCTGTTGTTGGGTATCCCAGGATCAGGGGTCCTTCCCTGTCCCTAATGCTAGGGGTGCCCTAGCTTGCCCTGTTACCTGGATTACGTCTGATGGTGAAGATTCCATGGTCACGTACCTTTCCTTAGCTCCCGAATCTGCCCTCAGTCAGTACCTTTCTCTCACCCAAGGAAGAGGGAAGTAGTAGCGTACCATAATACACCAACCAGACTAACAAGGTAACACAAACAGGAAAAAAGGAAAATACCAATTATACAAATATACTCACACGAACAACAGAGGTAAATACTGGGGAGTGGAGGATGGGATAAAACCAAAGCAGGAGAAGGGGGGAATTAGCACACACCCAAAACCCAGCAACAGTCTCAGATAAATCCACCAAACACCTTCTCAAACAACAACCACAAATCACCATCTCCGAGTCCTGACCATACAGCGTAAGCTTGCTCTGGCAATGTGTGCTAGCAAGGGCCCAAATTATTTACAGTAGGAGATGAGAGTGTCCAACAGTGAACAGCTGAGAGCCTCAAAGCAGGAAGGAGTCCAAGAGTTCTCAGCTGAGCAGATTAACACCTGCACTGCTAAAAGAAACATGCACTGTTTAATTTGAAGGTGAAGTGCTTCTATACAGTGCAGGAGTAGGAGAAATCAGATGCTGTGATCTTTTGGCTCTTCTCTGTCATGGAAATTCCTTGACACTAGGGGTTAGAAATGGAGAGGCGTCTATTAGACACCCCCATTACTTTAAAGAATATATGTATTCAAGGGGAAAAGTATAAATCATAAATTACCCTAACATTAAAATACTTTTATTGTTAAAACCAAGGCAAGCTATAGTGACCAAAACACAAACAAAACAAGTGCTCAAACAAAAAATACCCAAAACCTAAAGGGGAAACTAGACAACCCTAGCTTAAGCATCTATACTCGCCCCTACCTGGCTGCGGAGGTTGACGCCCTAGGGGGGAACGTTATGGCGCCCCCGCTCCACGAAGGCTGACCCTAAAGGCCCTGATTAACCCTGCCGTCGCTATTGAGAGCCTCTACCCACAAACTAGAAGGTCCTCTAACACTAAACAGAGGGATGCCTGTGCTAAGGAATAACTAGATCCCCAGTAATTAAAAAATATTAATGTATGAACACATGGCGCAATTTGATTTAAACAGCAGATGATCCTGCACTTTAGGAGAAAGCTTCCGTTCTCATCTGAGTGATTTAGATACCACTCTAGTAAACATCCCACATAATAGTGCAAGGGTTATTAGATCACCTGTATATGCTACATAGATAAATACAGTACAGTATGACCCTGATATTTGACTTGATAACTGCGTCATTACTATACATCCCCTGCAGACCAATCCAGTGCTAGTAACACAAACACCTTGCATAAAGATTGAAAAAAGTGGGATACATATGTACTCATCTCACGATGTGTCAGCAGTGGTTCACTCTACGCCCGATGCAAAGATATGTGTCATATCCGATGATAGATGGCTATCTATCATCGGATATGACACATATCTTTGCATAGGGCCTCCTGATGAGCCTTAATGGGCGAAACGCGTTGAGGCGTTAAATAATGGCGTAGAGTGAACCACCGCTGACACATCGTGAGATGAGTACATATGTATCCCACTTTTTTCAATCTTTATGCAAGGTGTTTGTGTTACTAGCACCGGATTGGTCTGCAGGGGATGTATAGTAATGACTCAGTTATCAAGTCAAATATAAGGGTCATACTGTACTGTATTTATCTATGTGGCATATACAGGTGATCTAATAACCCTTGCACTATTATGTGGGATGTTTACTAGAGTGGTATCTAAATCACTCGGATGAGAACGGAAGCTTTCTCCTATAGTGCGGTATCATCTGCTGTTTAAATCAAATTGCGCCATGTGTTCATACATTGATATTTTTTAATTACTGGGGATCTAGTTATTCCTTAGCACAGGCAGCTCTCTGTTTAGTGTTAGAGGACCCTCTAGTTTGTGGGTAGAGGCTCTCACTAGCGACAGCAGGGTTCATCAGGGCCTTTAGGGTCAGCCTTCGTGGAGTGGGGGCGCCATAACGTTCCCCCCTAGGGTGTCAACCTCCGCAGCCAGGTAGGGGCGAGTATAGACGCTTAAGTTAGACACACCCATTACTAACACCATCATCAAATTTAATAAAGGCACATAAAGAGTAAAGTCCTTTACTTAAAATAAACACCGACCCTCTTTTACCCATTTATTTACCAAAAAATGAAACTCACCTTTCCGCCCTTAATCCATAATGTTCATGTCCCACGAAGATCCCCAATTCAGCTACATCCAGATGATGTAGTGAGCGAAGACATAAGTGATGCTACTGCTCACCACACCAGCCAGAACACACTGAGTTGAGCATGACAACCGCTGCTTGTAACCGGCAGTAACCTTAATAAGGTCACTGCCGGTCACAGGCATCTGCATTCTCACACTCACCTCAGTGTGTTCTGGCTGGCATGGTGAGTGGTCACATCCATTTCACAGCTCACCAAACCATGCAGATCATTATGGGATATGGGCATTAATGGATTATCAGCAGAAAGGTGAGGATTACATTGATTTTTATTTTTATCGCTAATAAATGGGTAAAAGAGGAAGTGTTTAGTTCAATTAAAGGACTTTACCCTGTCTGCATATTTATTACATTTGACTATGGGGTCAGTAATGGGGTGTCTGATAGACATATCTCCATTACTAACCCCTGGAGTTAATGTCAGCTGACATTACAAAGCTGACATAAAGCCCACAACTGTTGCCACTGCACAAGTAACAGTGGGAGACCAGAGGCTAAGCATCAGACTAATGGATGTGCCATTTCTGGGGTGGCTGAGGGCAGATGTTTTTAGTTTGGGAGAGGGCCAAAATCCATGACCCTGTCCCAGCCTATTAATATCAGCCCACAGCTCTATGTTTAGCCTTTGCTGATTAGTAAATATAGGAGGGCCCTACATCAACTTTTGGGGGTCCCCATATAATAACCAGTAAAGGCTAAGCAAACCACTGTGAGCTGCCATTTAATATGATGGGAACCTTTATGGCTATTGGCCCCTTCGCAGAATATTAACATTAGCCCCCAGCTGTCAGCTTTCCCTCAGCTGGCTAGGAAAAAGAAGGGGGACCCCATGTCTTTTTTAATTTTAATTATTTATTTAATACACGATATACACGCACAGCGGGTGCTGACTCCAACTCCCATCAGTGTCGTCTGGTTGTGCTGATCACAGGGAGACCAGTTGACAATGATGGGAGCTGCTATCAGCATCCAGCGCCTGGATAAGCGCTAACTGGGCTACTTTTCCCAGGCGCCGATACATGTCACACTGATGCGGCAAACGGATGCCACACGTATGTTACACACAGACACGCAGACACGGATAGCACCGGTCCTTTTTTTTCAGTACTGGTAATATCAGGAGGTGTAAAGGGGCCTTCCTATATGTGATATCTGCAAGAGAATATGAGGACGTCCACTGAACCACCCCTAAGGGCATATGAGCTTCTTTGGTTGATGCAATATTCTGCCCCACACAAAATGGCAGCTGTCATTTCTTTTACCATTTGTCTGCTCATTTGTGCGAATCGAATTAAAAAATGTTAAAATTTGCCAGTTCTATTGAATTTCTTAAAATTCAAGGCAAATTCAAATTGCATCAAATTGATTTGCACTTCTCTTGAACCTACTCCTATAGTCTAACTTGCAAGAAAGGATGATATCTTTTTTTTTCTTTTACATTTTTAGGGCTAAGTCTCTCTAAGACTTGAAATGGGAAAAAAAAGTAGTTCAATCCCTTGATGTATTCATCAGTTGATACAGGAAGGAGTTTTGTCTTATTTAATATTTACTTGTAACCAGAGAACATTAAAGCCAAAGACACTGGCTTGGTTAAAATCCAACAATAGTAAGGTCTACATTTACAGCTAATTTTAGATGTGGAGATAACTGGGTTTTTAAATAATGACAACACCACTTATGGTGAAAATGAAATATTGAGATGAGAAGCAGAAGAAACTGCAGATATGATGATGCAGGAAATGTCATTGTAATATAATTGTTCTAATTATAATTTCTAGTTGCAGGACAGGGTGAGTTGCTACAAACTAAATCACATCAATTTTCACAAATAGGTCACATGATAAAAATGAAGTTTCTTTCTACTGCATGTATTTCTGGCATCTACATATTATATTCATACATAACATTAAACTCTCACTGAATTACACAAAGAACTGTCCTGTAGTAAAATGTATGGCACTTCAAAATATTATAACAACAGAGGGCCTGAACTAAACAGCAGGCCAAACGGAGAGAACCAAAATTAAAATTAAAAATTAATGCTTATTAATGAATATTCATAAAATGATAAAATGCATAATTCATCATTACACAAAACATAACCAGTGTTAGGGCTAGTGGAACACACCGAGTAAATATAGACGTTTTATTATAATAGATGCGTTCGCAGTCCGGGGTCCCCCGTGCAGGAGAACCTGCTGCTAGCAAATTGAGGAACTATATGGCGGTATGAGCTAACCCTGTTACTTCACAGAGTAGCTGAAACTCAAAGCACTGTGCCCTGTTTGACTTCACAGTGGCACAGGCTAACTACTCAACTGAGAGCAGTCAGTGGTCATGCATGCACACAAACTCCTCGCCGGAGGTGCCAGCATTCTAGGGGCTTATTTCAGCCGGGTCCCTGAACACAAACTCACATGACCACACTGGCGCAAAGCACATAACATAGAACAATACTAGTGCATGGCCGTGCGGCCATGCGAGCCTTAAATAGTTGCAGCACGTACAGGACTTTCCTAGAAGGACCAATGAGAGGCTGCCACAGAGAGTGAGCACCTACAGGACCTTCCTGAAGGACCAATGGCCTTAGCTGCAGTATCTGATCATGTGACCCTCGATCTCCACTGAGAGATCTTACTCTGGGCATGCTCAGAATGATAAAAGCAGGACTTAGTCCGAGAAGCGTCTGCTCGCCACTGCCCAGCACTGACTTCCATGGCAGAAGCAGGAAAAGCAGCAGTAACTCTTTGTACAGAGTCAGACTGAGCGAGACTTTGGGACCGACGTCTCCGCTGAGCAGGCTCCACTGCGGCAGAAGAAGAATGGGAGACCGCAGCGGAGATGACCCGAGATTCCCCCTGTGCAGAGGCGGGAACTCGACCCCTAACATAACCCCCCTCCTAGGGCCCCCCCTCCTTGGGCCTCGCTACGTTCGAAGTCAGCAATGAGCTGCGGAGCCCGAATGTGCTCAGCAGGCTCCCAGGACCTATCCTCAGGACTGTAACCCTTCCAGTCCACCAAATAAAATTTTTTGCCACAAACCACCTTGCACCCCAAAATAGCGTTCACCTTGTAATTGTCCGTAGACGAACCCGATGTCCCGGAGACGACTCAGAAAACCGGAACATGTATACAGGCTTAAGGAGGGACACATGAAAGGTGTCAGTGATACCTAGGCGTGGAGGAAGGGCTAGATGACAGGTAGACAGCAGGATTAACTTGATCAAGGACTTTGAAGGGACCCAAGTAGCGAGGTGCAAACTTAGTGGACTCAACACGCAGCCTGATGTTACGAGCGGAGAGCCACACTAAGTTGCCAGGAGCAAAGGTCGGGGCAGGGCACTGATGTGCATCGGTGGAGGACCTCATTCTCTCCTTGGAGGCCCGGATGGCATCCTGAGTGCGGTACCAAATGTCTCATGCCTCCACTGCCCAGTCTGCCACCCTGGAGTCAGCAGAGGACATGGGCATAGGCACAGGAACCCACGGATGTTGGCCGTAATTAAGGAGGA
This sequence comes from Ranitomeya variabilis, assembly GCF_051348905.1. Classification (NCBI taxonomy): domain Eukaryota; kingdom Metazoa; phylum Chordata; class Amphibia; order Anura; family Dendrobatidae; genus Ranitomeya; species Ranitomeya variabilis. The sequence continues at coordinate 905,655,788 of NC_135233.1, forward strand.
AAGGAGTCTGACCGGTGGAATCGGCTACTGCGTTGTTAAGGGCAAACTCAGCCCACGGTAACAAGGATGCCCAGTCATCCTGCCTGGCAGAAACAAAATGTCGTAACTAAGTGACCAGAGTCTGATTTGCCCTCTCAACCAACCCTTTAGTCTCGGGATGATAAGCCGAGGAGAGATTTAACTCAATACTGAGTAGACGACAAAGCTCCCTCCAGAATCGAGACGCAAACTGGGGACCCCGGTCACTGACAATCTTGTCCGGCATACCGTGTAAGCGAAAGATATGCTTGATGAACAAGGCTGCCAGAGCCTGTGCAGAAGGTAGCCGTGGAAGAGGCACCAAATGAACCATTTTGGAAAAATGGTCAGTGATCACCCAGATAATGGTGCAGTTACGAGACTTGGGTAAGCCCACCACAAAGTCCATCCCGACCATCTCCCATAGCCTATCTGCCACCGGCAGAGGGTAAAGCAACCCAGCTGGCCGTTGCCGAGGGGACTTGTTCTTGGCGCAAGAGACACATGCCCGAACATAGTTTGCAACATCATGAGCCATATGCGGCCACCATTATGTCCTCACCAGTAAGTCTGATGTACTTTTGGAACCAAAATGTCCACCCACCCTGGACGAGTGTGCTCAAGAGAGAAACTCCGGTTGAAAACTGGATGGTACAAAAGTCTTGCCCGGAGGCACAGTCTCTAGCGAAACTGGGGCCACAGTCCTCAGGCTCTCAGTGGGGACAATAAGCCAAGGCTCCTCTTCCTCCTCCACAAATGACACAACGGAGCGAGAGAGAGCGTCGGTATGAATGTTCTTCTGCCCTGAAAGAAAATTGGAGGGTGAAATGAAACCGGGAGAAGAACAAGGACCATCTGGCCTGGCAAGAATTTAACCCCTGGGCTGTCTGCAGGTACACCAAATTTTTATGATCAGTGAAGACTTGGAAGGGAAAACGAGCTCCCTCCAAGAGATGTCTCCACTCCGAGAAAGCCAACTTCATGGCTAACAACTCCCTGTCCCCGATGGAATAATTCCTCTCTGCTGGTGAGAAGGTCTTAGAAAAGAAGAAGCAAGGATGCTTCCGACCTTGAGCATCCTTTTGGAAGAGGACTGCTCCAGCACCAACAGATGAGGCATCCACCTCCATGATAAAAGGCTTATCTACATCGGGGCGATGTAGGATGGGAGCGCTAGCGAAGTGTGACTTTATGGAGTTAAAGGCCTTGGAGACCTCCTCAGACCACAATTTGGGATTTGCTCCCTTCTTGGTGAGGGCAACCAAGGGAGCTGCCAAAGTTGAGAAGTGCGAAATGAACTGGCGATAATAATTAATGAACTCCATAAAGCGCTGCACCGCTTTAAGAGAATGGGGTTCCTGCCAGTCCACACCGCACAGCCTGTAGTTTGGCAGGATCCATAGCCAATCCCTGGGCGGAGATGATATAGCCTGTTATGATCCGGTGACCCTGGAGCCGCATGAGACTATCTCTGGAGTAGGAGTAGGTGGTACCTGTACTGACCACAATCCTAATACTGACACCGCAACTACTGTAGAAGTAGCTGTGGGATGTACCTAACCAGGCCTAGACACCTCGACACAGCCGGAGGACTAAATACCCCTAAAGATGGAAATGGGAAATCCTATCTTGCCTCAGAGCAGAGCCCCCAAAGGATAGGCAGCCCCCCACAAATATTGACTGTGAGTTTAAGAGGAAATACGTACATAGGCAGAAAAAACAGAGTTTAGCAAAAGAGGCCCTTCTAGCTAGATAGAAAGGATAGGACAGAGTTCTAAGCAGTCAGTATTAAAACACTAGAAAATTCCACAGCAGAAAATACTATGTACTACATATAACTAAAGACATAGGATGTATATCTGCATCTCCAGAGAAACCAGCATGACAGAAAAATCCAAACAAGTGAAGCTGGACAAAAACACAATAGATTGCACTGCACATAAAAGCACACTGATGCGTGCTACAGAGAACCAAAACAAGACACTTATCTTAGCTGAAATGACAGCAGGGCAGTGGAGCCAGACAGAGATGCAATCCCTCCAAGATACAATGGGCAACTGGCAGGGATTGATGGATCCTACAAACCTAAATACCTAATAGAGCTGCAATAAGCAGAAACACCTGCCCTGGCCTATAATCCAGAGACCACTGCACTACCACTAACAACCACCGGATGGAGCCCAAGAACAGAATTCACAACAGTACCCCCCCCTTGAAGAGGGGTCACCGAACCCTCACTAGAGCCCCCAGGACGATCAGGATGAGCCAGATGAAAGGCCCGAACCAAATCAGCAGCATGGACATCAGAGGCAAAAACCCAAGAATTATCCTCCTGGCTGTAACCTTTACATTTGACAAGGTACTGAAGCTTCCGTCTCGAAAAACGAGAATCCAAAATCTTCTCAACCACATACTCCAACTCCCCATCAACCAACACAGGAGCCGGAGGATCAACAGAGGGAAGAACGGGCACCACATATTTCCGCAATAAAGATCTATGGAAAACATTATGGATAGCAAAAGATGCCGGAAGGGCCAAACAAAAAGACACCGGATTGATAATCTCAGAAATCCTATAAGGACCAATAAACCGAGGCTTAAACTTAGGGGAAGAAACCTTCATAGGAACATGACGGGAAGACAACAAGACCAAATCCCCAACCCAAAGCCGGGAACCAACACACCGACGACGATTAGCAAAACGTTGCGCCTCCTCCTGAGACAACACCAAATTGTCCACCACATGAGCCCAAATTTGCTGCAACCTGTCCACCACAGAATCCACACCAGGACAATCAGAAGGCTCCACCTGCCCTGAAGAAAAACGAGGATGAAAACCAAAATTACAAAAAAAAGGCGAAACCAAGGTAGCCGAACTAGCCCGATTATTAAGGGCAAGCTCGGCCAATGGCAAGAAAGCCACCCAATCATCCTGATCAGCAGACACGAAGCATCTCAAATAAGTTTCCAAAGTCTGGTTGGTTCGCTCGGTTTGGCCATTTGTCTGAGGATGAAATGCGGAAGAAAAAGACAAATCAATGCCCAGCCTAGCACAAAAGGCTCGCCAAAACCTAGAAACAAACTGGGAACCTCTGTCGGACACAATATTCTCCGGAATACCATGCAAACGAACCACATGCTGAAAAAACAATGGAACCAAATCAGAAGAGGAAGGCAACTTAGGCAAAGGCACCAAATGAACCATCTTAGAAAACCGGTCACAAACCACCCAGATAACTGACATCCTCTGGGAAACCGGAAGGTCTGAAATAAAATCCATAGAAATATGCGTCCAAGGCCTCTCAGGGACCGGCAAAGGCAAAAGCAACCCACTAGCGCGGGAACAGCAAGGCTTAGCCCGCGCACAAGTCCCACAGGACTGCACAAAAGAACGCACATCCCGCGACAAAGAAGGCCACCAAAAAGACCTACCAACCAAATCTCTGGTACCAAAAATACCAGGATGACCAGCCAACACAGAACAATGAACCTCCGAAATCACCCTACTAGTCCATTTATCAGGAATGAACAGTTTCCCCACTGGACAGCGGTCAGGTTTGTCAGCCTGAAATTCATGAAGGACCCGTCGTAGATCAGGGGAGATGGCAAAAAGAACCACCCCTTCCTTTAGAATGCCGACCGGTTCAAGGACCTCCGGAGAATCAGGCAAAAAGCTCCTAGAGAGGGCATCAGCTTTAATATTCTTAGAACCCGGAAGATACGAGACCACGAAATCAAAACGGGAGAAAAACACAGACCATCGAGCCTGTCTAGGATTCAGCCGCTTGGCAGACTCGAGGTAAATCAGATTTTTATGATCGGTCAAAACCACAATGCGATGATTGGCTCCCTCAAGCCAATGTCGCCATTCCTCGAATGCCCACTTCATAGCCAACAATTCCCGATTGCCGACATCATAATTACGTTCAGCAGGCGAAAACTTTCGGGAAAAGAAGGCACATGGTTTCATCAAGGAACCATCAGAATTCCTCTGAGACAAAACGGCCCCTGCCCCAATCTCAAAAGCGTCAACCTCAACCTGAAATGGAAGAGAAACATCAGGCTGATGCAACACCGGAGCAGAAGTAAATCGGCGTTTAAGCTCCTGAAAGGCAGAGACAGCAGCAGAGGACCAATTCGTCACATCAGCGCCCTTTTTCGTCAAATCGGTCAGGGGTTTAACCACACTGGAGAAGTTAGCAATGAAACGGCGATAAAAATTAGCAAAGCCCAAAAATTTCTGAAGACTCTTCACGGACGTGGGCTGAATCCAATCATGAATGGCCTGAACCTTAACCGGATCCATCTCTATAGATGAGGGAGAAAAAATAAAGCCCAAAAAAGAAACCTTCTGCACTCCAAAAAGACACTTAGACCCCTTCACAAACAAAGCATTGTCACAAAGGATCTGAAAAACCATCCTGACCTGTTTCACATGAGACTCCCAATCATCGGAAAAAATCAAAATATCATCCAAATATACAATCATGAATTTATAACGATAATTCCGGAAGATATCATGCATGAAGGACTGAAAAACAGATGGAGCATAAGAGAGCCCGAAGGGCATCACAAGGTATTCAAAATGGCCCTCGGGCGTATTAAACGCAGTTTTCCATTCGTCACCCTGCTTAATACGAATAAGATTATATGCCCCTCGAAGGTCAATCTTAATAAACCAACTAGCTCCCTTAATCCTAGCAAACAAATCAGAAAGCAAAGGCAAAGGGTATTGAAATTTGACCGTGATCTTATTCAAGAGGCGATAATCAATACAAGGTCTCAAGGAGCCATCCTTCTTGGCAACAAAAAAAATCCCGCTCCCAATGGTGAAGAAGATGGCCGAATATGCCCTTTCTCCAAAGACTCCTTAATATAACTCCGCATAGTGGTATGTTCAGGCACCGACAGGTTGAAAAGTCGGCCCTTAGGAAACTTGCAACCTGGAATCAAGTCAATAGCACAATCACAGTCCCTATGCGGTGGAAGGGAACTGGACTTGGGCTCATTGAACACATCCTGAAAATCAGACAAGAACTCTGGAATTTCAGAAGGGGGGGAAGAGGAGATTGACATCAAAGGAACGTCACCATGAACTCCCTGACAACCCCAACTAGTCACAGACATAAATTTCCAATCCAACACCGGATTATGTACCTGCAACCATGGAAAACCCAGCACAATAGCATCATGCAAATTATGCAACACCAAAAAGCGACAATCCTCCCGATGGGTTGGCGCCATGCACATGGTCACCTGTGTCCAAAACTGGGGTTTATTTTTAGCCAAAGGTGTAACATCAATGCCCCTTAAAGGAATAGGGTTTTCCAAAGACTGCAAGGGGAAACCACAACGTCTAGCAAATTCAAAGTCCATTAAATTCAAAGCGGCGCCAGAATCTACAAACGCCATGACAGAAAATGACGACAATGAGCAGATCAATGTCACAGATAACAGAAATTTATGTTGTACGGTACCAATGGTAACTGAACTAGCGATTCTCTTAATACGCTTAGGGCAGACCGAAATGACATGAGAAGCATTGCCACAGTAAAAACACAACCCATTCTGACGTCTAAATCCCCGTTGTTCAGCTCCAGACAGAATCCTATCGCACTGCATAGGCTCAGGTATCTGCTCTGAGGACAACGCCACAGCGCGCACAACTCTGCGCTCACACAGGCGCCGATCAATCTGAATGGCCAGAGACATAGAATCGCTCAGACCAATAGGCGTGGGAAACCCCACCATAACATCTTTAACAGATTCAGAAAGACCCTTTCTGAAAATTGCCACCAAAGCATCCTCATTCCATTTAGTCAGCACAGACCATTTTCTAAATTTCTGACAATACAATTCTGCCGCTTCTTGACCCTGAAACAGGGTCAACAAGGTCTTCTCAGCATGATCCACAGAATTTGGTTCATCATATAATAACCCTAGAGCCTGAAAGAAGGCTTCTACATTAAGCAAGGCAGGAGTCCCAGATTCCAGGGAAAATGCCCAATCCTGAGGATCGCCACGCAGCAGGGAGATGACTATTTTAACCTGCTGAATGGGATCACCAGAAGAACGAGGTTTCAGAGCAAAAAACAGTTTACAGTTATTTTTAAAACTCAAAAATTTAGACCTGTCCCCAAAAAATAACTCAGGAGTAGGAATCTTAGCCTCTAAAACCGGAGTCTGAACAATATAATCGGAAATACCCTGTACCCTAGCAGATAGTTGGTCTACATGAGAAGCTAATCCCTGAACATTCATGCTAGCACACAGCTCCTCAGTTACCCAGAGGAAAAGAGGGAAGGAAAGACAAAACAGACTGCAGAAAAAAAAATAGCTCAGGACTTTTCTTCCCTTCTTCTGAGATGCATTTAACTCATTGTTGGCCAGTTGCACTGTTATGATCCGGTGACCCTGGAGCCACATGAGACTATCTCTGGAGTAGGTGGTACCTGTACTGACCGCAATCCTAATACTGACACCACAACTAGAAGTAGCCGTGGGATGTACCTAACCAGGCCTAGACACCTCGACACAGCAGGAGGACTAAATACCCCTAAAGATGGAAATGGGAAATCCTATCTTGCCTCAGAGCAGAGCCCCCAAAGGATAGGCAGCCCCCCACAAATATTGACTGTGAGTTTAAGAGGAAATACGTACACAGGCAGAAAAAACAGAGTTTAGCAAAAGAGGCCCTTCTAGCTAGATAGAAAGGATAGGACAGAGTTCTAAGCGGTCAGTATTAAAACACTAGAAAATTCCACAGCAGAAAATACTATATACTACATCTAACTAAAGACATAGGATGTATATCTGCATCTCCAGAGAAACCAGCATGACAGAAAAATCCAAACAAGTCAAGCTGGACAAAAACACAATAGATTGAACTGCACATAAAAGCATACTGATGCGTGCTACAGAGAACCAAAACACTTATCTTAGCTGAAATGACAGCAGGGCAGTGGAGCCAGACAGAGATGCAATCTGTTGTGAATTCTGTTCTCGAACTCCCTCCTGTGGTTATGAATGGTACTTCGGCGAGTTCTGTCCATGGACTCCCTCTGGTGGCTGTGAGTGGAGTTGCTGGTTCTGAGGTTCCTCCTCCAGCTGACCTCGTTTAGGCCTTGGCTGGCTGCTCTATTTAACTCCACTCAGATCATTACTCTATGCCAGCTGTCAATGTTCTAGTACTGGTTCAGTTCTCTTGGATCTTTCAGATGACCTGTCTACTTCAGCAAAAGCTAAGTCCCTGCTAGCTTATTTGTTACCACTGTGTTTTTTGTCCAGCTTGCTATTATGATTTTGTTTTATTAGCTGGAAGCTCTGGGATGCAGAGTGGCACCACCGTGCCGTGAGTCGACGCGGTGCTCTCTTTTGCACACTCTGCGTGGTTTTTTGTTAGTTTTTATGCTGACCGCAAAGATACCTTTTCTATCTTCAGTCTGTTTAGTTCAGTACGGCCTCCTTTGCTGAAACCTATTTCATTCCTGTGTTTGTGACTTCCATCTTAACTCACAGTCAATATATGTGGGGGGCTGCCTATTTCTTTGGGGAATTTCTCTCTGGCAAGGTAGGCTGTATTTTCTATCTTTAGGGGGTAGCTAGCTCTTAGGCTGTGAAGAGGCGTCTAGGCAGAGTCAGGAACGCTCCACGGCTATTTCTAGTTGTTATGATAGGATTAGGGGTTGCGGTCAGCAGAGCTCCCGCTTCCCAGAGCTCGTCCTGTATTATTAGTTTGCTCATCTGGTCATTTCTAGTGCTCCTAACCACCAGTTCAATCATAACAGTACAGCTGGCCCCTAAAGTGTTAAATGCATCTCAATAGAGGGATAAGAGAAGTTCTGAGACCATTTTTTTTTCTGCAGTGTGTTTTGTTTCTCTTTTCCCCTAAATCTCTGGGTGGTTCAGGACACAGGTGCAGATATGGATATTCAAAGTCTGTCCTCTTGTGTGGAGCAACTCACTGCAAGGGTACAAGGCATTCAAGATTATGTAGTTCAGAACCCGATGTTAGAACCCAGAATTCCAATTCCTGATTTGTTTTCTGGGGATAGATCTAAGTTCCTGAATTTCAAAAATAATTGTAGACTGTTTTTTGCTTTGAAACCCCGCTCCTCTGGTGACCCCATTCAGCAAGTAAAAATCATTATTTCTTTGCTGCGTGGCGACCCTCAAGACTGGGCATTTTCCCTTGCGCCAGGAGATCCTGCATTGCGTAATGTAGATGCGTTTTTTCTGGCGCTTGGATTGCTTTATGATGAACCAGATTCAGTGGATCAGGCAGAGAAAAGCTTGCTGGCTTTGTGTCAGGGTCAGGATGAAGAGGAGGTATATTGTCAGAAGTTTAGAAAGTGGTCTGTGCTTACTCAGTGGAATGAATGTGCCCTAGCAGCAATTTTCAGAAAGGGTCTTTCTGAAGCCCTTAAGGATGTTATGGTGGGATTCCCCACGCCTGCTGGTCTGAATGAGTCTATGTCCTTGGCCATTCAGATCGATCGACGCTTACATGAGCGCAAAATTGTGCACCATTTGGCGGTGTTTTCTGAGCAGAGGCCTGAGCCTATGCAATGTGACAGGACCTTGACCAGAGCTGAACGGCAAGAGTACAGACGTCAGAATGGGCTGTGTTTTTACTGTGGTGACTCCACTCATGCTATCTCTGATTGTCCTAAGCGCACTAAACGGTTCGCTAGGTCTGCCACCATTGGTACTGTACAGCCAAAATTTCTTTTGTCCGTTACTCTGATTTGCTCTTTGTCGTCCTATTCTGTTATGGCATTTGTGGATTCAGGCGCTGCCCTGAATGTGATGGACTTGGAGTTTGCCAGGCGCTGTGGTTTTTTCTTGGAGCCCTTACAGTATCCTATTCCATTGAGAGGAATTGATGCTACACCGTTGGCCAAGAATAAGCCTCAGTACTGGACTCAATTGACCATGTGCATGGCTCCTGCACATCAGGAGGATATTCGCTTTTTGGTGTTGCATAATCTGCATAATGTGGTCGTTTTGGGTTTGCCATGGTTACAGGTCCATAATCCAGTATTGGATTGGAAATCAATGTCTGTATCCAGTTGGGGTTGTCAAGGGATACATGGTGATGTCCCATTATTGTCTATTTCGTCTTCTCATCCTTCTGAAGTACCTGAGTTCTTGTCAGATTACCGGGATGTATTTGATGAGCCAAAATCCAGTGCCCTACCTCCTCATAGGGATTGCGATTGTGCTATTAATTTGATTCCTGGTAGTAAGTTTCCGAAGGGCCGACTGTTCAATTTATCTGTGCCAGAACACGCTGCAATGCGGAGTTATATAAAGGAGTCCTTGGAGAAAGGGCATATTCGCCCGTCGTCGTCACCGTTGGGAGCAGGGTTCTTTTTTGTGGCCAAGAAGGATGGTTCTCTGAGACCTTGTATAGATTACCACCTTCTTAATAAAATCACCGTCAAATTTCAGTACCCTTTGCCGCTACTGTCTGATTTGTTTGCTCGGATTAAGGGGGCTAGCTGGTTCACCAAGATAGATCTTCGAGGGGCGTATAATCTTGTGCGTATTAAACGGGGTGACGAATGTAAAACAGCATTTAATACGCCCGAGGGCCATTTTGAGTACTTGGTGATGCCACTCGGGCTTTCTAATGCTCCATCTGTGTTTCAGTCCTTTATGCATGACATCTTCCGAAAGTACCTGGATAAATTCCTGATTGTATATTTGGATGATATTTTGGTCTTTTCGGACGATTGGGAGTCTCATGTGAAGCAGGTCAGAATGGTGTTCCAGGTCCTTCGTGCTAATTCCTTGTTTGTGAAGCGGTCTAAATGTCTCTTTGGAGTTCAGAAGGTTTCATTTTTGGGCTTCATTTTTTCCCCTTCTACTATCGAGATGGACCCTGCTAAAGTTCAGGCCATTTATGATTGGACTCAGCCTACTTCTGTGAAGAGCCTACAGAAATTCCTGGGCTTTGCTAATTTTTACCGTCGCTTCATTGCTAGTTTTTCTAGTGTTGTTAAACCATTGACTGATTTGACCAAGAAAGGTGCTGATGTGGTCAATTGGTCCTCTGCGGCCATTGAGGCTTTTCAGGAGCTGAAGCGTCGTTTTTCTTCTGCCCCTGTGTTGTGTCAGCCAGATGTTTCGCTCCCGTTTCAGGTCGAGGTGGATGCTTCTGAGATTGGAGCAGGGGCTGTTTTGTCTCAAAGAGGTTCTGATGGCTCTGTGATGAAACCATGTGCTTTCTTCTTTAAAAGTTTTCGCCTGCTGAGCGCAATTATGATGTGGGCAATCGAGAGTTGTTGGCTATGAAGTGGGCATTTGAGGAGTGGCGACATTGGCTTGAAGGAGCCAAGCATCGCGTGGTGGTCTTGACGGATCACAAGAATTTGACTTATCTCGAGTCTGCCAAGCGGTTGAATCCTAGACAGGCTCGATGGTCGCTGTTTTTCTCCCGCTTCAATTTTGTGGTTTCGTACCTTCCGGGTTCTAAGAATGTGAAGGCTGATGCCCTTTCAAGGAGCTTTGTGCCTGATTCTCCGGGAGTTCCTGAGCCGGCTGGTATTCTCAAAGAGGGGGTAGTTTTGTCTGCCATCTCCCCTGATTTGCGGCGGGTCCTGCAGGAGTTTCAGGCTGATAGACCTGACCGTTGTCCAGCGGAGAAGCTGTTTGTCCCTGAAAGATGGACTAGTAGAGTTATCTCTGTCGTTCATTGCTCGGTGTTGGCTGGTCATCCTGGAATCTTTGGTACCAGAGATTTGGTGGCTAGATCCTTTTGGTGGCCTTCCTTGTCACGAGATGTGCGTTCTTTTGTGCAGTCCTGTGGGACTTGTGCTCGGGCTGAGCCCTGCTGTTCTCGTGCCAGTGGGTTGCTTTTGCCCTTGCCGGTCCCGAAAAGGCCCTGGACGCATATTTCCATGGATTTTATTTCAGATCTCCTTGTCTCTCAGAGGATGTCAGTTATCTGGGTGGTTTGTGATCGCTTCTCTAAGATGGTCCATTTGGTACCTTTGCCTAAGTTGCCTTCCTCCTCTGATTTGGTTCCATTGTTTTTCCAGCATGTGGTTCGTTTGCATGGCATTCCGGAGAACATCGTGTCGGACAGAGGTTCCCAGTTTGTTTCAAGATTTTGGCGGTCCTTTTGTGCTAAGATGGGCATTGATTTGTCTTTTTCTTCAGCTTTCCATCCTCAGACAAATGGCCAAACCGAACGAACCAATCAGACTTTGGAAACATATCTGAGATGCTTTGTTTCTGCTGATCAGGATGATTGGGTGTCCTTCTTGCCTTTGGCTGAGTTCGCCCTTAATAATCGGGCCAGCTCGGCCACTTTGGTTTCACCCTTTTTCTGTAATTCTGGTTTCCACCCTCGTTTTTCTTCAGGGCAGGTTGAGCCTTCGGACTGTCCTGGTGTGGATTCTGTTGTGGACAGGTTGCAGCAAATTTGGACTCATGTAGTGGACAATTTGACATTGTCCCAGGAGAAGGCTAAACGTTTCGCTAACCGCCGTCGCTGTGTTGGTCCCCGACTTCGTGTTGGGGATTTGGTTTGGTTGTCATCTCGTTATGTTCCTATGAAGGTTTCGTCTCCTAAGTTTAAGCCTCGTTTCATTGGTCCTTATAAGATTTCTGAAATTCTTAATCCTGTGTCATTTCGTTTGGACCTTCCAGCTTCTTTCGCCATCCATAATGTGTTCCATAGGTCGTTGTTGCGGAGATATGTGGCTCCTATGGTTCCCTCCGTTGATCCTCCTGCCCCGGTGTTGGTTGAGGGGGAGTTGGAGTATGTGGTGGAGAAGATTTTGGATTCTCGTATTTCGAGATGGAAACTTCAGTACCTAGTCAAGTGGAAAGGTTATGGTCAGGAGGATAATTCCTGGGTGGTTGCCTCTGATGTTCATGCTGCCGATCTTGTTCATGCCTTTCATTTGGCTCGTCCGGATCGGCCTGGAGGCTCTGGTAAGGGTTCGGTGACCCCTTCTCAAAGGGGGGGTACTGTTGTGAATTCTGTTCTCGAACTCCCTCCTGTGATTATGAATGGTACTTCGGCGAGTTCTGTCCATGGACTCCCTCTGGTGGCTGGCTGTGAGTGGCGTTGCTGGTTCTGAGGTTCCTCCTCCAGCTGACCTCGTTTAGGCCTTGGCTGGCTGCTCTATTTAACTCCACTCAGATCATTACTCTATGCCAGCTGTCAATGTTCTAGTACTAGTTCAGTTCTCTTGGATCTTTCAGATGACCTGTCTACTTCAGCAAAAGCTAAGTCCCTGCTAGCTTCTTTGTTACCACTGTGTTTTTTGTCCAGCTTGCTATTATGATTTTGTCTTATTAGCTGGAAGCTCTGGGATGCAGAGTGGCACCACCGCGCCGTGAGTCGGCGCGGTGCTCTCTTTTGCACACTCTGCGTGGTTTTTTGTTAGTTTTTATGCTGACCGCAAAGATACCTTTTCTATCTTCAGTCTGTTTAGTTCAGTACGGCCTCCTTTGCTGAAACCTATTTCATTCCTGTGTTTGTGACTTCCATCTTAACTCACAGTCAATATATGTGGGGGGCTGCCTATTTCTTTGGGGAATTTCTCTCTGGCAAGGTAGGCTGTATTTTCTATCTTTAGGGGGTAGCTAGCTCTTAGGCTGTGAAGAGGCGTCTAGGCAGAGTCAGGAACGCTCCACGGCTATTTCTAGTTGTTGTGATAGGATTAGGGGTTGCGGTCAGCAGAGCTCCCACTTCCCAGAGCTCATCTGGTCATTTCTAGTGCTCCTAACCACCAGTTCAATCATAACAGCAATCCCTCCAAGATACAATGGACAACTGGCAGGGATTGATGGATCCTACAAACCTAAATACCTAATAGAGCTGCAATAAGCAGAAACCCCTGCCCTGGCCTATAATCCAGAGACCACTGCACTACCACTAACAACCACCGGAGGGAGCCCAAGAGCAGAATTCACAACAATAGCCTAGGAAAGGTAAGGACTCCTGCTCGAACATACACTTCTCCAACTTGGCATAGAGGGAGATTGCCCATAGGAGGTCAAACACTTTGCAAACATCTCTCCGATGGGAGTCAATATCTGGAGAGTAGATGAGAATATCATCCAGATAGACTACGACCGAGGTGATGAGCATATCCCGGAAGATGTCGTTCACAAAGTCTTGGAAAACGGCTGGGGCATTACAGAGCCCGAAGGGCATCACCAGATATTCATAGTGCCCATCCCTGGTGTTAAAAGCCGTCTTCCATTCGTCCCCCTCACGGATGCGAATCAGGTTGTAAGCACCCCGCAGATCTAATTTAGTAAATACCCTTGCTCCCCGAAGCCTATCGAAGAGCTCAGATATCAAGGGCAAAGGATACTTATTCTTAACGGTGATGGCGTTAAGACCCCTGTAATCTATGCATGGACGCAGTTCCCCATTCTTCTTCTGCATGAAGAAGAACCCAGCCCCAGCAGGTGACACTGACTTCCTGATGAATCCTCTTGCCAGATTCTCTTGAATGTACTGAGACATTGCCTCCATCTCCGGGAGAGATAACGGATAGACTCGACCCCGGGGAGGCTCAGCACCGGGCAAGAGGTCAATAGGACAGTCATAGGGGCGATGGGGCGGAAGGGTCTCCGCCGCCATTTTGGAGAACACGTCCGCATAAGACCAATATTGCTTGGGGAGAGAGGATAGATCTGCGGGTACCTCTGTAGTAGCAACCAGAACGCACTCCCTCTGACACCTACCCCCACAAGATTCACCCCATCCCAAAATTCTGCCTGAGGACCACTCGATATGAGGAGAGTGGTACCGTAGCCATGGTATCCCCAACAGGACCTCATCAATTCCTTCAGGAATGACGAGCAGAGTTATAATCTCCTGATGGGATGGCGACATGAACAGAGTAAAAGGGATGGTCTGGTGTGTTATCTGTGAGGGCAGTGTCGACCCATTCACCACTCGTACCGTTACTGGTTAAACTAGCATAACCAGGGGTATTGCGTGATGTTGGGCGAAGGCAGAAGACATAAAATTGCCCTCCGCCCCTGAATCCACGCAGAGCTCTACCGAGTGGGAGGATGAGCCTATAATAATTGTCCCCTTAAAGGACAATTTGGAGGCAAACGTCACCGTGTCTAGTGTACCTCCACCTACTACCACTAGACGCTGACGTTTTCTTGACCACTGGGGACATCTGGTGGCAAGATGTCCTGACTGCTGGCAAACATGACAGACCCTAAGTGCACGAGCGGTCCGGGACTTAGGTCCCGCTTGTAGCACCTCCATGGCCTCATGGGACTCGGGTGCCTGGACCGGAGATTCCAAAGGATTGGCGAAGGTGGGAGCCAGCCGAAACCTCTGCCTACACTGGGCTTGCTCTAACCTCCGCTCATTAAAACGGAGGTCAATACGAGTAGATACAGCTATTAACTCCTCCAGTGTGGCAGGAATCTCCCTAGTGGCCAGAGCGTCCTTAACATGGTCAGCCAGCCCCCTCCAAAGTATAGGGATGAGGGCTTTATCCGACCACTCCAGCTCAGATGCTAGGGTGTGAAAGTGGACGGCAAATTGGCTGACCAAGGACGAGCCCTGAATCAATGCCAACAGTTGGAGCGCCGTATCATGGGTGACACGAGGTCCTAAAAAGACCTGTTTCAGAGTGCTCAGGAACAATGGAGCACTCTGCACCACATGATCGCCACGCTCCCATAGCGACATAGCCCACTCCAACACCCTGTCCGACAGGAGAGACACAATAAATCCCACCTTAGCCCACTCTGTGGGAAAACGTGCAGCCAGGAGCTCGAGGTAAATAGAGCACTGACTCACGAATCCCATACAAGATTTGCTATCTCCAGAAAATTTTTCTGGCAGCGGGAGGCGAGATAATGTCGGAACAGGGGTGGCAGTGGACAAGGTTTCTACAGCCACGCTAGCAGCCTGTACAGCTACTGCGGTAACATCCACAGCTGAGGTTGAGCTCTCGAGAGCCGCCAACCTGCCCTCCAGCTGCTGGATATACCGCAAGGATTGCTGAATGTCCGCCATTTACTAGCCAGACCCTGGCGCTAGTATTATGTTAGGGCTAGCGGAACACACCGAGTAAATATAGAGGTTTTATTATAATAGATGCGTTCACAGCCTGGGGTCCACCGTGCAGGAGAACCTGCTGCTAGCAAATGGTGGAACTATATGGCGGTATGAGCTAACCATGTTACTTCACAGAGTAGCTGAAGCTCAAAGCACTGCGCCCTGTTTGACTTCACAGTGGCACAGGCTAACTACTCAACTGAGAGCAGTCAGTGGTTATGCATGCACACAAACTCCTCGCATTATGCACAGTGCGGGGCTGGAAGGCGGGGGACCTGGGGGAGCTGATATGGAAATATTTGGGTTGGATAAATTTATCGCTCTGTGTGTGCTGCGGCCGCTCCCAATTAGACTGAGTATTTTGAGCGCTCATCAAGAATGGACTGTACACAACTGTGACAGAACAACATTCCATCAATACTGATACTTTATTGTACATACATAGTTTTATATTTTCACATAGAAAGGAGTGGTTAGGAGTTGTCAGGGGTGCTTAGTTAATTACCATATTGTCTAGCTCCTCTGTCATTGGTTATCTAAACATATATGGAATATTATGATTAATGCTCATATGACTGCTGACCAAGCAAGTAAAATGTAGCTCTCTGCATGTAGGACAGAGTTGAGACATTTGATCAGCAGTTAATACATCTGACACTATTCCGCTTTTTGGGATGGAAAACCCCATATGATCTGTCTGGGTTATATCAGTTCGTTTCAGCCATTTTAAACCATTTATTATAATGTATATATTAGCTGTGAGCATATGAGTATATATGATTATAGAGGGGTATACATGCAAGTGAGATCTACATGATATATATATTTCTATCACAAGCCCCCCTTAGATATCACTTGCCCTAATCCTAGCCTCCTGTCCCAAAGCGCTGCAACTCTTTTGTGTTGTCAGCGAACTGACACAAGCCTAACGCCTGTGCCCCACTCCGTACAGACTTTTCGCAAATGGGCGGTCAGGAGATCTGTCCCTAAAGGGGGTTCGTTGCAATCAGTCTCTTAGTCAATAGCAGGTGTAGTGCGCGATGTGTAGTCTTTATCAGGTAGGTCATCTATTCGGTCAGGCCACAACATCATTCTGGCTTGGATGTCATCTTCTGGTAGGGGAGCTTTCTTGCAATGCGATGAGTGGATCCAAGCGGGTCTTCCCTCCAGTTTCACAGAGTTTGGTGTCATCAGCAGCACTTGAACAGGACCATCAAATCTGGGATCGAGTGGTGTTCTCCTTACAAACTTTTTCACCAACACCCAGTCTCCTGGCTTCGAGGAGTGCATACCGGACACTGAATCTGGATCTGGCAATGAAGAAAAAAACTCGAGAATGGATGTTAGCAAGTTTCTTGGTGATTTCAATTACATAAGCAGACAAAGTATCATATTACATAATCAGCTGCTGAGGGAAAGGATACCCCTAACCTGGGACTAGACCCAAATAAAACTTCATACGGTGACAGCTTTGCTGGGCCTCTGGAAGTGTGCCTAACACTGAGTAGTGTAATTGGGAGTGTGTAGGCCTAAGTCTGACCCTACTGCTGACTAGATCTCTCGTGTGAGGTTTGCTATGAATGCGGGTCCCTGGTCACTCTCTATCACTTCTGGGACCCCATAGCTGTATATCTCATCTCTGAGAGTAGCTTCTTTGCAGTAGTCTCTGCTGACTGGTTCCTCACTCACTGGAAAGCTTCTGGCCATTCTGAGAACACGTCCACGACCACAAGGGCATATTCGAATCCTTCACTTGGCGGAATTTGGATGTGGTCTATCTGGATCCTCTGGGAGGGGTACGGTGGTCTGGCAAGATGATGTATGGGAACTTTCTCCATTCTTCCAGGGTTGCATTGGCCACAGGTCAGACAGCTGTTTATGAACTTGGCTGTTAGGGTGGAGATTTCTGGGGCGAACCAGTAAGCACCAATCGGATCATTCATATGTGCCTTTAATCTGTGTGTGGGCCCATGTGCCCACTGGACCACGATAAGGTACATGCTTCAGGGTAAACAGGGTTTGTAGTCCATTGAGTATACCAGGGGCGGACACAGACAGCTTGGGGCCCCTGTGCAGGAAATGTGCCTGGGCCCCCCCTCCTATAAAGGCGACAAAGATATATATATATATATATATATATATATATATATATATCTCCACACACATACATGTATATATATTAAATAGTCTCCTTTATTATGTATATTGCCGTCCCTAATTATACAGTGCCCTCTCCTATTGTGTACTGCACCGTCCCTTACATGTTGGATTTTATAGAGCCCTGTGTTTTTATTACATACCGTCCTGTCTTGTTAGCTGTAAAATGCAATGATGGCTGATGGAGCATAAGAAAGCTTCTTTTCTAAAGGAGGAGCTGATGGACTGGTAGTCTGGTCACCGGCTCCTCCATCAGTAGTCATTTTATATCTAACAAGAGAGGGGACTATGTAATAAAAGAAGGCGCTGTGAATAACAAAAATATCAAGAATACACTATGTAAGAGACTGCACTGTACATAACAGCAGAGGAAGCTATATAATAAAGGAGGGCATCATACATAGCTAGAGAGGATGGTACGTAATAAGGGACGGTGTTATACATAACAAAAGAGGAAACTATGTAACTAAGGATGGTTTTATACATAATGAGTACACTATACACTAAGGGACTGTGCTAAAGATAAGTGAGTACACTATATACTAAGGGACTGTGCTATACATAATAAGTGAGTACACTTTATACTAAGGGACTGTGTTAGACATAATAATTATCGATAATAACGTCTTTCTCCACCCCCCCCTGTTCCAAATCCATTATAAATCCCCCTTCCTCCCATCCCAATCCCCCTTCCTCTCACCCCAATCCCCCACATCCCTCATTGTCCTCCTCCCCCCACATCCCATTATTGCCCTCTTCCCCACCTCCTTATTTGCCCATTCCACCACCTCCATCATTGCCTCCTCCCCACCACCCCATCATTGTCTTTTCCACTGCCACCATCACTGCCTTCTCCCCACCACCCTATCATTACCCATTCCATGACCTCCATCATTTCCTCCTCTTCATCACCCCATCATTAAACATTCCAGGACCTCCATCATTTCCTTCTCCCCACCATCCCATTATTGCCCTTTCTACCTCCCCCATAATTGCTTTCTCCCCCACCACCCCTATCATTGCCCTCTCCATCAACCCAATCATTGCCTTCTGCCCCATCACCTCCATAATTGCCCACTCCGTCAACCCAATCATTGCCTTCTGCCCCATCATTGCCCTCTCCATCAACCCAATCATTGCCTTCTGCCTCATCATTGCCCTCTCCTCCAACCAGGGCTGCCACTAGCGGTCATGGTGCACATTGGCACAAATGACAAAGTTAGAGGTAGGTGGAAGGTCCTTAAAGATGATTTCAGGGAATTAGGCTGCAAGCTGAAAGCAAGGACCTCCAACGTGGTATTTTCCGAAATACTGCCTGTACCACGTGCCACGCCAGAGAGGCAACGGGAGATTAGGGAGGTTAATAAGTGGCTCAAGAATTGGTGTAGGAAGGAGGGGTTTGGGTTCCTGCAGAACTGGGCTGACTTCTCAGTTGGCTACAGGCTCTACGCTAGGGACGGGCTGCACCTCAATGGGGAAGGTGCAGCTGTGCTGGGGGAGAAAATGGTTAGAAGGTTGGAGGAGTGTTTAAACTAGGGATTGGGGGGGAGGGTATTCATTTTATAGGAGGGGAAGATAGTGCAGATAGAGACCTGGGCACAAATAAGGAAGTTGGGGGTGGCGGTGGCATGGGGGGTGGGGTTAGAACAGTTAGTAATTTAAGAAAGAATAGAGGTACAGAGAGTAACATCAAGTGCATGTATACTAATGCCAGAAGCCTCGCCAACAAAATGGATGAATTAGAACTAATGTTGTTGGAGCATAATTATGACATGGTGGGGATATCTGAGACGTGGCTGGATGAGAGCCATGACTAGGCTGTTAACTTGCAGGGCTATAGCCTGTTCAGAAATGACCGTACAGATAAGCGAGGGGGTGGGGTGTGTCTGTATGTAAAATCGACCTTAAAACCCATCCTGCATGATAATATAGGTGAATCTAATGAAAATGTAGAGTCTCTGTGGGTGGAGATAAGGGGAGGGGGAAAAAATAATAAATTACTGATAGGGGTTTGTTATAAATCTCCAAAACTAATGGAAGCAATGGAGAATATCCTCGTAAAGCAAATAGATGAAGCTGCGACTCAAGGAGAAGTCATTATTATGGGGGACTTCAACTACCCTGAAATAGATTGGGGAACAGAAACCTGCAGTTCCAGCAAAGGTAATCGGTTTTTGACAACTATGAGAGACAATTACCTTTCACAACTGGTTCAGGACCCAACAAGGAGGGGGGCACTGCTAGACCTAATATTAACCAACAGGCCAGACCGCATATCAAATATAAGGGTTGGGGGTCACTTGGGGAATAGTGATCACAAAATAATAAGTTTTCATGTAACCTTTAATAAGATGGGTAGTAGGGGGGTGACAAGGACACTAAACTTCAGGAGGGCAAATTTCCAACGGATGAGAGAGGATCTTGGTGCAATTAACTGGGACGATATCCTGAGACACAAAAATACACAAAGAAAATGGGAGACATTTATTAGCATCCTGGATAGGACCTGTGCACAGTATATACCGTATGGGAATAAACATACTAGAAATAGGAGGAAACCAATATGGCTAAATAGAGCTGTAAGGGGCGCAATAAGGGACAAAAAGAAAGCATTTAGAGAATTAAAGGAAGTAGGTAGTGAGGAGGCATTAAATAAATACAGAAAATTAAATACATTCTGTAAAAAGCAAATCAAGGCAGCAAAGATTGAGACCGAGAGACTCATTGCCAGAGAGAGTAAAAATAATCCCAAAATATTCTTTAACTATATAAATAGTAAGAAACTAAAAAATGACAGTGTTGGCCCCCTTAAAAATAGTCTGGGTGAAATGGTGGATGAGGATGAGGAAAAAGCCAATATGCTAAATGACTTTTTTTCATCAGTATTTACAAAAGAAAATCCCATGGCAGACAAAATGACTAGTGATAAAAATTCCCCATTAAATGTCACCTGCTTAACCCAGCAGGAAGTACAGCGGCGTCTAAAAATAACTAAAATTGACAAATCTCCGGGCCCGGATGGGATACACCCCCGAGTACTGCAGGAACTAAGTGCAGTCATTGATAGACCATTATTTTTAATCTTTAAAGACTCCATAATAACAGGGTCTGTACCACAGGACTGGCGTATAGCAAATGTGGTGCCAATATTCAAAAAAGGGGCAAAAACTGAACTCGGTAATTATAGGCCAGTAAGTTTAACCTCTACTGTGGGTAAAATCCTGGAGGGCATTCTAAGGGATGCTATGCTGGAGTATCTGAAGAGGAATAACCTCATGACCCAGTATCAGCACGGGTTTACTAGGGACCGTTCATGTCAGACTAATTTGATCAGCTTCTATGAAGAGGTAAGTTCAGGACTGGACCAAGGGAACCCAGTGGACGTAGTATATATGGACTTTTCCAAAGCTTTTGATACGGTGCCACACAAAAGGTTGTTACATAAAATGAGAGTAATGGGGATAGGGGAAAATATGTGTAAGTGGGTTGAGAGCTGGCTCAGGGATAGGAAACAAAGGGTGGTTATTAATGGAGCACACTCGGACTGGGTCACGGTTAGCAGTGGGGTACCACAGGGGTCAGTATTGGGCCCTCTTCTTTTTAACATATTTATTAATGACCTTGTAGGGGGCATTCAGAGTAGAATTTCAATATTTGCAGATGACACTAAACTCTGCAGGGTAATCAATACAGGGGAGGACAATTTTATATTACAGGATGATTTATGTAAACTAGAAGCTTGGGCTGATAAATGGCAAATGAGCTTTAATGGGGATAAATGTAAGGTCATGCACTTGGGTAGAAGTAATAAGATGTATAACTATGTGCTTAATTCTAAAACTCTGGGCAAAACCGTCAATGAAAAAGACCTGGGTGTATGGGTGGATGACAAACTCATATTCAGTGGCCAGTGTCAGGCAGCTGCTACAAAGGCAAATAAAATAATGGGATGTATTAAAAGAGGCATAGATGCTCATGAGGAGAACATAATTTTACCTCTATACAAGTCACTAGTTCGACCACACTTAGAATACTGTGCACAGTTCTGGTCTCCGGTGTATAAGAAAGACATAGCTGAACTGGAGCGGGTGCAGAGAAGAGCGACCAAGGTTATTAGAGGACTGAGGGGTCTGCAATACCAAGATAGGTTATTACACTTGGGGCTATTTAGTTTGGAAAAACGAAGACTAAGGGGTGATCTTATGTTAATGTATAAATATATGAGGGGACAGTACAAAGACCTTTCTGATGATCTTTTTAATTATAGACCTGAGACAGGGACAAGGGGGCATCCTCTACGTCTGGAGGAAAGAAGGTTTAAGCATAATAACAGACGCGGATTCTTTACTGTAAGAGCAGTGAGACTATGGAACTCTCTGCCGTATGATGTTGTAATGAGTGATTCATTAATTAAATTTAAGAGGGGACTGGATACCTTTCTGGAAAAGTATAATGTTACAGGGTATATACACTAGATTCCTTGATAAGGCGTTGATCCAGGGAACTAGTCTGATTGCCGTATGTGGAGTCGGGAAGGAATTTTTTTCCCCATGGTGGAGTTACTCTTTGCCACATGGGGTTTTTTTGCCTTCCCCTGGATCAACATGTTAGGGCATGTTAGGTTAGGCTATGGGTTGAACTAGATGGACTTACAGTCTTCCTTCAACCTTAATAACTATGTAACTATGTAACTATGTAACTAGGAATTTCAGGGCCCCATGCTGTCAAAATTTTCGGGCCCTTTGAGACTCCGCTAAGGCTTCACCCCAGCTCTGCTTCCACACCTTGAACCTACCACAGTCTCATTGCCCACTCTTGGAAAAACTCCACTTCTGCACCACGTCCTCACCAATCACACATTAACAGTTCCCATCAAACACCAGATTACATACATAGCCTGCAGCTTTTGTTTTGGCAAAGTCAGGAGTGGAACAATCAGAGGGGAAGTATAATAGAAACACGTCACCACTTCCGCATTTATCGCCGCTCCTGGTTTTGGCTTACAAATACTAATGTATAATACTGACCACATACCTATATAAAATGCATACATATACTGTAGAATATGCCCATGTATAATAAACACCTGTGTCTACTGCATATGTGACATACTATACATTAATGTATAAGGGTATGGTTCCACGGTCAGGAATCGGCAGCGCTTTGGATGCAGCACATGTCCACTCAGTCCAAAGCGCTGCCGGCTTTTGTACGAGTGATGATTCCGCATGTGTTCATTGAACATATGCGGAATCACCGCATCCTATACATTGGACTGTGATATTTATCTTGCGGAGACTGAGCGTCTCCTCAAGATAAATAGACATGCTACGGTCTAGAAAGATGCGCCGCATGTCCGTCTCCGCAGGGAAGCTGCGGGTGCCACTGCATACATAGTGGACATTGGATTCCTTGAAATCTCATGCACTATGCTGTAACATCCAGCTGCTGCGGATTGGATGCTGCGGATGTACACAGTGTCCAATCCGAGTTTACTGACAGTGGAAACATCTACTATATAATTGTCTAAGGGGTACTTCCGTCTTTCTGTCTGTCTGTCCTTCTTTCTGTCGGGGTTATTCGTTCGCTGATTGGTCTCGGCAGCTGCCTGTCATGGCTGCCGCGACCAATCAGCGACGCGCACAGTCCAGAAGAAAATGGCCGCTCCTTACTCCCCGTACTCACTGCCCAGCACCTGCATACACCCCTCCGCTCACCGCTCACACAGAGTTAATGCCGGCGGTAACGGACCGCGTTATGCTGCGGGTAACGCACTCCGTTACCGCTGCTATTAACCCTGTGTGACCACCTTTTTACTATTCATGCTGCCTATGCGGCATGAATAGTAAAACGATCTAATGTTAAAAATAATAAAAAAAATAAAAAATCGTTATATACTCACCATCCGTCGGCCCCTTGATCGACAACACGCCTGCCCGACGCTCCGGTGACCGCTCCATGCTGCGATCTCGCGAGATGATGACGTAGCGGTCTCGCGAGATGATGACGTAGCGGTCTCGCGAGACCGCTACTTCATCATCTCGCGAGACCGCAATGCACTCCTGGGACCGGACCACGCGAGGAGCTTTGGTAAAGGCCTTGCGTCGGTAAAGGCCTCGCTTGGATCCGGGGGCTCCGGAAGGTGAGTATATAACTATTTTTTATTTTATTTATTTTTTTTAACAGGGATATGATGCCCACATTGCTATATACTGCGTGGGCTGGGCAATATACTACATGGGCTGTGCAATATACTCCGTGCTCTGGGCAATATACAACGTGAGCTGTGCTATATACTCCGTGCGCTGGGCAATCTACTACATGGCTGTGCAATATACTCCGTGCACTGGGCAATATACTACATGGGTTGTGCTATATACTCCGTGCGCTGGGCAATATACTACATGGCTGTGCTATATACTACGTGGCTGGGCAATATACTACGTGACTATACAACGTGGGCTGTGCAAAATACAATGTGGGCTGCGCAATATACAACGTGGGCTGCGCAATATACAACGTGGGCTGCGCAATGTACAACGTGGGCTGCGCAATGTACAACGTGGGCTGCGCAATATACTACGTGGGCTGCGCAATTTACTACGTGGGCTGCACAATATACTACATGGGCTGTGCAATGTACTGCGTGGCCTGTGCTATACACTACGCATACATATTCTAGAATACCCGATGCGTTAGAATCGGGCCACCATCTAGTACCCTTATATGTGTCTATGTATTGTACCTGTGTGTTTAATGCAACAGATACAGTATATGTGAAAAAGTCTTCACTGTGGGGATGGGTTCAGGGGTCAGTCCCAGCCCGGATCTGATACTGCAGTGATGACTGGAGTCCCGTCAGAGAATAGACCCAGTGATTTAGTGACTGTGTTCCCCAGCTCTGAGCTCTCTGGTCCCTGCTGTGTGTGGATGAAAATCCTGCACTGACCAGAGAACACAAAGCTCCGGGGGTCACAGTCAGTAAATCACTGCTTCTAGTCTCTGACTGCAGCCCCTGCCTCCCCTCTTTACTCTGCAAACAATCCGTCACATTCAGACCATTCTTTACCTCCTGTTCAGGGGGTGATTGAGGTCCTGCACACAGCTGCAGCTTCCTTCCAGCCATGAGTGTGCAGACCCCATTCTGTACAGGCTGGAAGTGTGTGCAGGGAGAAGGGGGGTGATCTAACAACAAGCACCCGGCAGGAGGAGCAGCTGTGAAGAAGACAGGAGATGTCTCACCTCTGCGCACGGATCCTATCCTGCAGCTGCACGCCGGCAGCTTCCTGTCTCGCCCAGCCGCAGCGCGGAATGATGATGTCATTCAGCTGCTGCTGTCTGTGTGAGAAAGGAAGCAGGATGGATTCATTCCCTGCAGATCCGTTGCCATTTTCTCTTGCAGGCAGCGGAGCTGCAGGGATTGCTCCCTGCCTGCCGCACATGAGGGCAATCTGGCCAGGGGGCCCCCGGAGCCTCGGGGCCGGAAAGACTGGCCAGATTGCCCTCTATATTAGCCGCCCTGCAGGGGCCCCCCAGAGCCTCCGGGCCCTGTGCAGCCGCACCGGTTGAACCGGCGGTATGTCCGCCCATGGAGTATACCCTTCCTTCTTCATGTGCTGCTCTCTTCTGCATCCAGCATTCCTTCTTGTCCTTTGGGGCTTGCTCTTGCAGCTTTTTTGAGCAGATTCCAGGATGTCATCTTGTCAGGTTTTCTGTCTTCAGTCGCCCTGTAGTAGCAGTCCGGCTCTACGACCTCTTCCACTTTTCCATATTGTCTTCCTTTGACTGCTTCTTTGGTTGCCAATGCCATATCTGCCATATTGTTGCCTCGTGCCTCTACTGTGTTTAGTTTTCCATGCGCTTTGACTTTTAGTACTGCCACCACTTTTGGAAGTTGAAGTGCGTTCAGCAGGTACTTAATGGCTCCATGATGCTTCACGGTTGTTCTACTTGCTGTGATGAAGTCCCTTGCAGCCCAGATGGGTCCGAAGTCGTGTGCTATGCCATGCGAGTACCCCAAATCGGTATACATTTTCTCAGTCTTGTCTTCTGCCATCTGGTAGGCCTTCATCAGCACTATCAGTTCTGCTTCCTGGGCTGACAGACTGGGCAGCAGACTTCTGGACCACGGGATCTCTTGATTGCTGGTCACTGCACATCCCGTGTGGAATCTTCCTTCATCATCTGCAAATCTGGAGCCATCCACATAGAGGATCAACTCTGGGTTGGTCACTGGCACTTCTGCCACCTTGGGTAGTCCTGCAGTTTCCTGTGGCATGATGCTGAAGCAATCATGGTCATCCGTCCGGAGCAAATTCAGATCCCATGCAGACTTTTTATCTGAGGGTCCATATCTGTATCCCCCCTTGGGAGTGGGAGTAGAGTGGACGGGTTGAGGACTGTGCATCTGGAGATGGTGACATTGTTGGGCAGGAGTAGAGAGCACTGGAGGCGAAGATGCCTGGCGGTGGAGAGATGTTTTAGCTGGGTTTGGTTGAGGATTGCTGAGATGTCATGCAGAGCCAGGATTTCCAATGGTTTTTCCACTGATGTCAGTAGTCCTGTCCAGGAGGGCGTGTGCTGCAACTGCTGCTCTCATGCGGGAGGAAGAGGCTTCCCTTGCAACTGGATCCAGGCAAGCTGAAAAGTAGTCCAAAAGTCTCTGCTTTCCCCCCTGAAGCTGTGTCAGGACTCCAGTAGCAAGGCCTTCTTTTGTCATCAAGTAGAGACGGAATGGCTTCTCGTAGTCAGATGGGCCTAGTGCTGGCGCTGAGACTACTGCGCCTTTTAACTTCTTGAACGAGCTGAAGGCTGCATCAGTCAGGAGGAACGGGGCCAAGGAAGGCCTGTAGAACCATCTTCTCCACTGTGGTCTTTCGGTCATCTGTCAGGTGTTTCGCCTGGTGAGCAATACAGTGTCTCTGGAACGTAACTTGCTTCAGACACCACTGGACTTTGTTCTTTGAGATCTTGCAGTGCTGCTCCGCCAGGTAGAGTAGGAGATACAAGGAATGGGCTTTACACGTGTCAAAGTCAACTGCACAAAGGAGTAGATCGTCCACGTATTGTAGCAGGGTTACTTCTGCATGTTCTGTGACCCAGTTGGTGAGGACTGTGGACATTGCTTTGGTGAACTGTGAAGGGCTGTTCTAGGCCCACTGTGGCATCACTGTCCATGTGTGGTGTCCCCCCTGGTGCATTAAGGCAAACAGGAACTGGTCTTCCGGATGAAGGGGAACACTGGAGAAAACATTAGCCAGGTTGTTCACTGTGAACACTTTTGCTGTGGCAGGCACATTTGAGAGCAGAGTGTGCGGATTCGGCATAATTGCAGTTTCAAACACTGTGGCGTCATTCACAGCTCTCAGGTCATATACCATTCTGAACTTGGCTGGCTCTCCTTTTACAGTCTTTTTCTTGACGGGGAAAAGCGGGGTATTGCAAGGCGATGTGCGAGGAACAATGATTCCTATTTCCAGGTAGACCTTCAGTTGGTCAGAGGCAGCTTGACTCTAGGCCTGGCCTGGGCCTTACGAGGGTACGGGGTACATGGCTTGAGTGACACCCGTACTGGGGCAACTTGAGGTTTTATCACGTGCTGGGGTCCCTTAGACCATAGACTTTCTGGTACTACATCCAGTACCTCCTTGGGTAGGCCTCATCGATTGTTTAATGTTCTTGTAGGGCTGCCAGCATGACTCTTCTCGGGTCAGGGATGAAGAAAGTGTCACTGTCCCATCTTCCTGGAACACTGTGGTTGCCTTCAGCTTCTGCAGTAGGTTCGCTCCCAGCAGGTTGAGTGGCAGGTCCTTTATACCACAAACTGGGACAGGATAGAGTGTCCTGGCTGAGTGCACCCGCTCAGTGGCTTTGTAAGCTGAGAATGTCTGACTTGACCACCAATGCCCATGCGAGACACAGAGGATTCTGATAGGCAGGTGGGATCAGCGAGTTCCACAGGTGTCATCACACTTCTGGCTGCACCACTTTGGATCTGACAACGCCATCCACTTTAAGGGTAATTTAAGGTATTGGTCTTGCAGATGAAGTTTTACATGTCAGGAGCGTAGTGTCTTGCGGACCTGGCTTGCTTGCCTCTGTCCTATGGACGGGGTACTTCACTGCTTTCTGCACTTCTTCCTTGACCTGTTTCTCTGGACCAACTCTTGGGTTGCATGGGTCCAGTCTCTTCGGGGGCGTAGGTGCTTTGCACTGGTTCTGGTAATGGACAAACTTGCCACAGATGTAACACTTGACACTTCTTCTGTCTTTGTAGGGTGGTTGCGCTTCCAGGTTAGTAGTCACAATGAGAGGGGCCTTCCTCTGCAATCCTGGTTGGGACTCGGTCCCTTTGGCTACTGTGGACAATGGCATGATGGGCACTGTAGCGGCAGCGGGGTCCGGCCTGCTGATTGAAGCTGCGGTGGTAAGATGGGGCCTGCAGGTGCATTCGTGGTGAGGCCCGGGGGTGCCATGAGACCGGCGGCTGCATCCAACCCAAGGTCTTGGGGCATTACAGGGGCTGTGGCTGCATCTGCCATCACTTCTTCCCCCTGCTCCAACATAGCTTCTCCCCTTTGCTAACCTTATTGAGGTCGGTGTCTCCTCTCTGGAGTCTGCAGCCGTTCTTCCGGTGTGTTGATCGGCACTTTGCAGCATCTTCACCTCTGGCTTCCCTTCTGGTGTTCTCAGCAGCACGGCACCCTTTTCCTTCTTTGCGCTCTTTGCGGTGCTATATGGCGGCAGTTTTGGTGACAATCGGCAATAAACAGTCTCCTAGGCGCACATAAAACATTTTTTCTGGGTCAGTCCACTGCTATTGACCTGTTCCTAGGCCTAGCCACTATCAGTGGTTTCCTGATTGGCTGTCTCAGTCCATGCACAAAGACCTGTGCCAACATTTGCCTGTGTATCTGGTCTTGAATGGTGAAGCCCAAGTCTTGGAATACTTGCATTACTCTGCCATGAAACTTCTTTACAGACTCTGTCTTATCTTGGCTCTTGGTTTTGGCTTGTCCTGCCAATCTGCCTTTGGCCCACTCTCTGAGCTGTTATATTAGCTGTGGCCCTGACTCCCAAGCATGTACATCTAATTCTGCTGGAAGTTTGAATTGTTCCTTCATGATTGGCCAGAGTGCATCACCTGCTTCTATTTTCATTCATGGCCCAGAGATCATTCCAGGTGGCTGCATATGTTTACTGCTTCTGCTACATTCTTCGGTAAAATGGCATGGGATGCATCCCTGGGTCTGGAAGATTGTCACCTGACTTGAAGTGCAGTGCACATAGTGTAATGGTGGTGCCTCTATCTGCCCTTGCATTCTTGGCGCCTGTGGGTTTCTTTTCTAGTACTGGACAGCATGTATGATGTTCCCTCTTCATCTTCATCAGAGGAATAGTTGTGATAGCTTGTACTGGGGTCGTACACTGACTGATATTGGACTTAGAAGTTGCTTTTTTATGTGAGGATGTCTCCCCCCTTGCTGAAGCTATGATGGATTAGGCTTATAGTTCTATGTTGGTGTGAATGTAGGCAGCTCTGACTGGTGCTGAAGTTGTACATTATCAATACATGGTGATATCAGTCCTCCCCCTCTGCACCCAGGGCTGAGCTGTCTGCTACCTGATGTGTCTGGGGCTGCCCACTGTATTGTGTGTAGGGGGATTTTCACTTTCTTTCCCCGATATCACAACTGGCAATGGCTGGACTGTGCCAGGGGCTTAGAACGGAAACGTTGTGTTTTAAGCACCATATTGTATGAATTGGGCGTTGGCCCAGCCGGCAACAAAGAGGAAAAAAGAGGAAGAAGAAGGAGGAGGGGTTGATGAGTGAGACAAAGGAATAGTAGGAGGGGAGAGAGAATGTGAACAAGAGGGAGGAGAAGATGGGAGGTGTGGAAGAGAGAGAGAGGGAGGAGAAGAGAGGAGTGGAGAAGGAGGGGAGAGAGAGGGTGAGGAGAGATGGGTGTGGAGAAGGAAAAGAAGGAGGAGAAAGGTGGGGTGGGGGAGTGGATAAGGAGGGAGGAGAAGATGGAGGGTGTGGAGGAGAGAGATAGAGAGGGGGAGAGAGAGAAGAGAAAAGTGTGGGGTGAGAGGAGAGGAAAGGAGAGAGAGAGAGAATGCGGAGAGAAAAGACTGACAGAGTAAAAGGAGGATAGAGGAGAACAACAAGAATAATAGAGAGGAGCAATTATGCCTTCTCCCTGTAGGGAGAGACGGGGTGCACCACATACTGTGCAAAAAATAACTACCTACTGCGCAGATTCTCCCGTCTCATACCCACAAAAATCACTTCCTGGTTTGCTCACATAACTTTCTGTACCACCTAAACGATGTAAGCTCTGCTGCCACTTCATACCATGTATTAGTATTCAGCAATCTAACATCAGCTAACTTCCCTTATTTTCCTTTCTACGTCATGCCAATCCGCAGCTTGAAATCTGCCATTCTAATGAATTTCACGTACTTTATACCTTCCAAAATCTTCACATACTTAACACCTTCGTGTTCTGCCACTACCTAGGGGCTGTTTGCTCATCAGGAAGTAAAAAGACTTTCCTGTTGCTCGGCCACTTTATTCCCCATGGCAAGAGCAAAAAATGAAAAACACACAAAAATGAAAAAAGAAATCAGTACTAAAAAAACTTCTAAAAATGAGTATATAAAAACTAAAAAAAAACAAAAAAAAAAACCCCAAAACGATAAGAAAGACCGTCAAAAACTTAGTTCACAACCAAAAACTGAAAATTTGATACAAAAGGAAGGAAAAAAAAAAAACTTTTTCCCCCAAAAAAAGTAAAAAGGTAAAGAGATTGAAGATGGAGGAAAACTTAATTAAAAAACTTTAAAATGCCGCAAAAAGAAAAAGACCCTTTAAGAGAGTAAAAAAAATTAAAAATTAAAACGGCTTTTCTCTTCTCCTTTTTTCTTTTAGAATCTCTGCACTCAAATACAGTCAGAGACACACTTCCTCTTTTTATATGCTGCTGTATCCAATATCACTAAAATAACGTATCTGAAAACACGTATGTCGCATCAAAAATGATGGATACAATTTAAATTTCACTTCTTCACAAATATATGCTACACCATAGCCAGATTGCAAAAGAAAAAGAAAAACAGATGTGACAGTGTGATTTACAATCTATCTCTGCTCACAGCTGAAAAAGAGGAAGTTCAAGAGAGAGGAAAAAAAAACAAAAACTTTCTTTTACTATTTCATGCTTCTTAAAGCGGCAATAGTACATGACACAAACAGAAACAGATACAGATAGAGACGTCCGGGAGAATCACCCTTTTTAATTCTGTGACACGTGCAGGCCGTTCTGAGAACAGACAACTATCAATCGCACTGGCACGCATATACCGGGTTCTACCACCCTCCGCTCCGGTCGTCCTGACTGGCCGCTGGCTACGGGAATCTGTGGCAGCCCTCAAAGCTATCACCATCCGAGCCTGGATCATGGAACTGCCTGTCCCGAGACCTCCTGTCTCTCCTATTGCACGGGAATCTGTGATAGCTTATTCAGCGATTTGACCTCCTGCTGTCTGTTACCCAGCCACCATAAAGCAGTCACTGTTCCTTCCTCTCCCGGATTTTACACAAACACAGAACACATACACGGCACACAGCAGACACCTCCCAGGGCTTGGATTCGTGGCTACGGACTTTTTACACTACCTGGGAATTGGTGACCACACCTGACCGGCAAGAGGCATAGACCCGGACTGGGCACAGGGGACTTTCAGGTAAGATGATAACATTTTCTTACCTTATGGAGCTGCGCAGTCTCCATCCCCTGTGCCAAGGCCATGGTTAAAACCTCCGTATCTCCGGTCAGAAGGATCCCGTGCGTTTCATCCGTGCCTCGCTGTTGGGCGCCATTAATGATATGGAAATATTTGGGTTGGATAAATTTATCCCTCTGTGTGTGCTGCGGCCGCTCCCAATTAGACTGAGTATTTTGAGCGCTCATCAAGAATGGACTGTACACAACTGTGACAGAACAACATTCCATCAATACTGATACTTTATTGTACATACATAGTTTTATATTTTCACATAGAAAGGAGTGGTTAGGGGTTGTCAGGGGTGGTTATTTAATTACCATATTGTCTAGCTCCTCTGTCATTGGTTATCTAAACATATATGGAATATTGTGATTAATGCTCATATGACTGCTGACCAAGCAAGTAAAATGTAGCTCTCTGCATGTAGGACAGAGTTGAGACATTTGATCAGCAGTTAATACATCTGACACTATTCCGCTTTTTGGGATGGAAAACCCCATATGATCTGTCTGGGTTATATCAGTTCGTTTCAGCCATTTTAAACCATTTATTATAATGTATATATTAGCTGTGAGCATATGAGTATATATGATTATAAAGGGGTATACATGCAAGTGATATCTACATGATATATCATATTTCTATCTGCGTCTGACACACGCAGTGCGCATGCCCAGGAATCCTAGCCCCGCACTGTGCATAATGCATAACACACTGCGGGGCTGGGATTCCCAAGGTGGGTGGCCGCAATGCCCGCACAGGCACAGTCTGCAAGCCTGGCTGGGACGTCAGATGGCCAGAGCTTAAACACAGCGCAGGCGCCGGTTTTGAAGCGAAAAAAGCGCGGAGGGGGCGGAGCCGAAAGCCCCTGAAGATTTGAGTGACGGCAGAGTAGCGGTTCAAGCTGGGGAGTGAGGACCCGCCTCCCTGGCTAAAGACAGGTATTTTAGATAAGTTTCAAAACGCTTTATTTTGGGAATACTTGAACCAAAAACTAAAAGAGCCACCTTGTTAGAATGCAGCATTACTGCTGCACAAGGTGGCTCTTTTAGTTTATAACGGCTGGAGGGGGTGACAGTGGCCCTTTAAATGACCAGTGTTGTGGAGTGTTCCCAGTATGCAGTGGTTAGTACTTATCAAAAGGTGGTCCTATGATAGAAAAAGTGGTGGCAAGTTCATAGGATCCCAAAGTTTATTAATGTGCATAAGCAGTAAAGCCTCTCTGGTCTGACAGGGCTCATACTCACATGCGAGAAACTCAGAGTCTCATACGTCAATACCTGGCACTCAGGAGTGGAGCGTGCGGCTATATCTATTGCTATGCAGCTGCACGCTCCGCTCCTGAGTGCCGGGTGCAGTGCCGGGTATTGACGTGTGAGACTCATCCGAGTTTCTCGCATGTGAGTATGAGCCCTTACACATATCATCACCGCTTCTCTGGCACTATGTAACATTTGAATATGAAGAATAAAAAGCTAGAATGGTTTTACTTTAACACCAGACTCTGAAATTTCTTCTTCTTTCACATTATTTGTAGAGTGTTATTGATGTATTTTATCTGTGGTGTTGCATAGGACTGTAGATAACATCTACAACATTGCAACATTGTCTGTCCTCAGTCATCACTAGTGTTGAGCATTCCGATACCGCAAGTATCGGGTATCGGCCGATACTTGCGGTATCGGAATTCCGATACCGGGATTCTGATACTTGCCGCGTATCGGATACCGGAATCGGAAGTTCCAAGATTCAAAATGCAGAAATTCAGCCAATGAGAATGATTCCAAGTGTGGGCACATCCTGTTTAGCATGGAGGGCATGAAACTACTGGCAAGGCTGTGATTGGCTGCTGAAATGATGTCATGATGCAGTTTAAAAGTCGCTGGCGCCATTTTGCGATCACTCTGCTGTGAATTCAGTTAGTGACAGGACGCTGTTTGCTGACTGAGGGACAGTTTAGAGATAGCGATTTGCTTCTTTGTGCTTTCCAAAGGCTAATTTAGCAACCGCTGTGTTCACCTACTATTCACCTTGCTTTTGCCTTGTAGCGCTGTTTTCACAGCGATCTGCAAGGTCTGTGTGTGTGTGTGTGTGAGTGCAGCCCACTCTCTAGTCTGAGTGCAGCCACATAGGCCATCCATAGCTGGTTGTATTCAGTTCAGGGAGGGTGGTTCATTGCCTCATACTGTTCTTTTTTTTTTTTTTTTTCAAGTAGTGTAGTCTGCTGCTAATTTATTCAAAAAAATCCTATTAGTGTCTTTCCACCCGTCTCCATCTAATTTGTGGAAAAACACTACATAGGATAACGTAGAGGAGGGTTTTTGGGCCTTGCAGCGCCGTTTACGGCTGTCTGCACGGTCTCCGTGTGACTGCAGCTCGCCCTGTAGTCTGTGAGCAGCCATAGCCTGGTTGTCTCCAGCTCAGGGTTCTTCACTGCGTCATACCGCCAAATCAATTTTCATTTTGTTTTAAGTAGTGCAGGCTGCTGCACATTTTTTCAAAAAATTCCTATTAGTGTCTTTCCACCCGTCTGCAGCTAATTTGTGGAAAAACACTACATAGGATAACGTAGAGGAGGGTTTTTGGGCCTTGCAGCGCCGTTTACGGCTGTCTGCACGGTCTCCGTGTGACTGCAGCTCGCCCTGTAGTCTGTGAGCAGCCATAGCCTGGTTGTCTCCAGCTCAGGGTTCTTCACTGCGTCATACCGCCAAATCAATTTTCATTTTGTTTTAAGTAGTGCAGGCTGCTGCACATTTTTTCAAAAAAATCCTATTAGTGTCTTTCCACCCGTCTCCAGCTAACTTGTGGAAAAACACTACATAGGATAACGTAGAGGAGGGTTTTTGGGCCTTGCAGCGCCGTTTACGTCTGTCTGCACGGTCTCCGTGTGACTGCAGCTCTATCCGTTGTCAGTTCAGCCCCCAAAAAATAAATAAATAATAAAGTTCACCAAACACACCAGTTACACCACTTTACATTTGTGTAGGCCACATTAGCTCATATTAAAGTCTAGTCCACACTTTAGAAAATTAGTGTTTCTTATACCTGTTAGGAGGAGTTGCTCAGGAATAAGCACACAAAGCCGTTAGTACTTTTCTGCTTATCTTTATCAGTCAACCAAGATGAAGAAGGCAGTGAGTAAGGCACGTGGGCGTGGGCGTGGGCGCGGAGCAGGGAGGGGACGTGGGGATTCTGTGCCTGCTGCGGGCACCGGTGACTCATCAGCAGCCACTTTCACCAGGCAACAGTCGTTCATGCGCAGCTTTGTGTCAGAGCGCCGTACACCGCTGCTGCGTGAAGAACAAATTGAAGCCGTTGTCGGATGGATGGCAGCTAATGCATCAACTTCAATTAGTGCCACATCCTCTCAGACACAGAGCACTGGAGAGCAGCCATCTGTCTCTTCACCACCTGCCAAATTGCCCAGGCAGACAGAGAGCCCAGGACAGGAGCCGTCTCTACTTCTGTTCTCTGAATCTCTTGGCTTGGAAACAGGGGGCCAGCCAAGCAGCATTGGAGAAATGGAAGAAGAGGCAGGGTGCAGTGATGCCCAACAGCTTTTTCTCTCTTCCTCTGAAGAGGCGGGTGGGCCAGTGGCTCCGGTCACCACATCGCAGGCCGCATCAGCTGATGATGACACTCAGGTGCCACTTACTGGTGCGTGCTCTGCTGCTGACACTACCCAGGAGGAGCAGTTGGGGGCAGAGGGTAGTGTAGATGATGAGGTCCTTGACCCATCTTGGCGTGAGGGACAGGAAGGTGGTGGGAGCAGCTCTGAGGAAGAGATTCCCCGTACGGCCCAAAGAGGGAGAGGGAGGGGGAAGACTGCGGATCCTGCAGCCTCCGCTTTGGCACCCGTTAGGAGCATGTCTCTTCCAAAAGCCAAAAAGGGCGCTCCCAAGACTTGCAGTGCCTGGTCCTTTTTTGACACAGTTGCAGATGACATTTGCTATGTCAGATGCAAGGTGTGTCATCAAAAAGTCAAAAGAGGTCGAAATGTCAGCAACCTCAATACCTCCAACATGTGGAAACATGTGCGCAACAGGCACACGGCGGAGTTAGAAAAACACACTGAAGAGCTAGGCCAACCAACAGCGGCAGCTACCACCTCTTCAGCTCGTGTTGCCTCTTCCTCTAGCTCACACGCAGCTGGTTCGGCTTCCTCCCAGGATCGCCGTGGAAGAACCTCTGGCCCTGTTGTCCAGAGACCCGCTGTAATTCCACCCGCAGCACCACTTTCCCAGTCATCCACACACTCCCAGCCCAGTCTACAGCCATCGGTAGTACAGGCATGGGAGAAAAGGCGGCCTTTCTCGTCAAACCACCCACGAGCACAGGCTCTGACTGCAGGCATTGCCAAACTTCTTTCACTGGAAATGCTGTCATTCAGGCTGGTGGAGACTGACAGCTTCCGTGACTTGATGTCATTGGCAGTCCCACAGTACAATGTGCCCAGCCGCTTTTACTTCAGCAGGCAAGCCGTCCCTGCCCTGCACAAGCATGTGGAGGGACACATAAAACACGCGCTACTGAACGCCGTCAGTAGCAAGGTCCACCTCACCACCGATGCGTGGACCAGTCAACATGGACAGGGGCGATACCTTTCCCTCACTGCCCATTGGGTTAATGTCGTTGAGCCGGGTACAGACCGTGCGAGTGGCGCAGGACGTGTCCTGCCCACTCCAAGGATTGCAGGAATCCATTCTGTATGCATTGACTCCTCCTCTTACACCAGTTCCTCAGAATCATCGCTGCAGGAGCCGTCACAGTCCACCTCCACATGGACCCGTGATGAACGTGTACCTGTTACGACCGACATGAGCACAGCCGTGGCCAAACGTCAACAGGCCGTTTTGAAATTAATTTTTTTGGGGAATCGTAGCCACACAGCGCATGATGTTGTGAATTTGGATTCTGGGCTCCCCCGGTGGCTACTGGTGGAATTGAACTGGTGTCTTCATCTTCTCTGTTCACCTGTTCCCATCAAGATGTGGGAGTCGCTATATAACCTTGCTGCTCTGTTAGTTGCTTGCCGGTCAACAATGTTATCAGAAGCCTCTCTGTGCTTGTTCCTGCTCCTAGACAACTACTAGATAAGTTGGACTCTTGTCCATGTTTGTTTTTGCATTTTTGTTCCAGTTCACAGCTGTAGTTTCGTTACTGTGTCTGGAAAGCTCTTGTGAACAGGAATTGCCACTCTGGTGTTATGAGTTAATGCCAGAGTTTTAAAGTAATTTCTGGATGGTGTTTTGATAGGGTTTTTAGCTGACCATGAAAGTGTCCTTTCTGTCTTCTGCTATGTAGTAAGTGGACCTCAAATTTGCTAAACCTATTTTCATACTACGTTTGTTATTTCATCTTGATTCACCGCCAATACATGTGGGGGGCCTCTGTCTCCTTTCGGGGTATTTCTCTAGAGGTGAGCTAGGACTAATATTTTCCTCTGCTAGCTTTATTTAGTCCTCCGGCTGGTGCTGGGCATCTAGAATCAACGTAGGCATGCTACCCGGCCACTGCTAGTTGTGCGTTAGGTTTAGTTCATGGTCAGCTCAGTTTCCATCTTCCAAGAGCTAGTTCCTATATATGCTGATGCTATGATCTCTTGCCATTGAGATCATGACAGTTTGACCGGCCCACTAAAGGGTTAAAATCCTTGGCTGAGAAAGGAGAGAAATAAGTAGTCTGCTGAAATTTTTTTTTTTTTTTTTTCTCTCCTTTGAATGGCTCTGTGTTCACCTGTTTGCAATGGATCTTCAGAGTGTAACTGCAGGTTTGAATAATCTCGCCACGAAGGTACAAAATTTGCAAGATTTTGTTTGTCATGCACCTGTATCTGAGCCGAGAATTCCTTTGCCGGAATTTTTCTCGGGGAATAGATCTGGGTTTCAGAATTTTCGAAATAATTGCAAATTATTTTTGTCCCTGAAATCTCGCTCTGCCGGAGATCCTGCACAGCAGGTCAGGATTGTGATTTCCTTGCTCCGGGGCGACCCTCAAGACTGGGCTTTTTCATTGACACCAGGGGATCCTGCGTTGCTCAATGTGGATGCGTTTTTTCTGGCCTTGGGGTTGCTTTATGACGAACCTCATTTGGAGCTTCAGGCAGAAAAAACTTTGATGTCCCTATCTCAGGGGCAAGATGAAGCGGAAATTTACTGCCAAAGATTCCGTAAATGGTCTGTGCTTACTCAGTGGAATGAGTGCGCCCTGGCGGCGACTTTCAGAGAGGGTCTCTCTGATGCCATTAAGGATGTTATGGTGGGGTTCCCTGTGCCTGCGGGTCTGAATGAGTCCATGACAATGGCTATTCAGATCGATAGGCGTTTGCGGGAGCGCAAACCAGTGCACCATCTGGCGTTGTCCACTGAGAAATCGCCAGAGAGTATGCAGTGTGATAGAATTCTGTCCCGAAGCGAGCGGCAGAATTTTAGACGGAAAAATGGGTTGTGTTTCTATTGTGGTGATTCTACTCATGTTATATCAGCATGCTCTAAGCGCACTAAAAAGCTTGGTAAATCTGTTTCCATTTGCACCTTACCGTCTAAGTTTATTCTATCTGTGACCCTGATTTGCTCTTTGTCATCTATTACCACGGACGCCTATGTCGACTCTGGCGCCGCTTTGAGTCTTATGGATTGGTCCTTTGCCAAACGCTGTGGGTATGATTTAGAGCCTTTGGAGACTCCTATTCCTCTGAAGGGGATTGACTCCACCCCATTGGCTAATAATGAACCACAATACTGGACACAAGTAACTATGCGTATTAATCCGGATCACCAGGAGATTATTCGCTTTCTGGTGCTGTATAATCTACATGATGATTTGGTGCTAGGATTGCCTTGGCTGCAATCTCACAACCCAGTCCTCGACTGGAAAGCTATGTCTGTGCCTGAACATGCTGCTATGCGTGAATATATAAAGGAGTCCTTGGAAAAGGGACATATTCGTCCATCGTCATCTCCCTTAGGAGCCGGTTTTTTCTTCGTGTCAAAAAAAGACGGCTCTTTGAGACCATGTATTGATTATCGGCTTTTGAATAAAATCACTGTTAAATATCAATACCCATTGCCGTTGCTGACTGATTTGTTTGCTCGCATAAAGGGGGCCAAGTGGTTCTCTAAGATTGACCTTCGTGGGGCGTATAATTTGGTGCGAATCAGGCAGGGGGATGAGTGGAAAACCGCATTTAATACGCCCGAGGGCCACTTTGAGTATTTAGTGATGCCTTTTGGTCTTTCAAATGCTCCGTCAGTTTTCCAGTCCTTTATGCATGATATTTTTCGCGATTATTTGGATAAATTTATGATTGTGTATCTGGATGATATTCTGATTTTTTCGGATGACTGGGACTCTCATGTCCAGCAAGTCAGGAGGGTTTTTCAGGTTTTGCGGTCTAATTCTTTGTGTGTGAAGGGTTCTAAGTGTGTTTTTGGGGTACAGAGGATTTCCTTTTTGGGATATATTTTTTCCCCCTCTTCCATTGAAATGGATCCTGTCAAGGTTCAAGCTATTTGTGATTGGACGCAGCCCTCTTCTCTTAAGAGTCTTCAGAAATTTTTGGGCTTTGCTAACTTTTATCGTCGATTTATTGCTGGTTTTTCGGATATTGCTAAGCCATTGACCGATTTGACTAAGAAGGGTGCTGATGTTGCTGATTGGTCCCCTGATGCTGTGGAGGCCTTTCGGGAGCTTAAGCGCCGTTTTTCCTCTGCCCCTGTGTTGCGTCAGCCTGATGTTGCTCTACCTTTTCAGGTTGAGGTCGACGCTTCTGAGATCGGAGCTGGGGCAGTGTTGTCGCAGAAAAGTTCTGACTGCTCCGTGATGAGGCCTTGTGCCTTCTTTTCCCGTAAATTTTCGCCCGCTGAGCGGAATTATGATGTTGGGAATCGGGAGCTTTTGGCCATGAAGTGGGCTTTTGAGGAGTGGCGCCATTGGCTTGAGGGGGCCAGACATCAGGTGGTGGTATTGACTGACCACAAAAATTTGGTTTATCTTGAGACTGCCAGGCGCCTGAATCCTAGACAGGCGCGCTGGTCATTATTTTTCTCTCGGTTTAATTTTGTGGTGTCATACCTACCGGGTTCTAAGAATGTTAAGGCGGATGCCCTTTCTAGGAGTTTTGAGCCTGACTCGCCTGGTAACTCTGAGCCCACAGGTATCCTTAAGGATGGAGTGGTATTGTCAGCCGTTTCTCCAGACCTGCGGCGGGCCTTGCAGGAGTTTCAGGCGGATAGACCTGATCGTTGCCCACCTGATAAACTGTTTGTTCCTGATGATTGGACCAGTAGAGTCATCTCTGAGGTTCATTCTTCTGCGTTGGCAGGTCATCCTGGCATTTTTGGTACCAGGGATTTGGTGGCAAGGTCCTTCTGGTGGCCTTCCCTGTCATGAGATGTGCGAGGCTTTGTGCAGTCTTGTGACGTTTGTGCTCGGGCCAAGCCTTGTTGTTCTCGGGCTAGTGGATTGTTGTTGCCCTTGCCTATTCCTAAGAGGCCTTGGACGCACATCTCGATGGATTTTATTTCAGATCTGCCTGTTTCTCAGAAGATGTCTGTCATCTGGGTGGTGTGTGACCGTTTCTCTAAGATGGTCCATTTGGTTCCTCTGCCCAAGTTGCCTTCTTCTTCCGAGTTGGTTCCTCTGTTTTTTCAAAATGTTGTTCGTTTGCATGGTATTCCTGAGAATATCGTTTCTGACAGAGGGACCCAATTCGTGTCTAGATTTTGGCGGGCATTCTGTGCTAGGATGGGCATAGATTTATCTTTTTCGTCCGCTTTCCATCCTCAGACGAATGGCCAGACTGAGCGGATTAATCAGACCCTGGAGACATATCTGAGGTGTTTTGTGTCTGCTGACCAGGATGATTGGGTTGCTTTTTTGCCATTGGCGGAGTTCGCTCTCAATAATCGGGCCAGCTCTGCCACTTTGGTGTCCCCGTTTTTCTGTAATTCGGGGTTTCATCCTCGATTTTCCTCTGGTCATGTGGAATCTTCGGATTGTCCTGGAGTGGATGCTGTGGTGGAGAGATTGCATCAGATCTGGGGGCAGGTGGTGGACAATTTGAGGTTGTCCCAGGAGAAGACTCAGCTTTTTGCTAACCGCCGTCGTCGTGTTGGTCCTCGTCTTCATGTTGGGGACTTGGTGTGGTTGTCTTCTCGTTTTGTCCCTATGAGGGTCTCTTCTCCTAAGTTTAAGCCTCGGTTCATCGGCCCGTATAAGATATTGGAGATTCTTAACCCTGTTTCCTTCCGTTTGGACCTCCCTGCATCCTTTTCTATTCATAACGTTTTTCATCGGTCATTATTGCGCAGGTATGAGGTACCGGTTGTGCCTTCCGTTGAGCCTCCTGCTCCGGTGTTGGTTGAGGGTGAGTTGGAGTACGTTGTGGAGAAAATCTTAGACTCTCGTGTTTCCAGACGGAGACTCCAGTATCTGGTCAAGTGGAAGGGATACGGCCAGGAGGATAATTCTTGGGTGAATGCATCTGATGTTCATGCCTCTGATCTGGTTCGTGCCTTTCATAGGGCCCATCCTGATCGCCCTGGTGGTTTGGGTGAGGGTTCGGTGCCCCCTCCTTGAGGGGGGGGTACTGTTGTGAATTTGGATTCTGGGCTCCCCCGGTGGCTACTGGTGGAATTGAACTGGTGTCTTCATCTTCTCTGTTCACCTGTTCCCATCAAGATGTGGGAGTCGCTATATAACCTTGCTGCTCTGTTAGTTGCTTGCCGGTCAACAATGTTATCAGAAGCCTCTCTGTGCTTGTTCCTGCTCCTAGACAACTACTAGATAAGTTGGACTCTTGTCCATGTTTGTTTTTGCATTTTTGTTCCAGTTCACAGCTGTAGTTTCGTTACTGTGTCTGGAAAGCTCTTGTGAACAGGAATTGCCACTCTGGTGTTATGAGTTAATGCCAGAGTTTTAAAGTAATTTCTGGATGGTGTTTTGATAGGGTTTTTAGCTGACCATGAAAGTGTCCTTTCTGTCTTCTGCTATGTAGTAAGTGGACCTCAAATTTGCTAAACCTATTTTCATACTACGTTTGTTATTTCATCTTGATTCACCGCCAATACATGTGGGGGGCCTCTGTCTCCTTTCGGGGTATTTCTCTAGAGGTGAGCTAGGACTAATATTTTCCTCTGCTAGCTTTATTTAGTCCTCCGGCTGGTGCTGGGCATCTAGAATCAACGTAGGCATGCTACCCGGCCACTGCTAGTTGTGCGTTAGGTTTAGTTCATGGTCAGCTCAGTTTCCATCTTCCAAGAGCTAGTTCCTATATATGCTGATGCTATGATCTCTTGCCATTGAGATCATGACAGCATGAGCTCTGGAATGCCATCAAGCAGGAGAGCGATGTGTGGTTTGTGCCAGCGAATCTCCAGCCAGGCATGGTAGTGTGTGATAATGGCCGAAATCTGGTGGCAGCTCTGGGCCTCGGCAACCTCACTCACATCCCATGTCTGGCACATGTGCTCAATTTGGTCATGCAGAGCTTTTTGAGGGACTATCCGGATCTTGATGCACTGCTGCACAAGGTCCGCCTAGAGTGTGCTCACTTGCGGCGTTCCAGCACGGCAAAAGCGCGCATTGCGGCTCTGCAGCGCCGACACCGCCTGCCGGAACATCGCATCATATGTGACCTACCTACCAGGTGGAATTCCACGTTACATATGTTGGAGCGGTTGTGTGAGCAGCAGCAAGCTGTAATGGAGTACCAGCTGCTTCAGGCGCAAAGAAGTCGCAGTCAGCACCGTACAGACTTCACAACCACAGAGTGGGCCACTATGAATGACGTCTGCCAGGTTTTGCGTCCCTTTGATTATTCCACGCGGATGGCGAGTGCAGATGATGCACTAGTCAGCATGACTGTCCCCCTTATCTGCCTGCTTGAAAAATCACTGCAAGCGCTAAGGGATGATGTTGTGGAAGAGGTGGAGGATGAGGATTCACCATTTCCATCATCTTCTGGACAGTCAGCGCCACGTGGTTCCTCACAAACGCGTAGGCAGGGGACAGTTTGTGAGGAGGATGAGGAGGAGTCAATGGAGGAGGAAGACATCCGTCCAGAGGAGGGAGTTACCGAATTGTCCAGTACTCAGTGTGTACAGCGAGGGTGGGGTGATGACGAGCAGGCAGAGATCACGCCTCCAGCAGGGGACAGCGTTTCTTGGGCAGTTGGCAGTCTGCAGCACATGGTGGATTACATGCTGCAGTGCCTGAGAAACGACCGCCGCATCGCCCACATTCTCAACATGTCTGATTATTGGGTGTTCACCCTCCTCGATCCTCGCTACCGGGACAACGTAGAAAGCCTCATCACACCGTTGAACCGGGAGCGAAAAATGTGGGAGTACCAAGACACACTGGTCAATTCCATCATCTTCTCCATTCCAACTGAGAGAAGTGCTGCTAGTGCATTCCAAAGCAGCTCAGTGCGTCCAGGCAGTGGTGGAGGCTCTGCACAAAGAGGGAGCAGAAGCAGTGCCTCTGCCCAAGGCAAGACCAGTATGGCCCAACTGTGGCACAGTTTTCTGTGCCCCCCACAAAAGTCTACACCATCACAGACGGCTCCAGTCAGCAGGAGGCAACGGTTCCGTCAGATGGTGACAGACTACATATCTTGCCCTCTTGCTGTACTCCCAGACGGCTCTTCCCCTTTCAAGTTTTGAGTCTCAAAGCTGGATACATGGCCAGAGCTAAGCCAGTATGCATTGGAGGTGCTGTCTTGCCCTGCGGCCAGTGTATTATCGGAACGTGTCTTTAGTGCTGCAGGTGGTGTACTAACTGACCGTAGCATGCGACTATCCTCCGATAACGTTGACCGGCTTACTTTCCTGAAAATGAACAAGGCCTGGATCTCGCAGGAATTTGCCACTCCTCCTCCTGATTAAATAATTAGGTCACTGTATACGTTATCCAGGTCTCCTGTTGTGTTCATCTTTCTACCACCTGAACTTAAATTCCTGGGCTCCAACACCGCCAGTTGAGGCTCAGAAGTGCCGTCTGCACAGTCAAAACATACGACCCAGTGTTATTGGGTTTCAGTAACGTCAGCTGATCCCCAGATGTGTAGCCGGCAATGTGTCATGCGACCGCCACGCTGACACAACAACTGAAATGTAAGGGAATCTGTCCCCCCCCCCAAGGCGTTTGTTACTGAAAGAGCCACCTTGTGCAGCAGTAATGCTGCACAAGGAAAAGGTAGCTATTTTGTTTTAGCTCCTTGCACACGCAGAACTTAACACTTATAAAATGTGTCCACTGATACCATAAAACCGTCCCGGAGGTGGGACTTTCCTTCGTAATATGACGCAGCACAGCCGTCATTCCTACCCCCCCCCCCCGGCGCCGCGCCCCGGCTCCTCAGCGTTGTTTGATTCCGTCCCGGAGCCTGCGCTGTTATGTTATCCCGTGGCCAGGCACACTTAGCGCTGCCCGTCTTCTGGCATCATTTGGTGTCAGGATGGCTGCGCCTGTGCGGCCGCGCTGGCCGAGAGCCCGCCTCGCAGTGTCTTCTGATTTAATCCCACTGGGGGCCTGGGATGCATGGACATGCGCAGTGCATATCTGAACCTCCACCTCTCACTCATCTCCCTATGGCTTCTTCAGACTGTTCGGTGTCAGCTGGTCCCTAATAGCATGCCACGGCCGTGACACCGCACAGTCTTAAGAAGCCGTAGGGAGGGGAGTGAGAGGCGAGGATATGCACTGCGCATGGCCATGGATCCCAGGCCCCCAGTGGGATAAAATCAGAAGACACTGCGAGGCGGGCTCTCGGCCAGCGCGGCCGCACAGGCGCAGCCAGCCTGACACCAAATGATGTCAGAAGATGGGCAGCGCTAAGTGTGCCTGGCCAAGGGATAACATAACAGCGCAGGCTCCGGGACGGAATCAAACAACGCTGAGGAGCCGGGGCGCGGCGCCGGGGGGGTAGGAATGA
Source organism: Ranitomeya variabilis (assembly GCF_051348905.1). Taxonomy (NCBI): domain Eukaryota; kingdom Metazoa; phylum Chordata; class Amphibia; order Anura; family Dendrobatidae; genus Ranitomeya; species Ranitomeya variabilis. Next base: position 905,699,752 of record NC_135233.1, read on the forward strand.
CGGCTGTGCTGCGTCATATTACGAAGGAAAGTCCCACCTCCGGGACGGTTTCACGGTTTCAGGGGACACATTTTATAAGTGTTTAGTTCTGTGTTTGCAAGGAGCGTGATGAAAAGAGCCACCTTTTCCTTTTGCATCTTTTGTGCTGCACAAGCTGGCTCTTTCAGCTACAAATGCCTTGGGGGGGGGGGTTAAAGGTTCCCTTTCGACTTTCTCAGGCTTCGGCCTACATTGTGTTCCTCTGCTTTTCCACCTGTCCCTGGGCTCCAACACCGCTAGTTGCCGTCCAGAAGTGCTGTCCGCACAGTCCCAACAGTCGCTCCTCTGTTATTGGGGTTCAGTAACGTCAGCTGTTCCCCTGCTGTGTGTGTGGCAATCCCTCCTACCTCGTCCTACCTCCTCCTCCTCCACCTGTCCCTGGGCTCCAACACCGCCAGTTGCCGTCCAGAAGTGCTGTACGCACAGTCAACAGTCCCTCCTCTGTTATTGGGGTTCAGTAACGTCAGCTGTTCCCCTGCTGTGTGTGTGGCAATCCCTCCTACCTCCTCCTCCTCCACCTGTCCCTGGGCTCCAACACCGCCAGTTGCCGTCCAGAAGTGCTGTACGCACAGTCAACAGTCCCTCCTCTGTTATTGGGGTTCAGTAACGTCAGCTGTTCCCCTGCTGTGTGTGTGGCAATCCCTCCTACCTCCTCCACCTCCTCCTCCTCCACCTGACCCTGGGCTCCAACACCGCCAGTTGCCGTCCAGAAGTGCTGTACGCACAGTCAACAGTCCCTCCTCTGTTATTGGGGTTCAGTAACGTCAGCTGTTCCCCTGCTGTGTGTGTGGCAATCCCTCCTACCTCCTCCACCTCCTCCTCCTCCACCTGACCCTGGGCTCCAACACCGCCAGTTGCCGTCCAGAAGTGCTGTACGCACAGTCAACAGTCCCTCCTCTGTTATTGGGGTTCAGTAACATCAGCTGTTCCCCTGCTGTGTGTGTGGCAATCCCTCCTACCTCCTCCTACCTCCTCCTCCTCCACCTGTCCCTGGGCTCCAACACCGCCAGTTGCCGTCCAGAAGTGCTGTCCGCACAGAGCCAAACACCTCGCCAATGTGTTAGTGGGGTTCAGCACCGCCAGCTGTTCCCCTGCTGTGCAGCTGGCAACGTGTACTGCGACCGCCACGCAGGCACAACAAGTTAAATTTAAGGGAACCTGTCCCCCCCCCCCAGGCGTTTGTTACTGAAGGAGCCACCTTGTGCAGCAGTAATGATGCAAAGGTAAAAAGTGCCTCTTTTCGTGGTGCTCCTTGCACATGCTGATCCTAACACTTATGAAAAGTGTCCCCTCCTACCGTGATACCGTCCGGTTGGTGGAACTTTCCTTTGTGATGTGATGCAGCACAGCCGTCATTCTTACCCCCTTGGCGCCGTGCGCCGCCTCCTCAGCATTGTTTGGATCAGTCCCGGAGCCTGCGCTGTTAGGTTAGCCCTTGGCCATGCACACATTTTGCGCTGCCCGTCTTCTGACATCATTTGGTGTCAGGCTGGCTGCGCCTGTGCGGCCGCGCTGGCCGAGAGCCCGCCTCGTACTGTCTTCTGATTTAATCCCACTGGGGGCCAGAGATCCATGGACATGCGCAGTGCATATCTGAACCTCCACCTCTCACTCATCTCCCTACGGCTTATTCAAACTGTGCGGTGTCAGCTGGTCCCTAATAGCATGCCACGGCCGTGACACCGCACAGTCAGAAGAAGCCATAGGGAGATGAGTGAGAGGTGGAGGTTCAGATATGCACTGCGCATGTCCATGGATCTCAGGCCCCCAGTGGGATTAAATCAGAAGACAGTACGAGGCGGGCTCTCGGCCAGCGCGGCCGCACAGGCGCAGCCAGCCTGACACCAAATGATGTCAGAAGACGGGCAGCGCAAAATGTGTGCATGGCCAAGGGCTAACCTAACAGCGCAGGCTCCGGGACTGATTCAAACAACGCTGAGGAGGCGGCGCACGGCGCCAAGGGGGTAAGAATGACGGCTGTGCTGCGTCACATCACAAAGGAAAGTTCCACCTACCGGACGGTATCACGGTAGGAGGGGACACTTTTTATAAGTGTTAGGTTCAGCATGTGCAAGGACCATAATTAAAAGAGCTAAGTTTACCTTTTCCAGCATTAGTGCTGTACACGATGGCTCTTTCAGCTACAAACGCCTGGGGGGGGGGTTAAAGTTTCCCTTTCAACTTGCTCCAGTGCAGGCTTCGGCCTACACTCTGCTCCCTCTCCTCCTCCTGCTGACCCTGGGCTCTAACACCGCCAGTTGGGGCCCAGATGTGCTAGCTGCACAGAGCCAAACACCAGCCAATGTGTCAGTGGGGTTCAGCACCGCCAGCTGTTCCCCTGCTGTGTAGCCGGCAACGTGTCCTGCAACATCCACGCAGACACAAGAACTGAAATTGAAGGAAACCTGTCCCCCCTCCCCCAGGCGTTTTTACGTTTTACAGCCACCTTGTACGACAGTAATGCTGCATGTGTGCAAGGTGGCTCAGAAACTTAATCTCCTTGCCCATGTTGAAGTGAACACGTCTAAAAATGAGTCCTCTGCGACCATTAAAACGTCCCTCAGGTGTGATTTTCCTTTGTATTGACACGCAACAAGCTCCTTGGTAGCGCTGCCCGTCTTCTGGCATCATTGTTTGGCTGCCTGCGCCTCTGCGGCCGCCTTGCCCCACACAACGCCCCTCGTTGTCTTATTTATTTGGACTGCGAGGGTGTGATTGATGGGCATGAACGGTGCATTTCTTCGCCTGTCCCTCATCTCCTTCCGCCTTCCTCAGACTGTGCGGCTTCATGGCCGCGGCATGCGATAAGGGATCAGCTGACGCCGCACAGTCTGAAGCGGGTGTAAGGACCCGAGTGTGAGAGGCGAACATATGTACTGCGCCAGGCCATGAATCCCAGCCCAGCAGTGTTTAACAATGTTAACACACTGGGGGGCTGGGATGCATGGTCATCGCAAACCGCAACAGCCGACATAACATGATGTCAGAGGATGGTCAGTGCTAACAGCCCAAGGCCAAGGGATAACACAAAAGCGCAGACTCCTGTGCAACAAATAACGATGCTCAGGAGGCCGCGCAAAGCACCAAGGTGGCATTTTTGCCAGCTGTGCTGCGTCTCTTTATGAAGGGAACTCACGCCTCAAAATCAGTTTGACTGTGTAAGGGCCTAAATGTTATACGTGTTCCTTTCAGCGTGTGCAAGGAGCAAAATTAAAAGAGCAACCTTTGACTTGTGCAGCACTACTGCTGCATAAGCTGTGGCTCTTCTACTTTGTAACCCCTGAAGGGGGGGTTAAAGGTTACCTTTGAAATTGGTTCAAGTAGGCTTCGGCCTACACTCTGCTCCCCCTGCAGAGCCCGGGCTCCAACACCGCCAGTTGGGGCCCGGTACTGCTAGCTGCACAGAGCCAAACACCAGCCAATGTGTCAGTGGGGTTCAGCACCGCCAGCTGTTCCCCTGCTGTGCAGCCGGCAACGTGTCCTGCAACAGCCACGCAGGCACAACAGACCCAAAGCTGCCGCCAGTGCAGGCTTCGGCCTACACTCTGCTCCATCTCCTCCTCCTGCTGACCCCGGGCTCTAACACCGCCAGTTGGGGCCCGGTACTGCTAGCTGCACAGAGAAAAACACCAGCCAATGTGTCAGTGGGGTTCAGCACCGCCAGCTGTTCCCCTGCTGTGCAGCCGGCATCGTGTCCTGCAAAAGCCACGCAGACACAAGAACTGAAATTGAAGGGAACCTGTCCCCCCTCCCCCAGGCGTTTGTACGTTTTTGAGGCCACCTTGTACAGCGGTAATGCTGCATGTGTGCAAGGTGGCTCATAAACGTATTCTCCTCGCACATGTGGAACTGAAAACACGTCTGAAATGTGTCCTCTGTGTGACCATTTAACCGTCCCGGGGGTGTGACTTTCCTTTGTAATGACACGCTGCAACCCCCTTGGTAGCGCTGCCCGTCTTCTGGCATCATTGTTTGGCTGCCTGCGCCTCTGCGGCCGCCCTGACCCACACAACGCCCCTCGGTGTCTTATTTCTTGGGACTGCGAGGGTGTGATTGATGGGCATGAGCAGTGCATCAGTTCGCCTGTCCCTCATCTCCTTCCGCCTTCTTCAGACTGTGCGGCTTCATGGCCGTGGCATGCGATAAGGGATCAGCTGACGCCGCACAGTCTGCAGCGGGTGTAAGGACCCGAGTGCGAGAGGCGAACATATGTGCTGCGCCAGGCCATGAATCACAGCCCCGCAGTGTTTTAACAATGTTAAGACACTGCGGGGCTGGGATTCATGGTCATCGCGAACCGCAGCGGCCGACATTAAATGAGGTCAGAAGATGGGCAGCGCTAACAGCGCTAGGCCAGGGGATAACACGACAGCGCAGACTCCTGTACAGCAAATAACAACGCTCAGGAGGCTGCACCCAGCACCAAGGTGGGATTCTTGACATCTGTGCTGCGTCTCATTACAAAGGGAACTCGCGCCTCCAACACAGTTTGACTGTATAAAGGGCTAAATGTTATACGTGTTTCATTCAGCGTGTGCAAGGAGCAAAATTAAAAGAGCAACCTTTGACTTGTGCAGCACTACTGCTGCATAAGCTGTGGCTCTTCTACTTTGTAACCCCTGAAGGGGGGGTTAAAGGTTACCTTTGAAATTGGTTCAAGTAGGCTTCGGCCTACACTCTGCTCCCCCTGCAGAGCCCGGGCTCCAACACCGCCAGTTGGGGCCCGGTACTGCTAGCTGCACAGAGCCAAACACCAGCCAATGTGTCAGTGGGGTTCAGCACCGCCAGCTGTTCCCCTGCTGTGCAGCCGGCAACGTGTCCTGCAACAGCCACGCAGGCACAACAGACCCAAAGCTGCCGCCAGTGCAGGCTTCGGCCTACACTCTGCTCCATCTCCTCCTCCTGCTGACCCCGGGCTCTAACACCGCCAGTTGGGGCCCGGTACTGCTAGCTGCACAGAGAAAAACACCAGCCAATGTGTCAGTGGGGTTCAGCACCGCCAGCTGTTCCCCTGCTGTGCAGCCGGCATCGTGTCCTGCAAAAGCCACGCAGACACAAGAACTGAAATTGAAGGGAACCTGTCCCCCCTCCCCCAGGCGTTTGTACGTTTTTGAGGCCACCTTGTACAGCGGTAATGCTGCATGTGTGCAAGGTGGCTCATAAACGTATTCTCCTCGCACATGTGGAACTGAAAACACGTCTGAAATGTGTCCTCTGTGTGACCATTTAACCGTCCCGGGGGTGTGACTTTCCTTTGTAATGACACGCTGCAACCCCCTTGGTAGCGCTGCCCGTCTTCTGGCATCATTGTTTGGCTGCCTGCGCCTCTGCGGCCGCCCTGACCCACACAACGCCCCTCGGTGTCTTATTTCTTGGGACTGCGAGGGTGTGATTGATGGGCATGAGCAGTGCATCAGTTCGCCTGTCCCTCATCTCCTTCCGCCTTCTTCAGACTGTGCGGCTTCATGGCCGTGGCATGCGATAAGGGATCAGCTGACGCCGCACAGTCTGCAGCGGGTGTAAGGACCCGAGTGCGAGAGGCGAACATATGTGCTGCGCCAGGCCATGAATCACAGCCCCGCAGTGTTTTAACAATGTTAAGACACTGCGGGGCTGGGATTCATGGTCATCGCGAACCGCAGCGGCCGACATTAAATGAGGTCAGAAGATGGGCAGCGCTAACAGCGCTAGGCCAGGGGATAACACGACAGCGCAGACTCCTGTACAGCAAATAACAACGCTCAGGAGGCTGCACCCAGCACCAAGGTGGGATTCTTGACATCTGTGCTGCGTCTCATTACAAAGGGAACTCGCGCCTCCAACACAGTTTGACTGTATAAAGGGCTAAATGTTATACGTGTTTCATTCAGCGTGTGCAAGGAGCAAAATTAAAAGAGCAACCTTTGACTTGTGCAGCACTACTGCTGCATAAGCTGTGGCTCTTCTACTTTGTAACCCCTGAAGGGGGGGTTAAAGGTTACCTTTGAAATTGGTTCAAGTAGGCTTCGGCCTACACTCTGCTCCCCCTGCAGAGCCCGGGCTCCAACACCGCCAGTTGGGGCCCGGTACTGCTAGCTGCACAGAGCCAAACACCAGCCAATGTGTCAGTGGGGTTCAGCACCGCCAGCTGTTCCCCTGCTGTGCAGCCGGCAACGTGTCCTGCAACAGCCACGCAGGCACAACAGACCCAAAGCTGCCGCCAGTGCAGGCTTCGGCCTACACTCTGCTCCATCTCCTCCTCCTGCTGACCCCGGGCTCTAACACCGCCAGTTGGGGCCCGGTACTGCTAGCTGCACAGAGAAAAACACCAGCCAATGTGTCAGTGGGGTTCAGCACCGCCAGCTGTTCCCCTGCTGTGCAGCCGGCATCGTGTCCTGCAAAAGCCACGCAGACACAAGAACTGAAATTGAAGGGAACCTGTCCCCCCTCCCCCAGGCGTTTGTACGTTTTTAAGGCCACCTTGTACAGCGGTAATGCTGCATGTGTGCAAGGTGGCTCATAAACGTATTCTCCTCGCACATGTGGAACTGAAAACACGTCTGAAATGTGTCCTCTGTGTGACCATTTAACCGTCCCGGGGGTGTGACTTTCCTTTGTAATGACACGCTGCAACCCCCTTGGTAGCGCTGCCCGTCTTCTGGCATCATTGTTTGGCTGCCTGCGCCTCTGCGGCCGCCCTGACCCACACAACGCCCCTCGGTGTCTTATTTCTTGGGACTGCGAGGGTGTGATTGATGGGCATGAGCAGTGCATCAGTTCGCCTGTCCCTCATCTCCTTCCGCCTTCTTCAGACTGTGTGGCTTCATGGCCGTGGCATGCGATAAGGGATCAGCTGACGCCGCACAGTCTGCAGCGGGTGTAAGGACCCGAGTGCGAGAGGCGAACATATGTGCTGCGCCAGGCCATGAATCACAGCCCCGCAGTGTTTTAACAATGTTAAGACACCGCGGGGCTGGGATTCATGGTCATCGCGAACCGCAGCGGCCGACATTAAATGAGGTCAGAAGATGGGCAGCGCTAACAGCGCTAGGCCAGGGGATAACACGACAGCGCAGACTCCTGTACAGCAAATAACAACGCTCAGGAGGCTGCACCCAGCACCAAGGTGGGATTCTTGACATCTGTGCTGCGTCTCATTACAAAGGGAACTCGCGCCTCCAACACAGTTTGACTGTATAAAGGGCTAAATGTTATACGTGTTTCATTCAGCGTGTGCAAGGAGCAAAATTAAAAGAGCAACCTTTGACTTGTGCAGCACTACTGCTGCATAAGCTGTGGCTCTTCTACTTTGTAACCCCTGAAGGGGGGGTTAAAGGTTACCTTTGAAATTGGTTCAAGTAGGCTTCGGCCTACACTCTGCTCCCCCTGCAGAGCCCGGGCTCCAACACCGCCAGTTGGGGCCCGGTACTGCTAGCTGCACAGAGCCAAACACCAGCCAATGTGTCAGTGGGGTTCAGCACCGCCAGCTGTTCCCCTGCTGTGCAGCCGGCAACGTGTCCTGCAACAGCCACGCAGGCACAACAGACCCAAAGCTGCCGCCAGTGCAGGCTTCGGCCTACACTCTGCTCCATCTCCTCCTCCTGCTGACCCCGGGCTCTAACACCGCCAGTTGGGGCCCGGTACTGCTAGCTGCACAGAGAAAAACACCAGCCAATGTGTCAGTGGGGTTCAGCACCGCCAGCTGTTCCCCTGCTGTGCAGCTGGCAACGTGTACTGCGACCGCCACGCAGGCACAACAAGTTAAATTTAAGGGAACCTGTCCCCCCCCCCCAGGCGTTTGTTACTGAAGGAGCCACCTTGTGCAGCAGTAATGATGCAAAGGTAAAAAGTGCCTCTTTTCGTGGTGCTCCTTGCACATGCTGATCCTAACACTTATGAAAAGTGTCCCCTCCTACCGTGATACCGTCCGGTTGGTGGAACTTTCCTTTGTGATGTGACGCAGCACAGCCGTCATTCTTACCCCCTTGGCGCCGTGCGCCGCCTCCTCAGCATTGTTTGGATCAGTCCCGGAGCCTGCGCTGTTAGGTTAGCCCTTGGCCATGCACACATTTTGCGCTGCCCGTCTTCTGACATCATTTGGTGTCAGGCTGGCTGCGCCTGTGCGGCCGCGCTGGCCGAGAGCCCGCCTCGTACTGTCTTCTGATTTAATCCCACTGGGGGCCAGAGATCCATGGACATGCGCAGTGCATATCTGAACCTCCACCTCTCACTCATCTCCCTACGGCTTATTCAAACTGTGCGGTGTCAGCTGGTCCCTAATAGCATGCCACGGCCGTGACACCGCACAGTCAGAAGAAGCCGTAGGGAGATGAGTGAGAGGTGGAGGTTCAGATATGCACTGCGCATGTCCATGGATCTCAGGCCCCCAGTGGGATTAAATCAGAAGACAGTACGAGGCGGGCTCTCGGCCAGCGCGGCCGCACAGGCGCAGCCAGCCTGACACCAAATGATGTCAGAAGACGGGCAGCGCAAAATGTGTGCATGGCCAAGGGCTAACCTAACAGCGCAGGCTCCGGGACTGATTCAAACAACGCTGAGGAGGCGGCGCACAGCGCCAAGGGGGTAAGAATGACGGCTGTGCTGCGTCACATCACAAAGGAAAGTTCCACCTACCGGACGGTATCACGGTAGGAGGGGACACTTTTTATAAGTGTTAGGTTCAGCATGTGCAAGGACCATAATTAAAAGAGCTAAGTTTACCTTTTCCAGCATTAGTGCTGTACACGATGGCTCTTTCAGCTACAAACGCCTAGGGGGGGGGGTTAAAGTTTCCCTTTCAACTTGCTCCAGTGCAGGCTTCGGCCTACACTCTGCTCCCTCTCCTCCTCCTGCTGACCCTGGGCTCTAACACCGCCAGTTGGGGCCCAGATGTGCTAGCTGCACAGAGCCAAACACCAGCCAATGTGTCAGTGGGGTTCAGCACCGCCAGCTGTTCCCCTGCTGTGTAGCCGGCAACGTGTCCTGCAACAGCCACGCAGACACAAGAACTGAAATTGAAGGAAACCTGTCCCCCCTCCCCCAGGCGTTTTTACGTTTTACAGCCACCTTGTACGACAGTAATGCTGCATGTGTGCAAGGTGGCTCAGAAACTTAATCTCCTTGCCCATGTTGAAGTGAACACGTCTAAAAATGAGTCCTCTGCGACCATTAAAACGTCCCTCAGGTGTGATTTTCCTTTGTATTGACACGCAACAAGCTCCTTGGTAGCGCTGCCCGTCTTCTGGCATCATTGTTTGGCTGCCTGCGCCTCTGCGGCCGCCTTGCCCCACACAACGCCCCTCGTTGTCTTATTTATTTGGACTGCGAGGGTGTGATTGATGGGCATGAACGGTGCATTTCTTCGCCTGTCCCTCATCTCCTTCCGCCTTCCTCAGACTGTGCGGCTTCATGGCCGCGGCATGCGATAAGGGATCAGCTGACGCCGCACAGTCTGAAGCGGGTGTAAGGACCCGAGTGTGAGAGGCGAACATATGTACTGCGCCAGGCCATGAATCCCAGCCCAGCAGTGTTTAACAATGTTAACACACTGGGGGGCTGGGATGCATGGTCATCGCAAACCGCAACAGCCGACATAACATGATGTCAGAGGATGGTCAGTGCTAACAGCCCAAGGCCAAGGGATAACACAAAAGCGCAGACTCCTGTGCAACAAATAACGATGCTCAGGAGGCCGCGCAAAGCACCAAGGTGGCATTTTTGCCAGCTGTACTGCGTCTCTTTATGAAGGGAACTCACGCCTCAAAATCAGTTTGACTGTGTAAGGGCCTAAATGTTATACGTGTTCCTTTCAGCGTGTGCAAGGAGCAAAATTAAAAGAGCAACCTTTGACTTGTGCAGCACTACTGCTGCATAAGCTGTGGCTCTTCTACTTTGTAACCCCTGAAGGGGGGGTTAAAGGTTACCTTTGAAATTGGTTCAAGTAGGCTTCGGCCTACACTCTGCTCCCCCTGCAGAGCCCGGGCTCCAACACCGCCAGTTGGGGCCCGGTACTGCTAGCTGCACAGAGCCAAACACCAGCCAATGTGTCAGTGGGGTTCAGCACCGCCAGCTGTTCCCCTGCTGTGCAGCCGGCAACGTGTCCTGCAACAGCCACGCAGGCACAACAGACCCAAAGCTGCCGCCAGTGCAGGCTTCGGCCTACACTCTGCTCCATCTCCTCCTCCTGCTGACCCCGGGCTCTAACACCGCCAGTTGGGGCCCGGTACTGCTAGCTGCACAGAGAAAAACACCAGCCAATGTGTCAGTGGGGTTCAGCACCGCCAGCTGTTCCCCTGCTGTGCAGCCGGCATCGTGTCCTGCAAAAGCCACGCAGACACAAGAACTGAAATTGAAGGGAACCTGTCCCCCCTCCCCCAGGCGTTTGTACGTTTTTGAGGCCACCTTGTACAGCGGTAATGCTGCATGTGTGCAAGGTGGCTCATAAACGTATTCTCCTCGCACATGTGGAACTGAAAACACGTCTGAAATGTGTCCTCTGTGTGACCATTTAACCGTCCCGGGGGTGTGACTTTCCTTTGTAATGACACGCTGCAACCCCCTTGGTAGCGCTGCCCGTCTTCTGGCATCATTGTTTGGCTGCCTGCGCCTCTGCGGCCGCCCTGACCCACACAACGCCCCTCGGTGTCTTATTTCTTGGGACTGCGAGGGTGTGATTGATGGGCATGAGCAGTGCATCAGTTCGCCTGTCCCTCATCTCCTTCCGCCTTCTTCAGACTGTGCGGCTTCATGGCCGTGGCATGCGATAAGGGATCAGCTGACGCCGCACAGTCTGCAGCGGGTGTAAGGACCCGAGTGCGAGAGGCGAACATATGTGCTGCGCCAGGCCATGAATCACAGCCCCGCAGTGTTTTAACAATGTTAAGACACTGCGGGGCTGGGATTCATGGTCATCGCGAACCGCAGCGGCCGACATTAAATGAGGTCAGAAGATGGGCAGCGCTAACAGCGCTAGGCCAGGGGATAACACGACAGCGCAGACTCCTGTACAGCAAATAACAACGCTCAGGAGGCTGCACCCAGCACCAAGGTGGGATTCTTGACATCTGTGCTGCGTCTCATTACAAAGGGAACTCGCGCCTCCAACACAGTTTGACTGTATAAAGGGCTAAATGTTATACGTGTTTCATTCAGCGTGTGCAAGGAGCAAAATTAAAAGAGCAACCTTTGACTTGTGCAGCACTACTGCTGCATAAGCTGTGGCTCTTCTACTTTGTAACCCCTGAAGGGGGGGTTAAAGGTTACCTTTGAAATTGGTTCAAGTAGGCTTCGGCCTACACTCTGCTCCCCCTGCAGAGCCCGGGCTCCAACACCGCCAGTTGGGGCCCGGTACTGCTAGCTGCACAGAGCCAAACACCAGCCAATGTGTCAGTGGGGTTCAGCACCGCCAGCTGTTCCCCTGCTGTGCAGCCGGCAACGTGTCCTGCAACAGCCACGCAGGCACAACAGACCCAAAGCTGCCGCCAGTGCAGGCTTCGGCCTACACTCTGCTCCATCTCCTCCTCCTGCTGACCCCGGGCTCTAACACCGCCAGTTGGGGCCCGGTACTGCTAGCTGCACAGAGAAAAACACCAGCCAATGTGTCAGTGGGGTTCAGCACCGCCAGCTGTTCCCCTGCTGTGCAGCCGGCATCGTGTCCTGCAAAAGCCACGCAGACACAAGAACTGAAATTGAAGGGAACCTGTCCCCCCTCCCCCAGGCGTTTGTACGTTTTTGAGGCCACCTTGTACAGCGGTAATGCTGCATGTGTGCAAGGTGGCTCATAAACGTATTCTCCTCGCACATGTGGAACTGAAAACACGTCTGAAATGTGTCCTCTGTGTGACCATTTAACCGTCCCGGGGGTGTGACTTTCCTTTGTAATGACACGCTGCAACCCCCTTGGTAGCGCTGCCCGTCTTCTGGCATCATTGTTTGGCTGCCTGCGCCTCTGCGGCCGCCCTGACCCACACAACGCCCCTCGGTGTCTTATTTCTTGGGACTGCGAGGGTGTGATTGATGGGCATGAGCAGTGCATCAGTTCGCCTGTCCCTCATCTCCTTCCGCCTTCTTCAGACTGTGCGGCTTCATGGCCGTGGCATGCGATAAGGGATCAGCTGATGCCGCACAGTCTGCAGCGGGTGTAAGGACCCGAGTGCGAGAGGCGAACATATGTGCTGCGCCAGGCCATGAATCACAGCCCCGCAGTGTTTTAACAATGTTAAGACACTGCGGGGCTGGGATTCATGGTCATCGCGAACCGCAGCGGCCGACATTAAATGAGGTCAGAAGATGGGCAGCGCTAACAGCGCTAGGCCAGGGGATAACACGACAGCGCAGACTCCTGTACAGCAAATAACAACGCTCAGGAGGCTGCACCCAGCACCAAGGTGGGATTCTTGACATCTGTGCTGCGTCTCATTACAAAGGGAACTCGCGCCTCCAACACAGTTTGACTGTATAAAGGGCTAAATGTTATACGTGTTTCATTCAGCGTGTGCAAGGAGCAAAATTAAAAGAGCAACCTTTGACTTGTGCAGCACTACTGCTGCATAAGCTGTGGCTCTTCTACTTTGTAACCCCTGAAGGGGGGGTTAAAGGTTACCTTTGAAATTGGTTCAAGTAGGCTTCGGCCTACACTCTGCTCCCCCTGCAGAGCCCGGGCTCCAACACCGCCAGTTGGGGCCCGGTACTGCTAGCTGCACAGAGCCAAACACCAGCCAATGTGTCAGTGGGGTTCAGCACCGCCAGCTGTTCCCCTGCTGTGCAGCCGGCAACGTGTCCTGCAACAGCCACGCAGGCACAACAGACCCAAAGCTGCCGCCAGTGCAGGCTTCGGCCTACACTCTGCTCCATCTCCTCCTCCTGCTGACCCCGGGCTCTAACACCGCCAGTTGGGGCCCGGTACTGCTAGCTGCACAGAGAAAAACACCAGCCAATGTGTCAGTGGGGTTCAGCACCGCCAGCTGTTCCCCTGCTGTGCAGCCGGCATCGTGTCCTGCAAAAGCCACGCAGACACTTGCTCTTGTACCTTCTGCTCCCCATCCTGGTTCCAGTACCGTCAGCTGGTTCCGGGCAGAGCCTTTGGCTTAGGTGCCTCCTTCTGGGTATCCGAGTTCCACCAACGTCAGGTGGTCCTTGGTAGTGCTTTCAGGCACGGGTACCTCCTGCTTAGTAACCGGGTTCCAGTAACGTCAGCTGGTCTTCGGTAGTTCCATTGGCTCTTGGACCTTCGGCTACCCATCCGGGTTCCAGCACCGTCAGCTGGTTCTCGGCAGTGTCTTTTGCTCTTGTACCTTCTGCTCCCCATCCTGGTTCCAGTACCGTCAGCTGGTTCCGGGCAGAGCCTTTGGCTTAGGTGCCTCCCTCTGGGTATCCGAGTTCCACCAACGTCAGGTGGTCCTTGGTAGTGCTTTCAGGCACGGGTACCTCCTGCTTAGTAACCGGGTTCCAGTAACGTCAGCTGGTCCTCGGTAGTTCCATTGGCTCTTGGACCTTCGGGTAGCCATCCGAGTTCCAGTTCCATCAGCTGGTTCTCGGCATTTTCTCAGCCTTCTTGTACCTTCTGCTACATTTCCAAGTTCAAGAGACTAAACACGATGACCCGGAAGACCACCCCTAAGATGACGACGACACCAGAGACGACAACCACCGTGATGACGACGACCCTGGAGACGATGACCCTGAAGACCACCCCGATGACGACGACCCCGGAGACGACGACCCTGAAGACCACCCCGATTACGACGACCCCGGAGACGACGACCCTGGAGACGACGACGACCTGGAAGACCGAGAAGCAGAAGAACAAGAGGCTGCAGAACAAAGAGCAGAAGAACATTAAGCATAACACTAAATATCAGAGCAAAAAATATTATCTAAATTATAAGCAGAAGAAGACTAAGCAGTGTATGGGGGTGAGTCCGTTCCTCCTCGTGGTGCCCCTGGATAAAGCCTGATGCTGCAGGCCAAACTGAACGCGGACAAATGTAACTGTTTTGTGACAGGCAGAATGGAAGGTGTAATCTTCAAACTTTTATAGATAACAACTACGGCAATGCCTGTCACAAATAAGAATATGATGAAGAAGTAGAATATGAAGAAGATAATAGTAAAATAAAAAGAATATGAACAATGTAACCAAAAAAATAATAGGTAGAAGATGAAGAAGAAGATGAATAAGGTGAAGAAGTTGATGTCAAAGAAGCTGATGATGAGGATAATGAAGAAGAAAGTGTGGGAGAAGTAAAAAAGAAGGTGAAGGGCGTGGAAGTAGTGAAACATCAATATCTGACAAAATAAAAAAAAAATTAACATAGTCAAAATCTTTCTACCGCCGAACGTCATAAAAAAAACCAAAATCCTGCTATTCTATTACATTGGGCTAAACCTCTGTGCCTTTAATGTCTCCGCCACGTCCCCCAATACATCCTACATTATTCTTAGTTGTTTTCCTTCATGTAGAATGAACCTACAAGTTTATAAAGGGTTTATTTTAATTCCGATATTTTCGTCCCATTGACTTGCATTGGGATCGGGTATCGGTATCGGATTAGATCCGATATTTTGACGGTATCGGCCGATACTTTCCGATACCGATACTTTCCGATATCGGAAAGTATCGCTCAACACTAGTCATCACTATGTACTATACGGGGTGAAACATAGGAGTGCAAATAATATCTGCTAGGTTATATGTACTCAGAGTTATCATTGTTATCTGTGGTGTTACACAGAACTGCAGGTAACATCTAGTACATTATCTGCGGTCAGTGAGAGTTATGGCGGCAGCAGGGTGGCTTAGTGGTTAGAACTGCAGCCTTGCAGCACTCGGTCTTGGGTTCACATCTCACCAAGGACAACATCTGCAAGGCGTTTGTATGTTTGCGTGGATTTCCTCTGGGTTTTCCAGTTTCCTCCCACATTCCAAAGTCATACTGATAGGGAATTTAGATTGTGAGCCCCAATGGGGACAGTGGGGTTATGTAAGTGAGTAAAATAAATAAAAAATGACCATGTCTTCTGTGGTGTTGCATAGAACTGCATTATATGTTATCACTGTTATTGGTGATGCTACACAGGACTGCTGATAGACTAATGTGCCTTTCATTTTGGTTACTTTTATTTTATGTGTGATGAAGGGGCCTGTAAGTGAGTGTGAACATCGTAAAGAGGCTTGGTCTCAACAAAGGGCATGTCTTTATGGTAAGGACAGAGAGAGTGGCTATGTCGTGCCCACATTGCAGCTAAAAGCAACATGGGCTGGCAGCTGCTGTGGTTTTTTAATAAAACCATCTGTCAATCAAGGCACTGCTTAACAACAATCAATGAAAAAAAGTGTCAGTGACGTACCAGGGCTTTGATATAACACGGCTAGCCTAACCCATAAGCTTTAGGTATGGGATGAGGGCACCAAAGTAAATCTTTGCCCTGGGTACAAGAAAGCTGTCTCTCCCGCTCTATCTCCTCTTCCAGGGGCGACTTCACCTGCTTATATTGACAGCTCCTTTACACTCTGATTTGAAGCACAGGAGTTATAAGTCAAGAAGAAGGAGTCAGCACTGGATGGGGAATAGAGCTGCAGCGACATAGACTGAGTAGGAGCTTTCATCTGCCAAAAGCACTTCAGCCTCATTTGTATATCGATTCACATGCTGATCTCACAGTAATAGAGGAACAGACTGGCCATGTAAAGGTATGGCTGGACATGTCTACACGCACATATAAATAATTTGGGGGGTAAAATCCTTCTGCCAGGTTCCCTTTAAGTGACAACCACATAATAAACATTTTTCTTGGCTTTTTGTTTTACATTGACAAAACTGGACAGGGCAATGGTTCCCAAAAATTGACAATTCTACATAAAGAATTCAGATATTTGAACCATACCATAAAATTGATTTATCAGGAGGTTTTACTCTTGTATTGGTGGTTTTCTATAAAATATTAAATGTCCACATGTGAACCTGAATTAAGGGTGACTTTTTCTGGTCGCTGAATACAATAACTGCACAGATTATAAAAGCAACTAGGTTGCAGAAATACATTTACTGGCATTATGAAGTCTCTTACTTGAGCTGTTTCTCTTGATGTTACATTTCCATAAAATTGTCATAGTTAGGAGTTTAGCGGTGACATTTTGTATATGAAATGTGACATTATTCCCTCTATAGATGTGAAATATGTCTGCAGTGACAAAGTGAAGTGCTCAGAAAATTGGTGTAGACTCAGAAGACAGAGTGAGATGTAACCTTTCAAAGGTTCGGAGTCTGGAGTGAGATGTTTGCTGTGATGAAACTCTCTACTGACACACAGGTCAACGGTATCAGGATGACATGATCGTCTCCTGCTGCAGCGCATCATCAAAGGGAAAAAATATTCTATAAAAATGGTATAAAATATTGTGTGCATCGAGTAGACTTGTGATGTTAATTGGCTAAAATTGCAACTCATTATTAACAATATGTCACAATAAAAAAATCGGTGTAAAATAATCCACTTACAACAAAAGGTTGATACAGAAAGTGTAACAAGCAGCAGATGGCCTAAAACCTAAATTTATATATACAGTCCATGGTTATTTTCATAAAAGTTTGATTTTCTTTAACACATACAGTGTCAGACTGAGGTACAGTACCTAAGGCCTAGCAGTAGAATTAATTACTGAGACTTACTATACAGAAATGCAAAAATATTACCTGTTTATACAGTGCAGTATAATTGTCATGATACAGGTCGGGGTTTGCTTCTTGCTTTTGTTTCCCCGGCCTGGTTATGGTGGGGTCAACCTTTCCTGCCTCTTTTTGGTTCGTGGGTGGCTATTTATTGGTGCCATTCCTGGTAGCATTTATCAGTCATAGTTCCCGTCTCTGGCTTGAGCAGCTGACCCGTTTACCCTAGTGATCCTTCTGCCCGTGCTTGTTCTCTATCCCTTACTTAGTGTGTTTGGTGGTTTTCTACAGTGTACAACTTGGCTTGAATTCTGAACCCTGCTTCCTGCTTTCCTTCTCTGTTACTACGTTTCCCGTCTGGCTTTGACTCTCTTTGCTGTGTCTGTCAGCGTAGTGTTCAGAGGCTGGAGGCGCTACCAGGAGACAGGCCAGTACACCAGAAGATGTGGAGGGGGCCGTAGGAAGGCATCAACCCAGCAGCAGGACCACTACTTCAGCCTTTGTGCAAGGAGGAACAGGAGGAGCACT
The DNA here is from genome assembly GCF_051348905.1 of Ranitomeya variabilis. Taxonomy (NCBI): domain Eukaryota; kingdom Metazoa; phylum Chordata; class Amphibia; order Anura; family Dendrobatidae; genus Ranitomeya; species Ranitomeya variabilis. The sequence goes on from NC_135233.1 coordinate 905,716,965, forward strand.
GCCAAAGCCCTGCAAAATGACCTCCAGCATGCCACAAATGTGCATGTGTCTGCACAAATGGTTTGAAACCAACTCCATGAGGATGGTCGGAGTGCTCGACGTCCACAGATGGCGGTTGTGCACACAATGCAACACCATGCAGGATTCTTGGCATTTGCCACAGAACACCAGGATTGGCTAATTTACCACTGGCACCCTGTGCTCTTCACAGGTGAAAGCAGGTTCACACTGAGCACATGTGACAGACGTAACAGAGTCTGGAGATGCTGTGGAGAGTGAACTGGTGCCTGCAACATCCTTCAGCATGACCGGTTTGGTAGTGGGTCAGTAATGATGTGGGGTGGCATTCCTTTGGAGGGCCACACAGCCCTCCATGTGCTTGACAGAGGTAGTCTGACTGCCATTAGGGACCAAGATGAGATCCTCAGACACCCTTGTGAGACCATATGCTGGTGAGGTTGGCCCTGGGTTCCTCCTAATGCAGGACAATGCAAGACCTCCTGTGGCTGGAGTGTGTCAGCAGTTCCTGCAAGATGAAGGCATTGATGCTATGGGCTGGCCCTCCCATTCCCCAGACCTGAATCCGATTGAACACATCTGGGACATCATGTCTCGCACCATCCACCAACGTCACGTTGCACCACAGACTGTCCAGGAGTTGGCGGATGCTTTAGTCCAGGTCTGGGAAGAGATCCCTCAGGAGACCATCCACCGTCTCATCAGGAGCATGCCCAGGCATTGTAGGGAGGTCATACAGGTACATGGAGGCCACACACACTACTGAGCATCATTTCCTTGTCTTGAGGCATTTCCACTGAAGTTGGATCAGCCTGTAACTTCATTTTCCACTTTGATTTTGAGCATCATTCCAACTCCAGACCTCTGTGGGATATTAGTTGTGATTTATGTTGGTAATTTTAGGTTTTATTGTTCTCAACACATTCCACTATGTAATGAATAGAGATTTACAACTGGAATATTTCATTCAGTGATATCTAGGATGTGGGATTTTAGTGTTCCCTTTATTTTTTTGAGCAGTGTATATTTTTATTGAGGGAAGGTCCGCAGTCTTGGGCTTTTTCCTTACCCCCGTTCGCCCCTGAGAGACTGTCTGTGGACAGGTTCTTTGATGCTCTGGGCCTCATCTATGATGAACCAGGCTGAGTCAGATTGGCAGAGACACTATTATGGGTCTATCTCAAGGAAAGCTCTCTGCCAAATGGTACTGTTCAGAGTTTTGGCGATGGTCCCCAGAGGTGTCCTGATACGACTCAGCACTCAGGTGTCAGTTCCGGAAAGGGACTGTCTGATCATTTAAAAGACGCTTTGGCTCTCCATCCTCCTTCCAGCTCTCTGGAAGAGGCCATGACTCAGGCGGTTCGCATGGATTGGAGGTTGTGAGACAGAGGAGTCATGCATCAGGAGGCTCCTTTCCTTCTGGTTAAGCCAGAACCCTCACAACCTCCTGAGCACATGGAAGTAGGGGCCATCACCATCAAGGAGAAGGTGAAGAGATGTCGACAGGAGGGTAAATGTTGTTTTTACTGCGGTGCCCCAGGACATTGGAAGAAGGACTATCCCTCCTGTCCTCCTACTTCCAAGGTGTCAGGAAATGCCTAAGTCTGGGTAAATACCGAGGTGGTTGCCCAGACTCTCAGGTACCTTTATCCTCATTCCTTAAAGTACTGTTAAAAGTGGAACTTGGTGCTGAGAACTGTTTTACTCCTATTTCGGAATTGTGGACTGTGGGTCATCCCTGAACTTGATTGACTCTAAACTGGTGGCCAGCTGTAAGTTAGGGACAATTAGGTTGGAGACTCCCATAAAGATTGTGACCATTGATTATACATCCCTCACCAAGGACAGTGTCCATTTTATTTCTGAATAATTTATCCTCAAGGTGGAGGCCCTACACCAGGAGCGTATGTCATGTTTTATCTTGGATAATCTCCCTGCTGGTCTGGTGTTATGGTTTCCTGGGTTACTACTCCATAACCCGATTATTGACCGGGGGTCCCAGGATATTGTTAAGTGGGGACCTAATTATTCTGAAAATTGTCTCACCACTATGTCTACTATGTCTATGTCATCTGTCAGTCTGGAGGCTATTCCTGAGTACCTGAAGGACTTTGAGGATGTGTTCTCTGAAAAAGAGGCTGAGATTTTACCACCACACTGCCCATTTGACTGTACTGTTGACCTTATTCCCGATGCTAAATTGCCCAAGGCCCATTTGCATAATCTGTCTGGTCCTGAGCGAGCTGCCACGAAAGAATACATCTCTGAGAGTCTTCGTAAAGGGCATATTTGCCCTTTGATGTCTCCAGTTGCGGCTGGGTTCTTTTTTATAAAAAAAAAAAATGGTGGTTTGCGTCCATGCCTCGATTTCCGAGAGTTAAATAAAATTATTGTAAGGAATACTTACCCCCTCCCACTTATCCCTTATTTATATAACCAACTGTCTGGAACCAAGTGGCTTTCCAAATTGGATCTCCGAGGGGCATACAATCTTACCTGTATACGGGAGGGGGATGAGTGGAAAACTGCATTCCTCAACTCTGAAGGGTTGTTCGAAAATTTGGTCATGCCTATCGGTCTGACTAATGCGCCAGCAGCTTTCCAGAATTTTATCAGCCATGTTTTTTTAACTTTCTTGGGTGCTTCATGGTTGTTTATCTAGATGACATTCTGGTGTACTCTGTGGAGAATCAAGCCCACATAAGTCATCTGCGTGCTGTTCTCCAGAGGCTCCGGGAGAACTGTCTTTTTGCTAAACCAGAGAAATGTTTGTTTTTGGTTCAGAAATTGTCCTTCCTGGGGTTCATCTTGTCTGCTGAGAGGTTTTGTATGGACCCCAGAAAGGTTCAAGCCACTGTGGACTGGGTGCAACCCAGACATAAAGGCCTTCAGTGGTTCCTGGGGTTCGCTAATTATTATAGTAAATTTATAAGGGGTTATAAGGGAGTTTTCTCAGATTGTCAATCCCCTCACTGATTTGACCCAAAAGGGGTCAGATATCAAGAGTTGGCCAGCTCCAGCTGCAGCATCATTTTCAGCGTTAAAGAAATGTTTTATGTCTGCCCCTGTATTGATTCAACCAGATCCATCTGAATGTTTTATTGTGAAGGTGGAAACATCTGACTAAGCTTTCATCTGAACCATTCTATTGCAGCTCTGGCAGTACGCTTAGGGTCGTTGTCCTACTGGAAGGTGAACATACGCCCCAGTGTCAAGTCTTTTACAGCCCCCAGGATTGTCCTGTATTTAGCTCCATACAACTTCTTATCAACTCTGACCAACTTCCTTGCCCCTGCTAAAGAAAAGCATCCCCACAACATGCCTTGATCCACATTAAGGATCTTACTTGTCAATGCAAGGCGTAACGCTCGCGCCCAGACTGGATGGCGCAAGAGAGGATTGTGGCTCCACTGTGCCACAAACCAGACTACACTGGAGGGACGTGACTAAGCAGCTACCTTGGTGTTCAATGGAGCATCTAGTGGGGAGGTCAGGCTTGTGTGGCAGGTAACTACCAGGTACCACTCCAGGGCAGTGTCAGGCTGTAGCAGCTGATCCCACTGGGGGACAGAACACTAGGGAAAGGTGTTGACAAGTACAGACGGGCACAACTGGTACTCTGGCATGCTCAGTTGGCACTCTGGAAGGAAAGCGGGCATGGCTGGCACTCTAGCAGGCAGGCAGGCACGGCTGGCACTCTGGCAGTCAGGTGGGCATGGCTGGCCCAAATAGGTACAGGTATAGGGCAGAGTTCAGACAAGGACAGACATGGGAACAAGTACTGGACAAAAGATTCAGGCCTGGGTATGCATCCCCCAGGCAGGCAGAAAAAAAGACTCTAAGAGTACAGGAACGGGTATGGGTATGCAACCCCCAGAGAGGCGGAAAACAAGAACACAAAAAGCACAGAAACGGGCCTGCCAAATTTCTCTCTGCCCATCAGTACCAGCTCACATCAGAGAAGATGCAACAATCCAGACCTCCTCCTCCTGGTTGGTGGAAAGCAAGGAAACGAAAGCCTGAAAGCCTCCGTTTTGTCAACTTTATCAGACGGCCACATAGAAATTGAAGGCACCATCACAGGATCCGTCTTCTGCCAGTTGTCCAGAGGAAAAAATTCTAGAGACAGGGATGTTCCAAATTCTAGAGACAGGAATGTTCCTGGGAACTTGTCACTGGTATAGTCGTTGGAGATGTGTTGAGGGTATGCCACCGCTTCCCCTTCTTTGGAGACGTCAGCACACCTTGACTCGACGACTAGCAGACCAGATGAAAAAGAAGATGACACTGCTGACTGACTTTGACATATGGGAACCAGACACTTCTCATGACTTGGGTGTTCCAAGCGAAGCACCTTGCTGGGTCTCCAGACCAGAACGGGTAGCAAAGTTCTTGGCTCAGAAAGAACCATGGGCATACCAGACAGCATTTGAAAGATGAACTTCTTCATGTATAATGCTCTGACTTGGAGTTGTAGTTGACCCTGCAAGACAAGACTGCTCTTAAGTAGGGCTCTGCCATCACCAGACAACACCCTCACCGGATTCTGGAGCTGTAGAACAGAGATCACACACCGACTCCGTATGGCTGGTGGCTTTAATACACCAAAGCTCCCAGAAGGCAAAGAGACAGTCATAGATTTTAGTGGAGAGGAAGTACTCTCACCAAGGGCAGCCTCTCCTACTGGCCCAAGGTGTCGGAGTTTAAGATTCTCAGGGCAGAGACCGTCAGGATGTTCCTCACAGCCACAGTGATACCGCATTCCCTTCTTACCATTGTATTCGGGCTGCTGATCTGTCAGACCACTTTTATCAGCCTTCTTGGGATTGCTCAGGTAGTAGTTTTAGATAAAAACATTGGATACAGACATGGATTCCTCTCTGTGTGCGCTCATAAAATAAGAAGTCCAATTGAGTAATCCAATGAAAAGTGGCTTTATTTCAATTTTATTTTGAAATAAAGCCTCTTTTCATTGGATTACTCAATTTGACTTCTAATTTTATGAGCAGCGCAGAGAAGAATCCATCTCTATATCCCATTTTTTTATCTTTGGTGTGGTCACGAGGAGACCGATGGATCTGCAGCAGCTTAAGTTTCTATAATTTTCTATTTAAGTTTCTATATATTAAGCCTTTTTAAGTGCTGGATCTGGTGAGTAAATTTGATTGTAATTTATCTCTTTATACACAGATAAGACCCTATTGCGCTCCTTATTTCCTTCTAGCCCTTCACTGATCTGGTAGCTGCTTTGACGGGTTGAGGAACAGACGGGTTTTGGATGGTCGTGGTCCGACGTGGCGGTTTTCTCACGGATTTTGCTCATCTGGACCGCCTCTGGGATCTAGAGAGGGAAGACTTTGCAGATGAAGCTGTTTTAGGCACATCGAAGGCTTTAAGGAAGGCCATCAGGAAGGTCTCAAGGTACAAGAGGATAGGACCCCTTGCTTCTCAGAGGGGGTTGACCCACATTAAAGCATTTCTTGCTAGGTAGGACATTTGGAATCCCACCTTGACCTGATCAGAGGGAAAATTGGGAGCATTCCATTCGATGTATTGCAAGCACCGCTCCAGGAACACTTGGCACTCCTTAGGATTCCCATAGTACCTTGGCGGAGCCGCTGGGATGAGTTTTTCATAAGTCACAAGTTGATTAAATATGTCACCTGAGACTAAGATTCGAGCTGATGCAGCGATAGTCAGGATTTCAGATCGGGTAAAAAAAAAATTTGGTTGCTCATGCTGGCAGAAAAAAAGTTCATCTCACTATGAGATCGAAGGCCCATGGGACTCAGCGGGGACCATGGCCTGAGTAAACTATAACACTTGCGCTCAGACTGGATGGCACGTACGAGGATTGTGGCCCCACTGTGCCACATACCAGACTACCCTGGAGGGGCGTGACTAAGCAGCTACCTTGGTGTTCACTGGAGCATCCAGTGGTGAAGTCAGGCTTGTGCAGCAGGTAGCTACCAGGTACCACTCCAGGGCTGTGTCTGGCTGTAGCAGCTGATCCCACTGGGGACGGAACACTATGGACAGGTGCGGGCAAGTACAGACAGGCACGACTGACACATGGATCAAAAAATGCATCAAGCGCATTGAAATAAAGCACAGAACATTTTACAAACATGAAAAAATGATGGATTGATGAAACTTGCCTAAGGCCTTATTCAGATGTTTCTTTTGCATGTATATGTTCTATTTGCTTTTTCCTCAGATATAACATGGAAACATTGTAATCTATTTCGCTTTACATGTCCATGTCCATCTTTTTACACAGACATTGAGTCTATGCAAAACTCAAGGAGACATGTACATTTTTCTCCAGTATCACAAATTAAGGCCTCCTTCACATGTTCTGGTGATTTCTGTGCAGAAAAAATCAGTACTGGTCAGATCCGTGGTCTGTGTCCACATGCCATCCATAAGTATGTATGTGACATCTTTGTATCTGTTTGCTGTTCATGGGTCACATCCATTTGGTGTCCGTGTGACACATACTGGCGCCTGGGAAAAGAAGTAAAGTTATCTGTTCTACGCACTGGCTGCTAAACGCAGCTCTCATCATTGTTGCCTGGTCTCCCTGCAATCAGCGTGACCAGGCAACACTGATGGGAGTTGGAGTCAGCATCGGCTGCTTTTATCGTGTATTAAACATATATTTTTTTCAAATGGCATAGGCGTCCTCTTCATTAGCCATTAAAGTTCCCAGCATATAAAATAACAGCTCACAGCTGTTTGCTTAGCCTTTACTGGTTATTATAGCGGTGATCGCCAAAAAAATTATGTGGCATTCCCCCTATATTTACAAGCCATAAAAGACTAAAAAAATGTCCTGGGGTACCCCTTCATTTTCCTAAGCAGCTGAGTGAGAGACGACAGCTGGGGACTGAAGTAGATATTCTGAGAAGGGGCCAATAGCCATAAAGGTAAAAAGTGGTTTGTTTAGCCTTTACTTGTTATTATAGTGAGACCCCAAAAAATGATGTAGGGTCCCTCCTATGTTTACCAATCAGTTAAGATTAATATAATGCCAGCTGACATCAAGCTCAGGGGTTAGTAATGAAGAGGTGTCTATCACACACCCACATTACTAACCCCATAGTCAAATTTAATAATGACACAGACAGAAAAAAGTCTTTTAATTGAAATAAACACTCCCCAACCCTGTTTTACCCATTTACTAACCAAAAAATCAAAGTAATCCTCATGTTTCCACCAATAATCCATTAATGACCATATCCACACGACGATCCAGATGATTTGGTGAGTGACGACATCAGTGATGCGACCGCTCACCATGCCAGCCGGTATACACTGAGCTGAGCAGGAGAACGCAGCTGCCTGTGACCGACGGTGATGTCATTAAGGTTACCACATCTGAATGTAGCTAAGTTGGGGATCTTTGTGGGACATGATCATTATCGGTTATTGAGGGGGAGGTGAGTACAACTTTGCTTTTTTATTTTTATTTTGTGATAAATAATTGAATAAAAGAGGGTTGAGGAGTGTTTATTTCAATTAAAGTACTTTACTCAATCTGTGCCTTTAATAAATTTGACTATGAGGTTTGTAATGAGAGTGTCTTATAGGTGCCCTGGACTTTCAGCGGACATAAAATAGTTGACATAAACCCCATAACTATTACCCCACTTGCCACCGCACCAGGGCAAGTAGGAACAGCAGAGGCTAAGCACCAGAATTGGTGCATCTAGTGGGTGCACCATTTCTGGGGTGGATGGGGGCTGATGGATTATACTTGCAAAGGTGAGTATAACTTTGTTTTTTTTTAAATAAATTTGTAAAAATGGTGTTGAGTTTTATTTCAGATAAAGGACTTTATTCTTGCTATGTGTTTATTTCAAAACTTACTGTGGGGTTAGTAATGGGGCATCTTAGGCTGGTTTCACATATGCGATTGTGTCCGCAGTGTTTCTGATGCACACATCCGCATGCATCTTGATTTCGTATATTTAACATTGTAGACGCAGGTGCATGCATTTGCCCACATTTGCTTACACATGCGTATTTTCGCGGTGTGCGGCTGGGCGCAGCTGACGCACCATGTTAGGATTTTTGTGGCGGCAAATTTCCGCAGTCATATGCATGCAGACGCTTGCGGAAGGAGTGCGTCAAATAAACGCATTACAATCTATGGGAGCGCATGCGTACGCAAGGACATGCGTATGACTGCGTTTACGTACGCATTCATTTTTATGAGTAAACGTGTCTAGGAACTTGTTTTAAGCCACCCCCCAAACATACCTTATAAAAGAAGGTGTGGGCAGTGGAAGTCCATTACTTTCAATACTCTAGAAGCGATACAAGCATTGCAGCATCAAGTTTGGCAGACTCTATCAAAATGTAAGTATACAAGCTATATGTCTACCTGTCTGCTATTCTCCCTGCAGTCTTTCATCATTTCTGTTTCTTGCAGCATTCCTTATCATGTCCTCCACTGAAGATCAGAGCTCACACAGTGGACAGGAGACTGAAGTGAGTACATTTACCTGATTGGTAAGTATTCACTGTCACTATTTTACACGTGGCAAAATATTTGTTTTTCTTTTTACAGAACCACTTCAGTGCAGAAGACCAGGAGCAGCAGGCTCGGGTCCAAGTTTCAGTGGCAAGACAGCGTGTAAGTATTCTTGACTGTTTTTATTTATTCTTGACTGTTTTTTTTCTTTTTGACTTTATTTATTCTAGACTGTTTTTAGTTATTCTTGACTTTTTTTTAATTTTTGACTGTTTTTGTTAAGTGTTTTATCTTTACAACATTAATGTCTTTGTTTCATTTCTAAGTCCCACAGTGGGAGAAGGATTTTATAGACAATGACCTCCTCATCACCTTGGTGCAGGAACGAGTTCCATTGTGGGACACTCAGGGGCAGCAGCACTCGGACGCTGTGGTGATTCAGCGGCTGTGGACTGGTGGCCCAAGCACTGATGGATGACTGGGACGATGCCACATCATGAGTCAGAAAGGCTTTTCGCAAGTATTGCAGTGTGGTCAGTGTGGCAATGAACCTGAAGGCCAGGAACACACAACCGTGTGTGATGCGAGAAACTCCTGTGAGGTTCTCGCATGGCACACAGTTGTATGATCCCGGCCTAAAGTGCATTGTTTAACAATTTTTTTTTCACCTATTCACAGTGAACAAAGTCAAAACCTGTTGGCATTTGATGAAGGATCACTTCAACACGGACCTGATACAGGAGATCCAAGTTCGCAGTGGTACTGCATCAAGGATCGGGATATATAACTATCACCGGTTGCTGGCTATCCTGAGTCCTGTCCTTGCTCATAGAACATAAGTATTTTTGTGTTGTATTCCCTAATCTAAATTTTTCTATTCCACAGGAGTTGGCGCTTTTACAATTGTTATTTTTTGGTTGTAATGTTTTACTTTTCTTTTCTATTCACGGAACCTTTAGCAACACCCTCGAACCTGGATCGTCCTCTGGAGTGGTCCATCATCGAACAGCCACGGACCATTCCCAGCCATCCAACAGTGAAGTAGCAAGTGGGTCGGTGTCACAGGCTAGAGAACAGGCAGCTGGTCCTTCAGGTGTTCCCCTGTCCCAGTCCTCTGCCTCATTTTTTTGGGCTCTTCCCGCCAGTGGCCTGAAAGTGGTCTGACCCATATTAACACACTTTTCCAGGATGTCAACCAGCGCTTTAACCATCTGGAAGCCGACCTCCAGAGACCAGTACACCATTTTTTAATAAGATAGAGCAGGGCATGTCGGAACACCTTACACCTGAACTCCAGCTCAACGTGATGCAGGCCTGCAATGCTGCTTACGTTCAGGCTATGCAGCAGACTCGGTACTTCCACCAGCGACAGGTGGTATTTCCACCTGCGCCACAAATTACACACTTAACATCAATACCGAGTTCTGCTGCATATCACTGTGAGGCCACCACCATGCCCAGTCCTGCTGCACACCACTACACCTACACCCACCCACCATGCCAGCTGCTGCTCAATGCCACTCCACCACCACCACCACCATGCCGAGTTCTGCTCCTGCACGGCTGCCCACCACCACCACCACCACTAGACCGCCAGAAGATCCTGTACGGCTGCCCACCGCCACCACCACTAGGCCACCTGAAGTTCTTGCACAGCTGTCCACCGCCACCACCAGCCTGGGTCAACATTGTGAACAACTTGCTGACCCCACCACTCCCACCCTCCCAAGGAGACATAAAAAAAGGAAGCTGCCACATAAAACTAGACAGAAAGGCAAAAGGACTCATGGCAGCAGAAGTGTTGGGCTACCTCCACCCTCACCTCCCAATGTGTCTGTGTTGACCAGTTTTTCTCTTCCTTCCAATGTCTCTCCCGTCCCATGCTTCCACTCCTAATGTGTCTACTTCCATCCTTGACCTCCCAGACCCCACAAATTTAGTTACCCCTTCCCCTGGAACCCCTTCATCATCCACCCGCAGCCAATCCTCCCAGCTCCACACCCCGCAGGTCCATAACATTTCCCCCTCATCAGTTCATAAAGTTATTTTTTTTTCTAAATACATTTTTTTGTTTTGTTTGTTTGTTTTTTAAAATAAATTTGTGTTGTCTTTCCCCAATCACTGCTTGATCTTTGTCTCTTTTGTCGCCGGCAACACACACCGTGTGCCGTCAACACATGTCGCCGTGCATACACACTGTGATTTTTGCCACCTCATAGCTCCATGACACACAATCTATTGCCCCTTTGCTTTATTTGCTTTACACTACAGCTTTGCTCCTTGTGTCTGTCATGGAGCTATGAGGTGGCAAAAACAAAAAAAGGACTGAAAATCTTCCAAAAATTTATATTAATGCAGCAAAAAAGGTCAGGGGTCAACAATGCACACCTGCCCAGGTTTCAGCACTAGTGCATTCAGGGTGCTGTGTTTTCTGCATCCTGAGTGCACTAGTTCTGACACACGGGCAGGTGAGTAAAGATATGAGGTGGATTAGCTCCATCATCTCTTCAGTCTGCATTAATATATAGAAAAATAGAAATGCAGACTGAAGAGATGATGGAGCTAATCCAACGTCACCTACCATAGCACTGACCTCAAAGAGAAGAGGTGTAGTGAAAAGCATGGTTTACATAACACAATTTGGTTACAATCCAATCCCTGTTTCATGCAATCTGCATGATACAGCGAGTGGATTATATAAAAACTGTAGTTGTGAACTGGTGATCACCTTATTAAACTTTAAAAATAATTATTCTAATATAGAGGACACTTGGAACAGGTGTTTAACAAGAGGTGTTTTATTGTCAGCAAACATTACAGTAAATTTAACTAACTACAGGTACATTGCACAACATTACAAGAACACTAAACCATGTCATCTTGCCAGGACAGACGCCCACTCTCAGAAACAAAGTAGGACACAAATGTTTTCCTCATTTGGGCAACTTCAACTGTTGTCCGGAAAGGGTGATGATGGTAATCTGGCAATGGGTTACGAACAGTTTCATCAAGTTCAATGTTGGGTCGCTCTTTAGCCATTATGTAGTTGTGCAGAACCACAAACGCCTTGACCACCTTATCGACTGTCTCAATTTTGAGATTAATGGCTGTCCCTAAAATGCGCCATTTTGAGACAAGCATACCAAAGGCTCAACAGTTCTTCGTGCCCTGGTCAATCTGTAATTAAAAATCCTTTTTGTGTGTGTCAAGTCCTGACTGGAGTATGGTTTTAGGAGGTTTCCACACATCTGAAAGGCTTCACATCCAACCACAACAAATGGCATTGGCGGGCCTTGAGTGTTGGGAAGAGGTTGTGGCACGGGAAATTGAAATGATTGCCATACAACCGTTGGCCCATGTCTGAGTTTTTAAATGTCGGGGAGTCGTTACCATGGCCAAAAAATCCAATGTCCATGGCGATAAACCTACAGTCCGCAGCTGCAATCGCCATGAGCACTATGGAAAAATATTTTTTATAATTAAAGTACTCGGATCCAGTTCCAGCCGGTTTGGTAATCCGGATATGTTTTCCATCCACTGCTCCCAAACAGTTCGGGAAATTACAAACTTCAAAAAAAATTTCAGCAGTTTGCTGCCAGATTTCAGTGGTGGGTAGGGGGATAAATTCCACATGGAGAACATCGCAAAAAGCCCGGCAGGTGTCTGCAACAATCCCAGATAGTGTTGAAATTCCTATACGGAACTGGAAATGGAGCATTGATAGGCTCTCTCTGGTAGCCAGGAACCTGCCAAACAGAGAAAGAAAAAAATAAATCAGAATGATAATATTTATGACTGGGGTTTTACTAAACAGAGAAAGTAAAAAAAAAGAGAAAGAACATGGCTTTTAGAACAATAATATTTAGAACAGTATTTTAGCAATTGAAAAAAGGAAAAATATTAAGTACATTGCTGAACAATAATAATTATGACAGGCATTAATGTTTAAATATTACGTACCTTAGTGTCACCAGCAGACGTTCCTCAACAGGGATTGCTCGAGGGAGCTGGGTGTCCTTCCTGGTGATGGCTCCTTGTGCACGATCCAGCAATTTCATGAAGCTTTCTTGAGACATCCTCGTCTACTCAAAATATTTTTCCAGGTTTTCACGGAGCTCACTGAATAAGGAATGGTAGGCTCCACGGCTCTGTCGGAGTTCAACAATCGAGTGCTGCCAAAAACGCTGTCTTCTCTGTTTTTCTCTTTTCCATTCTTGCTCACAAGCAAATGCAAAGGAAAGAAACAAGCTGACATCCAAATCCAGATTCTGATAGAAACTCTACATGCAAAGATCCATCTTGACACAGGATACAGGAGCAAAATGTGAGGATTTCAGCTGTCCAAGGGTTTATATACAGAAATCCTATGAGCCAAGCCTATTGGGCGTGGCTTGTGTCAAGGAAATTCTTCTTGAAAATGTTTTTCATAACAAATGTATGCAAATAAAAAATGCAAACGCATGCAAAAATGCATGCAAACGTTGCGTGTTTTTATCCATCATGCATAAGTTAATGCGGATAAAAAACGCAGCGTTATCATTGCGTTTGCATGCATTGTGCCATGTGTTTGCAGTTGCGTACGAATCACTGCAGACTCAACCGCAAATGTGAACCTAGCCTTATAGAGGCTTCTCCATTACTATCCCCTGGGCTTGAGGTCATCTGCAAATACAAAGCTGACATCAACCCCAAAACTATTATCCCACTTGCCAACGCACCAGCTCAAATGGGAAGAGCGAGGCTAAGCTCAGATTGTGGATGTGACATTTCTGGGGCAGCTGAAGGCTGGTGTTGTTAGCCTGGGAAGGGGTCAATATCCCTGACCCCTTCCCAGGTTATTAATATATACCCGCAGCTTTCTGTTTAGCCTTTGTTGGTTTGAATTTGTAGAGGACCCTATGTTATTTTTTCTGGGGTTACCCATATACTCACCAGTAAAGGCTAAGAAAACAGCTGTGAGCTGTCATTAACATCCTGGGATCCTTTTGGGATATTGTCCTTTTTCCCAGATTATTAACATCAGCTCCCTACTGTGGGCTTTCTCTCTGCTGGTTATGAAAATTATGAGGGAGCCCATCCATTTATTAATTTAATTCTTAATTTTACACAGGATGTACACAGCAGGTGCTGAATACAACTCCCATCAATGATGTCAGGTTGCGCTGATCATAGCCAGACCAGGCGACAATGATGAAAGCGGTCTTCTTCAGGATGTACCTCTTCTTCCCACCAGCCGGTACGTGTCACGCTGATGACACACAGCGCATTTTTTTCTGTGGCGCACGTAAGAAACTGACATGTCTGCTGGTTTTTCATACCGACACATAGTCGGTCTGAAGAACCTGACGTGGGCACCACCATTGAATATAATGGGTGTGCATGTGCCGTATTTGCGGTCCTTAAAAAATAGACCCCATACAGACACAAAAAAATGGATATGTGAAGGGGGCCAAAAAGTGCCAATACAAGTTAATGGGTCCGTGAAAAACACATGCAGCACACGGATGGCATCAATGTGTCATCGATGTGCTATCTGTTTTTAATATTGCATCAGATAGTCATGTCATTTATTTATTGATCCACCTGTGAAAAATACTGATGACACACTGATACTAAAAAAAAAAGACATACTGATCATACACTGATAACACACTGATCCAAATCACTGGTGGTAGCGGTCCCATTTTTCACGTACGTGTTTAACTCCTTAACGCCCCATGACTGATATATCCATCATGAAGCTCGGCTTCTGAGCCCGCTCCACAGAGGGCAGATGTCGGCTACATTATATACTGTAACTGACATCTGCCCCTATAAACAGAGATCGATGAGCACTCCAGTAGCTGCTCTTGATCTTTTAAATGCTGCTGTCAATTGTCGAGACCCCAACTAATCAGCTGATCCGAAACAAAGTCCGAAACAAAGCTGTATACTGTATAGAGGTGGAACACAGCAGCTCCATACGTGGTGCTTCGTGACACCTGCAGAGTACTACAGTAAATTCACTTCATAAGGACATAAATTTCAGTACTGCGCCCACTAAGCAATGTATGGTAATGCTGTGCCAAGCCTGTACATCACTTAGTTCCGGCTGCTGCAAAAGTAGTGTTCAACTCATCAGTGGGTGTTCTAGGTGTCAGGCCACTAACAATCTCATACTAATGACCCTTCCAGCAGATTGGTACTGTAGGGGTTCACTCACTCAGGTGCAATGGCTGACATGCAGGAGACACGTTCCTTTAAAAGTTCATCGGGTTTATTGCTCCATAAACCACATAGCAACATGAACAACGGGTAAACAGTCTTACATCAGACAGATGAGACCTCAATGTCCACAATAGAGCTCCACTCTCTCAGGTCTGTAGGCACACAGACTGTGCCATGTCCAGCATGCAGGCCCAGTCCTGGAGCCTTAACACACTGTGGAGGCTTTCTCCTCCACACACACAGACTCCTGTCTGTAGTGTCCCCCCTGGACACTTAGAAATCTGTCCACACTCACAGACTCCCAAAACACTCACAGCCATGTGCCAAACACAACTCCATTATGTAGCCTGAAACCACACCCAGGAACCCATCACATGATTAGACATGTGGTTCTGACATCACCACAGGTCCTGAAACAAACATAGATAGGCATGGTTATGCCCCTTACCCAGGGGTGAAGTATATGGGTAGCCAGACCCTCCCATCTCTCATAGCTACTGTAACCTGGACCCAAATATCCTAAACTATTTCTTATTGCTTTATGTGCATTACAGAAAACACTCCGGCGACAAGCCTTCTCTGTGATACATACCTCCCGTCGACTATACAACCTTTAGCCACGCTACATACCTCCCCCTTTGCCTAAAGCCGTGGGGCTTGGCACTTGTCCCAAACCGACTAGAGACCCCTCTCAGTCGTCCCTGACAGTCAAACCATCTGTTTAATTCAGGGCCTGTTATTGAACCCTTTCGTCGGCATTCGTCATCCCTTTCCGTCACATTCTTTGCTAACGATGACCCCTTGTCATCTCGTCTGCTACAGGATCTCCTGCTTAGGTCACTTAGCACTGAGCTAACTGAGGCATCACTGCTTCTACCTGTTTCATCAGGCCACCTTCTCCCATGGTCTTTATTGCCTGGAGAGCAATCCATCCACTTTTCTCTATGTTCTCTGTTTGCTTCAGCTTGAGGACTTCTGGTCTTACGCAAACTTCTTTGCCTCTCTGGCAGCTGTTTATTAACTTGCAGTCTCTCAAGTCTCAGCTGCTCTACCTCCCTTAGGTATGCCACTCGATATTCCAGGAGCATGCGGATATTCCTAAGACTCTCTCTGGATCCGACAACCAGGAACGGAACCATCCCATCTTCATCCATGACCTGGACCTCTTCATCAGCCGGTATCCTCAGTCTCTTCAGACCGGATTTATCCACCATCTCGTGCATCACTCTCCCAAGTTTCCCAATGACTTTCGCCACCAGAACTTTGGGTACTTGGACTGTGTCTTCCACCAAGCCCAGCCGACTAAGAGCCTTCCTTTCATGCTCCAAATGTCGAACGGCTTCATCATTCTTCAAAATGATCTTCTGCTTTGCACGGAGGCAGTGTAGGTGCATATCCCTCAGGACAGCCACCCGCTTCACTGTGACTTCCCTAGTTGTCAGTATGACCAACTGCTGAGTCGCAGGCGCCCGGTGCACACTACACGCCTCTACTGCCTTTCTAAATGCCTCATGCACACCCTTCATGGCGCACGCTTCTCGCACGTCTTCGGGTACAACAATCACGGTCTTGAAGAGCGGGGTCTCATCTTCACGGACATCTGCCACAACCGGGTGACTGTCTTGTTCCGCTTTTAGCTCTTCCTCAGTCTTTTCTTCTGCTTGAACCTTCGCCAAGATGGGCACTGGCAACTCCTCTGCCAGGCAGCGACGCTCCTCCTCTCTCTGGAAAAGCTCCTGCTGATGCTTTTCTTGAGCCACTCTGAGCACATCCATATCTTTCAATATGGCCCTGTTCACGGCCTGACACACCGACAGCTGATGTCTGAGTTCAAAGACCTCCTTCTCTAGGTCATGCACTTTGTGCTCAATTGCTTGCCTCAGGACCCTTTCTTGTTCGACTGTTTCTTTAAGCAGCTCAATGTTTTGGTCCTGCTCTCTTTTGGCTAGCACATGTCGCACCACCAGTTCTTTAATTAAACTTTCAGACGGGGCTCTTGCCCACCCACACTCTGCCTTTTCAGAGTTCCACCTGTTTCTGCATCCACCTCTATGGTCTCTCCTGGGCTCTTGGTAACTTCAGAGTTCTCCATCTCTTCAGCATCAGGTACTCTGGAGCTTTCATACTGAGCCACTTCAGCCTTCCCGGGCATTGCAGATATGGGACTACCACAGGTCTGTTTTAATTTCAGCCCTACCTCTGTGTTGGGATTTGTCAGAGGTAAAGTGTCCTCCATAACAAAGACAGTAACCTGATCTGTACCTGAGCCTGTCTCTTTCTCATCATCTCTCTTCTCAGAGGGTGTAACCTGTCCCGCCTTTTTGAGTCCCCCGCGTTGAGATGAAGATCTGTGATTTTTACTCGGCTCCTCCTTAATGCACTCTTTTCCCTTTGCGCTCGAGTCACAGTCTGAATAGGAGTCACCCCCTCTCACTCTGTCATCCTGGAACAGCAAGTCCCCATTTAAACAGGTGTCAGACCCACACTTTCTTCCGGTCACCCGTAACTCTGGACTATTGACCTTAGGTGTCGCTATCTCCTTTTCATACATCACACCACTCGGAATCACTACAGCCGCCTTTTGTGGTGGGGCTCCCTTAGGGTCATTCCAACTCCGTTCTGAGCAATCAGACACTCCCCTTTCCTCCGACAAGTCCCAAAACCTTTCAAAGTCCTGGCCTATTACAACAGGGAATGGCAAGTCTGGGACTACAGGTACATCATGGCTGGCAATAATAGTGGGCGTCTCAATGATTACCCTGGACACCGGATAATCCCTAGCAACCCCATGAATGCAGTGGACTTCCATCTTCCTTCCGGGAATCAGATAGACAGGGAGTGTGGCGGTCACCAGCGTCACCAGGCTCCCTGAGTCCAGAAGTCCAGTCACGCACACTCCATTGACTTCTACAGAACAGCTCTGTGTCATCTTGTCAGATGAAAAGTCAGTACAATATTCTGAACATGTGCTGTTCGAACACTGAACCCGGCAACAGTTCATCAGCGAATTCGCCGCTGCCCCTTTTTTGGACTCCACCCCTTTTGGGTTACCGCCCCCTTGTGGACCATTTTCTCCTTTAGGGCCACCACCCCTTTTAGGGACTCCACCCCCTTTTGGGCAACTACCCCCTTTTGAGACGCAGCCCCTTTTTGGCCAACCATAATTATTTGGGCACCGCTCCGTTTTTGGGACTCCACCCCCTTTTAGGGACACTACCCCACTCTGGGGTACACCCCGTGGACTTCCCACAGCACTCTCAGGCCCCAGTTTGCCCAGCACACCATTGTGACTCTGGCCCTTTAAGAGTCTGTACACTCTAAACCAGCAATGTCTTTTTTTTTTTTTTCTCTTTGCTGCAACTGCAGCTACACTTCACAAGGCTCTGCACCGCGGACTTCGTGGACCCACCAATCCACTGCAAGCTTCGTAACCCCACCGAGTTACCGCCAGACGCCTTCAGTCTTCGTGGCCCCGCCGATCCACAGCAAGTTGATCAGAGAAGGAAAAAACAAATACATGGACTTGCCGGTCCACAGCAAGCACTTGCACATGTGTTTTTTAGGAAAAAAAAACAGTCTCTCACTGACCCCGGTCAGAATAACACAGACTACGGTCTGTTACACACCCATCTTTAACACAGCCCAAACATAGTTTTTCACTGACCCCGGTCAGTACAATACACGGTTTTCAGACCGTCACCCATTGGCAACTTCACGGGTTCCTGGACACCCCTCAGCCTCAGAGATGCCCAGATGCACTGTCTCTGTTTTCTTCCACTCTGACCGTGGTCAGTACACACGGACACCTGTCCATTACCTGTTGGTACCAGCCACACAGGTTCCCGGATCCCTCTTCTCCTCAGAGGTATCCCATAAACAGCAGTTTCTCACTAACCCCAGTCAGTCTTTAATCACGGTTGTCAAGACCGTCCACTCCTCTGGCTCAGACCAGCCAGCGCTGCACCCTGTGTTCCTTGGATCGTTGCCCGCATTCTCCACCAATTGTAGGGGTTCACTCGCTCAGGTGCAACGGCTGACACACAGGAGACACGTTCCTTTTAAAGTTCATCGGGTTTATTGCTCCATAAACCACATAGCAACATGAACAACGGGTAAACAGTCTTACATCAGACGGATGAGACCTCAATGTCCATAATAGAGCTCCGCTCTCTCAGGTCTGTAGGCACACAGACTGTGCCATGTCCAGCACGCAGGCCCAGTCCTGGAGCCTTAACACACTGTGGAGGCTTTCTCCTTCACACACACAGACTCCTGTCTGTAGTGTCCCCCCTGGACACTTGGAAATCTGTCCACACTCACAGACTCCCAAAATACTCACAGCCATGTGCCAAACACAGCTCCATTATGTAGCCTGAAACCACACCCAGGAACCCATCACATGATTAGACATGTGGTTCTGACATCACCACAGGTCCTGAAACAAACATAGATAGGCATGGTTATGCCCCTTACCCAGGGGTGAGGTATATGGGTAGCCAGACCCTCCCATCTCTCATAGCTACCCGTAACCCGGACCCAAATATCCTAAACAATTTCTTATTGCTTTATGTGCATTACAGAAAACACTCCGGGTTACATCACAGCGACAAGCCTTCTCTGTGATACATACCTCTCGTCGACTATACAACCTTTAGCCACGCTACAGTACTTCATGATTAGACCTGAAGAACCCTTTTAAATGCATTTTCCCTTTCCAGAAATGTCATATATGTTGACGTTAACTGTGCATTGGGCATGCTGCAGGGCTCAAGAGGGACCATTTGGCTTTAGGAGCATGGATTTTATTAGAAAAGAAAAAGCAACGAAGATCAGCTCACCTCCTCTCAGTCCCAGTGCACGGATCATGCAGTGCTGCAAGTAGTATGAAGGAAAAGCAGAAGTCCAGCGTGGGTGATCCATAAAAAATACCTTTTATTCCATTTTTGTTAAAAGCACATAAATCCAAAGTCCATCTTCATATCCATAGACACAAAAACGGGTGATTCATACCAGTGACAGTCACAGGCTTAAAGTGGATTTTATTGGATTGCTTTTGGGAGCAGTGTAGCTATTCCAGTCCTTTAAGCTACTTTCCATTGACAGACATCAGATATGAGCAGTGGCATGTGTTTTTGTGAGAGGAGTTTAAGTTTTCATTGGTGCCATTTGGGGCACTTAATACTTTTCAATCACTTTATATTCCTATTTGGGGAAATTGGATGAAAAAACAGCAATTCAGAAATTGTACTTGATTTTTTCAGAGTTTCATGCTGTTACACTGTAAAGTTAATACCATATGTTGGGCCCACAACCCAACATATGGTGCCAGAAAAGGGATTACTTTATAAAGTAAAAAATCAGCTTTCGCCAAACAGTACGTCGAATATACTCAAACCTTATTGAATTCAATGGGAGGCAAAATCAAACGCATAGGCAACACCTTCAGGGGCCACAAAGCTTCCCAAACAGCTCAAATTAGGGGAAGACACCAGGAAAAGTGGCATCAATTGACCCAGAGTACAAATAGTATAATTGCGCAGCATGGATGCATGAGACAGGATTTGGACCAGCATTTCTAGCTGAAACATTAATTAGTAACAGGTGGATGAATGACAGATGTAAGCCTGGTACTCTGAGAGGCCTGTCAAATTCAGGTAACACACATGAAAGAGACTCAACTTGGAGTACAAACATTTCCCAAAATTAGGGGCACAAAACAGGAAAAGTCGCATCAATTGACCCACAGTAGAAATTTGATAATGGCACAGCAGCAGTCAGCTCTGAGCCATGCATGAGGTATCAGGGTCTGAGCCAGCATTTAGAGCTTTGAATTGACATTTAAATTATGATGAACTACAGTAGGTGTGGAACCGCTATAAGCCCGATTTGCTGGGAGCCGTGATACCTCATGCAAAAGCTCAAACTGCTTGTTTGCTCAGCCACACTCAGGTGGCACAAATATCAGCTTGTTAGAGTACTATTGCTAGAAACATTTAACCCCTTTACCCTGAGGGTGGTTTACACATTAATGACAGGAACAATTTTTACAATTCTGACCACTGTCCCTTTATGAGGTAATAACTCTGGAACGCTTACATGGATCCCAGTGATTCAGAGAAAGTTTTCCAATGACATATTTTACTTCATGATAGTGGTAAAATTTATTTGATATGACTTGCATTTATTTGTGAAAAAAATTAAAAATGGGGCAAAAAATTTGAAAATTTTGCAATTTTCCAAATTTGAATTTTCATGCCCTTAAATCACAGAGATATGTCACACAAAATACTTAATAAGTAACATTTCCCACATGTCTACTTTACATCAGCACAATTTTGGAACCAAATTTTTTTGTTAGGAAGTTATAAGGGTTAAAATTGAACAGCGATTTCTAATTTTTACAATACCATTTTTTAAGGGACCACATCACATTTGAAGTAACATTGAGGGGTCTATATGATAAAATATACCCAAATGTGACACAAGTCTAACAACTGCATTCCTCATTGTGCTCAAAACCACATTCAAGAAGTTTATTAACCCTTTAGGGGCTTGACAGGAATTTTTGGAATGTTTAAAAATGAGCATTTAACTTTTTTAACCAAAAATTTAATTCAGATCCAATTTTTTTATTTTCCCAATAGTAACAGGAGAGATTGGACCCCAAACATTGTTGTGCAATTTGTCCTGAGTATGCTGATACCCCATATGTGGGGATAAACCACTGTTTGGGTGCATGGCAGAGCTTGGAAAGGAAGGAGAGCCATTTGACTTTTTCAACGCGAAATTGGCTGGAATTGAGATCGGATGCCATGTCGTGTTTGGAGAGCCCCTGATATTCCTAAACAGTAGAAACCTCCCACAAGTGACCCCATTTTGGAAACTAGACCCCCAAGGAACTTATTTAGATGTGTGGTGAGCACTTTGAACCCCCAAGTACTTCACAGAAGTGTATGACATAGAGCTGTGAAAATAAAAAATCATACATTTTCCACAAAAATGACCTTTTCGCACCCAATTTTATATTTTCCCAAGGGTAACAGGAGAAATTTGACCCATCGGACACCAAACTTTGTTGTACCATTTGTCCTGAGTATGCTGATACCCCATATGTGGGGATAAACCACTATTTGGGCACATGGCAGAGCTCAGAAGGGAAGGAGCGCCGTTTGACTTTTTCAGCGCAAAATTGGCTGGAATTGAGATCGGACACCATGTTGTGTTTGAAGAGCCCGTGATGTGCCTAAACAGTGGAAACCCCCCACAAGGAACTTATCTAGATTTGTGGTGAGCACTTTGAACCCGTAGTTGCTTTACAGAAGTTTATAGCGTTAAGCCGTGAAAATAATAAAATCACATTTTCCTCACAAAATGTTATTTTAGTTCCAAATTTTGCATTTTCATAAAAGTAACAAGAGAAATTGAACCATACAATTGGTTGTGCAATTTCTCATGAGTACGCTGATACCCCATATGTAGAGGAATACTACTTTTCAGGCATAGTGCAAAGCTCAAAAGAGAAGAAGTGGCATATTGGAATTCAGATTTTGCTGGAATGTTTTGAGGGTGCCATATCACATTGACAGAGCCCCTGAGGTGCCAGAACAACATAAACCCCCTATATGTGCACTCATTTTACAAACTACACTCCCCATTGAATTAATCTAGGTTTGCAGTGATCATATTGACACCACATGTGCCACACAGAGTTTTATACCAATGAGCGGTGAAGAAAGAATAAATTACATTTTCACCACTAAAATGTGGTTTCAGCCCCAAGTTTTTAACTTTTCTTAGGGCTAATAGGAAATTTTTCACAACAAACTGAGGTCCCTTTTGTCCTCAGTGTGCCAATATCCTACATGTAATCCAGAAATAATTTTCAGGCACAGTGTAAAGCTCAGAAGGCAAGGAGCACCAGATTTTACTGTTATGCTTTGCAGGTGCCGTGACTGATTGGGAAAGCCTATGAGCTGCCAGAACAGCAGAACCCCCATAAGTGACCCCATTTTACGAACTGCACCTCTCAATGAATTCATCTAGGGGTGCAGTGATCATACTGACACCATAGGTGTGTCATAGAATTTTATAGCATTGGGCAGTGAAGACAAAATAACTACATTTTTACCGCCAAAATTTTGTTTTAGCCAAAGATTTTACAGTTTCACACAAGAAGTGGGTAAAAATGGCACCAAAATTTGTCCCACAATTTCTACTGAATGTGGCAATACCTCATGTGTGACTGTACAGTACTACTTAGCCATATGGAAAGACTCAGGAGGAACAGAGTGCTATTTGCCTCCTGAAGCGCAGATTTTTCTAGAACAGTTTGCAGATGTCATATACAGAGCCCTTACTTTTTAGAAGAACATAATTACCCTCAAGTGACCCAATTTGGGAAACTATACCCCTTGGGGAATTTATCTACAGGTGTAGTGACGATTTTGACTTCATTATCTGATGTCAGAAAGGGGTTAAGGATGGTAACACAGGTAGTTGACTGAAAGTGGCATCAATTTCCCCAGAGGAAAAATAGCATAATGGGCTACACTACAAGCAACCCACCAGATGTAGACCCAACTTGGATTCTCCACATTTTCAAAAATAGTTTGTCTGATACCATGAGCCCCCCCGGATTACTGTAATCCACCCTAGCTTGGCATTCGCCTGTGCCATGACAGTCCGGAAGTTAGAGATATTGTTATCCCTTCCACATCCTCCTCCTCTTCCACCTCTTCCTCTGGGACCAACATCTTCTCCTACAGACTATTCAAAGCACATCAGCTGCAGTAGATCCACGAGTCAGTAAATGAACAAACGATATCCAAGAAAGAAAGGAGAGGTTTGTGGATGATTTCTGCACTTGCTGATCAGTGATGAGACATATATCACAGATTGTCAAATGGATAGTGGTTTATTCTATGAGTTTCAAAGTACAAAAAACTCCTTCATCAGGAGTTTTGGCATGTGTAGGAGGAAACATTATTTTAAGTGACCACGATTGCGGATCCGAGGGCTGGCTGGCTGCCTGGTGCCTGCTCTCCAATATTAGCCCAAACTATTTTGATTAAGAAATGTGGAATCTTGCCTGCACCCCTACATTAGCTCAAATGATTTTGATTAGGAAATGTGGACTCTTGTCTGCACCCCAATATTAGCCCAAACAATTTTGATTAAGAAATGGGGCCTGGTGCCTGTGCAACAATATTAGGTTAAATGATTTTGATTGTGAAATGGGGCCTGATGCCTGCGCACAATTGTTAGCCCAAATGATTTTGATTAGGAAATGTGGCCTGGTGCCTGCACACCAATATTAGCCCAAGCAATTTTGATTAGGAAATGGGGCACAAACTAGTTAGATGCTGGAAGGTTGATTTTACTCAGTATCCTATCAAACTATATGATAACTTGCAGGAGCAGCCTCTCTCCATTGTTACACTGATGAAAATGGCGCCAGCAAAAATACATGTCTGCTTTTTATATAGAGAGGGACATGTGATTTTGGCTGCCAATGACAGAAGTCCTTGTGTCTGGACATTATGGATGGTTTATGCCCCCTGACTGGCTGCCGGAATGTAGACATATTAAATTAATTTAAAAAAAACAGTCCACTGATCCTCTAACCTATACAAACACCCTCCCCTCATAAAACACGCCCCCCCCCACTCATCATACAGCACCACTATCCTAGACAAAGTCCTAACAAAAGCATTTGTGAAAACACAATTATATCCTGAACTGCACCCAAATTTAGCTGACTTTGAGGAAAAATGCTCTTGCATCCGAACTCGAATCCAAATGAGCAATGGTGTGCTGAATTTGAGATTGGCAAACGTTTCCAAAAAAGCTCACTCATCTCTAGCAAGAACCATTTGAAATTTTACTGCAAATCGGTCCTGTAGATTATGAAATTTTTATGCCAGGAAGAATCCAGTAAAAGAAAGTCTTCCATGACAACTTAAAAAATGGGCGAATAGTAGTGATGGGTGAGCGTGCTCGCTACTCCTCGATACTCAATCAATGTTGCATTCGGATGTTTATCATCTTTTGTCCATCATCAAGATTGTAATATACCGTTTATATGAAGATGTTCGTATGAAGACTCGAACTTGCAGAGACATCGTTTCTAAGAAGATCATCATATGATGTTGCATTAACGATATAGTGGTTTACATTAACCATATGTATATACTGTTCTCTTTGTGCAGCCTTATAATATTATTATTACATATTATTATTCTATTTGGCTATATGTTAGTCCATCTGTAATTACTTAGTATTAGTATAAATGTTGTATGAAATCTAAGGCGATGCTGTCGTATTTGTAGAGAAAAAATATTCATTGGCTAATAATTGTGTAGCATAGCCTTTTATAGTTTTGTGCTTTGTAATATATGGCGTATTGTTCTGCACTTTATTATTGTGATTGGTTATAGGCTTTGCTAGTTTTGATATATGCTATGTCCTCCTTGCACATTTATCGCCTTATATGCAGGAAAACTATGCATTAGCCAATTATTATGCTGCATTATCTATTACTTTTTACCACTGTATGCTGTAATATATATGGTGTATTGTTCTCCATTTCATTAGTATGATCGATTAATAGGCTCTGCTTATATTAACAAATGCTATGTCTTCCTCGCACCTTCACCGGTTTAGTGCTGGTGCTGGTGCCATGGTGTCTTCGGGCGCCTGCGCGCTCCGGGTGTTGCTGTTGGGTGGTCCGGGTCACATGGGGCCCCTGTGATTCGGATCTCCTCGGCTGCACTCGGGCGCGTCTGGCGCTCGGGTCTCCTGGTTACCGCATCGTCACTTCCGGTTATCGGCATGCTCCATTTCCGGAGCCAGCGCTTTTTAAACTTGTTGTGCACATTGTTTCTCTGCCCCCTGACGAAGGTGTTCCCACCGAAACGCGCGTTGGGGCGGAGGCGCGGCCCCAGGCACCATTGTCTCATTTGTGCGGTGAGTTATTACAGCGATCCCAGTAGTTGGCATGTTGAAAGCAATGACTGTTTGATTTAGCACTGTCTATGAGCTTAGCTTGTGTCATTTTTTTACCACCCTCAGTGATTTCTTTGCTATTTTATAATAACCATACTAATCCTAGCCGTTTCTGTGTATCGCTGTGGTAATAATGGCCTATTCATTGTGGTAGATTATTGGCCTCATTGCCGCAGTATATATGTACCAATAAGTACTTGGTTTTTGCGTTGTTTTTTCATAATTTTTTATTACTTATTTTGTACCTTTTGCTTGGTTTTTTGTAGCAAAGACCTATGTATTAGGTAAATTCTTACTTTGTAGACATGGTCCTGGGTACGCGCCTCCTGCTGTTTCCAGTGTTTTTCTGTTAGTGTCAATTTTTTCCCTCCTTGCACTTTGGTCATATTAAGCATTAATAAAAATTTCCATTTGTGTTTATTTTGAGTCGGACCGTTATTTCATCGTTTTTTTCTGTTGGTATATGTATTTGATGATAGGCCCCAAAGGTCATTTGTCACTTTTTGGTACGGATGGTCGTTCTATTATGTGTTACCATGGTGACTAGCTTTATAAGTTTCAATTCAATCGAGGATTTGGGTGCGTAGATTATGCTAAGTACTCCAATCAAGCACTTGAACATTCCAAAGTGCTCGATTCGAGACCTGAGCAGTTTACTGCTCGCTCATCACCAGTGGATAGATCAGGTGTCACCTGTATACTATTTTATCAGAATGTTACCTGTTGTGAATTCCGTTCTTGGGCTCCATCCTGTGGTCATGAATGGTATTTTTGGGAGTTCTGCTCTTGGGCTCCCTCTGGTGGTTTCAAGTGGAACTTAGCAGCTGCTTTCACTAATCGGTGCCCTGGCCTTGTTATTTAACTGGGCTTTAGGCTGTAGTTGATGCCAGCTGTCAATGTTTCTTCCTGTGGATTCAGTCCTTTCCTGGAAGTTCTCTGTTGGCCAGTCCATTTCAGCTTAAGATAAGTTCTGCTAGTTTTTGGGTGTTTCCCTGCTTATGACCTTCTGTTCAGTTTAAGTTATGTCTCTTTTGTCCAGCTTGTCATTATGAATATTTCCGGCTAGTTGGAAGCTCTGGGGTCACAGATTTGCTCCTCCACACCGTGAGTCGGTGTGGAGGTTATTTTTTGTAAACTCTGCGTGGACTTTTAGTTTTTATACTGACCGCACAGTAGCCTTTTCTATCTCTGTCTATTTAGATAGTTTTGGCCTCCTTTGCTAAATCTAGTTTCATTTCTGGGTTTGTCATTTCCCTCTCCACTCACCGTCAATATTTGTGGGGGGCTATCTTTCCTTTGGGGGTTTCTCTGAGGCGAGATAGTTTTCCATTTCCATCTTCAGGGGTAGCTAGTTCTTAGGCTGTGAAGAGGCGTCTAGGCAGAGATAGGCACGCTCCACGGCTATTTCTAGTGTTGGTGTTAGGAGTAGGGATTGCGGTCAGTAAAGCTACCACCTCCCCAGAGCTAGTACTTTATTTGTTTTACCCACCAGGTCATTTCAGTTCTGCTCCGTAATCACTAGGTCATTTCAGTGATTGCTGTCGGTGGAGCTGTCACCTCCCCTGAGCTTGTCCATGATTGGTCTTACCCACCAGGTCATCTCAGTACTGCTCCGTAACCACCAGGCCATAACAGTTACCAAAATATTCTTCAGCAGGCTTACTCTATATTGTCACCTTGATGTTCCCATATATCTGAGTTAGGAGAGGTAAGGAACTTTCTGATAATCAGAACAAAGATTTAGATCATCTATGCCAAAAGCAGGAACATACATTTGTTTCTACACCTGGTTACAATAAGCTAGCCCAACATGTGCTTGACATGGGTAATGCAAAACTAATCTGACAAAAATCTTACAGGGTGCCAGAGAAACTTAAACCAGTGATAGATATATGCTAAAATTTGGTGTCATTGAGCCATCCTGCAGTCCCTGGTGCTCTCCTATTGTCATTGTACCCAATAAAATGGGGACATGATATTCTGTATTGATTTTAGGAAGCTTTAATCAGATTTCTAAATTTGACAGTTATCCAATGCCCCATATTAATGTCAGTCAGGCTCTCCCATCTGCATATCTCCCCTGCTACCTGCACTTCACACTTTAATATGGTTTGATGTTATATTTTACCATGGAATAAAATTGCACATCAAGAAGGATCTGGGTGAGTGCTCCAATTCTTTTCAATTTCTTATGATTTACTTCAATGTAATATCTGCCCTAGCTGAAGCTGTACTTACCATCATTCCAGTAAAATGCACAATAGCTCAAAAAGCAACCTGCTATCTCAGTTATATTATAAGTGATAGAAAAATCAAACCAGAAATTTCTAAGGTAAAAACAATAAAGGATGCCCAATTCTGAAAACAAAGGAGATAAAATAATTTCTTTCTAGGGCTGGCAATTACTACCAATTTAATCTAATTTTTCTAATTTGACAAATCCATTAAAGGGAACCCTCACCAGGAATAACGCTGTTAACCTGCAAATATGGGGTTAATCTGCAGGTTAACAGCTTTATGATACTGTCTGGTGCCAGAGTGTAGCCGAATGCTTAGGGCTCATATTCATCTGCGTTAGAAACGGAAGAGTGCAATCTAATAAAAATCTAATATTATTCAATGATTCAGTACTAATCTACAATTTTTTTTCAGCTCATATCGAACTGAGAAAAAAATAGATTGCAGCATGCTGCGAGTGGTTACATGTATCTGTCAATGCAAGTCAATGGGTATGATAAATGCAGCGCCCCAGAGTCCTGGTCGTTGCAGTACTGTGGCTCCGCCACTAAGGGGAGCTATGGTACGTCTGATGGCACTGAAGGAGTTCATCTGATCAGGTATCACAGACACCAATACATTTCACCGCCGGGCCTCCAGGGGGAGCTAAGGGTTCTATTTACTAGGCCACTCTCCACACACTGGTAAAACTGGGGGTCAGGCAGGAAGTTAGGCAGAAAGCTGACTGGGTTGGAACCAGGCAACACCTTGTGGCAGAGGGTGTTGTAGGGGAAGATTCGGTAGGGCCCCTGTCAGGGGTGGGATCCTGACAGAGGCTTGGCAACCTGAGAGAATGTAACGGGACCGTGCCTGCACAGTATAGCGGCGTGCCCAAGGAAGGATTAGAAGCGAGATAGATTGTGCTGAGTGAGAAACGAGATCAAAGCAAGAAGGAGAATACCAGTAGGGGTCGTGCTGTAAGACCGCCCCCGGCACATTAACCCCTGGCACACCGCGATCAAACATGATCGCGGTGTACCGGCGGTACAGGGAAGCATCGCGCAGGGAGGGGGCTCCCTGCGTGCTTCCCTGAGACGATCGGTACAAGGTGATGTACTCACCTCGTACCGAACGTCTTCTCCCTGCAGGCCCCGGATCCAAAATGGCCGAGGGGCTGTATCCGGGTCCTGCAGGGAGCACTTCCGGGTCGGAGCAGGCTGCAGATGAAAGCTGCAGCCTGCTCCGATGAAAGTATGATCACGGATCTGATAGAGTGCTGTGCACACTATCAGATCTGCGATCTGTGATGTCCCCCCCTGGGACAAAGTAAAAAAGTAAAAAAAAAAATTTCCACATGTGTAAAAAAAAAAAAAAAAAAAAATTCCTAAATAAATAATAATAAAAAAAAAATATTATTCCCATAAATACATTTCTTTATCTAAAAAAAACAAACAAAAACAATAAAAGTACACATATTTAGTATCGCCGCGTCCGTAACGACCCAACCTATAAAACTGGCCCACTAGTTAACCCCTTCAGTTAACACCGTAAGAAAAAAAAAAAAAAACGAGGCAAAAAACAACGCTTTATTACCATACCGCCGAACAAAAAGTGGAATAACACGCGATCAAAAAGACGGATATAAATAACCATGTTACCGCTGAAAACGTCATCTTGTCCCGCAAAAAACGAGCCGCCATGCAGCATCATCAGCAAAAAAATAAAAAAGTTATAGTCCTCAGAATAAAGCGATGCCAAAATAATTATTTTTTCTATAAAATAGTTTTTATCGTATAAAAGCGTCAAAACATAAAAAAAATGATATAAATGAGGTATCGCTGTAATCGTACTGACCTGAAGAATAAAACTGCTTTATCAATTTTACCAAGCGCAGAACGGTATAAACGCCTCTCCCAAAAGAAATTCATGAATAGCTGGTTTTTGGTTATTCTGCCTCACAAAAATCGGAATAAAAAGTGATAAAAAATGGTCACGTGTCCGAAAATGTTACCAATAAAAACGTCAACTCGTCCCGCAAA
The DNA here is from genome assembly GCF_051348905.1 of Ranitomeya variabilis. Lineage (NCBI taxonomy): Eukaryota > Metazoa > Chordata > Amphibia > Anura > Dendrobatidae > Ranitomeya > Ranitomeya variabilis. The sequence continues at coordinate 905,746,929 of NC_135233.1, forward strand.
AAACAAGACCTCACATGACTCTGTGGACCAAAATGTGGAAAAATTATAGGTCTCAAAATGTGGAGACGCAAAAACTTTTTTGCTATAAAAAGCGTCTTTTAGTCTGGTTTCACACTTGCGTTTTTATCTGCATGCGTTTTTTAAAAAAAACGCATGTGTGAAAAAATGCATGTAAACACGGTAAAACGCATGCGTTTTTATAGAAAAACACAAGAAAACAAGAAAAAAACAAAAAACCCTAACCCTACCCCTAACCCTACCCCTAACCTGAAATACATGGCACTGAAATACGTGGCACTGAAATATACGTTTATATACGTATATAAGTGCCACGATATTTCAGTGGCCACGTATATAAGTGCCACGTATTTAAGTGCCACGTATTTAAGTGCCACGTATTTAAGTGCCACGTATTTAAGTGCCACGTATTTCAGTGCCACGTATTTCAGTGCCACGTATTTCAGTGCCACGTATTTACGTGCCACGTATTTTTCAGTGCCTGAAATACGTGGCACTGAAATATACGTTTATATACGTATATACGTATATAAGTGCCACGATATTTCAGTGGCCACGTATATAAGTGCCACGTATATAAGTGCCACGTATTTAAGTGCCACATATTTAAGTGCCACGTATTTAAGTGCCACGTATTTAAGTGCCACGTATTTAAGTGCCACGTATTTCAGTGCCACGTATTTCAGTGCCACGTATTTCAGTGCCACGTATTTCAGTGCCACGTATTTTTCAGTGCCTGAAATACGTGGCACTGAAATACGTGGCACTGAAATACGTGGCACTGAAATACGTGGCACTTAAATACGTGGCACTTAAATACGTGGCACTTAAATACGTGGCACTTATATACGTGGCACTTATATACGTGGCACTTATATACGTGGCACTTATATACGTGGCACTTATATACGTGGCACTTATGACTGTCAGAAAATGTTCAGTAAACGGTTAGGGGTAGGGTTTCAGGTAGAATTGGGGAGTTTCCACTGTTCAGGCACATCAGGGGCTCTCCAAGCGCGACATGGCGTCCAATCTCAATTCCAGCCAATTCTGCGTTGAAAAAGTAAAACAGTGCTCCTTCCCTTCCGAGCTCTCCCGTGCGTCCAAAAAGGGGTTTACCCCAACATATGGGGTATCAGCGTACTAGGGACAAATTGAACAACAACTTCTGGGGTCCAAGTTCTCTTGTTATCCTTGGGAAAATAAAAATTTGGGGGGCTAAAAATCATTTTTGTGGGAAAAAAAATATGTTTTATTTTCACGGCTCTGCGTTGTAAACTGTAGTGAAACACTTGGGGGTTCAAAGTTCTCACAACACATCTAGATAAGTTCCTTGGGAGGTCTAGTTTCCAATATGGGGTCACTTGTGGGGGGTTTGTACTGTTTGGGTACATCAGGGGCTCTGCAAATGCAACGTGACGCCTGCAGACCAATCCATTTAAGTCTGCATTCCAAATGGCGCTCCTTCCCTTCCTAGCTCTGTCATGCGCCCAAACAGTGGTTCCCCCCCACATAGGGGGTATCAGCGTACTCAGGACAAATTGGACAACAACTTTTAGGGTCCAATTTATCCTGATACCCTTGTGAAAATACAAAACTGGGGGCTAAAAATCATTTTTGTGAAAAAGAAAAATAATTTTTATTTTCACGGCTCTGCGTTATAAACTGTAGTGAAACACTTGGGGGTTCAAAGTTCTCACAACACATCTAGATAAGTTCCTTGGGGGGTCTAGTTTCCAATATGGGGTCACTTGTGGGGGGTTTGTACTGTTTGGGTACATCAGGGGCTCTGCAAATGCAACGTGACGCCTGCAGACCAATCCATTTAAGTCTGAATTCCAAATGGCGCTCCTTCCCTTCCGAGCTCTGTCATGCGCCCAAACAGTGGTTCCCCCCCACATAGGGGGTATCAGCGTACTCAGGACAAATTGGACAACAACTTTTAGGGTCCAATTTATCCTGATACCCTTGTGAAAATACAAAACTGGGGGCTAAATTTCATTTTTGTGAAAAAAAAAAAAAAAATTATTTTCACGGCTCTGCGTTATAAACTGTAGTGAAACACTTGGGGGTTCAAAGTTCTCACAACACATCTAGATAAGTTCCTTGGGGGGTCTAGTTTCCAATATGGGGTCACTTGTGGGGGGTTTGTACTGTTTGGGTACATCAGGGGCTCTGCAAATGCAACGTGACGCCTGCAGACCAATCCATTTAAGTCTGCATTCCAAATGGCGCTCCTTCCCTTCCGAGCTCTGTCATGCGCCCAAACAGTGGTCCCTCCCCACAAATGGGGTATCAGCGTACTCCAGACAAATTGGACAACAACTTTTGGGGTCCAATTTATCCTGATACCCTTGTGAAAATACAAAACTGGGGGCTAAAAAATCATTTTTGTGAAAAAAAAAAATAATTTTTATTTTCACGGCTCTGCGTTATAAACTGTAGTGAAACACTTGGGGGTTCAAAGCTCTCAAAACACATCTAGATAAGTTCCTTAGGGGGTCTACTTTCCAAAATGGTGTCACTTGTGGGGGGGTTTAATGTTTAGGCACATCAGGGGCTCTCCAAACGCAACATGGCATCCCATCTTAATTCCAGTCAATTTTGCATTGAAAAGTAAAATAGCGCTTCTTCCCTTCTGAGCTCTGCTATGCGCCCAAACAATGGTTTACACCCACATATGGGGTATCGTCATACTCAGGACAAATTGCACAACAACTTTTGTGGTCTAATTTCTTCTCTTACCCTTGGGGAAATAAAAAAATGGGGGTGAAAAGGTCATTTTTGTGAAAAAATATGATTTTTTATTTTTACGGCTCTGTATTATAAACTTCTGTGAAGCACTTGTTGGGTCAAAGTGCTCAACACACATCTAGATAAGTTCCTTAAGGGGTCTACTTTCCAAAATGGTGTCACTCATGGGGGGTTTCAATGTTTAGGCACATTAGGGGCTCTCCAAACGCAACATGGCGTCCCATCTCAATTCCAGTCAATTTTGCATTGAAAAGTCAAATGGCGCTCCTTCCCTTCTGAGCTCTGCCCTGCGCCCAAACAATGGTTTACACCCACATATGGGGTATCAGTGTACTCAGGACAAATTGCACAACAATTTTTGGGGTCCAATTTCTTCTCTTACCCTTGGGAAAATAAAAAATTGGGGGTGAAAAGATCATTTTTGTGAAAAAATATGATTTTTTATTTTTACGGCTCTGCATTATAAACTTCTGTAAAGCACTTGTTGGGTCAAAGTGCTCACCACACATCTAGACAAGTTCCTTAGGGGGTCTACTTTCCAAAATGGTGTCACTTGTTAGGGGTTTCAATGTTTAGGCACATCAAGGGCTCTCTAAATGCAACATGGCGTCCCATCTCAATTCCAGTCAATTTTGCATTGAAAAGTCAAATGGCGCTCCTTTGCTTCCAAGCTCTGCCATGCGCCCAAACTGTGGTTTACCCCCACATATGGGGTATCAGCGTACTCAGGACAAATTGTACAACAACTTTTGGGGTCTATTTTCTCCTGTTACCCTTGGTAAAATAAAACAAATTGGAGCTGAAATAAATTTTGTGTGAAAAAAAGTTAAATGTTCATTTTTATTTAAACATTCCAAAAATTCCTGTGAAACACCTGAAGGGTTAATAAACTTCTTGAAAGTGGTTTTGAGTACCTTGAGGGGTGCAGTTTTTAGAATGGTGTCACACTTGGGTATTTTCTATCATATAGACCCGTCAAAATGACTTCAAATGAGATGCGGTCCCTAAAAAAAAATGGTGTTGTAAAAATGAGAAATTGCTGGTCAACTTTTAACCCTTATAACTCCGTCACAAAAAAAAATTTTGGTTCCAAAATTGTGCTGATGTAAAGTAGACATGTGGGAAATGTTATTTATTAAGTATTTTGTGTGACATATGTCTGTGATTTAAGGGCATAAAAATTCAAAGTTGGAAAATTGCAAAATTTTCAAAATTTTCGCCAAATATTCGTTTTTTTCACAAATAAACGCAAGTTATATCGAAGAAATTTTACCACTATCATGAAGTACAATATGTCACGAGAAAACAATGTCAGAATCGCCAAGATCCGTTGAAGCGTTCCAGAGTTATAACCTCATAAAGGGACAGTGGTCAGAATTGTAAAAATTGGCCCGGTCATTAACGTGCAAACCACCCTCGGGGCTTAAGGGGTTAAAGGCAATGTTAAATTATTGTTCAAGAATTTGTACTAAGTAGAATACCCGGTTGGGTAAGAAGAGTTACTTATAGCATGTTGCTATGATATTTAACCATGTTTGTAACGTTCAAGTGTCCTCACCTCCCATAAAGGGAAGCTCTATTTAAATATGCTTATTGTTATTGCACTCAACAAATTGTATGTCTTTTTGCTAACCTGTATTGTTGTTTTCTTCCCAGTCCCGGAGTACTGGATTTAACCGGGGGGGAGTGCAGCACCCCAGAGTCCTGGTCGTTGCAGTACTGTGGCTCCGCCACTAAGGGGAGCTATGGTACGTCTGATGGCACTGAAGGAGTTCATCTGATCAGGTATCACAGACACCAATACATTTCACCGCCGGGCCTCCAGGGGGAGCTAAGGGTTCTATTTACTAGGCCACTCTCCACACACTGGTAAAACTGGGGGTCAGGCAGGAAGTTAGGCAGAAAGCTGACTGGGTTGGAACCAGGCAACACCTTGTGGCAGAGGGTGTTGTAGGGGAAGATTCGGTAGGGCCCCTGTCAGGGGTGGGATCCTGACAGAGGCTTGGCAACCTGAGAGAACGTAACGGGACCGTGCCTGCACAGTATAGCGGCGTGCCCAAGGAAGGATTAGAAGCGAGATAGATTGTTGTTGTGAATTCTGTTTGTGGGCTCCCCCGGTGGTGTTTTATGGTAGTGCCACTTATTTGCCTTCTTCTATCCTTGATCACCTGTTGACACCCATTAGGGGAGTTTCCTATTTAAGGCTGCTTGGCTGCTGGTCTGATGCCGGCCAACAATGTATCAGTAGCATTCTGTTGCATTCTCCTGCCTCAAGATCCTGTTCAGCTAAGTTGAATTTTGTTTCTAGTTCATGCCTTTTGTCCAGCTATTTGCAATGTGACTCTCTGTAGCTGGAAGCTCTCGTGGACTGAAATTGCCACTCCAGTGGCATGAGTTGTCACTGGAGTTTTAAAGTAATTTCAGGATGGTGTTTTTGAGTAGTGTTTTGAAGTTGACCGTGAAGTGACTCTTTCCTGTACTTCTGCTATCTAGTAAGCGGACCTCACTGTGCTAAATCTGCTGTTCATCCTACGTATGTCTTTTCCTCTTGACTCACCGTCAATATCTGTGGGGGGCTGCTATCTCCTTTTGGGGTTCATCTCTGGAGGAAAGGCAGGCCTGTATATTCCTCTGATAGGGGTAGTTAGATCTCCGGCTGGCGCGTGGTGTCTAGGGCATCGTAGGAAACACTCCCCGGCTACTTCCAGTGTCGTGTCAGGTTCAGGTCACGGTCACTTTAGTTCCCATCACCCGAGAGCTAGTCCGTTGTTATTTTGATTTCCCTGCCATTGGGAAAATCATAACAGATTGTGCTGAGTGAGAAACGAGATCAAAGCAAGAAGGAGAATACCAGTAGGGGTCGTGCTGTAAGACCGAGGCAACATCCTACTGAGGCGCAAACAACCGTTGGCCGGAACGCCGAAGGAAGTATTTCTATATACAGCTTTAGGCAATACTTCGAACCTACGGCAGGACAGTCAGTCTCAGGCGGGCTGTCTCACCTAAATCACCTATGCAGTCTTGGGGGGCAACTTGTGGAGAGGGGCGACTCTAGGGTCCCGGAAGAGCTCCGAGCCTACCCGTCAAACGGGTGCCGTCCTAACCGTAACATCAGGGAGGGACGGAGGATTAGCAGAACATCATCTAATCGTGTTGTGAGGGAACTTAAGAAACAGACACAACAGTTGTGGGGACTTTCCGTAAGCACAGCAGGGAAGGACCGCAACACATAGTGCTAGAAGGAAGGCACAGATTTCCACCTGCAAAGAGAACTCTGGAGGTGCCATTGGACCGGCCGGACTTGCGCAGCCTGGTTATCAGGGATCCGGACTGAGGACCCAGAGATCTTCAGTAAAGAGGTAAAGAGACTGCAACCTGGTGTCCTCGTTATTTACTGCACCGCACCACCACACTATCCACATCTATCATCGACTGTACGTCGCCTCCCCACCAGCAGGGTCACGGACCGGGCCTAGCCACCGTGACAACCCCAGAGCAGAGACTCAGAAGCCCGGTACCGGGTACCCCTCGGCCCTGCGGCGGTGGGGGCGCTACATAAACAATTTGGGGGATTGATGTTTTATGGCGGCTGACATCAAGCCCATAGTCATAATGGAAAAATACACAGCCAGAATAAAATCCTTTAATTTAAATAAATGTACAGACTCCTTTATTTGAAATAAATACTCTACCGCTCAGCATGACAGCCTGAAAACACTGATACAGGAGCATGATTACTCTCCTTCAGTGTGTAGCACTGATGTGAGAAAGGTCAAAGGAGTTCATAGCCAAACCCCGGTCACCTCACTGACGTCACTGTTCACTTAGTGATAAAGATCCATGCCATTGTACCAATGAGAGTATATTTACAAAATCTACTGAAAGATAAAACTGGCCATAATTATATATATAAAAATGACATGAGCGAAAAGAAAAATAAAGGCCAAAATGTATACCACCAATAGGAAACATAGTTCAGCCGTTAAAAATACATTTGCAAAGAAAGAACTAAACACTGTACTTGAGCCAAGCAATGGGGCCAGTACTAGCTTTCAGAGTTGTGTCTATCATGGTTCAGTGCTAACAAATCAAATAATATCTAGACAAATCCCCTTAATTACTTGTACACTGTCAACCTGTGGTGCCCCTTTTTATTGGCTTGGTGGTTAGAATGGTTGCTTTGTAGCATTGGTGGTCCTGGGTTCAAATCCCAGCAAGAACAACATCTTGATGGAGTTGTATATTCTCCATGTTTGCATGGGTTTCCTCCCACACTTCAAATACATACTAAGGCTATGTGCAGCCGTTCAGTATTAGGCAGCACTTTGGACCCATCACATGTCCGCTGCGTCCAAAGCGCTGCTGGCTTTTGTACGCTTGTGATTCCGCATGTGTTCATTGAACCGTGTGGAAACACCACGTCCAATACATTGTACGGGTGACATTTATCTTTCGGAAACTCACGTCTCCTCAAGATAAATACTGTAGATATGCTGTGATCTGGAAAGACACGCTGTGTGTCCGACTCTGCATGTCAGCTGCAGGCGTCGGTGCACGTATAGTGATAAGAAGAAACCCGGTACTCGGAAGTGATCAATCTGGTAATTTAATATGATTCACTGTAGTCGTCAAAAAAAGTTTTGGTCTTACATCAGACCTTCTTCAGTTACAAGTTACAGTGTTCGTATTGGTTTGATAATGATAATGCCCCTGGATCCAGTGATCTGCTACTGCACCTATTGGCATTATCAAACCAATAGGAACACTGTAACTTGTAACTGAAGAAGGTCTGCTGTAAGACCGAAATGTTTTTTTGACTACTACAGTGAATCATATTAAATTACCAGATTGAACACTTCAAAGTTAAGTGCCGGGTTTCTTCTTATTATTGATAACGGTGTTGGAGCCTACTCTGGCACCTCATACAGTGGTGCCCACGGTTCTCTTTCTCGGTGCACGTATAGTGGGCACGGGATTTCTTGAAATCCCATCCACTATGCTGAAACATCTGGACGCTGTGGGTTGGATGCTGGGGATGTACGCAGCCTCCAACCTGCAGCATATACTGGCCGTCGGAACAAACCCTATTAGGGAATTTAGATTGTGAACCCCAATGGGGACAGCAAGGACACGATCAGTAAAGTATACTAAAAAAGGAAGTAAAAAGCACTGGCGCTCCTGATAGTTCCTAGTGGGGGAACAAAATTGCTGAATGTAGAGTGCTGCTGGTGATTGGTTCTGTGTAGACCTGTAAAGTATATCAAATGAAAAAAAGTGGTATTCACCTGCGTTGTCTACAAAAACGAACAATAAAATGAAAAATAGATGAATAAATTAATGAGAGAGCACTTACTTAATGAGTAATCATTGGTTACGCAGTGGATGTTGTAATAGGTCCTTAAAGTACTACCAGAATCTTAGGGGAATGAGAAAAAAAAAAGGGGTAAATGTTTGTATTGGTGAATATAGTGAGACTAAATAGATTTATAAAATATACTCATATACACTCACTGGCCACTTTATTAGGTACACCTGTCCAACTTCTTGTTAACACTTAATTTCTAATCAGCCAATCACATGGCGGCAACTCAGTGCATTTAGGCATGTAGACATGGTCAAGACAATCTCCTGCAGTTCAAACCGAGCATCAGTATGGGGAAGAAAGGTGATTTGAGTGCCTTTGAACGTGGCATGGTTGTTGGTGCCAGAAGGGCTGGTCTGAGTATTTCAGAAACTGCTGATCTACTGGGATTTTCACGCACAACCATCTCTAGGGTTTACAGAGAATGGTCCGAAAAAGAAAAAAAATCCAGTGAGCGGCAGTTCTGTGGGCGGAAATGCCTTGTTGATGCCAGAGGTCAGAGGAGAATGGGCAGACTGGTTCGAACTGATAGAAAGGCAACAGTGACTCAAATCGCCACCCGTTACAACCAAGGTAGGCCTAAGAGCATCTCTGAACGCACAGTGCGTCGAACTTTGAGGCAGATGGGCTACAGCAGCAGAAGACCACACCGGGTACCACTCCTTTCAGCTAAGAACAGGAAACTGAGGCTACAATTTGTACAAGCTCATCGAAATTGGACAGTAGAAGATTGGAAAAACGTTGCTTGGTCTGATGAGTCTCGATTTCTGCTGCGACATTCGGATGGTAGGGTCAGAATTTGGCGTAAACAACATGAAATCTTTGGGATGTGGTGGAACGGGAGATTCGCATCAGGGATGTGCAGCCGACAAATCTGCGGCAACTGTGTGATGCCATCATGTCAATATGGACCAAAATCTCTGAGGAATGCTTCCAGCACCTTGTTGAATCTATGCCACGAAGAATTGAGGCAGTTCTGAAGGCAAAAGGGGTCCAACCCGTTACTAGCATGGTGTACCTAATAAAGTGGCCAGTGAGTGTATACTCACTCAGATATTAAATGGAAATGTGCAATGAAGAGACGTGATCCCTGTGTATCTGCAATTGATGCAGGTATTGTGATGACCACAGTTGCTTAAATAAATGTACAACCTTTATAGGTATGGTTTTAAATAAATGCGGTCTCGTTTTCCCAGTACACAATAAACTTACTGCTGGTGGGAGTAGCGCAGGATTCCGTTAGGTTAAGGTACTAAGATGACCGTCAGGTGCTGGCTGACAAGGATTACTGTGATTAGAATTGATTGCCCATATGTTGAGATGAGGAGGAATGCTTCCCTAGATCAGTAAAGTGCAACATGATGGTGCAATATAAATAAACAATCCTATGAACACTGTATATTAACACACTATCCATGCTACACACACATTGTATGTTACATACGCACATGCTGCATGTTACACACAAAGTGTAGAGGATATACCAGGGTATTTACTCCATACCGCATGTAGGGTGAAGGGCCATTGTACACATGACAATGTTTCCCTTCTACACTTTTAACCTCAAAAGCTGCTTTGATAATATAGGACTGCCATTATTAGTGGAGTTTTTGGCTTGTAAAGTCCGAGAGCCTGCCTACGTATGTAAATATATTGTGTGGGTATATATATATGTGCATATATATATATATATATATATATATATATATATATATATATATATATATATATATATACAGTATATATATATATATATATATATATATATATATATATATATATATATATATATATATATATATATATATATATACTGTATATATACAGTGAGGAGGGGAAAATAAATATTTGTTCCCGTACTGATTTTGTAAGTTTGCCCACTGACAAAGACATGGACAGGTTATAACTTTAAGGGTAGGTTAATTTCAACATTGAGAGATAGAATATCAAATATAAAATCCAGAAAATCATATTTTATAAATTTATTTGCATTTTGCAGTGAGAAATAAGTATTTGATCCCTCTGGCAAACAATACTTAATAATTGGTGGCAAAGCCCTTGTTGGCAAGCACAGCAGTCAGACGACTTTTGTAGTTAATGATGATGTTTGCGCACATGTCAGGAGGAATTTTGATCCATTCCTCTTTGCAGGTCATCTCTAAATCATTAAGATTTTGAGGCTGTCGCTTGGCAACTCGGAGCTTCAACACCCTCCATAAATTTTCTATGGGATTAAGGTCTTTAGCCACTCCTTTGTTGCCTTGGCTGTATGTTTTGAGTAAGACCTCAGTTTTTGTCTCCTCTGACAACAGCACCTTGTTTAAATCACTCACAGAATCATCCAGGTGTTCATTGGCAAACTTCAGAGGGGCCTGCACATGTGCCTTCTTGAGCAGGGGGACCTTGGGGGCACTGCAGGATTTTAAACCTTTATGGCATAATGTGTTACCAATGGTTTTCTTAGTGACTGTGGTCCCAGCTACCATTAACAAGTTCCCCTGGTGTTGTTTTAGGCTGATCTCTCACCTTCCTCATGATCAAGAAAACCCCACGAGGTGAGATTTTGTACTGTGCCCCAGATAGATGTCGATTGACAGTAATTTTGTATTTCTTCCATCTTCTTTCTATTGCACCAACAGTTGTCTCCTTTTCATCCAGCATCTTACGTATGGTTTTGTAGCCCATTCCAGCTTTGTGCAGGTCTATGATCTTGTCCGCAACATCCTTAGAAAGCTCTTTGGTCTTGCCCATGTTGTTGAGGTTAGAGTCTGACTGATGAATTGAGTCTGTGGAAAGAAGTCTTTCACAAAGGTGACTATGTAAGACAACTGTCTTTAATGCAGGTAACAATTTGATTAGGAGCATCTAACTGGTATTAACTGGTCTATAGGAGCCACAGTTCTTAATGGTTGGTAGGGGATCAAATACTTATTTCTTACTGCAAGATGCAAATTAATTTATACAATGTGATTTTCTGGATTTTATTTTTGATATTTTATCTCTCAATGTTAAAATGAACCTACCCTTTAAATTATAGACTGCTCATATCTTTTCAGTGGGCAAACTTACAAAATCAGCAAGGGATCAAATACTTATTGCCCCCAACGTGTGTATGTATATATATATATATATATATATATATATATATATATATATACATATATCACAAAACAGGATATACTGTATTTTTCCGACTATAAGACGCACTGGACCATAAGACGCACCTCAAATTTTCAGATGGAAAATAGGGAAAGAAAATAATGTGTCAAATGGGGTCCATTTTACAGTCCGAATTCAGCGTAACAAGGAAGGGATCGGCACAGGTGGAGGAGTGGTCACAGGGCTCATTCGGTGGTCCAGGCTGGTACGCTGGTGCGGTGGCGGCACCTCTGTGCTGGGGCAGGGGCTCTGTGCTGGGGCAGGGGCTCTGTGCTGGGGCAGGGGCTAAGTACTTGGGCTTTGTGCTGGCACAGGGGCTCTGTGCTGAGACTATGTACTGGTGCTGGGGCTCTGTGCTGGGGCAGGGGCTCTGTGCTGGGGCAGGGACTCTGTGCTTGGGCAGTGGCTCTGTGCTGGGGCTCTGTGCTGGGGCAGGTGCTCTGTGCTGGGGCAGGGGCTCTGTGATGGAGCTCTGTGCTGGGGCAGGGGTCCTGTGGTGGGGCAGGTGCTCAGTACTGGGGCTCTGTGCTGCTACCCAAAGACACAACCTCATTTTCCCCAAAAAATTGTGTGGGAAAAAAAGTGTGTCTTATGGTCTGAAAAATACGGTACTTTATTACAGAAATTCCTCAAGAATGAATAATTCTAGCATTAAAGAGAAATATATAGCATCCTTCCTGATACACTATACCGTGTAAGAGGATTTCCTATAATATTCACCGCCACCACCACTGATTAGTAGAACTGGAGGTTCCAAATTCCCAGTTCCTCTTTGCTGCTTGATAACAGTTGACCATGTGCAGTGCTATTCCAGTCAAGACCATTGGAGCTTACTAAGACTGTAGAGTACAGTGCAATTCTGTTTCCATCAGCAGCACAGATGTTTCAAAAAGCTGCAACACACATTTTCACCATAATTCTATTAAAACTCAATACAGTCAGACAGTGAGGAAGAATGGGGAGCTCTGATCAATAATGGCTGTAGTGATCTGTTGATTAGATGCTACTGTAAGCAGGTTACTTGGAAGCAAGAGCACAAACAATGAGGAGACAGTGGTACTTAACCTTCACTATTTGCAGTATTTGCCTAACAGCAATATGACTAAATACAATATTTATGAATTGTTCTATTACATACACTGTTCTTGTTATCTAGCAGTTAAACAATGGTTAATCACTCTCAGCACAAGGCCCATCCACGTCCTATTCTCTGTAAACACCTCTGATCATTACACCGCTATTTCCCGGAAGGCCGCAAGCCCTAGATATGTGAGTCACAGGGTATACTGTATGCTCGCCGCACTAGCCGTCTCCATTCCCTGTAGTACGGTCCCAGCCCTCACACGATACCATATGTCTTCACTGGAAGTAACTGCCCACTGGAACGGTCCACTGCAGCATGATCTACTACCGAGCCTGGAACAGATCTGCTCACGGTCTTCTACCGGTGAAGCTTACGTACTTCTACTTGCACTGGTCAGATACTTCTACTGGCGCTGCTGACAGAGTTCTACTAGAACTGGTTGCGGACTTCCACTGGCACTGGTCACAGACTTCTACTGGCGCTAGTCACACACTTCTACTGGTACTGGTCACAGACTTCTACTGGCACTGGATACAAACTGTTACTGGCGCTGGTCACAGACTTCTACTGGCTCTGGTCACAGACTTTTACTGGCGCTGCTTACAGACTTCTTCTAGAAATGGTCACAGACTTCTACTGGTGCTGTTCAGAGTACTACTGGCACTGGTCATAGATTTCTACTGATGCTGGTCACAAACTTCTATTGTCGCTGGTCACAGACTTCTCCTGGCACTAGTCCCAAACTTCTACTGGCACTGGTCACACACTTCTACTGGCGATTGTCACAAACATTTACTGGAGCTGGTCACAGATCTTCCTCACAGCGCAGGCCTTCTCCGGCATCTGACTACTGTTGTACCTTCCGATGGCGGCAATAAGCCTACTTAGGAGCCACAAAACCTGTTCTTTTACATGTTCTGGCACCCACTACAACAGAGGTGTCACCTGACCTGGTGTAGTCTTTAATCTGGTAACATAGGTTGCCACTAACAGGTTCCTATTACTGTAAATCTTTCTTTACTTTTACTTTCGTCTTTGACCAGCAGAAGGCGATGTTCACTTGCAATTACTCAGCTGGGCATAAACTTCAACTCTACTCTTCTTCTCTCTTGTCCACTTTCTTACACTGCAGCCTTCACTGAAAGACTACTCCAGGCTTCCGAAAGTCAAATTAACTGTGTAGGACGGTTGGGATGTCACAATTCCTATGGATGACCGAAGATAGCCTAAAAGAAACTCATGTGGCTAAAGACAGCTCTATTCTATTATATCTAATATATAATTGCCTAGAATACTACTTCCTGCAATTTCTGCCAACTTCCGTGGCTTTGTCCGGAGCTAATGTCCGGAGATAATGTCCGGAGATAAGTGACGTCACCAGTGTCCTACACCCAGGCAGAGCACAGGGGCCCCAGGCAGAGCACAGTGGCCCCAGGCAGAGCACAGGGGCCCCAGGCAGCATATGGGGCCCCAGGCAGAGCACAGTGGTCCCAGGAAGAGCACAGGGGCCCCAGGCAGCCTATGGGGCCCCAGGTAGAGCACAGTGGCCCTAGGCAGAGCACAGGGGCCCCAGGCAGCATATGGGGCCCCAGGCAGAGCACAGTGGCCCCAGGCAGAGCACAGGGGCCCCAGGCAGAACATGGGGCCCCAGGCAGAGCACAGGGGCCCCAGGCAGCATATGGGGCCCCAGGCAGAGCACAGGGGCCCCAGGCAGAGCACAGGGGCCCCAGGCAGCATATGGGGCCCCAGGCAGAGCACAGGGGCCCCAGGCAGCATATGGGGCCCCAGGCAGAGCACAGTGGCCCCAGGCAGAGCACAGGGGCCCCAAGCAGAACATGGGGCCCCAGGCAGAGCACAGGGGCCCCAGGCAGAGCACAGGGGCCCCAGGCAGCATATGGGGCCCCAGGCAGAGCACAGGGGCCCCAGGCAGCATATGGGGCCCCAGGCAGCATATGGGGCCCCAGGCAGAGCACAGTGGCCCCAGGCAGAGCACAGGGGCCCCAGGCAGCATATGGGGCCCCAGGCAGAGCACAGTGGTCCCAGGCAGAGCACAGGGGCCCCAGGCAGCTTATGGGGCCCCAGGCAGAGCACAGTGGCCCCAGGCAGAACATGGGGCCCCAGGCAGAGCACAGGGGCCCCAGGAAGAACATGGGGCCCCAGGCAGAGCACAGGGGCCCCAGGCAGAGCACAGGGGCCCCAGGCAGCATATGGGGCCCCAGGCAGAGCACAGGGGCCCCAGGCAGCATATGGGGCCCCAGGCAGAGCACAGTGGCCCCAGGCAGAGCACACACCAAATCGGAGGCCGAGGGGCCCCGCCAACCAAATCGGAGGCCGAGGGGCCCCGCCAACCAAATCGGAGGCCGAGGAGCCCTGCCCACCAAATCGAAGGCCGAGCGGCCCCGCCCACCAAAGCGGAGGCCGAGGGGCCTGGCCCCGCCCACCAAAGCAGAGGCCGAGGGGCCCCGCCCACCAAATCGGAGGCCGAGGGTCCCCGCCCACCAAATCGGAGGCCGAGGGTCCGCACCCACCAAATCGGAGGCCGAGGGTCCACACCATCCAAATCGGAGGCCGAGGGGCCCCGCCCACCAAATCGGAGGCCGACGGGCCCCACCCACCAAAGCGGAGGCCGAGGGTCCCCGCCCATCAAATCGGAGGCCGAGGGTCCCCGCCCACCAAATCGGAGGCTGAGGGTCCCCGCCCACCAAATTGGAGGCCGAGGGGCCCCACCAACCAAATCGGAGGCCGAGGGGCTTCGCCAACCAAATCGGAGGCCGAGGAGCACCGCCCACCAAATCGAAGGCCGAGCGGCCCCGCCCACCAAAGCGGAGGCCGAGTGGCCTGGCCCCGCCCACCAAAGCAGAGGCCGAGGGGCCCCGCCCACCACATCGGAGGCCGAGGGGCCCCGCCCACCAAATCGGAGGCCGAGGGTCCCCGCCCACCAAATCGGAGGCCGAGGGTCCCCGCCCACCAAATCGGAGGCCGAGGGTCCCCGCCCACCAAATCGGAGGCCGAGGGTCCCCGCCCACCAAATCGGAGGCCGAGGGTCCCCGCCCACCAAATCGGAGGCCGAGGGGCCCCACCAACCAAATCGGAGGCCGAGGGGCCCCGCCCACCAATTCGGAGGCCGAGGGTCCCCGCCCACCAAATCGGAGGCCGAGGGGCCCCGCCAACCAAATCGGAGGCCGAGGGGCCCCGCCCACCAAATCGGAGGCCAAGGGTCCCCGCCCACCAAATCGGAGGCCGAGAGTCCCCGCCCACTAAATCGGAGGATAAGGGGCCCCGCCAACCAAATCGGAGGCCGAGGGGCCCCGCCAACCAAATCGGAGGCCGAGGAGCCCCACCCAACAAATCGAAGGCCGAGCGGCCCCGCCCACCAAAGCGGAGGCCGAGGGGCCCGGCCCCGCCCACTAAAGCGGAGGCCGAGGGGCCCCGGCCACCACATCGGAGGCCGAGGGGCCCCGCCCACCAAATCGGAGGCCGAGGGGCCCCGCCCACCAAATCGGAGGCCGAGGGTCCCCGCCCACCAAATCGGAGGCCGAGGGTCCCCGCCCACCAAATCGGAGGCCGAGGGTCCCCGCCCACCAAATCGGAGGCCGAGGGTCCACACCAACCAAATCGGAGGCCGAGGGGCCCCGCCCACCAAATCGAAGGCTGAGGGGCCCCGCCCACCAAAGCGGAGGCCGAGGGTCCCCGCACACCAAATCGGAGGCAGAGGGACCCCGCCCACCAAATCGGAGGCCGAGGGGCCCCGCCCACCAAAGCGTAGGCCGAGGGTCCCTGCCCACCAAATCGGAGGCCGAGGGTCCCTGCCCACCAAATCGGAGGCCGAGGGTCCCCGCCCACCAAATCGGAGGCCGAGGGTCCCCGCCCACCAAATTGGAGGCCGAGGGTCCACGCCCACCAAATCGGAGGCCGAGGGTCCCCGCCCACCAAATCGGAGGCCGAGGGTCCACACCAACCAAATCGGAGGCCGAGGGGTCCCGCCCACCAAATCGACGGCCGAGGGGCCCCGCCCACCAAATCGGAGGCCGAGGGTCCCCGCACACCAAATCGGAGGCAGAGGGACCCCGCCCACCAAATCGGAGGCCGAGGGGCCCCGCCCACCACATCGGAGGCCGAGGGTCCCCGCCCACCAATACGGAGGCCGAGGGTCCCCGCCCACCAAATCGGAGGCCGAGGGTCCACACCAACCAAATCGGAGGCCGAGGGGCCCCGCCCACCAAATCGAAGGCCGAGGGGCCTCGCCCACCAAAGCGGAGGCCGAGGGTCCCCGCACACCAAATCGGAGGCAGAGGGACCCCGCCCACCAAAGCGTAGGCCGAGGGTCCCCGCCCACCAAATCGGAGGCCGAGGGTCCCTGCCCACCAAATTGGAGGCCGAGGGTCCCCGCCCACCAAATCGGAGGCCGAGGGTCCCCGCCCACCAAATCGGAGGCCGAGGGTCCCCGCCCACCAAATCGGAGGCCGAGGGGCCCCGCCTACCAAATCGGAGGCCGAGGGTCCCCGCCCACCAAATCGGAGGCCGAGGGTCCCCGCCCACCAAATTGGAGGCCGAGGGTCCACGCCCACCAAATCGGAGGCCGAGGGTCCCCGCCCACCAAATCGGAGGCCGAGGGTCCACACCAACCAAATCGGAGGCCGAGGGGCCCCGCCCACCAAATCGACGGCCGAGGGGCCCCGCCCACCAAAGCGGAGGCCGAGGGTCCCCGCACACCAAATCGGAGGCAGAGGGACCCCGCCCACCAAATCGGAGGCCGAGGGGCCCCGCCCACCACATCGGAGGCCGAGGGTCCCCGCCCACCAAATTGGAGGCCGAGGGTCCCCGCCCACCAAATCGGAGGCCGAGGGTCCACACCAACCAAATCGGAGGCCGAGGGTCCCCGCCCACCAAATCGGAGGATAAGGGGCCCCGCCTACCAAATCGGAGGCCGAGGGGCCCCACCAACCAAATCGGAGGCCGAGGAGCCCCGCCCACCAAATCGAAGGCCGAGCGGCCCCGCCCACCAAAGCAGAGGCAGAGGGACCCCGCCCACCAAATCGGAGGCCGTGGGGCCCCGCCAACCAAATCGGAGGCCGAGGGTCCCCGCCCACCAAATTATTCTTACATTTGAATAAATAAAGTATATATGGATTCTAGACTCCCGATTCTTTAGAATCGGGCTGCCATCTAGTTCTTTATATTTTTGTAGTCTGCCTTGAACATGTCTGCCGTGTTCCTTTATTCGCAGTGTATTCACATGGTATGGTTCCTATGAACAAAGCAAGCTCCATAAATTAGAGAGGATGCCATGCTCCGCTGTTGAGGGCTGTAGGAATAAGTAAAGGAAAGCAAGACATATTTAAAAACAAACTGCGAAAACGCTAATAACATGCATGTCATTAAAGGCCATTTGTTTCCAGCACCCTGGATAGATGGGCAGCATTAAGCCCATCCAGTAAAACATACAGTACTGTAGAAGACAAGTTCTAATTACCTTCTGTAATAAGTGTGCAGAGCTTTTGTAAATGGGGAAGCTTTTGACTGGAAAATGTGCTCTGCGGATGGGTTAGCAGTCACCTAAATGATGAAGGAATATGCATTACGTGTAACAAAATGCCACAATATTGAGCCTAGAGAGAAAGACATGCACAATCTCTTATCCCATGAACCCTTCATTGAATGGCATTTTACATTTGTTCAATAACAATAAAAACTGCGACAGGCTCAAATGTTTCCCAGTGAGAAAGCATAAATCACATACTAATGATAAAGGTGTTATGGAAACTAAGGATGAAGGTCAGATGTGATGTTATCAATCACCAACCACATTTATGTGGTCATTGCAGTCCTACTGCTTAGCTACAACCTTTTCTGTAATTAGCAAGATGGGTCTTCTAAATAACCTTGTAGAAAGAAGCAGCAGTTTAGGCAAAATCTTTTTAACATTTTCCTTTTGTTTGACTTTTTTTCATTGTTCTGCTTCTTGATTATTACTGGTAACATTATAGATAAAGGCTTGTGCTGACATTTCCCCCTGTTCCACATATAAAGTATTTGTATGACAATATTTCTGGTATTTTAATATTCTTTTTATTTATTTAGTTTGCAATATGTTTAGAATTTATGGGGTTGTCCTCTACTGGACCATATAAATGTATGACATCGATTCACCTCCCAGATTATCGCACTTTCAGGTATTTCTGCACTGTGTCTCCACAACATTGGAGTGGCTCCGCTTCTGAAGGGGAATATTTGGGGGGCTTAATACTATATTCTATATCTCAAATAACCATTTACTGTTCCTTTGCATAGTAAATACTGTATATATGCTCACTGTTACTTCATAGCTCAATATAGCACATATTACAACTTTACTGATCATGCCGCTTACATTAAAGCTAAAGATGAGCGTCTCGATTTGAAGCATAAACTTTTGGGAGATTCGCAAATTTCAATACTTTACAATGTACTTTGTGTAAAACAATTAAAATGGCCACTTCCGTGTGGAAGGAGAAGATCGATAAATGTCATCACATTACCTTGGGAACAGCCAGGCGTGGTTCCCCATAATGTTTAATAGTTACCCCTACATCAGGGGTGCACAAACTGCAACCTGAGGGCCCACCATACCATTCTGTGCAGCCCCACCAACCGTATGGACAGAAAAATGCTTGACTAACAGGTTATATGTGAGCTGCCTCACACAGAAGAGTAGTGGCTGGCAGCTGAGGATCAGGGACTGGCAAGTACTAATGGTGCCTTGTGTAGACATCTCTGGATGCCTCATACATCAGGAGAATGGGGTTTTTTTAACCGATTTGGCTCCAGAAAGGAGAATGTGAATTAGGAGAATCTTTTATGTCTTTGTCTCCCTTCACTGTAGTTTATGGGAGTTTTTAATCATTAGGCAGTATAAAAAAAAAAGCATTATCTATTATAAAGAGGCATGTGCATGCATGACCTCTTCCTCTTTAGGGCCCCATTTACACAGTTTTATACAAGGATTTAGAAGAGGATTCTACTGCAAATCCACATAAAAAATGCTTCAGTTACTCATTTAATAAGGGTCCTATTAGTTTTACTTGAAAATATTCAAAATAACGTAAAAAAATAGCACTGTTTGCACTAAAGGAGTTTTCCCCATTGAAATCAGTTGGAAACTTATTCAAAGAGTATTTGATGCAGTTTTTTTAATATGGATTTAGGAACAGAATCTATTTCTAAGTCATCATAAAAAACTGTGTCTCTGACTTTAACCTCATCATGGTATGTTCACACAATGAGTATTTGGTTATTTTGTTGAAGTTGCAGATTTTCTGGACATATTGTGTAAATTAGATTACGCTGTGTTTTTAATTGCGTTTTTAAGTGCGTTTTTTGTTTTACATGCATTTATATTTTTGATGCTGTGATTTTTTATGCTTTTTGTTCTGCCATGTTTTAAAACAATGTCACAAAGAAGGAAGAAGAAGACCGGGTTTCCTCAATATTGGCACAATAAAAGCTTTTAGGGCTCATACTCACTTGCGCGAGACTCGGATGAGTCTCGCATGTTAATACCCGGCGCTGCTGCCGGCACTCAGATCGGAGCGTGCGGCCGCATAGCAATACATGCAGCCGCATGCTACGCCCCTCTGTGCCAGGTGCAGTGCCAGGTATTGCCGTGCGAGACTCATCTGAGTCCTGCGCAAGTGAGTATGAGCCCTTAAGTACATTTCCATCGTTGTGTGGTCAGCGCGGATACAAGAGACCCAGTCTTCTTCTTCCTTCTTTGTGACATTGGTATCCACGGGAGTCTGCAGCAACCACTGTTTCCTTTCATATCCTGCAAGGGGTTGTGACCTTTCACATCCTGTAAAGGTGAGTGCACCTACCACGTATTGTCATCCAAATTATCACTTTTATCACCCTATGTGTGCTCTCTTTCCTTAATTTCATGCTTTAAATACAGTAAAGCTGCTTTGTATTTGATACTTCCTAGTATTTGGCTTTGACAAAACTTTGATAGTCATGTGAAGATTACATGTGATTCTTACCTGCAGATTTTCCACATTGATGTGATTCTATAGGGAAAATTTTCATTAAAACTTGCGTACTCAAAAGTGAAATTGACATGGTGCGGATTTGTAACATGATTTTGATTTTGGGAAATCTGTATTGGCTGTCATTTATTTATCCTGATCCCTGTGAGGCGTCATTACCATGATATGCTTTGCCATGGGTGACCTTATCTCTGGCTTTGTTATTTAATTCATTGCTAGTGTTCAGCATTCCGATACTGCAAATATCGGGTATCGGCCGATATTCGCTGTATCGGAATTCCGATACCGAGTTCCGATATTTTTGGGATATCGAAAATCGGAATCGAGATCCATATTTATGTAAAAATTAAAGAATAAAAATAAAAAATATGGATATACTCACCCACCGACGGCCACTGGCTCTCAGCGGTGCAACCGGCAGCCTCCGTTCCTAAGAATGCAGTGAGTGTAGGACCTGCGATGATGTCGCAGTCTTGTGATTGGTCGCGTGACCGCTCATGTGACCGCTCATGTGACCGCGACGTCATCGAAGGTCCTTCACTCACTGCATTCTTAGGAACGGAGGCTGCCGCTTGCACCGCTGGGAGCCAGGGGCCGTCCGAGGGGTGAGTATATCCATATTTTTTTTATTCTTTATTTTTTACATGAATATGGATCCCAGGACTTGAAGGAGAGTTTCCTCTCCTTCAGACCCTGGGAACCATCCAGGATAGCTCCCTATTACGTTCCGATATTTGTGTCCCATTGACTTGTATTGGTATCGGGTATCGGTATCGGCGATATCCGATATTTTTGGGATATCGGCCGATCCAATCCGATACTGATACTTTCAAATATCGGAAGGTATCGCTCAACACTATTCATTGCACGTGCATTTGTTTATTTCAGATTTATTTGCACAGCATTACTTGCAGGGTATTACCAGGCATATTGTATCTATCATATAATTGTGCTGTGCAATTTCTGCACTTTACATGGTTGAGCAGGGCTTGCACCAAGATGGGATGTCTCTGATGTAGCCAATGAGGATTACGATCTTTCAGGGGTCGGGCAAGGGCATAGCCCTATTGTGGGCTTCAGTGTGTCTCTTTTGCTAATATGCAATTTTAAGGTTATGTGCACACGATGCAGATTTAGGCTATGCGCACACGATGCAGATAATGCTTTTAATGTTGCAGTGTTTATGTGTTATGACTTTAAAAAAAGATTCTGTTACTTTGGTAATCTCTGTATATTGCATGATACTTTTTTCTTTTTGCTCATGAGTGTATTACTTTAGCATGTAACGGGAGATTACATGCTGGTGGTGGTGCCCTTCATTTTCTTGTTTGTTGGATTTGTAACATGCACTGCAGAACAGTTTACACTGCGTAAAATAATTGCATAGAGGGTGTGAAATTTCTATAAAACTGGTATTGGTTATACCCTCTGTAGCACAGGCAACTGTCTCCTTTTTTCCTCCTCCACAGCTTCCTCATTATTGCCCAATTTGCACTGAGAAGATGAAACGAGGCCAGGTTGGTAGTATCACCATGTGTACTTTCTTCCTCTATCTCCACCTGGTCCACATGCAAAGCTTCCTCTTTAAAATTAGGAATAAACACCATGAAAACTTGCATCGATTGACCCACAGTAGAAATTTGCAAATTACACAGTACCGGTTAGCCATGGGCCATGAATGAGGTCTCAGGATCTGGCCCAGAATTTACAGCTTGGAACTGAAGTTTCAATGAGGACCTGGTGGTTAAGGGAGCAGTATAAGCCTTCATAGCTGGGAGACCTGATACCTCATGCAACATCTCAATTTTGTTTTTAGTTTCCTAGCCACACGCACGTTGCACAAACATCAGTTTCATAGATTATTATTGGTAGAAAAAATGTAAGAATAGTAACATAGGTAGTTTACTGATCAACTGGCCCACAGTAGAACCTTTTATAATGGCACATAAACAGTTCGCCATGGTCCATGCATGAGGAATCAGGGTCTGGCCCAGCATTTATAGCTTGGAATTGAATTTTTAACGAGTACCTGGTGGTTAAGGGAGCGGTGTAAGCCTTCTTAGCTGGGAAACCTGATACCTCATGCAACACCTCCATTTTTTTTCTTTTTTTGTATTCCAGCCATACTCAGATTGCACAAACATCAGTTTCATATAGAACTATTGGTGGAAAAATGTAAGGGAAGTAACAAAGGTTGTTGACTGGTAAATTGACCCACAGTAAAACCTTTTATAATGACACAGATTTACATTACAGTTTGGAATTGACGTTTCAATTAAGACATGGTGGCTAAGTAGAATATTTTATAATGGCACTGCACCAGTCAGCAATAGGGTCAGGGCAAATATTTAGAGCTTTTAATTTAAGTTTAAATTAAGACAAGGTGGGTGAGGGACCAGTGTAGACCGGCTGTGTTGG
The DNA here is from genome assembly GCF_051348905.1 of Ranitomeya variabilis. Taxonomy (NCBI): domain Eukaryota; kingdom Metazoa; phylum Chordata; class Amphibia; order Anura; family Dendrobatidae; genus Ranitomeya; species Ranitomeya variabilis. The sequence goes on from NC_135233.1 coordinate 905,769,745, forward strand.
GAGCCCTGATACCTCAAGCAACAGCTCAACTTTTTTTCCCAGCCAGACCCAGGTGGCACAAATATCAGCTTGGTAGAGCATAATGTTAGAGAAATGAAAGGATAGTAACACTAGTAGTTGACTAAAAGTAAGTGCATGCCTGCTAGTCTGGGAGCCATACTGCAACAGGCACTACATATGAAGAAGAACCAACTTGGAGTACAAATATTTCCCAAAATTTGAGGCAGACAACAGGAAATGTGGTATCAATTTACTTACAGTAGAAATCTGATATTGTCACAGCAGAAGTCAACCACGTGCCATGAGTGAGGTATCAGGGTCTGATCCAGCATTTTGAGCTTTGAATTGAAGTTTCAATTAAGACGTGGTGGCTAAGGGAGCAGTGTAAGCCTTTTTTCTGGGAGCCCTGATACCTCATATAACACCTTTTTTTTCCCCAGCCACACTCAGATGGCACAAAAATCAGTTTCATACAGTACTATTGGAACAAAAATGTAAGGAAAGTAACACACAGGGGCTGACTGGCCCAGGTGGCAAAGAGGCAAATGCCCCCCGGGCCGCTCCCCCAGCAGCTGTTCAGGGCCGGCTACCTGGTGGTGGCTACAGCCACTCAGCAAATTGTGCGCAGCCATGTCTGCTGTACTGTGACGTGGCTGGCAGCAGACACAGCCGCATCACAGTCAGCGCACACGTCTGCGCTGGGGCCAGGAGCTATGCTTGGCTGTCACCTTGATGGCTGCGCAGCTACTGCTCCCTTCATGTTCTCTATACTTCCAGGTTAGCTGTTGGCCATGCGCGATGGCGTCCTCACGCACACGCCGACATGACCCGGATGCTAGAAGCAGAGAGGCACTGCAGGGGAGCGACTGGTGAGGTAAGTATGAAGAACTTTTTTGTTTTCTTTATAAAATAAATTTAATGGTGGGTAACTGCAAGTTATGAAGTGGGGGGTGTAAGGAGGTTGCACATGATGGAATTTGGGGGTTAAAGGAGACTGCACATGATGGAGTGAGGGGGTAAGTGGGGCTGCACATGAAGGTTGAGTGGGGCTGTACATGATGGAGTGGGGCTGCACATGATGAAGGGGGAGTGGGGCTGCACATGATAGTTTAGTGGATAAAGGAGACTGCACATGATGAAGTGGGGAGAGTGGGGCTGTACATGATGGAATGGGGCAGCACATGATGATGTGGGGGTAAGGGGGATTGCGCATGATGAAGGGGGAGTGGGGCTGCACATGAAGTGGGGGGTAAGGGGGACTGCACATGATGAACTGGGGGTTAAAGGGGACTGCACATGATCAAGTGGGGGGTAAGGTGATCTGCACATGAAGTGGGGGTAATGGGGACTGCACATGATAAAGTGGAGTGTAAGATGGACTGCACATGAAGTGGGGGGTGAGGGTGACTGCACATGATGAAGTGGGGGGTAAGGGGACTGCACATGATGAAGTGGGGGGGGTAAGGGGACTGCACATGATGAAGTGGGAGAAGGGGACTGCAGGACTGCACATGATGAAGTGTGTCTTATGTGGGACTGCTCATGATGAAATGGAAGGGGGATAGGGGGCTGCAAATGATGAAGGGGCACTGCATATGAAGTGAGGGGGTGATAGGGGACTGCAATGAATGAAGTAAGGGGACTTCAAATTAAAGTGGGGGGACTGCAAAATGATAAATTCAGTGTGAGGAACAGGGGACAGCAATTTAATTGAAGGTGGGGGTGGGGAGAGCAAATGATCAATTGAAGAGGGGGTGGGGAGAGCAAATGATGATCTAGGGGAAGAACAAATAATTAATTTTAAGGGTGGGGGAGTAATGTATTGAATGTGGGGTAGAGCAGTTGATAATGAATAGAGGGTGAGAGAGAAAGACATGACAATGAATTGGGGCGGGAGGGGCATGTAACTATAATGAATCAGGGTTAGGGTTAGAGTGGTAGGTACATAGTGGGGGCGTTGAGGATGAAGTGACTGGTAATGAATTGGGGGAAAGAGTACAGGTGCTAATTAATTTATATATTAAATGGGGAAAGTGGCTATTTATAGTTAGTGGGTGCACAGTGGTGGATTATAATTTATATTTGGAATGGTCAGTTAATAATAATAATTATAATAATTTTATTTCTATAGTGCCAACACTTTACATTTTAGAGGGGACTTGTACAGACAATGGACATTAAGCATAACAATAAACACATAGATCAACAGATACCAAAAGGAATGAGGGCCCTGCTCGCAAGCTTACAATCTATGAGGTTGCATAATAACCAATTATATATTGTTTGTGGGTGCACCTCTGTATTCAAATGTCTAGTGTACACCATGTTCCAAATTATTATGCAAATTGGATTTAAGTGTCATAAAGATTTAATTGTTTTGTTTTTCAAATAAACTCGTGGATGGTATTGTGTCTCGGGGCTCAATGGATCACTGAAATCAATGTTAAAGGAACACTGTCACCCCCCTCCAGCCATTATAAACTAAAAGAGCCACCTTGTGCAGCAGTAATGCTGCATTCTAACAAGGTGGCTCTTTTAGTTTTAGGTTCAAGTATACCCCAAATAAAACGTTTTTATACTTAGCCACAATTCCTGTCTCTAGCCAGGTAGGCGGGTCCTCACTCCCCAGCTTGGCCAGCTCCTCTGCCGTCACTCACATCTTCTTGCGGTTTCGGCACCGCCCCCTCAGCGCTGTTATCTTTTCAAAACCGGCGCCTGCGCTGTGTACTGGTGTCCTGCGCAGACGCAGTAAGCTCTGGCCGTCTGATGTCCCAGCCAGGCTTGCACACTGCGCCTGCGCGGGCATTGCGGCCGCCGGCCAGCCACCTTTGGAATCCCCAGAAAATGTCTTCTTATCAGTATATATTTATGTTTCACCTATACAGAATATTCTGTGTAATGGCTGATACCAGAGAACAAAAGACATCCACAGAACACCAGGATGGATCTGCTGCACAGCAAATAGCTGTAGGACCTGCGGTGACGTCACTGCCATGTGATTGCCCTAATCACATGGCAGTGACGTCATCGCAGGTCCTACAGCTATTTGCTGTGCAGCAGATCCATCCTGGTGTTCTGTGGATGTCTTTTGTTCTCTGGTATCAGCCATTACACGGAATATTCTGTATAGGTGGAACCTTTGCAATCCCCGCCCCGCACTGTGCATAATGCATAACACAGTGCGGGGCGGGGATTCCAAAGGTGGCTGGCCACAATGCCCGTGCAGGCGCAGTGTGCAAGCCTGGCAGGAATGTCAGACGGCCAGAGCTTACTGCATCTGCGCAGGACACCAGTACACAGCGCAGGCACCGGTTTTGAAACGATAACAGCGCTGAGGGGGCGGCGCCAAAAGCGCAGGAAGATGTGAGTGACGGCAGAGGAGCTGGACAAGCTGGGGAGTGAGGACCCGCCTACCTGGCTAGAGACAGGAATTGTGGCTAAGTATAAAAACGCTTTATTTGGGGTATACTTGAACCTAAAACTAAAAGAGCCACCTTGTTAGAATGCAGCATTACTGCTGCACAAGGTGGCTCTTTTAGTTTATAACGGCTGGAGGGGGGTGACACATGTGATCATTAGTTTTCCAGGTGATTCTAATTAAAGAAAAACTACTTAAAAATGATGTTCCACATTATAAAGCAGACCACAGGTTTCAAGCAAAATGGGAAATAAAAAGGATCTCTCTGCTGCTGAAAAGCATTAAATAGTGCAATGCCTTGGTCAAAGTATGAAAACATTAGATATTTCACGAAAACTTAAGAGTGATCATCATACTGTGAAGAGATTTGTGACTGAAACAGAGCACAGACAGAGTTCATGCAGATAAAGGCATAATGAGGAAGGTTTCTGCCAGACAAATTCATTGGATAAAGAGAGCAGCTGCCAAAATACCATTACAAAGCAGCAAACAGTTATTTGAAGCTGCTGGTGCCTCTGGAGTCCCTCGAACCTCAAGGTGTAGGATCCTTCAAAGGCTTCCTGTGGTGCATAAACCTACTATTCGGCCACCCCTAAACAGTGTTCACAAGCAGAAACGGTTGCAGTGGGCCCAGACACACATAAAGACTGATTTCCAAACAGTCTTGTTTACTGATGAGTGTCGAGCAACCCTGGGTGGTCCAGATGGATGGAGTAGTGGATGGTTGGTGGATGGCCACCATGTCCCAACAAGGCTGCAACGTCAGCAAGGAGATGGAGGAGTAATGTTTTGGGCTGGAATCATGGGGAAACAGCTGGAAGGGCCCTTTAACCCCTTTACCCCCAAGGGTGGTTTGCACGTTAATGACCGGGCCAATTTTTACAATTCTGACCACTGTTCCTTTATGAGGTTATAACTCTGGAACGCTTCAACGGATCTTGGCAATTCTGACAATGTTTTCTCGTGACATATTGTCCTTCATGATAGTGGTAAAATTTATTCGATATAACTTGCGTTTATTTGTGAAAAAATGGAAATTTGGCAAAAATTTTGAAAATTTCGCAATTTTCCAACTTTTAATTTTTATGCCCTTAAATCACAGAGATATGTCACACAAAATACTTAATAGGTAACATTTCCCACATGTCTACTTTACATCAGCACAATTTAGGAACCAAAATTTTTTTTTGTTAGGGAGTTATAAGGGTTAAAAGTTGACCAGCAATTTCTCATTTTTACAACATCATTTTTTTTAGGGACCACATCTCATTTGAAGTCATTTTGAGGGGTCTATATGATAGAAAATACCCAAGTGTGACACCATTCTAAAATCTGCACCCCTCAAGGTGCTCAAAACCACATTCAAGAAATTTATTAACTTTTCAGGTGTTTCACAGGAATTTTTGGAATGTTTAAATAAAAATGAACATTTAAATTTTTTTTACACAAAATTTATTTCAGCTCCAATTTGTTTTATTTTACCAAGGGTAACAGGAGAAAATGGACCCCAAAAGTTGTTGTACAATTTGTGCTGAGTACGCTGATACCTACATGTGGGGGTAAACCACTGTTTGGGCGCACCGCAGAGCTCGGAAGGGAAGGAGCGCCATTTGACTTTTCAATGCAAAATTGACTGGAATTGAGATGGAACGCCATGTTGCGTTTGGAGAGCCCCTGATGTGCCTAAACATTGAATCCCCCCACAAGTGACACCATTTTGAAAAGTAGACCCCCTAAGGAACTTATCTAGATGTGTGGTGAGCACTTTGACCCACCAAGTGCTTCACAGAAGTTTATAATGCAGAGCCGTAAAAATAAAAAATTTATCTTTTCGCCCCCAATTTTTTATTTTTCCCAAGGGTAAGAGAAGAAATTGGACCCCAAAAGTTGTTGTGCAATTTGTCCTGAGTACGCCGATACCCCATATGTGGGGGTAAACCACTGTTTGGGCACATAGCAGAGCTCGGAAGGGAAGAAGCGCCATTTGACTTTTCAATGCAAAATTGACTGGAATTAAGATGGGACGCCATGTTGCGTTTGGAGAGCCCCTGATGTGCCTAAACATTGAAACCCCCCACAAGTGACACCATTTTGGAAAGTAGACCCCCTAAGGAACTTATCTAGATGTGTTTTGAGAGCTTTGATCCCCCAAGTGTTTCACTACAGTTTATAACGCAGAGCCGTGAAAATAAAAATTCTTTTTTTTTTTTCACAAAAATGATTTTTTAGCCCCCAGTTTTGTATTTTCACAAGGGTAACAGGATAAATTGGACCCCAAAAGTTGTTGTCCAATTTGTCCTGAGTACGCTGATACCCCATATGTGGGTGGAACCACTGTTTGGGCGCATGGCAGAGCTCAGGAGGGAAGGAGCACCATTTGGAATGCAGACTTAGATGGATTGGTTTGCAGGCGTCACGTTGCATTTGCAGAGCCCCTGATGTACCCAAACAGCAGAAACCCCCCACAAGTGACCCCATATTGGAAACTAGACCTCCCAAGGAACTTCTCTAGATGTGTTGTGAGAACTTTGAACCCCCAAGTATTTCACTACAGTTTATAACGCAGAGCCGTGAAAATAAAAAATATTTTTTTCCACAAAAATGATTTTTTAGCCCCCAGTTTTGTATTTTCCCAAGGGTAACAGGAGAAATTGGACCCCAAAAGTTGTTGTCCAATTTGTCCTGAGTATGCTGATACCCCATATATTGGGGGGAACTACTGTTTGGGCGCATGGCAGAGCTCGGAAGGGAAGAAGCGCCATTTGGAATGCAGACTTAGATGGATTGGTCTGCAGGCGTCACGTTGCATTTGCAGAGCCCCTGATGTACCCAAACAGTAGAAACCCCCAAAAGTGACCCCATATTGGAAACTAGACCTCCCAAGGAACTTATCTAGATGTGTTGTGAGAACTTTGAACCCCCAAGTGTTTCACTACAGTTTACAACGCAGAGCCGTGAAAATAAAAAATCTTTTTTTTGCCACAAAAATGATTTTTAGCCCCCCAAATTAATATTTTCCCAAGGGTAACAAGAGAACTTGGACCCCAAAAGTTGTTGTCCAATTTGTCCCGAGTACGCTGATGCCCCATATGTTGGAGTAAACCCCTGTTTGGGCGCACGGGAAAGCTCGGAAAGGAAGGAGCACCGTTTTACTTTTTCAATGCAGAATTGGTGGAATTGAGATCGGACGCCATGTCGCGTTTGGAGAGCCCCTGATGTGCCTAAACAGTGGAAACTCCCCAATTCTAACTGAAACCCTAATCCAAACACACCCCTAACCCTAATCCCAATGGTAACCCTAACCACACCCCTAACCCTGACACACCCCTAACTCTAATCCCAACCGTAAATGTAATCCAAACCCTAACTTTAGCCCCAACCCTAGCCCTAACCCTAAACCTAACCCTAGCCCTAACCCTAACCCTAATGGGAAAATGGAAATAAATACATTTTTGTAATTTTATTATTTTACCCTAACTAAGGGGGTGATGAAGGGGGGGTTTGATTTACTTTTATAGCATTTTTTATAGCGGATTTTTATGATTGGCAGCTGTCACACACTAAAAGACGCTTTTTATGGCAAAAAAGTTTTTGCGTCTCCACATTTCGAGACCTATAATTTTTCCATATTTTGGTCCACAGAGTCATGTGAGGTCTTGTTTTTTGCGGGACGAGTTGACATTTTTATTGGTTACATTTTCGCACACTTGACAGTTGTTGATCGCTTTTTATTCTGATTTTTGTGAGGCAGAATGACAAAAAAACAGCTATTCATGAATTTCTTTTGGGGGAGGCGTTTATACCGTTCCACGTTTGGTAAAATTGATAAAGCAGTTTTATTCTTCGGGTCAGTACGATTACAGCGATACCTCATTTATATCATTTTTTTATGCTTTGGCGCTTTTATACAATAAAAAATATTTTATAGAATAAATAATTATTTTGGCATCGCTTTATTCTGAGGACTATAACTTTTTTCTTTTTTCTTTGATGATGCTGTATGGCAGCTCGTTTTTTTGCGGGTCAAGATGACGTTTTCAGCGGTACCATGGTTATTTATATCCGTCTTTTTGATCGCGTGTTATTCCACTTTTTGTTCGGCGGTATGATAATAAAGCGTTGTTTTTTGCCTCGTTTTTTTTTTTTCCTACGGTGTTCACTGAAGGGGTTAACTAGTGATATAGTTTTATAGATGGGGTCGTTACGGACGCGGCGATACTAAATATGTGTACTTTTATTGTTTTTTTTTTTATTTAGATAAAGAAATGTATTTATGGGAATAATATATATTTTTTTTCTTTATTTAGGAATTTTTTTTTTTATTTTTTTTTTTAAACATGTGGAAATTTTTTTTTTTACTTTGTCCCAGGGGGGTCATCACAGATCGCTGATCTGACAGTTTGCACAACACTCTGTCAGATCACCGATCTGACTTACAGCACTGCAGGCTTACCAGCGCCTGCTCTGAGCAGGCACTCGGTAAGCCACCTCCCTTCCTGCAGGACCCAGATGCCGCGGCCATCTTGGATCCGGGCACCTGCAGCGAGGAGGAGGTAAGAGACCCTCGCAGCAACGTGATCACATTGCGTTGCTCCGGGGGTCTCAGGGAAGCACTCAGGGAGCCCCCTCCCTGCGCGATGCTTCCCTGTACCGCCGGCACACCGCGATCATGTTTGCTCGCGGTGTGCCGGGGGTTAATGTGCCGGGGGCGGTCCGTGACCACTCCTGGCACATAGTGCCGGATGTCAGCTGCGATAGTCAGCTGACACCCGGCCGCGATCGGCCGCGCTCCCCCCGTGAGCGCCACCGATCGCGCTGGACGTACTATCCTGTCGGTGGTCATACGGGCCCACCCCACCTCGACGGGAGAGTACGTCCAATGTCAGAAAGGGGTTAAGGTACCTGAAGGTGTGAAAATGACCTCGGCAAAGTATATAGAGTTTCTGACTGACAACTTTCTTCCATGGTATAAAAATCAGAATTGTGCCTTCTGGAGCTAAATCATCTTCATGCATGTCAATGCACCATCTCATGCTGCAAAGAATATCTCTGAGTCATTGGCTGCTATGGGCATAAAAGGAGATAAACTCATGGTATTGCCACCATCTTCCCCTGACCTCAACCCTATACAGAACCTTTGGAGTATCATCAAGCAAAAGATCTATGAGGGTGGGAGGCAGTTCACATCAAAACAGCAGCTCTGGGAGGCGATTCTGACTTCATGCAAAGAAATACAAGCAGAAACTCTCCAAATACTCACAAGTTCAATGGAGGCGAGAATTGTGAAGGTGATAACAAAGAAGGGTTCCTATGGTAACATGTGACTTGGCCTGTTAGGATGTTTTGGAGTTAAATAGCTTTTTTGTTCAGTGAATGTGACCTCCTAATGCTGCAAATTTCACAAATGAGCATTTTCAGTTCTTTGAAACAGATCAAATGTTTAGAAATTCTACTGTGCCTAATAATTTGGAACAGTGCATTTTGAGTTTTTATTCATTTTGGAGATTATACTGTTATCATTGGGAGGTTTCTCCAATAAAATTCGATGTATACTCTAACGGGTGATGACTTTTATTAGACTGACTGTCATTTGCACCGACCATTTAGTAAAATCCAAGAAAAATATAATTTGCATAATAATTTGGAATATGGTGTAGAAGAAAGGGAAAAAGTGGGGAATGTGGTCTGGAAGCCGTGCTCTAGGTAACTGTGTTATTTTATGCAGAGACGAGTCCTGGCTGGAAGAAGTGATGGCAGTCTGTGCTGGCTGAAAATGAAAAGCAAAGATGAAGGACTTCAGCTAGAGACGTCACTAGTGAGTCAGTGTATTACCTGTACACTGACACTATACACTGTATACTATATACAAAGCTCCTATGTATAATGTCACTGGCAGTGGTGATCACTGTATTACCTGTACACTGACACCTTATACAGATCTCCTGTGTATAATGTCACCAGTGATCACTGTAGTATCTTTACACTGACCGTAAATACAGAGTTCCTGTATACAATGGCACTTAGTGTTGTGCTTTTTTAAAATTAATGATCAGTATTGTAGTATACAAGTAGTAAAAGCTGTACACTCCCTGACAGAAGTAATGTCGCTTATCCATGTTATGTAAATAAAAGCTTATAACCTGATGTTAAATTCATCCATTGGTTGTATAAATTATTCTTTTGAAAGCTGAAACCTTCCAAAATGTGGTTTAGGTTAAGAAAATAAATTGACGTCAATGCAGAAATATTGATCAGTTAATGGACACAGAATGGTCAGATTTTAGCAAGACAAAAATTTTGTCGCCTGGTCATATAATGCACCCAATCCTAGTTTACATCCTCACCTGTGCTCAGTAAATGATCGGTTATTTAGTGTGTGTGTATAAAAAGAAACCCAGCACCCCAGACCTTCACTTGAACTGCAACTTGAGCTCTTGACAACATGCCAAAAATCCACCCTGCGACCAAAGCCTTTATTATCAAGAGGCTGAAGACCAGATCCACTGCAGAGGTGGCGGGCACCTTTAATGTGTCTCAGCGTCAAGTACAAAGAATTAAAAAAAAGATTTGAAGAGACTGGAGATGTGTTTGACTAGCCCAGGTCCGGCAGATCCCGCAAGACAACTGCTCAGGAGGAATGTTTGTTGGTTAGAAAATCCAAAGCAAGCCCCTCTTCCACAGCAGCAGAGCTCCAACAGGTCTGGTCACCTCAATCCCTGTGTCAACTAGTAAAAGTTAAATTCACCACACGTGACACGCCGATCATGATCGGGAGCGCCGCTTGTCATAACAGACACTGCAGGTCCACACAACTGGACAGGATCTTCCATAGGCGGACATTTAGATTACAATAGAGCTTATATTGCACCGCTGGGACTTTCCGCTTTCTCTGTATATCATTATCTTAGCTGGAACAAGCGATTACGTGACAAAGGCTCTGGTTGAGCCGAAACGTTGTATATAAAAAATCGCAGATGCTGTAATATTCTGTTACGCTCCCAGTTTATGTATAATAAATTTATACCAGACTTTGCATAAGAAACCTAGAGAGAGTGTGGTGAATTTAACTTTTACTGTTATTCTGGGCCATTGGTCCGTTACACCAGCACCTCGCCATATTAAGGCTGAGTGCACACCTAAACCTTTACCTGTGTCAACTAGAACAGTTTGTAGGATTCTGTCTCAAAATGGCCTCCATGGTCGAATCAGTGCCCAGAAGCCAGCACTAAACAAAAGGCAAATAAAAAACCGTGTGGCATTTGCAAACTCCCACAGCCTGCTAAATAGATGGACACTGGAAAAGTGGCAGAAGATGGATTTCTCTTCAGTAGAATTACACCACATCTGCCACAAACACTGCAGGAGTCCTACTGGAGCCCGTATGGATCCAAAATACACCCAGAAGACAGTTAAATTTGGTGGTTGAAAGATCATGGTCTAGGGTTACATTCAGTATGGGGGTGTGCGAAACATTTGCAAGGTGGAAGGCAATATCAATAGCCTAAAATATCAAGAAGTATTAGCTACCGCTTATATTCCAAATAATAAAAGAGGTCAAATTCTGCAGCAGGATGGTGCTCCATCTCATACATCCATCTCTACAACAAAGTTCCTCCAGGCAAAAAAGATCAAGGTGCTCAAGGACTGGCCAGCCCAGTCACCAGACATGAACATCATTGAGCATGTTTGGGGAAGGATGAAAGAGGAAGCTTGGAAGACAAAACCAAAGAATCTAGATGAGCACCACAACTTCATTCACCAATGTTATGCAACATATATTTGTATTTTAAGTTAATTATTTGTCTGTGGGCAACAAAAATTTTGTCTTGCCAAAATCTGACCATTCTGTGTCCATTAACTGATCAATATTTCTGCTTTGATAACAATTTATTTTCTTAACCTAAATCATATTTTGGAGGGTTCCAGCTTTCAAAAGAATAACTTATACAACCAATGGATTAATTTAACATCAGGTTATAAGCTTTTATTTACATAACATGGATAAGCGACATAACTTCTGTCAGGGAGTGTATGGTGGCATCATTGGTCTTTGTATAGAATGTAGTTTCATGTAGAGGTAATGGTAATATTATGTATTCTCTGTGTAGTGGTGATAGTACTAGGCACTGTGTAGCTGTATTGTTGTGTGTATGTTTGTAAATAAGCTCCGTTATGGCACCATATCTAAGCAGTAAGCTTGGTTCTGGTACTCTATCACTGTAGCAATCTAGATTATGGTACTGTATGTATGTCGTAATCTCAGTTCTGCTCCAGTTTCTATGTAGCAGACTTGGTTCCATGGGGTGGGTCGCACACTAGGACGTGGGCACATTATAGGTAATATACCTTTTATGCATATTTTACGGATACCATGGCACTATTGAGACAGTGATTTAAACCCAAAGCAGTAGTCCTTTAGTTTTTCAGCCAGTTAGGCTTGCGCCAGTGGCTTGAGTTTAGATGTGGTATTAGGAGGATTATGGGTACGAGGTGTTACACTGTGTATTCTTGCCTGGTGGGTACAGCTTAATATTTGATGTTTATCGTGTCCCACTCCTAGTGGCCTCTAGTTCGTTTGAGGTACCTAGGTATTAACAGTATATGAAATTTGTTTATTAATAAAACTTTTGGATTTTAACATTCCTTGTGCCATTGTTCTTTATGGTTCTGAGTCATGAGGTTGGTTCCATGTAGTAGACTTATTAAGCTCGGTTCTGCTCCCTTATCTCTGTAGTAAGCTCGGTTCTGCTCCCATATCTCTGCAGTAAGCTCGGTTCTGCTCCCATATCTCTATAGTAAGCTCGGTTCTGCTCCCTTATCTCTCTAGTAAGCTCAGTTATGCTCCCTTATCTCTGTGGTATGCTAGGTTCTGCTCCCATATCTCTGTAGTAAGGTCGATTCTGTTCCCATATCTCTGCAGTGAGGTCGGTTCTGCTCCCATTTCTCTGCACTAAGCTCGGTTCTGCTCCCATATCTCTATAGTAAGCTTGGTTCTGCTCCCATATCTTTGCAGTAAGCTCGGTTCTGCGTCCATATCTCTGTAGTAAGCTCGGTTCTGTTCCCATATCTCTGTAGTAAGCTCGTTTCTGCTTCCTTATCTCTGTAGTAAGCTTGTTTCTGCTCCCATATCTCTGTAGTAAGCTCGGTTCTGTTCCCCTATCTCTGTAGTAAGCTTGGTTCTGCTCCCTTATCTCTGTAGTAAGCTCGTTTCTGCTGCCATATCTCTGTAGTAAGCCCCGTTCTGCTCCCATATCTCTGCAGTAAGCTTGGTTCTGCTCCCATATCTTTGCAGTAAGCTCGGTTCTGCTCCCTTATCTCTGTAGTAAGCTCGTTTCTGCTGCCATATCTCTGTAGTAAGCCCCGTTCTGCTCCCATATCTCTGCAGTAAGCTTGGTTCTGCTCCCATATCTTTGCAGTAAGCTCGGTTCTGCTCCCATATCCTTGCTGTTAGCTCGGTTCTGCTCCCATATCTCTGTAGTAAGCTCGGTTCTGCTCCCATATCTTTGCAGTAAGCTCGGTTCGGCTCCCATATCTCTGAATCTAGTAAGTTCGGTTCTGCTCCCATATCTCTATAATAAGCTCTGTTCTGCTCCCATATCTCTGTAGTAAGCTCTGTTCTGCTCACATATCTCTGTAGTAAGCTCCGTTCTGTTCCCATATCTCTGGAGTAAGCTCGATTCTGCTCCCATATCTATGCAGCAAGCTCCGTTCAGTTCCCATATCTGTGTACCAGCCTGTTTTTAAAGCCTGTTATCTCTGCTACTTTAATGCAGTGGCCAGATATAAGCAGGGAAAAGGAGGGCCACCGCAACTCGAGGGCCACTGCCTTGTGATTGCCCCCCAGGCTGAAAATTGCCAGCCAGCCCCTGGTAACACAGGTAGTTGACCAAAAGTGAGTGCAAGCCTGCCTGTCTGGGAGCCCTACTTACAAAGAAAAAGCACCAGATGGAGACCCAACTTTAAGTCTCTACATTTCAAAAAAATAATTGTCGCACGCCACTAAAGTGATGAGCTCAGGCCACTCTTCCATTTTTCAAGACCAAAATGTAAAAGGGTCCAAACCATCCTCTCCAGTCATTCACAACATGTCAGACTTGTACTCTGTCTTACGGTTCGGTGTGTCTTAAAGTCCAAAAAACATGTGTTTTTTTCAAATGGCAAAGTAAATGAACAGATGGGAAATATGGGAAATCTGAATGAAATCAAAATTTGATATGAAAACTCTGTCTTCCAAATAGCATGAATTTTTTTAGGCATTTGCACAAACGTTTGGAAGGAACTCAGCAGGGAGGTTGCTCCAAAATTTTGGAGAACTAACCCCAGATTTTCTGCAGATGGAGGCTAGTTCATATCCTTCTGTCTCTTCATGTAATTGCAGACAAATGCAATGATGTTGATGAGTCACCCTCCAGGGCCGGGGGTACTTGGTACCGGGTCCGGTCGCAATTAAAGGGGTGGTCACGGTGGCAGCGACCCGGTCCGTGGCCCTGGGTTCCCAAGTAAAAGGGGAAGGTCTTTTAAGGGAGTTGTAATAAAGTTTGTGTTCGTGACACCATCTGTGGTTCTCAGTCGGAGGGGACTGACGCTGCTTAAAGGGGTCCTCTGGGGTGATGTTACTGCAGCAAAGAAGGTGACGCTTCCCACAGGTGAAGTGGGTTCCCCAGAGCTCCCAATGTGTATGGCAAGGGTGGTGAATGCCAGCAAATAAATGGAGGATACAAGGTTGTAACGTCTTTACCTTGTTTACTTGTGGTAGCCGGCCACAGTCCAGGGTACCAGGAACAGGTGGTGATATGGTCTGGCCGGCCTGGAGGCAAAGGTGGATCCCTCTCCCAGGTGAGGTCCATAAGCCTTCCTACTCGCGCTAATATGCGAGGTCCTTGCTGCCTGTGGCTTTCTGGCAAAGTCCTCTCTCTCCTGTCCTGGGACAGTTACCCGTATGGTGGACAGTGCAAGCCTTTTTATAGGGTCTCTACCACTACCCAGACTTTTCCTGTACTGCTGCACCTTCAGATGTGGGTGTGGGCAAATTACATAAAGTTCTTTGCCCTCCGGTTCTGCTGTGCGAACTAGAGTTCAACACAACCTCGGGTGGCTCCCGGTGTCCGGTTCCTGCGCTTCGGCTCAGAGGGTACCCGGTCACAGTTTCCCTCTAAGCCCTTTTCCTTCTCCTGTGCTTTGTTCCTCAGATGCTCACTACATTCCAACCCATCATGTTATCTTCCTTTCCTGGAGCTGCAGCTCACACGTGGCTGCACAGCTCCACTCTCTGCTCTCAGTCCTCTTTCTTCCACTGTCTCTGAACAACTGATCTGACTCCTCCTCCAGACCTGAATAATTAAAGCTGGGGAAGCTCCCCTGAATCCGGGTTCAGAGCTCCCGCTTCTGGCCTGGATTCAGAATGTGTTGCATGTAGGAGCTTTACCTGATAAAAGGGAATCCTCCTTGCCTCCAAGTATGATATCGCTCTCCCCGAAAGGACGGCAGCATCACTGTAACCACCAGTTACCTGGGGTGTTACATTGAGATCAGGGCTCTATGGGAGCCACACCATTTTTTAAGGCATTCTTACTATTCAGCACCTTTATCCACACCTACCCAAAACTTTTGCACAGTACTATATTTGCATGTCTAAAAGATATTTTTATTAATAATTATAATAATAATAATGTATTTAAAAGATTGTATATACAGTGCCTACAAGTAGTATTCAACCCCCTGCAGATTTAGCAGGTTTAATAAGATGCAAATAAGTTAGAGCCTTCAAACTTCAAACAAGAGCAGGATTTATTAACAGATGCATAAATCTTACAAACCAAAAAGTTTTGTTGCTCAGTTAAATTTTTATAAATTTTAAACATAAAAGTGTGGGTCAATTATTATTCAACCCCTAGGTTTAATATTTTGTGGAATAACCTTTGTTTGCAATTACAGCTAATAATCGTCTTTTATAAGACCTGATCAGGCCGGCACAGGTCTCTGGAGTTATCTTGGCCCACTCCTCCATGCAGATCTTCTCCAAGTTATCTAGGTTATTTGGGTGTCTCATGTGGACTTTAATCTTGAGCTCCTTCCACAAGTTTTCAATTGTGTTAAGGTCAGGAGACTGACTAGGCCACTGCAACACCTTGATTTTTTGCCTCTTGAACCAGGCCTTGGTTTTCTTGGCTGTGTGCTTTGGGTCGTTGTCTTGTTGGAAGATGAAATGACGACCCATCTTAAGATCCTTGATGGAGGAGCGGAGGTTCTTGGCCAAAATCTCCAGGTAGACCGTGCTATCCATCTTCCCATGGATGCGGACCAGATGGCCAGGCCCCTTGGCTGAGAAACAGCCCCACAGCATGATGCTGCCACCACCATGCTTGACTGTAGGGATGGTATTCTTGGGGTCGTATGCAGTGCCATCCAGTCTCCAAACGTCACGTGTGTGGTTGGCACCAAAGATCTCGATCTTGGTCTCATCAGACCAGAGAACCTTGAACCAGTCAGTCTCAGAGTCCTCCAAGTGATCATGAGCAAACTGTAGACGAGCCTTGACATGACGCTTTGAAAGTAAAGGTACCTTACGGGCTCGTCTGGAACGGAGACAATTGCGGTGGAGTACGTTACTTATGGTATTGACTGAAACCAATGTCCCCACTGCCATGAGATCTTCCCGGAGCTCCTTCCTTGTTGTCCTTGGGTTAGCCTTGACTCTTCGGACAAGCCTGGCCTCGGCACGGGAGGAAACTTTCAAAGGCTGTCCAGGCCGTGGAAGGCTAACAGTAGTTCCATAAGCCTTCCACTTCCGGATGATGCTCCCAACAGTGGAGACAGGTAGGCCCAACTCCTTGGAAAGGGTTTTGTACCCCTTGCCAGCCTTGTGACCCTCCATGATCTTGTCTCTGATGGCCTTGGAATGCTCCTTTGTCTTTCCCATGTTGACCATGTTTGAGTGCTGTTCACAAGTTTGGGGAGGGTCTTAAATAGTCAGAAAAGGCTGGAAAAAGAGATAATTAATCCAAACATGTGAAGGTCATTGTTCTTTGTGCCTGAACTACTTCTTAATACTTTAGGGGAACCAAACAGAATTCTGGTGGGTTGAGGGGTTGAATAATAAATGACCCTCTGAAAAGACTTTTCACAATTAAAAAAAAAAAATAAACAAAGAAATAACATTCTTTTTTGCTGCAGTGCATTTCACACTTCCAGGCTGATCTACAGTCCAAATGTCACAATGCCAAGTTAATTCCAAATGTGTAAACCTGCTAAATCTGCAGGGGGTTGAATACTACTTGTAGGCACTGTATATATATATATAGAGAGAGAGAGAGATATACACACACAGTTGTGTGAAAAACTATTTGCCCCTTCCTGATTTCCTATTCCTTTTCATGTTTGTCACACTTAAATGTTTCAGATTACCAAACAAATTTAAATATTAGACAAATATAACACAAGTAACACAAAATGCAGCTTTTAAATTAAGGTCTTTATTATTAAGGGAAAAAGAAATCCAAACCTACAGGGCCCTGTGTGAAAAAGTGATTGCCCCCCTCCCCATTAAAATGTTAAATAACTGTGGTTTATGACATCTTTGTGAAGCTATGTTCAAATTCCCTAGCCACATGCAGGCTTGATTATTTCCACTCCTGTTCTCAATCAAGAAATCACTTAAATAGGACCTGCCTGACAAAGTACAGCAGACCAAAAGATTCTCAAAATCTAGATATCATCGCGCTATCCAAAGAAATCCTGGAACAAATGAGAAACAAAGTAATTGAGATCTATCAGTCTGGGAAAGGTCATAAAGCAATTTCTCAAGCTTTGTTCTCAAGTGAACTATAGTGATAGCCATTATCCACAAATGGCAAAAACATGGAACAGTAGTGAACCATTTCAGGAGTGACCAGCGACCAAAATGGCCCCAAGAGCACAGCGATGACTCATCCAAGAGGTCACAAAATACCCCACAACAGCATTCTAAGAACTGCAGGCATCACTTGCCTTTGTTAATGCAAGTGTTCATGACTGGTGAAAATTTTTAAAATGTTGCAATTTTCAAATTTTGAATTTTTATGTCCTTAAATCAGAGAGATATGTCACACAAAATAGTTAATAAATAACATTTCCCACATGAATACTTTACATAAGCACAATTTAGGAAGCAACATTTTTTTTGTTAGGAAGTTATAAGGGTGAAAAGTTGACCAGTGGTTTCTCATTTTTACAAAACAATTTACAAAACCATTTTTTTAGATACCATCTCACATTTAAAGTCACTTAGTGCCGTTTGACTTTTCCAATGCAGAATTGGCTGGAATTGAGATTGGGCGCTATGCCGTGTTTGGAGAGCCCCTGATGTGCCTAAACAATGGAAACCCCCACAAGAGATACCAATTTGGAAACTAAACCCCTTAAGGAACTTATCTAGATGTGTGGTGAGCACTTTGAACCTCCAAGTTCTTCACAGAAGTTTATAACGTAGAGCCATGAAAATAAAAAATCGTATTTTTTGCACAAAAATGATCTTTTCGCCCCCAAATTTGTATTTTCTCAAGGGTAACAGGAGAAATTAGACCCCCAAAGTTGTAGTGCATTTTGTCCTGGGTACGCCAATACCCCATATGTGGGGGTAAACTACTGTTTTGGCGCCCGGCAGAGTTCAGAAGGGAAGGAGCGCCGTTTAACTTTCTCAATGCAGAATTGTCTGGAATTGAGATGTCACGTCTGAGAGCCCCTGATGTGCCTAAATTTTGGAAACCCCCCACAAGTGACACCATTTTGAAACTGAGCAAGCAGACCAGCAGTACTATATGGAATACTTATTTTCAGTTTGTTTCATTTTGTGCCAGAAAAGGCTGTTTTGTTTCATCATCCGGAGCAGTTTATGAACTTTAAATAAACTTGCCTGGACATTGCAGCAATACTGCTTCCTGTGTCTACCTCAAACGCAGCTGAGTGAGTACAAATCTCTGCAATTGGTGTTAGAAGCGCAGTCACGAATCCCACAGGGTAGTGTGACTGCCACACAGATATCACATGTCCTGGGTGCAAGCGGCTGCAGGAGTGAAATCTGACAACATGGAGGAATAGATAAAGCAACTTGTGCAGGCTATTCTTTAGCAGCAACAGATATGACAGCAGCAACATCAGCAGAAGCAGTGGCAACAGCAGATGCAGCAACAGCACCAGCAGCAGATGGAACTCCTAGCCGAGGCGATCCATGGCAGGGCAACTGCCCCAACCCCAAATCCAGGTGATTACTCTCATGTGAGGAAGATGGTAAGAAGAACATTGCAAAGGATGACCCAAGAAGAAACCCAGAAGAAATTTCCTCAAGAGCAGTGGACAGAGGTTCTGACGTCATATTTCACAGGTGAACTGCAAATGGCGTATTTTGACGTGGCATTGCAAGATGCAAAAGAATATGCCAAGTTAAAGGCTGAGATTTTGGCATGCTTAGGAGTGACTCTGACTGTCAGGGCACAATGGGTGCACCAGTAGACCTATCACAGTGACAAACCTTCCCGGTCCCAAATGTTTGACCTCCTACACCTGAACCAAATTGTTTGCAACCTGAATCCTCCTCCCCAGCACAGATGGTGGAGAAGGTTGTCATGGACAGGTTAATACACTCACTACCAAGGCCAGTGCAATCTGGGGTGCCCAGGGAGATCCCTGTAATACCGATTACCCAGTGAGCCTTGTGGACAGGTGCCAAGCAATTGAAAGTTCCTTGGGGAAGCAATAGGTCGGAGCATCCCCATATTGGGGTTCCCAAAGGGGGTGGACACAAAAAGGGAGGGGAAAGTCAATGAGCCCAGGGAGTATCTGAGTCAAAGAGCACGTTCAATAGTATAATTTGTTGGAGGTGTCAAACCCCAAGTCACATAGCTGCCCATTGCCCCATGACAACCGAGACAATGGACTGCAGCATAGGGCAGTGCTGCTCATATTTTGCATATTCTGCCTGCAGTGCTGTCCCTCAACCAGGCTAAGGAGCGCAGGCATGCACGTGACAGTAAACAGGGTGCAAATGACTGGTCTGCTGGACTCAGAGAGTTTGGGCCACAATTCTCCATCGGCTGATTCCTGTAAAGAGGGTGGGCATCCTCTGTATCCATGGTGATGCTAAAGACTACCATGTGGCCCAAGTGGTCATAAACACAAACTGTGGCATCGAGTCCCATGAGGTCGGCGTGGTCAAGGAACTATTGCACCCTATTACAATAGGGTGTGACTTTGCCTTATTTTGTTCCACAAGCCTCTACTGAGTCCTCACCTTTTGAACTCTTGTATTGTCAACACCCCCAAGGGCTCCTCGACGTAGCAAAAGAGATGTGAGAGGCAGAGCCTACACCCTACCAGAGTGTGATCAAGCACATGGCCCAGATGCAAGAGAGAATTTCCCAGGTGATGCCCCTCGTGAGAACATCTCCTCAAAGCACAAGAGGTGCACTCAATAGTGTATAATAGGTTGGCCAGGGTGAGAGAGTTCAACCCAGGGGATCGAATACTTGTGCTAGTGCCCACGGTGGAGAACAAATTCCTGGGCAAGTGGCAGGGTCCCTATGAGGTATGGAGAAAGTTGGTGATGTCAACTACAAAGTCCACCAACCGGGGAGGGGGCAGCCCTAACAGGTGTACCATGTGAACCTGATTAAACTATGGAACCTCCTTGTTTGCTAGCCATGTCCAATGTCAGTGCGGAGGATGTTAAGGTGGCTGACACCTTGTCCCACTTGCAGAAGAAACAGTGCTGAAAGTTGCTACAGCATAACAGAGACCAGTTCTCAGAACTTCCAGGTCGCACGAGGGTCATAGAGCATGGCATCCTAACGGAGCCTCATGTCTGGGTCAACTTGTAGCCTTACCAGATTCCCAAAGCACACCGAGAGGTGATCTTAAAGGAGGTGAAGCGAATGCTTAGCCTGGGAGTCATCAAGGAATACAAGAGTGGCTGGTCCAGTCCAATAGTCCTAATGCTGAAACCAGATGGGAATGGCGATTTTGCAATTACTATTGGAAGCTGAACGAGGTGTCTAAGGTAAATGCATACCCGATGCCCCATGTTGATGAATTAATTAGAGGCTAGGGCCGGCTCGATACATTACTACCCTTAACCTTACGAAAGGGTATTGACAAATCCCCATGTCCCCAGATGCCAAAAAGAAGACTGCTTTTTCAATGCCAGATGGATGCTTGCAGTACACTAGGATGCCATTTGGGTTCCAAGGCGCTCCTACCACATTCCAGAGAACCATGGACTGGATCCTAGATCCCCACAAGACGTACACAGCCGCCTACCTGGATGATATTGTCATAGCTCAACAGAAGCAAAATACTTGGAATACATTTTAGGCAGGGGCGAAATAAAGCCATCTTTAATAAGATGGGTAGTAGGGGGGTGACAAGGACACTAAACTTCAGGAGGGCAAATTTCCAACGGATGAGAGAGGATCTTGGTGCAATTAACTGGGACAATATCCTGAGACACAAAAATACACAAAGAAAATGGGAGACATTTATTAGCATCCTGGATAGGACCTGTGCACAGTATATACCGTATGGGAATAAACATACTAGAAATAGGAGGAAACCAATATGGCTAAATAGAGCTGTAAGGGGCGCAATAAGGGACAAAAAGAAAGCATTTAGAGAATTAAAGGAAGTAGGTAGTGAGGAGGCATTAAATAAATACAGAAAATTAAATAAATTCTGTAAAAAGCAAATCAAGGCAGCAAAGATTGAGACAGAGAGACTCATTGCCAGAGAGAGTAAAAATAATCCCAAAATATTCTTTAACTATATAAATAGTAAGAAACTAAAAAATGACAGTGTTGGCCCCCTTAAAAATAGTCTGGGTGAAATGGTGGATGAGGATGAGGAAAAAGCCAATATGCTAAATGACTTTTTTTCATCAGTATTTACAAAAGAAAATCCCATGGCAGACAAAATGACTAGTGATAAAAATTCCCCATTAAATGTCACCTGCTTAACCCAGCAGGAAGTACAGCGGCGTCTAAAAATAACTAAAATTGATAAATCTCCGGGCCCGGATGGGATACACCCCCGAGTACTGCAGGAACTAAGTACAGTCATTGATAGACCATTATTTTTAATCTTTAAAGACTCCATAATAACAGGGTCTGTACCACAGTACTGGCGTATAGCAAATGTGGTGCCAATATTCAAAAAAGGGGCAAAAACTGAACTCGGTAATTATAGGCCAGTAAGCTTAACCTCTACTGTGGGTAAAATCCTGGAGGGCATTCTAAGGGATGCTATGCTGGAGTATCTGAAGAGGAATAACCTCATGACCCAGTATCAGCACGGGTTTACTAGGGACCGTTCATGTCAGACTAATTTGATCAGCTTCTATGAAGAGGTAAGTTCCGGACTGGACCAAGGGAACCCAGTGGACGTAGTATATATGGACTTTTCCAAAGCTTTTGATACGGTGCCACACAAAAGGTTGTTACATAAAATGAGAGTAATGGGGATAGGGGAAAATATGTGTAAGTGGGTTGAGAGCTGGCTCAGGGATAGGAAACAAAGGGTGGTTATTAATGGAGCACACTCGGACTGGGTCACGGTTAGCAGTGGGGTACCACAGGGGTCAGTATTGGGCCCTCTTCTTTTTAACATATTTATTAATGACCTTTTAGGGGGCATTCAGAGTAGAATTTCAATATTTGCAGATGACACTAAACTCTGCAGGGTAATCAATACAGGGGAGGACAATTTTATATTACAGGATGATTTATGTAAACTAGAAGCTTGGGCTGATAAATGGCAAATGAGCTTTAATGGGGATAAATGTAAGGTCATGCACTTGGGTAGAAGTAATAAGATGTATAACTATGTGCTTAATTCTAAAACTCTGGGCAAAACCCTCAATGAAAAAGACCTGGGTGTATGGGTGGATGACAAACTCATATTCAGTGGCCAGTGTCAGGCAGCTGCTACAAAGGCAAATAAAATAATGGGATGTATTAAAAGAGGCATAGATGCTCATGAGGAGAACATAATTTTACCTCTATACAAGTCACTAGTTCGACCACACTTAGAATACTGTGCACAGTTCTGGTCTCCGGTGTATAAGAAAGACATAGCTGAACTGGAGCGGGTGCAGAGAAGAGCGACCAAGGTTATTAGAGGACTGGGGGGTCTGCAATACCAAGATAGGTTATTACACTTGGGGCTATTTAGTTTGGAAAAACGAAGACTAAGGGGTGATCTTATTTTAATGTATAAATATATGAGGGGACAGTACAAAGACCTTTCTGGTGATCTTTTTAATCATAGACCTGAGACAGGGACAAGGGGGCATCCTCTACGTCTGGAGGAAAGAAGGTTTAAGCATAATAACAGACGCGGATTCTTTACTGTAAGAGCAGTGAGACTATGGAACTCTCTGCCGTATGATGTTGTAATGAGTGATTCATTAATTAAATTTAAGAGGGGACTGGATACCTTTCTGGAAAAGTATAATGTTACAGGGTATATACACTAGATTCCTTGATAAGGCGTTGATCCAGGGAACTAGTCTGATTGCCGTATGTGGAGTCGGGAAGGAATTTTTTTCCCCATGGTGGAGTTACTCTTTGCCACATGGGGTTTTTTTGTCTTCCCCTGGATCAACATGTTAGGGCATGTTAGGTTAGGCTATGGGTTGAACTAGATGGACTTACAGTCTTCCTTCAACCTTAATAACTATGTAACTATGTAACTAAGATAAATAAAGTTAAGGCGATACAGGGCTGGCCACAACCACTCTCAAACAGGCAGGTCAGGATGTTCCTGGACCTTGTGGGCAATTACTGCCCATTTATCTTATGGTAGCTGCCTCTCTGACAGACCAGCTTAAAGGGGCGAAGTCGGCTATGGCTAAGTGGTCTTCAGAAGCTGAGATGGCTTTCCAGGATCTGAAGCTGGTCCTGTGTAAATAGCCATGCTGGTAGCACCCGATTGCTCCAAGGAGTTTGTGGTCCAGACGGACATGTTAGATGTCAGGCTGGGCGCTGTCTTATCTCAAGAGGTGAATGGGGAAGAGCACCCCATAATGTATCTTAGCCAGAAGTTGTCATCCTGCGAGAAAAAATATTCCATAGTGGAGAAGTAACGTTTAGCCATCAAGTGGGCGTTGGACTCTCTAAGGTACTATCTCTTAGGCAGGAGGTTCAAACTAGTGACAAACCATGCCCCACTGAAGTGGATGAGGGAGAAGAAAGGAACAATACCCGAGTGACCAGGTGGTTCCTAGCACTTCAGGATTTTAACTTCCATGTGGAGTATAGGTCAGGGAAACTGCATGGCAATACTGGCGCTCTGTGGATCCAACTGTTTGTTGGCAGAAAGTGCCAAGCCCCCAGGCTTTGGGCAGAGGGGGAGGGTATGTAAGATGGTCGCCGGACGAGTCCTTAAGGGGAAATATGCATCATTGCGGCTATTAGCTGTGGTGATGTGACCTCGGAAGCATGCTCCAGCACATATAGTGCTGAGAAAGTTATCAGGCCATTCCAGGGATGGGTTTTAAGAGCAGTCATTAGAGATGGGTGGAAATGAGTGCTCATGTATCCCAAACCCAATCCTAGAGGCGTGGTTTGCCAGATAAAAGAGAGGCCAAGTGTCTCATTGAGTGTCTGTGGCTGGAGGTGTGGAGAACTCCTGTGTGTGTTGCTAAAGGCACTGACCTGAGAGGGCAGACCCGCATTACTATATGGACTACTTATTTTCAGTTTGTTTCACTTTGTACCAGAAAAGGCTCTGTTTTGTTCTGCCATCCAGAGTTGTTTATGAACTTTAAATAAACTTGCTTGGATATTGCAGCAATACTGCTTCCTGTGCCTACCTCAAACACAGCTGAATGAGTACAAATATATATATACAGTATATTGGGTCTATATGGTATGAGATGCAGTCTCCATGTGTTTGACTGATCTAGTAATCTCTTTCCAACATCGGGCGTAATAGTACGCCGATGTTGGACTCCCTCCCTTTGATGTGGGCTTCGGCGCTGACCTCACATATTTTCCAGAACATATCAACTGTTTTAAACAGTGCCTCTAACAGCCACTGGTGGAATTCCGATCCACCCGAGGCTGTTAACTAGTTAAATGCTGCTGTCAATCTCTGACAGTAGTATTTAACTCTCGCTTCTGGCAAGCACGACAGAAATTCCACCCATCGATGACCCCATTACTTGATCGCAAGTCATCGATGGGTTGGCATGACAACCAGAGGTCTCTAGCAGACCTCTATGGTTGTCACTGCCGCATTGCTATGAGCACCACCGGGTGGTCGGTGCTCATAACAAGTCAGTAATTCTGCTACATACAGGCAATTTGATCATTGCCTGTATGTAGCAGAACCGATCAGATTATGGTAGCTTCTAGTCTCCCATGGAGACTATTGAAGCATGCCAAAAGTAAAAAAAAGTGTTTTTAAAAATGTTTAAAAAATTACAAAAATTTAAAAAAATTAAATTAAAAAAAGTTCAACCCTTTCGCCTCATTGAAAATAAAACAATAAAAGTATTAAAACAATGGTTTCTTTTAAAAGTACAACTCGCCCCACAAAAAACAAGCCCTCACATGGCCATTTTGACAGAAAAAAAAGTTATGGCCCTGGGAAAATGGGGAGCAAGAAATGAAAAAACAAAACAAAAAATACCTCTGGTCGTTAAGGGGTCAATTAGATTGAGATCTGAGTAATTTGGAGGTCAACACCAATAGGTCAACAATTTGGACCATTTTTATTGTTTTATTTTGCAGTTTGGTATGGCGTATGATTATACAAAGAAGCCTGTCCTGTTAGACAATATCACTGCCATGAGTAAATATAAGATGATCTGTAAGAATGGAAAAGTAGATTGTACATGAATGCTATAACCCAATATTTCCCAGCAGAACTTGCCCCAAACATGACACTGCCTAAGCTTGTTTGTCTACTTTAAACATTACAGCCTGGTGCCACCTCTTCCCCAATGATGCACATGTACATGGCCATCCACATGATGTAAAAGTAAACATTTATCATCAGACCGGACCACCATATTTTA
This sequence comes from Ranitomeya variabilis, assembly GCF_051348905.1. NCBI lineage: Eukaryota > Metazoa > Chordata > Amphibia > Anura > Dendrobatidae > Ranitomeya > Ranitomeya variabilis. Next base: position 905,795,208 of record NC_135233.1, read on the forward strand.
TTTGTCCAGTGATGATGTGTAGTTGACCATTGTAAGCACATTCATCACTGGTAGAGGTCATTGATGGCATTTAGCTCCAAACACAGCACACTTTTATTCACTTTGTGCTCTAACACCTTTTTTTCCCTGTTAGCTATTTGTGCTCCAGTAGCTTCTCTGTAGGATTGAACCACATGAATCAGTGAGCCTTGAGCAGCAAAGCACTGTCACCACTTGATGGATGTTATTCCTTGGACTATTTTAGATAGGTTCTTTTGATAGGCATTAGCAATTAAATACAAGGAACACCCCATTAAATCTGCCATTAGGGTAATGCTCTCACCAAGTCATCTAGCCATTAGCATTGTTCTCTTAGTTACAAACATACACTTTACCCAGTCTCCTAATTTGAACTCATCAACTTCAAGAACGGTTTTTTCGCTGCCTAATATATCTCATCCCAAGGCATGAAACAAATAATATTATTCAGTTTATCTTTCAGTGGTTTTAATGTTATTGCTGATCAGAGTATAGAAATATTCTAACGAAATGTCAGTTAGATGCATTTGCTCCTGTGTATTTTTAAAGAATAGATTTTGTTCAACTTTTATTTACTGCACCTCTAATTTTGTCTATGAGCTTTAATATTGACATCTTAAAGCTCTTAGAACAAATCTAAAACAAGGAATAGAACTTTAAAAAGTGGGTATCTTACTAAAAGATTTGCTTTAATGGACTTAATTAAAAAAATATATTGAACAAAGTGTTCCAACAAAAGTTTTTTTTCTTACAATGTGAAATCCTGCTAGCAGAACTTATTATGAAGCTGAATGCTATAATTATGACCATTACAAACCCCAAATTTAATTAGTTTGACATTTCAGATTTTTGCTAAATCCATACACAAACCCTTTATGGGCTGTTATCTAGCGGAAGTAGATCTTGAAAATCCACTTCATAGTTATTTGCTACCTCTACAGACCAACATGAAAACACAGGATAGAATGGTTTCTCCTGTTTTAGAATACGTTTCTGAATGCGCTTTTCTCAGCGGGTCTTTAGTAAATTGCATAGCTAAAGAACAAAAACTTCATATTATATTTTTTAGAAATCTTTCTAAAGCAGAAAAAGACTAGTATTTGGTTATTATGGGCAAAAAATAATAATTATGCTATGAGTGTGCGTGTACAGTTTACCATCAGTTTACGTAATAAACATGTTAGACATTTAATGTATACATTAGGATCACTTTCTGGTGCTTGTACCAGTCTTCTCAAATCAAATGTAGTCAAATTTATTTCAAACAAACGTCCTTTACTTATATATGTTGGGATATCTTTCTTAAACTATATTGAAAATAGTTACAGCACAATTAAAATTTATGGCAGACATACCGTATATACTCGAGTATAAGCCGAGACCCCTAATTTTGCCACAAAAAACTGGGAAAACTTATTGACTCAAGTTTAAGCCTAAGGTGGGAAAAGAAGCAGCTACTGGTAAATTTCAAAAATCAAAATAGATACCAATAAAAGAAAAATTAATTGAGACATCGGTAGGTTAAGTGTTTTTGAATATCCATATTGAATCAGGAGCCCCATATAATGCTCCATAAAGTTCATGATGGGCCCCATAAGATGCTCCATATTAAAATATATCCCATATAATGCTGCATAAAAGGTTAATGATGGCTCCATATGATGCTCCATAGAATATTATGCCCCATATAATGCTGCACAAAGGTTGATGGCCCCATAAGATGCTCCATAAAATAATATGCCCAATATGCTGCTGCTGCGATTAAAAAAAGATGACATACTCACCTCTCATCGCTGGGAGCCAGGTGCCAGTGTCGCCACTGGCTCAGGCCCCCGGCACTTGCGATATTCACCTGTCCACGTTCCACTGCCAAGCGCCGCTGTGTCTTCCGGGTCTCTTAAGCGACTGTTCAGGCAGAGGGCGCACACTAAACACGTCATCGCACCCTCTGACCTGAACGTTACAGCCAGAGAATGCAGAAGACAGAGCCTGGTGGTGGAATGGGGACAGGTGAATATCGCATGGATCACCCTCCCCTATCATACTCACCCCCACCTGAAGCAGTCACTCTGCATGTCCCTGCTTCTCTGATGGTCTCTGGCACGCGCCGGCACCTTGTTCCTGTGTTCAGCGGTCACATGGTACCGCTCATTAAAGTAATGAATATGCGCTCCTCGCCTATGGGAGTGGAGTCGCGTCCATATTCATTACTTTAATGAGCGGTACCACGTGACCGCTGAACACAGGAAGAGCTGCAGGCGCTGGAGACCATCAGAGAAGCAAGGAAGTGCAGAGACCGCTCCGGGAGCAGGTAAGTATGACGTGACAGCTGCCACTCCTGCCGCTCCCCCTCCCCCGCTGACCCCCTGGGACAGTGATTTGAGTATAAGCCGAGAAGGGTTCTTTTATGCTAAAAAATAGGCTGAAAATCTCGGCTTATACTCGAGTATATGTGGTATTTAACTGTATAGGCATAAAGTTATACATATCTAAGGTAATACCGTATTTTCCGGCATATAAGACGACTGGGCATATAAGACGACCCCCCAACTTTTCCAGTTAAAATATGAAATCTTCTTAAAAGTCGGGGGTCTTCTTATATGCCGTATGTCGCCTTATTGGGCCGGTGACTAATGTGCCTTTTGGGGTGGGGAGTGGTCCCGATGATGAAGAGGGGGCATCTCACAGGAAAGTGTGAGTGGAGTAGCCCCCTATTACCTCATTACGGCAGCCTGGGGGTCTCTGTGCTGGGGAGCGGCGGCTCCTCATTGCGGTAGCATAGGGTTTCTGTGCTGGGAGCGGCAGCTCCTCTTCGTGCCGTGGGGGCTCTGTGCCGTGGGGCGGTGCATCTTCTTGCAGCGTCGGGACTCCTCCAGCATCTCCTCAAGGTCCGGAGGCACCGGCAGCTCCATTGCTGCGATGCGGTGGCCTCCGGGAAAATGGCTGCTGGGGGCGGCACATGCTCAGATTCAGATCTCGTCTCCCGAGATCTCGGGACGAGATCTGAATCTGAGCATGCGCCGCCCCCAGCGGCCATTTTCCCGGAGGCCACCGCATCGCAGCAATGGAGCTGCCGGTGCCTCCGGGCCTTGAGGAGATGCCGGAGGAGCCCCGACGCTGCAAGAAGATGCACCGCCCCACGGCACAGAGCCCCCACAGCACGAAGAGGAGCTGCCGCTCCCAGTACAGAAACCCTATGCTACCGCAATGAGGAGCCGCCGCTCCCCAGCACAGAGACCCCCACGCTGCCGCAATGAGGTAACGGGGCTACTCCACTCACACTTTCCTGTGAGACGCCTCCTCTCTTAGTCATCGGGACCACTCCCCCCCACCCACCATATGCACATTTGTCTGTACCCGGCGTATAAGACGACCCCCGACTTGTAAGAAGATTTTGAGGGGTTAAAAAGTCATCTTATACGCCGGAAAATACGGTATGTTCAACAGTCTTCATTCAAACTATGCCAAAATTAGGCCCCAAACATATATATATGTGAGGCTCTGTGGTTTTTTTTACATTACATAAATAAATAAATAGAAGGTAAAATTCCTGTTCTAAGAAAGGAATTTCCATTTAATCCCTTTTGATTCCCAGTATGCACAGCTTTTAAGAATGCTCTAAAAACACATTTCTTTAGAGAGGGCTATTACCTCACCTCACTAATCTAAGTGTTCACTATTTTACCTAAACTTTCCTCAAAATCTTGGCCATCATTTGTTTCCATACCCTCTATTCACTCACTAGCACTTTGCCTACTAGATGTTGACCGATTTGTGCAGTTTTATTTCAGTTCCCTTATTTATTATAATGATGGCTGGACCATACACTACAAGCTCTGTTTCCTTTGTGCTCCCCCAATATATTTTTCTCATTCATATAGTGCTATTAATTTCCAAAACGCTTTGCAGACATCATCATCACTGTCCCCATTAGGGCTCACAATCTAAATTCCCTATCAGTATGCCTTTGGCGCATGAGAAGAAACTGGAGAACTCAGAGTAAATGCAAACAGGGAGCACACACAAAACTCCTTCCAGATGCAGACTCCATAGTTATTGTGGTGACCCTTATTTTTTCAAAGTTCTGCAATTCACCCTTGCATGTTGGATGCCAGATTCTGGGCAAAATTTTGGCTGATAGCATCCGATTCTTGCCTAATCGGTGCTTGAGGTTTTTCACAATTTTTGCTTTGTGTTTGTTCACTCGCTGTTTGAGTATTGACTATAGATTCTCAGTGAGATTGAGATCTTGAAGTTTTCTTGCCATGAACTCAAAATTCTATTGTTTTGTTCACTGAGCCACTTAGTTCATCACTTTTGCCTTGTCACATGGTGATACAGCATGCTAGGAAAATCATAGTTCATCATCAAATTGCTTCTGGATCATTGTGAGAGGTCACTTTTTTAGGGCCTTTGGATACTGTTTTTATTCATGGCAGTGGTCTTACACAAAATTGTGAGTGAGCCCACTCCCTTGGATGAAAAGTTACTCCATACATGAATGGACTCAGAATGCCTTGCTATTGGCATGCCACAGGAGCCGGAAAGCAAAAAACTGCAATATGGTCTTACATGGTATAAATTCCTTAATTTTCAAAGGATACAGTAACCCGATAGGGTGGCGTGTGCACAACAATTTGAAGGTATAGATATACAGCTGCTGCAGAGTCACAGGTTGTCTGACCAGTTCACATGCAAAAGAGGAATAATTGGTGGAATTTCGGCGCTGCTCCAGGATACACAGACTGTAATGAATGTAGTTTTAAAATCAACGCATTTCGAAGTTGACACACTTCTTCCTCAGGATATGTGACGTGTGGTTATCTCCTGAGGAAGAAATATGCCAACTTCGAAACGTGTCAATAATAAAACCGCATTCATTGCAGTCTATGTATCCTGGATCTTATTGCTAATCTCCAGCAGCGTGGAAAATCCTCAAATTATTCCTGTATCACTATTGACATGATCAGGATTCACCTTTTTTCTTGGGACAATCATTCTTCCAAATGTCCTTATCAGTCTGAAGGGGGCCTGTTGTGATCCGCTTTTTGGGCTCCCCTGGTGGTGGCTGGTGGTACTGGAGACTTGTGTGTGCTTTTCTGCCTTAGCTCACCTGCTTCCATCAGTTTTGGGAGTTCCCTATTTAGCCTTGCTCTCCAGTCACTTCCTTGCCGGTCATCATTGTATCCTGAGTCATTCAGTTGCATGTTCCTGCTACTAGTCTGCTGATCAGCTAAGTGGACTCTTGTCCTTATTGTTTTGTATTTTTGTCCAGTTTACAGTTTTGTCATTTCCTGTTACTGGAAGCTCTTGTGGACTGAAATTGCCACTCCTGTGTGATGAGTTGACACAGGAGTTTTAAAGTAATTTCAGGATGGGTTTTTGAAAGGGTTTTTCAGCTGACCGTGAAGTCCTCTTTTGTATCCTTCCTCTATCTAGTAAGTGGACCTCGCTTTGCTAAATCTACCTTCATACTGTGTATGTCTTTTCCTCTGAACTCAACGTTAATATATGTGGGGGCTGCTATCATCTTTGGGGAATTTCACTAGAGGTAAGCCAGGTCTGTTCCTTCCTCTTTCAGGCGTAGTTAGTTCTCCGGCTGGCGCGTGGCATCCAGGCAGCCGTAGGAATGCTCCCTGGCTACTGTTAGTTGTGTGGTAGATTTAGGTCACGGTCAGCTTGAGTTTCCATCACCCGAGAGCTAGTCTGTTATTTTTGTGTTTCTGATGTTCCCATGCCATTGGGGAATCATGACAGTATGACCGGCCACTGTTAAAGTAATTGGCAGAAGAAAGGAGAGTAAAAGAAGTCTGTAGATTTTTTTTTTTTTTCCTCTCATGTTTGCTACTTAGTTGGCTCAGTTGTATTTCTGCTCTATTTACAGCCTTGCCTTTCTCTCCTTCTAATCCTTGAATGGCTCTGATCTCTCCGGTTTAAGGATGGACCCTCAGAGTTTGGCTGCAGGTTTAAATAATCTTGCTACGAAGGTTCAGAATTTACAAGATTATGTTATATGTACTCCTATTTCTGAACCTAAGATTCCTACACCAGAGGTATTTTCCGGAGATAGATCTCGGTTTCTGAATTTCAAATGTAATTGTAAATTATTCCTTTCTCTCAGACCTCACTCCTCTGGAGATCCTGTTCAGCAGGTTAAGATTGTGATTTCTTTGCTGCGAGGTGACCCTCAAAATTGGGCATTTTCATTGACACCAGGGGATCCTGCGTTGCTCAATGTGGATGCCTTTTTTCTGGCTTTAGGGTTGCTGTATGAGGAACCTAATTTGGAGATTCAAGCTGAAAAAGCTTTAATAGCCCTGTCTCAAGGGCAAGATGAAGCTGAGATATACTGCCAAAAATTTCGTAAATGGTCTGTGCTTACTCAGTGGAATGAGTGTGCCCTAGCGGCAAATTTCAGAGAGGGCCTTTCTGATACCGTTAAGGATGTCATGGTGGGGTTTCCTACGCCCACAGGTCTGAATGAGTCCATGACAATGGCGATTCAGATTGATCGGCGTTTGCGGGAGCGCAAACCCGTGCACCATTTGGCGGTATCTTCTGAAGGGACGCCAGAGAAAATGCAATGTGACAGAATTCTGTCAAGAAGCGAGCGGCAGAATTATAGGCGCAAAAATGGCTTGTGCTTCTACTGTGGTGATTCCGCGCATGTTATATCAGCATGCTCTAAACGTACTAGGAAGGTTGACAAGTCTGTTTCTATTGGCACTTTACAGTCTAAATTTCTTCTGTCTGTAACTCTGATTTGTTCATTATCAGTTATTACCGTGGATGCCTATGTGGACTCTGGCGCCGCTCTGAGTCTCATGGATTGGTCCTTCGCCAGGCGCTGTGGGTTTGATTTGGAGCCTCTGGAAGTTCCTATACCTCTGAAGGGTATTGATTCTACACCTCTGGCTTGTAATAGACCACAGTTCTGGACGCAAGTGACTATGCGTATGACTCCAGACCATCAGGAGATGATTCGCTTCCTCGTGTTGCATAATTTACATGATGTGTTAGTGCTTGGATTACCATGGTTACAATCTCATAACCCAGTACTGGACTGGAAAACTATGTCTGTGTTAAGCTGGGGATGTCAGGGGGCTCATGGGGACATACCTTTGGTTTCTATCTCGTCATCTATTCCCTCTGAGATTCCGGCATTTTTGTCGGATTTTGGGGATATTTTTGAAGAGCCTAAAATTGGGTCTCTCCCTCCCCACAGAGAGTGTGATTGCGCCATAGATCTGATTCCAGGCAGTAAATTTCCAAAGGGTCGTTTGTTTAACCTATCTGTACCTGAGCATGCTGCCATGCGAGAGTATGTTAAGGAGTCCCTGGAAAAGGGACATATTCGTCCTTCTTCATCACCTTTAGGAGCTGGGTTTTTCTTTGTCTCTAAAAAGGATGGCTCGCTGAGGCCTTGTATTGATTATCGACTCCTGAATAAAATTACTGTCAAATATCAGTATCCGTTGCCGCTGCTTACTGATTTGTTTGCTCGCATAAGGGGGGCTAAGTGGTTCTCCAAGATTGATCTCCGTGGGGCGGATAATTTGGTGCGAATTAAGCAAGGGGATGAGTGGAAAACCGCATTTAATACGCCTGAGGGCCACTTTGAGTATTTAGTAATGCCTTTCGGCCTTTCTAATGCACCTTCAGTTTTTCAGTCCTTTATGCATGATATTTTCCGTGAATATCTGGATAAATTTATGATTGTGTATTTGGACGATATTTTGATTTTTTCTGAGGACTGGGAGTCTCATGTTCAGCAGGTCAGGAGAGTTTTTTCAGGTTTTGCGGGAGAATTCTCTGTGTGTAAAGGGTTCTAAGTGTGTTTTTGGGGTTCAAAAAATTTCCTTTTTGGGGTACATTTTTTCCCCTTCTTCTGTTGAGATGGACCCTGTCAAGGTTCGGGCTATTTGTGACTGGACGCAGCCTACTTCTCTAAAGGGTCTTCAGAAGTTCTTGGGCTTTGCTAATTTTTATCGTCGATTTATAACTGTTTTTTCTGGTGTTGCTAAGCCTCTTACGGATTTGACTAAGAAGGGTGCTGATGTTGCCAATTGGTCCTCTGCCGCTGTGGAGGCCTTTCGGGAACTTAAGCGCCGCTTTTCGTCTGCCCCTGTGTTGCGCCAGCCCGATGTCTCTCTCCCCTTTCAGGTTGAGGTCGATGCTTCCGAGATCGGAGCGGGGGCGGTTTTGTCGCAGAAAAGTTCCGATTGCTCAGTGATGAGACCTTGTGCGTTCTTTTCTCGAAAATTTTCTGCTGCCGAAAGAAATTATGATGTCGGTAATCGGGAGCTTTTGGCCATGAAGTGGGCATTTGAGGAGTGGCGTCATTGGCTTGAGGGTGCTAGACATCAGGTGGTGGTTTTGACTGATCACAAGAATCTGATTTACCTTGAGTCTGCCAGGCGCCTGAATCCTAGACAGGCGCGCTGGTCGTTGTTTTTCTCTCGGTTTAATTTTGTGGTCCCATATCTACCAGGTTCTAAGAATGTGAAGGCGGATGCCCTTTCTAGGAGTTTTGAGCCTGATTCCCCTGGTGATTCGGAACCTACAGGTATCCTTAAGGATGGGGTGATATTATCCGCTATTTCCCCAGATCTGCGACGTGCTTTGCAAGAGTTTCAGGCGGATAGACCTGATCGCTGTCCACCTGGTAGACTGTTTGTTCCTGATGATTGGACCAGTAGAGTCATCTCGGAGGTTCATTCTTCTACGCTGGCGGGTCATCCTGGAATTTTTGGTACCAGGGATTTGGTGGCTAGATCCTTCTGGTGGCCATCTCTGTCTCGAGATGTGCGTGTTTTTGTGCAGTCTTGTGATGTGTGTGCTCGGGCCAAGCCTTGTTGTTCTAGGGCTAGCGGGTTGTTGTTGCCCTTGCCTATTCCGAAGAGGCCTTGGACGCACATCTCGATGGACTTTATTTCTGATCTTCCTGTCTCTCAGAGGATGTCTGTTATCTGGGTGGTGTGTGACCGTTTTTCTAAGATGGTTCATTTGGTGCCATTGCCGAAGTTGCCTTCCTCGTCTGAGTTGGTTCCTTTGTTTTTTCAAAATGTGGTTCGCTTGCATGGTATTCCTGAAAATATCGTTTCTGATAGGGGTACCCAGTTCGTTTCTAGATTTTGGCGGGCATTCTGTGCCAGGTTGGGCATTGATTTGTCTTTTTCGTCTGCCTTCCATCCTCAGACTAATGGCCAGACGGAGCGAACTAATCAAACTTTGGAGACGTATTTGAGGTGTTTTGTGTCTGCGGATCAGGATGATTGGGTTGCCTTTTTGCCGTTGGCGGAGTTTGCTCTTAATAATCGGGCTAGTTCTGCCACCTTGGTTTCCCCTTTCTTTTGCAATTCGGGGTTTCATCCCCGTTTTTCTTCTGGTCAGGTGGAGTCTTCGGATTGTCCTGGAGTAGATGCTGTGGTGGATCGGTTGTATCAGATTTGGGAACAAGTGGTGGACAATTTGAATTTGTCCCAGGAGAGGACTCAGCGGTTTGCTAACCGCCAGCGTCGGGTTGGTCCTCGCCTTCGTGTTGGGGACTTGGTGTGGTTGTCTTCCCGTTTTGTCCCAATGAGGGTTTCTTCTCCTAAATTTAAGCCTCGGTTCATCGGTCCCTATAGGATTTTGGAGATTATTAACCCTGTTTCCTTTCGTTTGGACCTTCCGGCATCTTTCGCTATCCATAATGTGTTCCATCGGTCGTTGTTGCGGAGATACGAGGTGCCGGTGGTTCCTTCTGCTGAGCCTCCTGCTCCTGTGCTGGTTGAGGGTGAATTGGAGTACGTTATAGAGAAGATCTTGGACTCCCGTATTTCCAGGCGGAGACTCCAGTATCTGGTTAAATGGAAGGGCTATGGTCAGGAAGATAATTCTTGGGTAACTGCCTCTGATGTTCATGCCTCGGATTTGGTTCGTGCCTTTCATAGGGCTCATCCAGGTCGCCCTGGCGGTTCTTGTGAGGGTTCGGTGCCCCCTCCTTAAGGGGGGGGTACTGTTGTGATCCGCTTTTTGGGCTCCCCTGGTGGTGGCTGGTGGTACTGGAGACTTGTGTGTGCTTTTCTGCCTTAGCTCACCTGCTTCCATCAGTTTTGGGAGTTCCCTATTTAGCCTTGCTCTCCAGTCACTTCCTTGCCGGTCATCATTGTATCCTGAGTCATTCAGTTGCATGTTCCTGCTACTAGTCTGCTGATCAGCTAAGTGGACTCTTGTCCTTATTGTTTTGTATTTTTGTCCAGTTTACAGTTTTGTCATTTCCTGTTACTGGAAGCTCTTGTGGACTGAAATTGCCACTCCTGTGTGATGAGTTGACACAGGAGTTTTAAAGTAATTTCAGGATGGGTTTTTGAAAGGGTTTTTCAGCTGACCGTGAAGTCCTCTTTTGTATCCTTCCTCTATCTAGTAAGTGGACCTCGCTTTGCTAAATCTACCTTCATACTGTGTATGTCTTTTCCTCTGAACTCAACGTTAATATATGTGGGGGCTGCTATCATCTTTGGGGAATTTCACTAGAGGTAAGCCAGGTCTGTTCCTTCCTCTTTCAGGCGTAGTTAGTTCTCCGGCTGGCGCGTGGCATCCAGGCAGCCGTAGGAATGCTCCCTGGCTACTGTTAGTTGTGTGGTAGATTTAGGTCACGGTCAGCTTGAGTTTCCATCACCCGAGAGCTAGTCTGTTATTTTTGTGTTTCTGATGTTCCCATGCCATTGGGGAATCATGACAGGGGCCTCATCAGAGAAAATACATTTGCAGGAAGTACAGGAATTGGACAGAAGGGGGCAGAGGTAAAGTTACTTGTTTGATGGCAGAAGGTCAGAGGCCTAGTCAGCTGGAAGCTGCAGGCTAGAGTGATTCATTCCTGATAAATTTGTGTGATTTGCCAGATTCATGATTGCTTACAGGCACTGATACATCTGTGTGAGGGTCCACACGTGATTTGGGACAGCCTGCAGCAACTTGCTAGTCCAAGGTTGCGGCCTTGTTCCTCAGAAGGCACAGTATCCTTCATGCTCTCTGACTGGTGAGGCAGCCACTACAGCCTTTTGCGACTGCTGCTCTACCAAAATATTTTGGTGTTGCTTAAAGTGATAGTAATGATGTTTAAGGTAGTTTGCTCAAAGCCCAAAGCACAGGCTCCAGTTGCAAGTCCACTGAGGAATTAGATTACAGCTGCCTATTTAAATATATGCATTGGGAGAAAAGAGGGGGGTCCCGGAAGGATATGTAGACAGAAAGACCCATACATGCTTTTTTCTTGAATGTGTCATTTCTTACCCCAGTGCTGGATCCATAGGTACAGTCTTCAGTACTATTGTACTATGTCCTCCCTGCTGTTTCTGCTTCTGAACGTGTCGAGCATAGACACAGGAAAGCAGGAATACTGTGTAAGTTTGATGTCATATAGCAGCTCATCTCCAATAACTCAGAGACAACTCAAAATTAGAGATAGAGCATGTAAAAGGGAACTGGAGAAAATTTAAAGATGTAAGTAATATAATAGCCAGAAATAGGGTTATTCTTTATGCACTCACACATATTCTGAAATGAGTACGCTTTAAACAAAATGAAACTAATGCTGCTGCAGTGCAGTATAACGCAACCTCCACCAGGGGGTGCTGGTGAGGGAAGAAAGGTTGCACACACAGCGTAACACCATTGAGCAGCAGCACAAGCGCCACAAAGTGACAAAAGAGTGGTCAGACAATTCGAGTCAGAAACTGTGAGGACAAAAAGTACCAGAGGTCACAGCAATACATGTGGTCAAATACAAGCCAGAAGTCAGAGCCAGACGGGAGAAGATATAACCGAGACGAGAGACAAGAAAACAGGTCAGAAGACAAGCCGGGTCACATACCAAGAGGTCCAAGAACAGGGAGGGAACACTAAGACAAAGTGGAGTGGTAGGAAAGGAAGTCACGGGAGCAGAGTAAATGGGCAGAGGACAGCACACGGTGTCAAGGGGTCAGCTGCTCTAGCCTGGGAGCATGAACTATCACAGACATTGGTCTGCAGACCACAGCAGACTGAAATAGCCACACAGAATCCAAAACGAGGCAGAGAAGGCTAACCCCTGCATGACCAGACCGGGGAGAAAATAACAAGAAACAAACCCTGGCCTGGATCATGACAGAAACAAAGTTTCTAAACACAGTTTATAATTGTAATATAAAATAAAACTAGTCCATTGGAAAGTGTTTAAATCTATTTAATGAAAGCGAGAGGAAAAATGCATGCCTGTTCTGTGAAATTATTTACTGGACACAGCACATTTGACCCAATAATCTGTATGCTACTGAAGAATATCACAATTACAATCAACATAACTCCTAATGCATAATTTTACTTTTCTAACAACTTCCTTTTAATTCAAGCTATTAATGTGGTTAAAGAAATGATTAGTATTTAATAGAGTAGATAAATTCATTTCAACACTTGAAGGCTGAACAATGTTGAAAATAGTTACTAAAATATATTCGCCGTCAGCCTTTATTCAACATCTGAAAGATATAAATGAATTTCTATTCAAGGGTTCTTAATTTGAATCCGCACTTCTACCTTTAGAACAAGTATTCACTTTACATAGTGAGACCATAAATAACACCGATAGCTCCAGCACCAACAGATCTGGAATATGCTCTTAGGAAATGAATAGTGACCTCAGGTGTCCTGTCTTTTATTTATCGTGCTTCTATTTAACAATATGAAGAGTAGCAGATGGGAATATTACAGGGTTACTAACAAAAGGGCAATGTAAAGGACTTTTCAAAATATATCCAACACTTAAAAATTTGTTCCAACCCATAATCAAATAATGAATGAAAACATTATGTGATCAGAGCTGTCCATCAACATCAGATAAAGATTGTCAGAAGAGGTATGAATGTACATTAGACTGTTCACATGAATGACCTCCAGCTTCCATAGTTGAATGATAGACTGGCATCATTAACAAGCAAATAACATATCTCTACACAATCGATTGCATTACATCAGGTGTTCATAACATACCAGCAGGTTATGAATATAACCGAAGCACGAAAGCTAAGAAATCAAAGCATCTAAGGAGCTTCACAGAAGAAAGGGCTCTGTCTGTAGGCCCAAACATGCCCATGGGGTGCAAGTGAACTACCATGGTAACTAGGACCAGCATAAAAGCTTTCATAGCCTCCATATGTTTAAGATTTTTAGGCTATGCCAATCTAATCTGGAATACCACAATCAATAATATGGGGGTAAGAATTGACTAGTCAAGATGTCTGTCTGGACCTCGTGCTCCTGCTGTCATTTTCTCCTCCCACTCTGGGCTACTTCCAACTATTAACTCTTGTTTTCCCTGCTGACAACACACATCATTAACTCCATTAACGTATAGAACAATTCACCTTATACAGTACATCACAACAATATGCTTGTTTCTTCAAGGGGGGACATCGGCAATATGCTCGTCTCCCTACATAGGTGTGGAAAAAATACTGCAAAGTAAAAATGCTTCAAAAAAATAGAAGTGTTATTAGTTTATTTTTTAGCAATTAACAAAATGTAAAGTGAATGAACAAAAGGGAAATCTAAATGAAAACATTATTTGGTGAATGAACAAACATTCCAAACAGTATCAGTTCTTCTAGGCACACTTGGATATAGGGATGTAGACTTGCCCAAATCCTTCTATGTCTTCATGTAATTGTGGCGCCCCAGGGTCCTGGTCGTCGCAGTGGTATTGCTTTCCTCTCGGGAGAGTGATGCTATGTTTGGAGGCAAAGAAGGATAACTGCATCCAGGTATCACAAACATGCAACACATTTCACACTCCAGGCTGCCAGGGGGAGCACTTGCTCCTATTTATTAGGTCACTCCCCACATTGGTAAAACTGGTCGCCTGTAGGGAAAGTTAGTGTGTTGCTGGCTGAGCTCCGCTCAGGTAGTTGGTCCCTGACAGGAGTGGGATCCTGTCAGAGAACGAAGGAGAAGGTCACGGAGCTGTGCATGCCCTCCGAGCTGCAGCTCCTAGGAAGAGACATTGAAGGCAGAACTGTATTGCAGCGAGCGTGAAGGAAGTTGTAGCAAAGGAGAGGATACCAGAAGGGGACCAGCCCTACACACCGAGGTCGTTACCGAGGGAGTAACGACCTTTATGCCTTGCTCCAGAAACCGGCAGGACAGCTAATTTCATGTTACCTGTCCGACCTACACCCAGGAGGCACGGTGGCACCCCTTAGAGGCTGGGGCATGATAGAGTCCCTATAAACCGCCTCAAGCCACCAGTCATATGGTTTTGTCCTATCCTATATGGGGAGAGAGAGACATTACATCTGTGAGGACCTTATGTGAAGCCTTAGGCAGTAAGGAGCTACAACACCACGGTGCTAGAAGAAGGCTACTGATTTCCACCTGGACAAGGGGACTCTGGACTTGCCTCCAAACTGGCCGGACTCTGCCTGCCCTGTGATCTGATGCCCTGGACTGTGGATGCTGAAGTCTTCAGTAAAGGTAAAGTGACTGCAACCTTGTGTCCTTGTTCTTCTCTGCGCCTCTCACCATCCACCATCTACACACCGGGAAGCCCTGGGGACATACTTCACCTGTGTGAAGGTATACCATCTAGCTGCTATAACATCACCCCAGTGGACCCCTTAAAGCAGCGTCGGTCACCCTGACCAAATACCACAGGTGGTGTCACGAACATAAACTCTATCCCTTTAAAGACCTTTTCCTTTTACCCAGACGTCCCAGGGCCACAGACCGGGTCAGCCACCGTGACATCCCCCCGTGAACTGAAGGACCCAGTACCGAGTACCCCACGGCCCCATGGGGGCGATCCATAATCCCTAACAGACATGTTGAGATCAGGGTTCTGTGTGGCCATATCATCTCTTCCAGGAATCCTTGCTCTTCTTTACCCTGAAGATTCTTACTGATATTGGTTGTATGCTTGGGGGTATTGACCTGCTGCAGAATAAATTTAGTGGCAATCAGACATTTCCCTAATGCCACTAATACATAGGACATACAGTATATAAACATACCAGTTACACATAAATATGTACAATCAGTGAAAATTACTTATCTGCCTGATTCCTAATTATACACACAAGATATTTGGCAATGTAGTCTCTCACATGCACCTCCTCCCATTTACAATCCTTAAAAAGGTTTTCAAAGTGGAAAAAAATGTGATTAAAATGCAAGCAAGAAAAACCATAAAACAAACAATACTGACTTAATAAACTTTATATCACAACAATATCAATGCTCCTATAGCCCCCATCTAGTCTCTTTTTACACATGCAGCCCATGCACACTCAATTGTAGTAACATGTCTGCATCATCCTTACAGTACATGCAAAATGCCTGCGATGGAAGACTCTCACATGCATCTCTTCCAATTGCCAAGTACAAAAATGTGGCTACAGAATAGATGTTTAAAAAAAACCACACAAAACAGACAACACTTAACTAATACATTTCCCTCACCTTCAGCACCAACGTTTCCATGACCCCCAGTCTCTGTTTATACAGTGGCAGTGATAACAAGCCATAATGGCATGTGACTGCTGCAGCCAGTTACTGATGGATAGCTGCTGCCTATCACTGACATGTTACACCACATCGACACAATCATTATGTTTTCTCCAAAACAGAGGAGATATTAATGTAGCACAAAAGGTCAATTGGATGACGCCTTGAGGCTAATGAGGCAGTTGTGATGCTAGTCACTACTCACTATCAACCGACCATGAGGCAGAGAAGTCAGATGTTCTGGGGTCAGTACCAAGAGAGCCCATAGAAAACAAAGGGAATGCACAAAGACATAAGTCAAGTCACCATCCGGGGATTAAAATACCAGGTGAAAGCGGATTAAAGCAAAAGGAAAAGACAAAGGGATAGTCAGAACCAAATTCAAGGTTCAGAGAGATGAAACTCAGAACAACAGGATCAGGCTAACTCATTAGGAAGCACAAAACTACATCTGGCAAGGATCAGAGGAAAACAGCTCAGTTAAATAACTTGAACACCTGGAGAAAGTCCCGCGCATCCTAGTCCCAGAATGGAAAGCCGTTCTGCAATCAAGGCACTGACAGCTCTGCACATCCAGGGGCGTAACTATAGCGGTCGCAGCGGTCGCAGCTGTGACTGGGCCCGGACTGCTTAGGGGCCCGTCCATCCAGCAATAGTGAAGGAGAATGACCCAACCATTGTGACCCGCAGCAGGGAGGCATCACTGCAGGTCCTCCAGTTACATGGGGGAAGATGGATTTAATGCGGTCACGTGATCCAAGCTTGTGACTGGAGAGAGGCATGTCCACAGGTCCTTCAGCCACACCAAAGGGAAAGACTGGTCGAAGGCAGCTGGTGCTGCTTGAATGAGTGGCTGAGTGCCTAAACCTAAAAAGCTACAATCTGTTGCTGCGTCCTCCTCCTCCTGCTGCCGAAGGGTCCCTTAAGCCTCAGATCTGCATTTGTCCTCCTGTTATTAGCAGCCGCTTGGTGCCAGGAGCTGTGCGCAGACATTGTATGTGAGTAGTAGCAGGAGGCTTCCGCATTGCTTTTAGTCATTCCCTGCTCTGCTGCCCTTATGATACGCATCTGTCAAATCACCTTTTTCAGCACAAATTAGTTCTATAGTGATTGATCCTTTATCTTATTGGATATTGTTATGTCAAAACCTTATGGTTCAGCTTATTCAATAGTGAATTGCACTGGATCAGATTTTGGGCTCTGCCACACACACTTGAGAAAACAGAAGGGGCAGGGGCGTAACTACCATGGTTGCAGTGGTCGCCGCTGGTACACTGGGCCTGGCAGGTCAGTGGCCCGGCAGGTCAGAGGCACCCGACTCCCCCCGGCGCTGCCGCTGCATTGAACTATACCGGCGTCTATGATACCGGTACAGTTTAAAGCAATGATGGAGGAGAAAGCATCAGCTGATGCTCCCTCTCCCATCACTCCCTTCTGACACTGCGGGTGCGCGATGACATCACTTCATCTCGCACCCGCAGTGTGCGGGGCCCAGGCAGTGCAGCATCTGCAGCAGGGATGGTATGGTTTCCCACAGGTGAAGCTGGGTCCCCAGGGCTCCCGATTTAGTAGGGACAGGTGATAGGTGGTGTAAAAAGAAACGGAGGACACAGGGTTGCAGTCTCTTTACCTCTTTACTGTATGATATAGGCAGCCACAGTCCTTGGTACCAGATCACAGGTGCTGATGGTGGTCCGGTCAGCTTGGAAGCGTCTCAGGAATCCCCCTAACCAGGTGGAGTTGGAAGCTTTCCTTCTAGCACTGTGTTGTTGTAGTCCCTTGTTGCCTTAGTCTTCACACAAGGTCCTCACGTTCTCTCAGTTCCACTTTAGATAGAACACTGTTATGGTTCTCAATGGCAAGAGAACATAGCCCAGCAAACATAAGTACTAGCTCTTGGAAGGATGGAAACTAAACTGACCATGAACTAAACCTGCCGCACAACTAACAGTAGCCGGGTAGCGTTGCCTACGTTTTTATCCCTAGACGCCCAGCGCCGGCCGGAGGACTAACTAATCCTGGCAGAGGAAAATATAGTCCTGGCTCACCTCTAGAGAAATTTCCCCGATAGGCAGACAGAGGCCCCCACATATATTGGCGGTGATTTTAGATGAAATGACAAACATAGTATGAAAATAGGTTTAGCAAAATTGAGGTCCGCTTACTAGATAGCAGGAAGACAGAAAGGGCACTTTCATGGTCAGCTGAAAACCCTATCAAAATACCATCCTGAAATTACTTTAAGACTCTAGTATTAACTCATAACATCAGAGTGGCAATTTCAGATCACAAGAGCTTTCCAGACACAGAAACGAAACTACAGCTGTGAACTGGAACAAAATGCAAAAACAAACGAGGACTAAAGTCCAACTTAGCTGGGAGTTGTCTAGCAGCAGGAACATGCACAGAAAGGCTTCTGATTACAATGTTGACCGGCATGGAAGTGACAGAGGAGCAAGGTTAAATAGCGACTCCCACATCCTGATGGAAACAGGTGAACAGAGGGGATGATGCACACCAGTTCAATTCCACCAGTGGCCACCGGGGGAGCCCAAAATCCAATTTCACAACAGTACCCCCCCCTCAAGGAGGGGGCACCGAACCCTCACCAGAACCACCAGGGCGATCAGGATGAGCCCTATGAAAGGCACGGACCAGATCGGAGGCATGAACATCAGAGGCAGTCACCCAAGAATTATCCTCCTGACCGTATCCCTTCCATTTGACCAGATACTGGAGTTTCCGTCTGGAAACACGGGAGTCCAAGATTTTTTCCACAACGTACTCCAACTCGCCCTCAACCAACACCGGAGCAGGAGGCTCAACGGAAGGCACAACCGGTACCTCATACCTGCGCAACAATGACCGATGAAAAACATTATGAATAGAAAAAGATGCAGGGAGGTCCAAACGGAAGGACACAGGGTTAAGAATCTCCAATATCTTGTACGGGCCGATGAACCGAGGCTTAAACTTAGGAGAAGAAACCCTCATAGGGACAAAACGAGAAGACAACCACACCAAGTCCCCAACACAAAGCCGAGGACCAACCCGACGCCGGCGGTTGGCAAAAAGCTGAGTCTTCTCCTGGGACAACTTCAAATTGTCCACTACCTGCCCCCAAATCTGATGCAACCTCTCCACCACAGCATCCACTCCAGGACAATCCGAAGATTCCACCTAACCAGAAGAAAATCGAGGATGAAACCCCGAATTACAGAAAAAAGGAGACACCAAGGTGGCAGAGCTGGCCCGATTATTGAGGGCAAACTCCGCTAAAGGCAAAAAAGCAACCCAATCATCCTGATCTGCAGACACAAAACACCTCAAATATGTCTCCAAGGTCTGATTCGTCCGCTCGGTCTGGCCATTTGTCTGAGGATGGAAAGCAGACGAGAAAGACAAATCTATGCCCATCCTAGCACAGAATGCTCGCCAAAATCTAGACACGAATTGGGTTCCTCTGTCAGAAACGATATTCTCCGGAATACCATGCAAACGGACCACATTTTGAAAAAACAGAGGAACCAACTCGGAAGAAGAAGGCAACTTAGGCAGGGGAACCAAATGGACCATCTTAGAGAAATGGTCACACACCACCCAGATGACAGACATCTTCTGAGAAACAGGAAGATCCGAAATAAAATCCATCGAGATGTGCGTCCAGGGCCTCTTCGGGATAGGCAAGGGCAACAACAATCCACTAGCCCGAGAACAACAAGGCTTGGCCCGAGCACAAACGTCACAAGACTGCACAAAGCCTCGCACATCTCGAGACAGGGAAGGCCACCAGAAGGACCTTGCCACCAAATCCCTGGTACCAAAGATTCCAGGATGACCTGTCAACGCAGAAGAATGAACCTCAGAAATGACTTTACTGGTCCAATCATCAGGAACAAACAGTCTACCAGGTGGGCAACGATCAGGTCTATCCGCCTGAAACTCCTGCAAGGCCCGCCGCAGGTCTGGAGAAACGGCAGACAATATCACTCCATCCTTAAGGATACCTGTAGGTTCAGAGTTACCAGGGGAGTCAGGCTCAAAACTCCTAGAAAGGGCATCCGCCTTAACATTCTTAGAACCCGGCAGGTAGGACACCACAAAATTAAACCGAGAGAAAAACAACGACCAGCGCGCCTGTCTAGGATTCAGGCGTCTGGCGGACTCAAGATAAATTAGATTTTTGTGGTCAGTCAATACCACCACCTGATGTCTAGCCCCCTCAAGCCAATGACGCCACTCCTCAAAAGCCCACTTCATGGCCAAAAGCTCCCGATTCCCAACATCATAATTCCGCTCGGCGGGCGAAAATTTACGCGAGAAAAAGGCACAAGGTCTCATCACGGAACAATCGGAACTTCTCTGCGACAAAACTGCCCCAGCTCCGATTTCAGAAGCGTCGACCTCAACCTGAAAAGGAAGAGCAACATCAGGCTGACGCAACACAGGGGCGGAAGAAAAGCGGCGCTTAAGCTCCCGAAAGGCCTCCACAGCAGCAGGGGACCAATCAGCAACATCAGCACCCTTCTTAGTCAAATCAGTCAATGGTTTAACAACATCAGAAAAACCAGCAATAAATCGACGATAAAAGTTAGCAAAGCCCAAAAATTTCTGAAGACTCTTAAGAGAAGAGGGTTGCGTCCAATCACAAATAGCCTGAACCTTGACAGGATCCATCTCGATGGAAGAGGGGGAAAAAATATATCCCAAAAAGGAAATCTTTTGAACCCCAAAAACGCACTTAGAACCCTTCACACACAAGGAATTAGACCGCAAAACCTGAAAAACCCTCCTGACCTGCTGGACATGAGAGTCCCAGTCATCCGAAAAAATCAAAATATCATCCAGATACACAATCATAAATTTATCCAAATAATCACGGAAAATGTCATGCATAAAGGACTGAAAGACTGAAGGGGCATTTGAAAGACCAAAAGGCATCACCAAATACTCAAAGTGGCCCTCGGGCGTATTAAATGCGGTCTTCCACTCATCCCCCTGCTTAATTCGCACCAAATTATACGCCCCACGGAGATCTATCTTAGAGAACCACTTGGCCCCCTTTATGCGAGCAAACAAATCAGTCAGCAGTGGCAACGGATATTGATATTTAACCGTGATTTTATTCAAAAGCCGATAATCAATACACGGTCTCAAAGAGCCATCTCTCTTAGCCACAAAGAAAAAACCGGCTCCTAAGGGAGATGACGAAGGACGAATATGTCCCTTTTCCAAGGACTCCTTTATATATTCTCGCATAGCAGCATGTTCTGGCACAGACAGATTAAATAAACGACCCTTAGGGTATTTACTACCCGGAATCAAATCTATGGCACAATCGCACTCCCGGTGCGGAGGTAATGAACCAAGCTTAGGTTCTTCAAAAACGTCACGATATTCAGTCAAGAATTCAGGAATCTCAGAGGGAATAGATGATGAAATGGAAACCACAGGTACGTCCCCATGCGTCCCCTTACATCCCCAGCTTAACACAGACATAGCTTTCCAGTCAAGGACTGGGTTATGAGATTGCAGCCATGGCAATCCAAGCACCAACACATCATGTAGGTTATACAGCACAAGAAAGCGAATAATCTCCTGATGATCCGGATTAATCCGCATAGTTACTTGTGTCCAGTATTGTGGTTTATTACTAGCCAATGGGGTGGAGTCAATCCCCTTCAGGGGTATAGGAGTTTCAAGAGGCTCCAAATCATACCCACAGCGTTTGGCAAAGGACCAATCCATAAGACTCAAAGCGGCGCCAGAGTCGACATAGGCATCCGCGGTAATAGATGATAAAGAACAAATCAGGGTCACAGATAGAATAAACTTAGACTGTAAAGTGCCAATTGAAACAGACTTATCAAGCTTCTTAATACGCTTAGAGCATGCTGATATAACATGAGTTGAATCACCGCAATAGAAGCACAACCCATTTTTTCGTCTTAAATTCTGCCGTTCACTTCTGGACAGAATTCTATCACATTGCATATTCTCTGGCGTCTTCTCAGTAGACACCGCCAAATGGTGCACAGGTTTGCGCTCCCGCAGACGCCTATCGATCTGGATAGCCATTGTCATGGACTCATTCAGACCCGCAGGCACAGGGAACCCCACCATAACATCCTTAATGGCATCAGAGAGACCCTCTCTGAAATTCGCCGCCAGGGCGCACTCATTCCACTGAGTAAGCACAGCCCATTTACGGAATTTCTGGCAGTATATTTCAGCTTCGTCTTGCCCCTGAGATAGGGACATCAAGGCCTTTTCCGCCTGAAGCTCTAACTGAGGTTCCTCATAAAGCAACCCCAAGGCCAGAAAAAACGCATCCACATTGAGCAACGCAGGATCCCCTGGAGCCAATGCAAAAGCCCAATCCTGAGGGTCGCCCCGGAGCAAGGAAATCACAATCCTGACCTGCTGAGCAGGATCTCCAGCAGAGCGAGATTTCAGGGACAAAAACAACTTGCAATTATTTTTGAAATTTTGAAAGCAAGATCTATTCCCCGAGAAAAATTCAGGCAAAGGAATTCTAGGTTCAGATATAGGAACATGAACAACAAAATCTTGTAAATTTTGAACTTTCGTGGTGAGATTATTCAAACCTGCAGCTAAACTCTGAATATCCATTTTAAACAGGTGAACACAGAGCCATTCCAGGATTAGAAGGAGAGAGAGAGAGAGAAAGGCTGCAATATAGGCAGACTTGCAAGAGATTCAATTACAAGCACACTCAGAACTGAAGGGAAGGGAAAAAAAAAAAATCTTCAGCAGACTTCTCTTTTCTCTCCTTTCTCTGTCAATTAATTTAACCCTTTTTGGCCGGTCAAACTGTTATGGTTCTCAATGGCAAGAGAACATAGCCCAGCAAACATAAGTACTAGCTCTTGGAAGGATGGAAACTAAACTGACCATGAACTAAACCTGCCGCACAACTAACAGTAGCCGGGTAGCGTTGCCTACGTTTTTATCCCTAGACGCCCAGCGCCGGCCGGAGGACTAACTAATCCTGGCAGAGGAAAATATAGTCCTGGCTCACCTCTAGAGAAATTTCCCCGATAGGCAGACAGAGGCCCCCACATATATTGGCGGTGATTTTAGATGAAATGACAAACGTAGTATGAAAATAGGTTTAGCAAAATTGAGGTCCGCTTACTAGATAGCAGGAAGACAGAAAGGGCACTTTCATGGTCAGCTGAAAACCCTATCAAAATACCATCCTGAAATTACTTTAAGACTCTAGTATTAACTCATAACATCAGAGTGGCAATTTCAGATCACAAGAGAACACTAACCTGTACGACAGATAACTCGAGCCTTTTTACAGGATCTCTATCACGACCCCCACAACCTCGGTCTTCCGGCTACCGGTATCTGCGCTCAGCGTTTAGGAAGCTCAGTAGCAGCTTCTCTCTCCAGCTCTTTACTTCGCCTTTTGCTTCTTTTCCTCCTTTCAGTCTCTTTCAAGTTGCTCTGCTCTCTTTCT
Organism: Ranitomeya variabilis; assembly: GCF_051348905.1. Lineage (NCBI taxonomy): Eukaryota > Metazoa > Chordata > Amphibia > Anura > Dendrobatidae > Ranitomeya > Ranitomeya variabilis. The sequence goes on from NC_135233.1 coordinate 905,818,234, forward strand.
CTCCTTTCCAGGAGCTGCAGAATCACTCATCTGCATGGTCCCAGCTTTCCTTCCTCACTCCTTGCTCTCCTCTCACGAACTGTCTAACTCTCTCCAACTGCCTAGCAACTGCCTAGCAACTGACTCCTCCTCTCAACCAGAGAGAGCAGCTCCCCTGAAGTCGGGTGTAGAGCTCCCCCTTCTGGCCTGGAGTCAGAATGGTGTTGTATGTGCTGAATACCTGTTAAGGGAGATCCTTCTTCGCCTCCAAGCATGACATCACTCTTCCCGTGAGGAAAGCAATGCCATTGTAACAGCCGGTTACCTGGGGTGTTACACTAGTATAAGGCAGCACCATCCCAGAGGCAACTCTGTAGTATAAAGCAGCAACCCCCCCAGAGGCAGACTCTGTAGTATAAGGCAGCACCCCCCACAAGCAGACTGTGTAGTGTAAGGCAGCACCCCCCACAGGCAGACTCTGTAGTATAAGGCAGCACCCCCCCACAGGCAGACTGTGTAGTATAAGGTAGCACCCCCCCACAGGCAGAATCTGTAGTATAAGGCAGCAACCCCCCACACAGGCAGACTCTGTAGTATAAGGCAGCCCCATAAAGAAAAACAATAAATAAATACCTCTCTTTTTCCTGGTTCCTGCGCTGCTCCCTGCTCTCTGCTCCCGCTGTCAGTGTCGACGTTGGTGATATCAGACGCTGACAAGGGAATGAGGGGAGAAGGAGCGTAGCTCTCCTTCCCTCATCAATGCGATCAGCTGCATCTGCTAGATGCCGAAACAGCTGACCCTGCGATGACAGGCGGGGGCCCACTGCTGGCACTGGCCCCCCTCCTGCTCAGGGGCCCCATAGCAGCCGGGCGACAGAGCATGGAGATCGATTCTCCTTGCTCTGCCCCAGAATGTAACTGTATCGGCGTGCTGTGCATGCCAATACAGTTACAGTATATCCTGGGCCACAACCCTCATCCCCAGCAGCATAACTATGTGGGGTCCAGACTGCGCGGGTGCATCGCTCTTGTGCAGTCTATAAAGGCTTCGGACAGAGTGACTCTCCCACCATTATATTATAGATAAGGAGCATGAACTAGTCACTGAACATAGTGATGATATGACAATAGGTGCATGTGCAAATAAAGTGGCAGTCCATTCATAAACATCAGACCCCGAAGCATCTAAAGCAGGGGTGTCAAACTGCATTCCTCAAGGGCTGCAAACAGGTCATGTTTTCAGGATTTCCTTGTATTGCACAGGTGATCATTTAATCACCTGCACAGAATGATTCCAGCACCTTGTGGAATGCTAAGGAAATCTTGAAAACACGCATGGTTTGAGGCCCTCGAGGAATACAGTTTGACACCCCTGATCTAAAGCATTTAAGGATCTTAAAAGGTAACCGCTCCTGAGATAAAAGAGGCAAGTGCCTTTTTTATATGCTGACCACAGCTGATAGGTTTGGTCACCATATAAAGAATCCTTTGTGCTGCCTGTAGTATAAACCCTTTTTGAAGAAGCACTATATGCGAAACACGCATATAAGTGTATATTTGGGAAAATATTTGTCTCCATTCATTTATCTATCTACTGGATCTGCTATGATTTACTGCTTCAGGACCCAGGCACTTGCCTTTTTTATGTCAGGAGCGGTTACCTTTTCAGATCCGTAAATGCTTTAGATGCCTCGTGGACTGGGGTTTATAAATGCACTGCCACTTTATCTGCACATGCACCTATTGTCATATCACCACTGTATTCAGTGATGAGTTCATGCTCCTTATATCATATATACCTCATGGACACAGTTTTGTATGCACTGTCACTTTATTGTACTTTGTATTTTATATGATGGTTACCATTTGAATAACTACTTATACAGTATACAAGTGCTTCTCACTAAATTAGAATATCATCAAACAGTTAATTTATTTTAGTTCTTCATTACAAAAAATGAAACTCATATGTTACATTGAGTCAATACAAACAGAGTTATCTATTTCAAGTGTTTATTTTTTTAATGTTGATGATTAATGGCTTACAGCCAATGAAAACCCAAAAGTCATTATCTCAGTAAATAAGAATAATTAACAAAATACACCTGCAAAGGCTTCCTAAGCATTTAAAAAGGTCCCTTAGTCTGTTTCAGTAGGCTCCATAATCATGGGGAAGACTGCTGACTTGACAGATGTGCAGAAGGCAGACATTGACACACTCCACAATGAGGGGAAGCCACAAAAGGTCATTGCTAAAGAAGCTTGCTGTTCACAGATTGCTGTATCCAAGCAAATCAATGGAAAGTTGAATGGAAGGAAATAGTGTGGTAGAAAAAGGTGCACAAGCAACCTGGATAACCACAGCCTTGAAAGGATCGTTAAGAAAAGGCCATTCAAAAATTTGGGGGAGATTCACAAGGAGTGGACTGCTGATGGAGTAATTGTTTCAAGAGCAACCACACACAGACGAATTCAGGACATGGGTTACAAGTGTTGCATTCCTTTTGTCAAGCCACTCATGACCAATAGATAATGCAAGAAGTGTCTTACGTGGGCCAAGGAGAAAAAGAACTGGACTGTTGCTCAGTGGGCCAAGGTGTTGTTTTCAGATGAAAGAAAATTTTGCATTTCATTTGGAAATCAAGGTCCCAGAGTCTGGAGGAAGAGAGGAGAGGCACACAATCCAAGCTGATTGAGGTCTAGTGTGAAGTTTCCACAATCAGTGATGGTTTGGGGAGCCATGTCATCTGCTGGTGTAGGTCCACTGTGTCTTATCAAGAACAAAGTCTGCTCAGCCATCTACCAGGAAATTTTAGAGCACTTCATGCTTCCCTCTGCTGACAAGATATTTTGGAGATGGATATTTCATTCTCCTGTAGGACTTGGCACCTGTTATCACTGCCAAAAGTACCAATACCTGGTTTGAAAACAACAGTATCACTGCGCTTGATTGGCCAGCAAACTCGCCTGACCTTAACCCCATAGAGAGTCTATGGGGTATTGTCAAGAGTAAGAGGAGAGACACCAGACCCAACAATGCAGACAAGCTGAAGGCTGCTATCAAAGCAACCTGGGCTTCCATAACAACTCAGCAGTGCCACAGGCTGATCGCCTCCATGCCACGGCGCATTGATACAGTAATTGATGCAAAAGGAGCCCCAACCAAGCATTGAGTGCATTTACTGAACATACATTTCAGTAAGCCAACATTTCATAATTTTAAAATCATTTTTCAAGCTGGTGTTATAAAGTATTCTAATTTACTGAGATAACGACTTTGGAGTTTTCATTGGCTGTAAGCCATAATCCTCAGCATTAACAGAGATAAACACTTGAAATGTATCGCTCTGTTTCTAAACTATAATATATGAGTTTCACTTTTTGTATTGAAGAACTGAAATAAATTAACTTTTTGGTGATATTCTAATTTAGTGAGAAGCACTTGTATGCGTTTTGGCCAAATTATGTTTTATATGGAAACATGAGGTATTATCATATTGTATGGCAACACTTATACCTGCAGCTTTGCATTATTTGAGATATACAGTGGAGAAAAAAAAGTATTTAGTCAGCCACCAAACGTGCAAGTTCTCCCACTTAAAAAGATGAGAGAGGCCTGAAATTGACATCATAGGTAGACCACAACTATGAGAGTCAAAATGAGAAAAGAAATCCAGAAAATCACCTTGTCTGATTGGGCAAGATTTATTTTTGCAAATTATGGTGGAAAATAAGTATTTGGTCACCTAAAAACATGCAAGATTTCTGGCCCTCACAAGCCTGTAACTTCTTCTTTAAGAGACTCATCTGTCCTCCACTCATTTCCTGTAGTAATGGCAGCTGTTTGAACTTATCAGAATAAAAGACACCTGTCTACAACCTCAAACAGTCACACTCCAAACTCAACTATGGTGAAGACCAAAGAGCTGCTGAAGGTCACCAGAAACAAAATTATAGCCCTGCACCAGGCTGGGAAGACTGAATCTGCAACAGACTAGCAGCTTGGTGTGATTAAATCAACTGTGGGCGCAATAATAAGAAAATGGAAGACATACAAGACCACTGATAATCTCCCTCGATCTGAGGCTGCACACAAGATCTAAACCCGTGGAGTCAAAATGATCGCAAGAACAATGAGCAAAAATCCCAGAACCACACAGGGGGATCTAGTCAATGACCTGCAAGGAGCTGGGACCACCGTAACAATGGCTACCATCAGAAACACACTATGCCGCCAGGGACTCAGATCCTCCAGTGCCAGATGTGTCCTCCTGCTTAAGCCCGTACATGTCCGGGCCCATCTGACGTTTGCTAGAGAGCACTTGGATTATCTAGAAGAGTATTGGGAGAATGTCATATGGTCTGATGAAACCAATGTAGAACTTTCTGGTAGAAACAAAACTCGTGTTTGGAGGAGACAGAATGCTGAGTTGCATCCAAAGAACACCATACCTACTGTGAAGCATGGGGGTGGCAACATCATGCTTTGGGGCTGTTTCATTGCAAAGGGACCAGGATGACTGATCCGTGTACATGAAAGAATGAATGGCACCATGTATCGTGAGATTTTGAGTGCAAACCTCCTTACATCAGCAAGGGCATTGAAGATGAAATGTGGATGGGTCTTTAAGCAGGATAATGATCCCAAGCACACTGCCAGGGCAATGAAGGAGTGGCTTTGTTAGAAGCATATGATGGTCCTGGAGTGGTCTAGCCAGTCTCCAGATCTCAACCCCATAGAAAGCCTATGGAGGGAGTTGAAAGTCCGTGTTGCCTAACGACCCGCCAAAACATCACTGCTCTAAAGGAGATCTGCATGGGGGAATGGGCCAATATACCAACAACAGTGTGTGCCAACCTTGTGAAGACTTATAGAAGACGTTTGCCCTCTGTCATTGCCAACAAAGGATATCTAACAAATTATTGAGATAAACTTTTATTAAGGACAAAGTACACCTTATCAAAAAAATAAAGGGAGCACTTAAACAACAGGATATAACTCCAAGTAAATCAAACTTCTGTGAAATCAAAATGTCTACTTAGGAAGCAACACTTTTTGACAATCAATTTCACATGCTGTTGTGTAAATGGAATAGACAACAGATGGAAATTATTGGCAATTATCAAGACACAGTCAATAAAGGTGTGGTTCTGCAGGTGCGGACCACAGACCACATCTCAGTACCTATGCTTTCTGGCTGATGTTTTGGTCACTTTTGAATGTTGCTGGTGCTTTCACACTTGTGGTAGCATGAGACGGACTCTACAACCCACACAAGTGGTTCAGGTAGTGCAGCTCATCCAGGATGGCACATGAATGCGAGCTGTGGCAAGAAGGTTTGCTGTGTCTGTCAGTGTAGTGTCCAGAGGCTGGAGGCACTACCAGGAGACAGGCCAGTACACCAGGAGATGTGGAGGGGGCCGTAGGAGGGCAACAACCCAGCAGCAGGACCAATGCCTCAGCCTTTGTGCAAGGAGGAACAGGAGGAGCACTGCCAAAGCCTTGCAAAATGACCTCCAGCATGCCACAAATGTGCATGTGTCTGCACAAACGGTCAGAAACCGACTCCATGAGGATGGTCTGAGTGCCCAACATCCACAAATGGGGGTTGTGCTCACAGCCCAACACCGTGCAGGACGATTGGCATTTGCCACAGAATACCAGGATTGGCAAATTCGCCACTGTAGCCCTGTGCTCTTCACATATGAAAGCAGGTTCACACTGAGCACATGTGACAGACGTGACAGAGTCTGGAGATGCTGTGGAGAGCAATTTGCTGCCTGCACGATCCTTCAGCATTTTCCTTTGGCAGTGGGTCAGTAATCGTGTCGGGTGGCATTTCTTTGGAGGGTCGCACAGCCCTCCATGTGCTCACCAGAGGTAGCCTGACTGCCATTAGGTACTAAGATGAGATCCTCAGACCCCTTGTGAGACCATATGCTGGTGTGGTTGGCTCTGGGTTCCTCCTAATGCAGGACAATGCCAGACCTCATGTGGCTGGAGTGTGTCAGCAGTTCCTGTAAGATGAAGGCTTTGTTGCTATGGACTGGCCTGCCCATTCCCCAGACCTGAATCCGATTGAACACATTTGGGACATCATGTCTCGCACCATCCACCAATGTCACATTGCACCACAGACTGTCCAGGAGTTAGTGGATGCTTTAGTCCAGGTCTGGGATGAGATCCCTCAGAAGACCATCCACCACCTCATCAAGAGCATGCCCAGGCATTGTAGGCAGGTCATACAGGCACATGGAAGCAAAACACCCTAATGAGCATCATTTCCTTGTCTTGAGGCATTTCCACTGAAGTTGCATCAGCCTGTAACTTGATTTTACACTTTTGATTTTGAGTATCATTCCAAATCCAGACCTCCAAGGGATATTCATTTTGATTTACATTGATCATTTTTATGTTTTATTGTTCTCAACATATTCCACTATGTAATGAATAAAGATTTGCATCTGAAATATTTCATTCAGTGATATCTAAGATGTGGTATTTTAGTGTTCCCTTTATTTTTTTGAGCCGCGTACTTATTTTCCAAAATAAACTTGCCAAATCAGACAACGTGATTTTCTGAATTTGTTTTCTCATTTTGACTCTCATAGTTGTGGTCTACCTATGATGTCAATTACAGGCCACTCATCTTTTTAAGTGGGAGAACTTGCACAATTGGTGGCTGACTAAATACTTTTTTCCCCACTGTATATTTATATAGTTGTTGCTATGTATTAATCTATACCTCATCTATCCCACATGAGCATATGAAATGTCATTGAGTTGTTCTTACGTACATCTAACTGGTTGTGTGAATGTTTTGGGACCAAGTAAACAAACTTTTCAATAGTTACCTTTGATTTTTTTCTCAACATAACTTTTCCATCTTATTTTTTTTTTTATATATATTTGTTAATTGTTTCAATAAAATTGTGTTTTTTGTCTATGGGAGTTTCTCTGTAGGTTTGGTATTAGTTTAAAATCCCTTTTACACATTTGACACTGTGTTGGTTTCTCAATATACAATGTGGATAAAAAAAAACAGTGATGTGGGCAGGGTTAGCTTTTTGAGCTCTGGTACATTAATGGTATGTGCACACGTTGCAGGTTTGCCTGCAGAATTTTCTGCACAGAATCTGCACCTCTTGGCGGAAAACGCAGGTAAAAATCCACACGTTTTTGATGCTTATTTGATGCGTTTTTTCATGCGGATTTGTATGCGTTTTTGTAACCTAAATAAAGATCTATTATTTAAAAAAGAATTGTGATTTAATTTCTTATTTTACATTCTCCATGGAAGAATATTGTTTACACACACACAGAGAGAGACAAACAGATATAGATAGATAGATAGATAGATAGATAGATAGATAGATAGATAGATAGATGGATAGAAATACAGATAGATAAAATGGTACATAAATAGTTAACCCCTTCCTGACATCTGACGTACTATCCCGTCGAGGTGGGGTGGGCCCGTATGACCACCGACGGGATAGTACGTCATACGCGATCGGCCGCGCTCACGGGGGGAGCGCGGCCGATCGCGGCCGGGTGTCAGCTGCATATCGCAGCTGACATCCGGCACTATGTGCCAGGAGCGGTCACGGACCGCCCCCGGCACATTAACCCCCGGCACACCGCGATCAAACATGATTGCGGTGTACCGGCGGTATAGGGAAGCATCGCGCAGGGAGGGGGCTCCCTGTGGGCTTCCCTGAGACCCCCGGAGCAACGCGATGTGATCGCGTTGCTCCGAGGGTCTCCTACTTCCCTCCTCGCCGCAGGTCCCGGATCCAAGATGGCCGCGGCATCCGGGTCCTGCAGGGAGGGAGGTGGCTTACCGAGGGTCTGCTCAGAGCAGACACTTGGTAAGCCTGCAGCCCTGCACAGCAGATCGTCGATCTGGCAGAGTGCTGTGCACACTGCCAGATCAATGATCTGTGATGTCCCCCCCTGGGACAAAGTAAAAAAGTTAAAAAAAAATTCCCCACATGTGTAAAAAAATAAATAAAAAAAATATCCTAAATAAAGAAAAAAAATATATATATTATTCCCATAAATACATTTCTTTTGCTAAATAAAATAAAAAAAACAATAAAAGTACACATATTTAGTATCGCCGCGTCCGTAACGACCCAACCTATAAAACTGCCCCACTAGTTAACCCCTTCAGTAAACACCGTAAGAAAAAAAAAAAAAAACGAGGCAAAAAACAACGCTTTATTATCATACCGCCGAACAAAAAGTGGAATAACACGCGATCAAAAAGACTGATATAAATAACCATGGTACCGCTGAAAACGTCATCTTGTCCCACAAAAAACGAGCTGCCATACAGCATCATCAGCAAAAAAATAAAAAAGTTATAGTCCTGAGAATAAAGCGATACCAAAATAATTATTTTTTCTATAAAATAGTTTTTATCGTATAAAAGCGCCAAAACATAAAAAAAATGATATAAATGAGATATCGCTGTAATCGTACTGACCCAACGAATAAAACTGCTTTATCAATTTTACCAAACGCGGAACGGTATAAACGCCTCCCCCAAAAGAAATTCATGAATAGCTGGTTTTTGATCACTCTGCCTCACAAAAATCGGAATAAAAAGTGATCAAAAAATGTCACGTGTCCGAAAATGTTACCAATAAAAACGTCAACTCGTCCCACAGAAAACAAGATCTCACATGACTCTGTGGACTCAAATATGGAAAAATTACAGCTCTTAAAATGTGGTAACGCAAAAAATATTTTTTGCAATGAAAAGCGTCTTTCAGTGTGTGACGGCTGCCAATCATAAAAATCCGCTAAATAACCCACTATAAAAGTAAATCAAACCCCCCTTCATCACCCCCTTAGTTAGGGAAAAATTAAAAAATTGAAAAATGTATTTATTTCCATTTTCCGGTTAGGGTTAGGGCTAGAGTTAGGACTAGAGTTAGGACTAGAGTTAGGACTAGAGTTAGGGCTAGAGTTAGGGCTAGAGTTAGGGCTAGAGTTAGGGCTAGTTTTAGGGCAAGGGTTAGGGCTAGGGTTAGGGTTGGGGCTAGGGTTGGGGCTAGGGTTAGGGTTAGGGCTAGGGTTGGGGCTAGGGTTAGGGCTAGGGTTAGGGCTAGGGTTGGGGCTAGGGTTGGGGCTAGGGTTAGGGCTAGGGTTAGGGCTAGTGTTAGGGCTAGGGTTATTGCTAGGGTTAGGGCTAGGGTTAGGGCTAGGGTTGGGGCTAGGGTTAGGGCTACAGTTAGGGTTGGGGCTAAACATAGGGTTAGGGTTTGGATTACATTTACGGTTGGGAATAGGGTTGGGTGTGTCTGGGTTAGAGGAGTGGTTAGGGTTACTGTTGGGATTAGGGTAAGGGGTGTGTTTGGATTAGGGTTTCAGTTATAATTGGGGGTTTCCACTGTTTAGGCACATCAGGGGCTCTCCAAATGGGACAGGGCATCCGATCTGAATTCCAGCCAATTCTGCGTTGAAAAAGGAAAACAGTGCTCCTTCCCTTCAGAGCTCTCCCGTGTGCCCAAACAGGGGTTTACCCCAACATATGGGGTATCAGCGTACTCAGGACAAATTGGACATCATCTTTTGGGGTCCAAGTTCTCCTGCTACCCTTGGGAAAATACAAAACTGGGGGCCAAAAAATAAGTTTTGTGGGAAAAAAAAGATTTTTTATTTTCACGGCTCTGCGTTGTAAACTGTAGTGAAACACTTGGGGGTTCAAAGTTCTCACAACACATCTAGATAAGTTCCTTGGGGGGTCTAGTTTCTGATATGGGGTCACTTGTGGGGGGTTTGTACTGTTTGGGTACATCAGGGGCTCTGCAAATGCAACATGACGCCTGCAGACCAATCCATTTAAGTCTGCATTCCAAATGGCGCTCCTTCCCTTCCGAGCTCTGTCATGCGCCCAAACAGTGGTTCCCCCCACATATGGGGTATCAGCGTACTCAGGACAAATTGGACAACAACTTTTGGGGTCCAATTTATCCTGATACCCTTGTGAAAATACAAAACTGGGGGCTAAAAATCATTTTTGTGAAAAAAAAAAGAATTTTTATTTTCACGGCTCTGCGTTATAAACTGTAGTGAAACACTTGGGGGTTCAAAGTTCTCACAACACATCTAGATAAGTTCCTTGGGGGGTCTAGTTTCCAATATGGGGTCACTTGTGGGGGGTTTGTACTGTTTGGGTACATCAGGGGCTCTGCAAATGCAACGTGACGCCTGCAGACCAATCCATTTAAGTCTGCATTCCAAATGGCGCTCCTTCCCTTCCGAGCTCTGTCATGCACCCAAACAGTGGTTCCCCCCCCACATATGGGGTATCAGCGTACTCAGGACAAATTGGACAACAACTTTTAGGGTCCAATTTATCCTGATACCCTTGTGAAAATACAAAACTGGGGGCTAAAAATCATTTTTGTGAAAAAAAAAAGAATTTTTATTTTCACGGCTCTGCGTTATAAACTGTAGTGAAACACTTGGGGGTTCAAAGCTATCAAAACACATCTAGATAAGTTCCTTAGGGGGTCTACTTTCCAAAATGGTGTCACTTGTGGGGTTTTTAATGTTTAGGCACATCAGGGGCTCTCCAAACGCAACATGGCATCCCATCTTAATTCCAGTCAATTTTGCATTGAAAAGTAAAATAGCGCTCCTTCCCTTCCGAGCTCTGCTATGCGCCCAAACAGTGGTTTACCCCCACATATGGGGTATCTTCGTACTCAGGACAAATTGCACAACAACTGTTGTGGTCTAATTTCTTCTCTTACGCTTGGTGAAATAAAAAATGGGGGCGAAAAGATCATTTTTGTGAAAAAATATGATTTTTTATTTTTACGGCTCTGCATTATAAACTTCTGTGAAGCACTTGTTGGGTCAAAGTGCTCAACACACATCTATATAAGTTCCTTAAGGGGTCTACTTTCCAAAATGGTGTCACTTGTACAGGGTTTCAATGTTTAGGCACATCAGGGGCTCTCCAAACGCAACATGGCGTCCCATCTCAATTCCAGTCAATTTTGCATTGAAAAGTCAAATGGCGCTCCTTCCCTTCCGAGCTCTGCCCTGCGCCCAAACAATGGTTTACACCCACATATGGGGTATCAGCGTACTCAGGACAAATTGCACAACAATTTTTCGGGTCCAATTTCTTCTCTTACCCTTGGGAAAATAAAAAATTGGGGGCAAAAAATCATTTTTGTGAAAAAATATGATTTTTTATTTTTACGGCTCTGCATTATAAACTTCTGTGAAGCACTTGTTGGGTCAAAGTGCTCAACACACATCTATATAAGTTCCTTAAGGGGTCTACTTTCCAAAATGGTGTCACTTGTACAGGGTTTCAATGTTTAGGCACATCAGGGGCTCTCCAAACGCAACATGGCGTCCCATCTCAATTCCAGTCAATTTTGCATTGAAAAGTCAAATGGCGCTCCTTCCCTTCCGAGCTCTGCCCTGCGCCCAAACAATGGTTTACACCCACATATGGGGTATCAGCGTACTCAGGACAAATTGCACAACAATTTTTCGGGTCCAATTTCTTCTCTTACCCTTGGGAAAATAAAAAATTGGGGGCGAAAAGATCATTTTTGTGAAAAAATATGATTTTTTATTTTTACGGCTCTGCATTATAAACTTCTGTGAAGCACTTGTTGGGTCAAAGTGCTCAACACACATCTAGATAAGTTCCATAAGGGGTCTACTTTCCAAAATGGTGTCACTTGTACAGGGTTTCAATGTTTAGGCACATCAGGGGCTCTCCAAACGCAACATGGCGTCCCATCTCAATTCCAGTCAATTTTGCATTGAAAAGTCAAATGGCGCTCCTTCCCTTCCGAGCTCTGCCCTGCGCCCAAACAATGGTTTACACCTATATATGGGGTATCAGCGTACTCAGGACAAATTGCACAACAATTTTTCGGGTCCAATTTCTTCTCTTACCCTTGGGAAAATAAAAAATTGGGGGCGAAAAAATCATTTTTGTGAAAAAATATGATTTTTTATTTTTACGACTCTGCATTATAAACTTCTGTGAAGCACTTGTTGGGTCAAAGTGCTCACCACACATCTAGATAAGATCCTTAGGGGGTCTACTTTCCAAAATGGTGTCACTTGTGTGGGGTTTCAATGTTTAGGCACATCAGGGGCTCTCCAAATGCAACATGGCGTCCCATCTCAATTCCAGTCAATTTTGCATTGAAAAGTCAAATGGCGCTCCTTTCCTTCCGAGCTCTGCCATGCGCCCAAACAGTGGTTTACCCCCACATATGGGGTATCAGCGTACTCAGGACAAATTGTACAACAAATTTTGGGGTCTATTTTCTCCTGTTACCCTTGGTAAAATAAAACAAATTGGAGCTGAAATAAATTTTGTGTGAAAAAAAGTTAAATGTTTATTTTTATTTAAACATTCCAAAAATTCCTGTGAAACACCTGAAGGGTTAATAAACTTTTTGAAAGTGGTTTTGAGTACCTTGAGGGGTGCAGTTTTTAGAATGGTGTCACACTTGGGTATTTTCTATCATATAGACCCCTCAAAATGACTTCAAATGAGATGTGGTCCCTAAAAAAAAATGGTGTTGTAAAAATGAGAAATTGCTGGTCAACTTTTAACCCTTATAACTCCGTCACAAAAAAAAATTTTGGTTCCAAAATTGTGCTGATGTAAAGTAGACATGTGGGAAATGTTACTTATTAAGTATTTTGCGTGACATATGTCTGTGATTTAAGGGCATAAAAATTCAAAGTTGGAAAATTGCGAAATTTTCAAAATTTTCGCCAAATATTCGTTTTTTTCACAAATAAACGCAAGTTATATCGAAGAAATTTTACCACTATCATGAAGTACAATATGTCACGAGAAAACAATGTCTGAATTGCCTAGATCTGTTGAAGCGTTCCAGAGTTATAACCTCATAAAGGGACAGTGGTCAGAATTGTAAAAATTGGCCCGGTCATTAACGTGCAAACCACCCTTGGGGGTGAAGGGGTTAAAGACACACTGACAAAATCTGCACGGCATATCTTTAATTAAAAAAAAACTGGCGTGGGCTCCCGTGCAGAGAGGGAAAGCAGACAGCTGGGGGCCAGTATTTCTTGCCTGGGAAGGGTTTAATACCCATGGAGCTTTCCAGGCTATGAATATCAGCTGGTATTTTTAGTCAGGGGGGCAATATCCATGGCCCCTTTCTAGGCTACGAATATCAGCCCGCAGCTGTATATTTAGCCTTTACTGGCTAATAAAATATGGGGACCCCCAAAAAAATGACGTGGGGTCCCCCTATAATTTACAGCCAGAAAGGCTATGCAGACAGCTGTGGGCTGATATTCGTAGCCTAGAAAGGGGCCATGGATATTGCCCCCCTGGCTAAAAATACCAGCACCCAGCCGCCCCAGAATTGGTGCATATGTACGATGCGCCAATTCTGGCACTTAGCCTCTCTCTTCCCACTGCCCTGTAGTGGTGGCATATGGGGTAATAAGGGGTTAATGTCACCTTTGATTGTAAGGTGACATTAAGCCTTGTTAATAATGGAGAGGCGTCAATAAGACTCCTATCCATTATTAATCCTATAGTTATTAATGAGTTAAAGAAAAGACACAGCCAGAAAAAAGTATTTTAATGACATAAAACACTACACATTTTTTCATAATTTTTATTCCACGTCTAATACAATCAAAGCCAAATCCTGGCTTCCCCATATGTATCCATGGGTTCAGAGATGGTCAATGCAGGAGATCTGTATTCTTCCAGCAGGGCTGTGGTCTGCTATGCTGGCATACTATATAATATCACATCTGTGTCCCTCGTGATGTAGCCATGATACCCTGGCTGCTGTTCTCCAGAGTGCTCCTGGCTGTGGATATGTGAAGAGTCTCTGGTTCTCTGGATATTTGGATCTCTGGATCTCTGGGATAACCTTCACAGAGACATATCCAACTTATATAGTTCACAACTGTTGTCCTTCAAGCCATCATCTGGAGGTCAAGAGGAAGGTGTGATAAAATTAACTCCCATTGTTTGAGTATTTAATACATTTGCATAGTTTGTCCTTCTCTGTTTTGCAGGTCAACAAACTAGCTGGCCTGGACAATGTGTAATCAACATATTAACAAACATCTATTTTTCAATTTTCCTGCATCTCTATCATCCAAGATAACGACACAATATGTTGCAACAAATGTGAACTTAAAAGTCAATATTGCAGGCTGTAAACAAAAGTCTGTGTTTTCTTGACTAACCAAAGAACAAACACAAATTCAAAAGTCAACATATAGATAACAATCTATGCCTCCTGGCCAACTGACAATAGACGTCTGGATAGATAAGTTTAAATACTGGGCCGTCACAACGAGCTTCTACAATTTCACCCATATTTCTGAAGCAACCAGTACTTTAGTCTGTACCTATGCTTGATACTGAGGAGCAAAAACTTCAAAATAGTGCTGTTTATAGATGAGAGCTCTAGAAATGCTGAAACCACTCTCAGGATTCCAGTGCCCTTACTCATTGAATTGCAATGAAAGTGTGAAATGTGTAACATTTTTCTGAATATGTGTTAATTAAATGTCTACCAATAGTCTTGTTTTTTTTTTATATTCAAAATATAAAGGATCATTTTTCATATGGCATTAAAATTATACAATTTTTTTTTAACAAGCGATTTCATGCTGTCTTTCCCAACCACGATCTAGCATATCTCCTAAATTTATGCTGTTGTCCTATTTTATATGCACATTAGCAGTTATTGTAAAGTGATCTTTCTGTAGCAAACTTTTTGTTGCCACTTATGATCCCTGTAACTGCTCTAGTTATTAGCTGCACTAAAATGGAAAGCTTCAACTTTCACGTCCAATTTGTTTAAATGCCAAACTTGATATGATTCACATTTTCTTTATTGATTATAAGCAGATTTATTAAGTGACACATACATACTTTTCTACAATAAAGTACCCCTTAGAAATACATTAGAAATTCCAGAACACAAGCAAGCAGAATTGATACTTACAAAAAAAGAAGCTTGATGTGCTTGAAACATTATCAAATCAAAATAAAACATGAAAAGTCTGTCAGACACATATACATTGCAAATGACATATTTTCTCCATAATGTTTCAGCTACTTCCCACATTTGTATTCCATCTTATCTTCATGTGTGACTTACTATTCAACTGTTGGGTTGACATACTTTCAGTACATTCAATTGTACCTGTGGTTGCCCTGCGGCCCATGCACCCAGTTCTAAATGTACTATTTTTTAGCCTTTCTCACACTCTACCCCATTTATCATCCCATAACATTTTTTTCTGTTCTATTCTGTTATTATTTAGTTTATTCCTCCTTGCACCATTCCTAGTGACTTCAAGGCCTCTGACTAACAGTCTGACTTCAGTCTTAATTATTTTATGTTTAGAAATAGTAAGAAACCAGATAAATATAATTTGCAATTTCACTAGCTACACTTCTAAACCATGAAATTGCAAGACCAAGAAGGAAAAATTGGGGAATTATGTAAATCACAAGATTTATAGAAATGTTGCATAGTTAATAAAGTTAAAAGAAAGACAACGGTCCATGAAGTTCAACAAAGGGATGGAAAGCACAAATAGAAAGGGCACAAACACAACTCCAATGCATGATCCAGTCCATTTCAAAAGATATAGTCTTTACACCATGATCGCAATTGTCGATACACTGGACCAAACTGTCACGCTGGATGAAGGAGAAGCAAGGTGCACAACAGCGGGGAGATGGACAGCCCCCTCCAACCAATGTCACCATTCCTCGAACGCCAATTTAATTTCAAAAAGCTCCCTATTACCCACATCATAATTTCTCTCAGCTGAGGATAATTTTGGGGAAGAGAAGGTGCATGGATGCCATTTACCAGGGGACTGACCCTGAGACAACACAGCCCCAACCTCTATCTCGGACACATCCACCTCTATGACAAAAGGTTGAGAAACATCTGGTTGACTATTGATTATAGGTGCAGTGTCAAAACAACTCTTAAAGGAGGAAAATGCCTGCTGAGCAGCATCCGACCATTTAGAAAAATCAGACCCCTTGCTTGTCATGTCAGTAACGGGTTTCACCATTACCGAATAATTTTGAATAAACTTCCATTAAAAATTGGTAAAACCCAGAAGACTCTGTAATGCCTTCAGGTTCTCAGGACGGTCCCAATCAAGTGCAGCACTAACCTTCTGATGATCCATCCGAAAACCCGAAGATGACAACAGGTACCCCACTCAAAAACTGCACCTGCTGGACAGCGAAAACACATTTCTCTAGTTTGACAGAAAGCTTGTTACCCCTTAATATCTGAAGCAACTGTCTCACATGCCCCCGATGTGTCTCCAAATCAGGTGAATAATCCAAAATGTCATCCAGATAGACCACCACAAACCTGCCCATGAAATTATGGAAAATATAATTTATGAAATGCTGGAACACCGCTGGTGTATTGGCCAGACCGAAAGTCATAATCATAATCTCAAAATGTCACTCAGGGTTATTGAATGCAGTTTTACATGCATCCCCTTCCCTGATTCTAACCAGGTTATAGGCCTCCTTTAAATCCAACTTGGAGAAAACCTTAGCTCCCACAACCTAGCTGAATAAATCTGGAATCAGAGGAAGAGGATATGGATCTTGGATAGTAATTAGATTAAATTCCCGGAAATCTAAACATGGAAGGAGATCGCCATCTTTCTTTTTCACGAAAAAGGACCTTGCAATGCAGCTTGCATTCCCTTGTGCTGGATTCAGGGGTTCCTCACACTGAAGCACATAATTTTTGATGAAGGTGTGGGTGTAGACTGAAAATGTTCAACTTATGTGTGCACAATAAAATGGAACTTTTTTTCTCATCACTACCTTTTTGAATGCCAAGTTTTTTTTATTATATTGTGATTGGACTGGATACCCTACTTGAGCACCTCTCTCCTTATTTTTATGAGGGCCGTATATAACTTGTTGCAGCATCTTCTCAGAAAATATGTCCTCAAAGCCAGACAAAACCACAGGAAAGGTCCCCGTAAATACTGCATAAAAGGAAATGTTTAAACAGTTATCATGGCAGTAATCTCCAGACATTCACTATCGTATAATGTTTCACCAACCAGAGTAAACCCAGTGCAATTGTAGTGGGGCAACCCTCCAGGACATAACAAGGAATTACCTCATAATGAAAAGACCCGACTCTTATGTTATGCACAATCTGCATCAAAGCTAAGGATTGAGGATCCCCTTGCAACAGTAAAATCACAATTCCCAATCGTTGCTCCTCATCTCCAGAGGAGTAAGGACAAAGTTTAAAATACAGTTTACATGCTTATTTGAATACAAAAAAATTGTCCCTCCTGAAAACCTGCCCGGGAGGGCAATTTTGGGTTCAAGTTGGACCGGCCTTCCCACTGAGTCCCCCACAGTAGGAGTCTTCAGCCGCTGCCGTTGCTGCTGAACCTCAGATCAAAGGTCCATCACTACCAGTGACAACCTCTGCAGCTGCTCTACCAGCACAGAAATGGGATCCATGAACCCAGCAAAAGAAAAAAGAAAAAACACCGAAAAAATACACACACACAAAAAAAACAAGAGTCAGGTTTTTTTTTCTGTTGTTCTGTTTTTTTTCTTAAAGTGTACGGCTGGTGCTAATGTCAAGCTGGGTGAGGGAGAAGCAAGGTGCACAACAACAAATGAGGAGAGGGAGGAAGCCCAAACATTACGGAAGGGGAGATGGAGACCCCTAGGCAGATCTAACAACACACTATCTCGCTTGACATCCCTAAATAGGTTCTGCACCTATTGCCGAGCAGGAACCTAATCCCTGCCTGACTCTAGTGATAGGCCCTGGATAGGGGGAAACCAGGTGTCTGCTAGTCATCCCCCACTACAACTAAAGACAGAGAGGGTTGACAAATGAGGGGATACACTTAGCTTGAGAAGACCACCAATATAGCACGCCAGCAATCCTCCAAGAGTACTCAAAGAAGACACTAGCCGACAGCTAGTACTTCCAACCAGACAGAGGGAAATTGAGATAACACCAGCACCTTGCTGAAGAGACTGTTGGTATTTAAACCTTCAGCAAGGGTGTGTTAATTAGCAGCAGAAGATGGAGGTAACTGTTGGGTCCTATAAGGAGAAGGATATCACTCCATAACAGAGATGCAAAAATCAAGAAGGTGCATGAAGAGCTAATCGCAATGATCTTCTACAGCTGGATCAGGATGACTGTCTGTCACACTTGACACACCCATGACGCAACATTTGGAAAACAACTTTTCACATTAGTGCAGCGCCCCAGGGTCCTGGTCATTGCAGTAATGTCATTCTTCCACTAGGGGGAGTGATGTTACGTCTGAGGGCAATAAAGGAGATCACTTTACCAGGTATCACAAACCACACAACACACTTCACACTCCAGTCCACCAGGGGGAGCTATACTCCTATTTATTAGGGCATTCTTCACAATTAGGTAAAACTGGTAGTCTGGATAGGAAGTGAGGCAGAAGCGAGCTGGGCTTCACCCAGTTAGCTGCTATCTGGGCTCTGCTCAGGTAGTGCGTCTCTGACAGGGGTGGAATCCTGTCAGAGGCCTAGACAGAAGGCCATGGAGCTGCGTTGGCCCGGCGTGCAGCAGCATCCTAAGAAAGAGACAAGAACAGTGAATTGTATTGTAGAGAGTGAGAAACAAAGTCATAGCAAAAGGAGAGGAAACCAGAAGGAGTTCTGCCCTGCAATAGGCTGCCTCCTTTCTGAGGTGCAGGATCCGGTAGCTGGAACACCGAGGGAGTCATTGTCTCCAAGCCTTGCTCCAGAGACTGGCAGGACAGCTAATTCCATATTAGTTGCTCGACCCATACCCCGGTGGCAACTTGTCGGGACCGGGGCGTGCTAGAGTCCCTGTAAAAAGCCTCAGGCCACCAGTCATAAGGGTTTGTCCTATCCTTACCATCAGGGGGACAGAGAGAGAGACATAACATCTAGAACATCTACAACAGTTGCGAGGACCTTACCGAGAAGCTCAGCAGGGAGGTACTACAACACCTAGGCACTAGAGGAAGGCTACTGATTTCCACCTGGATAAGGAGACTCTGGATTTGCCTTCAGACCGGCCGGACTCTGCCTGCCCTGTGATCTGGTGCTCTGGACTGTGGATGCTGAAGCCTTCAGTAAAGGTAAAGAGACTGCAACCTTGTGTCCTCGTTCTTCACTGCGCCTCACACCATCCGCCATGTACACTCTGGGAAGCCCTGGGGATACACTTCACCTGTGGGAAGGTATATCATCTAGCTGCCATAACATCACCCCAGCGGACCCCTAAGCAGCATCGGTCAACCTGACCAAATACCACAGGTGGCGTCACGAACATTATCCCTTTAAAGACCTTTCCCCCCTTTTACAATGGACGTCCCTAGGGCCACGGACCGGGTCAGCCACCGTGACATCCCCCTCGAGAACCGAAGGGCCCGATACCGAGTTCCCCACTGCCCTACGGGGGCGCTCCATTTACATATGCATTTATGTTAATTATATGCAAATTATATACTCAAGATCAACATCTGGCAGCTCCCTTTGCGTTTGCTGACAAATGATGTCCCATATGAGCAATGGAATGAAGACTTGAAGGGACTGTCAACCATCCATTATGCAACCGCAAACCATAATCAAGGGAGGAGGACCGGTGTGATGTTCCCTCATGAATGTATCTTCATGACAATGACAATGCGACTTTATGTTAAAATAAAAGGAATGTTGGCTTGTAAGTGCTATTCTTGTGCTATGTGTAGATTTGTGTTATAAATAGCAAAAATTGTCCGCACACTCTAATGGAATGATTTGCAACCATCTGTGGAATTTTATTTTAGACAAAGAAAAAAAAAAGTGCCAAGTTACAAAAATTGGTCCCAAACTTTACCAGGTTTTCGACCAATTTTTGTAACTTGGCACTTTTTTTTTTCTTTGTCTAAAATAAAATTCCACAGATGGTTGCAAATCATTCCATTACAGTGAGCGGTGAATTTTTGCTATTTATTTCAGGGACCACCACGGTCCGTTCTACTAGCACCTCGCTTCTACAGTGACCTTGAGTACACACAAGTACCTACTCTACTTAGATTTGTGTTATAACATTAAAATCAGACCAGCACATATAAAATACACAATATAATGTTATATATGTGTAGCACTTGTTCATTGAAATGTACATTATTATTTTTTTGGTAACAGAAGAATAAATTATAATCAGTATTGGTGACGGTGGGTGGGTAGCTAGTTATCAGTAGGGGAAGGTGTATAGCAACAACTCAAAAATATCTTTAGTTTCAATAATGTGACAAGCAACATTGGCTAACTAATTTTGTTTTACTGAACTCAACAAAAAGACATTCAAAGTATTCAATTATCCAATCAATTTCCAATTGTTGCCTTTGAATTTTCTTAGCATTGTGTAGATTTGGGTTTTGCTTTTAAGTCACATTCTTCAGTGGAAGGATTCAGCACTTTACAGTGTAAATATTTCAGGAAATAGAGGGTCCCAAGAGATAAATAATGCAGTTCTCAATCACAAATCGGGAGGAAGGTCATGGCGACCTCGCCTCACCTTTAACCTTCCGCTTCATGTTAACGAGTTATATTTCCATGGTTTTTCTTTGCAGTTTTCACATATTTGCCATCTTCTTTCTTTTGTGGAACTTTGCTTTGTCTAAATATATTGTATGTTACAGCTATTTTATTGATTTATTAATACAATTATAGCTATATGTGTAAAAAGAAAAGAAAGTATACTTGCTGAATACAAATTTAAAGAATTTATTACCAATGAGGGCCAAAACAAAAAAAAACTAATCCCAGGGGTGAGCAAGCATGAGTACAATATACTACATATTGCAAACAACAGCAATATTTTGTGTAGGTTTTCACTGCATACCGTAACAGTAATCCTCCTTAATAGCAAAAACTTTGATAGTAAATTTTCTGGAGAAAGAAAAGTGATCAAGAAAAAATGTTGCCTTTGGGTGAGATTTCTATAAAAAAAACTGAGCGCATTCTACCACAGATCGAAGAAAAAAACTTCTGACAGCCCAATAAATGGACATTGAAATGCATTAAAACCTTCATCACCTTGCAAAACCATACACTGCTGTAGATTTTTGTTCTCATGTCTCTCTATAAAAGGCTGTGATGGCCCCAGCTTTTAATTACTGACTGCAGTATTGATGACAGTGCTGTAATTCATGTAATACACAACTAGAATCAGCATGGTCTTAAAAATAAAATTTTGATATATTCATATACCAATCCCCAGTTGTTCCTCAGTAGCGCTAAGATGGTCTTCACAGGTCTCTTTCGCAATGGCATGCAAAACTGCTAACATTAACAGCATGGCATCGTCAGGACATCGATACTGTTAACAGCTGGAGTGGGGCAGAGACATCAGTTTACTGTTAAGCCAGTTATTTTGGCAGACCACAGGTTACTTCCGGGCTGCGGCCAGTTTTAGCCCTATGCAGTGATGTTATCGCGCTGTCCCGACACCTCCTAAGCCAGCCCACTGCTAGACCTCCTAGACAAGCAGACAAAGGCTGTGCTAGATGGGGATGTGTGGAGAGCCAGGATTAATGAGTTTAATTTGTTATCACTAACATTATAGGGCTCTGGTGGTCATACATAGGGAGCTGTGGGGCCACCATACTGTATATAGGGAGATGTGGGAGCCTCATACCATATATAGTGGAAGCTGTGGGGAACATTATACTGTATATTGGAAGCTTTGGGGGCCTTTTACAAAATAAATTGAGCTGTAGGTTATGATACAGTATATAGGAAGGTGTGTAGGCTAGTGTGTAGTGTGTTATACTATATATACTGAGCATTGGGGGCCATCATACTATGTATAGGGCCATCATTCTATATGCAGGCAGTTGTGGGGACATCATACTACATATAGGGACCTTTTGGGCCATTATACTAATACTATATATAGGGAGCTGTAGAAGCATCATGCTGAATATAAGAAGCTGTGAGGCCATTATACTGTATAGAGGGAAATGTGGGAGCTATCATTATGTATACATGTTTATTATTATAAGAAGATATGGGATCATTATTATAAAGGGTCATGGGGAAATTAAGAAAGAAGGTGAAGAGAGGATTATTATTATAAAGCAGCACCGGAAGACATTATTTCTATGTGGTGCTGTATGGAGTTACAGGTAAGCAGTATTACTATGTAGGGGCACAGAGGGGGCACAACAGGAGGGTACAATTGCTGTTTCGGGCACAAAGGTGCATTGTTACAGTCTATAGAACTGGTTATAGCACTATAGGGATTATGTAGAGATGTGAGGAGGGTGCTAGAAAAAAGTAAAGCAATTACATCGCTGTGTTAACATTTTTTAGGAACAGGTTTGGGGAGAAGTAGTCATGGTGGTCTGGGATAAAGAGAAAATGAATTATTACAATCCTCAAGAATATCACTGTTGAGTATGCAAAAATATGTTAAAGAGCACTGGTGAAAAACATATTACCATTATATGTCACTGTATAGTGGTAACAGGGCCGTATTTGCTCATGCAGTAAGAAGCTGCCGCGCCAGGACAGAGATGGAGGGATGTTCGGCGCGGTTTGGGAAAGGTGAGTATGACAGCCAGGGAGGACGGGGGATGATGAAGGAGGGTGGAGGGAGGACAGGAGGAGGATGGGGGAGTGAGCCATGCATGCAAGATGGGAGGGGAAAAGCAGAGCTGAGCCATTCATACAAGATGGCAGTGGGGGGGAAGCTGAGCTGAGCCATTCATACAAGATTGGAGGGGGGAAGCTGAGCTGAGCCATTCATAGATGGGAGTGGGGGGAAGCTGAGCTGAGCTATTCATACAAGATTGGAGGGGGGAAGCTGAGCTGAGCCATTCATATAAGATTGGAGGGGGGAAGCTGAGCTGAGCCATTCATAGAAGATGGGAGTGGGGGGAAGCTGAGCTGAGCTATTCATACAAGATGGGAGGAGGGGAAGCTGAGCCATTCATACAAGATGGGGGGGAAGCTGAGCCATTCATACAAGATGGGGGGGAAGCTGAGCCATTCATACAAGATGGGAGGAGGAAGCTGAGCTGAGCCATTCATACATGATGGGAGGGGGGGAAGCTGAGCCATACATACAAGATGGGAGGAGGGGAACTGAGCTGAGCCATTCATACAAGATGGGAGGGGGGAAGCTGAGCCATTCATACAAGATGGGGGGGAAGCTGAGCCATTCATACAAGATGGGAGGAGGAAGCTGAGCTGAGCCATTCATACAAGATGGGAGGGGGGAAGCTGAGCTGAACCATTCATACAAGATGGGAGTAGGGGGAAGCTGAGCTGAGCCATTCATGCAAGATGGGAGGGGGGGAAGCTGAGCCATACATACAAGATGGGAGTAGGGGGAAGCTGAGCTGAGCCATTCATACAAGATTGGAGGGGGGAGCTGAGCCCTTCATACAAGATGGGAGGGGGGGGAGCTGAGCCATTCATACAAGATGGGAGGGGGGAGCTGAGCCCTTCATACAAGATGGGAGGGGGGGAAGCTGAGCCATTCATACAAGATGGGGGTGAAGCTGAGCCATTCATACAAGATGGGAGGAGGAAGCTGAGCTGAGCCATTCATACATGATGGGAGGGGGGGAAGCTGAGCCATACATACAAGATGGGAGGAGGGGAACTGAGCTGAGCCATTCATACAAGATGGGAGGGGGGAAGCTGAGCCATTCATACAAGATGGGGGGGGAAGCTGAGCCATTCATACAAGATGGGGGGGAAGCTGAGCCATTCATACAAGATGGGAGGAGGAAGCTGAGCTGAGCCATTCATACATGATGGGAGGGGGGGAAGCTGAGCCATACATACAAGATGGGAGGAGGGGAACTGAGCTGAGCCATTCATACAAGATGGGAGGGGGGAAGCTGAGCCATTCATACAAGATGGGGGGGAAGCTGAGCCATTCATACAAGATGGGAGGAGGAAGCTGAGCTGAGCCATTCATACAAGATGGGAGGGGGGGAAGCTGAGCTGAACCATTCATACAAGATGGGAGTAGGGGGAAGCTGAGCTGAGCCATTCATGCAAGATGGGAGGGGGGGAAGCTGAGCCATACATACAAGATGGGAGTAGGGGGAAGCTGAGCTGAGCCATTCATACAAGATTGGAGGGGGGAGCTGAGCCCTTCATACAAGATGGGAGGGGGGGGGAGCTGAGCTGAGCCATTCATACAAGATGGGAGGGGGGAGCTGAGCCCTTCATACAAGATGGGAGGGGGGGAAGCTGAGCTTAGTCATTCATACAAGATGGGAGGGGAGGAAGCTGAGCTGAGTGGAGCTGAGCCATTCATACAAGATGGGGGGAAGCTGAGCTGAGTCATTCATACAAGATGGGAGGGGAGGAAACTGAGCTGAGCTGAGCTGAGCCATTCATACAAGATGGAGGGGAGGCTGAACCATTCATGAAAGATGGGGGGAGCTGAGCCATACATACAAGAATGGGGGGGGGCTCAGCCATACATACAAGATGGGAGGGGGGACAATTTGAGTGGGAATGGGGGGATTTATTATGTGTGTGGAGAGCTTGAGTGGGGATGAGGGGATTTATTATGTGTGGGGACAATTGGAGTGGGGATGGAGGGATTTATTGTGTATGTGGACAATTTGAGTGAGGATAAGGGAATATATTATGTGTGGGGAGAAGTGGAGTGGGGATGGGGGATTTAATGTGTGGGGGGATATTTGAGGACACAAAATGAAGAGCAAAGGGGGAGATGGGGAAACAGTACAGGGGAATGGGGGCATGTATGAGGAAACAGTACTTGGGAATGGGGGGCATGTATGGGCAATGGGGGCATGTATGAGGAAACAGTACGGGGGAATGGGGAGCATGTATGAGGAAACAGTTCTGGGGAATGGGGGCATGTATGGACAATGGGGGGCATGTGTGAGGAAACAGTATTGGGGAATGGGGGGCAAGTATGAGGAAACAGTACTGGAGAATGGGGGGCATATGTGAGGAAACAGTATGTGGGATGGGTGCAGATAGTATGGGGAGCGAACGGGGGAATGTATGCAGACACATTATGAGCAGCGATGTGAAAAATGTATGTGGACAGAGTACGGGGAGTGAGGGTGATGGGATTTGTTCAGACACAGTATGGTGAGTCAGGTGAGCAGGCAGTATAGAAAGTGGGGGGGTAAATATATGAGGAGACAGTATGGTGAACAGGAGGGATGTGAAAGGAGATAGTATGAGGATGGAGGGAGGGGAATAGTGTGATGAGACAGTATGGGGGGAGAAAAGTGAGTGGGCACAGAATAGAAACTGAGTAGTAGGTTCGTAGCATGGGGGACAGTGTAAGGGCACAGCCAGGAGGAGACAGTATACCAAGGAGGGGGGAGTGTGATGAAAGAGTACAGTATAAATACTGGGCCCTATAGGGGGGACACAGTATGAGAGGACAGTGTGAAGAGGGGGCCGGTATGGAAAGAGAGGTCAGTGTGAAGAGCATGTACCATAAGAGGGGCAGTGTGGGGGTCATAATTTGTGCAGACAATATAGTGAGGGGCAATATTTTATTCAGTAGCATTATAATGACACTTGTATCTTTAAGGGCATCATGTGGAGATTTTCTGCAAAAGAGCGGAGAAGATGGAAGTCTGCAGAGATGGCTGTGGATGAGAAAACTCATCATGGGATCTGGACAAGATGAAGAAAAGGAGAACGGTTCCAGAGGCGACGTCATCTATAAGGTACCTGGATGTAAATGTTTTCTGTGATACTGACTAATTTTCATGTTTTTATTTATGTTCGGAGCATTAAAGGGGATGTCCAGGTTTGTAATGAGTCTTCAGTCGTTCTTTGTGACTGCAGACTTCTGAGTTCTCACAGTGCACACTGCACGCTGTCAGAATTCTCTCGTGACGGTGATTTACATACAGTACATGCGGTCACGTGCTGACTAGACATGTGTGGCCCCACTCAATGAAAATGAACTGAGTGACGCCGGGCACGTCTAGTCGGAATGTGGTCAGAGGTATAAAAATCACATACTTGTGCTGACATGACTGTCCATCGGCAAGGGAGAATCCTAAAAGTGTGCAGTGCATTAGTTGTGAGAATTCAGAAGTCTGCGATGCCAGGATTCAGCTCTGCAGGTTCCAGTAGTCGTCACATGGACACGTCACTCACATGCGACTTTCATACATATGGTCCTGTGACATCGAGCTTCTCTTCCTGCTTCTCTCTGTTTTTCACTGAACATTGAGAGCATTAGGGAGAGGAGCTTGTGGGTACATGACTAAGTGTGCAAATCGCATGTGTGATGGGGGCGCCAAAATGAATTCTTTCCCCGGGTGCCAGAAAACCGACATACACTTCTGACAGTATGCTACTGCGAGCGGCGATTGCCAGGTCCCGTGGAGTGATGTCTGTGCACAGTGCAGCACAGGCAGTGAGGCAGGGACTGAGGGTGTGCACACAGAGAGAATGGAGACCCAGAGACTGACTGCCCCTGGAGCCCTCATTATCGTAGGAATGTTAGTTAATTCTTTGTTTTTCTAAAGCTTTATAGTGTAGTTTTAGGTCAGAGAGGGATGGTTAGGGATGAGCTAGCAAGGTGCAGGGACAGGTAGTGATGGCTGCTTGCGTACATGTGCGGCACTTGCGGTTTTGCACTTGCGAGAGACAAAAAAACACTGCTAGCAGCGTTTTTTTTCCCATCGCTGCAAGGACCGCATTTGCCGAATCACTGCAAAACCACAAGTGCCACACATGTCCGCAAGTCCCATATGGAATGAATGAGGGCGAACGTAGTTGCCGTAAGTGATCCTTTATGCAGCAGATGTGGAAAAACTGCTGGATCTGCTGTAAAAGGCTACTTTCACATCAGCGATTATTGCCAAAGTCACAACCGATAGTGTCATACTCACCAAAGGGGGAGGCAGCACTAAAAGTGCCTAGGACAGCAGAAACTCTAAATACGGCCCTGGGTGGTAATATCAGTCCTTGTGATTTTGATTAACGATGAGTATGGTGATAATATTGCTACTGTATATGCTAGTAACATTTAGTTATAGTTTTACAGTATTTATTTTTTCTATTGTAAAATTTATGTTAATATTGGTTCTGGCACAGTTATGCATGTGAAAAGGTTTGTCCACCCCTGAGTAAATTGACAGCAAGCACGGCAGTTTGCCAATTCCTAATGGTGTGTAGCTTATACACTGCTAGGATTTGGCTGTGCTTGTTGGTTCCAGTAGTTGTCATGTGATCATAAGTATAAAATCTGTGTACTTGCATACAGTGTCGAACTAGGATGCCAAAGGCCGATTAATAATATTGACTTTGGAGGCCCAGTGTACAGTTACATGCAAATTTAGCATTACCCTCATTAAAAAAAAATTCCTTTGCTTTTATATAAAAATGCACTGCATAGTTTGTTAAATGAATGATGAGATGCTAGGTTTGTCTATAGATAGTGAGTTAAAGAAGCACTCCCATCAAAATTTTGATCCTATTAATATATTGCAATCCAAGGTCAGGGGCAGGGGCGGACATATCACTGGTGCAACCTGTGCGGCTGCACAAGGTCCCAAGAGTTAAGAGAGTCTATTTTACCTTTAAAGCAGGTGGAATTGTACTTTATCATGAGCTATTGGACTGCAAAGGACTCTTATTGTATTTGCACGGCGGTTCTCTTCTGTCTATGTCAATGCCAATGTTGCAATCATCATATTATATAGCACAGTGTACTTAAAATGGATCATTTTGCCTTTCTATCCAGCTAATTTGTCTGTTTTCCATTAGGTCTATGACATCACATGATTTAAAACTGACTAGCTAAATCCTTCTAAGCTCTATGTAGAAATAGGAGGTAAATTTTCCCTGTATGAGTCATAATTCACTGCAAAAGGGCCTGGCAGGGGAAAGTAGAGAGTAGCTGTGTCAGGGGCTGAATTTCTGAATGATAAATGCAGAGAAAAGAGACTTAATTATGGATGAGTGAACCCAAACAGACTTTTTACAACACGTACGGTTTCGTGTTCAGGTTTCTCAGTCTAATAAAGCTTGTTGAAAGGCTGTAGCTCAGCCAGTGAACATGCTTTTAGGCTGTGATCACTTCCGGACCCATCACAGCCATGCCAAGTGTTGGCATGGCTGTATTGGGCCGGTGCATCACGTGGCCAGGCTGTCACCATTTTGCTTTCATTAGCGTAGAGATAGGATGCAGCTGGAGTGAGGGACAAATTATGACTGAGCACTCTGCAAAAAAAAAGCTGTCTGTACTCTGCAAACTATATATTTGGTAGTACTGTGATAGTACTATGAGGGAGCGCCAAGGTTGTAGTCGTGTCTGAGATTAATGGCTCTTGCGCGCCCTGGTCTCCTGTCACATACAAACAAGGTCCCTTTATCACTGCACTTGCATCTCTGTTCTCCACAGCTTCAGGAGCTCCTCTGAGTTGCTGAGAGCCTTCTCATACGTTTACACACAAACAGAGACACAGTCCAGATGTATCTTAAAATGTAGAAATTAACTTGTTTCTCGTCGCAGCACATCCTTATTCAATACAACAACAGCATGAAACTCTATACAGTCCTCATTCTCCACTTTCCCTGCATCTCTTCCTATGGTCTTCAGTACGTGCCCAGGTCCAACCGCCTCTTGCGGTAACGCAGCATCCTCCCTGTTCAGAATCACTATGCTCAGGTGTTCCCTCATCCGTTTTGCACTGGATCTGAGGGCATCAGCCCATGCAGTAAGCTGCCACACTGTAGAGCCACCTGCGTCGACCATACTGCTATAACCCCCGCTGTAATCACTTCTTCACCACTGCTGCTCAAGCTGTTCTTTTGGCCCCCCCTGGGCCCTAGATAGCTAGACTTCTCGCTTATAATGTTACAGAGCTACTGGGTAGCTCGGGCTCTAAGGTCCATGCAAGCTGATCAGGCTCCCTAGCCCCTCCGACTCTAACCAGGAAATAGTTGTTGCCTTACACCAGTAGGCCCCTCCTAGATTAACTGTTACTGTTCCTGAGTTCCTATCTCTAATCTCAGTGTGCTATAATGCCCCCCTCTAGTGGCTAACCCTATTACTACGCTTTCCCTATATTCAATATACAAATGGTAGCATGAAGAACATAAAAGTGTTACAAAACACAACATTAGGTATATACACATTGAACATACAGCATTTAGTACTAGCTTCAGCCAGGATATGCTTAAAGGGGTGGGTGCATATACCAGTCTCTGTCACCCCTTACAAACTCTACAAAAAGTCGCTGTGTGTACTCTGCAAATCATCTGTGAGAGTACTGTGCTAAAAAACATTGCGTGTGTTCTGCACCCCACCTCATGGCATGTCATGGCCAAAAGTATTCACACCCCTGCAATTCTGTCAGATAATACTCAGTTTCTTCCTGAAAATGATTGCAAACACAAATTCTTTGGTATTATTATCTTCATTCAATTTGTCTTAAGTGAAAAAAAAAAAAAAAGAATTGTCCTAAAGCCAAATTGGATATAATTCCACACCAAACATAAAAAAGGGTTGTGGACAAAAGTATTAGCACTGTTCGAAAAATCATGTGATGCTTCTCTAATTTGTGTAATTAACAGCATCTGTAACTTACCTGTGGCACCTAACAGGTGTTGGCAATAACTAAATCACACTTGCAGCCAGTTGACATGGATTAAAGTTGACTCAACCTCTGTCCTGTGTCCTTGTGTGTACCACATTGAGCATGGAGAAAAGAAAGAAGACCAAAGAACTGTCTGAGGACTTGAGAAACCAAATTGTGAGGAAGCATGAGCAATCTCAAGGCTACAAGTCCATCTCCAAAGACCTGAATGTTCCTGTGTCTACCGTGTGCAGTGTCATCAAGAAGTTTAAATCCCATGGCATTGTGGCTAACCTCCCTAGATGTGGACGGAAAAGAAAAATTGACAAGAGATTTCAACGCAAGATTGTACGGATGTTGGATAAAGAACCTCGACTAACATCCAAACAAGTTCAAGCTGCCCTGCAGTCCGAGGGTACAACAGTGTCAACCCGTACTATCCGTCGGCATCTGAATGAAAAGGACTGTGTGGTAGGAGACCCAGGAAGACCCCATTTCTTACACTGAGAAAAGAAAAAAGCCAGGCTGGAGTTTGCCAAAAACTTACCTGAAAAAGCCCAAAACATTTTGAAAGAATGTTCTCTGGCCAGATGAGACAAAAGTAGAGCTTTTTGGGCAAAGGCATCAACATAGAGTTTACAGGAGAAAAAAAGAGGCATTCAAAGAAAAGAACACGGTCCCTACAGTCAAACATGGCGGAGGTTCCCTGATGTTTTGGGGTTGTTTTGCTGCCTCTGGCACTGGACTGCTTGACCGTGTGCATGGCATTATGAAGTCTGAAAACTACCAACAAATTTTGCAGCATAATGTAGGGCCCAGTGTGAGAAAGCTGGGTCTCCCTCAGAGGTCATGGGTCTTCCAGCAGGACAATGACCCAAAACACACTTCAAAAATCACTAGAAAATGGTTTGAGAGACAGCACTGGAGACTTCTAAGGTGGCCAGCAATGAGTCTAGACCTGAATCCCATAGAACACCTGTGGAGAGATCTAAAAATGGCAGTTTGGAGAAGGCACCCTTCAAATATCAGGGACCTGGAGCAGTTTGCCAAAGAAGAATGGTCTAAAATTCCAGCAGAGCATTGTAAGAAACTCATTGATGGTTATCGGTAGCGGTTGGTCGCAGTTATTTTGGCTAAAGGTTGTGCAACCAAGTATTAGGCTGAGTGTGCCAAAACTTTTGTCTGGCCCATTTTTGAAGTTTTGTGTGAAATGATCAATGTTTTGCTTTTTGCTTCATTCTCTTTTGTGTTTTTTCATTTAAGACAAATTAAATGAAGATAATAATACCAAAGAATTTGTGTTTGCAATCATTTTCAGGAAGAAACTGAGTATTATCTGACAGAATTTCAGGGGTGTGAATACTTTTGGCCATGACTGTATGTACTCTGCACTCCCGGCCTGTGTGAGTACTCT
Source organism: Ranitomeya variabilis (assembly GCF_051348905.1). Classification (NCBI taxonomy): domain Eukaryota; kingdom Metazoa; phylum Chordata; class Amphibia; order Anura; family Dendrobatidae; genus Ranitomeya; species Ranitomeya variabilis. Next base: position 905,849,274 of record NC_135233.1, read on the forward strand.
TCCTTTAAGCTGCTGTGTGTTTTCTAGTAATATGAGAAATAAATAATTAATTTCTTGGGTTTTGTCTGTTCCCCACTGGTTGTATGTCCATTTTTGGAATCCGGTCCTGCTCAGCCCTTATTCACACAGGACGTCACTATGGCGCATAGTAAGATTGTAATATTGGAGGTTAGGACCATCTTGAACTTGGGTACACCTTGACTTTGGTGGCATGACTTTTACGCTTCTAAAATACTATTTATTGTTATTATACTGTTATTTATATGCACTATTGCTTTTAATTATTTACTTACAACAGTCTAGTTTTTTTATTTTGTTTCTGTCTTGGATTTTGAAATAAATAATTAGCATCAGCCATCTAGTTGTTATTTCTAAGCCCAAAAAATAATTTTTCTGGACTGGTGTGTGTTTTTTAGTAGTCTGGGAAATAAATAAATGGCATCTGCCTTTTAGTTGCCAATTCTAGGCCAAATAATTAGTTTTCCAGGACCACTGTGTGTTTTTCAGCAGGTTAGCAAATAAATATACCACATCAAAAATCTCATTGCCATATTTAGGCCCCAAAAATTTTTTTCCTGGACTGATGTGTTTTTTTAATAGTCTGGCAAATAAATATATATTGCATCAGCCATGTCTATGCCAATTCTGGGCCCCCAAAAATAATTTTTCAGGACTGGTGTGTGTTTTATAGTAGTCTGGGAAATAAACAATTGGCATCAGCCTTTTAGTTGCCATTTCTATGCCAAATAAATAATTTTTTAGGACCGCTGTGTATTATCCAGTAGGTTAGCAAATAAATATACCGCCTCAGCCTTCTGGTTGCCATTTCTATGCCCAAAAAAATTTCTTGTAAACTGCTGTGTTTTTTAGTAGTCTGGGAAATAATTGGCATCTGTTAGGGTTGGCAGAACGCACCGAATATATATATATGAGAGGGTTGGTGCGTTCGCAACCCAGGGTCCACCGTGCAGGAGAGAAACCTGCTGCTAGTAATAGGTGGTACTATAATGCGGTATTAGCGAACTCTGTTACTTCACAGATTTGCTAGAATAACAAGATGCTGTGCCCTGTTAACCTCACAGAGGAACACAGCTACCAAACAGAGCAAAACTGTGGTCATGCAGTTAGAATAGCAGACAAACAACTCCTCACAGGAGGTGCTGGTATTCTAGGGGCTTATTTCAGCCAAGGCCCTGAATCCAAACATACAAACTCCTCACCGGAGGTGCCGGTATTCTAGAGGCTTATTTCAGCCAAACCCTGACAACATACAAGCATGACCACACTGGCGCTGAGCTCTTTAACACTGGTTTAATACTAACGCATGGCCGTGCGGCCATGCGAACCTCTTATAGTTTTAGCACTCAAGGACCTTCCTAGTGGTCCAACAGGAACCGCTTAAGGACCTGTGCATGTGACCCCCGACCTCCAATGGAAGGTCGTCCCGTGGGCATGCCCAGTATGGGAAAAGCAGGACTTCATCCCAGAAAGATCTGCTTGCTGCTGATCAGCGCTGGCTACAAAGGCAGAGCCTGGAAGAACAGTAGTAACCAGACGCCCAGTATCAGCCTGAGTCAGATGCTGGGACCAATGTCTCCGCTAAGCAGGCTCCACTGTGGCTGGAGAAGAATGGGAGACCGAAGCAGAAATGGTTCGAGATTCCCCCTGTGCAGAGGTGGGAACTCAAAACAAAAGAAGAAGAAGCCACTAAAAAGTTTTATGCACACCACCCATAGTAAGTATCAAAAGAGGAACAACTTTATTAGTAACACAATGTTAAAAACAATCACAAAACAACTCCCCCATCAGGCCTGTTCAAAAGTAATTGCTGCATAAATCACATAAGAGCGTGCTTGATAATACACAAGAAAACACACTGTAACAAACCCTCAGGGCAAAAATAAGTGCTGGTGTATAAAAGAAATACACAAAATCTGCCCCTAAAGGAGGGAGGGGAGATGGTCATTCAACCCCCTCTAAAGACCAAATGTGGATCCAGAGTCTAACACAATATCCACTATAATACATGGAAATGCAATGCGACCCATGCTGTCCATGAGCAAAGGTAAGAGCCAGGGAAATCCCGTATGGAACAGCAACTCAAGGAAAACAGTGTGTACCCGGCTACCCTATAATCACCTATAGTAAGGATGGTAACCGCGCAGCCAAATGTAGAACAGGACCAACAGGCAGGAGGTCCCAACGCGTATCGCGGTTACAAGGACCGCTTCGTCAGGGGAAGTGCTTACCGCAAAAAGTGACATCCTTATATACAAGGTACTATGATAGGTGAGCGCCATCAGGTGTGCCGCCATGGACCGGAAGCGACAGGGTCGAAAAGCAGGAAGTAAAAACAATGGAGAAGTATGGGGCCGTGATGAAACGCACATAACCATCAGATTTCCTCCTGTTGGTGACAAGTAGAGAATCCTGTGTCTGCCGACTCGCCCTCTGGAAGGCCCGGGAGATGCATTTTTTAGGATAATTCCTGGTTCTAAATCTTGCCGTGAGATCCCGGGCTTCTTTCCTGAAGTCAGAGTCCTGAGAACAGTTACGCCTGGCCCTGAGGAATTGGCCAGTCGGAACCCCATCCCTCGTGTGTTTAGGGTGAAAACTCCGATAGTCAAGGAATCCAGTGACAGCTGTAGGTTTCCGGTAAAGGCACGTAGATAGGATCCTGATGTGCGTTTCATCACGGGTTATCACACCCATTGGTCTAAGGTGAGCAGAATTCTGAATGATCATTGGAGGATTCTAGCGACTGATACGCAGACATTCCAGGTTATTAGTGCCCGGCCACTGATTACGGCTAGGAGGGCGCCTAAGTTTAGGGACATACTCACTCAGAGTCATTATAGGAGGCCCACATGGAGGCTTAAACGTGGAATAACATTGAGAGGCTCCTTCCCATGCAGGGACTGTAGTATATGCCCGTACATGCTTCCTGTCCGTGACGTGTTTTGCAACCCTGTTGACCAAATGAAGCATAAGCTCAAGGTTTACATCAATTGCAAAATCTCTCATGTAGTCTATGCCTTGATTTGTCCATGTCCTTGTATCTACGTAGGTCAGACTTCGCAGGAGCTGCGACGGAGTGTACAAAGCCACCTCTCCACCATCAACACAGCAGCTGCGGACAGTCGGAAGGGCAAAACGCTTAGTACGGTTGCCTCACATTTCTTATTTCATCATGGGGGCAACTGTGCCAACACCAGGATAATTGGTTTAGAGCATGTCAAGAGCTCGGGCAGAGGTGGTTCTTTACACAAATGACTTCTACAAGTCGAGTCTCGGTGGATTTATTCACTCCATTCCACAGCGCCCCAAGGAATCAATGAGGATCTACACTTCACGGGCTTCCTGGGCTGAATTGGCTGCTTACAGCCCTGGCTTTTCGTTCTCGCTCGGTTGGACAAGCTCCTGAGAGGGGACTTCATGGCTGGTTCATATCATAAACGCGAGAGGCCTCATGCTCAGGACTTTTCGGGATGGGTGTTGCATATTGAAGATTCTGTGGGAAGATTGGATGGGACAGGACCCCTATGGGCCCATATTAGCATCGCAGTCTGTATGGAGCAACCGGCAGTGCCTATTTGGGATGGACAGTTTTTTGTTTATGACCATGTTATATCTAAATATAATGTATTATGTATTTTGTTGATATGTTTATTTAATCTATATTTATCATAACTTGTCATGTCTGAATTGTTTATGAGTATTTTTGCTCTAATAGATATCTGTGCCACTCACGTGTATTTATAATATACATATATTAAGTATTGGTGGTTAGGTCCTAGTGCTCGATCTGTTTACCTTCTCCTTCCCTCGCCCCTCATGCATTTTTGTAATGACATATGCATTCACTGTCTATATGCATTATAGGTCATACTTGCCTTAGTTGCCCAGAGTATTCCTGTCTCAATTTGCATCTGTGCCACTTAGGATCATTTTGAGTATATTTCTCTATTGGTGGTCAGTGGGCCCATGTTCCAACTCCCCGGGCCCCTTGTCTCCACTCCTTTTCTCCCTTTCTTCTGTTCATGATCTTAATGTTTATGTGCTGTCCATTCATCTCCCTGATCCCAGAGTTAATCCTTCAGGTTTCTATGCGAACCGCCGGTTGGCTACTGGCGCGTGCGCATTGGAACTGTGTGGGCAGAGACGTCTGCCAACTTGCAGCATGTTCTATCGTCTGCACATGCGCTAGCGGCCCCATACTTCTCCATTGTTTCTACTTCCTGCTTTTCGACCCTGTCGCTTCTGGTAACCGTGATTTTTCTTTCCATGTGTATTATCAAGCATGCTCTTATGTGATTTATGCAGCAATTACTTTTGAACAGGCCTGATGGGGGAGTTGTTTTGTGATTGTTTTTAATTGTTTTTAACATTGTGTTACCAATAAAGTTGTTCCTCTTTTGATACTTGCTATGGGTGGTGTGCATAAAACTTTTTAGTGGCTTCTTCTTCTTTTGTTTTGGTTACATTATTATCAGCCACTTACTTTTTGCACCCCCGCGAGTTTTGGACTAGTGTATATACAGTGTAGTGCGCCAGCTATCTTGGTATCCAGAGGTGGGAACTCAACACCTAACATTATTCCCCCTCCTTGGACCTCGCTATGCTCGAAGGCAGCAATGAGCTGTGGAGCTCGAATGTGCTAAGCAGGCTCCCAGGACCTGCCCTCTGGGCCATAACCCTTCCAGTCCACCAAATAAAATTTTTTGCCATGTACCACCTTGCACCACAAAATAGCTTTCACCTCATAATCGTCCGTAGACGAACCCGGCAGATGACTCGGAAAACCGGGACATGTATATGGGCTTTAAGAGGGACACATGAAAGGTGTTGATGATACCTAGGCATGGAGGAAGGGCCAGATGGTAGACCACAGGGTTAACCTGTTCGAGGACCTTGAAGGGACCCAAGTAGCGAGGTGCAAACTTAGTGGACTCAATTTGCAGCCTGATGTTACGGGCGGAGAGCCACACTAAGTCGCCAGGAGCAAAAGTCGAAGCAGGACACTGATGTGCATCGGCGGAGGACCTCATTCTCTTTTTGGAGGCCCAGATGGCAACCTGAGTGTGGTCCCAAATGTCCTGTGCCTCCACAACCCAGTCTGCCACCCTGGAGTTGGCGGAAGACACAGGCATAGACACAGGAACCCGCGGATGCTTGCCGTAATTAAGGAGGAAAGGAGTCTGACCAGTGGAGTCGGCTACGGCGTTGTTAAGCACAAATTCCGTTCACGGTAGCAAGGATGCCCAGTCATCCTGCCTGGTAGAAACAAAATGTTGTAGATATGTGACTAGAGTCTGGTTGGCCCTCTCTACCAACCCATTCATCTCGGGATGATAAGCTGAGGAGAGATTCATCTCAATGTTGAGTAGACGACAGAGCTCTCTCCAGAATAGAGAAGCAAACTGGGGACCCCGGTCACTGACAATTTTGTCCGGCATACCGTGTATGCGAAAGATATGTTTGACTCATAAGACTTCGGTCGCTGGAGGTAGCTGATTGGCACGTGAGCTGAATAGCTCTAGCATGCCATATCGGCGTCTCACCTGACCGAGGTATATGAGTCATCAGAGCGCGGCGGGTGAACGTTTCAATGCGCCGTATTATCCTGACGGCCAGCGATCACATGGTTTGAGAGACTGAAGGGGCATTGGATGCAGGGCGCTATAAGAGCATGTACTTCCCTCTTCCCCGACACGCCCCCTGATGAAGTAGAGGCACGAAACGCGCGTCGGGGTAAGAAGGACCGGACACTCCTCTTCAAGCTAAGTAAGCACGGCACCTTGTGTATGTTATACTAAGTACAGCACAGATCCCCAGGATATTGGTAGGGATATTGGTGCGCTATAGATTTAATTGCGGCAGTAGTTCACTATTAACATAGCGAGTAGCTGCAGCATATGGGTCCTTATCTATAAAGAGGTTCTATAAATTTCAATTGTTATAGGAACCTGGTGATCCCTGTTGTATAGCGTATTTGTTTATTGAACACTCGCGATTTTTTGCTGAGGCTGAGGAGTAGTCTGTCGGTCCCCATTTTGAGATATTTAGGTTTATATGTCTAATGTTTTAAGAGATTATCATTATGTATGTATTCAATAAAAAAAGATTGTTTTAATTCCTTAAAAACGTGTGCTTTCTGTGTCACTGCTCAAGTGAGTAATTAGTGGTACGGACGGAATTATATGTAAGTGTTAGCATACACTAATATTGGATCATTGTTTGAATTGATTAGAAACAAAATGTTGTAGATATGTGACTAGAGTCTGGTTGGCCCTCTCTACCAACCCATTCATCTCGGGATGATAAGCTGAGGAGAGATTCATCTCAATATTGAGTAGACGACAGAGCTCTCTCCAGAATAGAGAAGCAAACTGGGGACCCCGGTCACTGACAATTTTGTCCGGCATACCGTGTATGCGAAAGATATGTTTGATAACAATGCCGCCAGAGCCCGTGCAGAAGGTAGCCGTGAAAGAGGCACCAAGTGCACCATTTTGGAAAAATGGTCGGTGATAACCCAAATAATGGTGCAGCTTCGAGACTTGGGTAAGTCCACCACAAAATCGATCCCAACCATCTCCCAGAGCCTATCCGCCACCGGCAGGGAGTGAAGCAACCCAGCTGGCTGTTGATGAGGAGACTTGTTCTTGGCGCAGGAGACACACACCCAAACATAGTCTGCGACATCACGGGCCATATGCGGCCACCAGTATGTCCTCGCCAGTAGCACAGATGTCCTTTTGGTCCCAAAATGTCCACCCATGCTGGATGAGTGAGCCCAAGAGAGAACCTACAGATGCAAACTTGATGGTACAAGAGTCTTACCCAGAGGCACAGACTCTAGCGAAACCGGGGCCACAGTTCTCAGGCTCTGGGAAGGGACAATAAGCCGAGGCTCCTCTTTGTCCTCCTCAGATGATTCAACGGAGCAAGAGAGAGCATCGGCACGAATGTTCTTCTCCCTGAAAAGAAAATGGAGGGTGAAATGGAAATGGGAGAAGAACAAGGACCATCTGGCCTGGCGAGAATTTAACCGCTGGGCTGTCTGTAAATAGACCAAATTCTTGTGGTCTGTGAATACTTGGAAGGGAAAGCGAGTCCCCTCCAAAATATGTCTCCACTATGAGAAGGCAAACTTCATTGCTAGCAACTCTCTGTCCCCGATGGAATAATTCCTCTCCGCTGGTGTGAAGGTCTTGGAAAAGAAAAAGCAAGGATGCTTCCGACCTTGAGCATCCTTTTGGAAGAGTACTGCTCCAGCACCAATGGATGAGGCATCCACCTCCATTATGAATGGCTTATCTACATCGGGGTGATGTAGGATGGGAGCGCTTCTAGAGCGTCCCCCCACACCGCCGCAGGACCTAGGGGTACCCGGAGCCGGGCCTCTGAGTCTCTGCTCTGGGGTTGTCACGGTGGCTAGACCCGGTCCGTGGCCCTGTCTGTCAGTGGGGGACGTCCGGTGCAATAAGAGGTGTTGTAACGGTGCAGTTGTGGGGTGCAGGTCGCGGTAAATAATGAGGACACCAGGTTGCAGTCTCTTTACCTCTTTACTGAAGATCTCTGAGTCCTCAGTCCAGAATACGGTTCACCAGGCTGCGCAAGTCCGGCCGGTCCAATGGCACTTCCAGAGTTCTCTTCACAGGAGGAAATCTGTGCCTTCCCCCTAGCGCTATGTGTTGTAGTCCTTCCCTGCTGTACTTACGGAAAGTACCCCACAACTGTTGTGTCTGTTTCTGATGTTCCCTCACAACTCGATTAGATGATGTTCTGCTAATCTTCCGTCCCTCCCTGAGGTTCGGGTAGGAACGGCACCCGTTTGACGGGTAGGCCTGGAGTTCTTCCGGGACCCTAGAGACGCCCCTCTCCCACAATTGCCTCCCAAGACTTCATAGGTGATTTGAGTTAGACAGCCCGCCTGAGACTGACTGCCCTGCCGCTGTTTGGAGTATTGCTTGAAGCTGAATGTTATTCTACTCCCTCGGCGTTCCGGCCACCGGTACTGCGCCTCAGTAGGATGTTGCTTTGGTCTTACAGCACGACTCCTACTGGTATTTCTCCTTTTGCGTGATCCCGTTTCTCACTCAGCACAATCTATCTCTCTTCTAATCCTTTCTTGGGTACCGCCGCTACCCGGAGCAGGCACGGTCCCGTTACGTTCGTTCTCGTTGCCAAGCCTCTGTCAGGATCCCACCCCTGACAGAGACCCTACTGTGTCTTCCCCTACAACACCCTCTGCCACAAGGTGTTGCCTGGTTCCAACCCAGTCAGCTTTCTGATCTAACTTCCTGCCTGACCCCCAGTTTACCCACTATGGTGGGGAGTGGCCTAATGAATAGCACCCTTAGCTCCCCCCGGAGGCCCGGCTGTGAAATGTATTGGTGTCTGTGATACCTGATCAGATGAACTCCTTCAGTGCCATCGGACGCACCATAGCTCCCCATAGTGGCGGAGCCACAGTACTGCAACGACCAGGACTCTGGGGCGCTGCACTCCCCCCTGGTTAAACACAGTACTCCGGGACTGGGAAGAAAACAACAATACAAGTTTAGCAAAAAGACATACAATTTTGTTGAGTGCAAATAACAATACGTATACTTGAACAAGCTTCCCTTTATGGGAGGTGAGGTCACTTGAACGTTACAAAACATGGTTAAACATTATAAATTACAGGCTATAAATAACTCCTGTTACCCAACCGGGTATTCTACTAAGTGCAAAAAATTGCTGAACAATACTTTAACATTGCCCTTAAGGACATACACTCTGTATCCACCAAAGGCCTTCCTATAATCACATTATAAGGTAAGTTAACTTTTTCATTCTCCTTCTTTGAGTCTGCAGGACCACCTGTCCTATCGGCACCAGACCTACTGCCTCTCCTTTCTGTTACAGGACCGTCTTGTTCAGCCAGGACCTACTGCCTTTTCAACTGCTATACATGGTATAGAACATAACATACTTTCTGTTTAAGAGCACTGAGCCATCTACGTATAGCTCCTAGGAGGACTCACTACCTAACCCCTACGGGTTCACTTTCTGTCCTCTGTAACACATTACTAACTCTTTCTTTACATCAACTGACTTACTATGGAGGACTCAGGGTTTACCTTCTATCCCCATTTCTTATCAACATTATTAACTATTTCCTTATATCATCAACCTTCATTAATACTTTCTTACTTCCGACTATGCAGGACACTCTGTCTACCCCTACGGGCCTACTGCATCTTTCTTCTAGCTCTCACACTTTCTTCTAAGGAACATTATCAACATTTCTTTTCAGTTAACCAGTGGAATACATATATCTTTTACATGTCAACATTATCATTTCTTTCTTTCATCAAACATCATTGCTATCTATCAGTCTTAAAGCAATACCACTTCTTTAAGTGCAACACGTGAACATCCCCTTTAAGAGGGGACCAAGTCTCTATGAGGTAGCATTTCTTCTCAAGCTACCAGTCCTTACTCAGCAAAAGCTCCGGTATGGTATCTTCGCAAAGAGTCTTTAAGTAAAACCAGTAGGAAGCGCCTTTAATAAGGTGCTAACTATATACAAAAAGTTTGCATCATGCACTGTTCATGATTACAGCAGTTCTTGTTAACAGGAAACAAAAAGTGGAAAAACAAACCAAACAATTGGGATCCCGGGTCAACAAAGGGATCCCTTTAAAAGTTAACCCTAGACGGGTTCAGCAGCAAAACAGGAACAAACAGTTAAACGAACAACTATATACATTATCATGGTTTCGAGGTTTATTCTTACTCAGGTGGCCTTGGCTCCGGGCCCCCGACTACTGTGGCACGGATACCAGCGGCAGGCCCCGCAGGGACCACCAGGTCACCCGGTGTCTGAATTTGAAGGCTGACCTTGCTTGCGAGTTCAGTAGCCGCTACTACACGTACGGTGGTGATGGTCACAAGATCTGGCAAATCTGGATCTGTCATGATCGGGGCAGCAGGTGACGCCCCCTCAGTCTCACATCGCCGGACATCCCGAGCACACCATCCTTGTGCGCTCCTATGACGGGTGTACGTCACCTGGTCCCCCCTTCGTAGTGGATCGCCATTCCGGTCGCAGCAGGGAGTTTTCACGTTATAACTTGTAACAAAGACGTCAGTGGGTAGCCCCGGCTCCTGTATGGAACCCCATCCCCTCTTCGGGTGGAAGGCCAACACAGTCCCCCGCTTTACCACGCCTTTCCTGCCCTGCACAGACTTTCTGCATTGCGTATCGGGTTGTTCAACCTCGTCTCGATTCTTCCAGTGGTGGATTAGACATTGCTTATATTGCTCCCAAGTGAGCATGGCAAGGGTGAGGCCGTCCTCCCGGGCTCCATCCGGCCCGGTCCAGGGGGTGTCCCACCGGAGGACCACCCCGTCTGGGCCCACATCTATGGGTTCTCCCATCTGGGTTGGCAGCGGAGGCACTAGCTTCCCCATCGTGTTAGAGGTGAGGATCACCCGCTCCACCGAGAAGAAACGATTATTGCTGGGGTGAGGAGCGCTCACAGGAGCGGGATCGGTCGGGGGAACCAGACCGGTCAGGGGAGCAGAATCGGCCAGGGGAGTAGGGGCGCTTTCCATACCTGCGCCTGATGTGATTCCACCGGTGTCGATCCGGTCCGCTGACAAGAACGCTGGAGTCGGCTGCTGCCCGGACTGCGGCTCCTCCAATACGGTCCCCGGACGCGGCTCCGCTCGCTGTGGTTCTTCCTCCGCTGACTCCGAGGTCGGGATTGGTGGACTCGGCTCCGCTATCTGTTCCAAGGACTTCGGCTCCTCCGGCTGCAGGGAGCACGGGTCCGCCTCCGATAAGCGAGGGCAACCCGGGACTGCTCCTTCCCCGTTCCAGCACTCGCTGTTCTTCATCATGATCTGCTGATCGGTGGCAGTGCATGCATCGGACTCCGCCATTTCTCCAGGGCCGAGCTTCTCCATCTCCCGCTTCCCGCCGTTGCAAATCAGGGGGTCGTCCTCTGCTTGAAGGCAGGTCCTCACTTTGCAGCCAGAAGCGCAGGGGGCGGTAGCCATTTCTCGCGCCACTCTGGTAGTCTCCTCCCATGGCACGCCCTCCTTCTTCTCTGGCGAAGCAATGGTGGCGGCTTTTGGCGGGAAATGGCGCAGCACAGTCCTTGCAATAAAGTACAGTCCAAGCACAATAAATCACAGTTCCAAGGCACACATGACCTGATTCTTCAGGCTTAAGTAGATCCTGTTCGTGACGCCAAGTTCTAGAGCGCCCCCCCACACCGCCGCAGGACCTAGGGGTACCCGGAGCCGGGCCTCTGAGTCTCTGCTCTGGGGTTGTCACGGTGGCTAGACCCGGTCCGTGGCCCTGTCTGTCAGTGGGGGACGTCCGGTGCAATAAGAGGTGTTGTAACGGTGCAGTTGTGGGGTGCAGGTCGCGGTAAATAATGAGGACACCAGGTTGCAGTCTCTTTACCTCTTTACTGAAGATCTCTGAGTCCTCAGTCCAGAATACGGTTCACCAGGCTGCGCAAGTCCGGCCGGTCCAATGGCACTTCCAGAGTTCTCTTCACAGGAGGAAATCTGTGCCTTCCCCCTAGCGCTATGTGTTGTAGTCCTTCCCTGCTGTGCTTACGGAAAGTACCCCACAACTGTTGTGTCTGTTTCTGATGTTCCCTCACAACTCGATTAGATGATGTTCTGCTAATCTTCCGTCCCTCCCTGAGGTTCGGGTAGGAACGGCACCCGTTTGACGGGTAGGCCTGGAGTTCTTCCGGGACCCTAGAGACGCCCCTCTCCCACAATTGCCTCCCAAGACTTCATAGGTGATTTGAGTTAGACAGCCCGCCTGAGACTGACTGCCCTGCCGCTGTTTGGAGTATTGCTTGAAGCTGAATGTTATTCTACTCCCTCGGCGTTCCGGCCACCGGTAGTGCGCCTCAGTAGGATGTTGCTTCGGTCTTACAGCACGACTCCTACTGGTATTTCTCCTTTTGCGTGATCCCGTTTCTCACTCAGCACAATCTATCTCTCTTCTAATCCTTTCTTGGGTACCGCCGCTACCCGGAGCAGGCACGGTCCCGTTACGTTCGTTCTCGTTGCCAAGCCTCTGTCAGGATCCCACCCCTGACAGAGACCCTACTGTGTCTTCTCCTACAACACCCTCTGCCACAAGGTGTTGCCTGGTTCCAACCCAGTCAGCTTTCTGATCTAACTTCCTGCCTGACCCCCAGTTTACCCTCTATGGTGGGGAGTGGCCTAATGAATAGCACCCTTAGCTCCCCCCGGAGGCCCAGCTGTGAAATGTATTGGTGTCTGTGATACCTGATCAGATGAACTCCTTCAGTGCCATCGGACGCACCATAGCTCCCCATAGTGGCGGAGCCACAGTACTGCAACGACCAGGACTCTGGGGCGCTGCACTAGCAAAATGAGATTTAATAGAAGTGAAGGTCTTGGAGACCTCCTCAGACCACAATTTGGGATTTGCTCCCTTCTTGGTGAGGGCTACCAAGGGAGCTACTAAAGTTGAAAAATGAGGAATGAACTGGCGATAATAGTTAATGAACCCCATAAAGCGCTGCACTGCTTTAAGAGAATGGAGTTCTTGCCAGTCCATCACAGCCTGTAGTTTGGCAGGATCCATAGCCAATCCCTGGGCAGAGATGATATAGCCCAGGAAAGGCAAGGACTTCTGCTCAAACACACATTTCTCCAACTTGGCATAGAGGGAGTTAGTTCATAAGAGGTCGAAGACTCTGCAAACATCTCTCCGGTGGGAGTCAATATCTGGAGAGTAGATGAGAATATCATCCAGATAGACTACGACCGAGGTGGAAAGCATATCCCAGAAGATATCATTTACAAAGTCTTGGAAAACGGCTGGGGCATTACAGAGCCCAAAAGGCATCACTAGATATTCATAGTGCCCATCCCTGGTGTTAAAAGCCGTCTTCCATTCGTCCCCCTCATGGATGAGAATCAGGTTGTAAGCACCCCGCAGATCTAGTTTAGTAAATACCCTTGCTCCCCGAAGCCTATCAAAAAGCTCAGATATCAGGGGCAGGGGATACTTATTTTTAATGGTGATGGTGTTAAGACCCCTGTAGTCTATGCATGGACGTAGTTCCCTGTTCTTCTTCTGCATGAAGAAGAACCCAGCCCCTGCAGGTGACACTGACGTTCTAATGAATCCTCTTGCCAGATTTTCCTGAACGTACTGTGACATTGCCTCCAGGGGAGGCTCAGCACCAGGTAAGAGGTCAATAGGACAGTCATAGGGGTGGTAAGGCGGAAGGGTCTCCGCAGCCTTTTTGGAGAACACGTCCGCATAGGGCCAATATTGCTTGGGGAGAGAGGATAGATCTGTGAGTACCTCAGTAATAGCAACCTGAACGCTTTCCCTCTGACATCTACCCCCACAAGATTCACCCCGTACCAAAATTCTGCCAGTGGACTACTCAATATGAGGAGAGTGGTACCATAGCCAAGGTATCCCTAACAGGACTTCATCAATTCCCTCAGGAATGATGAGCAGAGATATAATCTCCTGATGAGATTGCGACATGGACAGAGTGAAAGTGATGGTCTGGTGTGTTATCTGTGAGGGCAGTGTCGACCCATTCACCACTCGTACGGTTACTGGTTGAGCTAGCATTACCAGGGGTATTGCGTGACGTTGGGCGAAGGCAGAAGACATAAAATTGCCCTCTGCTCCAGAATCCACGCAGAGCTCTACCGAGTGAGTGAATGAGCCTATTGTAATTGTCCCCTTAAAGGACAATTTGGAGGCAAACATCACCGTGTCTAGTGTACCTCCACCTACTACCACTAGACGCTGACGTTTCCTCGACCGCTGGGAACATCTGGTGACAAGATGTCCTAACTGCTGACAAACATGACAGACCTTGACTGCACGAGCGGTCCAGGACACACTTCCATGCCCTCATGTGACTCAGGGACCTGGACCGGAGATTCCAAAGGTTTGGCAAAGGTGGGAGCCAGCCGAAACCTCTGCCTACACTGGACCCGCTCTAACCTCCACTCATGAAAACGGAGGTCAATACGAGTAGACACAGCTATTAACTCCTCCAGTGTGGCGGGGAATCTCGTTAGAGGCCAGAGCGTCCTTCACGAGGTCAGCCAGCACCCTCCAAAATATAGGGATAAGGGCTTTATCCGGCCACTCCAGCTCAGATGCTAGGGTGCGGAAGTGACCACATAACCACATACAAGCATGACCACACTGGCGCTGAGCTCTTTAACACTGGTTTGATACTAGCGCATGGCCATGTGGCCATGCGAACCTTTTATAGTTTTAGCACTCACAGACCTTCCTAGTGGTCCAACAGGAACCGCTTCAGGACCTGCGCATGTGACCCCCAACCTCCAATGGGAGGTCATCCCGTGGACATGCCCAGTATGGGAAAAGCAAGACTTAGTCCCAGAAAGATCTGCTTGCCGCTGATCAGCGCTGGCTACAAAGGCAGAGCTTGGAAGAACAGTAGTAACCAGATGCCCAGTATCAGCCTGAGTCAGATGCAGGGACTGAGGTCTCTGCTGAGCAGGCTCCACTGCGGCTGGAGAAGAATGGGAGACCACAGCGGAGATGGTTCGAGATTCCCCCTGTGCAGAGGTGGGAACTCGACACCTCACAGCATCAGTCATCTCATTGACATTTCTAGGCCAAATAAATTATTTTCCTAAACCGGTGTGTGTATTCTAATAGCATTGCAAATAAAAGATTGACATCAGGCATTTGGTTGCCATTTATAATTCAAATAAATACATTTTCGGGACTGCTCTATGCTTTTTCGTAGTTTAGCAAATAATTTCAGTATATCGCATCAGCCGTCTCGTTGCCATTTCTAGGCTAAAGAAATACTTTTTCTGGAATGGTGTGTGTTTTTTAGTATAAAATATGTGGAATCCAGCACTCTCAATAAAAGTGGACATTTTTATTGCAATTGCAGCTCCAAGGGAGTCCCTCCGCCTCCTCTGTGACACACTGCCAAACTGCATCATGTGAGTACCATGAAAGTTGTAAGAATACGATATGAAGTACATCCATTCAAAAAGCCAAGAGGTGAACTTCCAGGTAAAATATCAGAGTCAAAATTATGCTCATCACAACCAGGGGCGGATTATCAGAGGGTCAATATGGGCGGTAGCCCAGGGCCCAGTGGCTTGGGGGGGCCCTGGGCCACCGCAGATTGACCCTCTGATAATCTCGCCGGAGTGTGCCCGGCCCGCCGGCATTTATGAGCCCCGCCCCCCGGACCCGGTGGGCAGAGAGAGGGGGTCCGCATCGGGCCCCTTCTCATCTGCTCACCGGGCCCCTTCCGGCGCTGCGGCGCTTTCCTATTGAGGTGCGGGCGCTCGCCCGCACCTCAATAGTTAACAACAGCCGCCAGCCAGCCAATTGGAGGCTGGCAGCTGAAGTCGGCCGCAGCTCACACGTCGCCGGCGTCTGACGTCATTGTCAGTCGCCGGCGAGTGTGCGCGGCTGGAGGGAGCTCGCCGCATGGAGCGCTGGAAAGGTGAGGAGACTGGGTTTTTTTGTTGTTTTTTTTTTTTATAAGCTAACGGTGGACTGTGGACACATTGGGGGCAATGCTGGAGACACTGGGGCAGATTGCTGGAGACACTGGGGCAGATTGCTGGAGACACTGGGGCAGATTGCTGGAGACACTGGGGCAGATTGCTGGAGACACTGGGGGCAATGCTGGAGACACTGGGGCAGATTGCTGGAGACACTGGGGCAGATTGCTGGAGACACTGGGGCAGATTGCTGGAGACATTGGGGCAGATTGCTGGAGACATTGGGGCAGATTGCTGGAGACATTGGGGCAGATTGCTGGAGACATTGGGGCAGATTGCTGGAGACACTGGGGCAGATTGCTGGAGACACTGGGGCAGATTGCTGGAGACACTTGGGCAATGCTGGAGACACTGGGGCAATGCTGGAGACACTGGGGCAGATTGCTGGACACACTGGGGGCAATGCTGGAGACACTGGGGCAGATTGCTGGAGACACTGGGGCAGATTGCTGGAGACACTGGGGCAGATTGCTGGAGACACTGGGGCAATGCTGGAGACACTGGGGCAATGCTGGAGACACTGGGGCAGATTGCTGGACACACTTGGGGCAATGCTGGAGACACTGGGGCAGATTGCTGGAGACACTGGGGCAATGCTGGAGACACTGGGGCAGATTGCTGGAGACACTGGGGCAGATTGCTGGAGACACTGGGGCAGATTGCTGGAGACACTGGGGCAATGCTCGAGGACACACTGGGGCAGATTGCTGGACACACTGGGGCAATGCTGGAGGACACACTGGGGCAGATTGCTGGAGACACTGGGGCAGATTGCTGGAGACACTGGGGCAGATTGCTGGACATACTGGGGCAGATTGCTGGACACACTGGGGGCAATGCTGGACAATTGGACATACTGGGGCAGATTGCAGGACACACTGGTGGTAATATGCTGGACACACTGGGGCAATATGCTGGACATACTGGGGCAGATTGTTGAACACACTGTCTGGGGGCAATATGCTGGAGTCAGACACTGGGGCAGATTGCTGGAGACACTGTCTGGGGCAGATTGCTGGTTACTGGGGCAATATGCTGGACATACTGGGGCAGATTGCTGGACACACTGGGGGTAATATGCTGGACACACTGGGGCAGATTGCTGGACACACTGGGGGCAGGATTGGAGGCATGGGCAGAATGTAGAGACGGGGCAGAATGAAAGACATGGGGCAGGATTGGATCATGGGGCAGGAGAATACGATGGAGACAGATGGGGCTGGATGGGGAGATCACATGGGGTAGAATGGATACTCATGAGTGCAGGATGGGAGAACATATGGCAGGAGCCAGGAATGAGACACACGGGGCCAGGGTGGGGAATATTATTACCATAGGGGCTAATTAAGGGATATTATTACTGCAGTGATGTGTTTATTTTATTTTTTGAGTATACTGTTTTAAATGGGGGGGGGGCGGTCCTGTTACTGTGCAGAGTGACTCTATATCGCCTTTTTTTCTCCATGTGTAATGTAGAAGTTGTGAAAAATTAAGTAATGTGTTCTGCAAGCAGAGCTCGAGATAACTGTGTCATTTCCTGCAGAAACGAGTCCTGGCTGGAAGAAATGATGGCGGTCTGTGCTGGATGAAAGATGAAGGACTTCACCTAGAGACGTCATTGGTGAGTCAGCGTTACCTATACATTGACACTATACACTATACTATATACAGAGGTCCTGTGTACAATGTCACCAGTGATCTCTGTATTACCTCTACACAGACACTGCATACCAAGTACAGATCTCCTGTGAATACTGGCACTTATGGTGATAGTATTGTGTTTTGTTTTTTTTATTATTACTGATCAGTATCAGTATTGTAGTATTCAGTCACTATGTGGTGGTAATATGTGGTCTGGAAATCGTGTTGTGGTATTTGTCCCTTGAATGTGCTATTTGGTCACCAAGTGGTGGTAATATGTGGTCTTGACCTGGTGCGGTGGTATTTGTTCCTTGTATGTGATATTATTCGATCACTGTGTTTGTAATTTGTTGTCTGGTCATGGCGCGGTGGTATTTGTTCCTTGTATGTGATATTATTGGTCAAAATATACCTAAATTATATTGCAGATTTTAACAAATATTTAATAGGTTACAGTAGAGTAGGGCCCGGCCATTTTTCTGGAATAATCTGGTTCGGGTATAATATGACCCCCCCGTCACATGACACCCCCCCCCCCCCCGTCACATGACACCCCCCCCCCGTCACATGACCGGGGGGGCCCACAGTGTCTGAACAGCCCGGGGCCCTGGCTACCCTTAATCCACCCCTGATCACAACACATCGTTTATCTGTTCTGGTGCGATAAACACGGCAGTGGAGGTACTTGTAATGTTTCGGTCTAGATGACCTTCATCAGATATACACTGCAACAACAAGTCAAAACAAATATATAAAATAAATTATTACACATAGTCTGACAAGCAATGCCTAAGAGACAATTAAAAAAAATTGGAGAAAAAAAGAACAAAAAGGAAATACAAATAACGAACATAGTTAAGTACAAGGAGATACAGCGGTATGCATTACCACATAGTAACATACAATTTCATTAATGCCTGAAGATTAGACTCTGGCTGATTACATTTCTAATAGCAGCCTGTTAAGGCCAAAAAAATCTGTATAAAAACCATGAACAGAGCTATTATGTACACACCCCTGGTAACAATAATCAAACAGGACATTGCAGTTCTATAGTCCAGGTACATATAAAGTCATCATACAGTGAGGTACATAGAACCTATAGTGTATAGGTGGACTTGAGAATAACTGTGCTGCATATTTAGTCATATAAGGGTATTGCTTATATGAAAAAGCTCCCCTCAAACCATGTGTATGAAAAGTAATTTGGTAACATAGAAGCATATAAAGGCAAGAGAGAATACACTCTATAAAGAAAATATGGTAATATGCTTAAGCGCTTATTTCTTACCCCTGTGCTTAAAAACCAGGAATGCCTTTTGCAGTATCGGTGTGACGTCCGTTGCAATGGTTGTGTGCCTGTATAGTCCCTGAATTCCCCATGGGGAGTTAAATAGGAGCATATACATATAACTTCCTGCCAGGTCGTGGACCCGAAATCACGTCATGTCTCCCATTCAGGTGATAGGGCAGAGCTTGCAGGTCCTTGTGTTCAGATGCATAATGCTCAGGAGGCACATACGTCTCGTGACAAATAATTGGCATCAGCCATCTCATTGCCACTTATAAGCCAAACAAATAATTTTTCAGGACTGCTCTGTGTTTTCTCGTAGTTTAGCAAATAAATATATCGCATCAGCCATCTAGTTGCCATTGCTAGGCCCAAAAAATAATTTTTCAGGACTGGTGTGTGCTTTTTTGTAGTCTGAGAAATATATAATTGTGTCAGGACTCTGATCATTTTGATTACCTTTTTGTTCATTACTGCCCTTTTCCAAGATGGCGTCTTTGGTCTAATGTGCACTGTGTCTTCCTGCTATATAACTCCACCCCAGCCTTTAGTCTGTGCTAGAGTATTCTGCCTTGTCAAGTATCCTCAAGAATAATTGTGCTTCATAGACTTTCTGTGTGATTGCATTTTCCTCTGAAGTTTCCTATAGACTGTTAAGCTGCGTTTAATATTTACACCAAGTGTTGTGGACTTGAGTTTCTCTCTGCACCTGTTTGAATCACCGTGTGATAATATAGACTTTACCACTTATAAAACTGTGTCCTGTAGTTGTCTTGTTCCATGCAAAGAGTCTCCTGAGTTATCCCTTATAATCTTTACAGGATACTCTAGCCTTAAAAGACGAGACTGCTGGAACAATGACTGCAGAAAGCAGACTAGAGCAGGTGTTCTCCATAATTAGATCACTGCAGAAAGATGTGGAAGGTCTGCAAAAGAAGTTTGGAATCTTGGAACACAATCAACAAGTGTTTGGACAAACTTTGCAGGACTTAAGCACCCGCATGGCAGCCCAGGAAAACAAACTTGCTGGCATAGAGTCCCAGTATGGACGGGCTTTTCAGGACATAAGCACGCAAATGGCTGCACAAGGGACTTTACCATCTGGGCAACCGCCACCAGCTAGCCCACCTAAGTTGCCCCCATTCAGATTTAATGGTGATCGCGACAAATTTCGTGGCTTTGTGAATCAATGTATGCTATATTTTGATGTGCATGCTGACCGTTTTCCTAATGATAGATCCAAAGTATTGTGTGTAATAATGCTGCTGAGCGCATGAGCGCTCGCCTGGGCGAATCCGATGATTGAGTCTCGTGACCCGCGGTTAAATAATTTGGACGATTTTTTGGCTGCTATGGCATTAATGTTTGATGACCCTAATTGCCGTGCAACCGCTCTGACATCTGTGACAAGAAGAATGCAGATCAACTTCCTCCACACAGGCATTATGACTGTCCCATTGAGTTGCTTCCTGGGGCAGCTATTCCTTTTGGTAACGTATATCCTTTGGCGGCACCTGAGCTTCAAGCCTTAAAGGAGTATATTGATGAAAATCTGGCCAAAGGCTTCATACGTCCTTCTTCTTCAACAGCAGGGGCACCTATATTTTTTGTAAAGAAGAAGGATGGGTCCTTGAGACCCTGTGTGGACTATCGAGAGCTCAATAAGGTAACCGTATGGAATCGTTACCCTTTGCCTCTGATTCCTGAATTACTGGAAAGAGTCCGCCATGCTAAGGTGTTCTCTAAACAGGGTCTTCGTGGGGCTTATAATTTGGTTTGTATTCGTCCAGGGGATGAGTGGAAGACAGCATGCCGATGCCGGTAGGGACACTTTGAATATCTCATGATGCCCTTTGAGCTTTGTAATGCCCCTGCAACGTTTCAACACCTTGCTAATGACATTTTCAGAGATTTGTTGGACCAGTTTGTGGTGATCTATTTGGACGATATTCTAATCTTTTCTGACTCTCTACAGGAACATGAAGAACATGTCAAAGCTGTTTAAAGACATCTGAAAGAGAACCATCTGTATATCAAGCCGGAGAAATGCGAGTTCCATCGTTATGAGATACAGTTCTTAGGTTATATCATCTCTCCCCAGGGGCTGAACATGGATTCTGGTAAGATTCAGGCTATCCTTGACTGGCCGGTACCCAAGAACGTTAAAGAGGTCCAACGTTTTATTAGTTTTGCAAATTTCTACAGATGCTTCATTCAAAATTTTTCTGATATTTTCCGTCCCATTACTTCCTTGACAAAGAAGGAAAAGCCCTTTAAGTGGTCATCACAGGCTCAAGAAGCTTTTGATCGACTTAAGATCTGTTTCACCTCAGCACCGCTGTTGATACACCCAGATCCAACACTTTCTTTCATTGTGGAGGTGGATGCTTCTGATAATGCCTTGGGGGCTATTCTCTCAAAAAGAACTGGAGAGAAGGGTCTGCTACATCCTTGTGCTTTCTTTTCCCATAGACTGACCTCAGCAGAGAAGAATTACGATGTGGGAGAAAAAGAATTGCTGGCTATTATTGCAGCTTTCAAGGAATGGAGGCATCATCTGCAAGGAGCTGCACAACAGATCGTAGAGCTTACTGACCATCGCAATTTAGAGTTCCTCAGATCCGCTAGATGTCTTTCTTCTCGTCAGGCTCGTTGGAATTTATTTTTAAATCAATTTAACTTTGTTATCTCGTACCGTCCAGGTTCTCGTAATGGGAAGGCTGATGCTTTATCCTAAATCCATGCTGCGGATTCCGTACCTGGAGCCCCGTACAAGACCATTCTATCTGATGCCAATTTCATCGGAGTTAGGCCGGAGACACACTGGTGCGAGAGACGGCCGAGTCTCGCTGGTTAAAAGCAAGCTGTGGCACCTGCACTCCGGAGCGGAGCGTGCGGCTCCATAGCAATACATGGAGCTGCACGCTCAGCTCCGGAATGCAGGTGCCACAGCTTGCTTTTAACCAGCGAGACTCGGCCGTCTCTCGCACCAGTGTGTCTCCGGCCTTATCCATGATCAGGACTTGTTGAAGAAGTGCAGGGAGGCTTATTACGGTGATGTATTTCTGGCCAACCCACCTGTTGATATTAATCTTGTCTTTAAGGGTGGCATGTGGTTCAGAGATCGACGTATCTACGTCCCTGAGATCGTCCGTCTGCAGATCCTCAAGTTGGTACATGACTCCAAGTTGGCTGGTCACAGGGGGGTACAGACGACACAAGAGTTCCTAAGCCGATTTTTCTGGTGGCCAACTTGCCTGAAGGATACTAAGGACTATGTTCTCTCTTGCGAGGTATGTGCTCATTACAAGACTCCTCGTGTTTCACCTACGGGTCTCCTGCAACCATTACCTGTTCCGTTCCGACCTTGGGGGTCTATATCAATGGACTTTATTGTGGAACTGCCTACATCGGGGGGCATGAATACGATCATGGTAGAAGTTGATCGCCTGACTAAAGCCGCTCATTTTGTTCCATGCACCAGCCTCCCCTCAGCTAAGGATACAGTGAGCTTGGTTATTCAGAATGTCTTCCGGCTGCATGGGGTCCCGGATGAGATCATCTCTGACAGTGGCATACAGTTCACTTCAAGATTCTGGAAGGGGTTTGGCTCTGCACTCAATAATAATATCTGTCTCTCTTCCGCTTACCATCCCCAGACAAATGGTCAGACTGAGCGTACCAACCAGACGTTGGAACAATATCTATGATGCTATGTTAGCCATCTCCAAGATGATTGGTTGGAATTACTGCCGTTAGCCGAATTTTCATACAACAATTCTCAGAGGGCCTCCACTAAGTTCACTCCTTTCTTTGCCAATCTGGGTTATCATCCATGTATCTTACCTAGGTCTCTGTTGTGAATTTGGATTCTGGGCTCCCCCGGTGGCTACTGGTGGAATTGAACTTGTGACATCATCTTCCCTGTTCACCTGTTCTGATTAGATCTGGGTGTCGCTATATAACCTGGCTTCTCTGTTAGATGCTTGCCGGTCAACAATGTTATCAGAAGCCTCTCTGTGCTTGTTCCTGCTCCCAGACATCTACTAGATAAGTTGGACATTCGTCCATGTTTTGTTTTTGTATTTTGGTTCCAGTTCACAGCTGCAGTTTCGTTACTGTGTCTGGAAAGCTCTTGTTGATCAGGAATTGCCACTCTGGTATTATGAGTTAATGCCAGAGTCCTAAAGTAATTTCTGGATGTGTTTTGTTAGGGTTTTCTACTGACCATGAAAGTATGCTTTCTGTCTTCTGCTATCTAGAAAGCGGACCTCAAATTTGCTAAAACTATTTTCCTGCTGCGTTTGTTGTTTCATCTCATATCACCGCCAATATATGTGGGGGGCCTCTGTCTCCTTTTTGGGCATTTCTCTAGAGGTGAGTCAGGTCTTATATTTCCCTCTGCTAGCATTATTTAGTTCTCCGGCCGGCGCTGGGCATATAGGGATAAAAAGTAGGACATGCTACCTGGCTACTTCTAGATGATGCGGTAGGTTTAGTTCATGGTCAGTACAGTTACATCTTCCAAGAGCTTGTTCCTCTAGAGGCTTATGCTAGTTCTCTGGCCATGGAGATCATGACAGTTTGACCGGCCACTAAAGGGTTAAAATCCTTGGCTGAGAAAGGAGAGCAATAAGAAGTCTGCTGAGAATTTTTTTTTTTTTTTTTTTTTTCTCTAGTTGTGAGTGTGCTCTTAATTGGATCACTTGCCAGTCTGTCTATGCTGCAGTCTTTTTTTTTTTTCTCTCTCCTTCTAATCTTTGAATGGCTCTATGTTCACCTGTCTATAATGGATCTACAGAGTGTAACTGCAGGTTTGAATAATCTCGCCACGAAAGTACAAAGTTTGCAAGATTTTGTTGTTCATGCTCCGGTATCAGAGCCGAGAATTCCTTTGCCGGAATTCTTCTCAGGGAATAGATCTAGCTTTCAGAATTTTAGAAATAATTGTAAGTTATTTTTGTCCCTGAAATCTCGTTCTGCTGGAGACCCTGCACAGCAGGTTGGGATTGTGATTTCCTTGCTCCGCGGCGACCCTCAAGATTGGGCTTTTGCATTGGCACCAGGGGATCCTGCGTTGCGCAATGTGGATGCGTTTTTTCTGGCCTTGGGCTTGCTTTATGAGGAACCTCATTTGGAACTTCAGGCAGAAAAAACTTTGATGTCCCTATCGCAGGGGCAAGATGAAGCTGAAATTTACTGCCAAAAATTCCGTAAATGGTCTGTGCTTACTCAGTGGAATGAGTGTGCCTTGGCGGCTACTTTCAGAGAGGGTCTTTCTGATGCCATTAAGGATGTTATGGTGGGGTTCCCTGTGCCTGCAGGTCTGAATGAGTCCATGACAATGGCCATTCAGATCGATAGGCGTCTGCGGGAGCGCAAACCAGTGCACCATCTGGCGGTGTCCACTGAGAAGACGCCAGAAAACATGCAGTGTGATAGAATTCTGTCCAGAAGCGAGCGGCAGAATTTTAGACGGAAAAATGGGTTGTGTTTCTATTGTGGGGATTCTACTCATGTTATATCAGCATGCTCTAAGCGTACTAAAAAGCTTGATAAATCCGTTTCCATTGGCACTTTACAGTCTAAATTTATTTTGTCTGTGACCCTGATTTGCTCTTTGTCATCTATTACCACGGACGCCTATATCGACTCTGGCGCCGCTTTGAGTCTTATGGATTGGTCCTTTGCCAATCGTTGTGGGTATGATTTAGAGCCTTTGGAGACTCTTATTCCTCTGAAGGGGATTGACTCCACCCCATTGGCTAATAATAAACCACAATACTGGACACAAGTGACTATGTGTATTAATCCGGATCACCAGGAGACTATTCGTTTTCTGGTGCTGTATAATCTACATGATGATTTGGTGCTGGGATTGCCATGGCTGCAGTCTCACAACCCAGTCCTTGACTGGAGAGCTATGTCTGTGTTGAGCTGGGGATGTAAGGGGACTCATGGGGACGTACCTTTGGTGTCCATTTCATCATCTATCCCCTCTGAAATCCCTGAGTTCCTGTCTGATTATCGTGACGTCTTTGAAGAACCCAAACTGGGTCACTGCATCTGATGTTCATGCCTCTGATCTGGTTCGTGCCTTTCATAGGGCCCATCCTGATCGCCCTGGTGGTTCTGGTGAGGGTTCGGTGCCCCCTCCTTGAGGGGGGGGTACTGTTGTGAATTTGGATTCTGGGCTCCCCCGGTGGCTACTGGTGGAATTGAACTTGTGACATCATCTTCCCTGTTCACCTGTTCTGATTAGATCTGGGTGTCGCTATATAACCTGGCTTCTCTGTTAGATGCTTGCCGGTCAACAATGTTATCAGAAGCCTCTCTGTGCTTGTTCCTGCTCCCAGACATCTACTAGATAAGTTGGACATTCGTCCATGTTTTGTTTTTGTATTTTGGTTCCAGTTCACAGCTGCAGTTTCGTTACTGTGTCTGGAAAGCTCTTGTTGATCAGGAATTGCCACTCTGGTATTATGAGTTAATGCCAGAGTCCTAAAGTAATTTCTGGATGTGTTTTGTTAGGGTTTTCTACTGACCATGAAAGTATGCTTTCTGTCTTCTGCTATCTAGAAAGCGGACCTCAAATTTGCTAAAACTATTTTCCTGCTGCGTTTGTTGTTTCATCTCATATCACCGCCAATATATGTGGGGGGCCTCTGTCTCCTTTTTGGGCATTTCTCTAGAGGTGAGTCAGGTCTTATATTTCCCTCTGCTAGCATTATTTAGTTCTCCGGCCGGCGCTGGGCATATAGGGATAAAAAGTAGGACATGCTACCTGGCTACTTCTAGATGATGCGGTAGGTTTAGTTCATGGTCAGTACAGTTACATCTTCCAAGAGCTTGTTCCTCTAGAGGCTTATGCTAGTTCTCTGGCCATGGAGATCATGACAGGTCTCCGATTAATTCTCCGGCTCCAGCAGTTGAGGAAAGGCTGACTGAGATGAGGAAAAATCTGGAGGTTCTGAAGGAATACCTGACCACGGCTCAAGAACGTTATAAGAGATCGGCTGATAGATTCCGTAAACCTGCACCCATGTTCAAGGTAGGAGATTCCGTGTGGTTATCAACTAAGAATCTGAAGTTAAACGTTCCTTCACAAAAACTTGGATAGAAATTAATTGGCCCTTTCAAGATCAACGGTATTGTGAGCTCTGTGGCCTGCCCTCTGAAGCTGCCTAGGACTATGAAGGTACACCCAGTTCTTCATGTATCTTTACTAAAGCCTGTATCTCCTAATACCTTCCAGGGACGTGTTGTGCCACCTCCGCAGCCTGTGGTGATTGATGGGCAAGAACAATTTGTGCTGGAGGAAATTATTGATTCCAGGATTCGCAGGAATCGGCTCCAATATCTGATAAAATGGCAGGGATATCCCCCTGAGGAAGTCTCTTGGGAACCTGTGGAAAACATCAATGCCCAACAGAAGATCTCTTATTTTCATCAAAGATTCCCTGAGAAACCAGGTCCAGGATCGTCCTGAGGCCGCTTCTAAGGAGGGAGTAATGTCAGGACTCTGAACATTTTGATTACCTTTTGTGCATTACTGCCCTTTTCCAAGATGGCATATTTGGTCTCAGGTGCACTGTGTCTTCCTGCTATATAACTCCACCCCAGCCTTTAGTCTGTGCTAGAGTATTCTGCCTTGCATCCAGCTCCTGATGACTCCCTGGCTTTGCACCTGCACCTGCTCCTGTGAACCTGTTTGGAGATCCTGCTACTCAGCTCTGAGTTTCTGCTGCATACATCGGTTTCCAGTAATCCTCTATCTGGCTGCCTGTGTTTGTTTCCATCTGCATTTGCTGGACATGTAAGCTGTTGCTGCTCTGCTGAAAACTGAGACTTTTACCCAGGCCTCCCTGGTTGTGCTAAGATATTATTTGAACTGCCTTATAAGCATATCTATCTGTGTTTAGACTACCAAGGACTTATTCGTGTCAATTATCCTCAAGAATAATTGTGCTTCATAGACTTTCTGCGTGATAGCATTTTCCTCTGAAGTTTCCTATAGACTGTTAAGCTGCGTTTAATATTTACACCAAGTGTTGTGGACTTGAGTTTCTCTCTGCACCTGTTTGAATCAGCGTGTGATAATATAGACTTTACCACTTATAAAACTGTGTCCTGTAGTTGTCTTGTTCCATGCAAAGAGTCTCCTGAGTTATCCCTTATAATCTTTACAAATTGCCATCAGCCATCTAGTTGCCATTTCTAGGCCAAGGAAATAATTTTTCATGACTGCTGTGTATTTTCTAGTAGTTTAGATAGTAAATTTATCGCATCAGCCATCTCGTTGCCATTTCTAGGCCCAATAAATAATTTTTTTTGGCTGCTGTGTGTTTTCTAATAGCATTGCTGTAGCGCTGGTGTGCCTGCACACTCCTCCTCTCCCTATCTCTACCTGCTGGTTCTTTCCTTATTCCTGACAGTCCTTGCTAGTATCTGCTTTCTCAGTCTTTATTTCAGCTGGAATCACCTGCACCTGCTGTGCCAGTCTGTATATCAGCCGGACCCACCTGAACATGCTGTGCCAGTTTGTATATCAGCCTGGCCAGCCTGCACCTGCCGTGTCAGTCTGTATATGAGCCTAACCATCCTGCACCTGCCGTGCCAGTCTGTATATCAGCCAGACCAGCCTGCACCTGCTGTGCCAGTCTGTATATCAGCCAGACCCACCTGCTCCTACTGTGCCAGTTTGAATATCAGCTGGGCCAGCCTGCACCTGCAATGCCAGTCTGTATATGAGCCAGACCCATCTGCTCTTGCCAGTGTCTATCTGCATACCAGCCATACCCATCTGCATCTGTGGTTCCTGTGTTCCTGCCATGCCTGCCTTTATCAACTGTCCTCTCCTACCGGACCGTTCCAGCTACTTGTCTCTTGGCTCAGCTGCCGTGCATCCAAGATATGTCCTGATGTAGCACCTGGTGTCCATCGGGAGCCAAGCCTAACCTTCCTGATAGTGAAGAGTCACTAGGCCTGAAAAATAATCTTTCTGGACTGGAGTGTGTGTTTTTAATTGTCTGGGAAATAAATAACAACCTTTAGATCAGTGGAACATATTCATAACAGTTACTAAATGTAACATTGCACATTAGATAGCTGTGTCAGCTAAACAATTGTTTCGTCAACAGCAATCTCCTCAATATCATCTGTGAGGGAGAGTCAGGATGCTTCTATACACAATAGACTGTTGTCTGAATTTACTGAAATCAAATTGAATCTAATGTGCAAAAAGTTTAGTCTAATCAGTTGGTTAGTGTTGATCTTTGAGAGTACGTTCCCACATTCACTAAAGACTGCGGGTTGGATGCTGCGTACATCCGCAGCATCCAACCCACAACATCCAGATGTTACAGCATAGTGGATGGGATTTCAAGAAATCCCATGCCCACTATGCGTGCACCGACGCAAGCAGCTTACCTGCAGAGACGGACATGCAGCACGTCTTTCCAGACCGCATCACATCAATTTATCTTGCGGACACACAAGTGTCCGCAAGATAAATTTCACCCATACAATGTATTGCATGTGGTGATTCCACACGGTTCAATGAACACATGTGGATTCACCAGCGTTCAAAAGCCAGCTCTTTGGACACAACAGACATGTGCTGGATCCAAAGAACTGCCGATTACTGAATGTCTGCACATATCCTAAGGCTTTTACTTTACAGCAGCGTTGTTCCTCTAGATTTGTCTAAACATATTGAAAGCTAACAGCCACGATCAGTGCCTGTCTTCTGAATCATATTGTCTAGTAGAACGAATGAGGGGTACCTCCATAATTATTATCATTATTATTATTATTATTATAGCTCCATTTATTCCATGGCGCTTTACATGTGAGGAGGGGTATACATAATAAAAACAGGTACAATAATCTTGAACAATACAAGTCACAACTGGTACAGGAGGAGAGAGGACCCTGCCGGCAAGGGCTCACAATCTACAAGGGATCAGTGAGGATACAGTAGGTGAGGATAGAGCTGGTCGTGCAATGGTTTGGTCGATCGGTGGTTTCTGCAGGTTGTAGGCTTGCCAGAAGAGGAAGGTCTTCAGGTTCTTTTTGAAAGTTTTGATGGTAGGTGAGAGTCTGATATGTTGTGGTAGAGAGTTTCAGAGTAGGGGTGATGCGCGAGAGAAATCTTGTATGCGATTGTGGGAAGAGGAGATAAGAGGGGAGTAGAGAAGAAGATCTTGTGAGGATCGGAGGTTGCATGCAGGAAAGTACCGGGAGACGAGGTCACAGATGTATGGAGGAGACAGGTTGTGGATGGCTTTGTATGTCATGGTTAGGCTTTTGTACTGGAGTCTCTGGGTAATGGGGAGCCAGTGAAGGGATTGACAGAGAGGAAAGGCCGGGGAATAGTGGGGGGACAGGTGGATTAGTCGGGCAGCAGAGTTTAGAAAAGATTGGAGGGGTGCAAGAGTGTTAGAGGGGAGGCTACAGAGCAGGAGGTTACAGTAGTCAAGGCGGGAGATGATGAGGGCATGGACTAGGATTTTTGCAGATTCTTGGTTTAGGAATGTACGGATCCGTGAAATATTTTTGAGTCGAAGGCGGCAGGAAGTGGAAAGGACTTGGATATGCGGTTTGAAGGAGAGATCAGTGTCAAGGATTACCCCGAGACAGCGAGCTTGTGGGACTGGGGAGAGTGGGCAGCCATTTACTGTAATGGATAGGTTCATTGGGGGGGTCGCGTGAGATGGGGGAAAGACAATTAATTCTGTTTTGTCCATGTTAAGTTTTAGAAATCTAGCAGAGAAGAAGGATGAATGTTATGACCCCAATGGCAGAGGGTCTCAGAAATAGTTTCTAAGTCTGCAAACACAAAAAACCAGCTCATAGGGCAGTGGTAACTGATCTGACCATATATCTAATCCTAGCACCACAAATAACAGCAGCCGGGGAACGTGCCTACGTTGATTCTAGACGTCTCGCGCCAGCCGGAGAACTAACTAACCCTAGAAGGGAAAAGAAAGACCTTTCTTGCCTCCAGAGAAAAGACCCCAAAAGTTGGATACAAGCCCCCAACAAATAATAACGGTGAGGTAAGAGGAAAAGACAAACGTAAGGATGAGCTAGGTATTTAGCAAAGAGAGGCCCACTAGCTAATAGCAGAAAATAGTAAGATAACTTATATGGTCAGCAAAAACCCTATCAAAAATATCCACGCTGGATATTCAAGAACCCCCAAACCGTCTAACGGCCCGGGGGGAGAACACCAGCCCCCTAGAGCTTCCAGCAAGGTCAGGAATCACATTTAGTACAAGCTGGACAAAAATGAGAGCAAGCAAATAACCCAAAAAACAAAGAAGCAGGACTTAGCTTAATTTTGCACGAACCAGGACCAGCAGATAGGAGCAAACAAAAAGGATCTGATTACAACGATGCCAGGCACTGGACTAAGGATCCAGGAGGTTTATATAGCAACACCCCTGGACTAACGACCCAGGTGGGTGCAAACTGAGGAAAGAAAATCCCAGAGTCATATCACTAATAACCACCAGAGGGAGCCAAGAAGTCTAATTCACAACAGATGAAATAGCGGATAGACATTGAGGGATTCTGGTTAGTTGGGTGGTGATATCTAGTCCAGAGATGTAGATCTGTGTGTCATCAGCATAGAGATGATACTGAAAACTGTGAGATTCTATGAGCTGTCCCAGGCCAAAAGTGTAAATGAAGAAGAGCAGGGGCCCTAGAACTGAACCTTGCAGGACTCCAACAGATAGGGGGCGAGGTGAGGAGGTGGTGTGTGAATGGGAGACACTAAATGTTCGGTCAGTTAGGTATGACAAGATCAAGGATAGGGCCAAGTCTGTGATGCCAAAGGATGAGAGGGTCTGTAGTAATAGGGAATGGTCCACTGTGTCAAAGGCAGAGGACAGGTCCAGGAGGAGGAGGATAGAGTAGTGTCGCTTGCTCTTGGCGGTTAATAGGTCATTGGTGACGTTAGTTAGGGCAGTTTCAGTGGAGTGGTGTGACTGGAAGCCTGATTGTAAGCGGTCGAAAAGGGAGCAGGAAGATAGATGGGAGGACAGTTCAAGATGGACGTGTTGTTCCAGTAGTTTTGAGGCATAGGGGAGAAGTGATATAGGGCGATAGCTAGTTACAGAGGATGGGTCAAGAGAGAGCTTTTTGAGGATAGGTGTGATTGAGGCATGTTTAAAGCTTGAGGGGAAAACACCAGTTGTTAGTGATAGGTTGTAGATATGAGTTAGAGTTGGGATGAAGACTGTGGCAAGGTTTGGGATGAAGTGGATTGGGTCAAGTGCACAGGTGGTGAAATGCGATCTTGAGAGTAGAGTGGAGAGTCGATCTTCTGTAATGGTGGAGAAGTTGGTTTTCGAGGTGGAGGACTGGGTAGTTGGGAGGAAGGACTCTGGGGGTTGTCGACTAAAACTGTCTCTGATGTTCTCAATCTTCTGCTTGAAAAATGAGGCAAAGTCTTCAGCTGAGATGAGTGGGAGGGAGGAGGTGCTGGGGATGGAGGAGAGAGTTGAAAATGTGGAATAACTGTTTAGGGTTGTGAGACAGGGAGGATATGAGAGACGAGAAGTAGGTTTGTTTAGCTGTGGCGAGTGTGGTCTTGAAAGTAGTGAGGGACTGTTTGAATGCGATAAAGTGCTCATTGGAGTAGGATCTTTTCCATCTCTGCTCTGCAGCCCTGGAAGCTCGCCTCAGTTCTTTGGTCAGGCTGGTGTGCCAGGGCTGTCTGTTGATTTTGCCAGCTTTGGTCTGTGTGAGAGGGGCAAGAGATTCCAAAGCTGCAGCTTTTGTGGTGTTACATAGAGCGGCAGCGTCATCTGCATTGTGTAGTGAACTTATGTCTGTGAGAGGGAGGAGGGATTCAGAGAGTGAATGTAAATCAAGGTGTTTAAGATTTCTGCGAGAGTGTGCAAGTTTGTGGGGTGGGGATTGTAGACAAGGAGTGGAGAGGGAGAGAATGTGAGTAGATTGTGGTCAGAAAGAGGAAGAGGTGAGTTAGAGAGGTTAGATAGGGAGCAGAGGCGGGTGAAGATGAGGTTGAATGTGTAACCATCCTTGTGAGTGGCTGCAGAAGACCATTGAGTGAGGCCAAAGGAGGAAGTGGGAGATAGAAGTTTAGTGGCAGCTGAGAGGGAAGTGTCAATGGGGATGTTGAAGTCACCCATTATGATAGTGGGGATGTCCGCAGAAAGGAAATGAAGTAGCCAGGTGGTGAAGTGGTTAAAGAAGGTGGTGGCTGGCCCTGGGGGGCGGTAAATGACAGCCAGTTGGAGGTTGGTGGGGGCATAGATGCGCACAGAGTGCACCTCAAAGGAAGGGAGGGTAACAGAGGGTGGCAGTGGGATTGGGGTGAAGGAGCAGTTATCTGACAGGAGAAAACCAACTCCTCTGCCATGCTTGCTGCTGGGGCGGGGTGTGTGAGAAAGGTGGAAGCTACCATAGGAAAGTGCAGCAGGAGAGGCTCTGTCAGAAGGGGTGAGCCAGGTTTCAGTGATGGCGAGGAAGGAAAGTTTAGTAGTAACAAAAAGATCGTGGATGTAGGAAAGCTTGTTACAGACAGAGCGAGCGTTCCACAGAGCTCCTGTTAGTGGGACTGGGGAAGTGGGGGCTGGGCGAATGGGTATAAGGTTAGAGAGGTTACGGAAATTTGTGATGGAGCGTGGGTGGGAGGTAGAATATATAAAGTGTCAGGAGCACTACTATGAACAATGTAGAATATATGGCAATATTAGATCAGGGTGCTACATAATGCATAAAAAGCTGCATGAACCAAAACAAAAGAAGAAATCCACTACATAAATATGTGCACACCTGCTTAATGCTGAAGATAAGATCAAAACTTTATTGTATAAATACACAAAACACAAACATGAATATAAAACCAATTAAAACAAGACCACAAAACACCCTTCCCCAAAAAGTATAGTTAATCTGGACACAGCAAGCTAATGATGAAGACAATCACAATTGCACATGTATATAAAGTGACTCAAAATACCACATCACAGTGTGCATATACCTAAAGTAAGTTTCCAGATTTTAATACAGTAAACACTGACAATATAAGGGCGCCCCCAAATATGTCATCTGCCAATAGAACACAGAGCCTGTAATATAAAGTAATGCCCAGATAGAGAGGAGGAAAAAGGCAGGGAGCGCAGGCACAGAAGCACGATGGAAACCGAGAGTGCTGCGCATGCGCAGGATGGAAAGAGCTGTAGCAGGCGCATTGTGCGGCCGCACATAGAGCATCTCTGTGAGGAGGGAGGAGTTGCCAGGAGCAAGAGGCGGAGGTATGCGATGGCAAAATAGGGAGGATGATGTGGGAGGAACCTGGAGATAGAATGGATGAGGGGAGAGAGAAAGAAAGGTGGCCGATGCTAGTATGAAAAATAAGCTGCAAAAAAAGGGGGAGGATTAGTAATATATATACATCTCTGATAGACCTGCCATCATGGGGTATTATCCATTGCAGTTTTTGCCAAGCACTTTCACTGGCTCCAACCATCTTTGGGTCTGAACTTTTCAGGGCCGAACCACATTTGCAATAGGCCTCATACTAGGTTGTGCTTTGCACAACATCCATTTTTGGCACTTTACCAGGTATTTCTTTATATCAGGCTATTGCAAATATTTCCTCGTTTGCTGCATACATTCTTTTTTTACTCCAACAGGGCTTCCTCTGTATCTGGGCATTACTTTATATTACAGGCTCTGTGTTCTATTGGCAGATGACATATTTGGGGACACCCTTATATTGTCAGTGTTTACTGTATTAAAATCTGGAAACTTACTTTAGGTATATGCACACTGTGATGTGGTATTTTGAGTCACTTTATATACATGTGCAATTGTGATTGTCTTCATCATTAGCTTGCTGTGTCCAGATTAACTATACTTTTTGGGGAAGGGTGTTTTGTGGTCTTGTTTTAATTGGTTTTATATTCATGTTTGTGTTTTGTGTATTTATACAATAAAGTTTTCATCTTATCTTCAGCATTAAGCAGGTGTGCACATATTTATGTAGTGGCTTTCTTCTTTTGTTTTGGTGGGAGGTAGAACTGACTGTGGGAATGTGGGGAGGAGGACCAGGATTTGGAGAGATATCACCAGCAGTGAGAAGGAGCAGAGAAAGTGTCAGCAGGTGGGAGCAGGAGAGGGCATGAGGTGGCTGTCTGTGCTTGGAGACAGAGGATTGTATGTTAAGGAACAGTTCTGAGGAGGAGGTGAGATGGATGGGGAGGATTGAAGAGGAGATGAACAGTTCTTTACTAGGAGTAGGGATTAGGGGAGTTTGCAGAAAGTGAAGAATTATAGGGGTGAAAGGGAAAACAAACAGAAACATTGTTTACAGTGACTGTAAAATTAATCTTCACACTTTTAGGACACACTTATAGGAATCACACAGCAGACTAAAGTCATTGCTGACTTGTGCTATGCAATATATGTACAACTAAGTGCATTCAGGTGTGAAGCAGAGAGGAGTGGTCTCTGCTCATATTGGTCAGAGAATTAAGGGTGGACCAGATGCATACAATCAAGCATTGAGTAAACAAGGTCATAAATAACACTGGGGTAAGCTGGGGTTAGCTGAGAGGCATACCATGTGTACCAGGAAAGTCTGTGTGGAAAGTTGGGTGATGTACTATGTGGACTTCATAGACAGACAAGGCAGGACAGCAGGCTGGAGAGCTGGGTGCATGAACATACCTGTAGGAAGAATAGACATGCTGGTAAGAGTGCAATGGTGGCAGATAGCAGGGCACAGTCTGCATACATCCTTCTGGTTTTAATTCTAAAATTAATCTTCACACTTCTAGGACACACTTATAGGAATCACACAGCAGACTAAAGTAATTGCAGACTTGTGCTATGCAATATATGTACAATATATGTATGGCAGGTAATGTAAAAAAACAAGCCCCATTAAAAAAAATTCTTTTTTAATCCAAAATCAATAAAAAGCTAATCAGAATCACATTCCTGTATTCTTCTTTTCTCTTTCAATGTCATAATGAAGGGTTCATAACATTCATAGAAACAATGCTGTAAAATGAGACCCTGCTGTTGTTATATCAGCTTTCAGGGGGAATTATAAATGTGAACTAGCTAATTTGTGACAGTGACGTATTAGTTAATGCTATTAGCAAGATAATAATTTTTTCCTCTTAAATATAGGTTGTTATCTGCCAGATGTCAACTTTGAAAATACTGAATTATAGTAAATTGGTGGTACATGAAGTTCATAGAGCACAATAGTGAAGAGACTCATTAAAGTGGTATATGGAGCCAAGCATATCTTAGTTAAATTGCTACTTTGGGCTGCATTAATATGTGTCTCACCCAATCTGATATGCATTTGTTTGCCTCGTTTTGCTGAGCGTAGAGTGGCAGCTCTCCATATTTGGGTGTGATAGAAAGGTTGCTCTATGCCAGCATTCCCAGTCAATTGCAACGAGTAAAGGAACAGTCCCAAGTGACTAATCAAGCTCTGGCAGAACTAGCAACTATCCCATATCTGCAGGAGATCCGTCAACAAGATGCTGAACTGGTAAGTATTCCTTAAATCATTTGTGGCTTATGCAAGCAGTGAGCATAACTGAAAACAGAGCAATATGCGCCAGGTCTTTAGGGATGCAAATCCCCTTATTAGATGTCCTTCTGAAACTCGTCTGTAATGGATTAAAGCTGCAGTATGCTGTGCTTACAAATTTACCTGTGTACTAAACGCAACCTGAGCTAAGTGTTCTGTTAAAAAATAATCAAAATGGCTACTGGGATCAATTGCCATTGATTGATTTGATGTTGCTTCCTCTGATATAGAATATGCCACTATAAGTATTTTAAAAGCTTTTGGTTGGAAGATGGAAGATGGAATTACATTTGCTCTCAGCACCTCCATGAGCATGATACATGTTGGGAGATTCAATGCTCTCAATAAAGATGTGAGAAATATTTACAAATAAGTTTTTAACTTTCCACTTTTATAACTTGTCTTTATATTTATATAAAAGGTTTATTGAGTTATATTGCATTGTTTATATTTTCTATTTATATTACAATATATATGTGTTGAGCATTGCTGGTTGCTAGAAAACGCCATTTTCTGGCTTTTAGCCAAAATGGAGAGTTCAGAATATGGGCCAAGCAGAGTTAACAAACATTATGGTGCCCAGTAGGTTAAAAGGGGGATGAACGTGACAGAACACAAATGGAGAAATAGCCCAGTGGCCACTATTCAGAGGGGTCTATAAGAGAGCAGCTGGCCTGATGTAAAATACTGAAAGTAACCTGTGGCCATTTAAGACCTAGTAAATAGTATAAACTAAAGCTGTGGTAGAGGGTGCAGACCTAGGCAGAAGATGGATTATTGATGGATAAAAATTTGTATCAGTTTGCTTGTTAAGGTGTTTTATCATGATTCTTGGCTCAGAAAAAATAAGTGTTGACAAAAAGAGATGTAGTAAATACATTGCTCGTTGTTCAGAGCGTTTGCAAGCCATATTCGTCCTATCGTCTGAATACTCTTTACGAGGCCAAGGGTCACACTTGCAAGTGTGATGCGAGAAACTTGGCAAGTCTCGCGCATCAATACCCGGTGCTGCCGCCAGCACTCGGGACCGGAGTGTGGGGCTGCATAGAAATACATACAGAAGCACTTTCCGGTTAGAGTGCCGGTGACAGTGCCGGGTATTAATGCGTCAGTTTCTTGCATCACACTCGCAAGTGTGACCCCGGCCTTAGTTTAGAGATATTGCTCCCCAACTCCAGTCCTCAAAAGCCACCAATAGATTAAATTTTCACGATTTTCTTGATATTGCCCAGGTGATGGAATTAGGTGATGGTATTATCACCTGTGCAATACTAAGGAAATCCTGAGACCATGACCTGTTGGTGGCTCTCGAGGACTGAAGTTGGGGAACACTGGTCTAGTGCTACACAGTGGCACATTGCAATATTAGATGCAATGATTTCCTATGGTGTCCCGTACTGAACTGCAACATGCTGTGACTGCGATAGAGTTGCATGGTTCCAAATGTGTGGGATTTTTTTTCACTAGTCAAAAGTCGCAGGCAACATACAACTAGGTTGTTTTATTTATAGTAAAATCACAGCTATAAAATAGTTGCACAATGGCAAGCAGACGAATTACAGAAATGATTATGTTGTACGACTTTCTTTAGAAAGTTGCTGTCGCCAACACATGTTGCCATGCAGCCCCAGCCTTCAAAGGGTTTTCCTTAGGGAGACAGTACACACGAATCAGATACAACATTTTTAACAAAGATTATATTCACCCTTTTGGGGCCCAGGACAGCACTCTGCTGCTGCAAAAAGACAAAGACATGCAACATACATGTTGTACATATGTACCTAAGCAAGTTGTGATGCACAAAAAGGTAGTCGTCCCTAGTGGGACCTTAATTAGGACAGGAAGGCTATAAAAAATGTTCACCTCTCAGCAGCTCTGCAGGAAAGGTTCGTAAGTCTGTAATCGCCTTTGTTCTGTCCATTTTAACAAGGACAGTATGGTTCCAATTATCCATTAAAAAGTTTCACTACTATTAGTGTTTTGGTTTTTGCAGTGTTATAGCACCACCCACTGGTGGTTAAATTTATTACCTGTGTTTTTTAGTAATAATCAGAGTGTTGCATCATGGGATAGGGAACTTCCATTTTTTCTCTGTGTACTCCCCGAGACACACGTGTTTATCTGCTGTGCTGGAAATACCTTACTTAGTTGCCATCCTGGTAAAGTTTATCCGGTAAGATCATTATCCCTGTTCTTGCAATGTAGTGTTGTACAGAGTGTGATTAACTGTATAGCAGCCAGTACACAGGAAATGTGATTACCAGGGACTTACTGTATGTAGTTATGTACATAGGTTGCATCATACTGTATACTTTCTTTGTCAGTTGTAAAGTATCAGCTGTGTTATTGTTTAGCCCAATACTTATATATGTCATTTCTATTCCTTTAGTTTTACCGCATTTTCAATACCTGTTACCAATAAACAAGTTAGACTACAGAGAACAGTCTGCTTATTTGGAAGGCAGAAGTGGTTTATGCTGTATGTTGGATCACACACCGTATCAACGTGTATGAAGACAGAACAGTAAAACGGAAGCTAGATGCCAGCGATAGCAGTAAAATTGAGGCTAGACACCAGCGATAGCGAATACAACTTACGGAGCCGCTTGTACCCTCTCCACACTGCCTGCAGATACTGCAGTGGCCGCCATACAGTCCCAAGTACCGAGAGTGCAGCCCACCAAGCACAACACGTCTCAGTCCATGCTGAAGTCATTCCCACCCGCTCTGAGATGTCCTACAGCCTGCAAACAGACACGAAATGTCTGCAAGTCGAGCATCTTCACTCAGGACGAGGTCCCAAACAAGCCGCTCTAGCAAGTCTTCATCGAAAAGGTCTGTCGCCCTCGCCCGTGCAGAAGCTGAGGCGGCAAAAGTAAGATCCTCCTTCGCTGCACAAGAGATGCAGTTAAAGTTAAGACAAGCAGACCAAGAAGCAGAAAGCGCTCACCTGCAAGCATAAAGAGCCCGCCTGCAAGCAGATAGAGAAGCAGAAAGAGTCTGCCAAGAAGCAGAAAGAGCCCGCCTGCAAGCAGAGCAAGAAGCAGAAAGAGCCCGCCAAGAAGCAGAAAGAGCCCGCCTGCAAGCAGAACAAGAAGCAGAAAGAGCCCACCTGCAAGCGACCTTAGAAAGGCTTTCCGCTGAAAAAGAAGCAGCAGCCTCAATAGCCAAAGCTGAGTTCTTAGAAGCCGTGGAGTTTCCTGAATCTGAGCGTGACAGCGACGTACGTGGACCAGACCTTGATCGTCAGGACCCTGCTCAACGCTTCTCAGAATATGTCCACAAACATCCCAGAATAGAAGACAACTCTGATCCGTTACACGAACCAACCTATACAGATTACCAGAGATCCTTCCTCCAAATGCCGTACTGGAAGCAGGAAGGTACACCGCGAAACGACATCGACCACCACTACCATCTTACAGAACAGAAGGTACGGCCTCCTCCCAGACTGACAGGGACACCCTTTGCCTCGGAACGGTTTTATACAGACTTTCCTAAGCCAGAAGCTCCTACCAGGTATGAGGATGCACCACACACACCGCATGACAACAGCACACCAGCTCATGTTGGCACTGACTCAGCCACTATGAACTTTGCAGGGTTCTTTACCCGCCGGGAGCTGGTGACCAAGGGACTTGTAAAGTTCACTGATCGAGCTGAAAGCTACAGAGCATGGCGAGCCTCCTTCCAGAACGCCAACAGAGACTTGGATCTTTCCAGTAGTGAAGAGTTAGATCTACTGGTAAAGTGGCTTGGGAACGAGCCAGCCGAACACGCCAAAAGAATCAGGAACATTAACATAAAGTACCCACACACAGGACTTCGTATGGTGTGGGAGAGACTCGAAGAACGTTATGGGTCAATAGAAGCTATAGAAAACTCTTTGTATAAAAGAATTGATGATTTCCACAAGATAGGAAATAAGGGTTATCAAAAGCTCAGGGAACTGAGCGACTTGTTAATGGAGGTACATGCTGCTCAGGCAGAAGGTGACCTACCAGGGTTGGCATTCCTGGACACTGCCAGAGGTGTCAACTCGATTGTCCAAAAGCTCCCTTACAACTTACAAGAAAAGTGGGTCAGTCGCGGGTCCCGTTACAAACAGGCTCATAAGGTACCATTTCCTCCTTTCAGGGTGTTTGTAGACTTTGTTGCTCAGTAAGCTAAAGTTAGAAATTACCCCAGTTTCGATTTCACTATGTCATGTACCACTGCCTCTGGTGTAAAACATAGTAAAACA
Source organism: Ranitomeya variabilis (assembly GCF_051348905.1). NCBI lineage: Eukaryota > Metazoa > Chordata > Amphibia > Anura > Dendrobatidae > Ranitomeya > Ranitomeya variabilis. The sequence continues at coordinate 905,888,634 of NC_135233.1, forward strand.
CCAGTGGCAGTCCACAAAACTAATGTTACCTCCACAGGTTTTCCTTACAGGGCAAGTAAGTCCTCTCCAGAAGAGGACAAACCGCAGGATCTCAGCAAACACTGCCCCCTACACAAGAAACCTTATCCTCTACTAAAATGTAGAGCCTTCAGGGAGAAGTCTCTAAAAAACCATAAGAGTTTCCTAAAGGAAAACAAGATATGCTTCAGATGCTGCGCGACGACCTCACACTTTGCCAAGAACTGTGAAACCAGTGTGAAATGCACAGAATGTAGTAGTGTGGAGCACAACACAGCCTTACACCCTGGTCCATCCTCAGGGGTATCGTCGTGAGTAGAGGAGTCTGCCGAAAAACAGATGGACACTGACATGGACACCCCAGTGGTCACTTCTCAGTGTACAGAGATCTGCAAGGAACTCGTAGCAGGAAGATCCTGCTCGAAGATCTGTCTTGTCAGAGTATTCCCAGCGAGCCAACGGGATAAGGCAATCAAGGTATATGCAATCTTGGATGATCAGAGCAACAGGTCTCTAGCTAAGTCCTTTTTCTTCGACACCTTCAACATTGCTGGTCCCGGCTCTCCGTACTCCTTGAAGACATGTGCAGGTACTGTCGAGACGGCGGGGAGAAAAGCGACCGGATTCAAAGTAGAGTCTATAGACGGTCAAACCTGCTTATCCTTGCCATCAATACTGGAGTGCAACCAGATTCCCGACAACAGGTCGGAGATACCTACACCAGAGGTAGCAGCTCATCACACCCACTTGAGATGTATAGCTCACCTGATACCGGAGCTTGACCAAGGAGCTCCATTCGTCTTACTCCTCGGAAGAGACATACTACAGGTCCACAAGGCTAGAGGACAGATTAACGGCCCACAAAACGCCCCATATGCTCAGAGACTTGACCTAGGATGGGTCTTTGTGGGAGACGTCTGTTTGGGTGGAGCACAGGCTGACATCAGTCAACAGCATGCTCACCAATACCCTCGAGAATGGACGTCCGTCTTTCTTCCAGCCATGCGAGAGCAGTTTCCTGATTAAAGAATTGCCACACCACACCCCTCCACCTTGTCCGTTAGCTGATCCTTCCTGTGAAGACCATGCATGCGACAGTGAGTAAGATCATATAGGGTCCACAGTTTTCCACAGGACAAGAGAAGACAACCAGGTAGCAACATCCATAGAGGACAGACTGTTCTTGGACATCATGGAGCGAGAGATAGTAAGAGATGAATCAAAGAGTTTGGTCGCACCTTTGCCATTCAAACCACAGAGGCAACGCTTACCCAACAAGAGAGAACTTGTCTACAGTCATTTTGTCTCCCTTACACACAAACTGCAGATGGCACCAGAAACAAGAGAACACTTCTTTACCTTCATGGAGAGAATATTCCAGAGTGGCCATGCGGAAATTGCACCTGTACTTCAAGATTCTGAGGAATGTTGGTACTTACCTATTTTCGGCGTGTATCATCCGAAGAAACCAGGTCAGAAAAGAGTGCTATTTGACTCAAGTGCCAGATACGAAGGTGTTTCTATAAACGACATCTTTCTGTCTTGTCCAGACCTCAACAACAGACGTCTAGGAATACTTCTTCGTTTCCGCAAGGATGCAGTAGCATTTATGGCCAACATACAACAGATGTTTCACTGCTTCCATGTTAAAGAAGAACACAGAAACTACTTAAGGTTTTTCTGGTACCGCGATAATGACCCCTACAAGGACATCGTGGAATATCGTATGAAGGTACACATCTTCGGGAACAGCCCCTCCCCTGCTGTCGCTATCTATGGCCTCAGACATTCAGCCAGAGAGGGTGTAGCAAAGTATGGATCGGATGTAAGATCGTTTGTGGAAAAGGATTTCTACATAGATGACTGCATGAAGTCCACACCCACAGATGATTTGGCAGTCAGTCTCCTGAAAAGGGCACAAGAAATGCTCGCTTCATCCAATTTGAGGTTGCACAAAATTGCTTCCAACAGCCAAAAACTAATGGCAGCCTTTCCCTCTCAAGATTACTCAACCGATTTAAAAGACTTGGATTTAAGCACGGACTCCCTTCCCATGCAGCGGAGCCTGGGTTTACTCTTGGATTTGAAAAAGGATGCATTCACCTTCCAGATCAGCGAAGAAGAGAAACCCTTCACGCGCAGAGGCATCCTGTCCGTTGTAAACAGCTTGTACGATCCTCTGGGATTTGTAACCCCTGTAACTATCCAAGGTAAAATTATGTTGAGAGACTTCACCCAAGAGACGTCCGATTGGGATGATCCGCTCCCCAGTGAGAAAAGAGACTTGTGGGTAAGATGGAAGAACTCTTTAGAATCCCTGTCAAGTCTCTACGTGGCATGACCATATGCTTCTGTGCCATCAACAGAAATCAAGACGCAAAGGTTTTGTATCTTCTGCGATGCCTCAACCAAAGCAATTGCAGCAGTGGCGTATTTGAAAACTACCGACATCAACGAACAATGCCACGTAAGGCTTGTTATGAGCTGGAGAAAACTGGCCCCACTCCGCGAACACACAGTACCCAGACTGGAACTCTGTGCAGCTGTGCTAGCAGTAGAGTTGGCTGAGCTTATCTCGACAGAAATGGACCTGGAAGTCAAAGAAGTCGAGTTCTACACTGACAGCAGGGTAGTGCTGGAGTACGTTTGCAATGAAACTCGTCGCTTTTATGTCTATGTCAGCAATCGGGTGCTAAGGATCAGCAGATCCACTGAACCTAAACAGTGGCACTATGTGTCCACAAACCACAATCCGGCAGACCACGCAACCAGATCCGTTGAAGCAAGACACCTTAAGGACACAACCTGGTTTACTGGCCCTACATTCTTATGCCGTTCGACGCCATACATTGACGGGTCAAACACCTTTGAACTGGTAGACCCAGAGGCAGATGAGGAAATCCGCCCTCAGGTATCCATTCTACGTATGGTGACTAAAGACAATCACCTCAAATCCCACCATTTCACCAGGTTCTCAACTTGGAATTTGCTTGTTCGTGCCCTCATTCTTTTAATTCCTCAGACCAGTTGCTGAACTTGTCTTACAGTTTTCACCAAAAGGGCTGTGTGTGGCATAGGTTGATGCCAAGCGGGGAGTGTTCTGTCCATTTTAACAAGGACAGTATGGTTCCAATTATCCATTAAAAAGTTTCACTACTATTAGTGTTTTGGTTTTTGCTGTGTTATAGCACCACCCAGTGGTGGTTAAATTTATAACCTGTGTTTTTTTAGTAATAATCAGAGTATTGCATCATGGGATAGGGAAATTCCATTTTTTCTCTGTGTACTCCCCGAGACACACGTGTTTATCTGCTGTGCTGGAAATACCTTACTTAGTTGCCATCTTGGTAAAGTTTATCTGGTAAGATCATTATCCCTGTTCTTGCAATGTAGTGTTGTACAGAGTGTGATTAACTGTATAGCAGCCAGTACACAGGAAATGTGATTACCAGGGACTTACTGTATGTAGTTATGTACATAGGTTGCATCATACTGTATACTTTCTTTGTCAGTTGTAAAGTATCAACTGTGTTATTGTTTAGCCCAATACTTATATATGTCATTTCTATTCCTTTAGTTTTACCGCATTTTCAATACCTGTTACCAATATACAAGTTAGACTACAGAGAACAGTCTGCTTATTTGGAAGACAGAAGTGGTTTATGCTGTATGTTGGATCACACACCGTATCAACGTGTATGAAGACAGAACAGCCTTAATGCACCCTAACTAAAGAGAACCACTGCAGTTGTCGAGATCCTTGACCCCAGTTATAGGGATCATCTGTCAGTATGGAAACACACTTTAATAAAGTCTATTGAACCTGATATATGTGTTAGCTTGTGTTTTTACAGGCAGCGGGCCTTCTGCTGATTTATCACTATCTTACCTTATGTGGCAATTGTCATGGTATGGAAATTACCCCAAATAATCATCACCTTAATATCTTAATTTCACAGTTTTCTCCACGTCTTAAAGAAAATCAATCCGATATGTTGAATATTTGTGTTAATAAATGTGTCCATGTGTGGCGATCACGAAAAGTAATCTGGAATATGCCATAATAGAGTTGAATGATCTCCGTATCTCAGACTCTGGTTTATTATTTTTCCATGCTATTGATGAACTGCTCATGTTAAAGTGTACAATCCTTTGTAGTCATCCTAATATTTGGAAGTTGGTAAATTTGCAGCATGTAAAAACTTGACATAAAATATTGTGCAAGAAATTGTATCTCCTCCATTGATCTTTGCTCTTCCAAGACGTATGCCAACCTGAGCTGATCAGTATGGACTTTGCACCGCACCATCTCTGTTAAGTGCCACCAGACACCAAACGAACAGCAAATAATATGATATACTGACACCATTAAAAGCAAGTACATGGAGCCTGCTACTACAACATCATACACGTCCCTAGATGCAGCCACAGCAGTTAGGCTGAAAACAACTACTGCTTACATTGCTGACTGCTTTCAGAAAACTGGTAAAATGAGAAAAATAGAAATAAAATACAAGTTTGGAAGGCATTACATGACAATTTTATCTCTGCTACATTTGTACAACATCCGGAGAACAGGTGGGCTCACTGTCGTGTGCAGTGCTGAACCACAATCGTCGGTAATGAATATATTCAATGCTGACATTTCATAGATTTATCTTCAGTGTCCCAGGGAAATATTCATGTTCATTAATTTTGTGAAGGTGTCTTCAAACTGTCTCAATGTTTGTGAAATGTGAAGTATGTCGCCTGCAGCAGATTTTATCACACTTTAGGCAAGATTCACATGTCATTTTTTCCCTGACTAAGTTTTTAACCACCGTAAACAGATGTCACATGAATGTGAATGAGGTCTTTAAAAATGGAATATACATATTTTGTTAAAAAAAAGTTAGTCTAAAAATACAAGTAAGATTTTTAGATGAGACGCCATGACGAAATTACTAAGGCTGGGGCTACAAGGAAATTTTGGCAGCGACATGTCGTGCTGCCAATGATCACTATGTGTGGCTGCTTCATTGAGGTGCAATACAAGTGAATGGGTGAATGGGGTTGCATTGCAAACCTGAGTGTACTGTAACCATATTCAACATGGTTGGACTTTTGCAACTTGCTACAGTATATTCTGGCGTATAAGACGACTGGGCGTATAAGACGACTGGGCGTATAAGACGACTCCCCAACTTTTCCAGTTAAAATATAAAATCTTTTTAAAAGTCAGGGGTCTTCTTATACACCATGTGTTGTCTTATAGGGTGGGTGAGCAATGTGCATCTGGTGGGGGGGAGTGGCCTCGAAGATGAAGAGAGGGGGCATCTCACAGGGAAGGTGTAAGTGGAGTATCCCCCTATTACCTCATTGTGGCAGCGATGCTCTCTGTGCTGGGGGGCGACGGCTCCTCTTTGTGCAGCGTGGCGCCTCTGTGCTGGGGTGCGGCAACAGCGTATCTTTGTGCAGCGTCGGGGCTACGCCGGCATTTCCTCAAAGCCCATTGCTGCAATGTGGTGGCCTCCGGGAAAATGGCCACTGGTGGCGGCGCATGCTCAGTTTCAGATCTTGTCTCCCAAGATCTCGGGACCAGATCTGAATCTGAGCATGCGCCGCCCCCAGCGGCCATTTTCCCGGAGGCCACCGCATCGCAGCAATGGAGCTGCTGGTGCCTCCTGGCTTTGATGAAATGCAGGCGGAGCTCTGACGCTGCACAAAGATGCGCCACCGCCCCCCAGCACAGAGCTCCCATGTTGCACAAAGAGGAGTCACCGCTGCCCCCCAGCACAGAGACCCCACGCTGCACAAAGAGGAGCCGCCGCCACCCCCCAGCACAGAGAGCATCGCTGCCACAATGAGGTAATAATGCGATACTCCAATTACACCTTCCCTGTGAGACGCCCCCTCTCTTTGTCATCGGGACCACTCCCCCCACCATATGCACATTGGTCACCCGCCCTATAAGGTGACACCCGGCGTATAAGAAGACCCCCGACTTTTAAGAAGATTTTCAGGGGTAAAAAGGTCGTCTTATACGCCGGAAAATATAGTAGTTGGTCAGATGGGTCCCCACCTGCTGCCCTGGAGTGATAAGTCTCTTCCTTTATGCATTGCCTGCCCCACTAGTCTCTGGTGCGTCTCAGTCCCCCGTGGATATTAACTCCTTAATGACCACAAGAACATCTTAACAATGATGATCGTTAATGGGCCTTATTCCCTCACTGGTGTTTTAAAACTGCAATTGGGAAACAGAAAATAGTGCCACTCTGTGGCTGAAATTCCCATGGGTGACAGTTGTACAGTTTTGGAGCGATTGGGGTTGATTAACCTCTTAAATACAGATGTCAATCCCAACAGTGGTATCTACCGTAAGTGGTTAAAAGGGTCTAAAAAGACTCCCAATGGCAGGGTTGATCCCAGTGGGTGACAGTTGTTGCCATGGTACCTTGAGGTCATCTGATGACCCCAGGGTACAGTGGTATGTGAGATCCAGCTATAAACTTGGTCTCACAGGCACAATCAGTGAGTCACTGACAGGTCTCAGGCACTGCAGTACATTATACCAACGATTAGAGTAAAAATTGTCCCACCGTGGGAAAAAGGTAAAATAAAATGTGTAAACAAGAAAAAAAACACACAAAAAAAATCACGAAATGTGGTTTTGCCACTAAAAATGCAACACGTGAGAAAACAAGGATAAATTAAAAAAAAAGTGCACTTCATTTGTATTGTTGCGTCCAGAATGACCTGATCTATAAAACTAGCATGTTATTTATTCTGGATGGTGAATACTGTAAAAATAATAAAAAAACACCAAAAACACATAAAAAATTTAATAAAAAGAGATTACAAAATTCATATGCAAAAAAAATGGTATAAACAAAAATGAGAAATAATCCTACAAAAAACAAGCCCTAATTTGGCTCATTCTGGGAAAAAAATTAAAAAGTTACAGCTCTCGTAATATGATGATCCAAAAACAATTTCATTTTTGTAAAACATTGTTTCAGTCTGTAAAAGCAGCAAAGCATAAAAGCAACTATACAAATCTGGAATCCCTGTAATTATACTGACTCGACGAATAAGTTGGTATTGTTACTTTTACCGCGCATTGAACGGCGCAAAAAAAAAAAATTAAAAAAATACTGAATTGCTGTGGTTTGTTCATTCTGTATCAGAAAAATCTGAATAAAAAACAATAAGCGTTATGTGACCGAAACTCGTTGCTCAAAAAATAAGCCCACATTCATATCTCTGCTTGCCAAAAAATAAAAAAGTTACAGCTCTCAGAATATGGTGACAAAAGAACAATTTTTTTAATAACCAACATTTTTACTGTGTGAAAGCAGCAAAGCATAAAAAAAATATAAATCTGGTATCCTGTAATCGCAAGGACCCAAAGAATAAAGTCGTCTTATCATTAACCCCTTAATCCCATTGGACGTACTATCCCGTCAAGGTGACCTGGGACTTAATTCCCAGTGACGGGATAGTACGTCCTGTGCGATCAACCGCGCTCACGGGGGGAGCGCGGCTGATCGCGGCCGGGTGTCAGCTGACTATCGCAGCTGACATCCGGCACTTTGAGCTAGGAGCGGTCACGGACCGCCCCCGGCACATTAACCCCCGACACACTGCGATCAAACATGATTGCAGTGTTCCTGCGGTATAGGGAAGCATCGCGCAGGGATGGGGGCTCCCTGCGTGCTTCCCTGAGACCCTCGGAGCAACGCGTTGTGATTGCATTGCTCCGAGGGTCTCTTACCTCCTCCTCCCTGCAGCCCCAGATCCAAAATGGCCATGGGGCTGCATCTGGGACCTGCAGGGAGGTGGCTTACCAGCGCCTGCTCAGAGCAGGCGCTGGGAAGCCTCCCTGCTGTGCTGTGTGATCGCTGATCTGACACAGTGCACAGCAAAGTGTCAGATCAGCAATCTGTCAATATATGTGATGCCTTCTCCGGGGCAAAGTAAAAAAGTTAAAAAAAAAAAATTTACATGTGTAAAAAAAAAAAAAATCCTAAATAAAAAAATATATTGTTCCAATAAATACATTCCTTTATCTAAGTCAATAAAAGTACATGTATTTAGTATTGCCGCGTCTGTAACGACCCCACCTATTAAACTGTTCCACTAGTTAACCCCTTCAGTGAACACCGTAAAAAAAAAAAACGAGGCAAAAAACAACCCTTTATTATCATACCGCCGAACAAAAAGTGGAATAGCACGTGATCAAAAAGACAGATATAAATAAGCATGGTACCGCTGAAAATGTCATTTGTCCTGCAAAAAACGAGCTGCCATACAGCGTCATCAGTGAAAAAATAAAAAAGTTATAGTCCTCAGAATAAAGCGATGCAAAAATAATTCTTTTTTCTATAAAATAGTTTTTATCGTATAAAAGCGCCAAAACATAAAAAAATAATCTAAATGAGGTATCTCTGTAATCATACTGCCCCGAAGAATAAAACTGCTTTATCCATTTTACCAAACACGGAATAGTATAAACGCCCCCCCAAAAAAGAAATTCATGAATGGCTGGTTTTTGGTCATACTGCCTCACAAAAATCAGAATAAAAAGCGATCAAAAAATGTCACATGCCCAAAAATGTTACCAATAAAAACGGCAACTCGTCTTGCAAAAAACAAGACCTCACATGACTCTGTGGACCAAAATATGGAAAAATTATAGCTCTCAAAATGTGGTAATGCAAAAAAATATTTTTTGCAATAAAAAGCGTCTTTTAGTGTGTGACAGCTGCCAATCATAAAAATCCACTAAAAAACCCACTATAAAAGTAAATCAAACCCCCTTCATCACCCCCTTAGTTAGGGAAAAATAAAAAACATTAAAAAAAAGGTATTTATTTTTGTTTTCCCATTAGGGTTAGGGCTAAGGTTAGGGTTAGGGCTAGGGTCAGGGCTAGGTCTAGGGTTAGGGTTAGGGTTAGGGCTAGGGTTAAGGCTAGGGTTGGGTTTAGGGTTTGGATTACATTTACAGTTGGGATTAAGGTTAGGGGTGTGTCAGGGTTAGGGGTGTGGTTAGGGTTATGGTTGGGATTAGGGTTAGCAGTGTGTTGGAGTTAGGGGTGTGGTTAGGGTTAGGGGTGTGGTTGGGATTAGGGGTGTGTTTGGGTTAGAGTTTCAGTTAGAATTGGGGTTTCCATTGTTTAGGCACATCAGGGGCTCTCCAAACGTGACGTGGCGTCCTATCTCAATTCCAGCAAATTCTGCATTGAAAAAGTAAAACAGTGCTCCTTCCCTTCCGAGCTCTCCTGTGCGCCCAAGCAGGGGTTTACCCCAACATATGGGGTATCAGCGTACTCAGGACAAATTGGACAACAACTTCTGTGGTCCAATTTCTCTTGTTACCCTTGGGAAAATAAAAATTGGGGGGCTAAAAAAACATTTTTGTGGGACAAAAATGATTTTTTATTTTCACGGCACTGCGTTATAAACTGTAGTGAAATACTTTGGGGTTCAAAGCTCTCACAACACATCTAGATAAGTTCCTTGGGGGTCTAAGTTCCAATATGGGGTCACTTGTGGGGGGTTTCTACTGTTTAGGTACATCAGGGGCTCTGCAAATGCAACGTGACGCCTGCAGACCAATCCATCTAAGTCTGCATTCCAAATGGCGCTCTTTCTCTTCCGAGCTCTGCCATGTACCCAAACAGTGGTTCCCCCCACATATGGGGTATCAGCGTACTCAGAACAAATTGGACAACACCTTTTGGGGTCCAATTTCTCTTGTTACCCTTGGGAAAATAAAAATTTTGGGTGCTAAAAAACCATTTTTGGAGGAAAAAAATGATTTTTTATTTTCACGGCTCTGCGTTATAAACTGTAGTGAAATACTTGGGAGCTCAAAGTTCTTACAACACATATAGATAAGTTCCTTGGGGGGTCTAGGTTCCAATATGGGGTCAATTGTGGGGGGTTTCTACTGTTTAGGTACATCAGGGGCTCTGCAAATGCAACGTGATGCCTGCAGACCAATCCATCTAAGTCTGCATTCCAAATGGCGCTCCTTCCCTTCTGAGCTCTGCAATGCACCCAAACGGTGGTTCCCCCCACATATGGGGTATCAGCATACTCATAACAAATTTTACAACAACTTTTGGGGACCAATTTCTCCTGTTACCCTTGGGAAAATGCAAAACTGGGTGTTAAAGATAATTTTTGTGAAAAAAAAATGATTTTTTATTTTCACGGCTCTGCTTTATTAACTGTAGTGAGACACTTGGGGGTTCAAAGTTCTCACAACACATCTAGATAAGTTCCATGGGGAGTCTAGTTTCCAATATGGGGTGAATTGTGGTGGGTTTCTACTGTTTAGTTACATTAGGGGCTCTGCAAACGCAATGTGACGCCTGCAGACCATTCCATCTAAGTCTGCATTCCAAATGGCGCTCCTTCCCTTCCGAGCTCTGCCATGCGCCCAAACGGTGGTTACCCCCCACATATGGGGTATCATCGTACTCGGGACAAATTGCACAACAACTTTTGGGGTACAATTTCTCCTGTTACCCTTGGGAAAATAAAAAATTGAGGGCAAAAATTTTATTTTTGTGAAAAAATATTATATTTTATTTTTACGGCTCTACATTATAAACCTCTGTGAAGCACTTGGTGGGTGAAAGTGCTCACCACACATCTAGATAAGTTCCTTAGGGGGTCTACTTTCCAAAATGGTGTCACTTGTGGGGGGTTTCAATGTTTAGGCACATCAGGGGCTCCCCAACGCAACATGGCGTCCCATCTCAATTGCAGCCAATTTTGCATTGAAAAGTAAAATGGCGCTCCTTCCCTTCCGAGCTCTGCCATGCGCCCAAACAGTGGTTTACCCCCACATATGGGGTATCGGGGTACTCAGGACAAATTGTACAACAACTTTTGGGGTCCATTTTCTCCTGTTACCCTTTGTAAAATAAAACAAATTTGAGCTGAATAAATGTTTTGTGAAAAAAAAATTAAATGTTCATTTTTTTTTAAACATTCCAAAAATTCCTGTGAAGCACCAGAAGAGTTAATAAACTTTTTGAATGTGGTTGAGGGGTGCAGTTTTTAGAACGGTGTTACACTTGGTTATTTTCTATCATATAGACCCCTCAAAATGGCTTCAAATGTGATGTGGTCCCTAAAAAAATGGTGTTGTAAAAATGAGAAATTGCTGGTCAAATTTTAACTCTTATAACTCCCTAACAAAAAAAAATTTGTATCCAAAATTGCTGATGTAAAGTAGACATGTGGGAAATGTTACTTATTAAGTATTTTGTGTGACATACAGTGGGGCAAAAAAGTATTTAGTCAGTCAGCAATAGTGCAAGTTCCACCACTTAAAAAGATGAGAGGCATCTGTAATTTACATCATAGGTAGACCTCAACTATGGGAGACAAACTGAGAAAAAAAAATCCAGAAAATCACATTGTCTGTTTTTTTAACATTTTATTTGCATATTATGGTGGAAAATAAGTATTTGGTCAGAAACAAAATTTCACCTCAATACTTTGTAATATATCCTTTGTTGGCAATGACAGAGGTCAAACGTTTTCTGTAAGTCTTCACAAGGTTGCCACACACTGTTGTTGGTATGTTGGCCCATTCCTCCATGCAGATCTCCTCTAGAGCAGTGATGTTTTTGGCTTTTCGCTTGGCAACACGGACTTTCAACTCCCTCCAAAGGTTTTCTATAGGGTTGAGATCTGGAGACTGGCTAGGCCACTCCAGGACCTTGAAATGCTTCTTACGAAGCCACTCCTTCATTGCCCTGGCGGTGTGCTTTGGATCATTGTCATGTTGAAAGACCCAGCCACGTTTCATCTTCAATGCCCTTGCTGATGGAAGGAGGTTTGCACTCAAAATCTCACGATACATGGCCCCATTCATTCTTTCATGTACCCGGATCAGTCGTCCTGGCCCCTTTGCAGAGAAACAGCCCCAAAGCATGATGTTTCCACCACCATGCTTTACAGTAGGTATGGTGTTTGATGGATGCAACTCAGTATTCTTTTTCCTCCAAACATGACAAGTTGTGTTTCTACCAAACAGTTCCAGTTTGGTTTCATCAGACCATAGGACATTCTCCCAAAACTCCTCTGGATCATCCAAATGCTCTCTAGCAAACTTCAGACGGGCCCGGACATGTACTGGCTTAAGCAGTGGGACACGTCTGGCACTGCAGGATCTGAGTCCATGGTGGCGTAGTGTGTTACTTATGGTAGGCCTTGTTACATTGGTCCCAGCTCTCTGCAGTTCATTCACTAGGTCCCCCCGCGTGGTTCTGGGATTTTTGCTCACCGTTCTTGTGATTATTCTGACCCCACGGGGTGGGATTTTGCGTGGAGCCCCAGATCGAGGGAGATTATCAGTGGTCTTGAATGTCTTCCATTTTCTAATTATTGCTCCCACTGTTGATTTCTTCACTCCAAGCTGGTTGGCTATTGCAGATTCAGTCTTCCCAGCCTGGTGCAGGGCTACAATTTTGTTTCTGGTGTCCTTTGACAGCTCTTTGGTCTTCACCATAGTGGAGTTTGGAGTCAGACTGTTTGAGGGTGTGCACAGGTATCTTTTTATACTGATAACAAGTCTAAACAGGTGCCATTACTACAGGTAATGAGTGGAGGAAAGAGGAGACTCTTAAAGAAGAAGTTACAGGTCTGTGAGAGCCAGAAATCTTGATTGTTTGTTTCTGACCAAATACTTATTTTCCACCATAATATGCAAATAAAATGTTAAAAAAACAGACAATGTGATTTTCTGGATTTTTTTTTCTCAGTTTGTCTCCCATAGTTGAGGTCTACCTATGATGTAAATTACAGACTCCTCTCATCTTTTTAAGTGGTGGAACTTGCACTATTGCTGACTGACTAAATACTTTTTTGCCCCACTGTATCTCTGTGATTTAAGGGCATAAAAATTCAAAGTTGAAAAATTGCGAAATTTTCAAAATTTTCACCAAATTTCCATTTTTTTCACAGATAAACGCAGGTAATATCAAAGAAATTTTACCACTATCATGAAGTACAATATGTCTTGAGAAAAAAAGTGTCAGAATCATTAGGATCCGTTGAAGTGTTCCAGAGTTATAACCTCATAAAGGGATAGTGGGCAGAATTGTAAAAATTGGCCCAGTCATTAACGTGCAAACCACCCTTGGGGCTTAAGGGGTTAATACCATACATTGAACCACGCAAAAATACTTGCACTGCTGTTTATATCTTCATTCCACTTCCCAAAAAAATCTGAATAAATTTATTCTGCACTCCCCACTAAGCGCTTACATTGGGGTTTCTGTTTAAATCCCCCCAACCGCGATTCAGACAAAACCCAAGCGGAACCATTGACTTATGAGGCAGATGGAGTCTCTTTGGACTCTGTCTGGTCTCTTTTCTGGCCATGTCCCATAATTTGAAGTGTCTTTTCAGCGCACAAGTGTGGTTGACCACAGTTCTGTGAACGCCTGAAAAGATGGATACCACTAAAGCAGATGCCAAATGCAATCCAAAGTGTCTTCATCTGCCTCATTATAGAGGGTGGTTCTGTTGGGGGTTTCGTCTGAATAATATTTTTGTGGGATTTACACGGAAACCCCAACATAAGTGCTCCACGTAGAACAAAAAATGTAATCCCAGCCTAATAATAATAAAACATACCAGGCCCAAATACCACCACACCATAACTAGACCACATATTATCAACACATAGTGACCTATTAATACCACATACAAGGAACAAATACCGCCACATCATGTCCAGACCACATATTACCACCAATTAATAATTGAATAATGCCACATACAAGGAACATATACCGCCCAAAATACCGTGATCAATAGTGTCATTATACACAGGAGCTTTGTATATATTTTATAGAGTCCAGGTAATACAGTGATCACTGGTGACATTACACACAGGAACGCTGCATATAGTGCCAGTGTAGTATGTGTATTACAGGGATCACCAGTGACATTATAAACAGGAGCTCTGTATATAGTGTTTTATGTACAGTTAATACAAGGATCACCGGTGACATTATACGCAGGAGCTCTGTATATAGTGTAGCTGGGCACAATGTAAGAGGTGCTACAATACACGGAGGCTCTACATTGTATGGGGGCACAATGTATGGTACTTAAACTGGCATATCCAAAAGAAAAAGAAAGTGGGACTCATCGTGTAAAATCACTTATTTATTGCAGTACTTTAAAACATTGTGGTCACGGAGAGCAGGTACAACTAGTCAGACGACGGCCGTTCTGTGTATGGAGACTTTTTCAAGGGTCTTTTTCTTTTGAATTTGCTTATTTTGTTTTCCCCGCCATAGGAAGTTTTTTTCAGCAGAGCACCACTATTTTTCACTGGCTTATTTTTGTCATTCTATACTGTATTTGCGTTTGCTGACAGCTCCACTTAAGTTACGTTGATAATGCTTAGGTGTTTCCTTTTCTCCTCCTGGATTGTTATTAAACTGGCATATTTGCAATTCTCCATAATAAAGCATGGAGTGGATGTTACAAAATAGCCACTGCTACCATAGATGAATTTGTTGAGAAGTGCCATTTCTACAATATGGTCACTTTTGGGGGTTTTCTGCTGTTCTCCACGAATGTCGCTCGTAAACTATTCTAGTAAAATCTGTGTTCCAAATGCCAAATAGCACTACTTCCTTCTCAGACCTGATGTGTATACTAACAGTAGTTTCTGACAATATATGCGGCATCATCGGGAGAAATTGTGCAATAAATTGTGGGGTTCAGTTTCATCTATTAACCCTTGTGTAACGCACACATTTTTTTCTTTCACATCTAAATGTTAAAAAGTTTTAATCACCTGTAGATCAAAAATGCTCAATACATCCCTTCATGTATTCCTTCAGATTTATAGTTTCCAAAATCGGGTAACTTGAGGGAGGGGAGTTTGCTGCTTTGGCACCTCAGGGGCTCTGCTAATGGAGCCCACAATTTGTTTAAACAAAATCTATGTTCTAAAAGCCAAGTAGTGCTCCTCCCATACAATCCATGCAAACAGTAGAGTACTGCCACATTCAGTAACAATTGCATAACAAACTATGGGGTCCATTTTCTCTAATGCCTTGTGTAAATTATAAATTTGATGCTAAAACAGTGGGGGGTTATTTGTTTTCACATCTTCAGTAAATGCTTGAGGGGTGTTGTTTCCATTTGTCACTTGTGGGAATTTTCTGCTGTTTGGGAGCATTAGGGGCCAAGCAAATGGGGAATGCACCATTCCCCATTTGCATGGCTGCAATTTCAGCCAAATTTGTGCTCCAATATTCTTCTTCACTTCAGAGCCCTACTGTGTGTTCAAACTGAACGTTTTGACTACATGTGGGGTATCACCACGCTCAGAAGAACCTGGGTAACAAACTTTGTAGTCCACTTTTTCATGTTACCTCTTGCAAAAGTGAAACATTTGATTGTCAAAACTGGACCTCATTTGGACCCCATACAGTATTAATGCTAGAACATGTTCCCGAAGGATATATTGTCACCCCAATATAAATCTTGTGAAGTCGTAGAGGAACGACCTGCTATAACACAAATGATTCAGCCCCTCTGGCTGAATTTGTTTGAGAAAATTATGACCCATGTTTTAGTTTCCCCTGATACACTTTGTAATTTGTTAGGGAGAGACGTGTTGTAGAAAATAGGGGTTTGCCAAATGGCGCCGAGATGATCACCCATTTATAAGAAGGCACCCTGTGTAGTCTCTTGTCTTTGACAGTTCCCACAGTCCTAGACACCACATGATCTAAATCTCATTCCCTGCCTATTTGGCGCAAAAACATACGTAGCCATAGCAAACTTGATGTGGGAAAACTGCCCATTCCCAGGTGACAGTAAAAATTAAACCAGGTGCCCAACTACCCTATTGAAAGCAGTACCCGTATAAAGAGCTGTTTTCAAATCCCCAACAATATTACTGGCAACACTAATGGCAACAAATGCCTTTACACACACATTATCAATCATTCAAAAGTAGTAAATGCTGTGTGGGTTTAAGAAACAACCTATAAAAGGACAATAACCTGCAAATATTAAGAATAAAACGATTGTAGAGTGTTATCTAGAAAATGTACATCTTACTATTGACACACCTCTGTATCCTTTTCTATTAGAATTTAACATTACGAATGAAACTGTTTTGATATAACAATAATTAGAATTTAGATTGTGTAACATTTGGTCAGTTGTACCAATAATTTATTTTTTTAAATCATTAAATTCCTGTCCTAGGCACATAAAGCTGCTTTAAGACACTGTCAGCCTATTCAGTGTTTTGAAATCCTTTAAGTCTCTTTAGACTTGTCGGCTCTTTATTTTTATGATTTCCCTTAAGACCAGTGTCCTGGGATTTAACCTTACCATCACAGGGAGAGAGAAGGAAGAAAACAGGATAATTATCATTTCACACATGCAGTACTGGAAAACCGGTGACCTCCGCATAACACTGAATTTCAAATGAGGCAATGGTGTAGGGTTGTAATCCTTATAAAGACATGTTTGGAGGTAAAAGTGGAAGGAAAATTTTTCAATGTAAAATTTGAGCTCTCATTAATGGAATGGAAAAAAAAATATAGAGATAACCATAACAATCTTCTAATTTCATATATAAAGTACCGTAATCTTTAGATACAGGTAATGTCTGACATTGGGAGAATTTATGATCTTCTTGACCAACTTACAATATGCTAATTATGGTAAATGCCAAGGTGACATATCTTTGTCATCTTCACAATCTGAGTTGCATGTTAGACCATCTCATTGTACAGAGTGAGATGTTATCTCATCAATATCACATTATATGTTTTTTTATGGGTGCAACAAGTGAAACTTCAAATGTCATGTTCATTTCTTAATGGTGAAGAACAGTGCTAGCAATAGTGGCATTTAGATCTGAGAACTAGAATTTCAAAAGGGTTTTGACTTGCACATTTTATTTCTCTGTATGTTATGTTTATCAACCTTTAAATGGAGCTCCTAGAACTGTAGCAGTGCAGAATACTATGTCTACCATTTCGTTTTTGGCCAACAATATTGTCACTTTGAAGGATGGAATTATATTTACAGACTTTAATAGTTATAGTACGTGATATTTTATCATGAAAGTGGGGAATTTAAGTAAAAGCATGCAATCTTGATTTCCTCATCTCAAATTATTGAAACAAAAGTCAACAAAAGTGGTGGGTATGCCAGCACAAAAATGTGAATGTCTGAAATAACTTGTCATGTGGCCTTCAGCATCAATTACACCTTGACAACGTCTGATGCTGTTCACAAGTCGAGTTATTGTCTGCCGAGGCATGGCATCCCACTCTTCTTGAAGTGCGGCCCTCAGATCACAAACGTTCTGGGGTACAGATTTACGAGTCTCTACATGGTCACTCAGCTGATCCCATAGGTTTTCTATGGGATTCAGGTATGGAAAAAGTGCAGGCCACTCCATTTGAGGTATCCCAGTCTTCAGCAGCCGTTCTCTAACAATGCGACCTTGATGAGCTGGAGCATTGTCATCCATGAAGCTAAAATTAGACCTCTTTTGTTCATGCAGAGGCACAATGACTGGATTAATGATGTTATTGAAGTAGTAGTGGCTTGTCACTGTACCATTCACAAAGTGTAGTGTAGGTATGTATTGACTAGACACACCTGCCCACACTGTAACACCATCACTGCCAAAGGCTCGTCTGGTGACAACATAGCACTCTTTAAGATGTCTCCAACATATTTGGTGGCCCTAATTTCTGCTCAGCACGAATTGACTTTAATCAGTCCATTGTCCTGCATAGTTGATCCCTGGCCCATGCAATATGATTGTGATGTGGTCAGGTAGCATGCAGACCACGCTGATGTAAACGGTTTTGAATGGTGTGATGTGACACTTGGTTTCCTCTCACCTCCCTTTATTGTGCCTGGAGTTGTGTGGCATTCATCATCTGGTTCCAAAGGGCATTGTTCACAATGAAAAGGTCATCAGTGTGGCATGTGGCCAAACGACGTTCACATCTATGCCTTTCTATGACTCTTCCTGTCTCTTTGTATTTCTGATGCAGCTTGCTGATGACACTCTGTGACACTCTAAGTTCAGTGACCATTTTCGTCTGAGAAAATCCTGCTTAAAGCCTCACAATGGTAAGGTATAGTGACGGGCGAGCACTAAAATGTTTGGGTGCTCATTGCTCGGGTTGAGCAAATTGGAATACTCGGGTACTCGACCCAAGCAACGAGCCCAATGTAAGTCTATGGGAAACCCGAGTATTTTTAACGCGATCCACCCCGGGGGTTCTTTTAAGGTCTAAAAAAGTAAAAAATTATAGAAACACTGCTAAAATGACATGGCAACATAATGGGGATCGCCCCAGGAAGCATTTCTGACTCCTAGGTCACAGCTGTAAGCAATGTTGTCAGAGTTTCACGCCATTTTTACAGGTGCACCAAAAACATACAAGAACAAAACCAAAATGGATTTTGCTGGGAAATATGATAAGGTACATCCTTTCCAGGGTAATGACTTGTATATAAGGCAAAATAATTAACCCCAGATCTAAATGTTTCCCCACCACTTGGGATATGTTCAAACACAGCGTTTTTTATGCATTTTTCAACTTTAACCCCTTTCTGTCATCGGACGTACTATTCCGTCCATGTGGGGTGGGCCCTAATTCCCAAGGACGGAATAGTACGTCCAGCACGATCGGCCGCGCTCACGGGGGGAGCGCGGCCGATCGCGGCCGGGTGTCAGCTGCCTATCGCAGCTGACATCCGGCACTATGTGCCAGGAGCGGTCACGGACCGCCCCCGGCACATTAACCCCCGGCACACCGCGATCAAACATGATCGCGGTGTGCCGGCGGTACAGGGAAGCATCGCGCAGGGAGGGGGCTCCCTGCGTGCTTCCCTGAGACCCCCGGAGCAACGCGATGTGATCTCGTTGCTCCGGGGGTCTCCTACCTCCTATCCCTGCAGGCCCCGGATCCAAAATGGCCGCGGGGCTGCATCCGGGTCCTGCAGGGATCACTTCCGGGTGCCGAGCAGGCTGCAGATGAAAGCTGCAGCCTGCACGGCTGTAAGTGAGATCGGAGATCTCACAGAGTGCTGTGCACACTGTGAGATCAGCGATCTGTAATGTCCCCCCCTGGGACAAAGTAAAAAAGTAAAAAAAATTCCCACATGTGTTAAAAAAAAAATTAAAAAAAAAATTCCTAAATAAAGAAAAAAAAAAATATTATTCCCATAAATCGCCGCGTCTGTAACGACCCCACCTATAAAACTATATCACTAGTTAACCCCTGCAGTGAACACCGTAAAAAAAAAAAAAAAAAAAACGAGGCAAAAAACAACGCTTTATTCTCATACCGCCAAACAAAAAGTGCAATAACACGCGATCAAAAAGACGGATATAAATAAACATGGTACCGCTGCAAACGTCATCTTGTCCCGCAAGAAACGAGCCGCCATATAGCATCATCAGCGAAAAAATAAAAAAGTTATAGTCCTCAGAATAAAGCGATGCCAAAATAATTATTTTTTCTATAAAATAGTTCTTATCGTATAAAAGCGCCAAAACATAAAAAAATGATGTAAATGAGGTATCACTGTAATCGTACTGACCCGAAGAATAAAACTGCTTTATCAATTTTACCAAACGCGGAACGGTATAAACGCCTCCCCCAAAAGAAATTCATGAATAGCTGGTTTTTGATCATTCTGCCTCACAAAAATCGGAATAAAAAGCGATCAAAAAATCTCCCGTGCCTGAACATGTTATCAATAAAAACGTCAACTCGTTTCGCAAAAAACAAGACCTCACATGACTCTGTGGACTCAAATATGGAAAAATTATAGCTCTCAAAATGTGGTAACGCAAAAAATATTTTTTGCAATAAAAAGCTTCTTTCAGTGTGTGACAGCCGCCAATCATAAAAATCCGCTAAAAAACCCGCTATAAAAGTAAATCAAACCCCCTTTCATCACCCCCTTAGTTAGGGAAAAATAAACAAAATTAAAAAAAATGTATTTATTTCCATTTTACCATTAGGGCTAGGGTTAGGGCTAGGGTTAGGGTTAGGGTTGGGGCTAGGGTTAGGGTTGGGGCTAGGGTTGGGGCTAGGGTTAGGGTTGGGGCTAGGGTTAGGGTTGGGGCTAGGGTTAGGGCAGGGGCTAGGGTTAGGGCAGGGGCTAGGGTTAGGGCTGGGGCTAGGGTTAGGGTTGGGGCTAGGGTTAGGGTTGGGGCTAGGGTTAGGGTTAAGGCTACAGTTAGGGTTGGGGCTAAAGTTAGGGTTAAGGGTTGGGGCTAAAGTTAGGGTTAGGGTTTGGACTACATCTACGGTTGGGAATAGGGTTGGGATTAGGGTTAGGGGTGTGTCTGGGTTAGAGGTGTGGTTAGGGTTACCGTTGGAATTAGGGTTAGGGGTGTGTTTGGATTAGGGTTTCAGTTATAATTGGGGGGTTTCCACTGTTTAGGCACATCAGGGGCTCTCCAAACGCGACATGGCGTCCGATCTCAATTTCAGCCAATTCTGTGTTGAAAAAGTAAAACAGTGCTCCTTCCCTTCCGAGCTCTCCCGTGCGCCCAAACAGGGGTTTACCCCAACATATGGGGTATCAGCGTACTCGGAACACATTGGAGAACAACTTTTGGGGTCCAATTTCTTCTGTTACCCTTGGGAAAATACAAAACTGGAGGCTAAAAAATAATTTTTGTGGAAAAAAATATTTTTTATTTGCATGGCTCTGCGTTATAAACTGTAGTGAAACAATTGGGGGTTCAAAGCTCTCACAACACATCTAGATGAGTTCCTTAGGGGGTCTACTTTCCAAAATGGTGTCACTTGTGGTGGGTTTCTACTGTTTAGGTACATTAGGGCCTCTGCAAATGCAATCTGACGCCTGCAAACCATTCCATCTAAGTCTGCATTCCAAATGGCGCTCCTTCCCTTCCGAGCCCTCCCATGCGCCCAAACAGTGGTTCCCCCCCACATATGGGGTATCAGCGTACTCAGGACAAATTGGACAACAACTTTTGGGGTCCAATTTCTCCTGTTACCCTTGGGAAAATACAAAACTGGGGGCTAAAAAATAATTTTGGGGTGAAAATGTTTTTTTTTTTTTTCACGGCTATGCGTTATAAACTGTAGTGAAACACTTGAGGGTTCAAAACTCTCACAACACATCTAGATGAGTTGCTTAGGGGGTCTACTTTCCAAAATGGTGTCACTTGTGTTTTTTTTTTTTACTGTTTAGGTACATTAGGGCTCTGCAAACGCAATGTGACGCCTGCAGACCATTCCATCTAAGTCTGCATTCAAAATGGCGCTCCATCCCTTCCGAGCCCTCCCATGCACCCAAACAGTGGTTCCCCCCCACATATGGGGGATCAGCGTACTCAGGACAAATTGGACAACAACTTTTGGGGTCCAATTTCTCCTGTTACCCTCAGGAAAATACAAAACTGGGGGCTAAAAAATAATTTTTGTGGGAAAAAAATGTTTGTTTTATTTTTACGGCTCTGCATTATAAACTTCTGTGAAGCAGTTGGTGGGTCAAAGTGCTCACTACACCTCTAGATAAGTTCCTTAGGGGGTTTACTTTCCAAAATGGTGTCACTTGTGGGGGGGTTTCAATGTTTAGGCACATCAGTGGCTCTCCAAATGCAACATGGCGTCCCATCTCAATTCCTGTCAATTTTGCAGTGAAAAGTCAAATGGCGCTCCTTCCCTTCCGAGCTCTGCCATGCGCCCAAACAGTGGTTTACCCCCACATATGGGGTATCAGCGTACTCAGGACAAATTGTAAAACATCTTTTGGGGTCCAATTTCTTCTCTTACTCTTGGGAAAATAAAAAATTGGGGGTGAAAAGATCATTTTTGTGAAAAAATATGATTTTTTATTTTTACGGTTCTGCATTATAAACTTCTGTGAAGCACTTGGTGGGTCAAAGTGCTCACCACACCTCTAGATAAGTTCCTTAGGGGGTCTACTTTCCAAAATGGTGTCACTTGTGGGGGGTTTCAATGTTTAGGCACATTAGTGGCTCTCCAAATGCAACATGGCGTCCCACCTCAATTCCTGTCAATTTTGCATTGAAAAGTCAAACGGCGCTCCTTCCCTTCCGAGCTCTCCCATGCGCCCAAACAGTGGTTTACCCCCACATATGGGGTATCAGCGTACTCAGGACAAATTGTACAACAACTTTTGGGGTCCAATTTCTTCTCTTACCCTTGGGAAAATAAAAAATTGGGGGTGAAAAGATAATTTTTGAGAAAAAATATGATTTTTTATTTTTACGGTTCTGCATTATAAACTTCTGTGAAGCACTTGGTGAGTCAAAGTGCTCACCACACCTCTAGATAAGCTCCTTAGGGGGTCTACTTTCCAAAATGGTGTCACTTGTGGGGGGTTTCAATGCTTAGGCATATCAGAGGCTCTCCAAACGCAACATGGTGTCCCATCTCAATTCCAGTCAATTTTGCATTGAAAAGTCAAATGGCGCTCCTTCGCTTCCGAGCTCTGTCATGCGCCCAAACAGTGGTTTACCCCCACATATGGGGTATTGGCGCACTCAGGACAAATTGTACAACATCTTTTGGCATCCATTTTCTCCTGTTACCCTTGGTAAAATAAAACAAATTGGAGCTGAAGTAAATTTTGTGTGAAAAAAAAGTTAAATGCTCATTTTTATTTAAACATTCCCAAAATACCTGTGAAACACCTGAAGGGTTAATAAACTTCTTGAATGTGGTTTTGAGCACCTTGAGGGGTGCAGTTTTTAGAATGGTGTCACACTTGGGTATTTTCTATCATATAGACCCCTCAAAATTACTTCAAATGAGATGTGGTCCCTAAAAAAAAAATGGTGTTGTGAAAATGAGAAATTGCTGGTCAAATTTTAACCCTTATAACTCCCTAACAAAAAAAAATTTTGGTTCCAAAATTGGGCTGATGTAAAGTAGACATGTGGGAAATGTTAATTATTAAGTATTTTGTGTGACATATCACTGTGATTTAATTGCATAAAAATTCAAATTTGAAAAATTGCAAAATTTTCAAAATTTTCGCCAAATTTCCGTTTTTTTCACAAATAAACGCAGGTAATATCAAAGAAATTTTACCACTATCATGAAGTACAATATGTCACGAGAAAACAATGTCAGAATCACCAGGATCCGTTGAAGCGTTCCAGAGTTATAACCTCATAAAGGGACAGTGGTCAGAATTGTAAAAATTGGCCCGGTCCATAACGTGCAAACCACCCTTGGGGGTGAAGGGGTTAACATTGCTTTCAACCAATACAAATGGGAAATGTCATTGTAACATTTAACAACCCTAGCTGGCCATGTGTTGTGTGACACAGAAGGAGACACATCTTGTTTCATTTATGAAGGATGGACTCTTCAAGTCACAAAGCCTATTTTTAGAGGGGCATCAGGCGGAATTAATATTCTTAAAGGGCCATTATTAAACAGTTGGTCTCCTATGCTGTTATTGCCTATGCAGTGAGTGGCTGGGCTGCCAAGAATTACGACACACCCCAATACCCCTTTCCCGAGAGGTACAGGAGGGTTTACTGAAAAAATGTTGCATTGAATGCAAGGCCTGCCCTGCTATCAAGTCATATACACCCCAAGAATTCTTTGAAACCAGGTTCTGGATGGCCACAGGAAAACCCACTTCACATTATTCAGTTGGTCTTGCCATACTCTTTTCTTATGCATTAACAGCAAGGTCTGCCCTGCCACTAATTCATATGCACCCCAATAAGCCTTGGAACCCAGGTACTGGATGGCCACAGGAAAATACACATCACATTATTCATTTTGTAATCCCATACAGTTTTCATATGTATTAACTGCAAGGCCTGCCCTGCTACCAAGTCATATGCACCCCAATAAGTCTTTGAACCCAGGTACTGGATGGCCACAGGAAAACCCACTTCACATTCTTCAGTTGGTCCTGCCATTCTGTTTCCTTATGCATTCAATGCAAGGGCCAACTAGACCCAAATTTACACTCAACACAATCCCCCCTTGGAAGAAACATGGAGGAGGGCCTCATAAAAAAAAAACTGTCCCATTACAAAGGAGCAGGTCTCCTAGACTTGTAATGCCAATACACTAAGTGCATGGGCTGACAAACATTTCCCCATGGGGTACATTTTTTTTAAATATTTTTTGGGCATGATAGACACTCTTGCCAAAAATTGGACTGGCTGTAGCAGCACAGAACACGTTAACCCTGGTGATCTAGTGGCAGAGAATGATGAGACGTTGAGGAAGGTGTTACGCCGCTGCCGCCTCATGCTCACCTGTCTTCGGCGTCTCGGCACGCCTCCTCTCCTGCGGCGTCCTCTTCTCCGTGTCTCCTCCCTGCAGTCTGTCTGGGTTCTGCTGCTCGTCGGGTGCGCGCGCACGCCAGATTCAGCACTGCGCGCGCGCGCCTCTAACCTTCCTGGCGACACTCCTTCTCTCCTCTCTCTCTTCCTGGAGGACCCTCACCCGGAAGTGCCTCGCTGTCCTGGTATGTAAGCAGCTTCCGTCCGCCTCTCTGTGCCTGTAGATCACTTGTGCTATGCTAGTGCTCTTGGCCCCTTCTTTGTGCAGTCCCTGTGTTGCCGGTTCTCCTGCAGTCCCTGTGTTGCCGGTCCTCCTGCCGTCCCTGTGTTGCCGGTCCTCCTGCCGTCCCTGTGTTGCCGGTCCTCCTGCAGTCCCTGTGTTGCCGGTCCTCCTGCCGTCCCTGTGTTGCCGGTCCTCCTGCCGTCCCTGTGTTGCCGGTCCTCCTGCAGTCCCTGTGTTGCCGGTCCTCCTGCAGTCCCTGTGTTGCCGGTCCTCCTGCCGTCCCTGTGTTGCCGGTCCTCCTGCCGTCCCTGTGTTGCCGGTCCTCCTGCCGTCCCTGTGTAGCCGGTCCTCCTGCCGTCCCTGTGTTGCCGGTCCTCCTGCCGTCCCTGTGTTGCCGGTCCTCCTGCCCTCTCAGTCCCATCAGTCCTGTGTCACCATAGCCCTGTGTTTCTCCCTCTTCCTTCGGTCTGGTTCCTCTTTTTACCCTTTGCTGTTCTATTGTGCTTCCCCAGCTTCCGTGGTGGTAGTCCCTCTCGGGCCTGCCCCTAACACTCCCTGTATAGGGGGCGGTCCACCTGGTCAGCTCGTCCGTGAGGGGATCGTCATCACGGTCCAGTGGGTCCACTTTCCTTCCTCTCCCTAGTAACCTCACAGTATCTACAGGCCATGGACCCCGCTGGTGTCTCCGCGATTCAAAAAGAGTTGCTCTTTTTGCGTGAGAACCAGACGAGAATCATGTCCTTCCTTAAAAATATGGAGTCTCGTCTCGCAGCTTTACAAACTTCTGACCCAAGTAACGCTTCCCAGCTGTCGGCCCTGCAGCAGGAGCTTGGCCAACAGCGAGACACTCAGTCTCATATTTTGAATTATATGGCCTCCATCGATAATCGTCTTCTTTCCCTGCAGGGTGCTGCCTCTGCTCCTGTCCAGGTCTCCTCTCCGCAGCCCGCTCCTCGTTTGGCCAGGCCTCCTCGCTATAGTGGGGACCCCAAATTTTGTCGAGGTTTTCTCAATCAGTGTCAGTTACACTTTGAGTTATCCCCGCTGTTATACCCCACGGACCGTGCTAAAGTAGCTTTTGTGGTTTCCCATTTGGAGGGTGAGGCTTTGGCCTGGGTCAATCCACTCTGGGAGCGAGGTGATCCGGTGGTTTCTCAACTTAATCTTTTTTTGGATACCTTTCGCAGGGTTTTTGATGAACCTGGTCGTTTGGTATCTACTACTGAGTCTCTTTTTAACCTATGCCAGGGTACCCTCTCTGTGGCTCAGTACGCCATCCGTTTTCGAACACTGTCATCCGATCTAGGGTGGAACAATGAAGCTTTGGTGGGAGCATTCTGGCGGGGTTTATCTTCTCGAGTTAAGGATGAACTGGCGGGGCGTGATACTCCTACTACGTTGGATGACCTAATCTTCTTGGCTACTCGCATAGATTTGCGTTTCCAGGAACGCTCTCGGGAGGTTGTCAGAGAGAGGAGGCTTCCAGGTTCGTCTACTGCCGCTCGCAGTGCTTCTATCCCCCAAGCTTCTTCTGTTTCCACCTCATCTTCCCCTGAGCCCATGCAGGTAGATCGCCTCAAGTCTGCGGTATTACGCCGTAAGGAAAGACTTGCGCAGGGATTATGCTTCTATTGTGGCAGCGCCACTCATCTTCTACGTTCCTGCCCCCAGAAGCCGGGAAACGCCTCCGCCTAGGACAGGTAAGGGAGGCCTTCCTAGGTAGTTACGATTCCTCTCCACCTTTGATTTTGTCTGTGATTTTACATTTAGGGTCTAACCGCTTCTCTTTTGACGCCTACGTAGATTCTGGAGCAGCTGGGAATTTCGTCCAACTCGAGGTTGTTCAAAGACTTGGGATTCCTGTCAGGTCCTTGGAGGTTCCTAGGCAAATAGCTTCTGTCGATGGTCAGCCTTTGCGGGAGACCGTTTCTTCTGTCACCGAGGAGGTTCAAATCCAAATCGGAGCTCTTCATCATGAAAAATTGGCTTTTTACGTTCTGCCGTCTCTGTCCCATCCGTTTCTTTTTGGTCTACCCTGGTTAAGAAATCACGAGCCTATCCTAAACTGGCGAACTGGAGATGTCGTAAGCTGGGGACAGTCTTGTGTGAATAGATGCCTACTACCCGTCAAGCCTATTCGTTCCCTCCCATCGGTTCCTGGACTTGAGAATCTACCTCCGGTTTATTCTTCATTCTCGGACGTCTTCAACAAGAAAGAAGCAGAAGTTTTGCCGCCGCATCGTCCTTACGATTGCCCGATTGATCTTGTTCCAGGTTCTACTCCTCCCAGAGGTCGTATTTATCCTCTGTCTCCCTCCGAGTCTCAAGCCATGTCCGATTATGTCCAGGAGAACTTAGCCAGGGGTTTTATCCGAAAATCTTCTTCTCCTGCGGGGGCTGGCTTTTTCTTTGTAAAGAAGAAAGATGGTTCCCTGTGACCCTGCATTGATTATCGTGGTCTCAATGGTATCACGGTTAAGAATAAGTATCCTCTGCCTCTCATTCCGGAACTCTTCGACCGTCTACGGGGAGCACGCATCTTCACTAAATTGGATCTCAGGGGAGCCTACAATTTGATCCGTATTCGCTCAGGTGACGAATGGAAGACTGCATTTAACACCCGCGATGGTCATTATGAGTATTTGGTGATGCCCTTCGGCCTGTGTAACGCTCCTGCGGTCTTTCAAGAGTTGGTGAATGATGTGTTTCGAGACCTACTATACACCTGTGTTGTGGTATATTTGGACGATATACTTGTGTTTTCCCCGGATCTACCTTCTCATCGAAGAGATGTCCGTCAAGTTCTTCTTCACTTGAGAGAGAATCGGCTTTATGCAAAGCTAGAGAAGTGTGCCTTTGAACAATCATCTTTACCGTTCCTGGGTTTCATCATCTCCGATTCTGGTCTACGTATGGATCCAGGCAAGGTTGCTGCCGTTCTCAATTGGCCTCGTCCTCTTGGTATAAAGGCAATCCAACGTTTTCTAGGATTCGCAAATTATTATCGGCAATTTATTCCTCACTTCTCGTCCCTGTCAGCCCCCATCTCTTCTTTGACGAAAAAAGGTGCCAATCCTCAACTTTGGCCCGCGGAGGCCGAAGAGGCTTTCCTGTGTCTCAAGGAAGCTTTTGCTTCAGCTCCTGTACTCCATCGTCCTGAAGCAAATAAACCCTTCTTCTTAGAGGTTGACGCCTCCACAGTCGGAGCTGGAGCAGTGCTATCTCAGAGGTCCGTTTCCGGTCGTCTTGTGCCTTGTGGTTTCTTCTCCAAGAGCTTCTCGTCTTCTGAAAAGAATTACTCCATTGGCGATAAAGAACTTTTAGCCATCAAAATGGCACTGGAGGAATGGAGGTATCTACTGGAGGGAGCGCTCCATCCGTTTGTAATCTATACGGACCATAAGAATTTAGCATACATCCGTTCAGCGCATCGACTGAATCCTCGACAAGCCAGATGGGCCTTATTCTTCGCCCGGTTTGACTTCGAACTCCACTTTCTGCCTGGTAAGAAGAACTTCAAGGCCGACGCCTTGTCCAGGTCTTTCTCGCTGATGGACACTGAGGAGGAGACCACACACATCGTTGATCCAACCAGGGTCATCACGGTGGCCCCAATCTCCCTGACTTCTTTACCGCCGGGTAAGACTTTTGTTTCTGAGAAAGACAAGAGACGTGTTTTACTTTGGGGTCATGCCTCCAAACTGGCGGGTCATGTTGGTTTCAAAAAGACCTACAACCTCATATCCCGCTACTACTGGTGGTCTACTCTTTTGAAGGATGTCCGAAGTTTTGTCGAGTCTTGTCCATCTTGTGCCAAGAACAAGGTTCCTAGACACTTGCCTTCTGGTCTTCTGCATCCTCTTCCTGTACCCTCTGCTCCATGGCAACATATTGCAGTAGATTTTATTACTGACTTGCCTCGTTCCTCTGGTTGCTCCGTCATCCTCGTGGTTGTGGATCGTTTCTCGAAAATGGCTCATTTCATTCCTCTCTCTGATTTGCCATCAGCTCCTGTGTTGGCGAAGATTTTTGTTCAACATATTTTTCGCCTTCATGGTCTACCTCAACATATCGTTTCTGACCGTGGTGTCCAGTTCACCGCTCGGTTCTGGAGGTCTCTCTGTAAGTCGATGAACATCTCGCTCGACTTTTCCTCAGCCTATCATCCTCAGTCCAACGGCCAAGTGGAACGTACTAACCAAACTTTGGTAACTTATCTCCGGCACTTCACCAATGCTCATCATAATGATTGGTCCGACTTACTGCCATGGGCAGAGTTTTCTTATAATAATCACACCAGTGAAGCCTCTGCCAAGTCTCCATTTTTTGTCGTTTATGGACTAAACCCTGGACTTCCTCTACCGGTCCCTCCTGTCTCGTCTGTGCCTGCGTCGGAGCTTCTGTCTAGGGAATTCTCCAGGATCTGGCAGGAGACCAAGTCTGCCCTAGAACTAGCTCAACTTAGGATGAAGAGTCATGCGGATAAGAGGCGTCTTGATTCCCCTATATTTCGTCCGGGGGATAAGGTTTGGCTTTCGTCTAAATTTATTCGCCTTAAAATCCCTTCGCACAAACTTGGTCCTCGCTTTATTGGTCCTTTCGAGGTCTTGACACGTATTAACGATGTTTCTTACAAGCTGAAGCTTCCGGCCTCTCTTCGCATTCCCAATTCCTTTCATGTTTCTCTTCTGAAACCCGTAATCTTTAATCAGTTTCATGCCTCTGCCTTGTCTTCACCTTCCCCTGTTTCTGCGGATAATAACTTTGAGATTAAGGACATTTTAGCCATGAAAAAGCGCAGGGGTAAAACTTTGTTTTTGGTGGACTGGAAGGGTTTTGGGCCTGAGGAGAGATCCTGGGAGCCTCGGGAGAACATTCAGGCCCCTCGTATCTTAGCTAGATTTCTTTCCAGCCTTAGGGGTAAGGGGAGGTGTAAGGACGGGGGTACTGTTACGCCGCTGCCGCCTCATGCTAACCTGTCTTCGGCGTCTCGGCACGCCTCCTCTCCTGCGGCGTCCTCTTCTCCGTGTCTCCTCCCTGCAGTCTGTCTGGGTTCTGCTGCTCGTCGGGTGCGCGCGCACGCCAGATTCAGCACTGCGCGCGCGCACCTCTAACCTTCCTGGCGACACTCCTTCTCTCCTCTCTCTCTTCCTGGAGGACCCTCACCCGGAAGTGCCTCGCTGTCCTGGTATGTAAGCAGCTTCCGTCCGCCTCTCTGTGCCTGTAGATCACTTGTGCTATGCTAGTGCTCTTGGCCCCTTCTTTGCGCAGTCCCTGTGTTGCCGGTTCTCCTGCAGTCCCTGTGTTGCCAGTCCTCCTGCCGTCCCTGTGTTGCCGGTCCTCCTGCCGTCCCTGTGTTGCCGGTCCTCCTGCAGTCCCTGTGTTGCCGGTCCTCCTGCCGTCCCTGTGTTGCCGGTCCTCCTGCCGTCCCTGTGTTGCCGGTCCTCCTGCCGTCCCTGTGTTGCCGGTCCTCCTGCCGTCCCTGTGTTGCCGGTCCTCCTGCCGTCCCTGTGTTGCCGGTCCTCCTGCCGTCCCTGTGTTGCCGGTCCTCCTGCCCTCTCAGTCCCATCAGTCCTGTGTCACCATAGCCCTGTGTTTCTCCCTCTTCCTTCGGTCTGGTTCCTCTTTTTACCCTTTGCTGTTCTATTGTGCTTCCCCAGCTTCCGTGGTGGTAGTCCCTCTCGGGCCTGCCCCTAACACTCCCTGTATAGGGGGCGGTCCACCTGGTCAGCTCGTCCGTGAAGGGATCGTCATCACGGTCCAGTGGGTCCACTTTCCTTCCTCTCCCTAGTAACCTCACAGAAGGCCTCGTTAAAATATCGGCCCAATTTAAAGGAGCGGGTCTCCTAGACTTGTAATGTCCATACTCAAAGTGCATAGGATGACAAACATTTCCCCCTGGGGGAGTAACATTTTTTTGGTTTAAAATTATTAACGGGCATCATAAAAACACCTTTGCTCAAAAATGAGTCACTTTTGCATTACGAAATATGTTCACCCTGGTGTTCGTATGGTTGTGGATGATGAGGATGAGGATAAGGAGGAGGATAAGACCAAACATACCAAATCAGGAAGCACATATCCATGTGTGGTTGTGAATAGGTGCATTAAAATACACCTCCACAAAAAAGACAATGTATTTGAGGTTATGCATGTTTCGCTGTTTTCATTCAGTGGTGTACAGAAGTCTTGCTCAATCCAGCCCTTGTTCATTTTTATAAGAGTCAGCCTGTCAGCATTTTCAGTTGACAGGCAGATGTGCTAGCTGTTATAATTCCACCAGCGGCACTAAAAATCTGCTCTGACAGAACGCTAGCAGCAGGGCAGGCCAGGACCTCCAAGGCGTAAAGAGCCAGTTCATGCCACGTGTCCAGCTTGAATACCCAATAATTAAAAGGCACAGAGGAATCACGGAGGACGTTTATACGATCTGCAAGGTACTCCCTCAGCATCTTCCCAAACATTGCACTTCTGTGCCGGCACGATGGGAGGATCTGAGAAAACTGTCCCAGAATTTTGCCATTGTTCCCCTGACTTGGCTGGATTTTACTTCTGTCTCTCTTGCTTGGACTCCTTGGTTGTACAACAAACTCTGACGTCTGCTGCCAGCATTCTCAGATGGGAATTTTTTTATTAATTCCGCTACAAGGGCCCTCTGGTACTGCACCATTTTAGTACACCTGTCTGCCTCAGGAAGAAGAGATTGAAAGTAGGGTTGAGCGACCTTTAGTTTTTTAGGGTCGAGTCGGGTTTTGTGAAACCCGACTGTCTTAAAAGTCGAGTCGAGTGAAATCGGACGACCACCGTGAAAAGTCGGGTTTCGGCCGAAACACGAAACCCAATGAAGGATTTTTTTTTTCTCTCTCTCTCTCTCTCTCTCTCTCTCTCTCTCTCCTCCGTCCCAACACAGGAAATTTCGTATTGCACATTCCAAATCCCTACTGCGCACAAGCGATAACATGACGATAGGCGTTCACTCCCCTAAGACCTATGTCATCACTCTGCCCACGCTCATTCATTGGCTGAAAAAATGGCGCTAAACGCGTCATACGAAACGCGACTTTGGCGCCAAGATCGCGTACCGCATGGCCGACCCCGCACAGGGATCGGGTCGGGTTTCATGAGACGCCGACTTTGCCAAAAGTCGGCGACTTATGAAAATGCACGACCCGTTTCGCTCAACCCTAATTGAAAGTTCTCCATGTAGCGTGGGTCTAGAAATGTCACCAACCAGTACTGAGTGTCACCGAAAATTTTAATAATGTGAGGGTCACGGAAAGCGCAGCGCATCATAAAGTCAGCTATGCATGCCAGACTGCTAACAGGCAAGACTTCCGTGTCCTCACCAACAGGACGACTGACCATGCTGTCCTCCTCCTCCTCATCCTCTTCCTCCTCCTCCCTTTCCTCAGGCCATCCACGCTGAACAGACGGTATGACAGCTGTGCTTGTAGTACCATCTATAGCGCATGAAAGTAGCTCCTGTTCTTCCTCCTCCTCCTCAATGTCTACCAATACTTATTGGGATGACATAAGACTGGGCTGAGTGTAATTACCCTGTATGATTCCTTGCTCCATGTCCTCCATGTGCTCCACCTGCAATGCATCCTCTTTAATTGTGAGCAGAGAGGTTTTCAGAATTCAGAGAAGCAGGATGGTGATGCTAATTATGGCATCATCGCCGCTCACCATCTTGGTGCAGTCCTCAAAATTTTTGAGGATGGTACATATGTCTGACATCCATGTCCACTCCTGAGTTCTTATGTGTGGAGTCTGAACTGAATATCAATGGCCTTGTTGATGCTGGTAGTCAACAACTGCCCTCTTCTGCTCACAAATCCTTTCCAAGATATGCAGTGTAGAGTTCCAAAGCGTGGGGACATCACACACTAGTCGGCGAGCCGGAAGCTGCAAATGCTGCTGAAGCACGGCAAGGGCGGCTGAAGCTGTAGCTGACATTCTAAAATGGGCAGACAGACGGGGTACTTTCACTAGCAGATCCTGCAGCTCCGGGTTTCTTTTCAGAAAACATTGAACCACGACGTTAAGCACATGGGCCAAGCAAGGTATGTGTGTGAGCTCACTTTGCCTCAGAGCTGCCACCAGGTTCCAGCCATTGTCACACACGACCATGCCTAGCTGTAGGTTCAGCGGTGTCATCCAAAAATCTGACTGCTCTTTCAACGCTACAACTCTTCAGCATTGTGCAATTTGTCACCTATGGAGATTTGCTTCAGCACAGCCTGTTGCCGCTTGGCTGAGGAAGTGCTTCAGTGCTTCCAGCTTCTGACTGATGTGCTCATTTCAGAGATGGAGGATGAAGAGGAGGAGGTGCAGGAGCTGTAGACTGTAGGGGGCAACCTTGATTGACGTAGGGCTTGCAATCCTCAGCGTGGGGAGGATGTGTTCCATCCCAAGGTCCAACTGGGTCTCTGCTTCAACTATGTTAACCCAGTGTGCCATCAGTGAGGTGTACCATCCCTGGCAACAAGCACTTGTCCATGTGTCCGTGGTAAGGTGGACTTTCTCAGTAACAGCATTGTTGAGGGCATGGGTAATGTTGTGGGACACGTGCTCGTGTAGTGCTGTTACGGCATACTGGGAGAAATAGTGGCGACTGGGGACCGAGTACCTTGGGACAGCCATCGCCATCAGGTTGCGGAAAGCTTCCGTCTCAAGGAGCCTAATTGGCAACATTTCGAGCACAAGCAGATGAGAAATGTTAAAATTTAGTACTGTGGCCTGTGGGGCTTTGGCTTGGTATTTCCACTTGCGTTCCAATAACTGTGGTATACTATAGGCATCTGTAGGCTGCGCTGGGACAAGGAGGTGGACAGGCTTGATGATGCTGCTGGTTGACCATGTGCAACAATAGGTACAGGGCATGAGGCATCTTCACAAGCACGGTGAACTGGGGATTGGCTTCTACTCAAAACAGTGGAAGAAGCAATGGTGTCGCCTGCATTGTTCCTGGAGCCTGGGGTTTGGCCCACAAAGTCAGGTGTTTTGCTGCCATGTGCCTTATCATGCTGGTGGTGGTCAGGCTGCCAGTTTTGCTACCCCTGCTGATGCAGGCATAGCAGGTGCTGCAAATGGCCTGTTTGGGGTTATTGGCAGAGTCTTTAAAAAATAACCAGACTCGGGAAGATCTAACAGTTGGAATGGTAACTTCCCTCAAATTGGTGTTACGGGGAATGGATGCAAACCTTCTGTCTTCAGCCACCACAGTGCTTCTTCCTGCCTTTTGGGGTGATATTCCTTCCCCATGCGTGCTGCTGTCCTCGCTCTGCATGTCCTCCTGCCAGGTTGGGTCAGTTACTATGTCATCCAGCACCTCGTCTTCCACATCCGCACCCTGCTCCTCCTCCTGACTTTCTAGCAATTGTGTCTCATCATCGTCCACCTCTTGTGACTCTTTCCCACCATTGCCTTCGTGTGACTGTGGCTGTACAAATCTTTGGGCATCACTACATGCCATCTCATCTGGCCCCACTTCAGGTTGACCTGCCGAGAGTCCGGAATCTTTAAAGGGAAAACTGAACAGCTCTTCGGAGTGTCCAAGTGTGGGATCAGTTGTCTCAGAGCACTCAGCATGGTGGAAGGAAGGAGGATCAGGGTGAGTAATATGCGGTCCACACTCACTGCTACTCAGACTTGACCATGTGGAAGATGTGGTGGTGATGGTGGCTAAGTAACTGGAAGCATTATCCGTTATCCAATGATGGTGTCCAAAAATGTTGTTAGACACTACAAAAAATAATATAGCACCAAAAAAGGGCCCGATTTTTCTGCGCACTCACATCTGATGCCTGGAACAAAAACATTTTTTTTTAATCGTTAGATTTTCACACTCTTGTATTGCAATGACCCGGCTGTAGTCTGCAGCGTGGCCAAGTAAATAAATGTAGAAAAAAGTGGCAAAAAAAAATTGCCATGGATACCTGCAGCTACGTACAGTCCCTTGTGAAAGTATTCGTCCCCTTAGAACTTTTCAACCTTTTCCCACATATCATGCTTCAAACATAAAGATACCAAATGTAAATTTTTGGTGAAGAATCAACAACAAGTGGAACACAATTGTGAAGTTGAACTAAATTTATTGGTTATTTTAAATTTTTGTGGAAATTCAAAAACTGAAAAGTGGGACGTTCAATATTATTCGGTCCCTTTACTTTCAGTGCAGCAAACTCACTCCAGAAGTTCATTGTGGATCTCTGAATAATACAATGTTGTCCTAAATGCCTAATGATTATAAATATAATCCACCTGTGTGTAATCAAGTCTCCGTATAAATGCACCTGCTCTGTGATAGTCTCAGGGTTCTGTTTGAAGCACAGAGAGCATCATGAAGACCAAGGAACACAACAGGCAGGTCCGTGATACTGTTGTGGAGAAGTTTAAAGCCAGATTTGGATACAAAATGATTTCCAAAACTTTAAGCATCCCAAGGAGCACTGCGCAAGTGATCATATTGAAATGGAAGGAGTATCATTCCACTGCAAATCTACCAAGACCCGGTCGTCCCTCTAAATTTTCATCTCAAACAAGGAGAAGACTGATCAGAGATGCAGCCAAGAGGCCTATGATCACTCTGGATGAACTGCAGAGTTCTACAGCTGAGGTGGGACAGTCTGTCCATAGGACAACAATCAGTCATACAGTGCTTAAATCTGGCCTTTATGGAAGAGTGGCAAGAAGAAAGCCATTTCTCAAACATATCCATAAAATGTGCAATTTAAAGTTTGCAACAAGCCAAACATGTGGAAGAAGGTGCTCTGGTCAGATTAAACCAAATTCGAACTTTTTGGCAACAATGCCAAATGATATGTTTGGCGTAAAGGCAACACAGCTCATCACCCTGAACACACCATCCCCACTGTCAAACATGCTGGTGGCAGCATCATGATTTGGGCCTGCTTTTCTTCAGCAGGGACAGGGAAGATGGTTAAAATTGATGGGAAGATGGATGGCGCCAAACACAGGACCATTCTTGAAGAAAACCTGTTGGAGTCTGCAAAAGACCTGAGACTGGGATGGAGATTTGTCTTCCAACAAGACAATGATCACAAACATAAAGCAAAATCTTCAATGGAATGGTTCACAAATAAACGTACCTAGGTGTTAGAATGGCCAAGTCAAAGTCCAGACCTCAATCCAATCAAGAATCCGTGGAAAGAGCTGAAAACTGCTGTTCACAAACAATCTCCATCAACCTCACTGGGCTCGAGCTGTTTGCCAAGGAAGAATGGGCAAGAATTTCAGTCTCTCGATGTATAAAACTGATAGAGACATACCCCAAGCGACTTGCATCTGTAATCGCAGCAAAAGGTGATGCAACAAAGTATTAAGTTAAAGGGGCAGAATAATATTTCACGCCCCACTTTTCAGTATTTGAATTTCCACAAAAATTTAAAATAACCAATAAATTTCGTTCAGCTTCACAATTGTATTCCACTTGTTGTTGATTCTTCACCAAAAAATTACATTTGGTATCTTTATGTTTGACGCATGATATGTGGGAAAAGTTTGAAAAGTTCAGGGGGCCGAATACTTTCACAAGGCACTGTTTATATACACATGTCAGTAACACACACATATATGTACAGTATGTATTTATATTACATAGATAGAGAGATAGATAGAAGAATAACCGGTAATTAATTTGCCGGGTTCTGTAAGTTCAGTAACAAAAAAAAGGAGCATGATCCGCACATCCAAAAATCATACATTGATCTAAAGCCTCTAGGCAAAAATTTATATAACTGAACATGAGATTCTTACTATAACATTCTGATCAGAGTGTATGAAGCCCACTGTCACGTCACGGCCCAGGTACGCTACTCGGAACTGCATAGACCAGGGATCATCCCACCTAACACTCTCTCTCCCGTTAACATAATGCTACTCAGACAACACAGGGTGAGGGTACAACAGTGTGGCAATACTTTAGTGAACCAGAAGACAGGCAGATAACACATAGAACAGTCCCAGGAAAATTTCCCAAGATGGTGCACATTACGGAGTCTCATCCTTCTGCTGACCTGCCGGGATAATGGCAGATGTTACGTCAGAGCTCCCAGGGTTGGCTACTCCACCTGTGGTACACACACAGAGAGGAGGTAACAACAAGCATAGGAAGATGACAGTCTATTGAGTTTATACAAGGTACAAGGCCAGTTGACATGACAGTCACAACCTGGCTTATCTGAACATCTCCGTGGAGCCAGGTGACCAGCAAGTCCAATTTCTGGCTTTCTCCAGATGTATACATGGTTCAGCAATGGTCAATGGAGCAGATCTGTATCCTTCCAACCAAAGCTGAAAACCCCTAGGTTGTTTCCTGTAGCATGATAGATCCATGTCCCTTGTGATGGAGCCATGATGTAAAATGGCCGCTGTCCTGTCTCTGGTCCTTTGGATGCTTGGCAGAATCTCCGTCTGTCTCTCTCTCTCTCTCAGTCTTTGTGTGTCCAAGTCTCTTTATACAAAGGCAGGTAAACTATTTTTAGATTTGCCCAGTGTCCTTCAGTCCACCCTCACAGATAAGGAGAAGAATGTTGACAACCAAGTTGCCTTGCTTGATTATGTAATCTATTTGCATAGATTTTCCTCCTCTGTTATAAAAAGCAACAAACTATCTGGGCTAGACAATGTATAACTAGCATATCAGTAGACCGCACTATTCATCAAAGATAACAACACACTATGTTATATCAAATATCAGTTTACAAGTCAATAATCCAGGTTTACACAGACAAAAGTCTGTTTCTTGACCCACCAGAAATCAACACTTAAATCCAAAAGCCAATATACAGATAAAAAGTCAATTTTTCTTGGTTTCCTAAACATAGCTGTCTTGTCTGGGTAATTAAGATATAATCTGGTTTCTTCACATTTGTCCATCATTCTGTACCACGCCTTAATCTATGTCTGGGGGATAAACAGTTTTTAACCTGGTCAGTGCCAAGATGCAACCGTCCATGCTAACTAAGAACCACTGATGAATGAGCTGCTGCAAGCGCAGCCTCAGTGACCAGTGGTGAAGTAATTGAGGTTACTGCTGATTACTGAGGCTGCATTCTCAGCCGGACTGAACTGCGGTGACCTTGATGAGATCCCCGCTAGCTCCCTGAGAAAGTCTTACTGTGCAGAGGCAAGTTCACCGCAGTTCAAATTAACCAAAGTGAAATTCTCCTGGTAAACTGCGTAGACCTCGCCTCTGAACCATGAGACTTTTTCTCACTGTGCTACTGGGGATCTCACCAATGTCACCGCAGCTCATTGGCCCGGCTGGGAATGTAGCCTCAGTGTCCAGCAGTAATCTCGATGACGTCACCGCTGGTCACTGAGGCTGCGCTCACAGCAGCTCATTCCTCAGTGGTTCTCAGCCTAGATGGTCCCATCTTGGCACTGTCCAGGTTGATAACTATTAATCCCCAGACATGGATTACGGCATGGGACAGAAGAGATGGACAGGTGAGGGATATTGGTGTTTTTTATTTTTAATTTATTACAGGAGGGAAGGGATTCAGTGAAATGGGTGTTAGGTGAGTATAACTATGTTATTTTTTCAATGAAAAAGTAAAAGTGTGTTTTGTTTTGTTTCAAATAAATGACTTTATTCTGGCTGTGTCTTTATTTACCATATACAGTAACTATAGGATTAGTAATGGATAGGTGTCTTATAAATGCCTCTCCATTACTAAGCCGTGGGCTTGATGTCACCAGATAATGCAAAGGTGACATCAACCCCATAAATATGAACCCCACTTGCCACCGCTACAGGGCAAGTGGGAAGAGCCAAGCATAACGCCAGAATTGGCTCATCTAATAGATGCGGCTTTTCTGGGCAGCTGCAGGCTGCTATTTTTATTATTATTATTATTTACAAAGCACCATTAATTCCATGGTGCTGTACATTAGACGGATTTACATCAAAATACAAATATCACTTACAGTAAACAAAACTAACAATGGCAGACTGATACAAAGGGAAGAGGACCCTGCCCTTGCGAGCTTACATTCTACAGGATAGGGGAGGGCCAATATCCATGGCCCCTTACCAGCCTAAGAATACAAGCCGCCATCTTGTGTGCTTTAGATGGTTGTCAAAACTGGGGGTGACCCCATGCTGTTTTTTTAAATTATTCATTTAAATAATTAAAAATTACAGCAGTGGCGACCCCTCTATTCTTAATAACCAGCCTTGCTGACAGCTAAAGGTTTCAGTCCCCAGCTGTTATAACGTTTTGTCTGGCTGGTTATCAAAATTACTATTTATTTGCAGTGCAGGAACAGGCTGATGAGAAGCTGAGGAGCAGTAGTCCCATCAGCTGACACCAGTGACAGTAGGTAAACTTTATTCCTCCGATCACAGCTGCGCACTCACGCTGTCTTTTGAAAGTGTGGGAACTGCGGCTGTTTCACCAACAGTGATGATTTTACTGCAGATCAGAAGTGGTGTTTGCAACGCTGTCATGCACATAACGGTGTGGCAAACACTGGATGTTTAGGTTCCCCATTCAAGTGAATGGGGTCCGGGTTCAGGGGCAGGTCCGGGTACTCTTCTGGCACCTTCACCCAAACTTTTTGTAACTGTTCGGCTGAACATCCATGTGTCCACGCATCTCTAGTTGTTATCTATAAGGATGAAAATTGTGTTTCACATTGTTTTATCCCTTTATGTGTTAGTTTTTCAGTTTTGCTGGGCCAAATGTTTTGCATATTTTGTCATAGATAGTCGAATGTTGCCTACAAAATTTTTTCTATTATTGTTTGTGTGTTTTTCGATTAAAACATGGCAAAGACAAAGACAAATTTATCACGAGATGTCAGGAGATTAATAGTCTGAGAGTGAAGTTAGGAAAAGGCGAATAATAGGTAGCTATGGAATTCAACTGCTCTCCTAGTCGTGTTACGCATAACAAAGAAAGAAAACGAAGGTTATGGAACAGCTGACAAACCTAGAAGTGGATGACCAAGATAAATTTCCTCCAAAGGTGATCACATTATTCAGAAAAAAGTCTGTATCTGATGTCATTAAAAGTGCTGCTGGACAGATTTCGCACAAAATAAATTAAGAATATGGGGTTAAAGTGAGTCGTCAAACTGTGGTGCAATGCCTAAGAGCAGTAGAGTTGAATGCACAAGTTCCAGTCAAGAAGTCTTTCATCTATGCAAAGAAGCGGAATATCCGACTTGAGTTTGCCAAAGAACACAGCCAATGAAAAGAGAAAAATTGGTCTAAGGTGTTGTGGCCGAAAGAATCCAAGTTCAATCTGTTTGGTAGAGATGGTAAGCACTCCACAGTGTGGGGAAATAAGTATTTGATCCCTTGGTGATTTTGTAAGTTTGCCCAGTGACAAAGATATGAACACTCTATAATTTTAAGGGTAGGTTAATTTCAACATTGAGAGATAGAATATCAAAAATAAAATCCAGAATATTATACTGTATAAATTATATAAATTTATTTGCATTTTGCAGTGAGAAATAAGTATTTGATCCCCTACCAACAATTAAGAAATCTGGCTCCTACAGACCAGATAGAAGCTCCTAATCAACTTGTTACCTGCATTAAAGACAGCTGTCTTACATAGTCACCTTTATAAAACCATTTTTATAGACCAAAGAGCTTCATAAGGATGTCATGGACAAGATCATAGATCTGCACAAAGCTGGAATGGGCTACAAAACCATATGTAAGACGCTGGGTAAGAAGTAGACAACTGTTGGTGCAATAGTAAGAAAATGGAAGAAATACAAAATGACTGTCAATCAACATCGATCTGGGGTATCCTTGATCATGATGAAGGTGAGAGATCAGCCTAAAACTACACGGGGAGAAATTGTTAATGATCTCAAGGCAGCTGGGACCACAGTCACCAAGAAAACCATTGCTAATACAATACGCCGTAAAGCGTAAAGTTTTAAAAACCTGCAGTGTCCACAAGGTCCCCCTGCTCAAGAAGGCACATGTGCAGGCCCATCTGAAGTTTGCCAATGAACACCTGGATGATTCTGTGAGTGATTGGGAGAAGGTGCTGTGGTCAGATGAGACAAAAATTGAGATCTTTGGCATTAACTCAATTCTATGTGTTTGGAGGAAGAGAAATGCTGCCTATGACCCAAAGAACACCATCCCCACTGTAAAGCATAGAGATGGAAACCTTGTATTGGGCGTGTTTCTCTGCTAAGGGCACAGGACTACTTCACTGCATCAATGGATGGAGCTATGTACCATAAAATCCTGAGTGACAACCTCCTTCCCTCCGCTAGGACATTAAAAATTGGTCATGGCTGGCTCTTCCACCAAGACAATGACCCAAAACATATAGCCAAGGCAACAAAACATTGGCTCTAAAATAAGCACATTAAGGTCATGGAGTGGCCTAGCCAGTCTCCAGACCTTAATCCCATAGAAAACTTATGGAGGGAGTTGAAGCTCTGAGTTGCCAAGCGACAGCCTCAAAATCTTAATGATGTAGAGATGATCTGCAAAGAGGAGTGGACCAAAATTCCTCCTGACATATGCGCAAACCTCATCATCAACTACAAAAGAAATCTGACTACTGTGCTTGCCAACAAGAGTTTTGCCACCAAGTATTAAGTCTTGTTTGCCAGAGGGATCAAATACTTATTTCTCACTGCAAAATGCAAATAAATGTATATAATTTATACAATGTGATTTTCTGGATTTTATTTTTGATTTTCTATTTTTCAATGTTAAAATTAGCCTACTCTTACAATTATAAACTGTTCATGTCTTTGTCAGTGGGCAAACTAACAAAATCAGCAAGGGATCAAATATTTATTTCCCCCACTGTATATAATGCCCAATTGGAAAACGTAATGATGTAAGTTGCCAAACACCTACAGCTAAACATGGTGGTGGCAACGTGATGATTTGGGGCTGCTTTTCTGTATCTGCCATTGGCCCCTTGCATAGAATTGATGGAAATATGAATGCTAACATGTACAAGGATATACTGGAGAATGTAATGCTGCCACATGGTAAAACCAAAGTAGGTAAGGGTTGGAAATTACAGCAAGACAATGGTCCTAAGCAGACATCCAATCCAATTTAGTAAAAAAAATGTTTGCCTGTTGCAATGGCCAAGCCCATCACCTGATTAAAACACTATTGAGCACCTTTGGGATGAGTTAGAGTGATGAGTTGGGGCCCGTACTTATAGCAATAAAAATTATTTGTTTGCTAATTTGCAAATGGAATGGAGCAAGATCCCTCAGGATGTCTTGAATAAACTAGTGGCTTCAATGCCCCAGTGGTGTGGTGCAGTAATTAAGGAAAGAGGTTATGCTACAAAATGCTAAGCTATGGCATTGCAAGCAATGAATTACTCTCTATGTTGTGATCAATAAATATCATCTTGGTTAAAATGAAGATCTTGCGTCATGACAACTTCATGCACTTTCAATTCATCACTAGTGTTGAGCATTCCGATACCGCAAGTATCGGGTATCGGCCGATACTTGCGGTATCGGAATTCCGATACCGAGTTCCGATACTTTTGTGGTATCGGGAATCGGTATCGGAACCATATTCATGTGTAAAACAAAGAATTAAAA
Organism: Ranitomeya variabilis; assembly: GCF_051348905.1. Taxonomy (NCBI): domain Eukaryota; kingdom Metazoa; phylum Chordata; class Amphibia; order Anura; family Dendrobatidae; genus Ranitomeya; species Ranitomeya variabilis. The sequence continues at coordinate 905,930,804 of NC_135233.1, forward strand.
TTAAAAATATGGATATACTCACCTCTCCGGCGGCCCCTGGACCTTACCGCTGTAACCGGGAGCCTCCGTTCCTAAGAATGAGCCCGTGAAGGACCTGCGATGACGTCGCGGCTTGTGATTGGTCGCGTGAGCGGTCACATGAGCGGTCACGCGACCGATCAGAAGCCGCAACGTCATCGAAGGCCCTTCATGCGCTCATTCTTAGGAACGGAGGCTCCCGGTTACAGCGGTAAGATCCAGGGGCCGCCGGAGAGGTGAGTATATCCATATTTTTTATTTTAATTCTTTATTTTACACATGAATATGGATCCCAGGGCCTGAAGGAGAGTTTCCTCTCCTTCAGACCCTGGGAACCATTCTGATACTTTGCGTCCCATTGAAATGCATTGGTATGGGGTATCGGTATCGGCGAGATCCGATATTTTGCCGGTATCGGCCGATACTATCCGATACCGATACCAATGCATATCGGAAGGTATCGCTCAACACTATTCATCACCAGTAAAATGGCATCACAAGAACCAGACAGAAGTAATCACACTTTAAAAAAATGCAAAACTTTTGGTCGACCAATGTAAATGTTTCAACAGTTGAATACTCAAATATTGAACCAGAACATGAAAAGATGTTTAGCAGAAACACACAACCAAGGAATTTACAGAACATAAAGATGAAACAAAAAAAGAACACCAGAAGCATGGCTGTAAGAGGGTTGATCCAAGCTCCAAAGAGACAACTAAAGAATGCTTTGATGCCAGCAGCAGTTGATCAATTGCAGTTTTATTCCCTTGAGATGCAAACCATCATTGTAATCTGTTTCTTAGCAACAACACAGGTATTAGTATTATTAATTCAATCTGACATGTAATGTTCACCATGCAAAATGTTGATTTCTGATGCTTGAATGGTTATATGCAAGCTAAGGTACCCATTGTACCATAATTACAAGCTCTACCATGAAAAAGGGTTGTACAAAAGCCTAACGTTAGTTGATGTCCTCTACAAGGTGGGTAGATTCCAGATGTAGGTTGGAACCATAAACTTTGTGAGGCGAGTGACAGCTAAAATACAACAGATGAAGAAAAAATTCCAGACAGAAAACAATAAACAGTCAAAATTAGAGTCAAGTCAAACTAGAGTTAAAATACTAATGCATGTCAATGGGATTTTGGCAGAAAATCCAGAACTTCCCAACAATATTAAAGATTATCTAAAACAAAATAAGCTATAGATTACCAAAATTTCCAAGGATTTGGAAAACAGTTGATAAATATTATATACATAATCGCTCGTGGTGCCTAAAATGTTATAAGTTGCTAGATATTTATTGTTCGCTGCCCATTTACAATCACATTTGTATGGCTTCAGAAGACAATGAACTATAGTATGCTAAACTTGACAGGCCTGAACACATCCCAATAATTGGATTGCAAGATGAAATTTGGCGTTACCAAAAGTTAGAAAAACTCCTGATGTCCTGTAACTACAAATAGACTACACATTTTGTAATATAATTACCTTTAATATATAGCTGAACTGCAATCGTGAAGTTGTCCCATTAAGCCTAGTTTCCACAACCTGCAATTCAAACCAATGTTACATAACACTAGCTTTGCAGCCAACATTTCACAGAATCTCTGGGTAAGTTTAAAGCCTTTCTATGCAACCAATAGTTTAGTTTTACTGGATCATTTTACAATTGACCTTATGTAAAGTGAGATTACTATAATACATATCTGCCATGAAAACCACGATACGGTTTCCTTGTGTGATAATGCTTATCAGGTCTCATTCAGTAAAACTGTCTTAGGCTGGTTTCACATTTGCGGATGGAGGTGCTGCAGAGGGCTGCATATGTCCGTGAATCTCCACCCACCGCCGCACCTCCTCCGGTGAGCTCCGCCTACGTTGGCATGTGGCGTGCGTATTTATTTTTACCATTAGGTATGCAGGCCATGCTGATGCATTGCATTGCATTTGGCACAGGTCACTGCACCTTCAAAATGACGCATGCGGAGGCATCCGCATGCATCGACATGGCCTGCGTACCTAATGGTAAAGATAGGTACGCACGTCGCATTCCGACGTAGGCGGAGCTGACGGAGGTGGTGGTGCGGTGGTGGGCGGAGCTTCACCGAGGATGTATGCAGCCCTCCGCAGCATCTCCATCCACAAATGTGAAACCAGCCTTAAGACTCCCATACACTCTGGACTAACCTCAGCTGAACCCACTGATGTCGACAGGCTCAGCCAATACTCTAATATGTATGGGGGCCTTACAACCCTCCCCCCAACAGATGATGTCATGAGAGATAAGGATACAAAATATTTGAGTTCTGACTGCCCAACATTTTGTTCCCAGCCAGATAAGAACCTTGCGTAAACTCTTTTTTTAGAGAACATAGAAGTGATGGAAGAAGCGATTGCTCATGTGTAGGGTTGAGCGACCTTTATTTTTTTAGGGTCGAGTCGGGTTTCGCGAACCCCGACTGTCTTAAAAGTCGAGTCGAGTGAAATCAGCCGACCACCGTGAAGTCGGGGATCGGCCGAAACACGAAACCCAATGAAGAATTTTTTTTCTCTCTCTCTCTCTCTCTCTCTCTCTCTCTCTCCCTCCCTCCCGGGAAGGCTGGTTTTACACATTGCAAATCGCTGCAACACACAAGCGAAAAAATGGTGATAGTTGTGCACGCCCCCTGACACCTATGTCATCACTCTGCCGCTCCTTCATTGGCTGCAATAATGGCGCTAAACACGTCATACGAAACGCGACTTTGGCGCCAAGTTCGCGTACCGCTTGGCCGACCCCGCACAGGGATCGGGTCGGGTTTCATGACACGCCGACTTTGCCAAAAGTCGGCGACTTATGAAAATGACCGATCCGTTTCGCTCAACCCTACTCATGTGTATAAAGAAGTTGGGACAGGTAACTGCTGTCCAAATGATCAACCATACTATTGTTAGCCCAACAGCTATCTTTTCTGTATGGGGGGCTTTACAGTAAACCGACGTTGTCACCTATGTCTCCCATTCACAGCTTCATTTTATTTTCATACAGCAGATAAATAAATTAACGAGGCCCATTGTATCCTACCTGCCAGTTAATTAGTAATCTTACTACAGTGATTGAGTGGACCCAATATGTTGTTTGGAATTAAACAAACAATGAAGCCTATATACAAAAAGGCCAATTCATAGAAACACAGATTTACTTTGTTGGTTAATTTCCAGACCTTCCTATTCAGCCAAAAATTCAAAAAAGTGGTTACGTACAGAAAAGGTGGAACAAAGGATTTGTGTCCCACACATATCATCCTCCAGGAGAGGATTATGAGAAAGCTGTGGTAAACAATGAGAAAATCATCCCATCAATGTAGTTAGCAGATCAGCTTGTCATCATGTACTGAAATTGCTTTACCTGAAATCAGTCCAAGTGAAAAGTTGTGCAAGAGTTAAAGGAAGGGGCAAACAGAAGCATGTGATAAATTGCAGTCTGCTACTGGATATGATTGTAGATGACCATTTGCAATATGTCATGTCTGATAAAGTGTGGTTGTATTAAACTAGGTCTGTTCATTCACTGAAAATGGTTATTGGCACACAGAGAATTTACATGAGCAGCACCAACAGCTAAAATTAGGGTATGATACACATCTATGACATTCATAGAAGAATATACTGTGAGCAAAGCGTTGTGACCTCCATGGTCTTCAGACTTAACAGAGTGAGACTTTTATCTCAGGTTACTTGATTAGGGTTTAGATTCTTGTATTCCTGAACATATGACAGACACCTACAGCATCTCCTGTACCTGATAAATACATTATTTTTCCATTATACATTATCTTGTGCAAACAAAACAAGGGAAACCGGATCCTGCTTTTAAGGACAACCCTGGTGAATTGTACAGTATAAAGGCTCCAGTTTGCGATGTGACACTTCTAGTCTACTGAGAGAGCTACATTGGTTAGCTTATAGCGTGCACTCTTACATCCCCCTCCTAATGGAAGTATGGAGGGGTGCAGTTACATGTAAGAACAATAGTTAAAATAGTTATGCAAGTTGCTAAAACCTACAAATTGATATTAGAAGAAACCATATGCAATCGGTTTCTTTCAGAGTATGAAATTGGAGAGAACTTAAAAAAACTAACAGAATAATAACTTAATTTGTGTTTCTAAGATATAATTTAGGTATGCAAATGTAAAGAATATGTAAGCAATAAAAAGTCAAGGTCAGATAGTTTCTGCTTGTAGATACAATGCTAGGGGTAAATGCTAAAACGTACATAAGTGAGCTCAGTTCTGATTTTGGAATGACAGAAGCGCAGCAGTAGCCCGATATATGAACGTTGTCATGAACATTATGAAAACCTCTTTCCCGAATAGAAATGTAAACCACAAATCGAAATATCTGACTTTTGGCAGTATACATTAGACTTGTCAAATCAACTAAGTGTAACTTTCATTAACAGGGTTTTCTGACGAATATGACATTGCCATACTTGTCTTGCCATGTTTTGTTCATGTTTTCTGTTAGAATGGTTCAGACTTTATTAAGCATACAAAAGTCAGGAAGAATATTATGCTTGGCGCACAACACTGCTTAAATCACTGTTTAAGGGGGTTGTCCATAGACAAAACAACATTATCTTGTTTACAAATATGATTAAATAAGACTTACTAACATAGTCTAATTGTAAAAGCTGCAGCTTCCTAACAATATGAGCACCATTCCCAAGATCAATCGCTTCCTTCCCTCCCTGTATTGTACAGGACCAGTGAAGTGATGAAGGGACTGACTGACTCAATGCAGTCTCTAAGTCATCTCCCATACCTAAACCAGCTCCCAGACCTAAGCCAGCTCCCATACCTAAGCTAGGTCCCATACTTAAGCCAGCCCTCATACCTAAGCTAGCTCCCATACTTAAGCCAGCTCCCAAACCTAAGCCAGCTCCCATACCTAAGCCATCTCCCATACCTAAGCCATCTCCAACACCTAAGCCAGCTCCCATACATAAGCCAGCTCCCATACCTAAGCCAGCTCCCATACATAAGCCATCTCCCATACCTAAGCCAGCTCCCATTCCTAAGCCAGCTCCAATACCTAAGCCGTCTCCCATACCTAAGCCAGCTCCCATACCTAAGCCTTCTCCCATACCTAAGCCAGCTCCCATACCTAAGCCAGCTCCCATACATAAGCCAGCTCCCATACCTAAGACATCTCCCATACCTAAGCAAGCTCCAATACCTAAGCCAGCTCCAATACCTAAGCCAGCTCCCATACCTAAGCCAGCTCCCATACCTAAGCAAGCTCCAATACCTAAACCAGCTCCCATACCTTTGTGCTCTTCAATATGTGCACATTCAATCGAAGTACATGTATCAAAGTACTGGCAGATAAAACATGGATGAATTTAACACACATCTCTATTCTCTTCATACAGGTAATCATATCATTCAACCAGTGTACTGAACTACCCTGCATGTATTTTTACTCCAGTCATTGTCAGCAAGCAACCTGGATGGTATCTAACTCATTCTATCTCCGGTATTGATTCTTGCATGTATCTAGATTTGTTAGCCATCTTAGCAAGCATTTGTTTTGGTATATTTTTGTATGTAGCTATTGAACATACTTCTGCTTGTTCCTTATGCAGAGAGGTCATATAACTGTTTTCAAAGTGGTTTATGATCCATGTAGGCCTAGATATTTGTTTATCTGTTCACTAGATTTATTGTGTCCTGCTGTCACAAGTTAGTTTGATTGCTAACAAGAGAAAAAAAAATAGTAAGATCTAAGAACTAGTCTCCTATAAATTTAGACATAGCCTGGGGAAGCATTTGTGCAGGGGGCATTTGTGCACTTCAATCTGTGCACATTCAATCAAAGTACATGTATTAAAGTACTGGCAGTTAAAACATGGCAGTTAGACAGGGCAGGAGACAGGTAAGACAATCAAATAATTCTATTCCCTGTTCATTTGGAACAGAAAAAATATTCACCATATGCATTTGTATATTCTATATTGTGGCTTCTGCATTCACTCACATTTACCACCCTTGCATTAACTCTTTACACTCCATCCATATCGGCCCCTCTGTCCTTTCCATTCCTATGTATAGCACTCACGCTCTGTTCACACTGTTTAAGAGCGCAGATCCATTCAGTCCCACCATCCAACACAAGAGACGCTTTCACAAATCACTTAACCATCTGCTCACTCTTTCTATCCCCAACACCGCCCCCCCCATGTTATAGCAAGTCTAACCTCCCAACTGCTACACTCAGAAACCCCTCTAACCTTATTAATATCCCATGCATGCCTTCTGCCTCTTTCAATTGTGCCCTTTGGACTTCTCGCTCTGTGTGTAATAAACTCCCTTTCATCCTTGACTTCTTCCTTTCTAATTCTCTTAACCTCCTGGCTGTTACTGAAACCTTGATCCAGCAGTCAGGCACCACCACTGCTGCTGCACTTTCATATGGTGGACTACACTTTTCTTATACCCCAAGATCAGACAACAGAGCAGGTGGAGGCGTTGGTCTGGTCCTATCAACCAAATGTACCTTCCAAGTTATCCTCCAAGTACCCTCACTTGTCTTCCCTTCTTTTGAGGTCCATGGTGTCAGACTCTACATCCCCTTCTCCATGCAAGTGGTGGTGGTGTATCATCCTCCCAGCCCCTCTCATCAGTTCCTGGATCACTTTGCCACCTGGCTTCCTCACTTTCTCTCCTGTGACATCCCCACCCTCATAATGGGTGATTTCAACATCCCCATTGCTTTTCCCCTCTCCCCATCTGCTTCTCACTTTTTATCTCTAATGACAAAAAAAGGGAGAAGCCAGCACTGCTTAAGGTCAGGACACAATACATAAGGTGCATATGCACATACTGAATTCTATCTGTACTTAAATATGAGACATTTAGCAAACAATTGATCAATTCTTTGAGCTACCCGCCACTTCATGGCATTCTCATAATGGGGCAGTCCTACTCTACGTATTTTATTTACATTGTGCCATTACATTAAATAACATTACCATAACATGCAAACTGTACCTGGAGCATTTCAGAATCACTCCCTTGGTGCTGCAAAAGGCAAGCACAGGTAAAAGCCGATCAGGTCATGTGCGGACACTTCAGATCTGGCTTCCACACTTCCAAACCAACACCAAAGTTAAAGAGTGAAACAGGCTGAGACACAGGTGCACAATTAACTAGAGCCTGAGGCAGGGCAGGGCTGCTGTGTGTGTGAACAGCAGCCTATCAATCACAATGAACACAGAAAGAAAGGCGTACCTAACCCAGCGTGCGCGGCAACAGTGATGGTCAGCCACTTACCAATGTAAAGACAAAAAAAAAGGGAGAAGCCAGCACTGCTTAAGGTCAGGACACAATACATAAGGTGCATATGCATATACTGAATTCTATCTGTATTTCAAATATGAGACATTTAGCAAACAATTGATCAATTCTTTGAGCTACCCCGCCACTTCACGGCATTCTCATAATGGGGCAGTCCTACTCTACGTATTATATTTACATTGTGCCATTACAGCCTCCTAAATGTATTAAGAGTGAGAAAAACAAAAAAAGGAAAGACCACATTAAATAACATTACCATAACATGCAAACTGTACCTGGAGCATTTCAGAATCACTCCCTTGGTGCCGCGAAAGGCAAGCGCAGGTAAAAGCCGATCAGGTCCTGTGCGGACATTTCAGATCTGGCTTCCACACTTTCAAACCAGCACCAAAGTTAAAGAGTGAAACAGGCTGAGACATAGGTGCACAATTAACTAGAGCCTGAGGCAGGGCAGGGCTGCTGTGTGTGTGAACAGCAGCCTATCAATCACAATGAACACAGAAAGAAAGGCGTACCTAACCCAGCGTGCGCGGCAACAGTGGTGGTCAGCCACTTACCAATGTAAAGACAAAAAAGAATTGATCAATTGTTTGCTAAATGTCTCATATTTGAAATACAGATAGAATTCAGTATGTGCATATGCACCTTATGTATTGTGTCCTGACCTTAAGCAGTGCAGGCTTCTCCCCCTTTTTTTGTTTTTATCTCTAACCTCCTCTTTCGGCCTCACGCAGCATATTAACTCCCCAACGCATGAAGATGGAAACTCCCTTGACTTGGTCTTCTCCCAGCTTTGCTCAGTGGATGATTTCACAAACTCCCCTCTCCTGCTCTCTGATCACAACCTCCTTTCTTTCTCTATCAAGAACTGCTATCCTGCTCAGGTCACTCCCACTTTCCACATTTATAGAAACATCCAGGCCATTAACACCCAGAAACTTATGAAGAACTTGCAGCCCTCATTGGCCCCTATCTCCTCCATCTCATGTCCTGATTCTGCACTGAAGCATTACAATGAAACCCTGTAAAGTGCCCTGGATGAAATTGCACCTCCTATACATAGAACAACTCGGCACAGACGGCGACAACCTTGGCACATGCTGCAAACACGTTTCTTGCAGTGGTGCTCCAGGTGTGCCGAACGTCTGTGGAGAAAATCTAATCTACCCGAAGATTTCATCCATTATAAGTTCATGTTTAAAACATACAACTCTGCCCTTCACCTCTCCAAACAAACCTATTTTAACACCCTCATCATCTCACTGTCCAATAACCCTAAACGCCTCTTTGACACTTTTCATTCTTTACTCAACCTAAGAGAACAGGCCCCAACCACAGATCTCCGCACTGACGATATGGCCAATTACTTCAAAGAAAAAAATGACCACATCCGACAGGAAATTATCTCGCAATCCCTTCATACCATGCACTGTCCTCCCTCCCCCACTGCATCAAGCTCACTCTTTGACTTTGAACCAGTTACAGAAGAAGTAATCCGGCGACTTGCATCTTCTCGCCTGACCACTTGCACCAGTGACCCCATACCACCACATCTCCTCCAGTCCCTTTCACCAGCTGTCACCTCTCACCTAACAAAATTATTCAACCTTTCTCTCTCTTCCGGTATTTTTCCCTCCTCATTTAAGCATGCCATCATGCATTCATTACTTTAAAAAAAATCCCTCGATCAAAACTGTGCCGCTAATTATAGACCTGTCTGTAATCTTCCCTTCATCTCTAAACTCCACGAACGCCTGGTCCACTCCCATCTTATCCACTATCTCTCAGATAACTCTCTTCTTGACCCTCTTCATTCTGGTTTCCGCTCTTTACACTCTACTGAAACTGCCCTCACTAAAGTCTCTAATGATCTACTACAGCTAAATCTAATGGTCACTACTCCATGCTAATTCTCTTGGATCTCTCCGCAGCATTCCACACTGTGGATCATCAGCTCCTCCTCACTATGCTCCATTGGCCTGAAGGACACTGTTCTCTCCTGATTCTCCTCCTATCTCTCTGACCGCTCCTTCACTGTATCCTTTGCTGGTTCCTCCTCCTCTCACCTTCCCCTTCCTGTTGGGATTCCTCAAGGATCAGTTCTAGGCCCCCTCCTCTTCTCTTTGTATTCTGCCCCTATTGGACAATCAGTAGATTTGGTTTCCATTAACATCTCTATGCTGATGACACTCAATTATACACTTCTTCTCCTGATATCACGCTTGCTTTTTCAGAAAACACCAGTGATTGTCTTATCTCTGTCTCTAACATCATGTCCTCCCTCTATCTGAAACTGAACCTGTCAAAAACTGAACTCCTCGTGTTCTCTCCCTCTACTAACCTGTTGTGAACTCCGTTTTCAGGCTCCCTCTTGTGGTCACAGATGGTATTGTGCGACTTTGGTTTTTTGGCTCCCCCTGGTGGTTTGGTTTATTATCCTGCGGGTCTGCTGGATCAGCTGCCTCGTTATTCACCAGGGAGGCTCCTATTTAGCTCTGCTTCACTTCCACTTGTTGCCGGCTGTCAATGTATTCAGTGCTATTCTGATTACTCCTGATTATCTCGTTTTCTGCCTCTTCAGGATAAGCTAAGTTCTGTTTGAATATTTTTTGCTCATCTGCCTGCAATATGATTTCTGTGTATGATGAGTCTAGTCCAGCTTGCTAACATGTGATTTCTTTTTGCTGGTAAGCTCTGGGGTACGGAGTTGCTTTCCCCGCACCGTTAGTTGGTGCGGGGGCTCGAGCAATCTCTGCGTGGATATTTTGAATAGGGTTTTTTATTGACCGCACAGTTTCCTTCCTATTTTCTGCTATCTAGTATTAGCGGGCCTCATTTGCTAAATCTGATTTCATCTCTGCGTTTGTGCTTTCCCCTTAACTCACCGTTAATATTTGTGGGGGGCTATTCTATATCTTTGGGGTCATTTCACTGAGGCAAGTGAGGACTTACTTTCCCTCCAGGAATAGTCAGTTTCTCAGGCCGTGACGAGACGTCTAGGATTTTTAGGTAACGTTCCACGGCTGCCTATAGTTGTTTGCGGATAGGATCAGGTTGCGGTCAATCTAGTTACCACCTCCCAGAGCTAGTAGTCTGTTCAGTTACTTAGCTAGTCCGACCTGCGATCCTTGCCACTAGGATCATAACAGTACAGCCGGCCAATAAAGTGTTAATTGCATGGCAGAAGCAGGAGAAAAGAAGCTTGGAGATATTTTCTTTTTTTTTTTTTTGCTGCCGTGTGTCTAGCTGCTGTGTGTCTGGCTTCTCTCCTCCTCTTAATCTTGGTGTGGCTCTGAGTTCAGCTGCTGATATGGATATCCAGAGTTTAGCCTCCAGTGTAGATCATCTTGCTGCAAGGGTACAAAGTATTCAGGATTTTGTTGTGCACAGTCCTATGTCAGAGCCTAGAATACCTATTCCGGAGTGGTTTTCTGGAGATAGATCTAGGTTCCTGAATTTTAAGAACAATTGCAAGTTGTTTCTTTCTTTGAAACCTCGTTCCTCTGGGGATTCTGTTCAGCAAGTTAAGATTATTATTTCTTTCTTGCATGGCGATCCTCAAGATTGGGCTTTCGCATTGGCTCCAGGGGATCCTGCATTGCTCAGTGTGGATGCGTTTTTTCTGGCCCTTGGATTGCTCTATGAGGAACCTAATCTTGAGAACCAGGCTGAAAAAGTGTTGTTGGCCCTCTCTCAGGGGCAAGATGATGCAGAGGTGTACTGCCAGAAATTTCGGAAATGGTCGGTGCTTACTCAATGGAATGAGTGTGCCCTGGCTGCAAATTTCAGAAAAGGTCTTTCTGAAGCCATTAAGAATGTCATGGTGGGGTTCCCTACGCCTGCAGGTCTGAATGAGTCAATGACTCTGGCCATTCAGATTGATCGGCGTTTGCGGGAGCGCAAACCTGCGCACCATTTGGCGGTGTCTTCCGAACAGACACCTGAGTCTATGCAATGTGATGGAATTCTGACCAGAAGTGAACGGCAAAATTATAGACGGCAAAATGGGTTGTGCTTTTACTGTGGTTACTCAGCTCATGTTATCTCAGCATGCTCTAAGCGCACAAAAAAGATTGATAAATCTGTCACCATCGGTACTTTACAGCCTAAGTTTATTTTCTCTGTTACCCTGATTTGTTCCCTGTCATCTTACCAGTTATGGCTTTTGTGGATTCAGGTGCTGCCCTGAGTCTGATGGATTTGTCATTTGCCAGGCGCTGTGGTTTTGTTTTGGAGCCTTTAAAATTCCCTATTCCACTAAGGGGAATTGATGCTACACCATTGGCTACGAATAAACCTCAGTACTGGACACAAGTGACCATGTGCATGACTCCTGTTCATCAGGAGGTGATTCGCTTTCTTGTATTGCATAATTTGCATGATGTTGTCGTGTTGGGCCTGCCATGGTTGCAGACTCATAATCCAGTCCTGGATTGGAAAGCAATGTCTGTGTCAAGTTGGGGTTGTCAGGGAATTCATGGCGACGCTCCTGTGGTGTCAATTGCTTCATCCACTCCTTCTGAGGTCCCTGCGTTTTTGTCAGATTACCAGGATGTATTTGATGAGCCCAAACTCAGTTCTCTACCTCCTCATAGGGATTGTGATTGTGCTATAAATTTGATTCCTGGTAGTAAGTTTCCTAAGGGACGACTTTTCAATTTGTCAGTGCCGGAGCATGCTGCTATGCAGAGTTATATAAAGGAGTCTTTGGAGAAAGGACTTATTCGCCCCTCCTCCTCCCCTCTTGGTGCGGGGTTCTTTTTTGTGGCTAAGAAGGATGGTTCCTTGAGACCTTGTATTGATTATCGCCTTCTAAACAAAATCACGGTCAAATTTCAGTATCCTTTGCCATTGTTATCTGATCTGTTTGCTCGCATTAGGGGGTCTAGTTGGTTCACCAAGATAGATCTTCGTGGTGCGTATAACCTTGTGCGTATTAAGCAGGGTGATGAATGGAAAACTGCATTTAATACGCCCGAAGGCCATTTTGAGTACTTGGTGATGCCTTTTGGACTTTCTAACGCTCCTTCTGTCTTTCAGTCCTTTATGCACGACATCTTCCGCGAATATCTGGATAAATTTATGATTGTGTATCTGGATGATATTCTGTTTTTTTCGGATGATTGGGAGTCCCATGTTAAGCAGGTCAGGATGGTGTTTCAGGTCCTGCGTGCCAATGCTTTATTTGTGAAGGGCTCAAAATGTCTTTTTGGAGTCCAGAAGGTCTCCTTTTTGGGTTTCATTTTTTCTCCTTCTGCTATTGAGATGGACCCAGTCAAGGTTCAGGCTATTCATGACTGGACTCAGCCTACATCTGTTAAGAGTCTTCAGAAGTTCTTGGGTTTTGCTAATTTTTACCGTCACTTCATCGCTAATTTTTCTGGTGTTGTTAAGCCATTGACGGATTTGACCAAGAAGGGTTCTGATGTTACTAATTGGTCTCCTGCGGCTGTGGAGGCCTTTTGGGAGCTGAAGCGCCGGTTTTTTTCGGCTCCGGTCTTATGTCAGCCAGACGTCTCCCTTCCTTTCCAGGTCGAGGTTGATGCTTCTGAGATTGGAGCGGGGGCTGTTTTGTCGCAGAGAAGCTCTGATGGCTCTGTGATGAAGCCATGTGCTTTCTTTTCAAGAAAGTTTTCACCTGCCAAGCGGAATTATGATGTTGGTAATCGGGAGTTGTTGGCTATGAAGTGGGCATTTGAGGAGTGGCGACATTGGCTCGAGGGAGCTAAGCATCGTGTGGTGTCTTGACTGATCACAAGAATTTGATTTATCTCGAGTCGGCCAAGCGGCTGAATCCTAGACAGGCTCGTTGGTCATTGTTTTTCTCTCGTTTTGATTTCGTGGTCTCATACCTGCCTGGTTCGAAGAATGTGAAGGCTGATGCTCTTTCTAGGAGTTTTGTGCCTGACTCTCCTGGTGATTCAGAGCCAGCTGGTATCCTCAGAGAAGGGGTGATTTTGTCTGCCATCTCCCCAGATTTGCGACGAGTGCTGCAGGAGTTTCAGGCGGATAGACCTGACCGTTGTCCACCGGAGAGACTGTTTGTCCCGGATAGATGGACCAGCAGAGTTATTTCCGAGGTTCATTCTTCGGTGTTGGCAGGCCATCCTGGGATTTTTGGTACCAGAGATTTGGTGGCTAGGTCCTTCTGGTGGCCTTCCTTGTCGCGGGATGTGCGTTCCTTTGTGCAGTCTTGTGGAATTTGTGCTCGGGCTAAGCCTTGCTGTTCTCATGCCAGTGGCTTGTTGTTGCCTTTGCCTGTCCCGAAGCGGCCTTGGACGCACATTTCCATGGATTTTATTTCAGATCTCTCTGTCTCTCAGAGAATGTCGGTCATTTGGGTGGTGTGTGATGATTTTTCTAAAATGGTCCATTTGTTGCCCTTGCCTAAGTTGCCTTCCTCCTCCGAGTTGGTTCCTCTGTTTTTTCAAAATGTGGTTCGTTTGCACGGGATCCCTGAAAATATTGTTTCAGACAGAGGATCCCAGTTTGTGTCTAGATTTTGGCGGACCTTTTGTGCTAAGATGGGCATTAATTTGTCTTTTTCGTCGGCCTTCCATCCTCAGACGAATGGCCAAACCGAGCGCACTAATCAGACTTTGGAAACCTATTTAAGATGTTTTGTTTCTGCTGATCAGGACGACTGGGTGACTTTTTTGCCATTGGCCGAGTTTGCCCTTAATAATCGGGCTAGTTCTGCTACTTTGGTTTCGCCTTTGTTTTGTAATTCAGGGTTTCATCCTAGTTTTTCCTTGGGTCAGGTGGAGTCTTCTGACTGTCCTGGAGTGGATGTTGTGGTGGATAGGTTGCATCAGATTTGGAATCATGTGGTGGACAATTTGAAGCTGTCACAAGAGAAGGCTCCTCTGGGAAATATGCAAATTATCTCTTCAGAGAGGAAGAGGACTAGAACTCTAGTGCCACCTAGTGCCTCACCTCGACATGCTTATCATGTCACCCCGAAACACAGTGTCTGCAAATTGAGATTCTGGTTTTGCTATTATCCTAAGTCATATGACAAGGCTCGTTAAAGGGTTGACATTGACTGTTAGGATTGCTACTTCCAATAGGTGGCACTAGAGTTCTAGTCCTCTTCTTCTCTGAAGAGAAAATTTGCATATTTCCCAGAGGAGCATTGCGGCTTTAAGTCTCCTCACCTCGACATGCTTATCATGTCACTCTCCGCAAGGAGAAACGATACTTCTTGGATCCCGGTCAGACGCCTCTCAATCAGCCAAACCAGATCTCCACTTTGCAGTGATGAGGGGCAGTACCCCGACACAGTGTCTGCAAATTGAGATTCTGGTTTGGCTATTATCCTAAGTCATGTGACACGGCTTATTAAAGGGTCGACGTTGACTGTTAGGATTGCTACTTCCAATAGATGGCACTAGAGTTCTAGTCCTCCTCCTCTCTGAAGAGACAATTTGCATATTTCCCAGAGGAGCATTGCGGCTTTAAGTCTCCTCACCTCAACATGCTTATCATGTCACTCTCCGCAAGGAGAAACGATATTTCTTGGATACTTAACAAAAAAGTGTGGAACAACTGAAATTATGTCTTATCATGTTCTAGGTTCTTCAAAGTAGCCACCTTTTGCTTTGATGACTGCTTTGCACAATCTTGGCATTCTCTTGATGAGCTTCAAGAGGTAATCACCGGGAATGGTCTTCCAACAATCTTGAAGGAGTTCCCAGAGATGCTTAGCACTTTCTGGCCCTATTGCATTCACTCTGGGGTCCAGCTCACCCCAAACCATCTCAATTGGGTTCAGGTCTGGAGACTGTGGAGGCCAGGTCATCTGGCGTAGTTGTAGTTTGAAGCTCGTTCTTTCATGCAAGCCTTTTGCAGTACCATTACTATTTACTATGCACACAGTAACGAACTTTAATGGAACTATTTACTTTCCATTAACACAAGGATTTAGTCATGAAGGTGCTGTAAGGACGTGATTAACATTATCATGGTTTTCGCAAGCTGTGATATGACCCCTATGGCGTTGTGTGCATAATTCCATTTGTATTTCCATCATGATGCAATTCACAGAACGCTAGCCCCAAAGCCTTAAAACACATGTTGCGCATCATGTGACATTCATCAATGACACGAACTGAGTGACATCATTTGCATACTATCTTGACACGATGCGTGTCACGAGTCACCTGCCACCTGGTCATGTAACCTGTTATGACCCCAATGGCGAGGGTCTCAGAGATATCAGCAAGTCTGCGAAGTACAAAAATCCAGCTCATAAGGCAGTGGTAACTGGATTGACCATATATCTACTCCTAACGCCAACACTAGAAGTAGCCGGGGAACATGCCTACGTTGGTCGCTAGATGTCTCGCGCCAGCCGGAGGACTAACTACCCCTAGAAGAGGAAAACAAAGACCTCTCTTGCCTCCAGAGAATAGACCCCAAAAGTTGGATACAAGCCCCCCACAAATAATAACGGTGAGGTAAGAGGAAATGACAAACACAGAGATGAACTAGGTTTAGCAAAGAGAGGCCCACTCACTAATAGCAGAATGTAGTAAGATAACTTATATGGTCAACAAAAACCCTAACAAAAATCCACACTGGAGATTCAAGAACCCCCGAACCGTCTAACGTCCCGGGGGGAGAACTCCAGCCTCCCTAGAGCTTCCAGCAAGGATAGGATACAGATTATGTACAAGCTGGACAAAAATGCAAACAAAAACAATAGCAAAAAGCAAGAAAGCAGACTTAGCTTAATCAAGCAGGAACCAGGATCAGTAGACAAGAGCACTACAGATTAGCTCTGATATCAACGTTGCCAGGCATTGAACTGAAGGTCCAGGGAGCTAATATAGCAACACCCCTGACCTAACGACCCAGGTGAGCATACAAGGGATGATAGACATACCCAGAGTAAAAACACTAGTAGCCACTAGAGGGAGCCAAAAGGTAAATTCACAACAGTACCCCCCCCTTAGTGAGGGGTCACCGAACCCTCACCAAGACCACCAGGGCGATCAGGATGAGCGGCGTGAAAGGCGCGAACTAAATCGGCCGCATGCACATCAGAGGCGACCACCCAGGAATTATCCTCCTGACCATAGCCCTTCCACTTGACCAGGTACTGAAGCCTCCGCCTGGAGAGACGAGAATCTAAGATCTTCTCCACCACGTACTCCAACTCGCCCTCAACCAACACCGGAGCAGGAGGCTCAGCAGAAGGAACCATAGGCACAACGTACCGCCGCAACAAGGACCTATGAAATACGTTGTGAATGGCAAACGACACCGGAAGATCCAGGCGAAAGGATACAGGATTAAGGATCTCCAATATCTTGTAAGGACCAATGAATCGAGGCTTAAATTTGGGAGAGGAGACCTTCATAGGAACAAATTGAGAAGACAGCCATACCAAATCCCCAACACGAAGTCGGGGACCCACACCGCGGCGGCGATTGGCAAAACGCTGAGCCTTCTCCTGTGACAACTTCAAGTTGTCCACCACATGATTCCAGATCCGCTGCAACCTATCCACCACAGAATCCACTCCAGGACAGTCAGAAGGCTCCACATGTCCCGAGGAAAAACGAGGATGGAAACCGGAGTTGCAGAAAAATGGCGAAACCAAGGTGGCAGAACTAGCCCGATTATTAAGGGCAAATTCAGCCAACGGCAAGAAGGTCACCCAATCATCCTGATCAGAAGAGACAAAACACCTCAAATACGCCTCCAGAGTCTGATTAGTTCGTTCCGTTTGTCCGTTAGTCTGTGGATGAAAAGCGGACGAAAACGACAAATCAATGCCCATCCTACCACAAAAGGATCGCCAGAACCTGGAAACAAACTGGGATCCTCTGTCTGACACAATATTCTCAGGAATGCCGTGCAAACGAACCACGTTCTGGAAGAACACAGGAACCAGATCAGCAGAGGAAGGCAGCTTAGGCAATGGAACCAGATGGACCATCTTGGAGAAACGATCACATATCACCCAGATGACAGACATGCCTTTAGACACCGGGAGATCCGAAATAAAATCCATAGAGATGTGTGTCCAAGGTCTCCTCAGGACAGGCAAGGGCAAGAGCAACCCGCTGGCACGAGAACAGCAAGGCTTAGCTCGAGCACAAGTACCGCAGGACTGCACAAATGACCGCACATCCCTTGACAAGGAAGGCCACCAAAAGGACCTGGCCACCAGATCTCTGGTGCCAAAAATTCCCGGGTGCCCTGCCAACACTGAGGAATGAACCTCGGAAATGACTCTGCTGGTCCATTTAGCAGGCACAAACAATCTGTCAGGTGGACAAGAGTCAGGCCTACCAGCCTGAAATCTCTGCAACACACGTCGCAGATCTGGAGAAATCGCTGACAAGATAACTCCTTCCTTAAGAATACCCTCAGGTTCAGCGACTCCAGGAGCATCAGGCACAAAGCTCCTAGACAGAGCATCGGCCTTCACATTCTTAGAACCTGGTAAATACGAGACCACAAAGTCAAAACGGGAGAAAAACAATGACCAGCGGGCCTGTCTAGGATTCAGGCGTTTAGCAGACTCGAGATACATCAAATTTTTGTGATCAGTCAAGACCACCACCCGATGCTTAGCACCCTCGAGCCAATGACGCCACTCCTCAAATGCCAACTTCATGGCCAACAACTCCCGATTGCCCACATCATAATTTCACTCTGCCGGCGAAAACTTCCTAGAGAAAAAGGCACAAGGTCTCATAGTAGAGCAACCAGGGCCTCTCTGCGACAAAACGGCCCCTGCCCCAATCTCCGAAGCATCCACCTCAACCTGAAAGGGAAGTGAGACGTCAGGCTGGCACAAAACAGGCGCCGAAGTAAACCGGCGTTTCAACTCCAGGAAAGCCTCCACGGCAGCAGGAGCCCAGTTAGCTACATCAGAGCCTTTCTTGGTCATATCCGTCAGCGGTTTAACAACGCTAGAGAAATTTGCGATAAAACGACGGTAGAAGTTAGCAAAACCCAAGAACTTCTGAAGACTCTTAACTGACGAGGGTTGAGTCCAATCATGAATAGCTCGGACCTTGACTGGATCCATCTCCACAGCAGAAGGGGAAAAAATGAACCCCAAAAAGGGAACCTTCTGTACACCAAAGAGACACTTTGAGCCTTTTACAAACAAAGAATTTTCACGCAAAATCTCAAAAACCATCCTGACCTGCTCCACATGCGAGTCCCAATCATCAGAAAAAACCAGAATATCATCCAGATAAACAATCATAAATTTATCCAGATACTTCCGGAAAATGTCATGCATGAAGGACTGAAAAACTGAAGGTGCATTAGAGAGCCCAAATGGCATCACCAAGTACTCAAAATGACCTTCGGGCGTATTGAATGCGGTTTTCCATTCATCGCCCTGCCTAATGCGCACAAGGTTGTACGCACCACGAAGGTCTATCTTGGTGAACCACTTGGCACCTTTAATCCGGGCAAACAAATCTGACAACAACGGCAAAGGATACTGAAATTTGACAGTGATCTTATTTAAAAGCCGATAGTCAATACAAGGCCTCAAAGATCCGTCCTTTTTGGCCACAAAAAAGAATCCCGCACCAAGAGGGGAAGAAGAAGGACGGATATGCCCCTTCTCAAGAGACTCCTTGATATATGAACGCATCGCGGTATGTTCAGGTACCGACAGATTAAACAGTCTCCCCTTAGGAAACTTACTGCCAGGGATCAAATCTATTGCACAGTCACATTCCCTATGAGGAGGCAGTGCACTGGACTTAGACTCGCTGAAGACATCCTGATAATCAGACAAATACGCTGGAACTTCCGAAGGCGTAGAAGAAGCAATAGACAAGGGCAGGGAATCTCCATGAATTCCATGGCAGCCCCAACTTGACACTGACATAGCCTTCCAGTCCAAGACTGGATTATGGGTCTGTAACCATGGCAAACCCAAAACAACCAAATCATGCATTTTATGCAGAACAAGAAAACGTATTACCTCCCGATGTTCGGGAGTCATGCACATGGTAACCTGTGTCCAAAACTGCGGTTTATTTTTTGCCAATGGCGTAGAATCAATACCCCTAAGAGGGATAGGATTTTCCAATGGCTCAAGAACAAATCCGCAGCGCTTGGCAAATGACAGATCCATAAGGCTCAGGGCCGCACCTGAGTCCACAAACGCCATGACAGGATACGATGACAGTGAGCAAATCAAAGTTACAGATAGAATAAATTTAGGTTGCAAATTACCAATGACGACCGGACTAACAACCTTAGTAAGACGTTTAGAGCATGCTGAGATAACATGTGTAGAATCACCACAGTAGTAACACAAGCCATTCTGGCGTCTATGAATTTTCCGCTCATTTCTAGTCAGGATTCTATCACATTGCATTAATTCAGGTGCCTGTTCAGACAACACCATGAGGGAATTTGCGGTTTTGCGCTCCCGCAACCGCCGGTCGATTTGAATAGCCAGGGCCATAGAATCATTCAGACCTGTGGGAATGGGAAAACCCACCATCACATTCTTAATGGCTTCAGAAAGACCATTTCTAAAATTTGCAGCCAATGCACACTCGTTCCACTGGGTCAGCACGGACCATTTCCGAAATTTTTGGCAATACACTTCAGCCTCGTCCTGGCCCTGAGACATAGCCAGCAAGGCTTTTTCTGCCTGAATCTCAAGATTGGGTTCCTCATAAAGCAAACCGAGCGCCAGAAAAAACGCATCAATATCAGCCAATGCCGGTTCTCCTAGCGCCAGCGAGAAAGCCCAATCCTGAGGGTCGCCCCGTAAAAAAGAAATAACAATTTTCACTTGCTGAGCGGAGTCTCCAGAGGAACAGGGTCTCAGGGACAAAAACAATTTACAATTATTCCTGAAATTTCTAAACTTAAATCGGTCTCCGGAAAACAGTTCAGGAATCGGTATCTTAGGTTCTGACATAGGATTTCTGGTAACATAATCTTGTATGCCCTGCACACGAGCAGCAAGCTGGTCCACACTTGTAATCAAGGTCTGGACATTCATGTCTGCAGCAATCACAAGCCACTCAGAGGTAAAGGGGAAAAGAAAAAAAAATGAGAGAGAGAAAAAAAAACTCAGAACTTTCTTTCTTATAATCCCGCTTCTGCAATGCATTTAACATTTAATACTGGCCTGGCAAACTGTTATGACCCCAATGGCGAGGGTCTCAGAGATATCAGCAAGTCTGCGAAGTACAAAAATCCAGCTCATAGGGCAGTGGTAACTGGATTGACCATATATCTACTCCTAACGCCAACACTAGAAGTAGCCGGGGAACATGCCTACGTTGGTCGCTAGATGTCTCGTGCCAGCCGGAGGACTAACTACCCCTAGAAGAGGAAAACAAAGACCTCTCTTGCCTCCAGAGAATAGACCCCAAAAGTTGGATACAAGCCCCCCACAAATAATAACGGTGAGGTAAGAGGAAATGACAAACACAGAAATGAACTAGGTTTAGCAAAGAGAGGCCCACTCACTAATAGCAGAATGTAGTAAGATAACTTATATGGTCAACAAAAACCCTAACAAAAATCCACACTGGAGATTCAAGAACCCCCGAACCGTCTAACGGCCCGGGGGGAGAACTCCAGCCTCCCTAGAGCTTCCAGCAAGGATAGGATACAGATTATGTACAAGCTGGACAAAAATGCAAACAAAAACAATAGCAAAAAGCAAGAAAGCAGACTTAGCTTAATCAAGCAGGAACCAGGATCAGTAGACAAGAGCACTACAGATTAGCTCTGATATCAACGTTGCCAGGCATTGAACTGAAGGTCCAGGGAGCTAATATAGCAACACCCCTGACCTAACGACCCAGGTGAGCATACAAGGGATGATAGACATACCCAGAGTAAAAACACTAGTAGCCACTAGAGGGAGCCAAAAGGTAAATTCACAACAGTAACCTATACTTAGGTTAATTCCATAAGTCTTCTGGTGACACAAAGTTCGTCACAATGGTTCCTCCCTCGTGACACACCTCTTAATGATGAGATTGCGTCACTCATTGATTAAAACCCTTTATTTCATGATATAATATCAGTTCGGGTCTCTTTATTAACAGTGTGTTATCCCTATAATATCATAACCATACTACTATTTCTGATTTGATCCTCTGACAATATTAACTGGTTTGCATTCTTTATTCAAATAGTTTGTCCCTCCTCTTTCCCCCACTGATTAGTTATAGCACACAATTGAGCCAGGTAATTTCACCAAACACAGCTGTTATATTTCCTGAACAGAATAATTCTGTGCTTCCCTTTGCCAGCTGCTTTTGGTGTTTCTTTGTGGCATTTTTTACTCATCTGACCTATGGTGAGTACTTTTCCATTACTAGACCAGGTCTTAGGCTATTCTTAACTATGTTCCTTTATTTTCCTTCTTTTTCCATATTTCAATATACTCTGAAAGTCTTATGAATGTGCCTTGTGTTCACATTTGCCTGGTATATGTCCTAAATGTGGAGAATGATCTCTTATTATTATACTACATGTGTTGTTAACCGTTTGCTATTTTAGACTCACAAATTATACTGATTTAAATTTGTCTCTATTTCATTGACTATATGTGAACAAGGCTTGGGATAAGCTGAAACGTTATAATTTTCACAGTTGAACACTTTCTGAGAAGTTACAGTTGGTATACTAAGGATGAATATTTTTTATTTTTTTGTATTATACAGTCACATTTACTTTCACCTTCCTTTATTCCCTATATCCAATCACTCATTCACTTGTGTCACCTACAGATTAAAACATCTCCAAAATCTGACCTTTTCTCACATTTAAAAACTTTTATTATCTATCTTATTCACTCTCTTCTGGACTAATGTACATCTCTTCTGATCGGTCTCCCTCTAGCCAAAGTTTCTCCTCTACAATCCATCCTGAATGCCGCAGCCAAGGTCATATTTTTGTCCAGCCGCTACAATGATGCCTCTACCCTATTGCAGTTACTGCACTGGTTACCCATTTGCTACAGAAAATGATATAAACTCCTCTATCTCACCCACAATGCTCTCCACAGTTCTGCACCGCTTTATAACTCCTCCCCATTTCTGTCTATCACACCACCCATGCCCTCCATTCTGCAACTGATGTAAAACTAATATCTTCCATAATCCAAACCTTGCACCGCCATCTCCAAGACTTCTCTCATGCTGCACCAGTCTACTGGAATACAATACCCCAAACAATTGAACTGATATCAAGACAATATGTTTTTAAGCGTGCTTTATAAACCCATCTGTTTAGACAAACCTATCACCTCAACTCAGAAACCTAACTCTCCACTCTTACCTCCTTCAAAATGGTAATCATAATGTGCTCCTTCTCTCCTCTGTCCCCTAGCACCTCCTCCTTCTCCCGTCATCTCAGCTGAAGACTTTGCTTCATTCTTCAAGCAGAAGATTGATAACATCAGTGAAAGCTTTGGACTACAGCCCCCACAGCCCTTCCTCCTAACTTCTCAGCCCTCCTCCTCCAAAACCAACTTCTCCACCATTACAGAGGATCAACTTTATGCTCAGCTCTCAAGATCACATCTCACCACCTGTGCACTTGACCCGATCCCATCCCACCTCTTCCCAAACCTCACCACAGTCTTCATTCCAAACCTAACCCATCTCTTCAAGCTATCACTAACATCTGGTGTTTGCCTTCATGCTTTAAATATGCCTCAATCACACCCATCCTCAAAAAGCCTTCTCTTGACCCATCCTCTGTATCTAGCTATTGCCCCATATAACTTTTCCTCTATGCCTGAAAACTCCATTTTGAAAATTTTGAACTGTCTTCCCATCTCTCCTGCTCCCTCTTTGACCGCTTACAATCTGGCTTCCGATCGCATCTATACAATGAAACTGTCCTGAATAAAGTTGCCAATGACCTACTAACCGCCAAAACCAAGGGACACTACACTGTCGTCCTCCTCATGGACCTGTCCTCTGCCTTTGAAACAGTGGACCATTCCCTATTACTACAGACCCTCAGACTGGACATTTAGCTTCTCCCACTCACACACCACCTCACCCCCTATCTGAGGGTGTCCCCCAAGGTTCAGTTCTAAGACCCCTTCACTTCTTCATTTACACCTTCAGCCTGGGACAGCTCATAGAATCTCACGGCTTGCAGTATCACCTCTATGCTGATGACACACAGATCTACCTCTCTGGACGCGATATCACTTCCTTACTATTTCATCCTTTTTCTCCTCTAGACTTCTAATACGTAAAATGGACAAAATAGAATTCTTCATATTTGCTCCATCTCACTTGACCCCCCAATGGACTTATCCATTAAAGTAAATGGCTGATCACTCTCCCCAGTCCCACAAGCTCGCTGCCTTGGGGTAATCCTTGACTCTGATCTCTCCTTCAAACCACACATTCAAGCCCTTTCCACCTCCTGCTGACTTCAACTCAAAAATATTACCTGGATCTATACATTCCTCAACCAAGAAGCTGCAAAAATCCTAATCCATGCACTCATCACCTCCCATCTTGACTACTGCAACCTCCTGTTTTGTGGCCTCCTTTTTAACACTCTCAAATCTATTCTAAACTCAGCTGGCCAAGTAATCCGCTTATTCCCTGGCCTCTCCCCTCTGTCAATACCTTCCCTGGCTCCCCATTACCCAGAGACTCCAGGTCAAAACCCTAACCATGGCATATAAAGATATCCACAACCGGTCTCCTCAGTACGTCTGTGACCGAGTCTCCCGGTACTTACCTGCACGCAACCCCCAATCCTCACAAGATCGCCTTTTCTACTCCCCTCTTATCTCCTCTTCCCACAATCGCATACAAGATTTCTCCCACGCATCCCACCTACTCTGGAACTCTCTACCCCAACATATCAGACTCTCATCTACCATGGAAACCTTCAAAAGGAACCTAAAGACCTACCTCTTCCGACAAGCCTACAAACTGCAGTAACCACCTATTCACCAAATCACTGCACGACCAGCTCTACCCTCACCTATTGTATCCTCATCCATCCCTTGTAGATTGTGAGCCCTCGTGGACAGGGTCTTCTCTCCTCCTCTACCAGTCCTGACTTTTATTAAGAATACTCTACTTGTTTTTATTATGTATACCCCTTTTCACATGTAAAGCGCCATGGAATAAATGGTGCTTTAATAATAAATAAATAATAATAATAATTTGTCTTCACATCTTCCATGCACCGAATAGAACTCAGTAACTTCACTTAGATAGATCTTGGTTAATGTCTAGTTCATGCAGCTTAATTTGAAAACACTTATTATAATAACACCCAGGCCTGTTTTCACCTTCCTGACTATGCCAAATTTTACAATTCTGAAGCGCAAACTTGGCTGGAAAAGATAGCGGACACCATATTTTGTTTGCAGAGCCCCTGATGTGCCTAAACCGTTGAAACCCCCCACAAGTGACCCCATTTTGGAAATTATACCCCTAAAGGAACTTACCTCCAGGTGTAGTGAACAGCTTGAACCTACAAGCGCTTCACAGAATTTTTTACTGTTGAGTCATGAAAATGAAAAATTACATTTTTTCTAACATGTTACTTTTGCTCTATGTTTTTAATTTTTACATGAGTAACAGAAGAAAATAGACTATACAATTTGTTGTGAATTTTGAAAATTACACCCCTCTGGAAATTTATCTTCAGATGCAGTGGCGATTTTGACTTCACAATTGTTCGCTAGAAACAAGCAGCAATGAATGTTGCCGAGTGAAAATTGCAAATCTGCCAATGTAGTGCCTATATATTGTAGTGCCCAGTACATTCTAGTGCCTATACATTGAAGTACACATATACAGGGCCACCATGAGGGCATTACTGTCCTTACTGGCATATGGGGCCCAATGAGCAGAGAGGGGCCTGAACTTGACCCCCTTTTTCTGCTCACCGGCCCCAGGAGCAGAATTCTGTTGGTTAAGTAATTGAACATGCATTTTCAGTATTCGATCACTATGTGGTGGTAATATGTGATCTAGACATGGTGTGGTGATATTAGTCCCCTGTATGTGGTATTATTCAGTCACCATGTGGTGATGATATGTGGTCCAGCCATGGTGTGGCGCAATTGTCCCTTGTATGTGGTATTATTCAGTCACTATGTGGAGATGATATGTGGTCTGGTTATGGTGTTGAAGTATTGCTCCCTTGTACATAGTATTATGCAGTCACTATGTGGTGGTAAAATGTGGTCTGGCCACATTCGTCTAACATTATATGTCCCTTGTATGTGGTATTGTTGTTCATTGTAAATAATATATGTGCTACATTCCCTTAAAGTAAACGTGTCAGCAGGATTATGCTAAGTAAACTTCAGGCATTGTCAGATTGGCACTGTTACACTGATTACAATGATACCTAGGGTAAAAAAAATCCATCTTGTGGTTCTTGTGTAATCAGTGTTAGAAGTTTTCAGTTAATAAGATGCTCATGCTCTGGGGCAGGACTAAGGCAGAGTCTTATCTTGGACCTCTAAGTGCGGCAAAGAAGAGACCTACCCACAGTCCCACCCGCAAAGCATTACCAATCATTTTAATTTGTGTTACAGCGCTAACCTGACAATGCCTGTAGTTTACTTAGCAAAATCCTGCTGACAGGTTTGCTCTAAAGAAAAATACATATTTACCTAAATAGAGTATTGGATATTTTAACAAATGTTTAAAAGGTTAGAGTAGAGTAGGGCCCTGCCAAAAGAGTCTATCTTGCCGCGGTGGCAGATTTAAAAAATATTTTTGCCAGAACAAAAGCTGAGGCCTAGGTATGTGATCTGGTCTTTGATGGTAACTGTTAATGTGTGACTGGTGAGAATGTGGTGCAGAAGTGGAGTTTTTCCAATAATGGGCAGTGGGACTGTGGAAGATTCAAGGGATGGAAGTGGAGTTGGGGTGGAGCCTTGGCGGAGTCACAAGGAGGCCCGAAAATGTTGCCACTATGGAGCCCTGAAATTCCTGGTAGCAGCTCTGCCCATATATTGTGCCCAGCTTGTGCTTCTGGAGACATGGTCTCCATAAATTAGGCAGGCTCTTGTCACTACAGAAATGTCACACGTGAATGATAACTTCAATTTAGACACACTGTTGGTCTAGAGCAGAGTTACCCAACACCGGACCTCAAGAGCCACCAACAGGTCATGTGTTCAGGATTTCCTCAGTATTGCACAGGTGATAATTGCATCATCTGGACAGGCAAGCATTCAATCACCTGTGCAATACTAAGGAAATCCTGAAAACATGACCTGCTGGTGGCTCTTGAGAATCTGAGTTGGGGAACACTGGTCTAGAGAGAGAGAGGGCATTTGGATTTGGAGGCATAGAATTTGCTGGATTTCTTTTGGGAGGTGAGGAGCCATTTCACTTTACCAGAGCCTTTGTACTATCAGTAATATGGAAGCCCCCTTTTCTATTGACAGATGGCGGACCTAAGTGGGAACTTGCTTTTTTTGCTGATTAAGTAGAAGCGTTTATTCGGTTTTACATAATATTTTGTACCACATTTATCCTGTTCTCTACGCTGAGCACTTACATCGGAGTTCCCATCTAAATCTGCAAATGACAAGATTCAGATGAATGACAAATGTCTGACTGGCACTTCTGTTGTGTATCCGCTTTTTGGGCTCCCCTGGTGGTTGCTGGTGGTACTGGTGACTTGTTTGCACTTTGCTTCTTCTGTTCACCTGCTTCCATCAGTGTTTGGGAGTTTCCTATTTAGCCTTGCTCTCCAGTCATTTCCTTGCCGGTCATCATTGTAACCAGAGCCTTCGGTTGCATGTTCCTGCTACTAGTCTGCTGATCAGCTAAGTGGACTTTGTCCTTTTGTTTTGTACCTTTTGTCCAGTTTGCAGTTTTTGTAATTCTCTGTAGCTGGAAGCTCTTGCGGGCTGAAATTGCCACTCCTGTGTCATGAGTTGACACACGAGTCTTAAAGTAATTTCAGGATGGTTTTTGAAAGGGTTTTCAGTTGACCGTGAAGTCCTCTTTTGTATTCTTCTGCTATCTAGTAGGTGGACCTCTCTTTGCTAAATCTACTTTCATACTGTGTATGTCTTTTCCTCTTAATTCACCGTTATTACATGTGGGGGGCTGCTATCATCTTTTGGGGTATTTCCCTAGAGGTAAGCCAGGTCTGTTTCTTCCTCTACCAGGCGTAGTTAGTCCTCCGGCTGGCGCGTGGCATATAGGAAGCCGTAGGTATGCTCCCTGGCTACTGTTAGTTGTGTGGTAGATTTAGCTCACGGTCAACTCGAGTTTCCATCACCCGAGAGCTCGTTCGTTACTTATATGTTTCTTACGTTCCCTTGCCATTGGGAACCATGACACACTTCCAAGCTAATGTGAACAGGGGCAAACTAGGAACAGCTAACATAGAAAAACTCAAAAAACACAACATGAAGAGCAGACTCACCAAATGCACTAGCACGGTGCAGCAGGCCCCCAATAATAAATTCTAAAGCAGCACAGGTGCAAGCTACTGATGAGAGCAACCACCCACTCGCCCAAACATTAGAAGGGTTGGCTGCCTGGTAGTAAAAATGCACACAGGTAAGGCTTGCATAAGACACTATTCATACAGATAGATGTGATGCACAGTGTCTGGACAACCTATTGATCACGCCCATAGTATTAGCAGGCGGGCCGTCCAGCACTATATATATATATACATGCAACACACAAGGAACAACATAAAGGGGCCCTGCCACACCCTGCAAAAAGATAAAAAGTGCAAAAATATGAAAAATTAAATAATGTATATACAGGTCCTTCTCAAAAAATTAGCATATAGTGTTAAATTTCATTATTTACCATAATGTAATGATTACAATTAAACTTTCATATATTATAGATTCATTATCCACCAACTGAAATTTGTCAGGTCTTTTATTGTTTTAATACTGATGATTTTGGCCTACAACTCCTGATAACCCAAAAAACCTGTCTCAATAAATTAGCATATCAAGAAAAGGTTCTCTAAACGACCTATTACCCTAATCTTCTGAATCAACTAATTAACTCTAAACACATGCAAAAGATACCTGAGGCTTTTAAAAACTCCCTGCCTGGTTCATTACTCAAAACCCCCATCATGGGTAAGACTAGCGACCTGACAGATGTCAAGAAGGCCATCATTGACACCCTCAAGCAAGAGGGTAAGACCCAGAAAGAAATTTCTCAACAAATAGGCTGTTCCCAGAGTGCTGTATCAAGGCACCTCAATAGTAAGTCTGTTGGAAGGAAACAATGTGGCAGAAAACGCTGTACAACGAGAAGAGGTGACCGGACCCTGAGGAAGATTGTGGAGAAGGACCGATTCCAGACCTTGGGGAACCTGAGGAAGCAGTGGACTGAGTCTGGTGTGGAAACATCCAGAGCCACCGTGCACAGGCGTGTGCAGGAAATGGGCTACAGGTGCCGCATTCCCCAGGTAAAGCCACTTTTGAACCATAAACAGCGGCAGAAGCGCCTGACCTAGGCTACAGAGAAGCAGCACTGGACTGTTGCTAAGTGGTCCCAAGTACTTTTTTCTGATGAAAGCAAATTTTGCATGTCATTCGGAAATAAAGGTGCCAGAGTCTGGAGGAAGACTGGGGAGAAGGAAATGCCAAAATGCCTGAAGTCCAGTGTCAAGTACCCACAGTCAGTGGTGTGGGGTGCCATGTCAGCTGCTGGTGTTGTCCACTGTGTTTCATCAAGGGCAGGGTCAATGCAGCTAGCTATCCGGAGATTTTGGAGCACTTCATGCTTCCTGGCACCTGCTCACAGTGCCAAAACCACTGGTAAATGGTTTACTGACCATGGTATTACTGTGCTCAATTGGCCTGCCAACTCTCCTGACCTGAACCCCATAGAGAATCTGTGGGATATTGTGAAGAGAAAGTTGAGAGACGCAAGACCCAACACTCTGGATGAGCTTAAGGCCGCTATTGAAGCATCCTGGGCCTCCATAACATCTCAGCAGTGTCACAGGCTGATTGCCTCCATGCCACGCCGCATTGAAGCAGTCATTTCTGCCAAAGGATTCCCGACCAAGTATTGAGTGCATAACTGAACATTATTATTTGATGGTTTTTTTGTTTGTTATTAAAAAACACTTTTATTTGATTGGACGGGTGAAATATGCTAATTTATTGAGACAGGTTTTTGGGGTTATCAGGAGTTGTATGCCAAAATCATCAGTATTAAAACAATAAAAGACCTGACAAATTTCAGTTGGTGGATAATGAATCTATAATATATGAAAGTTTAATTGTAATCATTACATTATGGTAAATAATGAAATTTAACACTATATGCTAATTTTTTGAGAAGGACCTGTAATACATTAGATGAGGTATTAGTTAAAATTTTGGCCAAAATGGATAAGCTCGCAACCCAATGTCAGGGGTCCTCATAAACTTGCGAATCCTACTCTAATATCAAAAACAGCTAACATAGAAAAACTCAAAAAAACACAACACGAAGAGCAGACTCACCAAATGCACTAGCAGGGTGCAGTAGGCCCCCAATAATAAATTCTAAAGCACTATATATATACATGCAACACACAAGGAAGCAAGCTTATCCATTTTGGCCAAAATTGTAACTAATACCTCATCTAATGTATTATATACATTATTTAATTTTTCATATTTTTGCACTTTTTATCTTTTTGCAGGGTGTGGCAGGGCCCCTTTATGTTGTTCCTTGTGTGTTGCATGTATATATATATAGTGCTGGACGGCCCGCCTGCTAATACTATGGGCGTGATCAATAGGTTGTCCAGACACTGTGCATCACATCTATCTGTGTGAATAGTGTCTTATGCAAGCCTTACCTGTGTGCATTTTTGCTACCAGGCAGCCAACCCTTCTAATGTTTGGGCGAGTGGGTGGTTGCTCTCATCATTAGATTGCACCTGTGCTGCTTTAGAATTTATTATTGGTGGCCTGCTGCTCCCTGCTAGTGCAATTGGATGGGTCTGCTCTTCATGTTGTGCAATCTAGGAACAGCCACCTCCATATACAATATACAAAAAGTTTACCCAGGAATTCAAACTTTAGTGCCAGTGAGTTTTTCGTTACTTGTATGTCTGACCGAGCACTCCGCTCTTGAACATGTGGTGGTTTTAATTACAGCAGGATCCTACCTACCCATACAGGCTTCTGAGAGAGGTAGCCACATTTACACTTTACACGTGCTGCGCCGATTCTTTGGAATGCACTACCTAGGTTAATACGATTAATCCCCAATCCACACAGTTTTAAGCGTGCCCTAAAAATGCATTTGTTCAGACTGGCCTACCACCTCAACGCATTAACCTAACTATCCCTGTGTGGCCTAATAAAAAAAAATAAAAAATCAGGTTCCTCGCATCATGTTCTCATACACTTTATGCAGTCAATAGCCTCTGTGTCTGTACTGCTACATACTTAGGCAGTTAGCTGGTTCATGCAGCTTTACATGAACACCCGAGCCTTACACTATGGCTGGTCCAAATAACTAAAGCAATTGTTACCATCCACCTCTCGTGTCCCCCCTTTTCCTCATAGGTTGTAAGCTTGCGAGCAGGGCCCTCATTCCTCCTGGTATCTGTTTTGAACTGTGATTTCTGTTATGCTGTAATATCTATTGTCTGTACAAGTCCCCTCTATAAGTTGTAAAGCGCTGCGGAATATGTTGGCGCTATATAAATAAAATTATTATTATTATTTACCCAGGAATTCAGACTTCAGCCTAAGAGAGGTATTCACACTAGACACGTAGGGTCCCAGCAGCGTGAGACCACCTTGTCGTTGGTTACTGGGCATGCATGAATTGGGCAAATTATGTGCTAAGCTTCTCAATTTTTTCTTCTTATCCAGAGCAGTATTGCTATTCATATTTCATATATTCCATGTCTACATGCTTTAGCACTACAGAATGCAACTTTTTTTATATGTGTAATTCAAATGAAACCCTTAAGGGATCCATTCACTTTAAAAGGGCAGCAGAGATACTCTGTACTCTGTCTGGCCTCTGTTCAGCTGTGTCCTTTTCAGAAGTGCACAAAACTGTGGCTGAGCGTACTTTTATGCATGTTTAAAAAGAAGTACACCACAGGATCATAGGCCAGACAGCCTTCATCTACCTCATTATAGGGAATATTCCATTGGGGTTTCTGTCTGAATCATGTATTTCAGAGATTTACATGGAAACCCCGATGCAAGAGCCCAGTGCAGAGCGCAGGATAAATGTGAGCCGAGCCTTGTGATGAAATTTGGAAGCAAAATGAACAAATCAATAGTAAGTGAAAAATTGGTTTTATTAGTTTTTTAGACCTTCGAGTTGTGTAAGTGATTACAGGACTTTATTCTTTGGGTCGGTACAATAACAGTGATACCAGATTTATATAGTTTTTTATGTTTAGCTGCTATCACACACTAATAGACGCATTTTTTTGCAAAAACAAGTTTTTGTATCACCATATAGAAGAGCTACAACTTTTCTATATTTCTGCCAACAGAGTGATGTGAGGGCTTGTTTTTTACGGAACAAGTTTATGCTTTTATTGGTACCATTTTGACACGACATTTTTTTGATCGGCTTCTATTTAAATTTTTGGGAGACAGAGTGAATTTAGGACATGGGAAAAAAGAGCAGATTAGATAGATAGATAGATAGATAGATAGATAGATAGATAGATAGATAGATAGATAGATAGATAGATAGATAGATATTATATATATTAAAATCTGCCCTTTCTCCATGAACTATATAGAAACCTGAAAAATAAAATGAAAGTAAAATGTAAAAATCCAAACTATTAGTATATTACAATTTATTATACACAGAGAGCACTGTCAGAAATAAAAGTGTCCGAATTGACTTTGGTTACCTCACTCCCCATATAAGTGGAATAAATAGTGTTCAAAGCAAATGTATGTCTGAATTGGTATCATTAAAAATAACTACGTACATGTCCTCAAGTTGCTCTATCATTGGAAAAATGATAAAGTGGGTCTCAGAATAAGGTGAAACAAGGCATATTTTTTATTTTTTCAAAAGTTGTAAAAAAAATTCTTTTATAAAACTTGTATCACCATAATTGTTCTTACGCACTGAATAAATTAATTGTGACAATTTAATCATTTTGTTATTTTTTAGCACATATATCGTAAATTACAACTCTTCAAAGACTAAAAACAAGCCCTCTTGTCTACATTCATGGGACTAAGAAACTTTTGTTAAAAAAAAGGTTAAAGTCTTAACCTTTCAAATAAAACCTTATTCAGACGTCAGTGATTTTTCTCATACGTAAAAAAAAAGACCGATTTTCATATGTTTTGGAGATGATTTTCATTAGCATGTAGTCAGTCTTTACCATTAGTGTGATTAGCGGTGATTTTCTCGTGTGCCAAAAGAAAAAAAATGGTAAAGCTTCTCCTTGCCATTGCAATATTGAAAATGGTCCGCACACGGATTGCACACGAATAGCAACATGTGCTGTCAGGGATGTTTCCTGAACTCATAGGCCGGCCTCACACTAGCGAGTTTTACAGACGTATGAGCGCATAAACTACGTCCGTAAAACTCGCAAAATAAACTGCACAATTATTCTCAATGGGGCTGCTCCTATTAGCCGTATATTACGGTTCAGTATTATACGGCTTTCTACGGCCGTACAAAATCGCAGCATGCTGCGTTTGTCACCGTATTGCGCAAAAAAATCGCCAATGAAAGTCTATGGGGGCGAGAAAAATACGGATTCCACACTGACCAGCAGTGTGACTTGCGAGAAATATGCAGCAGTGTTAGTGAAAAGTCGGTAATTCAATTGCCGGCTTTTCATTTCTCCTGCACAAACCCGACAGGATATGAGACATGGTTTACATACAGTAAACCATCTCATATCCCCTTTTTTTTTGCATATTCCACACTACTAATGTTAGTAGTGTGTATGTGCAAAATTTCAGCGCTGTAGCTGCTGAAATAAAGGGTTAAATGGCGGAAAAAATTGGCGTGGGCTCCCGCGCAATTTTCTCCGCCAGAGCGGTAAAGCCAGTGACTGAGGGCAGATATTAATAGCCAGGAGAGGGTCCATGGTTATTGGCCCCCCCGTGGCTAAAAACATCTGCCCCCAGCCACCCCAGAAAAGGCACACCTGGAAGATGCGCCTATTCTGGCACTTGGCCACTCTCTTCCCACTCCCGTGTAGCGGTGGGATATGGGGTAATGAAGGGTTAATGTCACCTTGCTATTGTAAGGTGACATTAAGCCAGATTAATAATGGAGAGGCGTCAATTATGACACCTATCCATTATTAATCCAATTGTTTGAAAGGCTTAAAAAACACACACACATGATTTAAAAGTATTTTAATGAAATAAACACAGCGGTTGTTGTAATAATTTATTGTTCTCTCAATCCATCAGGAACACCCTCGCTTGGAAAAATAATAAACGCACAAGATACATACCTTCTGGTGAACCGTCTCGTCCCACGAAGTAATCCATCTGAAGGGGTTAACTAATATTACAGGCAGGAGCCCTGCTAAATGCAGCTGTGCTCCGTGCCTGTAATCCCCGGCGAATGAATGAAATGTAGGTCATTGACCTACATTTCCTTCAGTCGCGGTGATGCGCCCTCTGCTGGATGTCCTCATATGACCTGGAGCGTGGGAAAAAGTTCCCAGGCTGCAGTTCATGAGAACATCCAGCAGAGGGCGCATCACCGCGACTGAAGGAAATGTAGGTCAATGACCTACATTTCATTCATTCGCCGGGGATTACAGGTACGGAGCACAGCTGCATTTAGCAGGGCTCCTGCCTGTAATATTAGTTAACCCCTTCAGATGGATTACTTCGTGGGACGAGACGGTTCACCAGAAGGTATGTATCTTGTGCGTTTATTATTTTTCCAAGCGAGGGTGTTCCTGATGGATTGAGAGAACAATAAATTATTACAACAACCGCTGTGTTTATTTCATTAAAATACTTTTAAATCATGTGTGTGTGGTTTTTTTAACCCTTTCAAACAATTGGATTAATAATGGATAGGTGTCATAATTGACGCCTCTCCATTATTAATCTGGCTTAATGTCACCTTCCAATAGCAAGGTGGCATTAACCCTTCATTACCCCATATCCCACCGCTACAGGGAGTGGGAAGAGAGTGGCCAAGTGCCAGAATAGGCGCATCTTCCAGATGTGCCTTTTCTGGGGTGGCTGGGGGCAGATGTTTTTAGCCACGGGGGGGCCAATAACCATGGATCCTCTCCTGGCTATTAATATCTGCCCTCAGTCACTGGCTTTACCATTCTGGCGGAGAAAATTGCGCGGGAGCCCACGCCAATTTTTTCCGCCATTTAACCCTTTATTTCAGCAGCTACAGCGCTGAAATTTTGCACATACACACTACTAACATTAGTAGTGTGGAATATGCAAAAAAAAAGGGGATATGAGATGGTTTACTGTATGTAAACCATGTCTCATATCCTGTCGGGTTTGTGCAGGAGAAATGAGAAGCCGGCAATTGAATTACCGGCTTTTAACACATATCGCGCTGAATGAAATCTAAATACAGAATATATATATATGTGTCTCAATGACATATATATATATATATATACTGTATATATGTTTTCCCGAACATTTGAGCACATAAATCCATTAGATGTCGGTTTTGCAAGCCTGCGCGAAAATCTCGCAGTACGGATGCCATACGGATTACATACGGAGGATGCCATGCGCAAAATACGCTGCCACACCCTGACTACGGATCAATATTTTGGGAACATTTCTCCGTATTACGGCCGTAGTACGGACGTATAATACGTGGCGTATTGTCTTACGCCCAGTGTGAGGCCGGCCATAGACTTGTATGTGTAATTTTGATCCGTGGCTCAGAGCAAAAACAGACATGTCTCTCTCACATTTTTGTGAACACAAAGTCAGCAAAAAAACATGGACAAGTGAATAGCTTCATAGATTATAATGGTGGCACGTTTCACAAGGAAAGAACACATACGAGAAAAACGTACGACTGTATGAGTTCTAAGAGTCTGTCTTATGCTATTAATATGAAATGTCTAATAGTAAAGAATCCAATAATCCACAGTATCCACAGATTTCTGTTTGCATGAAGCAGCATTATGCCCTATAGAGCACTACTTCATTGAGAATTCAGAATAACAATCCGAATGCGAGACATTTCATATTTGGCTACAATTTCTCTTTATTGACCCAATATTAAGGATGAGGACAGAGTACAATGAGGTGTTTTTTTTCTTGTTTTTTTTTTTTTTATTTTATTTTATTTGCTGCTATCTTCACATTTTTAGAAAATAAACTTTCAATTTCTACCCATTTTCAAAATCTGTAATTGAAAGATGATGACACAAATAATGTCTTAATCACACAAACAATTGTCTTAATGAGTTCTTATGATAGATAACAGTATATCTGAACACTGCAATCAAGCGCTTTCTTTTCTCTTCTCCATTGCAACCAAAATAACAGAGGTTTCAATTTTCTTTCGCACCTGAAATCAGTGAAATTGTTGGAATTCTGCTTCACTGAAGACACAAGTTGTTTTTTCTCCTCTTTGTGATTACAGGTGCCTTATACAAAGGTTAGGCTGGACCTTGGCCCTGCTAATGGCAAACATCAGAGCAAGAAAAAGTAAATAGCAATAAACATCCATTCCTAAAGGTAATAGAAAATACAGTATTTTGTTAATAATAGGAATGATATAAGGCTATTGGGGGCCATTATTAGATTGCCCTCATTATATTATTATTTTGCCACCGGCTGTGTACATTGGCGGTCAAGGAGCATTCCTTTAGATCCACTCCCGCAATAAAGAATTACAGAATTACCTTGGCCTCCTACCCAGCACTTTCTCTATGACTGAACATACATGTCATCATGCTGGTTGCATAATTTAGCACATACCACCCGCCAGCCAGAAGATGCCTATACCACTTGGGAAAAGGAAATGTAACTAATGAATTGGAGGAGGGAACTTGTAATTGTAATGACTTGGATGAGAAGACATAATTGTAATAAATTGGAGGAGGGAACATGTAATTGTAATTAGGTGGAACAGTGAGCACATTTGTGGGGGGCTGAGGAATCAGGAGAGGAACTAGTAATGAAATGAGGAAAGAATACATTGGTTATTTAATTTACATTTGTATTGGGCGGGGGAAAGTGCTGGCTTATCTATTTACTAGCTATTTTCAGCCAGCTAACGCTCGGCATGCTCATTGCTATCTAATTAACGCTGCTTGTGATTAAACTAAAGTAAATAATGACAACATTCAATAGCGCTTACGCAGGTGGTAAATTAACTTAAAATGAAGTTAATAACAATAATAATAATTAAAAATCTGAATAATACTAATACATTTTATTCAAAGTGTAAAATCAAAAGCAAACTGGATTTGTGTGGTAATGTGTGGGGACAGTGCCTCGTGTGATAATGTGTGGGGACGGAGCCTCATGTGGTAATGTGTGAGGACGGAGCCTCGTGTGATAATGTGTGAGGACGGAGCCTCGTGTGGTAATGTGTGAGGATGGAGCCTCGTGTGGTAACGTGGAGGGATGGAGCCTCGTATGGTAATGTGTGGGGACAGTGCCTCGTGTGATAATGTGTGGGGACGGAGCCTCGTGTGGTAATGTGTGAGGACAGAGCCTCGTGTGATAATGTGTGAGGACGGAGCCTCGTGTGGTAATGTGTGGGGATGGAGCCTCATGTGGTAATGTGGAGGGATGGAGCCTCGTATGGTAATGTGTGGGGACAGTGCCTCGTGTGGTAATGTGTGGGGACGCAGCCTCGTGTGGTAATGTGTGAGGACAGAGCCTCATGTGGTAATGTGTGAGGACGGAGCCTTGTGTGGTAATGTGTGGGGATGGAGCCTCGTGTGGTAATGTGGAGGGACGGAGCCTCGTATGGTAATGTGTGGGGACAGAGCCTCATGTGGTAATGTGTGGGGACGGAGCCTTGTGTGGTAATGTGTGAGGACGGAGCCTCATGTGGTAATGTGTGAGGATGGAGCCTCGTGTGGTAATGTGTGGGGATGGAGCCTCGTGTGGTAATGTGGAGGGACGGAGCCTCGTATGGTAATGTGTGGGGACAGAGCCTCATGTGGTAATGTGTGGGGATGGAGCCTCATGTGGTAATGTGTGGAGACGGAGCCTTGTGTGGTAATGTGGGGGGACAGAGCCTCGTGTGGTAATGTGTGGGGACGGAGCTTCATGTGGTAATGTGTGGGGATGGAGCCTCGTGTGGTACTGTGGGGGGCGGGATTATGTGTGGTAATATGGTGGGGGGGTGGGATTGTGTGTGGTAATGTGGTGGGGGACGGGATCGTGTGTGGTAATGTGGGGGGGAGGGATTATGTGTGGTAATGTGGTGGGGGGCGGGATTATGTGTGGTGATAGGGTGGGGGGCAGAGCTACTGTGCAGGGGGTGGGATTATCTGGTGCAGGATTGTGTGTGGTAATGTGGTGGGGGGTGGGATTGTGTGTGGTAATGGGGTAGGGGGTGGGATTATGTGTGGTGATGTGGTGGGGGGCAGAGAAGAAAAAAGAGAACAGCAAAGGCTATAAAGAAAATGGGGATCACCAAACAGCAGGAATGTATGCAAAAAAATCACATTATTTTATTAAGGTATAACACAGGAAAACAATTTAAAAACATTTAAAAACAGTAAATGCCCAAAATAGGGCCACATACCTGAAAACAAATATAGGGGGAATAATATATGAATAGGTGTACACCTGGTCCCAAGGATACTATATGGACAGCATATTGATAAACGAATATGGTATAGAAACCACACACTTGAGCAAAGTGGGAACCATAAATAGAGACAAAGTGCTATGGATATATATATAAATATGTGCAAATACAGCAGCAAATATAGCAACAATAGAAGGTGTGCCTATAGTATTTAAGAGCACCCAAATATATAAACAGGTATAACCCACAGGCATATACATATGCATCAATAGACAATTAATCCTATTTCCAAGCAGGTACATAAGGAAAAAGATTCAACCATAGCAAAGAGTCTATCGCTCTGAGTGGTTCAGCTGCTCATATACAGACCAGGTGAAAAAGTAGCACACCAGACTCTCCCCCATAGACAAGAAGGTCAAATAGCCCTCAGATATCCAAAAGTATGTAGCAAAGTGAAAACCCGACGCGTGTCGCCATCAGAATGGCTTCATCAGGGGTACCACACGCGTCGGGTTTTCACTTTGCTACATACTTTTGGATATCTGAGGGCTATTTGACCTTCTTGTCTATGGGGGAGAGTCTGGTGTGCTACTTTTTCACCTGGTCTGTATATGAGCAGCTGAACCACTCAGAGCGATAGACTCTTTGCTATGGTTGAATCTTTTTCCTTATGTACCTGCTTGGAAATAGGATTAATTGTCTATTGATGCATATGTATATGCCTGTGGGTTATACCTGTTTATATATTTGGGTGCTCTTAAATACTATAGGCACACCTTCTATTGTTGCTATATTTGCTGCTGTATTTGCACATATTTATATATATATCCATAGCACTTTGTCTCTATTTATGGTTCCCACTTTGCTCAAGTGTGTGGTTTCTATACCATATTCGTTTATCAATATGCTGTCCATATAGTATCCTTGGGACCAGGTGTACACCTATTCATATATTATTCCCCCTATATTTGTTTTCAGGTATGTGGCCCTATTTTGGGCATTTACTGTTTTTAAATGTTTTTAAATTGTTTTCCTGTGTTATACCTTAATAAAATAATGTGATTTTTTTGCATACATTCCTGCTGTTTGGTGATCCCCATTTTCTTTATAGCCTTTGCTGTTCTCTTTTTTCTTCTTTGTATCTTTATATTCTAAGGCTTTGGGTGGATCCCAAAATTATATATCTGTGGTGCCCCCATATATGTATATATTCTGTGGTGGGGGGCAGGATTGTGTGTGGTAATGGGGTGGGGGGCAGGATTATGTGTGGTGATGTGGTGGGGGGGTGGGATTGTGTGTGGTAATGTGGTGGGGGGGCGGGATTGTGTGTGGTAATGTGGTGGGGGTCGGGATTGTGTGTGGTAATGTGGTGGGGGGCAGGATTGTGTGTGGTAATGTGGTGGGGGGGCGGGATTATGTGTGGTAATGTGGTGGGGGGACGGCATTCTGTGTGGTAATGTGGTGGGGGCAGATTGTGTGTGGTAATGTGGTGGGGGGGAAGGATTGTGTGTGGTAATGGGGTGGGGGCAGAGCTACTGTGCAGGGGGCGGGATTAGCGAGTAATCACAATGCCTCTTATATATAGATGCCTTAAATGGTGTAGCACAATGGTGTGGTACTTATTTGTATTCAGTGGTGCAATGTGGGCTGGGGAATCTTTTTTACAGTCCATTTTCTAACAAATCCTTCATGCCTCTGCTAAAAAGCTGAAGATGAAGAGGAGTTTGCATCGTTCATCACGACAGTAATCCTAACCATACCTCCAAATCAATAAAAGAATGCATTCCCCAGAATAAGATTAATCTTTTGGAATGACCCCGCTAGAGCCCAGACCTGAAACCAATTAAAAATCTGTGTGTTGGCATGAAAAGGATGCTGTACAGAGGAGATGCCCTCTCAATGTGACAGAATTGGAGCACTATGGCACAGAAAAATGAGCGAAGATTGCCAGTTCTAGATGTGCCATGCTGATTGGCGGTACTCTGGTCCATCGGATATATCAGTAGTGTCTAGCTGCTGGACAGGAGGCTTCAAAATGTTTACCTTTTAATAACCCCAGTATTGCTTTTAATCAATCACATGTGCATCATCTGTGCATCACTCTAGCGCTGTCACTTATTACATAGTGTCACTGTGGTCAAATTCCAGGAGAGTACATCAAAGACAAAAGATATAAGACAAACAAATAGTCAAAAGCAAAGACCGAACTCAGTCAACAAAGGTCAGAGGACATCAAAAACAACAGTGGTAATACAAACGAGTAGTATAAAAGGCAATTCCGAGGTCTTGCAACAAAGATCAGAATATCAGAACACAAGCACAGTGCAAACACACCAGTGAGTTTGGCTATGACTGGCAATAATGATAGCTGTATCTAGATAGTCGTGCTTGTGTAGGGGGGAGAAACTAACCAGGTTTGTCTCATCCGTAACGGGTCCAGAACCGTCGGGTCTGTCACCTAGGATCCAGTGGGGAGAGCTTGGGGTGTCAGAGTGTTCCCTGTGCCCGAGAGAAGGGGGCGTGGCTAAGCAGACAGTTAATGCGCATGCAGAAATTCAAACAGTTCAGGTGGGAATGGCACTCGCGTGGAAATTCTGTCAGAAAAGATCAGCTGTGAGGCGACTGGGTGGCGCTAACTGGAGCCGACAGATGGGGTCCCATTGACACACCGGAGATACCACTGTCCATGCTAACACCGCTGTCCCCGCTTACATCACGGACATTTACTAGACTGCTGATGTGGCCGCCTATGTTCACATATTCATCCTGACTGGTGACCGTGAGAGGCAAGGCCTGTGTACGGGATACAGGCACTGAACAGTACAGTGCAGCAGACCAGGCTGGCCATTATAAACAGTTTTGGGACAGTATCATAGGCCCCGCTAGTGTAAAGGCTCTCACTGCAGAGAGAAGAGATTATTCCCCTTCCTTCCTTCATCCATTGAGACCAGTGCCCATGCTGGAGCCACAGACTATCACCGCCATTGACAGGATTGGGGGAGGACACCGCCATCGCCGGGACCACCTGAGCACACCGGGGTCAGGGAAGTTCTCTCCCATTCTCCCCAGAACTGTGATAAATCCCCTTTGGGCATAATCTAACAGTCCCAGTCGCAGACAAGAGCACATCTGTGACAGGAGCCCAAAGTGTTAAGTGCATAGTTTACATTTTTTTCCTTTTTAGTATATTCTGTGTTAGGAAATTACTTCATACCCTTGTTTATATATATCTCCCTGAGAGGAGTTACTGTTTGTTAAATAAATCCCCTTGTTGACGCCTTAGGCTACTTTCACACTAGTGTCGGGCCGACATTCCCGACGCTAGCGTTGTCTCCGCCGCACAACGGGGGCAGCGGATGCATTTTTCCAGCGCATCCGCTGCCCCATTGTGAGGTGCGGGGAGGTGGGGGCGGAGTTCCGGCCGCGCATGCACGGTCGAAAAAGACGTTTACGACGGAGCAAAAAACGTTGCAAGCAACGTTTTTTGCTCCCGACGGTCCGCCACTGCACGACGCATCCGTCGCACAACGGGTGCGACGTGTGGCAATCCGTCACAATGCGTCGCTTCATGTTAATCAATGGTGAAAAAACGCATCCTGCAAACACTTTTGCAGGATGCGTTTTTTCGGCAAAACGACGCATTGTGACGGAATGCAGTTAACGCTAGTGTGAAAGTAGCCTTATCTGCCTCTTTGTCTGTACTGCATCCCGTATCCTGCTTATACTTGTATATGCAATATGAACCAGCTGCAAATAGGATCAATAACCTCATAGGTCATAAGGAGCTAGTAAAAAGAAAAATAATTATTCGCACTATGGTTCAATATGGTTCAATATGCAGTAGGTAGTGAAACTTAAAGGATTTAGTGACCAATAGTAGCAAAGCTAAAGAGAAAGAGAAAAGGAAAGGACAATATTAGCAGATACAGTGGGTACAGAAAGTATTCAGACCCCATTTAATTTTTCACTCTTTTTTCATTGCAGCCATTTGGTAAATTCAAAAAAGTTCTATTTTTTCTCATTAATGTGCACTCTGCACCCCATCTTGACTGAAA
This sequence comes from Ranitomeya variabilis, assembly GCF_051348905.1. Classification (NCBI taxonomy): domain Eukaryota; kingdom Metazoa; phylum Chordata; class Amphibia; order Anura; family Dendrobatidae; genus Ranitomeya; species Ranitomeya variabilis. The sequence goes on from NC_135233.1 coordinate 905,972,930, forward strand.
AAAACAGAAATGTAGACATTTTTGCAAATTTAATAAAAAAGAAAAACTGAAATATCACATAGTCATAAATATTCAGACCCTTTGCTCAGTATTGGTTAGAAGCACCCTTTTAAGCTAGTACAGACATGAGTCTTCTTGGGAATGATGCAACAAGTTTTTGACACCTGGATTTGGGGATCCTCTGCCATTGTTCCTTGCAGATCCTCTCCAGTTCCATCAGGTTGGATGGTGAACGTTGGTGGACAGCCATTTTCAAGTCTCTCCAGAGATGCTCAATTGGGTTCAGGCCAGGGCTGTGGCTGGGCCAGTCAAGAATGGTCACATAGTTTTTCTGAAGCCACTACTTTGTTATTTTAGCTGTGTGCTTAGGGTCATTGTATTTTTGGAAGGATGAATCTTCTGCCAAGTCTGAGGTCCAGAGCACTCTGAAGAGGTTTTCATCCAGGATATCTCTGTACTTGGCTGAATTCATGTTTCCTTCAATTGCAACCGGTAGTCCTGTCCCTGCAGCTGAAAAATAGCTTCATAGCATGATGCTGCCATGGCCATGTTTCACTGTTGGGATTGTATTGGGCAGGTGATGAGCAGTGCCTGGTTTTCTCCACACATACCACTTAGAATTATCACCAAAAAGTTCTATCTTCGTCTCATCAGACCAAAGAACCCTATTTCTCATAGTCTGGGAGTCCTTCATGTGTTTTTTAGCAAACTCTATGAGGGCTTTCAAATGTCGTGCACTGAGGAGAGGCTTCCGTCATTCCACTCTGCCATAAAGGCCCAACTGGTGGAGGGCTGCAGTGACAGTTAACTTTGTGGAACTTTCTCCAATCTCCCTACTGCATCTGTGGAGCTCAGCCACAGTGATCTTGGGGTTCTTATTTACCTATCTCACCAAGGCTCTTCTCCGTTGATTGCTCAGTTTGGCTGTATGGCCAAGTCTAGGACGACTTCTGGTGGTCCCAAACATCTTCCATTTAAGGATTATGAAGGCCACTGTGCTCTTAGGAACCTTGAGCACTGCAGAAAGTCTGTTGTAACCTTGCCAGATCTGTGCGTTGCCACAATTCTTTCTCTTAGCTCCTTGGCCAGTTCCTCTGACCTCATGACTCTCATTTGGTCTGACAAGCACTGTGAGCTGTGAGGTCCTATATAGACAGGTGTGTGCCTTTCCAAATAAAGTCCTACAAACAATTAAACACAGCTGGACTCCAATGAAGTAGTAGAACCATCTCAAGGAGGATCACAAGGAAATGAACAGCATGTGACTTAAATATGAGTGTCTGAGCAAAGGGTCTGAATACTTAATAGATTTTCAAAAATTTCTACATTTCTGTTTTTTTCAGTCAAGATGGGGTGCAGAGTGTACATTAATGACAAAAAAATGAACTTTTCTGAATTTACAAATGACTGCAATGAAGCAAAGAGTGAAAAATGTAAAGGGGTCTGAATACTTTCCGCACCCACTTTATACCTGGTGATACCAATGTGCCGATCAATTCTATAAAGATAAGTAGCGTAGTAAGAGTAACTTATGTCTCTAAAAATCCAGGTATGAGCAGATATGACACAATACAAACAACATCTTGGAAAGTATTCCAATAAAATAAACAGCAACTAACAGTGATGACTCTCTGAGTGCTAGATTACCGTGTTTCAATGCAGGAATGTCACTGCATTCATGAGGTTTCCTTTGGTCTTGTATGTGCTGGTATCACGGATGAAAGCAGGCAAAATGAGTGCAGGGTTTAACGCAAAGTTGGAGCGCTGTCCCAGTCGGTGAAAGGCGCTCAAAGCCTAGAGTCTTTTGATACCTAGAGTAAAGCTTCGGGACTTGCAGGACCTGTGTGACGTCTGTAGTCATGTGAGGATCAGTGCAGTGCGCAGAAAGGACCACAAATCCAATGCGTTTGTTTCGGAAATGTTTCAGTTTCCTTCTACAGGGATGGTCCTTTGATCACCGTGGTGAGTTTAAATACCATTGATAGTACAAATTAGGTGTTAGTTATCAGAAGGCAACAAGCGGAATTTCATTATTTAGACCTCTTAGTCTCAAAGTATCTAATTGGAGAATGCAGCAGCTCTCTGCCATTGACATTTGCATAATAAAATCTCCCATACGCCTATGTTTCTGAATAATTTGAATACCTACTACATCAATGCCTTGTAGTGAACCCCCACAAAATTCTGAAAAGTGTTTTGAGAGGGAGTGATCATCAAATTTTTTTTCTCATATTGTCATTGCCATCCAGCTAAATAGCTAGGTAATCACCCTGAATTGATGACACCTGGAGGAAACCACCAGGCTGTCCAGATTGGACAGCCGAGCTGTCACTCTCAATACTAACAGCCCTGCATGCCCCTGCCTCTGGTTGGGTAGCTGGGCTGTCACTCACAATACTGACAGCTCAGCATGGCCCTGATCATATAGGGTGGCTGAGCTGTCACTCAAATCATCCTTAGGACACCGTAAGTGGTGAAATTGTGACAGTCACCTCTTGTTTTATATACCCCCCAAAGAAGAAACAAACATGAAACGCACGTCAGAGCTCATGACTAAATCTCAGGTTGTGTATTCTAAAGGATTTTTTTTACCTATATTCTGTCATTTATTTCTTCTGCATATTTTTTTCACAGGCATTTACTCTATATAACTCTCTTATAGGCAATATGCCATTTCACACTACTGTATATCATAAGCCCTAGGGCTTATACATGAAATACAACCAATGTGTTTCTAAATTCTGCTGCTATAACTTGCTGCTGTATATACACTCTACGCACTTTACTGAGGATATATGTATCAGTGGGTCACACACTTTATAATCATTATGCTATACATATGACCCACTGATCAAACACTATCACTAAGCACTTTGCAGTACTTATCAAGTAAATTAGCAAGCATACTGATGTATACCATATGTGTGTCTTTCTAATTAACCCCGTAGTGACTGAGCCAATTTGGTACTTAATGACCAGGCCAATTTTTACAATTCTGACTACTGTCAATTTATGAGGTAATAACTCTGGAACGCTTTAATGGATCCCGCTGATTCTGAGAATGTTTTTTTCGTGACATATTGTACTTCATGTTAGTGGTAATATTTCTTCAATATTACTTGCGATTATTTATGAAAAAAATGGAAATATGGCGTAAAATGTTAAAATTTAGCAATTTTCAAACTTTGTATTTTTATGCCCTTATATTAGAGAGATATGTCACACAAAATAGTAAACAAATAACATTTCCCACATGTCTACTTTACAACAGCACAATTTTGGAAACAATTTTTTTTTCATTAGGAAGTTATAAAGGTTAAAATTTGGCCAGCGATTTCTCATTTTTCCAACGAAATTTACAAAACCATTTTTTTTAGGGACCATCTCACATTTAGTCACTTTGAGGGGTGTACATAACAGAAAATACCCAAACTTGACACCATTTTAAAAGCTACACACCTCAAGGTGCTCAAAACCACATTCAAGAAGTTTATTAACCCTTTACGTGCTTCATAGGAACTGAAACAATGTGGAAGGAAAAAATGAACATTTAACTTTTTTTGCAAACATTTTACTTCAGAGCCAATTTTTTTTATTTTCACAAGTGTAAAAAGAGAAAATGAACCACAAATTTTGTTGTGAAATTTCTCCTGAATACGTCTTTACCCCATATGTGGGGGTAAACCACTGTTTGGGCACACGGCATGGCTTGGAAGAGAAGGAGCACCGTTTGACTTTTTCAATGCAGAATTGGCTGGAATTGAGATGGGATGCCATGTCGCTTTTGGAGAGCCCCTGATGTGCCTAAACAGTGGAAACCCCCCACAAGTGACACCATTTTGGAAACTAGACCCCTTAAGGAACTTATCTAGATGTGTGGTGAGCACTTTAACCCCCAAGTGCTTCACAGAAGTTTATAACGTATAGCCGTGAAAATAACAAAATCACATTTTTATACACAAAAATTATCTTTTCGCCCACAAATTCTTATTTTCACGAGGGTAACTGGAGAAATTAAACAACAAAAGTTGTTGTGCAATTTCTCCTGAGTATGCCGATACCCCATATGTGAGGGGAAACCACTGTTTGGGGGCACAGCAGAGCTTGGAAGAGAAGGAGTTCCATTTTACTTTTTCAATGCAGAAGTGGCTGGAATTGAGATCTGACGCCATGTCGCATTTGGAGAGCCCCTGATGTGTCTAAACAGTAGAAACCCCCACAAGTGACACCATTTTGGAAACTAGACCCCTTAAGGAAATTATCTAGATGTGTGGTGAGCACTTTAAACCCCCAGGTGCTTCACAGACATTTATAACGTAGAGCCGTGAAAATAAAAAAATTGCATTTTTTCTAGAAAAATGAAATTTTTGCCCCCAAATTTTTATTTTCACAAGGGTAACAGGATAAATTAGACCATGAAAGTTGTTGTAAAATTTGTCCTGAGTATGCCGATACCCCACATGTGGGGGTAAACCACAGTTTGGGCGCATGGCAGAGCTTGGAAGAGAAGGAGTTCCGTTTGACATTTTCAATGCAGAATTGGCTGGAATTGAGATCGGACGCCATGTCGCGTTTAGCGAGCCCCTGATGTGCCTAAACAGTGGAAACCCCCCACAAGTGACACTATTTTGGAAACTAGAACCCCCAAGGAACTTATCTAGATGTGTGGTGAGAACTTTGAATTCCCAAGTGCTTCACAGAAGCTTATAATGCAGAGTCGTGAAAATAAATAAAATATTTTTTTTCCACAAAAAGGATATTTTAGCCCCCAAGTTTTAATTTTCACAAGGGTAACAGGAGAAATTGGATCCCAAAAGTTGTTGTCCAATTTGTCCTGAGTACACTGATAACCCATGTGTGGGGGGACCACTGTTTTGGCGCACGGCAGAGCTCGGAAGGGAAGGAGAGCCGTTTTGGAATGCAGACTTTGATAGAATGGTTTGCGGGCATTATGTTGCGTTTGCAGAGCCCCTGATGTACCTAAACAGTGGAAAAACCCCACAAGTGACCCCATTTTGGAAATTAGACCCCCCAAGGAACTTATCTAGATGTGTGGTGAGAACTTTGAATGCCCAAGTGCTTCACAGAAGTTTATAATAGAGTCGTGAAAATAAAAAATATTTTTTTTTCCATAAAAAAGATTTTTTAGCCCCAAGTTTTTATTTTCACAAGGGTAACAGGAGAAATTGGATGCCAAAAGTTGTTTTCCAATTTGTCCTGAGTACGTCGATGCCCCATGTGTGGAGATAAACCACTGTTTGGGCGCACAGCACAGCTCAGAAGGGAGGGAGCACCTTGGTCGCGTTTGGAGACCCCTGATGTACCTAAACAGTGGAAACTCCCCAATTCTAACTCCAACCCTAACCCCAATACACCCCTAACCCAACCCAACCCGATCCATAATCGTAATCACAACCCTAACCATAACCCTAATCACAACCCTAACCCCAAAACACCCCTAACCTTAATCCCAACCCTAACCATAACCCTAGCCCTAACCCTAACTTTAGCCCCAAACCTAACCCTAGCCCTAACCTTAACCCTAACTTTAGCCCCAACCCTAACCCTAGCCCTAACTCTATCCCTAACCCTAACTTTAGCCCCAGCCCTAACCCTAACCCTGGAACAAGATGGCGGGACCCCATTTCTCTGTCCTCTGATGTGCTATCACATCGGAGGACAGACAAATTAAATTGGAAATCGCGTGGGGGTTTTTTACGACCGCCGGTAAATGGTTAATTACAGGCGATCGCAACCCGGGGGTCAGTAAAAATCCCCCGAATCATGTTCTCTGGGGTCTCAGCTACCTTCGTCTACTGAGACCCCAGAGAAAGTCCTACTCTGGGGGGCGCTATTCACTTTTTCCACAGCACCGTTAATTAACGGCCCTGTGGTTTAAGTACCCTTAACTGCCGCCGTTAAAATGTGTATCGGTGGTCGTTAAGGGGTTAAAGCAGTCAAATAGCCTATAAATTATGTAGTAGACCTTATGTGATATGTATTGATTAATATGATTACCATATGGGATTTTTAACGATAAAGTGACCTATATGTGAACATTCTCCAATAAGAATAGTACACACCTGTTTTTTGTAGCTGATTTTGTACCAGTATCTCCTTGAAAAGATTTTTATCAAATTATATATGTTTAATAAAGTTATTTAAAAAAATTCTTAAACACTTGGCATTGACTTCCCTTTATCTGTAGAATTATATATCTTGTTGTATATAGTGCTGTCCCTTATTACATAGCATCTGCCTGTTGTTATGTGCAGTATTGTCCCTTATTGTTTAACTTCCTATCTTGTTACACATAGAGCCACCCTTTATTATACAGCATGGTCTCTTGGTATGTACAGCACCATACCTTAATACATACAGTACTGTTCTCTATTCTTATGTACAGCTATGTAGGAAAGAAACTTGGCACGGCCTCCTCTATCTCCTTGCATCTGCAAATGTGTCTGAGTATCCATGTCAAAATAATCACAGCATGGACTGGTCTTTTCAGATGAATCGATGGTTGCGCAAAAATATACTTATCTCATATTAATTATCTGCATGGCATCCAATTTTTAGGGAAACTTTATAATTCTTAACATAGGAAAATTATGGTATATAAAAATGGATGTCACACAGATGTAAAAAAATGCACATACAGATAACAACACAGATGAAAATGGACATTTTTTTTCTGGTCAAAGATGCCCAAATTTAAATAATTCTCACACCACCAAAATAGCTCTGATCTGCTGAGGCATGAACTTAATACAATCGAGCATCTGTGAGATGTGCTGGAAAAACAAGTATGATTCACGGACACCTCATCTCATGCATATACTGTAGAGCGTCTTGTAAGTCAAAGTGTCAGGGAGTGACTAAAGCACACACTGCAGAGTGAGAAGTAACTGTAACAGCTTGGTGCAGCGCCCTGATAACTATAAAGGTACCTTCACACTAAGCGACTTTGCAGCGAGAACGACAACGATCCGTGACGTTGCAGCGTCCTGGATAGCGATCTCGTTGTGTTTGACACGCAGCAGCGATCTGGATCCCGCTGTGATATCGCTGGTCGGAGCTAGAAGTCCAGAACTTTATTTCGTCGCTAGATCACCCGCTGTCATCGCTGGATCGGCGTGTGTGACACCGATCCAGCGATGTGTTCACTTGTAACCAGGGTAAACATCGGGTTACTAAGCGCAGGGCCGCGCTTAGTAACCCGGTATTTACCCTGGTTACCATTGTAAAAGTTAAAAAAAACACTACATACTCACCTTCTGATGTCTGTCACGTCCCCCGCCAGCGGCTAACCTGCACTGAATGTGTCAGCGCCGGCCGGCCGTAAAGCAGAGTACAGCGGTGACGTCGTTGAAGACAGTTTCAACAATGCCGAAGTCGTTCCCCTGATCGTTGGTCGCTGGAGAGAGCTGTCTGTGTGACAGCTCCCCAGCGACCTAAACAGCGACGCTGCAGCGATCGGCTCGTTGTCTATATCGCTGCAGCGTCGCTGAGTGTGACGGTACCTTAAGTGAGCAGTAACTGCAGGGAGATTACAAAATTGTATTTTCTCTCTGAAGTTGCAGCTCCAATCCAGCTGCACAGGATTTAAATGCAGCTCACATTGACCTATCCTGTGATGCACTGTAAACACTTAGAAGCAAGTATCTGATTCTCTCCTCTGTGAAGCCACCTGCTACACTTCTGCATGTATCAGTGTGTGGGAGTAGAGAAGATGGTGTTCCATTCTCTGAAATCCCAAGTGGTTAAATGTATTTTATAGTAATGTATATTATCTGAAAGCAAATCCCCTGGGGCTGCAGTATAGATTAAATGGGGTGAACTGTAACGTCTGGCCCATATTGGGGATGGGGAACGGAGAACTAGTGTCAAGTTCAGGAATTGTCAAGTTCAATTTAGAAGAAGTGTGAAGTGCTAGCAGTGGTCATATGCAGTGAGCTACTGACGCCAACATGAGCCTGTTACTCAGGGCAGTGGATCACCATAGAACCCATCCGTGCAAATCCGTCTGTCGATGTGGAGACCTCGAGATTGACCTTGGGGCCTTTAGGCTCACTAAGCCTGCAGTGCTGCAAGGAAATTTGGACTCAGACTCTCAGAGATGGAAGGTAATGGAATCCGAGTGCACTGCCTTTGGGGGAGAAGAATTCCTAGTGCTAGGGGAGTTAGCAAGAGGGATGCTCTACGCAGACTGAGAACTAGGGCTGAAGTTATGTCCGGTACCTGTGGGAAAGACTGTAACCTGTTGTGCCCTATCCTTCATGCTTCATTATAATGACAGTAAACTGCTCAGTAAAAGTTTGACTGTTATAAAGTACTAGACTGTGGCCCGATTCTAACGCATCGGGTATTCTAGAATATGCATGTCCCCGCGGCAGACTGTGCCCGTCGCTGATTGGTCGAGGCAACCTTTATGACATCATCGTCGCCATGGCAACCATTATGACATCTACGTCGATACTGTGCCCGTCGCTGATTGGTTGAGGCCGCCAGGAGAGAGGAGGGATTTCCATTATGACATCATCGGCGCCATGCTGTGCCCGTCGCTGATTGGTCGAGGCCTGGCGGCCTCGACCAATCAGAGACGCGGGATTTCCAGGACAGACAGACAGACAGAAAGACAGACAGACAGACAGACAGACAGACAGACAGAAAGACAGACAGACAGACGGAAAAACCCTTAGACAATTATATATATAGATTCGGTGTCCCCTGGATTGTGTGCTGTGAAGGTTCTGGAAGATGAAAGCCTGGAGTCAGTGAAAGCCTATGGGCCACAAGTAAGGCCTCTTTCACACTTTCGTCTTTCTTTTTCCGTAACAATGCGTAGTTTTGTGAAAAAAAACGGATCCAGCAAATGTTTCTGCTGGATCAGTTTTTTTCTCATAGACTTGTATTAGCAATGGATTGTGATGGATGGCCTTCCGTTTCATCCGTTGTGCGCTGGATCCGTCGTAAAATTGCTGTCCGTCGGGCGAAGACAACGCACAGAGGAATGTTTTTTCTGTACATCAGAAAATCACTCAGCGACGGATCCTGCGCTGCTCGTCATTGGCTATAATGGAAGCCTATGGACGCAGGATCCGTCACTGACTGTCAAAAGCAGGAATCCAGCGACGGATGCCGTCTTTTGAAATTGAGCATGAGCAGAAGAATTTCCCGTCAGGAAAATTCTCTCACTCTCTCTCTTTTTACTATTGATGCTGCCTATGCAGCATCAATAGTAAAAAGATATAATGTTAAAAATAATTAAAAAAAATAAAAAATTGTGATATTCTTACCTTCTGGCATCACCCGCAGCATTCCCGCGGCCTTCCCAATGCTCGCGATGCTGCCAGCAGCTCGCGTTCCCAGTAATGCCTTGTGAAATTACCCGATGACGTAGCTTTTTATATTATTTTTAACCTGGGTTGTGTTGTGTATGCATTTTAGCTTCGGAAAAACGCAACGAAGATGCATACACAATGTGTGCACATAGTCTCGACGGATCCATCCAAAAAACGGACCGTGCATCCGTTTTTTACAATCTGCACAGGAACCGTCTTTTCAACATCTTGACGGATTGTGACTGATTGTAAAAAAACGGAAGTGTGAAAGAGGCCTAAGTGTGAAAATGTACCCCACACACAGCAGCACACCGGGACTGGGACACGATTTTCCTGTAGGGTGACAGAGCATGCAGAAGCAGCAGCTCGTCCTCAACTACCTCACTCAGGCACCTTGCAAGTGTAGCAAGGTAATGTGTGCACCACTTACTCTTTCCATACTGTGTGCACTGCTGACTTGTGTGCACACGCAGCACTGGGGTTAGGGTTCAGACAAAGCTCGCTCTGGTCAAGTGAGCATTGTCTATCAGAATGAGCTTAACTGCTCATTAGGAAAATTGAGGGGACATGATGGTGCACCAAGCTCTTGGCCACACCAAAAGTTCACCAAAGCCTCTTTATTTGAATATGGAATGAGTTTTAAAAAGTAATTACAGCAATATATATATACTGCTTATATAATTTTACTAGATGGTGGCCTGATTCTACCGCATCGGGTATTCTAGAATATGCATGTCCACATAGTATATTGCACAGCCACGTAGTATATTGCCCAATCACGTAGTATATTGCCCAGCCACGTAGTATATTGCCCAGCCATGTAGTATATTGCCCAGCGATGTAGTATATTGCCCAGCCATGTAGTATATTGCCCAGCCATGCAGTATATTGCCCAGCCATGTAGTATATTGCCCAGCCACGTAGTATATTGCCCAGCCACGTAGTGTATTGCCCAGCCATGTAGTATATTGCCCAGCCACATAGTATAATGCCCAGTCACATAGTATACAGCACAGAGCCACGTAGTATACAGCACAGACACGTAGTATACAGCACAGACACATGGTATACTGCCCAGTCACGTAGTATACTGCCCAGCCACGTAGTATATTGCCCAGCCACGTAGTATATTGCTCAGCCACGTAGTATATTGCCCAGCTACATAGTATATTGCCCAGCCATGTAGTATATTGCCCAGCCATGCAGTATATTGCCCAGCCATGTAGTATATTGCCCAGCCACGTAGTATATTGCCCAGCCACGTAGTATATTGCCCAGCCATGTAGTATATTGCCCAGCCACATAGTATAATGCCCAGTCACATAGTATACAGCACAGAGCCACGTAGTATACAGCACAGACACGTAGTATACAGCACAGACACATGGTATACTGCCCAGTCACGTAGTATACTGCCCAGCCACGTAGTATATTGCCCAGCCACGTAGTATATTGCTCAGCCACGTAGTATATTGCCCAGCTACATAGTATATTGCCCAGCCACATAGTATATTGCCCAGTCACATAGTATACAGCACAGAGGCAGGTAGTATACAGCAGAGACACGTAGTATACTGCCCAGTCACATAGTATATTGGCCAGTCACGTAGTATGCACCATATCCCTGTAAAAAAGGAATTAAAATAAAAAATAGTTACATACTCACCCTCCATTGGCCCCCGAATCGAAGCGGCCGGTTACCGATGCTCCTCACGCGCTCCGGTCTGAAGAGTGCATTGACCGGACGTCAATGCACTCGCAAGACCGCAATGCATGGAGCGGTCACCGGGGCGTCGCGAGGAGCGTCGGTAACTGGCCGCTTCGATCCGGGGGCCAACGGAGGTTGAGTATGTAACTATTTTTTATTTTTTTAATTATTTTTAACATTAGATCTTTTTACTATTCATGCTGCATAGGCAGCATGAATAGTAAAAATTTGGTCACACAGGGTTAATAGCAGCATTAACCGAGTGCGTTACACCGCGGTCAACGCTGCCATTAACCCTGTTTGAGCGCTGACTGGAGGGGAGTACGGAGCGGGCACTGACTGCAGGGAGGAAGGAGCGGCCATTTTTCCGGCGGACTGTGCCCGTCGCTGATTGGTCGTGGCTGTTTTGCCATTACCAATCAGCGACTTGGATTTCAATGACAGACAGAGGCTGCGACCAATGAATATCCGTGACAGACAGACAGAAAGACAGACAGACAGAAGTGACCCTTAGACAATTATATATATAGATAAGTGCTAACCCCCTGGAGTATATAACTGTTTAATTAGCTTAATTTGCATTTCTTGTTTGACAGACTGCTTTTAAAGTGTATTGGTGCCAGATTCGACACCTTCAGAGGTTTTTAGAGAGTCCATGTATGAAAAAGTCAAAGCCTTTTGGTGGCACATAGACAATTTTAATGTCATGACTTATTGATGAATGCCTTTAAGTTCATAGTTATGAATGGTAGCTCATGCTTTGAATAAATGTATATTTTGGAATGCTGAAAATGTAATTGGAATGTGTAATCATAAATAACCTGTAGTTTAAATTAAGTTTCATGTTAAATATATTTTTAAGACATTTTAATGTTCTATAGAGACCAGTAGTCGCACTGCTTCATCTCAGAAGCATTAGAATAACAGATAAGGCCTAGTTCACATTTATCCTGTGCTCTACTCTAAGCATTTGCATCTAAACCCCCCCAAAAAAAAAACAGAATTCAGACAGCACTATTAGCTGTAATTAGGCAAAGAGAATCACTTAGGACTATGATTGCCCATCTTTTCAATGGTGTCAGCAATTTTATTTTAGGTGAACACACAAGTTCGGTAGACCATGCTTTTGTATCCATCCAAAAAAATGGACACAACCAAAATAGAGGCCAAATGAACACCAAAGTGACTCTATCTGCCTCATTATGAAAGACTCTTTGGGGCATCGGGGATCCTGTTTGAATCCCATTTTTGGGCATTTTGATGGAAGCCGGAATCTTGTGCTCAGCGTAGAGCACTGAATAATGTGAAACTAGCCTAATACTTATGAAACAATAGGTGATGGTCACAACTCCCCTTCTCTCACAACCTGCAAATGACCTCTGAAAGGTCACAGAACATTCCTAGAAAATTCCCCCATAGAAGTCAATGAATAACTTCACTCTCTTGTTTCCCATAGACTGTGTGATCTTGTAAAGCACATCTTTAAATGCTGCAGTTGCTCGTGAAATACAAGGTCAACATATAGGGGCACTTCCAATAACCAAGAATTTCAACAAAAAGGAAGCTACAAAAGTCATAGGAAAAAAGTAACAAGCTTTATTAAAAAATCACTCCAATCAAAGCTTTTATCCTCTTAATATAATGACATCATCATATTACATAGCATTATATCATTTTGCCTTTCTTCCCAGTAAATTATATTAGGTCTTTGACATCACATGATTAAAAAACAAACTAACTGAATCCTTCTAAGCTCTCAGTAGAAACAGGTAGTCAATTTTCTCTGCCTAAGGGTACCGTCACACTAAGCGACGCTGCAGCGATAGCGACAGCGATGCCGATCGCTGCAGCGTCGCTGTGTGGTCGCTGGAGAGCTGTCACACAGACCGCTCTCCAGCGACCAACGATGCCGAGGTTCCCGGGTAACCAGGGTAAACATCGGGTTACTAAGCGCAGGGCTGCGCTTAGTAACCCGATGTTTACCCTGGTTACCAGCATAAAAGTAAAAAAAACAAACAGTACATACTCACCCAGCGTCCCCCAGCTTCTGCTTCCTGACACTGACTGAGCTCCGGCCCTAACAGCACAGCGGCTTTCACTTTCACTTTAGGGCCGGCGCTCAGTCAGTGTCAGGAAGCAGACGCTGGGGGAGGTATGACGCTGGGTGAGTATGTACTGTTTGTTTTTTTTACTTTTACGCTGGTAACCAGGGTAAACATCGGGTTACTAAGCGCGGCCCTGCGCTTGGTAACCCGATGTTTACCCTGGTTACCAGTGTAAAACATCGCTGGTATCGTTGCTTTTGGTGTCAAACACAACGATACACAGCGATCGGACGACCAAATAAAGTTCTGGACTTTATTCAGCGACCAGCGACATCACAGCAGGATCCTGATCGCTGCTGCGTGTCAAACTAAACGATATCGCTAGCGAGGACGCTGCAACGTCACGGATCGCTAGCGATATCGTTTAGTGTGACGGTACCATTAGTCTTAAGTCCCTGCAAAAGTCTATAGCGGGTGGGAAATTGAAGAGGGGAACGTGCAGGGACAAGAGACTTCCTGTTTCTACATAGAGTAGAGAAAAGACAATAATTACTGAGTAGAATGGCAAAATGAGCAATTCACAGTGCTATATAATATGATGATTGCATTATATTAAAGGGGTATATTTTTCATTGTAGGTGAATGTTAGTCCATTTGGCTCTTTGTCTATTTGCCTAGTCATTTTTCTGTCTGTCTGGATCCCAGAAACTCACTCAGCTTTTATGCACACACACTGATTACAAGCAAACAGGTCACAGGTGAGGATGTTACCTTTAGTAGCCATTCAAACCCATTTGTGTCAACTTCTGTGCATGTTATCAGGCCAAAATCACCAGGGTATGTAAACTTTTGATCAGGGTCATTTGGATGTTTTGGGTTGTCATTAAGATTTAAAAAGAGAAAACACAGTAGTTTGACAATAAATGGCTTCACCCAACCACTAACCATGAATGGAGAAAAAGTTTTGGTGTTCTCATTCATATTCTCTGAAAAAATGCCAAGAAAGCAAAAATTCTGCCGGGGTGTGTAAACTTTTGAGCACAACTGTATATTATCATGCATACCTATGTACAGTACTTGCTTGAAGAGGTTTATTTGTGTTCTACTCGCCCTTGATGATTTTTAAAGATGTTATCATGTGTGCTAATTTGTGTAATTAATAAAGCATGTCACCATTTTTCATATGGGTTTTTGTAGCTTCTTTTTTGTTGGAATAACAGCTGGTCATGCAGGATGTGTGCTACCATAATCATGTATGCAAAATACATTTTAAAAAGAAATCTACAATAAGAAAATAAAAACACATTGGAAAAAGATAATGTGAATAATATGTTTCACTATTTGATTAAAAATAACATGTGATACATTGACTTTAAATCAATTTGGTGCAGTCAGTGATGAGGGTTACAGAAACATACAGAATATGATGAGAAAAGCTTTAAACAAATTGGTATGTGCTTCACTTATTTCCCATTTCCCTCAGTTTATACGAGCAAAACATTTATCATTCTATTGGTAAATCTTGGAACCCAAATGGAGTCAGTAATAAGACTTGATTGTGGAAATAGTCTTACAATCAAAGTGGAGTAACATTTCCTAGAATTTCAATAAAAGCAGTGACTGAATGCATCATTGATATATTATGAAGCCCTATGACTATGACTGCTACTATTATTAAACTCGCCACAATATCAGCGAGGAAAGCTGCAAAACATATTTCCCATGCTCTGTTTTTCATTAGTAAATATTTACTGTTCTTTGTGCATTAGCAGAAGCAAGAAATGAACAAGGCTTCGTTTTTAGGTCACACCATCAAATGTAATGATGCCTTAAAGACATCTTTAATTACCCAATTACCCTACCTCGACAACCTTAATTACCCAAGATACCCTTTCTGAGATCCTTGGTTGCACAAACAACAACATGATAGAAATGTAATGGTGGAAATATGTTTAATTGCTGTTATTGAATTTACTCTGCTACATGAATATCTCATTTACAGGTGTCAATTTTTCCTCCCGGGTTATATAGACAGCATCAACTTTGAAAATCGCTGATTATTAACAAATGAACAAGTGAAATTGTTTGTTTTTCATTAAGACATTTAAACAGTGAGGTTAGTGCCCTCAGCTATGTACAGTATTACTGTCTTTTCAGCCTAAGTCTTTCTTCTTTAAAATGAGGTTAAAATAAGGAGTGAATAACACAATGTTCTTTCAGGAATAGTAGTTATAAAATATGTGTAGTGCTTTGCTTAAAGGGATTGTTCACTTTTAACAACCAAAGCAAATTAGACTGGCACGGAATGTAATGGGTTGTCAAAGATTTTTCATAATTGGGCTAAGCTAGGAAATGACATAAATTATTTAAAAAAGGATTACACCGTGAAATCCCTTCTGTTCTGATGCCATTACTCCTGTATCCTCTGTCATCCTGCAACGTTGACATCATAGCCATCATAGACATCACCATTGCTGCCAAACATGGGCTAAAGGCGGCTTGATGACATGAATGGCATGTCAGTGTTCAGGCCAAAGATTAGCTGCAGAGGTCACAAGGAAGATGTATATGATGCAAACAATACATGATCAACTGGGAACATCTGAGGGGTGGTGCTGGAACATCTTTGATTGGAATATATTTATAATGCTTTTTTCAAACAAACATAATAAGTAGAGATGGGCAAACCTGAATGGTAAAGTTCAGCGTCCGTACCGAACACCTACTGTCAGGGCACGGACACCGAACATGAACTTAACCAGGAAGTCCGTGTTACTGTTTGGGTTCGGCTCCCCTAATACCAGAAGTTTGTCACGCTGTTATATGTAGACAACGCGGCAAACACTGCTTCTGATAGGCGGTAAAATCATTACCGCCCGTCAGACAGCCATGGTTCCCACTCTGTCATATGGCAGCTTGAGGTAAAAAAATTACCTCCGATCAAGGGAGCCAGCTGATAGGACTATACTGCTTCCATTAGCCGATGCCTGCTGTCGCTAATAACAGCGAGAGTAGTCATGGCTAGTGTTGAGCATTCCGATACTGCAAGTATCGGGTATCGGCCGATATTTGCTGTATCGGAATTTCCGATACCGAGATCCGATACTTTTGTGGTATCGGGTATCGGGTATCGCAACAACATTAATGTAATAATGTGTAAAAGAGAGAATTAAAATAAAAAATATTGCTATACTCACCTCTCCGACGCAGCCTGGACCTCAGCGAGGGAACCGGCAGCGTTGTTTGTTTAAATTTCGCGCTTTTACTTGGTAACGTGAAGTCCCGACTTGTGATTGGTCAGGGCGGCCATGTTGCCGGGACGCGGACCAATCACAGCAAGCCGTGACGAAATTAAGTCACGGCTTGCTGTGATTGGTCCGCGTCCCGGCAACATGGCCGCCATTAACCAATCACAAGCCGTGACGTCACGGGAGGCTGGACATGCGCGTATTTTAAAAAGCGCGCGTGTCCAGCCTCCAGTGACGTCCCGGCTTATGATTGGTCACGGCGCCATGTTGCCAGGACGCGGACCAATCACAGCAAGCCGTGACGAAATTACGTCACGGCTTGCTGTGATTGGTCCGCGTCCCGGCAACATGGCCGCCATTAACCAATCACAAGCCGTGACGTCACGGGAGGCTGGACATGCGCGTATTTTAAAAAGCACGCGTGTCCAGCCTCCAGTGACGTCCCGGCTTATGATTGGTCACGGCGCCATGTTGCCGGGACGCGGACCAATCACAGCAAGCCGTGACGAAATTACGTCACGGCTTGCTGTGATTGGTCCGCGTCCCGGCAACATGGCCGCCATTAACCAATCACAAGCCGTGACGTCACGGGAGGCTGGACATGCGCGTATTTTAAAAAGCGCGCGTGTCCAGCCTCCCGTGATGTCACGGCTTGTGATTGGTTAATGGCGGCCATGTTGCCGGGACGCGGACCAATCACAGCAAGCCGTGACGTAATTTCGTCACGGCTTGCTGTGATTGGTCCGCGTCCCGGCAACATGGCCGCCCTGACCAATCACAAGCCGGGACTTCACGTAACCAAGTAAAAGCGCGAATTTTAAACAAACAACGCTGCCGGTTCCCTCGCTGAGGTCCAGGCTGCGTCGGACAGGTGAGTATAGCAATATGTTTTATTTTAATTCTTTATTTTACACATTTATATGGATCCCAGGGTCTGAAGGAGAGTTTCCTCTCCTTCAGACCCTGGGAACCATCAGGGATACCGTCCGATACTTGAGTCCCATTGACTTGTATTGGTATCGGGTATCGGTATCGGATTGGATCCGATACTTTGCCGGTATCGGCCGATACTTTCCGATACCGATACTTTCAAGTATCGGACGGTATCGCTCAACACTAGTCATGGCTGGTGGGAATATTCATCAGCCGATGCCTGTGCTGGTAGGTAGGGGAATAAACTAAAACAGAGAAGGATAAGGAATTACCACACATACAAACCAAGAAACAATCACTAATAACTCCTTCAACTCTCCTTCTCATATGTACTCCCTCCCACCATTTGCCATGCAGCAAATGCTTGCTTTGACAAGGATTAGTATCAGAGCCCAGATTATTCAGGAGAAACGAGTGGCTAACCGAGCTCAGCTGTGAACACAGGGATTTCCAACATGTGCCGATTAACCCTTGTTCTGCCAGAAGTAATAAACACATTTAAAATTATGGAGAAGTGATTCTTCTCAGCGCCAGAGTATGAGCAATCAGACACTGCTGTCTTCTGGTTGCACACTGTCGCAGTAACACCGTGACACTATCAACCTCGATGATACATATCTCCCCTAACGACCTGTTCGGCGGCCATCTTACACTGGTTACAAAGAATAGCTAAATAATTTTAAAAATGGTGTAGGGTCAACCCCATTTTTGATAACCAGCAAAGGTAAAGCAGACAGTTGGTTGTTGGTATTCTCAGGTTGGGAAGGTTTATGAATATTTGGTCCTCTACAGCCTAAAAATAGCAGCCTGCAGTCATCTCAGAAAAGGCGCATCCGTTTGATGGTGCTTTGCCTGGCTCTTCCTGCTTGCTCTGGTGCATTGGCAAGCGGGGAAGTATTTTGAACTTGATGTCAGCTGTGTAATGTCAGCTGATGTGGAGCCCAAATTTTAGTAATTGGGCAATGTCTATCAGACACCCCCATTACTAACCCGGTAAGTGAAATAGGTAAAAAAACACAAACATACAGGAAAAACTCTTTATTTGAATAAACATTCCGTCACTCCTTCATTTACCCATTTATTGATTAAAAATAAATCCAGGGAGTTCAGATTCTAATCCAAGAATGTAATATCCCACAATGTCCATCGAATCCTTTGCAGCCTCGTTCTGAGGAAGTTCTCAGAACGAGACTTCATAGTTCACTCCCGTTCAGCAGAAGGCACTGACATTCTCACGCTCGTGCCTGCCGCTGACCGTGAGTAACCCTATTGAGCCTCGTTCTCGAAACACTCTCAGAACATGTTCCCACATATAATACAGAAGCAAAGCAGTGAGGAGAGAAGCAGGAAAGCTACTCTTGGGAAAGTTAGTGCACTGTTACACGCCCCCTATAATGCACTACTCTTTGATCCTACAACAATCTTGTGGCTGCCATCTTTCTGCTTCTCTGCCTCCAGCAAGAGGTTGTGTTAGGTTGCCATGAGAACTGCACAGTTCTAATGATGGTGATATATTTGCAGATAATAAAACTGTACAAATATGATTACTTGTGGATTGAGATCCCTCCGGTTTAGCTAATTTACTTGTGTTTGATCCTGGCTTATCATTAGCCTGTCTCTGGATTCTGCCTTTGTCTTGCACCTTGTCAGGACTCTGAACATTTTTTATTACCTTTTTGTGCATTACTGCCCTTTTCCAAGATGGCGTCTTTGGTCTCATGTGCACTGTGTCTTCCTGCTATAAAACTCCACCCCAGCCTTCAGTCTGTGCTAGAGTATTCTGCCTTGCATCCAGCTCCTGACCTCTGGTGACTCCCTGGCTACATACCTGCTCCTGTGAACCTGTGTGGTGATCCTGCTACTCTGCTCTGAGTTCCTGCTGCATACACCAGTTCCAGTAATCCTCCTTCATCTGCTGCTCGTGTTTGCTTCCATCTGCATTTGCTGGACATGTAAGCTGTTTATGCTCTGCAAGAACCTGCGACTATTACCCAGACCTCCCTGGTTGAGCTAAGATATTATTTGAACTGCCTTATAAGCGTATCTATCTGTGTTGTGGACTAAGCAAGGACTTATTCGTGTCAAGTATCCTCAAGAATAATTGTGCTTCATAGACTTTCTGCGTGATTGCATTTTCCTCTGAAGTTTCCTATAGACTGCTGAGCTGCATTTGATATTTGCACCAAGTGTTGTGGACTTGAGTTTCTCTCTGCACCTGTTTGAATCACCGTGTGATAATATAGACTTTACCACTTATAAAACTGTGTCCTGTAGTTGTCTTGTTCCACGCAAAGAGTCTCCTGAGTTATCCCCTATAATTATTACACACCTTTGGATTTGTTGCCTGGTACGTTCCAATCTCCCTAGACTTGATGCTTGCACACAGACATTTGCATGATGTGTAATCCCCTCTATAATTGCTATAGAAGGACATCATTTTGTCAGTTACAGCGATCCATTTTATGAATGTTTTATAAATGCAGAAGGTAGCCCATAGTGTGAACATAACCTGTCACTTTACTGCATGCTCAGTGTTCAGATTCCGGAGAAATAATGTGTATTCAAGAACTGGCACTAGGATATGGAGTCGTAATGATGACCTGTAGTGCAGTAACTGCTGCAGGGTGAGACCACAATTAACTTTTGACTGGAGGGAAAGTCGGACACATCCTATTTTATATTGTCAGCCTGCTCTCAGTTCCCAATGGCGATGTTTTCTTCCATTCTTAAAATTTTACACACATGGGGCATAAGTGTCAAACAGAGACCCATGAGACTACTATTCATTGTGTTTTACCATGCTGACTTCAAAAATAGACTTACAGTGTACAGTTGTATATTAAAAACATAAAGGAAACAATGATAAACTGACCTGACTGTTAGCATTGTATTCTCCTGACCTTATGCTATTAATATTATCATCACCTGCCTGAATTGAGTGAGCACAGCAGAGATGTTCAAAGGGCTTATAAATCCTTATGTCACATTCAGCCAAGTAAATGTGATATGCTGCAACAAATGCGGATATCATTAATAAGAGAAATGCACAGACCTGTTCACTCTTCATTCCCATAGAGCATTAAAAGAAAAGATTCTGAGTGCTGATCATTGCAATTATTATTATTGTTGGCAGTTTTTGTTACAGTTTTTACATTTAAAAGATATGGCATGAGAATCGTTTCTTAGATTGGTTTGCACAGGAGCAGTGTTTCCTTTACATCTAATTAACTTTATTTTGTGCCGTCCTTATGAATCAAAATATAAATTATGGAAAAGGATTCTACACACGGTCAAAATTGTTGGTACCACTCGTTTAATGACAGAAAAACTCAATGCTCACAGAAATAACTTGAATCTGACAATAGAAATAATAAATAAAAAAATCTATGAAATTAAGCAAATGAAAGTCAGACATTGCTTTTCAACCATGCTTCCACAGAATTAAAAAAAAATAAAACTCATGAAATAGGCCTGGACAGAAATGATGGTACCCTTAACTTAATATTTTGTTGCACAACTTTTTGAGGCAATCACTGCAATCAAACGATTCCTGTAGCTGTCAATGAGACTTCTGCACCTCTCGACAGGTATTTTGGCCCATTCCTCAAGAGCAAACTGCTCCAGTTGTCTCGTGTTTGAAGGTTGTCTTTTCCAGATGGCATGTTTCAGCTCTTTCAAAAGATGCTCAATAGGATTTAGGTCAGGGCTCATAGAAGGTCACTTCAGAATAGTCCAATGTTTTCCTCTTAGCCATTCTTGGGTGTTTTTAGCTGTGTGTTTTGGGTCATTATCCTGTTGCAAAACCCATGACCTGCGACTGAGACCAAGCTTTCTGACACTGGGCAGCACATTTTTCTCTAGAATCCCTTGATAGTCTTGAGATTTCATTGTACCCTGTACAGATTCTAGACACCCTGTGTCAGAAGCAGCAAAGCAGCCCCAGAACATAACAGAGCCTCCTCCATGTTTCACAGTAGGAACAGTGTCATTTTCTCGATATGCTCCATTTTTCGGTCTGTGAACATAGAGCTGATGTGCCTTGCCAAAAAGTTCCATTTTTGTCTCGTCTATCCATAGGCCATTCTCCCAGAAGCTTTGCAGCTTGTCAACATGTAGTTTGTCAAATTCCAGTCTGGCTTTTTTTTATGATTATTTTCAACAATGGTGTCCTCCTTGATAGTCTCCCATGAAGTCCACTTTGGCTGTTTAGAAGTTTTTCTAGGCTCTTTTGTTACCATTCGTATTATCCGTCTCATTGATTTGTCATCAATTTTTCTCCTGTGGCCACGTGCAGGGAGGTTGGCTACAGTCCCATGGATCTTAAATTTCTGAATAATATGTGCAACTGTAGTCACATGAACATCAAGCTAATTGGAGATGGTCTTATAACTTTCACCTTTAACATGTTTGTCTATAATTTATTTTCTAACCTCCTGAGACAACTCTTTCCTTTGCTTCCTCTGGTCCATGTTGAGTGTGATACACACCATGTCACCAAACAGAACAGTACAGTGAGTTTCTGTAGCTCTATATACAGGCCAACTCACTGTTTCCAAGATTGTAGACACCTATGATGCTAGTAGAAATGCCCTCCTTGAGGGCTGACCTAGGGAAGAGAAGATTGTATTTTTAACCCAATCTCATGCTAAAATATTTAGAACAATGGCCCAATCTACAGAAAATAATGACTCCTATTCAGCCAGACGTGCGATAAGTGGTGGTCTTGATGGGGGGCGTGTTGGTGTCAGACACTCCTGATTCATTGATAGGTGCATGCCTCTAAATGGATCAGGAGCATCTGACTAGTGGCCTGCACCTCTGTGTGCCCTGCCACAAAAGTTACTCTAGTCTCTAACTGGAGTAAGATTTCTGGCATAAGGAACATTATAGCTTGTCATGAACCAGACGAGTTATGACGTTCCGCCTTCACAACACCCACGTCTTCCCCCATCTCCACTCATTTTCTCAGTGTTGGAAGAGACATGAAGACTTGGAATTACGATAACTAACATAGCAAAATATGTTTTTATTATTAGAATTTAAATTGTTTACCTATAATGCAAATGTTATCTGGATGTAGATGTAAACAATGGATGGTGAATGACATACAGTACATTTCAATGACAATACAGATGAAAAATGTTCCTTTATTTCATGAAAAGCGGATGAATTTACATACTCTTGTCTGAAGCAGGCCTTAATAAATTTCTTTCATAATCTCTAAACCAGTTCTTTCGCTTTGACTAGAGCTATAATAGGGTGTTGTTTGTTTATATGCATCATCCATAGATATAGTATACACCTTGTGAATGAACAAGCAAATGTAAGCAAATAATGTGTCCCCAAAAGAGTAGCTGCTAAACCCACCTATATAAAACCATAATATGCCTTTGAAAAATACATTTAAACCTATACTGTCATTGGAAATATCTTGTGTTACAAAACACATAAACATATAAAGTACCAGTGATTGACAAAAAAAAGATACATCCAAACTATCCTAATTTGAGGGGTTTGTGCAAGAAGCAAAGACGTTAAGAAGCACATGGAGTCCCTACTATAATTCTGCATTATGGACCATATGTACGCCAATTGCCATATTATGGTGTCACCATAAGCACCTACATCTATGTACTATGAAAATACAAAAACACACAAGCGCTACCTGACCATGCAGCAGAAAACCACCACTAGAATCCCCTCAGCTGCTGAGGTCAATAAGGAGTAGGTGTCACCCTTAGGCCATGTGCACACGTTCAGTATTTTTCGCGTTTTTTTCGCGTTTTTTCGCTATAAAAACGTGATAAAAACGCGAAAAAAACGCTTACATATGCCTCCTATTATTTTAAGTGTATTCCGCATTTTTTGTGCAAATGTAGGCTTTTTTTCCGCGAAAAAATCGCATCGCGGAAAAAAAAGCAACATGTTCATTAAAATGCGGAATTGCAGGGGATTCCGCACACCTAGGAGTGCATTGATCTGCTTACTTCCCGCACGGGGCTGTGCCCACGATGCGGGAAGTAAGCAGATTATGTGCGGTTGGTACCCAGGGTGGAGGAGAGGAGACTCTCCTCCACGCACTGGGCACCATATAAGTGGTTAAAAAAATAAGAATTAAAATAAAAAACAGTCCTATACTCACCCTCGATGTCTTCCCGCCTCCACTGCACGCTGCCGTTCGGTTCCTGTAGCTGATGTGCGGTGGAGGACCTTGCCGATGACGTCACTGTCCTGTGATTGGTCGTGAGCGGTCATGTGACCGCTCACGTGACCGTGACGTCACGGAAGGTCCTGTACGCACAGACCAGCTATAGGAAGAGGAGCCGGACGCCGCTGAGGAGATGTCTGGGTGAGTATAAGCATTTTTTTATTTTTTTTATTATTTTTAAACATTCTATCTTTTACTATGGATGCTGCATAAGCTGCATCTATAGTAAAAAGTTGGTCACACTTGTCAAACGCTATGTTTGACAAGTGTGACCAACCTGTCAGTCAGTTTTCCAAGCGATGCTACAGATCGCTTGGAAAACTTTAGCATTCTGCAAGCTAATTACGCTTGCAGAATGCTAAAAAAACGCGAAAAAAACGGAAAAAAAACGCAAAAAAAACGCAAAAAAAAATGAGGATTTCTTGCAGAAAATTTCCGGTTTTCTTCAGGAAATTTCTGCAAGAAATCCGCAACGTGTGCACATACCCTTACAGAAAAATAAACAAGTGTTAAAAAGACTGACCGCGCTCAAGGGGAGAATATCGCAGAGCAAACTAAGGGTACCGTCACACAGTGAAATTTTCATCGCTACGACGGCACGATTCGTGACGTTCTAGCGATATCGTTACGATATCGTTGTGTCTGACACGCTACTGCGATCCGGATCCCCGCTGAGAATCGTACGTCGTAGCAGATCGTTTGAAACTTTCTTTCGTCGTCTAGTGTCCCGCTGTGGCGGCATGATCGCATGGTGTGACAAAGGTGTGCACGATATTGTATACGATGTAAAGGGCGGAGGAGCTGGCTACGTAGGAGCGCTAAATTGTGCTGATTGGACTATTGTTCCCAGCTGATAAACCGGAGCTGTCGAGCGCTCTATTAATTTCTCTCTGGAGCACGTGCTGGAAACAGAACTAAAAATTTGCTGGATTCCCCGGACTTTGATAACTATAACTACAGACTTTTACCGCAAGAGGTATGTAACACTACAGCGTAGCAGATGATTAGGGGTGTCCAATGAACAAAGAATATATAAAGACTGGTAGCCATCCAATAAGACAAATACTAGCCCCAGATGGCACTCCAAGAGAGAGCAGCAAAAAAAAAAGAAAAAAACAAGCTAAGTAGGTTTGATAAACAAAAAATGTGTATAGTAATCTAGTGGCTGTTCAGTAAATAAACAAATTAGTAGCCCCAGATGGTAACAACACTATTAGCACACAGATCCCCTTTACAATAAGACAAGCAGTGAAGCCCTTACAGTTCAGTGGAGAGTGTCGTGTGTGGGCTGGCAGAACTGCAGATATATTGTGAATTTTGCAGATGCAGATAGCAGTAGAGCAGGACAGCAATTAATCAGACAGAGCCAGGTTAAGCTCTGGCCGGCAGCTCCCCTGGATGTCTGTAAAAGTGAGAGTAAAACCAGCAAGCTCCCTGAGCATGCAACGTTACGTCACACTAACTACGGGGCAGCACAAGAGCCAGGAAACTGACCAACATGATTCAAAAGGGAATTCACTGTGTGCTGTGTCAGCACCTAAATGTAGCATAGAATCCTTAGTTACTAAACAGCTCGAAAATGTAGTGACAAATCCAGGGTTTCTGGCTATTGATTCTCGTAGGAAAATGTGGTCCGTAAAGTTAATATACCTACAGTAATTAACGAACTAAAGGTTTTGTTCCGGTCTTGTGTTTCTTGGCGCAAAAATATATTGTAATGCGTGCACATTTACTTACTGCTGGGTCTGCTCTGAATGACTAATCAGGACACGCAGGCAGATGCAGAGTCCTTACAGTCAGTGATCAATATCGAGGAGGCTTGTGCTATAACACTTCCACAGGATGCGGCACATTTCACTTCACAGGTCCCTGGCCCCTTCTGTTCTTTAACAGCTTCTCCAGCAGGAATTCCCTCACATCCAGACAGGTTTGAATATCGATTCAGTTCAGCTTCAATCTGCCGCTGCTCTTTACTCAGTCAGGTGCTGTCACGAGAGGATGTCACTGTACCCCTCTCCAGCACAGCCTCATACACTCCTCATTCCTGTAGACTCTGCCTGCTTCTTCTTCCTGTCTTTCACTTTTATAAAAACCCTCCTTTTCACATCTTATAGACATATTACAGTCTCCTAACTATGTTCAAACAACAGCGACATCTTGTGGCCAGTTAACAGCATTAACCATAAAGAAACAAATCTATTGACGAGTACAAAAATTATTAAGGAATGAGTACAATTACATTTATCTTCAATTATACCACCCTGGTGAGATGACACACATCTTACAATAGTAACAGTATTAGCTGCAACAGCTGCAGCGGGTGAAAAGACAATTCTGAACCAGGGATGTACAGAGATGAACATCAGACGATGATGGCTGACAAGCATAAGAAGGGAGGGGTTATTCACATCAGAGTTGGACTACAGGGAGGCAAATAAGGCAAACTTAAATTGAATCTGTCACCCCCCAGGACGTATATGATCTATTAATATTGGCATACAGGTAATATAAATGTTAAGCTCGTCCTACCTGTATACCTCATATTAACGGTCTTATTGTTGAGAAATGTTATATTCTGTTTTTATAAAAGAGAAAAACAGCCGCAGTCAAGTCTTTGCGTTTATGTAGAAAGTTTAGTTGCTTTATTCACGTGTACAAGCATCACCAAGTAATTTTCAAAGAAATAGTGACCGCGGACTACAAGGTTAACGTTTCGACCAGGTACGGTCTTTGTCGAAACCTCACTGCAAAACAAATATAATGTATGAGTGTGCTGTACAGATATAAATGTGTACAAATACAAGAAAACAGGTGAAATACATATTGTAGCGTTTCACCCGCTACGGGTCTTGGGGATACTCGCTTGGCAGCAGGATAAACACTTCAGGCACGATATCTCACACATATCAGTCCATATGGTTTATTCAAACTCCGCATAAACCAGACAGGGTACAGTCCATTTCATTACAGCCATGAAACATTAGACAGTTCACGTAGCAGATAGGCTTCTCTGCTGTATATAATAATCCCGTTGTCCGGGGTTACCTCTCAGAAATTCCACTCCTTACACTGACTTCAGGTCAGTCCCAGGTCCTCAACACAGACCGTCCAGATCTACGGTCTCCAGGTGCTTCCAGGACGACTCCACTCCCAGGAGTCTCCAACACCAACCGTCCGTGCTATGTCCAGCACGCAGGCTCTCCAGCCTGGAATGGTCTCTGTGTGCTTCCAGGACGTCCCCACTTGGAACCGTCCAACACACAGGCCATTCTGCAGTGTCCTGCCAGGACACACGGAAGTGTGTCCACCCTGACAGACACTCACACACTCACTCAATCTCTCTCACCATGTGCTACACACACCTCCTTTACATAGGTGAAACCACACCCAGGTACCTGTCACATGGCTAGTCAGGTGAGCGTGACATCACCACAGGTCCTTACACACAAAACCATCTTACGTGTTCAGACACGCCTCTTTGGCTGGGTTTGTAGGTGACTGAACCCACCCATGTCTCTAATCACCTAGAAGCCTTCCCAATGTAAACAAACCCCTCAGCAGTAGATCTGCTTGAGCAAAACATACCCAGGCTTCCATCACAGGGCCACCCACCTCTGCGATACATACCATCCATCATTCACATGACCAGTCGCTATGCTACAATATATACATAAAAAGAAGAAAAAAACAATAACCTCAGGTCAAAAATACAGGAAATTATATACAGCTATCCATACATTTGGTCTGGATTCGTAAAGATCCAAAAAAAGACATATCACAGATTGCCACAGATTAACATAAGCAAATTTAAGTCGGAGTACAGGCAAGTGCAGGGACCATTCCAAAGTACGTATCTATACTGAAACCAACTTAAAAATTAGGTAAAAGCAGGTAGACCGATCAAGCCGCCAATATGGTGTACTGACCTTTTGTAAGGAGAGTAAATAGGAGAAAGAGATGTATAGGAGGAGAGTCCCAAAAGGCTAGAGGGAAAGAGAGGAAAGATCATGGATAAGTACACAGAACATAAATGGTTATATATAAGGGAAAGAACAGTGAGATGCTATGAACAAGTCAAGTGAAATTACCAGCTCCAGGCAGGGTTCAAGAACAGAGTGTCCGTCTCATTGGTGATGCAGTGGCTCATATGGTGGGAAATTGCGCTTTAAATAGAGCGCGCTTATCTTACAATATCCGACGCGCTTCAGTGTGCAGCTCCTGAGCGCTGAAAAAGAGGCTTGACCCGCAGTGATGCGCGCGCATTGTTTCAGCACCTGCGCAATGAGTACCGGGGCCGAAGTCACGTAGTGCGACTGCACGGCAAATAGAAGGTCTGGAGCACGCGTGATGCGTTGCAGTCAGCAGGGCTAAAGAGCGCTTGCGCAGGAGTATGCCCTGGATGTTTTAGTGATGGGCTGTAAAGAGATAAACATCAGACGATGATGGCTGACAAGCATAAGAAGGGAGGGGTTATTCACATCAGAGTTGGACTACAGGGAGGCAAATAAGGCAAACTTAAATTGAATCTGTCACCCCCCAGGATGTATATGACCTATTAATATGGGCACTCAGGTAATAGAAATGTTAAGCTTGTCCTACCTGTATACCTCATATTAACGGTCTTATTGTTGAGAAATGCTATATTCTGTCTTTATGCTAATGATTTCTTCCAGGTTGGGGGGCCTGGAAGAAATCCCTGCCTCCTGTCTTCATTATACTATCACCCCTCTCCCAAGCACATTAGTTATGGCCTCGGAATCCTGTGCCTGCACCTTGCAATCCCTCTACATTGATAAGAGCAAAAGAAGTGATCGCAAGGCAATTGTTATAGTATCAAAATGCAAGACAATTTTATTATTCAAACAAGACATACTGTAGTTAAAAACCATACCACCCAGGTTAGAGGAGACAGACAACCCACCCATTACAATCACCCATAAAAGACGCACAGCTGCAAACAACAAACGGCTACCACGTATATATAGCTCATATTGGGTGGCTATTAATATAACATAGTATGGGAAAAGATGGGCCAATAAACAATCACTTGGACCAACATATTACTTATCCCTATCAATACTAACCACCCATTTCTTCACCCTACTATCCCTATGGGTATATATAATATCCTACAAGACCATGCTTGATATAACGCTTAGGTATAATTAGCTTTGAGGGCCCGTGGTATTGAATGCGGCTGAAACCTACAGCAGCGCGTCCACCCTGACGCGTGTTTCGGACTTCTTTCTCAAGAGGCCTCTACATTACATACCTCTTCCTTCCCTCTGCTGGCACTGGATTTAGGGATCTTCTGCCCAGATTTCTGTGCGCAGGCACAAGATTTTGCCCAGCAATGAGGATTAAGGGAGACATCTTCTACATCTATTAAACAAGGAGGACAGTGACCAGTAGGGTTGAGCGACCTTTACATTTATAGGATCGGGTCGGGTTTCACAAAACGCGACTTTTTCAAAATCCTATTAAAAAGTCGGGGTCGGCCGAAACTCGAAACCCAATGCAGTGCATTGGGTTTCCAATGGTTCCCAGGGTCTGAAGGAGCGGAAACTCTCCTTCAGGCCCTGCGATCCATATATAAGTGTAAAATAAAGAATTAAAATAAAAAATATCGCTATACTTACCATCTGATGCGCCCTGGTACTAAGCGGGAACCTTCCTTCCTTAGAATCAGCCTTCCAGGACCTTGCGGTGACGTCGCGGTGACGTCGCGGCTTGTGATTGGTCGCGCGGCCGCCCATGTGACCGCTCGCGTGACCAATCACAAGCCGCGATGTCACCGTGACGTCACCGAGGGTCCTGGAAGGGCTGATTCTTAGGAAGGAAGGCTGCCGGAAAGAAGCCGAGGGTGAGTATATTCCTATTAGGTATATACTCATCCTCGGACGCGCCCTGCTTCTTGATTTTTGCAAAAAGAACTTTAGAAACTGCCTTAAGGCCCCCTTCACATGTCAGTGTCTCCAGTATATGTGGTGACAGTTTTTTTTCACAAGTACTGGAGACACTTACACATGCACACTCATTATATTGTAATCTATGGGCCTCCGCACATGTCCATGTGATCCACAAGTGAACATGTCCTTTTTTTTCTGGCAGCAAGGACATCAATACATTGTGCACATGGATGACATGAAGTGTGAAAGACTTCCACTACTGGAATAGCAAATTGCCTACTGGAATAGATCAAAGAATAGAAATGACATGTTTAGGAGATAGATAGATAGATAGATAGATAGATAGATAGATAGATAGATAGATAGATAGATAGATAGATAGATAGATAGATAAATAGATAGATAATTATAATTGAGGTTTGGTATTTGCCTGGGGGGCTCTGCACTCACACTCTTTCTTTGTGCTGCTCTAATTCTCTTTCTCCTAGATAAATACTGTAGATGGATAGATGGATAGATAAATAGATGGATAGATAGATAGATAGATAGATAGATAGATAGATAGATAGATAGATAGATATGGTGTAGATGGATAGAAAGATAAATAGTTAGATATGGTATACATAAGTGGATAAATAGATAGAAAGATATCCGTGAAATATA
This sequence comes from Ranitomeya variabilis, assembly GCF_051348905.1. Taxonomy (NCBI): domain Eukaryota; kingdom Metazoa; phylum Chordata; class Amphibia; order Anura; family Dendrobatidae; genus Ranitomeya; species Ranitomeya variabilis. Next base: position 906,002,988 of record NC_135233.1, read on the forward strand.
TAATTAGTGCCGTGCATGTGTACTTCACTCTAATTGTTTTTAGCTAATAAATAAATAAATGAATGAATGAATGAATGAAAAAAATTATGTAGGTCCCCCCGATTTCTCATAACCAGCAAAACAGGGACAGCTAATATTACCAGGCAGGGAAAGTCCATGGATATTAGGCTCTATCCAGCCTAAAAATACAAGCCCGCAGCCGCCTCAGAATTAACGTATCCATTAAATGTGCTAATTCTGGCGCTATTTTTTCTGCTCTTCCCAATTGCTCTGCTGCAGTGGCAATCAGGGTAATGGTAGTTTGGGTTGATGTGTAAGGAGGTGGTGGAGACCCCCATTTGCCTCCTCTCTTCTATGCACTGGGCACATGCGGCACCGCAATGGTTCCTTCATATTTACACTGTTCTGCTGTGTATTGATGTTGCACACTGTCTTGCCATGTTTCCTATGTAATGTGTAATGCTTTGTACCTCTCATGTCATTGTATATCCTGTGTCATTGCAACTGTATAAAGCTAGGGATAGAAAGGTTTAAGAAAAGGGCCAGTCCAGCCAGCTAACAAAGCAGCAATTTCCTGCTTCTAGAGCAGAACCCAAGCAGTCTTGCACATGGCAGGACGTGGTTCACTGAATGGAGCGGGATATACCCCTGGAGGAAAGTAACTTCCTGCCAAGAACTGCCGAGCAGTGGGAATGGGCACTGGAACTGTGTAACTGCCCACCAAAGGATTGTGTGCTCCCAGGAACCGGATGGAAGCCAACGATGCTGCATATCTGGATAGGGAAAGGGCAGGAAGTGTTATCTCCTTTATCTCATCTGTATTAAAAGTTTGTCAGTGTTCGTACCGAAGTGTGACATGTGGTGCATCCAGAGGGCGCCATTCCAGTGTGGAGAGCAACCGTGTGTCAGAGGTAACTAACCATGTCACAGGGCTGGGACTTTATCTGCCTTTTCATGTCCAGGGGCCATGGTGCTGATTGACTGACCTACTGGACTCACCCATGACTACCACCCCATGCCACCTTGTTACAGATGTCAGCTGTGATTTGTCAAAAATTACATCTGCCATCAATCCCTGGGGTTAGTAATGGAGAGGTTTCTATCAGACACCCCCATTGCTAACCCAGGAATCCAAAAGAACACACACAAAAAAAAACATACTTTATTTGAAAAAAAGACTAGCCCCACCACCACCACACTATCCCTGGTTCACCACTTTATTGGAAAAAAAATCTCATACAGGTCAGCCATAATCCTGGGAATCTGGGCATTGCTAAATGCAGTGCGAGCCAGTGACGCTGAGGGCCGTTGTCGACATTACTCAGCACCTGTGAATAGTTGTAACTTTTTGCTGCTATTCACAGATGCCGGAACTGGATTTAGGGAATGTGAACTAAATTGGAGCTTCGTGGAACATTTCTGCTAATACATTGGTGAATCAGGACAGTCTCTTGTGTTTATTTCTCTCATTTTAAGCTTTTCAGGTATCCATTTCTGGACTACATCGGATTCCCAGGATTACGGTGAACCTGAGTGGGATTTTTTTTCCAATAAAGTGGTGAACCAGGGATAGTGTGGGGGAGTCTTTATTCAAATAATGTAATTTTGTGTGTGTTTTTGGATTACTGGGTTAGCAATGGGGGTGTCTCATAGACATAGACCAACCTCAGGGTTTGGCAGCTGTGTTTTTTGACAAATCAGAGCTGACATCAACACCAAGTAAATTACCCCGGTTCCCATCAGGATAATCGGGAAGAGCAGAGCAAAGCACCAGAATTGGTGCATCTAATGGATGCACCAATTCTGGGGCAGCTGTGGACTGGTATTTTTAGGCTGGGAAGGCGCACATCTTTAACACCTAAACATCTGTCATTTCTATTCTGCATTCTATTCCAGTACGTGTCACACAGATGGTGCATACAGACGGTACACGGATGCCACGCGGATGACACACAAGTGCAGTGCCGTAAATATCAGGACGTGTGAAGGAGCCTAAGGTAAAGTATTCAGGAACAGCAATTTGATTTGTTTTCATATCTTGAATACAATTAAAACCTATTATTTTCTTCTATTTCCCTGACATGAGCCTAATGATTCTGCATGTTCAATCTAACTTATCAAGAATGAAAAAGATTTTCTACTGGTAAACTTTAATGACATATTATAAAGGAGACATAGGTTTGGACCCTGCTGCCAGATCCCCTCTGATGTGACCTTCATAACATATCTTATTCAAATGGCATTAAACTCTATCATTGGAAAACCCTTTCATCTCTGGGAGCCATTCTTAAGAATGTTTTATGTATATGACACTGCCATTTTTTCATTAAGACATTTGCATTCATGCTCTTTGGGTAATGAAAGTGATTCTAATTTGCATGATAAAATATAGGGTAATCTTCTACCGTAAATTATATGAATATTAGGAGTCACTAAGGAACCATATAAAGGCACAAGGCTGTGGGCATTATATTGTACTGCTCAGGTATTGAATAGCCATTATTATTTGATATAAAACAAGCACATCCTTTATATTGTACACCCTGATCCTACTGAAAAAAAGGTATTCTCAGAGGCAAAGTGTCATGAGAAAATGAAAAACTGTTTAATAGTGATCTGTCACCAATGTCAAAAGTTGCCAGCTTTTGCTCTTGTTTAATTAACTGCCAGCTCCCATGAGTAATGTTGCTTTGTTTGTTTGTTTTTTTTTTGTTTTTTTGTAATCCACCTTTTTATTTAGTGCAAATTTGCATTCGCTCTGAGAGTTTCTTTACCCCGCTCTGCATTATTTCCCTGTTGGCCACACCACCCTGGGAAGGACCAGCACTAAATAACTCACATAGCTGGAACTATATGGTGGATTTAAAAAAAAAATAATCAGTTGAACTTGGGATGAGGGGGGTAAAATAAGAACAAAAACGGTCCACTTTAAGAATGGTTACAGGTGCTTTATAATTCAAAATTTTTACATTTAGTGTGTTCTTAAGGTCTTATATCTGATGGTGTGTTTTATTAAATTATTTTATTCTTCTTCATATCACAAACTGTATTAAAAAATAGAAATCTTGCAATTTTCACATTGGCCACTAGGTCTATCCTAAACTCATAGTTCCTGTTTTGTCAAGAAACCTACATGTACATTAGCAGCAATAGACCGATTCAAACCCCATTCCATTATATCAAACCTTCAAATGAGCATGTGATAAGGGAGAGAGGAATGGGGAGCTATGACTTCACTTATTGTGAATGTTGAAGTTAGAAAGGTTAAACGTTGATCAGTAATTTCTCCTTTTTCCAACAAAATTTTCGAAATCAATTTTTTTAGGGCCACATCCCATTTGAAGTGACTTTGAGGGCCTATGTGGCAGACAATATTCAAAAGTGACACCATTTTTAAAACTGCACCCCTCAAAGTGCTCGAAACCACATTCAAGAAGTTTAACCCTTCAAGTGTTTCACAGGAATTAAAGATATTTGGAAGGAAAAAATGAAAATGTTACTCTTTCCCACAAAAATACTGCTTTAGCCCGCCCTAAATTTTGCATTTTCACAAGGGTAACAGGAGAAAATGGACCATACAATTTGTTGTATAATTTCTCCTGAGTACACCAGTACCCCATATGTGGAGGAAAACTACTGTTTAGGTGCACGGCAGAAGGGAAGCAGAAGGGAAGCAGCGGCATTTGACTTTTGGAGTACAAAATTGGCTGGAATTTTATAATGTTTAGTTTTTAGAAAAAAAGAATAATTTTTACATTGCTATATTCCGAGAGCTACAACTTTTTTATTTCTCTGCTGATGTAGCTGTACCCTGGCTTTGTTTTTTGCGGGGCAGGATGATGTTTTCATCGATGCCATTTCTATTTACATAGTTGATAATTTGTTTTTTTTTCGTTTTTTACATCGTTCACTGAAAGGGCTAACTAGTGTTACAGTCTAATTGATCAAGTTGACGCGGTAATACCAAATATGTGCACTTTTTATATTTTTGTTTTTACATATGTAATTATTGGTATAACATTGTTTTCATTTTTATTTTGTGATTTTTAAAAAAATATTTGAACAATTTTTTTTTATTATTTATTTATTTTATTACTTAGTACCTCTAAGAGACTTTGGCTTTCTTTACTCTGATCCCTGGTATAATGCATTGCAATGGACCAGCATTGCAATGCATTATACCTGTCAGTGCAGCACTGACAGAAGCCTGTTAGACCATACTCTTAGCATGGTCTAACAGGCTTGCCATATCCGGCAGACCCAAAGGTTGTCATGACGACCCCCGGGTTGCAATTGCAATGATATTACCTTCTCAATGATGTTGCGGGGGTGGCATTTGGAAAGGCGATGGAGCCCCCTACTAGCCTCCTAAATGTTGTTTCAGGCACCATTCCTGGCAGTGACAGCCGGGTCTCTGCTATTACTTAATCCAAGGTCCATGCGTTGAATGCGTTTCTTTTGAATCTTTCCTGCGCCTCCTGCATTTATGAGTCAAAAAACCCCAGAGTTACTGAAATAGTATGCTCTGTCCTTTTATTGTATTATACTAAAATTACTGTAGATATAGCTATGTATATTTCTTTGTAAAATTTGTTTGTGGATGCCTTATTTGGGCGAGTTATTATGCTTGTAGTATGGAGTGTTTAATTTTATTTCGATATTTTTTCATGTATTTATGTACAGCACATTTACACCATGTATTTATTTTGCAGTCAGGTTTTGACAAAGACCGCCCCTGGTCCAAACGTTAACCTAATTGTCCTCAATCTATATATGTCATTAAGCACCTGGTGATGTCTGTACGCACGAATAAAGAAACAATATTTTTTTCATAATTTTCAAAAATTTGAGTGCGGCTGATTCTCTTATGAATATTTAATCCAAGGTCCAGGCGGCGATCCCGAGGACACTACTTCTGTGCCTGCACGATCCTCATGACTAGAGATGAGCAAATTTGATCAGGTCCCTGCTTATTCGGCAAGCTATAGCGCTTACCGAATAAACTGCAGAGGGAACCTGGATACATGGAGCGCACGGCTGATCAGCTGTCCGGCGATGCAGCTGCAAGTGTCGTGGCTAGGGTTGAGCGAAACGGATCGGACAAATTGAAAAATCGCTGACTTTCGGCAAAGTCAGGTTTCATGAAACCCGACCCGATCCCAGTGTGGGATCGGCCATGCTGTCGGCAAAATCGTGTTTCGTATGACGCTTTCAGCGCCATTTCTCAGCCAATGAAGGAGGACGCAGAGTGTGGGCAGCGTGATGACATAGGTCTCGGTCCCCACCATCTTAGAGAAGGGCATGACATTGATTGGCTTGCTTTCTGTGGCGTCACAGGGGCTATAAAGGGGCTTGCACGCCGACCGCCATCTTACTTCTGCCGATCTGAGCATAGGGAGAGGTTGCTGCAGCTTCGTCAGAAGCAGGAATATACTTAGGGAGGGAAGATTAACCCCCAAACCGCTTGTGCTGTAGCGATTTCCACTGTCCAACACCACCTTTTTTTTGCAGGGTCAGTGGAGGCTAGATTTTTGTGCATCAGCTCTGTAGCTTATTAGGCTGCCTTATAAGGCTCCCTGATAACTGCATTGCTGTTTGTACGCTGCTGTGCAAACTAACTGCTTTTTTAAAAGCAAAAATCCTGTTGCTCCTTTCTGCACAGTTCTATTGTTTATTTGTCCACACTTTTGTGTGCAGCAGTCCTTTTTATTGCTGGCAGCCAGCAATACTTGTCCTGAGATCATTGTAGGGAGATTGTTATTGTAGCACAGTCCCTTTTTTTATATATATATATCTTCCAGCCACGTTCTGCCACTTACATTGTGTAGTGTAATACAGTGGGCCTGGTTTTTGCAGCAGTCTCCCACCCAAAAAAGGGAGATTTAAATTGCCACTAAGTGGATCTGCGTCAGTTCTGTTTGTCGTATATCTGCCAGCCACTTTCTGCCACTTACATTGTGTAGTGTAATACAGTGGGCCTGCGTTTGGGTGCAGTGTCACCCCCAAAAAAGGGAGATTTAAATTGCCACTAAGTGGATCTGCGTCAGTTCTGTTTGTCGTATATCTGCCAGCCACGTTCTGCCACTTACATTGTGTAGTGTAATACACAGGGCCTGAGTTTGGGTGCAGTCTCCCCCCAAAAAAGGGAGATTTAAATTCTCAACAAGTTTATATACACCTTCTACCTTGTTTTACAGTGCCATATAACGGTTGTTAGTTTGGTTACATTTTCCCAAAAATGAGGAACTCTGGTGGAAGAGGCCGTGGGCGGTCATTGCCAGCTGGTAATGATGATGGTGGTGGTGGTGGAGAATCTGGTGGTAGTGGGAAAAGCAAAATAGCACCTAAGGCTCGAGTTGTTCAGACAGCGTCATTGTCTGGCTACACAAGGCCTCGAAGGCTCCCTTATCTGGGAGTAGGAAAACCGCTTTTAAAGCCGGAGCAGCAGGAACAAGTTTTGGCTTTCATTGCTGACACAGCCTCTAGCTCTTTCGCCTCATCTTCAGAAAGTTTGAAATATAAAAGTCGTCAGTGGATGCTCCCGGTCAGGTGTCCTTCACCCAAAGCAAAAGTGAAGGATGCGGCAGGTGACACTACAGTTTACTCCATGGAGCTCTTTACACGTACCGTGCCAGGGTTAGAAAGGGAAATGGTTAATAATAATAATCTTTATTTTTATATAGCGCTAACATATTCCGCAGCGCTTTACAGGTTGCACACACATTATTGACACTGTCCCCGTTGGGGCTCACAATCTAAATTCCCTATCAGTATGTCTTTGGAATGTGGGAGGAAACCAGAGTACCCGGAGGAAACCCACACAAACACAGAGAGAACATACAAACTCTTTGCAGATGTTGTCCTTAGTGGGGCTTGAACCCAGGACTCCAGCGCTGCAAGGCTGCTGTGCTATCCACTGCGCCACCGTGCTGCCCATGGTTAACAGCCCATTACAAGATGAATCGGACATGGAGTGCACAGATGCACAGCCACAGCTAGATTATTATGCTGTTCCATTGACTCAGATCACTACATTGCCCTCGCAGTGTACTGAGCCAGAATGTGACCCTGATGAGACTATGGTGCCCCGTCCCGAACGCTATAGCACCTTACACGGTGACACAGAGGAAGGTGCACATGACATTGAAGAGGAGGTGATAGATGACCCAGTTGTTAACCCAGATTGGCAGCCATTGGGGGATCCAGGTGCCACTGGCAGTAGCTCTGAAGCGGAGGAGGATGATCCGCAGCAGGCATCTACATCGCAACAGGTTTCATCTGGCAGGCCCGTATCTGGCCAAAAACGTTTGACAAAACCAAAAACACATTTAGGACAGCGTGGCCATCTGGTTAAAGTAGCACAGCGTGCAATGCCTGAAAAGGTAGTGCAGTGTGGGAGTTTTTTAACCAAGATACGAATGATCAGTGCAAAGTTATCTGTAAGAAATGCTCAAAGACCTTTAGCAGAGGGAAGAATGTCCAAAATTTAAATACAACGTGCATGCATAGGCATTTAACCAGCATGCACTTGCAAGCCTGGACTAACTACCAAACGTCCCATACCGTTGGTGCACCCGCTCAGAATGAAGGTAGTCAGCAACGCTACATTGCTTCCCTCACTGTAAGCCCACCAGTTAGGACACCACCAGCAGCAAATGTGGAGGTATCGTCGCAAGGCCAAAGCAGTCAGGGAATCACAAGGTTATTGTTAGGAAACACTGTATGTAGGCCAACATCGAGAATACCATCACCAACCCTCTCTCAATCCGCCATGTCCACCGCCGCTAGTTCCACCATATGCAGCTCTCCAGTCCAGCTCACCCTACAAGAGACTCTCATTAGGAAAAGGAAGTACTCATCCTCTCATCCGTGTACACAGGGTTTGAACGCCCACATTGCTAGACTAATCTCGTTAGAGATGATGCCCTACCGGTTGGTTGAAAGCAAAGCTTTCAAAGCCCTGAAGGCCTACGCAGTACCATGCTATGACCTACCCAGTCAACACTTCTTTGCGAGAAAAGCCATTCCAGCCCTCCACCAGCATGTCAAAGACCGCATTGTCCATGCACTCAGGCAATCAGTCAGTAGAAAGGTGCACCACACAACAGATGCATGGACCAGTAGGCATGGCCAGGGACATTACGTGTCCATCACGGCGCACTGGGTTAATGTGGTGGATGCAGGGTCCACAGGGGACAGCCATAGTGGGACAGTTCTGCCTAGCCCACGGTCTAGGAAACAGTTGGCAGTAGGCGTTCGACACCCCTCCTCTTCCTCCTCCTCCTCCAGAAGCGAAAGCTCATCCACAGAGCGCAGTCGCCCTACCACTCCATCCGCAGCTGCCACTGTTGCACACGAGGTGTCACATTATGGAACAGCTAGTGGTAAGCGTCAGCAGGCTGTGTTGGAAATGAAGTGTTTGGGTGACAACAGACACACCGCCGAAGTACTGGCCGAGTACTTGCAGCAATAAACTCAGTCATGGCTGGGCAGTGTACATCTTGAGGCAGGCAAGGTAGTCAGTGATAACGGAAGGAATTTTATGGCTGCCATAGCCCTTTAAGGAACTGAAACACATACCTTGCCTGGCTCACACCTTGAACCTGGTGGTGCAGTGCTTCCTGAAAAGTTATCCGGGGTTACCAGCCCTGCTCCTGAAGGTGCGAAGACTTTGCTCGCACATCCGCCGGTCGCCCGTACACTCCAGCCGTATGCAGAACCATCAGCGATCTGAAGCTTCCCCAGCACCGCCTTATAATCAACGTTGAAACAAGGTGGAACTCCACACTGCACATGCTTCAGAGGCTATGCGAACAGAGGCGTGCTGTAATGTATTTGTGGGAGGATACACATACACGGGCAGGCAGTTGGATGGCAGACATGGAGTTGTCAGGTGTGCAGTGGTCGAAGCTACAAGGCCTCTGTCAAGTCCTTCAGTGTTTTTGAGGAATGCACATGGCTGGTAAGTGCAGACGACGCCATCATAAGGATGAGCATCCCACTAATGCGTCTGCTGATGCAAAGTTTGACGCACATTAAGGAGCAGGCGTCTGCAGCCGAGGATGAGGGAAGCCTTGATGACAGTCAGTCATTGTCTGCTCAGGGAACTCTCCTGGACGAGGTGGCGGATGAAGAGGAGGAGGAGGAGGATGATGGGGATGAATATTTATGGGAGGAGGATGCTTCTCAGGGGGCAATAGAAACTGGTGGCGTTGCAAGGTCAGGTACAGGGTTTTTGCGGGAGACAAGTGATGTTGATTTGCAAGAAAGTGCTCCTCAACCCAGCAAAAGCAGTGAATTGACACCTGGAACATTGGCCCACATGGCTGATTATGCCTTGCGTATCCTAAAAAGGGACCCCCGCATTATAAAAATGATGACCGATGACGATTACTGGTTGGCCTGCCTCCTGGATCCATGCTATAAAGGGAAATTACAAAATATCATGCCGCATGAGAACCTTGAGCAAATATTGGCTACCAAACAAGCAACTCTTGTAGACCGTTTGGTTCAGGCATTCCCAGCACACAGCGACAGTGATGGTTCTCACTCGAGCTGCAGGGGGCAACATGGCAGAGGTGTTAGAGGTGCACAAATCAGAAGTGGCATTAGACAGAGGGGTTTTATGACCAGGTTGTGCAATGACCGCAGACACGACAGGTACTGCTGCATCAATTCAAAGTGACAGGAGACAACATTTGTCCAGTATTGTTACGAACTATTTTTCCTCCCTTATCGATGTTCTCCCTCACACATCATTCCTCTTTGATTACTGGGCATCTAAAATAGACACTTGGCCTGAATTGGCAGAATATGCATTACAGGAGCTCGCTTGCCCAGCTGTTAGAGTGCTATCAGAAAGAGTCTTCAGTGCTGCTGGTTCAATACTGACCGAAAAAAGGACTCATCTGGCTCCCCAAAATGTTGATGATCTAACCTTCATTAAAATGAACCAATCATGGATTTCTAATTATTTTGCCCCACCTTCCCCTGCTGACACGTAGCTTGCCTGAAAACTGTCTTGCTTTTGGTCTCCTCTTACTGACTGCTCCAATTTCTCCATTTGCAGCTGCTGAATGTCCACCATAGGCCATTTTTTTACCTCCCTAAATGGGCTGACTCCCCCCACAGGGCCGTGGTCACCACCTAGCGCAAGCACCCGTGCGAGTGCCGTTTGCCTGGACAGGTGGGTGTGCCCACTCTTGGGCGACGGCACTGGCACAGGGTCCCTCATAGTACAATGAAGTGTCTCTGACGGTGGTGGTGCACAACCAACGTCAGACACACCGTCGTAATATGAGGGGCCCTGTGCCAGTACCACCGCCCACGAGAGAGTGTTCCCCCCTGGTCGAACAGTGCTCTACCACTTGCAATACTTACCTCTCCCTGCTCCACCACAGTGTAGTCTGTGCTGATAAATCCTTCAATGGCACTGCCAATACAAATTTGTTGAAATGATAGATGATAGTTAAAATATACAGGGGCCCTGGCCTCCATTTAGACCATTTAATACTTTGCGCCAACTACCACTTTCTGCTACTCAGCAGAGGAGCCCACCCCTGTTTGTAGCTATGCTACCTGTTTATTGTTGAAAAAAAATTTGGCAGACATTTACCTCACTATATTATTTTGGCCTACTAACTGTGTCAGCCACTCCTTACAGTTGTCCTCCACTGAACAAAGCTATGCCGCCAGTTTACTACTGTTACCAATTTTGAACTGCATTTAGCCTACTTACTTTTTTGGGCCTACTAACTGTGTCTGCCACTCCTTACAATTGTCCTCCTCTGAACAACGCTATGCTGCCAGTTCACTCCTGTAACCCGTTTTGAACTGCATTGAGCCTACTTGTTTATTGTAGGCCTACTAAGTCTGTCTGCGCCACTCCTTACAATTGTCCTCCGCTGAACAACGCTATGCCACCAGTTCACTCCTGTAAACCGTTTGGAACTGCATTGAGCCTACTTTTTTATTTTAGGCCTACTACGTGTGTCTGTCTGTGCCACTCCTTACAATTGTCCTCCGCTGAACAACGCTATGCCGCCAGTTCACTCCTGTAACCTGTTTTGAACTGCATTGAGCCTACTTTTTTATTTTAGGCCTACTACCTGCCTACTACCTGTGTCTGTCTGCACCACTCAATACACCTGTCCTCCATTGAAAAAAGCTATGCCGCCTGTTTACTCCTGTTTCGAATATTAAACTGCATTTGGCCTACTTGTTTGGTTGGGCCTACTCACGCTGTCTGCCGCTGCTTGTTGTTCTCCTCCACTGAACAAAGCTGAGCTTCAATTTTCAGCCTATATCAAATATTAAACTGCATTTGGGCTACTTGTTTGGTTGGGCCTACTAACGCTGTCTGCCGCTGCTTGTTGTTCTCCACTGAACAAAGCTGAGCTTCAATTTTCAGCCTATATCAAATATTAAACTGCATTTGGCCTACTTGTTTGGTTGGGCCTACTAACGCTGTCTGCCGCTGCTTTATGTTCTCCTCCACTGAACAAAGCTGAGCTTCAATTTTCAGCCTATATCAAATATTAAACTGCATTTGGCCTACTTGTTTGGTTGGGCCTACTAACGGTGTCTGCTGCTCCTTGTTGTTCTCCTCCACTGAACAAAGCTGAGCCGCCTGTTTACTCCTATTACCCATTTTGAACTGCATTTGGCCCACTTTATTACTTGGCCCTACTAACTGTGTCTGCCACTCCTTACAGTTGTCCTCCGATGAACAAAGCAATGCCTCCTGGTTAGTCCTGTTACCAATTTTGAACTGCATTTAGCCTACTTACTTTTTTGGGCCTACTAACTGTGTCTGCCACTCCTTACAATTGTCCTCAGCTGAACAAAGCTATTCCGCCAGTTTACTCCTGTTACCAATTTTGAACTGCATTTAGCCTACTTACTTTTTTGGGCCTACTAACTGTGCCTGCCACTCCTTACAATTGTCCTCCGCTGAACAAAGCTATGCCGCCAGTGTACTCCTGTTACCAATTTTGAACTGCATTTAGCCTACGTATTTTTTGGGGCCTACTCACTGTGTCTGCCACTCCTTACAATTGTCCTCAGCTGAACAAAGCTATTCCGCCAGTTTACTCCTGTTACCAATTTTGAACTGCATTTAGCCTACTTACTTTTTTGGGCCTACTAACTGTGCCTGCCACTCCTTACAATTGTCCTCTGCTGAACAAAGCTATGCCGCCAGTTTACTCCTGTAACCAATTTTGAACTGCATTTAGCCCACTTTATTATTTGGGCCTATATCTGTGTTTCCTCCTCATCCTGCCCATTGCCAGCCACTGCTAGATGAGTCTGCTGGTACATTGACCCAGACCACTACATTCCCCTTGCACTCTACACAGCCAGAATCTGACCCTGCTGAAAGTCAGGTTCCCCTTCCCGCATACTATACCACCTTATACGGGGACAATCAGGAAGGTGCAGATGAAAGTGCAGGATCCTTCATCAGGTGGGGGGGCATACTCGTTGGCAACGTCAGTGGTACAGGGCCCCTCATAGTACGCAAAAGTGTCTCCGCCGGTGGGAGGCACCCCCGCCGACAAACACACCGCCGTACTTTGAGGGGCTCTGTGCCAGTGCCAATGCGAACGAGTGGGCCCCCCCTGCTTGCTCAGGATCACAGCACTTGCAAAGTTGAAATACTTACCTCTCCCTGCTCTACCGCCGTGGCATAGTCTGCGTTTCCTTGGCCCACGAAAAACTTGAACCAGCCCTACCCCCCCCCCCCACACACAACTTTAGCCAAATGACCCCCAATTTTCAATGCCTAACTATTATTATAAAGTAAATTAAGATTGACAAGCTTCAATAATAAGAATTGATGTTTTTGGCATTAAAATAGGCACTGTAGGTGTTTTCCTGTCCTCCACTCTCTGCCGACTTTGATTCCCCATTGACTTGCATTGGGTTTCGTGTTTCAGTCGGCCCCCGACTTTTCGCAATAATCGGCCGATTTCACCCGACCCGACTTTTGACAAAGTCGGGTTTCGTGAAACCCGACTCGATCCTAAAAAAGTAAAAGTCGCTCAACTCTAGTCGTGGCTGAGTCACAGTCACAACACATCCATGGAGAGCCCAGCACACTGGTTCTCCATACATGTGTTGTGACTGTGACACAGCCGCAACACATGCAGCTGTGGTTCCGGACAGCTGATCAGCCGGCGCGCTCCATGTATTCAGGTTCCTTCTGCATCTTATTCGGTAAGTGCTATAGTTTGCCGAATAAGCAGAGACCCGATCAAATTTGCTCATCTCTACTCATGACGTAAGTTTACATCATAGGTCACAAATTCTTGATGATGACTTAAACTGATGTCAAAAGGGGTTAAACAAATTGTCTTTTTCTGATGATACATCCCATTTAAAGAGTATCTAAGCTTTCCTGACACATCTGTTTTAATGAATAGCTAGTGTTTATCATGAAAGACAATGCTGTATCATCTTTTCTTAGAACTCTGGATTCTGTAATTCCTCTGTTATTCCCCCTGGAAATGTATGAATTATCCAATTAATACTGACATCATTATAGAATATTTTAGGAAAGTGTGCTGTTGCCAAGAGATTCCTGTGTTGAAAAAAGATGCCTCAGCATTGAGATTTCTTAGGCAGGACTAGCATCACCACCCAGCACACACTGGCAAGTGCCGGGTCCATGGACAGATGGGGGTCCCACTTGCCATCAAGGACACATAGTGCCTTAAACTGTTTCAAATATTCACCTCTAGCCATTCCCAGCTGCTCCGGTCACCTTAGCATCTTCTGACTCTCTGTGACGTTTTAATGCAGAGGCAAGCTAATGTCACTATAGATCAGAGCAGCGGAGACTGGAGCAGTGGGGAATGTGGAGAGGTGAGTATATTATTATTTATTTTTTTATGCATGGAACACTATATGCACGATACTGTATGGAGCACTATGTAGGACCACGATACTGTGTGTAGCAAAATATTGGGCCAACTATACTGTATGTAGCAATATATAGGGCCCATTTTACTGTATGGAGCAATATATAGTGCCTATTATACTGTATGGAACACTATGTGGAACCATTATAACGTATGGAGCAACATGTGGGGCAATTATGCTGTATGGAACACTATATGGGCCCATTATACTGTATGTACCACTCTATGGGGCCCATTATACTGTATAGAGAGCTATGTGGGGCCATTATACTGTATGGAGCAATATCTGGGGCAATTATATTGCATGGAGCACTATATGGGGCCATTATACTGTATGGTGCAAATATGGGTTCCATTATACTATATTGAGCACTATGTGGGGCCATTATACTGTATGGAGCACTATGTGGGACTATTATACTGTATGTAGCACTATATGGGGCCATTATACTGTATGGAACATTATGTTGAGCCATTACACTGTATGGAGAAATATATGGGGGACATTATACTGTATTCAGCACGATATGGGCCATTATAATGTTCGAAGCAATATGTGGGGCAAGTATACTGTATTGAATAATATAAGGGGTCCATTAAAATCTATGCAACACTATGTGGGGCCATTATACTTTACGGAGCGATATTTGGGGCACATAATACTGTATGTAGCACTGTCTGGGGTGATTATACTGTATGGAGTAATATATGGGGTCCATTATACTGTATGAAGAACTGTGTGAGATTATTATACTATACGGCGCGCTACATGGGGCGCATTATACTGTATGGAGGACTATGTGGAGCACAATATACTGTATGGAGGACTATGTGGTGCCCATAAGACCATATGGAAGACTATATGGTGCCCAAAGTACTGTACGAAAGGACTATGTGCTGCCCATAAAACTGTATGGAGGGGTATGTGATGCCCATAATACTGTATGGAGGACTATACTGTCTGGTCTAAAATAAAAAGTCTGCAGTCACTCTGAGTGCTGTGTGCTGCGAGGATTCACCAGTTTCTGAGTTATTGTAGAATTTATCATAAATATTACTCATGTTGTAATGTAAGAAGTAAGGGAGATATTTGGCATTGTACTAAACCTATAATTCTCTGCCGTATCTGCACATCATGAATTGTGGTATGTGTTAAAGGGGCCCACTGAGACTCTTTCGCTCGGGGCCCACGAAAACTTGGAGCCGGCCCTGTTCATGGGGTATATAAAACAGTAATCTGAACTAATGAGTCCCATTTAAAGAATGAGGGAACACTCCTGTCAGTCAGTCGGTGGTTGGTACAGGAGAAATGGAGCACCCCCCAAGGGCTAGAGGTACTCAGTACCAGGTCCTTCGGTTCTCAGGGGGATGTCACGGTGGCTGACCCGGTCCGTGGCCCTTGGGATGTCCGAGTTAAAGGGAAAGGTCTTTAAAGGGATATGTTTGTGATGCCACCTGTGGTATTCGGTCAGGGTGACCGACGCTGCTTTAAGGGGTCCGCTGGGGTGATGTTATAGCAGCTAGATGGTATACCTTCCCACGGGTGAAGTATGTCCCCAGGGCTTCCCAATGTGTAGATGGTGGATGGTGAGAGGCGCAGTGAAGAACGAGGATACAAGGTTGCAGTCTCTTTACCTTTACTGAAGGCTTCAGCATCCACAGTCCAGAGCACCAGACCACAGGGCAGGCAGAGTCCGGCTGGTTTGGTGGCAAGTCCAGAGTTCCCATGTCCAAGTGGAAATCAGTAGCCTTCCTCTAGCGCTGCAGTGTTGTAGTCCCTTCTCATAAGGTCCTTACAGATGTTATAGATGTTATGTCTCTCTCTCTCTGTCCCCCAGATGGATAGGACAAACCCGTATGACTGGTGGCTTGAGGCTGTTTGTAGGGACTCTAGCATGCCCCGGCCTCTGAGGGGTGCCACCGTGCCTCTTGGGTGTAGATGCGGACAGGTAACTTGCAATTAGCTGTCGTGCCAGTCTCTGAAGTAAAGCGTAGAGATTCTTACTCCCTCGGTATTCTGGCTACCGGATTTCTGCGCCTCAGAAGGAGGCAGCCTGCTCCTGGCTGATCTCCCTCTTATATCCTCTCCTTTGCTTTGCTTTCCTTCACACTTGCTGCAATGTGTTCTGCTTTCTATCCGTCTGTTTCCTAGGAGCTGCAGCACTTCATGCCACAGGGCTCCTATGCTTCCTCTCCCTCTGTCTTCCTGACAGGAACTGAACCCTTTCCCTCCAGATCAGGATGTTCTTATAGGGGAGTTCACCTTAAACAGGCTTAGAGCTCCCCCTTCTGGTTTGAAGTGTGAACATGTTGCATGCATTGTGTTACCTGACAAAGAGTTCTCCTTCATTGCCTCCAAACGTAACACCACTCCCCCATAGAGGAGAATGATATTCCTGCAACGACCAGGACCCTGGGGCGCTGCAGAAAGAACTGCCTAAAAAAAATCAATATGTGCTGAGAGATAAATAATGCCTGTATCACACTACTCATTTCTGTATAATTCTCAGAGTCTGACACCTCAGTGTAATCTGAATGTTACTTACTGATATGCTGATTGAAAATGATCATTAACTCCTTCCCGGTATCTGCCGTAAGTAATTAGCTTAGCCAGTCTCACCACTTTGTACTCTTTTCGCCCAGCCACAGGGTAAGTCATCCAGCAAAATGCAAACCTGCAGAAAACCCAGTATCTCGAAAGAAAGGGAAGAACAACTAAAGTGTACAGTAGGCAAGTGCATTGATTTATTTCAGTAGGTTTTTATCAGTTACTCCCTACTGCCCTCTATGTGGATTTTAACACATTACAGACAAAAGCGGGTACATATTTCTGTTCCGCTTAAAGATTTCTAAATTCATCTTTACAGATTTTATCGTATATAGTGTAAAATGACTCTTTTTATTATTTTCAGGTAAACATTTTGAACAACTAGCCTTAAGATGAACCCAGCAATAATAACGAATTCCTTTGTGTCCATGAAGGTCCAGGATAAAAGGCGCAGTTATATTAGTAAGGCAAATTCCATCTATTATAATGGTAAATTGCCTTTCAAGTGTGTATAGAAAATGATCAGTCATCATAAATTACATTTTGTGCCCACAGCTCATTTTCCAGTCCCTTTTGCATTGATAGCTGCTTACTGATGCAACTGTCTCCATTCTCCCATTATACCTATGGCCTTGGTAGTTGGAGGTCACGGCACAGAAACGCACTGCAGTTTACATGCATGCCTCATGTGTCATAGGACTGTTTCCAATTTATGACCAGCCTTGCCAGTTTTGATACATTGTTGCATATCTTTTTTAACGAATATACCGTTGAACGTATTTCGCCTATGGACTGAAATCAGAATTAACACAGAAGCTCCAGTAATTGAGTTAGTGTGTCTTTATTCAGTACCTAGGCTAATTCAGCCTCTCATCTCTCCGCGATCTGCAGCCATGAAGTGTCTTTGTGTAACAGTGACAGGAGAGAAGGCAGGGGCTTTTCATCATTCTATTTATAGGCGCACAAAAGGAGATAAGGTCGTAAGACAAAAACATTTTAAAGGACATTTCTCTAGAGGTTAAACGTCTGTTTTTTTTTATTATTATTATTTTCCTTTTTTTTTCACTACACAAGTGGTTTTCTTGCCGTGTTTGTAAATTGCTGCAAAAAGCAAATGTATTAAATGCGATAATAAAAAAATGATAACTATGCTTTTTCATCTGTTATGAACTATGGATGGAGTGAGTTTGTATTAATAATTAAGGCGCAGAAAGGAAAGATGCAAAAGATTAAATGAAAGTGATGTGTCCATTAAAAAATATACACTGCGCCGTGATTGTGCATTCTTATAAAGCACTCCGGGATGTTCTACTAATTGGATCGCTTGATTGGCTGAACATTGTAAAAATCTAGCGATGTGAATAGAGCATTAGAGAGACCTTTTAACAGCAGCACTATTCATTTGAAGCTCGGCAGAAGGACGATTTTCTGAATGATAAGTTTAACAAAAAGGCTTAACAAACTACCTTGGGCTAAAACTGCTGGAAATAGTTTTCTGTCAATGATGTGACCAAAACACTATGACCACAGAGACTTGAGACAGCCATGGGCTCAGTGAGGCAAGGATGAGTCATTTTATCTCTGCGTGCCACGTTTAGTCATCTGTAATTAGGTTAGAATAACACCATCCTTCAGTCATCTTCAGTTTGAAAAACACAATAAAGGTTAGACATCTGAAGTTATGCATCCATTATATTTCAGTTTCACATCCTGTTGCCCCGCTTGGATTTTTTGCCGTAATTTAATTCATTGTTAGTAAATGTATACACAAGTTATAGAATAATAGCTTTAAGTGCATACGAACAAAATACAGTAGGTGCTAATTGGGTATAGAAGAGATGTTGAATTTCTTACATATTTACATATCATTTTGCTTAGGATAAGGCTTGCTGGTAAATTGGCATAACATTTCTATTGCTCTAAAAAAGCTTTTTAGATCCTCATACTAATTAGAGTACATGGAAGGGCATGCGAGACAAAAAAACTAAATTGGGATTGCTGCTGGTGCTGATTCATGATATCACATCTGGATGGATATTGTCACAGGGAGAAAGAGAAAATATCAGAAATAGCCTTGGCACCAAGGACTGCTGCAAACTATTGCCATGCTACCAAGGATGAAGATCTCCCAGGTCATTACCTAAATATACACTTTAATTTTAATAGATGTACGTAGACTTGAATCAATACTATAAATATGGTTCAGAGGACAGCACACTGGCTTAGTGGTTAGAATCCCACCAAGGACAACATCTGCAAGGTGTTTGTATGTTCTCCACATGTTTGTGGTTTGTGGGTGCTCCCGTTTCCTCTCACACTCCAAAGACCTACTGCTAGGGAATTTAGATTGTGTGCCCCAATGATGAGGATGTCTTTAATGTGTTGTGGAAATTAATTATGTGAATTAATTCCTTGTAAGATGGCCGCCGGACAGGTCCTTGAGGGGAGATATGTGTCATTACGGTTGGTAGATTCGGTGATGAGAGCTCGGAAAGCATGCTCCAGTATAGATAGTGCTGAGATAGTTATTAGGCCATTCCAGGGCCAGGTTTTATGAGCAGTCAAAAGAAAGGGGTGGGAATGACTGCGCACATATCCCCACCCCAGGAGTGTGGTTTGGTAAATAAAATGGAGACCGAGTGTCTCATTCAGTGTCTGTTGCATTCTGTAGTTGTCACACTTCAGGTTTGGATTTGTGGCAGCTCTGGTTCCACTATAATTTAAATGTAGCTTTTTTCCTTTCAGGCCAGCTAGACAGCTGATGTGGGTTGCTGGTCAGCTGATGTGGGTGGTGACCACTCCCACCATCCTTTAAATAGTCACCTGACACATCAGCTGACTGTCGGTGATAGAGTAATCTACAGTTGTGCTCAAAAGTTTACATACCCTGGTTGAATTTTTGCTTTCTTGGCCTTTTTTCAGAGAATATGAATGATAACACCAAAACTTTAGTGGTTGGGTGAAGCCACTTATTGTCAAACTACTGTGTTTTCTCTTTTTAAATCATAATGACAACCCAAAACATCCAAATGACCCTGATCAAATGTTCACATACCCCATTTCTTAATACCATGTATTGCCCCCTATAACATCAATGACAGCTTGAAGTCTTTTGTGGTAGTTGAGGATGACATTCTTTATTTTCTCAGATGATAAAGCTGCCCACTCTTTTTGGCAAAAAGCCTCCAGTTCCTGTAAATTCCTAGGCTGTCTAACATGAACTGCGAGCTTGAGATCTCCCCAGAGTGACTCAATGATATTGAGGTCAGGAGACTAAGATGGCCATTCCAGAACCTTCACTTTGTTCTGCTGTAGCCAATGACAGGTCGACTTGGCCTTGTGTTTTGGATCGTTGTCATGTTGGAATGTCCAAGTAAGTCCCATGCGCAGCTTCCGAGCTGATCAGTGCAAATCTGCCTCCAGTATTTGCTTATAATGTGCTGCATTCATCTTTGCTTCAACTGTGACCAAACTTCCTGTGCCTTTGCAGTTCACACATCCCCAAAACATCAGCAATCCACCTCTGTGCTTTACAATAGGAATGGTGTTCCTTTCATCATAGGCCTTGTAGATTTCTCTCCAAATGTAACATTTATAGTTGTGGCCAAAAAGTTCAATTTTGGTCTCATCACTGTAAAATACCTTGTTCCAGAAGTTTTGAAGCTTGTCTCTGTGCTGTTTTGCATATTGTAGGCAAGTTACTTTGTAGCATTTGCACAGTAATGGCTTTCTTCTGGCAACTCGGCCATGCACCCCAGTGTCTCCTTATTGTGCATCTTGAAACAGCTACAGCGCTAGTTTTCAGAGAGTCCTATATTTCAGCTGATGTGATGGGTTTTTCTTTGCATCCCAAACAATTTTCCTCTCAGTTGCGGATGACATTTTTGTTAATCTACCTGACTGTGGTTTTGCTTTTACAGAGCCCCTGATTTTCCATTTGTTAATCACAGTTTGAATGCTGCTGACTGGCATTATCATTTCCTTGGATATGTTTTTGCATCCCTTTCTGGTTTTATACAGTTCAACTACCTTTTCCCATAAATCCATTGACAATTCTTTTGCTTTCTCCATGACTCACAATCCAGAAACTTCAGTGGCTGGATGAAAGATGCAAGAGTCTGTCTGGATACCAGAAAGTCACTCAGCTTTTATGCACACACACTGATTGCAAACAAACTGATTGCAAACAAACAGGTCAGAGGTGAGGATGTTATCTTTAGTAGCCATTCAAAACCATTTGTGTCAACTACTGTGCATGTTATCAGGCCGGCGATGGTCCGGCTTCAGGATACCGTGCGCAGAGGTGAAGTGAGGTGAGTTGTGTGTGTATGTGTGTATGTGTATGCAGAGAGGTGAATGGTGCTGTGTGTCTGTGTGTATAGGTGGAGGAGAGGGCAATGATGGGGGTGTGAGGCAGAAGGCAATGATTGGGTTTGATTTAGAGGGCAATGATGGGGTGATGGGGCAGAAGGCAATGATTGGGTTGACGGAGAGGGAAATGATGGGGTGATGGGGCAGAAGGCAATGATTGGGTTGATGGAGAGGGAAATTATAGGGATGGTGGGGAGAAAGCAATGATGGGGTGGTGGAAAGGGCAATAATGGGGGTGGTGGGGGGAGTAAATGATGGAGGTGGTGAATGGTCAATAATGGGGGTTGTGGGGAGGAGGAAATGATGGAGGAGGTGTAACGGGCAATGATGGGGTGGTGGGGGAAAAGATAATGATGGTGGGGGTGGAAAGGGCAATGATGGGGATGGTGGGGGATGAGGAATTTATGGAGGTCGTGGAATGGGTAATGATGGGGTGGTGGGGAGAAGACAATGATGATGGCAGTGGAAAGGACAATGATGGAGTGGTGGAGGAGGCAATGATGGAGGTGGTGGAATGGGTAATGATGGGGTGGTGGGGAAAAGACAATGATGGTGGTGGAAAGGGCAATGATGGGGATGGTGGAGAGGAGGAAAGGATGGAGGTCATGGAATCGGTAATGATGGGGGTGGTGGGGGAGAAGAAAATGATGGTGGTGGAAAGAACAATGATGGGGTGGTGGGGAGGAGGAAATGATGGAGGTGGTGGAATCTGTAATTATGGGGTGGTGGGGGAGAAGGCAATGATAGTGGCAGTGATTTATTTTACATGTATATTTTTACAATTTTTTTCAATTTTTTTGTTTGTTTTTTTACTTAATCCCTCTATGGGACTTTAACTTTTTCACTTTTTTTACTTTGACTGCAGGTATTAAGCATTGCAATACACTAGCATTGCTATGCATTGTACCTGTACAGAAAGCTTGTTGGACCATCCTTTGAACATGGTCTCAGAAGCTTTCCGTAGCTTGGCTACCCGGGTCACCATGGCAACAATCGGGCCCAATGATGATGTCATGGGTGCGCCGATCTGAAGGCAGGGGGAGCTCCCCTCCTTCTGCCTGCCTCCTAAATATTGAGATAGCTTTCGATCGCAGCATTTAGGGGGTTAAACAGCCACGGGTGGTGCTGTCACCATCCCTGACTGTTACTGCAGGCGCTTGGCCACTAGCAGCAATGAGCTCCTGCTTTGATCGGGCAGGAGATGCTGATATATAAGCACCTCCTGCCCGATCATGCTATAATCGGTCAGTCAATCTCAGCAATGTGAGTGCTGGGACCAACGGCATGGGTTCCCGCACCTCTTCCTGTGCCACTCAGCTATCAGTGACAGTAGTCGGGCATTGAACAGCCACAGCATGTTTACACGTAGTGACAGTTCAACGTTATGGCAAGCACAGCGTGTCATGATGTGGGAACTGACACCCACTCATGATGTATTATGTCTGTCATTAGACATAAGTGAAAGTAAAGGGGTTAAATGAGTGAGTAAAATATATGCGAATTAAGTGAGTAATGTATACATAATATATTTTCCCAGGTTACATATGGGTATAACATGGGATAATATACAATGGCCAAAGCATATTAAAATTAGAATGAATATTTAATACATTATATGTTGCGGCCAGTCTTGAACCTGAAGTCACTGGTCCTATTGCGGCCATGCCTGAGCCTCATCACCTGGTCCGTGTGCGGCCAGTCCCTGAATCAGTATCCGAGACCTGTGTGTCTGAATGTGTGATTATCTGAGTACCCTGTATATCCACACTGCTACAACCAATCTCTGAATCAGTCCTACCAGTGTATCCCGAACCTAGTAGTCTGAACAGAGCCCAAGTCCGCATCTGTGTCCATAACATTCGGCAGAGGATCCAGAATCTAGTAGTCTAAACAGAGCCCCAGTCCTATCCTTGTCTGTGCACCTGACCCCTGGTCAACAGCTGCTTTACCGGGCACTACCTAGGAGTGGTACCTGGCAGCTATCTGCAGTCAAGCCTGACTCCTCCAGGGGCTCCAGTGAACGCTTGGCAGCCTCTTAGCTATACCCCTACTAGGTAAGCCCAGCCCCATGAAACAATAGGTCCACAAAACCACATGCACTACCTGCGTTCGTAATAAGCCTAAAGTGCTCCACCGTCTCCTCTCCATATTATCATGATTTCAAACCAATGAAGCAATGCCACTTAGGCTAGGATGAAATCCTAGCTCTGCAGATTTTGATTAGTACACCTGGTTAGCTCTGCATATAAACATGCAAAGTGTTCATATGAATCAGTCAGCTCTGGAAAGCTGACCAGACTGAAAGTGTCTTGGAGCTGAAGTGAGAGACAGGCCAGAAATCCCTCTCTGAGAAGTTTGCGCAAGCTATATGCAGAGAACTGCAAGTATTAGTGTTTGCTATGGACAATAGATATTTTGTTTGACCGAGCTGGGGCTAGCTCAGCAGTGTATGAATAGCTAGGCTCTGTTCTGTTTAGTTAGCCCCTGGACAAGGCTAGGTATTTATGGTCATGAGTTTGTTTTGGTGCTGTGCAACCTGTGGAAAGCAATAAAAACTGCATGTGTTTGGACCAAAATTACATTACTTATATGAATGCTACCTAAGCCCAAATGCCTAATGCCTACCAGAGTGTCACGGGGTTACTGCAACGGGACAGAGCCAGAAGTCCACAGCGTCTAGTTGCTCCTACTACGCTGAGAAGAAGCACTTCTCCAGCGTATTAAACTTATTTCTTCCAGCAGAACAGGGGCTAATCGCCCATATTGGAAAACTCCTACATTCAGCTGTGCTCAGTTAGCCACTCCTTTTCCCTATATAATCTGGGCTTGATTACCAAGTCATCATCAGAGTTAGCAATAGCTACATGATCTTGGAGTGGGAGAAGTTGGTGTTGTGAAGGAGTGCTGGAGGAATTTATTAGCGACTGTTGCCTGGTTTGCACGCTTGGAAATTCCTTATCCTTCCCTGTTTTACTTTCTTTCCCCTCCCTACACACCCTGGTGAATACCTCTGTTATATGTGAGTCTATATTGTGTGTGTGGTGTTTTCAGTTTACCCTTGTCTTTGTTACCCTGTCTGTTGGGTGGGTTCACTGCAGTTTACAGTAGCACCTCTCTTCCCCCGGTGAGGGAAGAGGACAGACGAAGGGCTGTTCTAACAGCTAAGGCAAGAGTAGAAGCTCCGGCATCTTCGCTGCTTGAAGTATCAGAGTGACCAGGGTGATCTAGGGCACCCCCTAGTGTTAGGGCCACGAAAGGTGCCCCCTGGTCCCAGGTCACTCGTCAGTCGAATCGTGACACAGAATGAGTGAATCCCTACACGATGTACTTCAAGGACTAGTTAATTCATACTAATATCTAATTGATTGTCCCAAAACACTTAATTGGAGACTTAAATTAAAATGTTTTTTCAGTTTCAGAGAACTCCTATCACTCGGCCACAGTTTGTATTAAAAAAATAAACTGTTCTCTACTCACCTTCCTTGGGTCCAGTGCTAAGTCTCCACTGTTACTTCCGGTGTCTGATAGTGTCTGTAGTAGTGACGAGCGAGTATACTCGTTACTCGGGTTTTCCCAAGCATGCTCGGGTGGTCTCCGAGTATTTGGATGTGCTCGGAGATTTAGTTTTTGTTAACGCAGCTGCATGATTTGCAACTGCTAGACAGCTTAAATACATGTGGGCGTTGCCTCATTGTTAGGGAATTCCCACATGTGTTCAGCCTGTCTAGCAGTAGCAAATCATACAGCTGCGGCGAAGAAAACTAAATCTCCGAGCACATCCAAATACTCGGAGACCACCCGAGCGTGCTCTGGGAAACCCGAGTAACTAGTATATTTGATCATCACTAGTCTGAAGCACTGAAATCATTGACTGCCGTCAACTTGGGCAGAGTCGCTAAGCTCAGTAATTGGCTGCAGTTTTGCCAACATGACATAAGTGTTGTACAGAACAAACAAGATAGCATGAAAACAGCTTAGGACACTCTGTAGTAATGACTCTCAATAAAAACATTACATTCTCACTATACCTTTACCTGTATTGTGGATTCTTATTTTCAAAATAGGGTCACTATTTAGTGATTCCTTTTTTCCACCACTTCTTAGCCTTTGCAAGCATGAAATGAGAATCTGGGAATTGTCAGTACTAGAAATTTGCCATGAAACTCATCAGCTAGGTATTTCTTTACTCTCAAAAGCTAAATAAATAATTATAAAGGTACTTTTTTCCAGAAGCAACTATGGTGAAAGTACAGTTTGTCACTAAATAACACTTCTGCACAATAAATGAACTTTTATGCATACTACCCCACTGTGCATAAATTGCTGCCAACAACTTATGCAGCCGAATTCTCATATATATGGATATACTCACCTCTCCGGCGGCCCCTGGACCTTACCGCTGTAACCGGCAGCCTCCGTTCCTAAGAATGAGCGCGTGAAGGACCTGCGATGACGTCGCGGCTTGTGATTGGTCGCGTGAGCGGTCACATGAGCGGTCACGCGACCAATCAGAAGCCGCGACGTCATCGAAGGCCCTTCACGCGCTCATTCTTAGGAACGGAGGCTGCCGGTTACAGCGGTAAGGTCCAGGGGCCGCCGGAGAGGTGAGTATATCCATATTTTTTATTTTAATTCTTTATTTTTTACATGAATATGGATCCCAGGGCCTGAAGGAGAGTTTCCTCTCCTTCAGACCCTGGGAACCATCCAGGATACCTTCCGATACTTGAGTCCCATTGACTTGTATTGGTATTGGGTATCGGTATCGGCGATATCCGATATTTTTCGGGTATCGGCCGATACTATCCGATACCGATACTTTCAAGTATCGGAAGGTATCGCGCAACACTACTCATAGCATCTGCAAATGACTTCAGTGAAAATGGTGGTTCTAAAGCCAATTTGCACTCCTTTCTGTCTGAGTCCCGTTGTGTGCCTACTAGTGATGAGCGAGTATACTCGTTGCTCGGGTTTTCCCGAGCACGCTCGGGTGGTCTCTGAGTATTTGTGAGTGCTTGGAGATTTAGTTTTTGTCGAAGCAGCTGCATGATTTATGGCTGCTAGCCAGCCTGAGTACATGTGGGGGTTGCCTGGTTGCTAGGGAATCCCCACATGTATTCAAGCTGTCTAGCAGGCGCAAATCAGGCAGCTGCGTCAACAAAAATGTGGCCTTACTCTGAAAATGTGACATGGTGCCTGTAATCTTTTCAAAATTTTCATTCCAAAGTCAAATAGCGCTCCTTCCCATCTGAGACTGAGAGAAAAAGTCAGTGAGTCCACTGCAGTTCACCGTGAGAAATTTCTCATGATGAACTGCAGTGAACTCACTGAGCTGAACTGTGGTGAACTCACTGACTTTTCCTCATGGTGCAGAGGTCACTGTATTTCAGGGGTCCAGCTGGGAACGCAGTCTCAGTGACTTGCAGTAACCTTGATGAGTCACCGTTGGTCACTGAGTGCAGCAGCTCATTACGCAGTGGTTCTCAGCCTGACCGGTTGCATCTTTGCACCGTCCAGGTTGAAAACTGTTTTTCCCCAGATATGGATTAAGGGGTGCTACAGAACGATGGACAGGTGAGGGATATTGTTGTTGTTTTTTGTTTTGTTTTATTACAGAAGACAAGGGCTTTAATAGAATGGGCATTAGGTGAGTATAACTGTGTTTGTTATTTTTAAATAAAAAAGGAAAAGTGTGTTTTGTTTTTATTTCAAAGGGCTTTATACCTGCTGTGTGTTTATTTCCAATACAAGTAATTGATTAGTAATGGAGAGGCATCTAAAAGACACCTCTCCATTACTAATCCATGGGCTTGATGTCACCAGACAATACAAAGGTGACATCAATCCCACATATATGAACCCCACTTGCTACCGCCTCAGGGCAAGTGGGAAGAGCCTAGCAAAGTGCCAGACTCGTGGCATCTAATGATGTGCCTATTCTGGGTGGCTGTTGGCTGCTATTTTTAGGCTGGTGTGCCAATATCTATGGCCCCTTACGTGCATGAGAATACCAGCCCCAACTGTCTGTTTTAGCATGGCTAGCTGTCAAAAATGGAGGTAACCCCACGTCTTTTTAAATTATTTATTTAAATAATTAAAAATAACGTGTTGACCTCTCTAATCTTCATATCCAACCTTGCTAAAGCCCCGAGCTGTCAGTTCTGCCTGGCTGGTTATCAAAAAATACAGGGGAACCCATGCAATTTTTTTTAATTTACTTATAGCACAGGCAGCCTATGAATATTCCCATCAGCTGCCACCTGCTCTCGCTGTTATCAGTTGAATACAACTCTCAACATTCTCCCTGCTTGCGCTGATCGCAGGGTGAGCAGGGGACAATGATGTGACCTGTCTTCAGCACCCAGTTGTGGTGTATGGCGTGAATAGTACCACTGACTCCCAGGTGCCAGTATGTGTGATACTGATGCAGCACACAGGCGGTACATGGTTGCCGCATATATGCCACAAGGATTAACCCCTTCCCGACATGTGCCGTAGTAGTACTGCTCTGGGGGAGGTAACGACACGCTCTATAAAACTGTCCTACTAGTTAACTGTCATGATCTCTGCAGGCAGAGATCATAGCAAGCCTATAGAGGGACAAGCTCTCGGAAGATGGAACTATACTGACCATGAACTAAGCCTGCCGCGCAACTAGAAATAGCCAGGTAGCATTTCCTATTTATCGCTAGATGCCCAGCTCTGGCCTAAGACCTAAATAGCTAGCAGAGGGAAATATAAGACCTGGCTCACCTCTAGAGAAATATTCCAAAGAAGACAGTAGCCCCCCACATATAATGACGGTGAGTTCAGATGAAACTACAAACGCAGCAGGAAAATAGTCTTAGCAAATTTGAGGTCCGCTTACTAGATAGCAGAAGACAGATAGTATACTTTCATGGTCAGCAGAAAAACACTAACAAAACACCATCCAGAGATTACCTTAAACTCTGGCATTAACTCATAACGCCAGAGTAGCAATCCCTGATCAACGAGAGCTTTCCAGACACAGTAACAAAACTTCAGCTGTGAACTGGAACAAATAGGCAAAACAAAACATGGACAAAAGTCCAACTTATCTAGTAGTTGTCAGAAGCAGGAACAAGCACTGAGAGGCATCAGATAACATTGTTGACCGGCAAGAAACCACCAGAGAAATGAGCTTAAATAGCGACACCCACTACTGATGGAACCAGGTGAAACAGGAAAAAGGATGACAAGTCCAATTCCACAAGCGGCCACCGGGGGAGCCCAGAATCCAAATTCACAACAGTACCCCCCCCTCAAGGAGGGGGCACCGAACCCTCACCAGATCCACCAGGGCGACCAGGATGAGCCCTATGGAAGGCACGAACAAGATCAGAAGCATGAACATCAGATGCATTGACCCAAGAATTATCCTCCTGGCCGTAACCCTTCCAGTTGACCAGATACTGGAGTTTCCGTCTGGAAACACGAGAGTCCAAAATTTTCTCCACAACGTACTCCAACTCACCCTCAACCAACACCGGAGCAGGAGGCTCAACTGAAGGTACAACAGGTACCTCATACCTGCGCAATAACGACCGATGAAAAACATTATGAATGGAAAAGGACGCAGGGAGGTCCAAACGGAAAGAAACAGGATTAAGAATCTCCAATATTCTATAAGGGCCGATGAACCGAGGTTTAAACTTAGGAGAAGAGACCCTCATAGGGACAAAACGAGAAGACAACCACACCAAATCTCCAACACAAAGCCGAGAACCAACACGACGATGACGGTTGGCAAAACGCTGAGTCTTCTCCTGGGACAACTTCAAATTGTCCATAACCTGCCCCCAGATGTGATGCAATCTCTCCACCACCGCATCCACTCCAGGACAATCCGAGGATTCCACCTGACTGGAGGAAAATCGAGGGTGAAACCCCGAATTACAGAAAAACGGGGACACCAAGGTGGAAGAACTGGCCCGATTATTGAGGGCGAACTCTGCCAATGGCAAAAAAGCAACCCAATCATCCTGGTCAGCAGAGACAAAACACCTCAGATATGTCTCAAGGGTCTGATTAGTCCGCTCGGTCTGGCCATTAGTCTGAGGGTGAAAAGCAGATGAAAAAGACAAATCTATGCCCATCCTAGCACAGAATGCCCGCCAAAATCTAGACACAAATTGGGTACCTCTGTCAGAAACAATATTCTCAGGAATACCGTGCAATCGGACAACATTCTGAAAAAACAGAGGAACCAACTCAGAAGAAGAAGGCAACTTGGGCAGAGGAACCAAATGGACCATTTTAGAGAAACGGTCACAGACCACCCAGATGACGGACATCTTCTGGGAAACAGGCAGATCTGAAATAAAATCCATCGAGATGTGTGTCCAAGGCCTCTTAGGAATAGGCAAGGGCAACAGCAGTCCGCTAGCCCGAGAACTACAAGACTTGGCCCGAGCACAAACGTCACATGACTGCACAAAGACTCGCACATCTCGTGACAGGGAAGGCCACCAGAAGGATCTTGCCACCAAATCCCTGGTACCAAAAATTCCGGGATGACCTGCCAATGCAGAAGAATGTACCTCAGAGATGACTCTGCTGGTCCAATCATCCGGAACAAACAGTCTATCAGGCGGACAACGATCCGGTCTATCCGCCTGAAACTCTTGCAAGGACCGCCGCAGATCAGGAGAAACGGCCGACAAAATTACTCCCTCCCTAAGGATACCTGTGGGTTCAGAATTACCAGGAGAGTCCGGGTCAAAACTCCTAGAAAGGGCATCTGCCTTAACATTCTTAGAACCCGGTAGGTATGACACCACAAAATTAAAGCGAGAAAAAAATAAAGACCAGCGCGCCTGTCTAGGATTCAGGCGTCTGGCAGTCTCAAGATAAATCAAATTTTTGTGGTCAGTCAATACCACCACCTGATGCCTAGCCCCCTCGAGCCAATGGCGCCACTCCTCAAACGCCCACTTCATGGCCAAAAGCTCCCGATTCCCAACATCATAATTCCGCTCTGCGGGCGAAAATTTGCGAGAAAAGAAGGCACAAGGCCTAATGACGGAGCAGTCGGAACCTTTCTGCGACAACACTGCCCCAGCTCCGATCTCCGAAGCGTCAACCTCAACCTGAAAAGGCAGATTCACATCAGGCTGACGCAACACAGGGGCAGAGGCAAAACGGCGCTTAAGCTCCTGAAAGGCCTCTACAGCATGAGGGGACCAATTAGCAACATCAGCGCCTTGTCTGGTCAAATCAGTCAGTGGTTTAACGACATCCGAAAAACCAGCAATAAATCGGCGGTAAAAGTTGGCAAAGCCCAAAAATCTCTGAAGACCCTTAAGAGAGGAGGGCTGAGTCCAGTCACAAATAGCTTGCACCTTGACGGGATCCATCTCAATGGAAGAGGGAGAAAAAATATACCCCAAAAAGGAAATTTTCTGGACCCCAAAAACGCACTTAGACCCCTTCACACATAAAGAATTAGACCGCAAAACCTGAAAAACTCTCCTGACCTGCTGGACATGAGAGTCCCAGTCATCAGAAAAAATAAGAATATCATCCAGATATATTATCATAAATTTATCCAGAAAATCGCGGAAAATATCATGCATAAAAGACTGGAAAACTGAAGGGGCATTAGAAAGACCAAAAGGCATGACCAAATACTCAAAGTGGCCCTCGGGCGTATTAAATGCGGTCTTCCACTCATCCCCCTGCCTGATCCGCACCAAATTATACGCCCCACGAAGATCAATTTTAGAGAACCACTTAGCACCCTCTATACGAGCAAACAAATCAGTAAGCAATGGCAATGGGTATTGATACTTAACAGTGATCTTATTCAGAAGCCGATAATCAATACATGGTCTCAAAGAGCCGTCTTTTTTTTTGAGACAAAGAAAAACCCAGCTCCCAAGGGAGAAGAAGATGGACGAATATGTCCCTTTTCCAAAGACTCCTTTATATATTCCCGCATAGCAGCATGTTCCGGCACAGACAAATTAAACAAACGACCCTTTGGATATTTACAACCCGGTATCAAATCTATGGCACAATCGCACTCACGGTGCGGAGGTAATGACCCAAGCTTGGGTTCGTCAAAGACATCTTGATAATCAGAGAGGAACTCAGGGACTTCAGAGGGAATGGACGACGAAATAGAAACCAAAGGTACGTCCCCATGAATACCCTTACATCCCCAGCTCAACACAGACATTGCTCTCCAGTCCAAGACTGGGTTGTGAGACTGCAACCATGGCAATCCCAGTACCAAATCGTCATGTAAATTATACAGCACCAGGAAACGAATAATCTCCTGGTGATCCGGATTGATACGCATGGTTACTTGTGTCCAGTATTGTGGTTTATTATTAGCCAATGGGGTGGAGTCAATCCCCTTCAGAGGAATAAGAGTCTCCAAAGGCTCTAAATTAAAACCACAACGATTGGCAAAGGACCAATCCATAAGACTCAGAGCGGCGCCAGAGTCAACATAGGCGTCCGTGGCAATGGATGACAAAGAGCAAATCAGGGTTACAGACAAAATAAACTTAGACTGAATGGTGCCAATGGAAACAGACTTATCAAGCTTCTTTGTACGCCTAGAGCATGCTGATATAACATGAGTAGAATCCCCACAATAGAAACACAATCCATTCTTCCGTCTAAAATTCTGTCGCTCGCTCCTGGACAGAATTCTATCACACTGCATACTTTCTGGCGTCTTTTCCATAGACACCGCCAGATGGTGCACCGGTTTGCGCTCCCGCAGACGCCTATCAATCTGAATAGCCATTGTCATGGACTCATTCAGACCTGCAGGCAAAGGGAACCCCACCATAACATCCTTAACGGCATCAGAGAGACCTTCTCTGAAAGTTGCCGCCAAAGCGCACTCATTCCACTGAGTAAGCACAGACCATTTACGGAATTTTTGGCAGAAAACTTCAGCTTCGTCTTGCCCCTGAGATAGTGCCATCAAAGTTTTTTCTGCCTGAAGTTCCAAATGAGGTTCCTCATAAAGCAAGCCCAAGGCCAGAAAAAACGCATCTACATCGCGTAACGCAGGATCCCCTGCTGGCAATGAGAAGGCCCAATCTTGAGGGTCACCCCTGAGCAAGGAAATCACAATCCTAACCTGCTGAGCAGGGTCTCCAGCTGAACGAGACTTCAGGGACAAATAAAGCTTACAATTATTTCGGAAATTCTGGAAGCTAGCTCTATTCCCTGTGAAGAACTCCGGCAAAGGAATTCTCGGCTCAGATACCGGAGCATGTACCACAAAATCTTGTAAATTTTGTACTTTCGTGATGAGATTATTCAAACCCGCAGTTACACTCTGGAGATCCATTATTGTCAGGTGCACACAGAGCATACAGAGATTAGGAGGAGAGAGAGAAAAAAGACTGCAGCAAGGCAGACTGGAGAAAAAAAAAAAAAAAAAAATTCCAGCAGACTTCTTATAACTCTCCTTTCTCAACCTGGGTCTTTAACACTTTATTGGCCGGTCAAACTGTCATGATCTCTGCAGGCAGAGATCATAGCAAGCCTATAGAGGGACAAGCTCTCGGAAGATGGAACTATACTGACCATGAACTAAGCCTGCCGCGCAACTAGAAATAGCCAGGTAGCATTTCCTATTTATCGCTAGATGCCCAGCTCTGGCCTAAGACCTAAATAGCTAGCAGAGGGAAATATAAGACCTGGCTCACCTCTAGAGAAATATTCCAAAGAAGACAGTAGCCCCCCACATATAATGACGGTGAGTTCAGATGAAACTACAAACGCAGCAGGAAAATAGTCTTAGCAAATTTGAGGTCCGCTTACTAGATAGCAGAAGACAGATAGTATACTTTCATGGTCAGCAGAAAAACACTAACAAAACACCATCCAGAGATTACCTTAAACTCTGGCATTAACTCATAACGCCAGAGTAGCAATCCCTGATCAACGAGAGCTTTCCAGACACAGTAACAAAACTTCAGCTGTGAACTGGAACAAATAGGCAAAACAAAACATGGACAAAAGTCCAACTTATCTAGTAGTTGTCAGAAGCAGGAACAAGCACTGAGAGGCATCAGATAACATTGTTGACCGGCAAGAAACCACCAGAGAAATGAGCTTAAATAGCGACACCCACTACTGATGGAACCAGGTGAAACAGGAAAAAGGATGACAAGTCCAATTCCACAAGCGGCCACCGGGGGAGCCCAGAATCCAAATTCACAACAGTTAACCCCTTCAGTAAACACCGTAAAAAAATTAATAAAAAATCAGGCAAAAAACAATGCTTTATAATCATACTGCCGAGCAAAAAGTGCAATAAAACACGATCAAGACGGATGTAAATAAAAATGGTACCGATAAAAATGTCATCTTGTCCCGCAAAAGACAGGCCACCATACAGCTGCATCAGCAGAAAAATAAAAAAGTTATAGTGCTCAGAATAAAGCGATGCAAAAATAATTATTTTTTCTATAAAATAGTTTTCATTATGTAAAAGCGTCAAAACATAAAAAAACTATATAAATGAGGTATCGCTGTAATCATACTGACCCAAAGAATAAAGCTTGTCCCGCAAAAAATAAGCTACAACATGACTCTGTCAGCCAAAATATGAAAAAATTATAGCTCTCAAAATATGGTTTTGCAAAAACTAGTTTTTGCAATAAAAATCGCCTTTTAGTGTCTGACAGCAGCCAAACATAAAAACCCAATATAAATCTGGTATCGCTGTAATTGCACCGACCCAAAGAATAAAGTCGCCTAATCACTTATACCGCACAAGGAACAGTGTAAAAAATAAATAAAACCAATTTTTCACATGCTGTTGATTTTTTTCATTCTGCCTCCCAAAGATCGCTGTAAGGTTTGGCACACATTTATCCTGCGCTCTGTGCTGAGCTCTTACCCCGGGGTTTCCGTGTAAATCTCTGAAATATGTGATTCAGTAAGAACCCCCGGTGGAAAATTTCCTATAACGAGGCAGATGGAGGCACTGTGGACACCATAGGACCTGTGATCTGGCGGTGTCTGTCTTATTTGGATTGCATAAAAGTGCCATCAGACACAGTTTTGTGCACTTCTGAAAAGGACAGATGGAGTCCAGAATAACTCTACTGCCTCATTATATTGAATGGATCCCATGGGGGTTTTATAAATCATGTCACTCGGAGATTTTGATGGAAACCCCAGAGTACGTGCTCAGCGTACAGTGTCAGATAAATATGATCCTAAATGTTATGTAAAATGTTCCCAATAAAAGCTTCAACTCAATCCACAAAAAAAGCAAGTCCCCATTCAGATCTATCGTCGGAAATATAGGGGGCATCCACGTTACTGGTAGTACAAAGGCTCTGGAAAAGCGAAAAAAAGCTCCCCAAAAGAAATTCAACAAACTCTATGCTCCCAAATCCAAATTCTCCCCTCCCTTCTGAGCCCTAGTATGCCTAAACAACATTTAGCGCCAACATGTTTGGCATTTCTGTAGTGATGAGAGCCAGCCTAATTTACAGGCGTGTGTCTCCAGAAGCATGAGCAGGGCATGTACTGGTGGCTACAACATACTGGTCAATACAATGGCAGTTTGCAATTTTCACTCCGCAACATCCACTGATGCCTGTTTCTGGAAAACACCCATGGAGTCAAAATCATCACTACAACTGTAGATAAATTCCCAAAGGGTTATAATTTCCAAAATGGGGTCTCAGGGGCTCTGCCAATGTAACATGGCACCCTCAAATAAGTGAAGCAAAATCTGCACTGTAATATGGCGCAACTTCCCTTCTGAGCTTTGCACTGTGCCTCAAAAGTAGTTTTCTTACACATATGGGGTTTCGGTAAAATTGCACAACAACTTTTGGGGTTCATTTTCTCCTTTTGCCCTTGTGAAAATACAAAATGTGTAGCTAAAAAAGATTTTTGTGGGAAAAATGTGATTTTTTTATTTTTATGACTTAATGTTATGAACTGTGAAGCACCTGGGGGTTCAGGGTGCTCAATACACATCTAGATAAGGTCCCAAAGGGGTCTAGTTTCCAAAATGATGTCACTTGTGGGGGGTTTCCACTGTTTAGGCACATCAGGGGCTCTTCAAACGCAAGATGGCCGACATGGCGTCCGCTAATTATTTAATAACATTTTGCATTCAAAAAGTCAAATGGCGCTCCTGCCCTTCCATGCCCTGCCATAGGCCCAAACAGTAGTATTCTCCCACATATGGTGTATCGGTGTACTCAGGAGAAATTGGACAACAAATTGTATGGAGCAATTTCTCTTGTTACCCTTATGAAAATGCAAAATTTGGAGCTAAAAAAGATTTATCTGGGAAAAATGTTATTTTTTTATTTTCACGGCTTAACGTTATAAACTTCTGTGAAGCACCTGTGGGTTTAAGGTGCTCAATACACATCTAGATAAGTTCCTTAAGAGGTCTAGTTTCCAAAATGGTGTCACTTGTTGGGGGTTTCCACTGCTTAGGCGCATCAGGGGTTCTCCAAACATGACATGGCGTCCACTAATTAATCCATCAAATTTTACATTCAAAAAGTGAAATGGCGCTCCTTCCCTTCTGTGTGCCCAAACAGTAGATTTCCCCCATATATGGGATATCGGCATGCTCAGGATTAATTGCACAACAAAATGTATGCTCCATTTTCTCATGTTACCCTTGCAAAAGTTACAAAAAATTAGGTCTAAAGGATAATTTTTGTGAAAGGAAAGTAAATGTATTTTTTTTCTTCCACATTCCAAAAATTCCTGTGAAT
Source organism: Ranitomeya variabilis (assembly GCF_051348905.1). Classification (NCBI taxonomy): domain Eukaryota; kingdom Metazoa; phylum Chordata; class Amphibia; order Anura; family Dendrobatidae; genus Ranitomeya; species Ranitomeya variabilis. The sequence goes on from NC_135233.1 coordinate 906,038,579, forward strand.
CACCTGAAGGTTAATAAAGTTCTTAAATGTGGTTTTGAGTGCCTTGAGGGGTGCAGTTTTTAGAATGGTTTCACTTTTGGGAATTTTCTGTAATATAGGCCCCTCAAAGTCACTTCAAATGTGATGTGGTCCCTAAAAAAAATGGTTTTGCAAATTTTGTTGTAAAAATGAGAAATCACTTGTCAACTTTTAGCCCTTATAACTTCCTAACAAAAAAAATATATATGTTTTCAAAATTGTGCTGATATAAAGTAGACATTTGGGAAATGTTATTTATTAACTATTTTGTGTGATAACTTAGAACATAAAATTTAAGCTTGAAAATTGCGAAATTTTTAAAATATCTCCAAATTTCCATTTTTTCATAAATAAGTGCAAGTCATATCAAACAAATGTTACCACTATCATAAAGTACAATATGTCATGAGAAAACAGTCTCAGAATCAGTGGGATCCGTTGAAATATTCCAGAGTTATGACCTCATAAAGTGACAGTGGTCAGAACTGTAAAAATTGGCTTGGTCAGGAAGGTGAAAACAGGCTTCGGGGTGAAGGGGTTAAACACACGGACATGGATATCTCTGTTATTCATTTTTCCAGTATTGGAAATATCAGGAAGTGTGAAAGAGCCGTTAGGCTGGGGCTACATGTTGAAATGTGCCGCACAACATCAATTCTCAGAAAAGTCGCACTGCAAAAGACATCTGTGTAAGGCTTCTTTCACACATTAGTTTTTTGCCGTCAGGCACAATCTGGCAAATTTTGAAAAAAAAATGGATCCAGCAAAAAAATGTTCTCATAGACTTGTATTAGCGACGGATTGTGACTGATGGCCTCATGTTTCATCTGTTTTTCACTGGATCCGTCGTCGTCCGTCGTTTGCTATAATGGAACCCTATGGCGCCGGATCCCTCAAATGATGGAATCCGGCGACGGATTCCGGTTTTTAAACTAAGCATGCATTTTCCATTCTGGGGTCTCTCTCTCTCCCCGGACAAGCTATTCGGCTCCAGATGAATAAGCTAGTCAAATATGGCGAAAAAACAGATCCGCCGCATCAGTTTTTGACAATTTGCGACGGATCTGTTTTTTTCAAAATTCGCCGGATTGAGCCTGACAGCAAAAAACTGATGTGTGAAAGCAGCCTAACTTGTCTGTAACTTGCGATTCCGTGACTATTTTAGAGCTGTGAATTTGAAATGGCCAAATCTCAAATACGATGCCCACAAGTCGCATATGGCTTGCACTGAAGTGTATAGCAAGGGTGTTGCGTGTGACCAGCAACATAAAATCCAACACATTTGGAAAACTTTCGACTCTGTGTCACAGACCTAGGAGGTTGCAGGTTGCAATGTCACACCAGGGTAAATCTGTTTGCATCAACATTTACAAGTAAAGATGTTATTTTTTCATGTTTGTCGCAGTACAGGAACATATTAAACATGTACCAATTAAGAAATGAGAAGCTTGTAGGGGAATGCTGGAGCACGTGTTTTTTTTCTATTGTGGGTGTTACCTGATGCAGAGGACTAATAAATCTCAGACATTTACTTGTGGGTTATTTCCTTGTTCTTCAGAATATGTTTGCACTGTAATGGACAAATGGATAATAGTAGGCGAGGAAGATGTCGCTGTCCGTCACCATGGAAACACATAGTCCAACTGCCTAATTTTTGTACTTGATATATATTGAGACAATTATTAGGCTGTGATGGTGGACAAAGCCTTCGAACAAGGGTTTGGGGTATTCATTTCAATCCCTGACTACATTGACTAGGATAGACGTCTGACATTATTGTCTGTGCTCGCTGCCGAAGCCATATTAAAGATTCTGCTCTTGTTCTTTCATGTTAGATTTGGTCGTTCGCTGTGACAATTCCATGTAGATATTAAACTTCAACATTCAAAATCATTTTTCTTGTTTAAAAGTGACACGGATGGAAAGCATGCTCCGTGCTTTACTAAAGGAAAGACTCCCAGCTGTACCGGCTACTGTAGATTAATGCCTTCAAGCCACCAATCAATAACAGTTGGAAAATAATATATATTTTTTACACTTTGACCTTGTTTTCTGCTATGACTTGGGCCTTTCATCACCTGCCTATCCGAATCAGCTTGTTCGTGTAATGTGAAGCTTTTTAGGGAATAGAAAAAGTTTCAATGAATAATTCAGATGTTAGATTTTGTAAGGCTGTCCTGGTGTCCCAATAGATGTTATGGCTGAATAAATAGCCTTTTTGACCTGGGCTCAGGGTGACCTTGTGAATGAAATATGATACATCAAAATACTTCAGTTTTGCAAAGCTTCATATGTAGATAACCACTTACAATCACAAGCTTAAAGAGACTGTCATTTTAATTTTTATATCATAAATGAATAGTGCAGGTGAAAATCATCAACTTTGTAATATATCTAATCCGAGAAATCTGCTTCTTTCTCCTTTTGAATTGATTTTTCACTTTCAATTCATGGATAAAACCTGTAAAATCTATATTTAGTGAAAACAGATTTTCTCATTACTGAGATGCGAGATGACAGTTGGTGCTTTTAAAATTCCATGGCGGAAAGAGCTTGAGGCAGACGCAGATATTATGCTGCAAGTTCACCTGAAACCGCAGTTACAGCTCTCCATAGAACTTTATAAGCACCAACTCCATAAACAGTGCATTAACCCCTTCACACCATGGCCATTTTTTTGTTTTTTTCCCTTTTCCCAAGAGCCGCAACCTTTTTATACGGCATCGGCCCTGCTATGTATAACAGATTGCCTACAAAAAACCCCACAAATCTGCATATTTTCTCTCTGCAGTGCCGAGTACTTTTATACATTGTTTAAGGATTGGAACTTTTCTTGAGTAGCGCCTCTACAGGAGTGCCGCATATCCATAACAATTATAAGCACAAACTGTCATCTCCTATATCAGTAATGGTAAAATCTGTTTTCACTGAAGGCAGATTTTACCTGTCAATTGAAAATTTGTGGAACGAAAGATCAGAGTACAGGAGTAGAAAGAAGCAGATTTATCTAAAATTGTTATATATGTATGACTATATATCGATAGATGCATATCTGTGATGCAGATATATTGCAAAGTTTCTTATTTTAACGTGTACTATAGATTTATGAGGGAAAAAAAAAAGATCAAAGCGGCGATTACTCTTTAAAGAAAAGAAAGCCAGGTCCTCTGACCTTGCAGAAGCCAGAATCACATGCATTATGCTGCAAATAGATTCTGTGGTGTTCCTCAGTCCTAAAATACGGTGGGAGAAATTTATTGCCTGTCTCCTAGCAACTAACAGGAACATTTTCTTCTCGTCTTCATAAATAAGGATATGTTCAATATTTTTTCACTGAAGTGAATGTTTTAACCAGCTTGACATTTCTTAGATAGCGCATAGTTAAAGACAACTCGTGAACTTCGATATTTGGCTTCCAACACCCATCACAAGGCAGTGAACAGAATCACATTCCAGTGAGTGTAACACTTTGCTGACTGGTGACACAGTTTTCATTGCCTGTGATAAATTTAGAATTACTATTGTGGATTATGTTGACAAGTCTCTGGTACAGACCTGGCCAGGATAACCCAGGATATCCACCTCTGCATGGCTGGGGCTTTTACAGGAATCATGGACAGGCACAAACAGAAGAGGACCCCTATGTAAGAACAATACATGAGCCCTTTGCAGTAATAGCTCATCATAATGCAGAACTTTATGTTTCTGTGACAGAAACTGCTTGCTGCTTTGGAGGTGGTAGTGGCCCCTTTAATTCTTGGGTCCCTGTGCAGCTGCATAGGCTGCACCGATGGTACAGTGGGGCAAAAAAGTATTTAGTCAGTCAGCCATAGTGCAAGTTCCACCACTTAAAAAGATGAGAGGCGTCTGTAATTTACATCATAGGTAGACCTCAACTATGGGAGACAAACTGAGAAAAAAAAATCCAGAAAATCACATTGTCTGTTTTTTTATCATTTTATTTGCATTTTATGGTGGAAAATAAGTATTTGGTCAGAAACAAACAATCAAGATTTCTGGCTCTCACAGACCTGTAACTTCTTCTTTAAGATTCTCCTCTTTCCTCCACTCATTACCTGTAGTAATGGCACCTGTTTAAACTTGTTATCGGTATAAAAAGACACCTGTGCACACCCTCAAACAGTCTGACTCCAAACTCCACTATGGTGAAGACCAAAGAGCTGTCAAAGGACACCAGAAACAAAATTGTAGCCCTGCACCAGGCTGGGAAGACTGAATCTGCAATAGCCAACCAGCTTGGAGTGAAGAAATCAACAGTAGGAGCAATAATTAGAAAATGGAAGACATACAAGACCACTGATAATCTCCCTCGATCTGGGGCTCCACGCAAAATCCCACCCCGTGGGGTCAGAATGATCACAAGAACGGTGAGCAAAAATCCCAGAAACACGCGGGGGGACCTAGTGAATGAACTGCAGAGAGCTGGGACCAATGTAACAAGGCCTACCATAAGTAACACACTACGCCACCATGGACTCAGATCCTGCAGTGCCAGACGTGTCCCACTGCTTAAGCCAGTACATGTCCGGGCCCGTCTGAAGTTTGCTAGAGAGCATTTGGATGATCCAGAGGAGTTTTGGGAGAATGTCCTATGGTCTGATGAAACCAAACTGGAACTGTTTGGTAGAAACACAACTTGTCGTGTTTGGAGGAAAAAGAATACTGAGTTGCATCCATCAAACACCATACCTACTGTAAAGCATGGTGGTGGAAACATCATGCTTTGGGGCTGTTTCTCTGCAAAGGGGCCAGGACGACTGATCCGGGTACATGAAAGAATGAATGGGGCCATGTTTCGTGAGATTTTGAGTGCAAACCTCCTTCCATCAGCAAGGGCATTGAAGATGAAACGTGGCTGGGTCTTTCAACATGACAATGATCCAAAGCACACTGCCAGGGCAACGAGGAGTTGTTTCGTAAGAAGCATTTCAAGGTCCTGGAGTGGCCTAGCCAGTCTCCAGATCTCAACCCTATAGAAAACCTTTGGAGGGAGTTGAAAGTCCGTGTTGCCAAGCGAAAAGCCAAAAACATCACTGCTCTAGAGGAGATCTGCATGGAGGAATGGGCCAACATACCAACAACAGTGTGTGGCAACCTTGTGAAGACTTACAGAAAACGTTTGACCTCTGTCATTGCCAACAAAGGATAGATTACAAAGTATTGAGATGAAATTTTGTTTCTGACCAAATACTTATTTTCCACCATAATATGCAAATAAAATGATAAAAAAACAGACAATGTGATTTTCTGGATTTTTTTTTCTCAGTTTGTCTCCCATAGTTGAGGTCTACCTATGATGTAAATTACAGACACCTCTCATCTTTTTAAGTGGTGGAACTTGCACTATGGCTGACTGACTAAATACTTTTTTGCCCCACTGTATATCCGCCCCCTGATCTAGGTTCTGATATAATATAATGCTGCTTTTCATGTATTTGACATTAATACTAGTTTCTCATAGTCAGACTATATTAGTCAAAAAGGAAATGCAACAAAATGCATAGATTTGAATAGTAGAGACACATTGTTCTGCCCATTAGGGCAAAAACGAGGTTAAAATTACCGTCATCACTTTAGAATAATATTTGGAATTGAGAGTCCTCAGTGGTTGATACCTTTTAATGGCTAACTGAAAAGATGGTAACAAATTGCAAGCTTTCAAGACTACTCAGGCCTCTTCATCAGGCAAAGACTAATACAACATCTGAAGAATCACATATTTATACACAACACAGCACAGAACTGTCATTATGGGAGAGTGATAAATAGTTGTGTCCATAAATATTGGAACAGTTCGCAGATAAGAAGTGAATGTTTTATTGTCCTCCTATTGGGGTCTTCTTCTTTGTTATGATGCCCCATAAGGTCTGAAGTGTAAATTCCTTAATTGATGTAAAAAGACATAAATCCATGGGACACATACATTCCTAAACTAAGTGTGTCAAAGGTTGTCATAAAATGATACTCCCAAATTCTCCTGTCTCTCTGAGATTTGAAGTTACCTTTCAATTGGTTATTAGTTTTTGTTAGGTTTTTATCTTTCTGTGATTAATAAAATATAATTGTTTTTATTGGCACAAAGCTTCCTTTGCTTTTTTTTATGTACTATGTGCAGCGCCCCAGAGTCCTGGTCGTTGCAGTACTGTGGCTCCGCCACTAAGGGGAGCCATGGTACGTTCGATGGCACTGAAGGAGTTCCTCCAATCAGGTATCACAGACACCAATATGTTTCACAGCTGGGCCTCCGGGGGGAGCTAAGGGTGCTATTCATTAGGCCACTCCCCACCATAGTGGGTAAACTGGGGGTCAGGCAGGAAGTTAGAGAGAACGCTGACGGGATTGAACGGAGCAACACCTTGTGGCAGAGGGTGTTGTGAAGGGAGAGACTGTAGGGTCTCTGCCAGGGGTGGGACCCTGGCAGAGGCTTGGCATTGAGAGAACGTAACGGGACCGTGCCTGCTCAGCTTAGCGGCGGTGCCCAAGAAAGGACTAGAAGCGAGGCAGATTGTGCTGAGTGAGAAACGAGATCAAGCAGAAGGCGAATACCAGCAGGGGTTTTGTTGAAAGAGGCAGCACCCTGCTGAGGCGCAATACCGGTGGCCGGAACGCCGAGGGAGTGGATTAGAATACAGCTTCAAGCCATACTCCAAACAGCGGCAGGACAGTCGGTCTCAGGCGGGCTGTCTACCACATATCACCTATGAAGTCTTGGGGGGCAATTGCGGGAGAGGGGTGTCTCTAGGGTCCCGGAAGAACTCCAGGCCTACCTGACAAACGGGTGCCATTCCAACCTGAATACAGGGAGGGGTGGATTACAGAGGAACATCAAATCGAGTTGTGAGGGAACTTAAGAAACAGACACAACCGTTGTGGGGTCACTTTCCGTGAGCACAGCAGGGAAGGACTACAACACATAGCGCTAGAAGGAAGGCACAGATTTCCACCTGAGAGGAGGACTCTGGAGGTGCCATTGGACCGGCTGGACTTGCGTAGCCTGGTGAACCGTGTTCTGGACTGAGGACTCAGAGATCTCCAGTAAAGAGGTAAAGAGACTGCAACCTGGTGTCCTCGTTATTTACCGCGACCTGCACCCCACAACTACACCGCTACACCACCATTAGCACCACTTATTGCACCGGACGTCCCCCACTGACGGACAGGGCCACGGACTGGGTCTAGCCACCGTGACAACCCCAGGACTGAGACCTAGAGGCCCGGCTCCGGGTACCCCTCGGCCCTGCGGCGGTGTGGGGGCGCGCCGCAGACTTGGCGTCACGAACAGGATCTACTTAAGCCTGAAGAATCAGGTCATGTGTGCCTAGAGACTGTGATTTACTGTGCTTGGACTGTACTTTATTGTAAGACTGTGCTGCGCCATTAGCCGCCAAAAGTTCCCGCCAAAAGGCGCCGCCATTGCTGCATCCAAGGGGAAGGAGGGCGTGTTATGGGCGGAGACTCCCAGTGTGGCGCGAGAAATGGCTACCGCCCCCTGCACTTCTGGTTGCAGAGAAATGACCCGCCCCAAAACGGAAGAGAAACACCCCTTGATATGCAACAGCGAGGGGCTGGGGACGGAGAAGCCCGACCTCGGAGAAATGGCGGAGTTAGGTGCATGCACTGCCACCGACTATCGGGCAGCGATGATGAACGGCGAGTGCCTGAGCGAGGAGGAAGCGATTCCGGCTTGTCCTCCTTCACCAACGATGGACCGGAAGCCTGCGGACCCGACAGCGGGGCTACGTCCACCAATCCTGACTTCGGAGTTAGAGGAGGAGGAACTACAGCAAGCGGAGCCGAATCCGAGAATCCTATTGGAGGAGCCGCCGTCCGGGCTGCAGCCGACTCCAGCGTTCTTGTCAGCGGACCGGATCGACATCGGTGGAACCACATCAGGCGTAGGTACGGAAGACGCCCCTGCTCCCCCTCACGAGTCCGCTTCCACGACCCACCTCCATCTCAGTAAAGGGCGACCCTTCTCGGCAGGGTTAATGGTGTTATCCCCTGGTGACCTGGGGAGGATGGTGCCACCGCTGTCGACTGGAGTGGGAGAGCCCGTGGATGTGAGTCTAGATGGAGTAGTTCTTCGGTGGGACAGCCCCTGGGTTGGGACAGATGGATCCCAGGAGAACGGGACCACTCTTGCGGTGCTTACGTGGGAACAATATAGACAGTGCTTGATTCTACAGTGGAAAGGCCGGAAAGAGGCCGAGCCGATGGGTCCATCGAGAATACAACAATTCCCTCCGGCATGGGATGACAGAGACGTGACAAGGCGGGGCACTGTGTTGGCCTACCATGCAAGAAGAGGTTGGGGCCTCATACACGAGCCAGGATTGGATACTGACGTTTTTGTTGCGCACTGTAACGTGAGGGCTCCCTGCTGTGGCCGAAGTGGAGAACCATTGCAAAAGGGGGATTCGGTGACCTACAGCCGCCACCAGAACCCGCTCGGGTGGTATGCACGGAATGTTCGGCGGTGTATGTCTGGAGCCGCGACCCTTACCGCCTCGGACCTGGTCCCAGGAGCACCCGATCTTGTCACCATTGCAACGGTGCGCCTGGTTGCGGCCACCGAGTTGGCCAGTCGAGTTCATCTTCACGTTCGAACCGCGGACGCTGGCACCACGGTGGCTGGGGGGCAGGAGCCCGAGCCGCCTGAAAAAGAGTAAACCTCGGAAACCTGAAAAATGTAAATAGTTTTCCTTTAACTGTTCCTGTTTGCTGCTAAAACCCGTCCAGGGTTAATGGATCCCTTTGTTGACCCGGGATCCCTGTGTTTGTTCTGAGTTTTCCTAAAATTTTGCACAAGTTTAAAGAACTGCAGAAATCATGGACTGTGCATGATTCGAACTTCCTTGTAAATAGTTGCACCTTCTTAAGGGTGCCTCCTACTGGTTTTAGTTAAAAGACACTTTGCGAAGATACCTTTCCTACTGGTTTTAGCTAAAAGACACTTTGCGAAGATATCAATGCTGGAACCTTTGCATGGACTGGTAGGCTGAGAAGACGAGCTACCTCAGAAAGACTTGGTCCCCTCTTAAAGGGGATGTGAAGAATTGAACTTGAGAAAGATACTGTTGCAGAACAGTAATGCCATGATGATGCTTTGAAAAGAAATGTAACTGTTTTACATGAAAAGTTATATGTGTTTAAATTGTTTGAATTGTGAAATCTGAAAATAATGTTTTGTGAAAGGAAAAGATGCAGAGAGCCCGCAGGGGTAGAAGTAGAGATCTGCATAGTTGAAAGTAAAGAAGTAATGATGAAGGTGAGGATAGAAGGTAAACCCTGCGTCCCCATAGAAAGTTACTTTGTTACTAAGGACAGAAAGCGAACCCGTAGGGGTTAGAGAGTGAGTCCTTAAAGGAGCCGAGTAGAGCTGGCTCAGAGTTCTTTAAACGAAAGGAATGTTATGTCTATACTATGTATAGTAGCGAAAGGCAGTAGGCCCTGGCTGAACGGGGCGGTCCTGTAAAAGAAAGGAGAGGCAGTAGGTCTGGTGCCATAGGGACAGGCGGTCCTGCAGGTTCAAAGTAGGAGAATGTGAAGTTACCCTACCCTGTAATGTGATTATAGGAAGGCCTTTGGTAAACTAAGAGTGTATGTTTCTCAAAGGCAATGTTAATTTATTGTTCCAGAATTTGCACTAAGTAGAATACCCGGTTGGGTAACAGGAGTTATGTATAGCCTGTAATTTATAAAGTTGACTATGTTTGTAACGTTAAAAGTGTCCTCACCTCCCATAAAGGGAAGCCTGTTCAAGTATACTTATTGTTTTGCACTCAACAAAATTGTATGTCTGTTTACTAATCTGTATTGTTGTTTTTCTTCCCAGTCCCGGAGTACTGTGTTTAACCAGGGGGGAGTGCAGCGCCCCAGAGTCCTGGTCGTTGCAGTACTGTGGCTCCGCCACTAAGGGGAGCCATGGTACGTTCGATGGCACTGAAGGAGTTCCTCCAATCAGGTATCACAGACACCAATATGTTTCACAGCTGGGCCTCCGGGGGGAGCTAAGGGTGCTATTCATTAGGCCACTCCCCACCATAGTGGGTAAACTGGGGGTCAGGCAGGAAGTTAGAGAGAACGCTGACGGGATTGAACGGAGCAACACCTTGTGGCAGAGGGTGTTGTGAAGGGAGAGACTGTAGGGTCTCTGCCAGGGGTGGGACCCTGGCAGAGGCTTGGCATTGAGAGAACGTAACGGGACCGTGCCTGCTCAGCTTAGCGGCGGTGCCCAAGAAAGGACTAGAAGCGAGGCAGATTGTGCTGAGTGAGAAACGAGATCAAGCAGAAGGCGAATACCAGCAGGGGTTTTGTTGAAAGAGGCAGCACCCTGCTGAGGCGCAATACCGGTGGCCGGAACGCCGAGGGAGTGGATTAGAATACAGCTTCAAGCCATACTCCAAACAGCGGCAGGACAGTCGGTCTCAGGCGGGCTGTCTACCACATATCACCTATGAAGTCTTGGGGGGCAATTGCGGGAGAGGGGCGTCTCTAGGGTCCCGGAAGAACTCCAGGCCTACCTGACAAACGGGTGCCATTCCAACCTGAATACAGGGAGGGGTGGATTACAGAGGAACATCAAATCGAGTTGTGAGGGAACTTAAGAAACAGACACAACCGTTGTGGGCTCACTTTCCGTGAGCACAGCAGGGAAGGACTACAACACATAGCGCTAGAAGGAAGGCACAGATTTCCACCTGAGAGGAGGACTCTGGAGGTGCCATTGGACCGGCTGGACTTGCGTAGCCTGGTGAACCGTGTTCTGGACTGAGGACTCAGAGATCTCCAGTAAAGAGGTAAAGAGACTGCAACCTGGTGTCCTCGTTATTTACCGCGACCTGCACCCCACAACTACACCGCTACACCACCATTAGCACCACTTATTGCACCGGACGTCCCCCACTGACGGACAGGGCCACGGACCGGGTCTAGCCACCGTGACAACCCCAGGACTGAGACCTAGAGGCCCGGCTCCGGGTACCCCTCGGCCCTGCGGCGGTGTGGGGGCGCGCCGCACTATGTATTTATGGAAGTGCTTCCTATTTAGGCCTTATATTAGTGTGAAGTCTTGATAATTCTGGTCCAGGATATTCTGTCAGTATTTGGGGCGACTTTCCCTCTGAGGGATATATTGCTTTTCCACCACGGGTCACTATTATTATTATTTCTTTTTATAGTACCATTGATTCCATGGTGCTGTACATGAGAAGGGGTTACAAGCAAAATACAAACATAAAATGCAGCAAACAAACTAACAGTGACAGACTACTACAGAAAGGAGAGGGCCCTGCCCTTGTGGACTTGCATTCTACAGGATAATGAGAAAGGAGGCAGTAGGTTTAAGGAGTTGCAGCAGTTCTGGGGGTGGTGGTTTTCAGGCTGTAAGCTTTCTTGAAGAGATGGGTTTTCAAGTTCTGTCTGAAAGTTCCAAGTGTAGCGGATAATCGGATTTGTTGCTGCACAGAATTCCAAAGGGTGGGAGATATTCAAAAGAAGTCTTGGTATTTCATCATTTTGTATTTATCCTAGGTTCTATCAGGAGAAAAAGTGATGCACAGAAGCTAGGAGCAACTTGCCCATTGAAGAGATTGGTAGTGGGTTGGAGGCTTGTTGCAGACAGTAGAAGCATTGCCAGATGATTCTAGCAACAGCTATCTCATAGAGATGCACGGAGTTGAGACAAGAAGTTCAGCTGACAGCTAGCATTCATTGTCTCTATTGTTGTTCAGTCAACAGCTTTCTAATGTGTATATCCAGTTTATAGCTAGTCTTTGGAGGGGAGTAATTCAGCTCCTTGTCTGAGCATCAGGGTTGCCAACATGACATATAATTTTTAGAGACACATTGGAAAACCATAATAAATCATAATGATTAGAAGTGATACATGTCTACAGCCCATAATTGTTATATTAAGACATTAGCTGCATTCCCTATAAGCTGTAAAATAATGATAATTACAGTCAAAATGATCTGTATAAGTTTCTTTAGCTATAAAAAAAATTCACAGACACCTTACATTTTTTATGGACAGGTAAAAAAAAGTGCCCTATTTTTACAGACTGTCCTGGAATTTCTGGACAGTTGGTAATCCAGCTTGAGCATAGCCTTAAAGATTGTATCTAGGTGAAAGAGTGAGCTAATACAGGGACCCTTTGATAGTCTAGTGCTAGGAGAGATGGTGACATCTTCTCTTTGGGAGATACAGTGCCTTGCAAAAGTATTCGGCTCCCTGGAACTTTTCAACCTTTTCCCACATATCATGCTTCAAACATAAAGATACCAAATGTAAATTTTTGGTGAAGAATCAACAACAAGTGGAACACAATTGTGAAGTTGAACGAAATGTATTGGTTATTTTAAATTTTTGTGGAAATTCAAAAACTGAAAAGTGGGGCATGCAATATTATTTGGCCCCTTTACTTTCAGTGCAGCAAACTCCCTCCAGAAGTTCATTGTGGATCTCTGAATGATCCAATGTTGTTCTAAATGCCTAATGATGATAAATATAATCCATCTGTGTGTAATCAAGTCTCCGTATAAATTTACCTGCTCTGTGATAGTCTCAGGGTTCTGTTTGAAGCACAGAGAGCATCATGAAGACCAAGGAACACAACGGCAGGTCCGTGATACTGTTGTGGAGCAGTGTAAAGCTGGATTTGGATACAAAATGATTTCCAAAACTTTAAACATCCCAAGGAGCACTGTGCATGCGATCATATTGAAATGGAAGGAGTATCATACCACTGCAAATCTACCAGGACCCGGCCATCCCTCTAAACTTTCATCTCAAACAAGGAGAAGACTGATCAGAGATGCAGCCAAGAGGCCCATGATCACTCTGGATGAACTGCAGAGATCTACAGCTGAGGTGGGACAGTCTGTCCATAGGACAACAATCAGTCGTACACTGCACAAATCTGGCCTTTATGGTTAAGTGGCAGGAAGAAAGCCATTTCTCAAAGATATCCATAAAAAGTGTTGTTTAAAGTTTGCAACAAGCCACCTGGGAGACACACCAAACATGCGGAAGAAGGTGCTCTGGTCAGATGAAACCAAAATTGAACTTTTTGACAACAATGTCAAACGATATGTTTGGCGTAAAGGCAACACAGCTCATCACCCTGAACACATCATCCCCACTGTCAAACATGGTGGTGGCAGCATCATGGTTTGGGCCTGCTTTTCTTCAGCAGGGACAGGGAAGATGGTTAAAATTGATGGGAAGATGGATGGAGCCAAATACAGGACCATTCTTGAAGAAAACCCGTTGGAGTCTGCAAAAGATCTGAGACTGGGACAGAGATTTGTCTTCCAACAAGACAATGATCCCAAACATAAAGCAAAATCTACAATGGAATGGTGCACAAATAAACATATCCAGGTGTTAGAATGGCCAAGTCAAAGTCCAGACCTCAATCCAATAGAGAATCTGTGGAAAGAGCTGAAAGCTGCTGTTCACAAACGATCTCCATCAAACCTCACTGAGCTCGAGCTGTTTGCCAAGGAAGAATGGGCAAGAATTTCAGTCTCTCGATGTACAAAACTGATAGAGACATACCCCAAGCAACGTGCAGCTGTAATCACAGCAAAAAGTGGTGCAATAAAGTATTAAGTTAAAAGGGCTAAATAATATTGCATGCCCCACTTTTCAGTTTTTGATTTTCGACAGAAATTTTAAATAACAAATAAATTTTGTTGAACTTCACAATTATGTTCCACTTCTTGTTGATTCTTCACCAAAAATTTACATTTGGTATCTTTATGTTTGAAGCATGATATGTGGGAAAAGGTTGAAAAGTTCCAAGGAGCTGAATACTTTCGCAAGGCACTGTATCTATTTTCCATCCCAGTCCATGACTGTGAAAGAAATTTGATAAGTGATTAGTGTGAGTAAATTGACAAAGCGAGTGGTTCATGGGTGTCATATGTCCAGAGTTTATCAATTGTTCATCATGTGTCCGAATTGCTCACACAACCTTCTTGTGTTGAGATCATCTGCAGTACGTCTCTGTTCTATATGAGATGATATCTTGTCTTCTTAATTACGATGGAAAGCCCCCAGAGAATATGAATGCTTTGACCAATCAGAGGTCAGCTTCACTCTTAAATGAGGCAGTGACTTAATAAGTTAAATTGTTATAACTATGCCATAAAAGCTGGATTAGGTGCTGTATAACTTTGGTATATACTATTACCAGTAAACTATATGCAAAATGTCAATTTAAAGCAAGTAGATCATATTACACTCAGCAACTAAAGTTCCAGACAGAATTCAGTTTGTTTAATACTTTACAAATTGCTTTTCATGCCCACTCAAATGTCACAAATGTCTTTGTTGTGGGTGGCCAGCCGATTGCAAAGCTGCAGCAGCACAAATGTCAGCATCACATCAACTTCTAAATTCACAGGAGAGCTGTAGAATAATACAGCTGTCATTTCCATCAAAACTAGTGACTCTTAAAGTGCATCTGTCACACAACAAATACAGAGAACTCGAAAATGTCCATAATGGGTTAAACCAAAGGTTGCAATCTGTTCTCGCTATAAAACCCCATCAAACATTAGTTTGTGGTGCTGCACACTGTAGTGATGGGCAGTACAGATCTTTTTGGCGATTTGGCTCCTCTCACCAAAAAGAGCTGGCTCTTTTGGATCCCAAACAGATTCTTATTAAACATGTGTTCACATCTAAGTGAACATATATTTAAGGTATCAATGTTGTCTGGTGCACTTGAAACCTCCTGCATTGGCAGTCAATCATCGTCATTTTACTCCCAGTGATGGCCATTCAGGAACTTTTAATGGCTTTTACTGGGTTGCCAGGTCCTATCGTTCACAGAAGATTGCCACCCTATGCAGGATCGGTCATGCAGGATTTATCACTAGTACACACCTTGTTACACACCTATCCCTGGTCTAGGCTCTGCTCTATCTGCCCCGGTTCTTTGAACATTCTGGTTCTCAACATCAGGCTTTGCAGGTGGTCTGATGTTCTTCTATGTGATGAACTGCCTGGAGCATATTTAAAGGCTTCTAAGACACACTGCTGGTTGTTTCCTGTAGACCAGTGGCTTCTAGTGCCTCTACCTACTTGTCTGCGGCTTCTTATGATTCTGGAGTTCTGTCAGCTACCTGAACACAGGTCTTCTGGACCTCATCTCTGTGTCTACCTGTGGTTTTCAGGGCGTATTCCAGGTCCTAGCTGTATGCAGCTTCCTTAGTTGCAGACTTTACCATTACTCTGGAGTGTCATATTCTACCTGCTTACAGTTTCCTGATGTTCTCCACTTGCCTGTGATTTCCCACACTATACCTGCTTGCCTGCGGTTTCTTGACATCCTCAGCCTGTCTGCTGTTTCCTGCACTACACATGTTAATTTGCGGTTTCCTGATGTCCTCTGCCTGCTTGCGGTTTGCTGCACTCCACCTGCTTGTTTGCAGTTTCCTGAGGTCCTCTGCTTTCGTGCGGTTTCCTGATATTCTCTGCATGTCTGCTGTTTCCTATTGTCTTCTGCTTGTCTGCACTTTCCTGATGTTCTATGCATAGTTACATAGTGTAAGGCAGTGACCGGTGTCATATGCGAGGGTCTCTATGTATCCCCCAGGATGTGCTTAGAAGCATATTAGGTCCGCTGG
This sequence comes from Ranitomeya variabilis, assembly GCF_051348905.1. NCBI lineage: Eukaryota > Metazoa > Chordata > Amphibia > Anura > Dendrobatidae > Ranitomeya > Ranitomeya variabilis. The sequence goes on from NC_135233.1 coordinate 906,054,257, forward strand.
AGTGCCCTGTGCTCACAGCAGGTTTGCCTGTGAGACACAGGGAAGAATAAAAGTGAGTGTGAACTGGATCAAGTTATTTGACCCAGAAATTATTCAGGAAAACCCAGTATGGGCTTTTATTTTTGAAACGGACTGCAGGAAGGTAGCGGGGCCGGTCCGTTTCCTCCAGCCCAGATCTTATAGTGGCCCATGGCCATAGAATCTGGAGGAAAGAAAAAAAAAACCCTGCAAGAGAGTTTGGGTGTGCCAGTGTTGGTCTGGGAGTCAGACCTAGCAGGAGCTTTATGAGGAGCTCTGTCCGTGTGGTGCAACACGGGCCAGGCAAAGCCTGAAAAGCCTGACACCCCAGCTTACACGGTGGTGTAATACGTTCACGGCAACGGATTGTGGACTGTTGTTATTTTTCCCAGCTGCATACCGAAGGACTTGTTTGCTTACTTTTTCCGGTTTCTGAGTATGCTGTGAAATAAACAAGACTTTATTTGAACTTTATATGGGTCACTGCCTATTCACTGCATAGCAAGGACATCGCTACATCACATTTGGTTGGAGAATGCGGAGCAGTGTGAATTAAGGCATACCCCAACACCATTTGCATGTCTGTTATTAAGCCTGCTACATTACAATTCAGGCCTACAGACAAAATGGAGGAGATCCTGAGGCAGCTGTTTCTCACACAGCAACAACAGCAACAAACTAATAACCTGTTGCTGCAGCAAATTACAGCCCTGCGTGAGGCACCTCCAGCACCGACCCCGGAACGTCGCGATGCCCGAGACAAGGTCCGCTCCGCTTTGAGGAAATTGAGTCCGGAAGATGACGTGGAAGCTTTCCTCACCGTCTATGAGCGCACAGCAGAGCGGGAGAATCTGCCAGCAGCACAGTGGGCTGAAGTTGTGGCTCCGTTCCTGAGGGGTGATGCGCTAAAGGCCTACTTTGACCTCAGTCGGGAGGATGCCCAGGACTATTCCAAGCTAAGAGGTGAGATCCTTGCCCGACTGGGGGCTAATACTTATGTGAGAGCTCAATGGGTGTTTTCTTGGACTTTTGTGGAAGCCCAGCCTGCCCGGTCTCAGATTTTTGACTTACTGCAGCTTGTGAAACGGTGGCTCCAACCTGAGACTTTAACCACAAGTCAGATAGTGGAGAGGGTGGTGGTCGACCGACTGGTGAGGGCTCTGCCAGCAGCCATGCAGCGTTGGGTGGGTCAAGGGGACCCGGGTACCCTAGACCAAGTTGTAGGTCTGATAGAGCGATATAAGGCCACCCAGGACTTTATATGGGACACTGCTCTGCTTCGGCTGTCACGTAAGGCTCCGCCAGCTCAGGAGTCTGAGAAAAGTCCACGACCCTCCACTGGGACAAAAGCGGACCGAGTCCGTGCTGAGGGGTTGTCTCGGAAAGAGAGTGACCACAGACCTGTGTCCCCTAAACTGGCCCCAAGGTTACCTCGGGCCACAGTCATTACGTGTTGGCGATGCCAAGAACCTGGACATGTGGTTGCTAATTGCCCTCTTACAACAGAACCCATGGACTGCGGGTATACCCGTTGGGTGTCTATGTATGCCCAGCCAGTCTGCATTGCCACTACAGACCCTGCCGGTACCAAACCTCAGCTGTGTAGAGTACTCGTTAACGGGTACCAGACGGATGCTCTCTTGGACTCAGGGAGCTTGGTGACCCTGGTACACGGGTCCCTGGTTGCTGGGGACAGTCCTAATGGATGAAAGGTTGGGGTAGTGTGCATACATGGGGACCTCCGAGAGTACCCGACTGCGGAGGTCACTTTCTCCACCCCATGTGGAGAGATAAAACATGTGGTGGGCGTGGTAAAGACTCTTCCGTATGGGACTGTGATCGGTAGAGACTTGCCCCTGTTCTGGTCCCTCTGTGAGAATAGAGTTAACCCTCTGAGGGTAAAAAGCATTCCAGGTGCAGAACCTGAAGATCCCGAGTCAGGGATACCTGCCGTAAGGGTCGCCACGATAGGGACAGTGTGTAATCCCGATAGGTTTCCCCTAGAGGTGTTGGCAGGAGAAGTGGAAGAGAATCCACCAATTCCTGAGCTGGAGGTGTCACCTGGTAAGTTTGGGACTGCCCAGCTCCAGGATCCCACTCTGACCCGGGCAAGGGAAAGAGTAATCGAAGTGAATGGGGTGGCACAACAACCTGGTGCAGAAAAGGAGTTTCCCCGGATGATGATCAACTAGGAGTTACTGTACAGGGTTGATAAAATCCGGGATGAGGTGGTGGAACAACCGGTAGTGCCCCAACCCTATCGTCGGGCGGTGCTTGACAAGGCTCACACTCACATGTTGGGGGGGGCACTTGGGGGCCAAAAAGACGTTAGAGCGCATATTACAGAGGTTTTTTTGGCCTGGTGTCTATGCTGAGGTTACAAAGTACTGTGACACATGTCCTGAGTGTCAACTAACCTCACCCACCATGAACTACCGGAGTCCATTAGTGCCTCTACCCATCATAGAAGTACCTTTTGAGCGGATAGCGATGGATCTGGTAGGACCTATAGTAAAATCCGCCCGGGGCCACCAGCACGTATTAGTAGTTGTAGACTACGCCACCCGGTATCCAGAGGCAATACCGCTCCGGTACACTTCGGCTAAACTAATAGCCCGTGAACTGTTTGCCATGTTTTGTCGCCTTGGGCTTCCCAAGGAGATCCTTACAGATCAGGGAACCCCTTTTATGTCTAAAGTGACTAGGGAGCTATGTAAATTGCTCCAAATTAAACAGTTACGTACGTCAGTGTACCATCCACAAACCGATGGGTTGGTTGAGAGGTTTAATAAGACCCTCAAGGCCATGCTCAAAAAGGTGGTCGCCAAGGATGGGAAGGATTGGGATATGTTATTGCCATATTTAATGTTCGCCATACGCGAGGTACCGCAGGCGTCCACGGGGTTCTCCCCGTTTGAGCTATTGTATGGCAGGCACCCGAGGGGACTGCTGGATGTAGCCAAAGAGACGTGGGAACAGGAGCCCACTCCACATAAGAGTGTTATCGAGTATGTGGCAAGTATGCAGGATCGGATTGCGGTCGTGCAACCCATAGTAAAGGAGCATCTGTTGGATGCCCAGGCCGCTCAGAGCCGTACATATAATAAAAGGGCCACGGTCAGGACCTTTAAAGAAGGAGACCGGGTGTTGGTACTAGTACCCACCGCAGAGAGTAAACTCATGGCCAAGTGGCAAGGGCCTTATGAGATACGGGGGAAGGTGGGGGAAGTGAATTACAAAGTGTACCAACCCGGGAAAAGAAAACCCGAGCAGCTGTACCATGTAAACCTGCTAAAGGCCTGGAAGGACCGAGAATGTTTGGTCACAGAAGCAACTACGGTCATACAATCGGAGGTCCCTCTGGCACTCGCCAAGGACACGGCCAGGTGTGAGGTAAAAGTCAATGATGACCTCACAAAACAGCAGCGGCGGGAGGCTCGAGCTTTGGTACAGCAGAATATGGATGTATTCTCAGAGCTGCCGGGGCGAACCTCAGTGGTTCAGCATGACATTGTCACTGAGCCCCGGGTAAAGGTGCGAATGAAACCCTACCGAGTGCCAGAAGCCCGAAGGCAGGCCATCGCGGCCGAGGTAAAGCAAATGCTTCAGTTGGGAGTCATTGAGGAGTCCCAAAGTGAGTGGGCTAGCCCCATTGTACTAATACCAAAACCTGATGGGTCATTACGCTTCTGTAATGACTTTAGGAAGTTAAATGAAGTGTCAAAATTTGACCTGTATCCCATGCCACGGGTGGACGAGCTAATTGAGAGACTGGGGAAGGCACAGTACTTCACCACGCTGGATCTCACAAAAGGTTACTGGCAGGTTCCCTTAACAGAGTCAGCGAAAGAAAAGACTGCTTTTATAACCCCAGAGGGTCTCTTTCAATACGTTGTCTTACCTTTTGGGTTACATGGGGCTCCGGCCACGTTCCAGAGGCTGATGGACATTGTGTTAGCGCCACATAGAGATTATGCGTCGGCCTATTTGGATGACATAGTCATCTTTAGTACCGACTGGGATACCCATCTGTCCCAGGTACAAGCAGTGCTGGAGTCTCTTAGAGCCGCAGGGTTAACAGCAAACCCAAAGAAATGCGCAATAGGTCTCACTGAAGCCCGGTACTTAGGATACGTGATCGGCCGAGGGGTGATCAAACCTCAAGTGAACAAAATTGAGGCCATTCAAAACTGGCCCAAGCCCTTAAGTACCAAACAAGTGAGGGCATTCCTTGGCATCATTGGGTATTACCGTCGATTTATACCCAATTTTGCTGGTAAATCGGCTTCCCTAACAGACCTGTTAAAAGGGAAGAAAATGGTGATGGTCAAGTGGAATCCTCAAGCAGAGGAAGCTTTCCAGTCTCTGAAGTCAGCGTTGTGTGGACAGCCGGTCCTCATCAGCCCCGACTTCAAGAAAACCTTTATTGTGCAAACCGATGCCTCAGAGGTAGGCTTAGGAGCAGTGCTGTCGCAAGAGGTGAACGGGGATGAGCATCCAGTCACCTATTTAAGCAGGAAACTGACCCCGGCAGAGAAAAATTACAGCGTAGTGGAGGAGTGCTTGGCGATTAAATGGGCCTTGGAGTCCCTACGCTACTATTTGCATGGGCGTCAGTTTCGGTTGGTAACGGACCATTCACCCCTTGTCTGGATGAGAAATGCAAAAGAGAGGAATGCCCGAGTCACCAGATGGTTCTTGTCCCTACAAAACTTCAGCTTCTGTGGAACATCGGGCTGGGAAATCACAGGGAAATGCGGATGCCCTGTCACAGGCACCATGTATGCTGACAAATGTTCAACCCCACAAGTCTGAACAGAGGGGGGGGTATGTAAGGCAGTGACCGGTGTCGCCCTCCAGGATTTTACCCACAGTAGAGGTTAAGCTTACTGGCCTATAATTTCCAAGTTCAGTTTTTGTCCCCTTTTTGAATATTGGCACCACATTTGCTATACGCCAGTCCTGTGGTACAGACCCTGTTATTATGGACTCTTTAAAGATTAAAAATAATGGTCTATCAATGACTGTACTTAATTCCTGCAGTACTCGGGGGTGTATCCCATCTGGGCCCGGAGATTTGTCAATTTTAGTGATTTTTAGAAGCCGCCGTACTTCCTGCTGGGTTAAGCAGGTGACACTTAATGGGGAATTTTTGTTATCACTGATCATATTGTCTGCCATTGGATTTTCTTGTGTAAATACTGATGAAAAAAAGTCATTTAGCATATTGGCTTTTTCCTCATCCTCATCCACCATTTCACCCAGACTATTTTTAAGGGGGCCAACACTTTCATTTTTTAGTTTCTTACTATTTATGTAGTTAAAGAATATTTTGGGATTATTTTTACTCTCTCTGGCAATGAGTCTCTCTGTCTCAATTTTTGCTGCCTTGATTTGCTTTTTACAGAATTTATTTAATTTTCTGTATTTATTTAATGCCTCATCACTACCTACTTCCTTTAATTCTCTAAATGCTTTCTATTTGTCACTTATTGCATCACTTACAGCTCTATTTAGCCATATTGGTTTCCTCCTATTTCTAGTATGTTTATTCCCATACGGTATATACTGTGCACAGGTTCTATTCAGGATGCTAATAAACGTCTCCCATTTTCTTTGTGTATTTTTATGTCTCAGGATATCGTCCCAGTTAATTGCACCAAGATCATCTCTCATCCGTTGGAAATTTGCCCTCCTGAAGTTTAGTGTCCTTGTCACCCCTCTACTACACATCTTATTAAAGGATACACGAAAACTTATTATTTTGTGATCACTATTCCCCAAGTGACCCCCAACCCTTATATTTGCTATGCAGTCTGGCCTGTTGGTTAATATTAGGTCTAGCAGTGCCCCCCTTCTTGTTGGGTCCTGAACCAGTTGTGAAAGGTAATTGTCTCTCATAGTTGTCAAAAAACGATTACCTTTGCTGGAACTGCAGGTTTCTGTTCCCCAATCTATTTCAGGGTAGTTGAAGTCCCCCATAATAATGACTTCTCCTTGAGTCGCAGCTTCATCTATTTGCTTTATGAGGATATTCTCCATTGCTTCCATTATTTTTGGAGATTTATAACAAACCCCTCTCAGTAATTTATTATTTTTCCCACTCCCCTTATCTCCACCCACAGGGACTCTACATTTTCATTAAATTCACCTATATTATCACGCCGGATGGGTTTTAAGGACGATTTTACATACAGACACACCCCACCCCCTCATTTATCTGTACGGTCATTTCTGAAAAGGCTATAGCCCTGCAAGTTAACAGCCCAGTCATGGCTCTCATCCAGCCATGTTTCAGATATCCCCACCATGTCATAATTATGCTCCAACAACATTAATTCTAATTCGTCCATTTTGTTGGCGAGGCTTCTTGCATTAGTATACATGCACTTGATGTTCCTCTCTGTAACTCTATTCTTTCTTAAATTATTAACTGTTCTAACCCCACCCCCCATGCCACCGCCACCCCCAACTTCCTTATTTGTGCCCAGGTCTCTATCTGCCCTATCTTCCCCTCCTATAAATTGAATACCCTCCCCCCCAATCCCTAGTTTAAACACTCCTCCAACCTTCTAGCCATTTTCTCCCCCAGCACAGCTGCACCTTCCCCATTGAGGTGCAGCCTGTCCCTAGCGTAGAGCCTGTAGCCCACTGAGAAGTCAGCCCAGTTCTGCAGGAACCCAAACCCCTCCTTCCTACACCAATTCTTGAGCCACTTATTAACCTCCCTAATCTCCCGTTGCCTCTCTGGTGTGGCACGTGGTACAGGCAGTATTTCGGAAAATACCACGTTGGAGGTCCTTGCTTTCAGCTTGCAGCCTAATTCCCTGAAATCATCTTTAAGGACCTTCCACCTACCTCTAACTTTGTCATTTGTGCCAATGTGCACCATGACCGCTGGGTCCTCACCAGCCCCTCCCAGTAATCTGTCAACCCGATCAGCGATGTATCGGACTCGAGCGCCAGGTAGGCAGCACACCGTCCGACGATCCCTGTCTTTGTGACAGATTGCCCTATCTGTTCCCCTAATAATTGAGTCCCCCACTACCAGCACCTGTCTGGCCTGTACTGCTCTCCTATTTCCCTCCTTACTGTAGCAGTCACTCCTCCGGCTTTCAGAGGGCATGCCTGGCTGCAGCACTGCTACCCCTGTACTGGCACACCCCTCATCTGCCAACTTAGCAAACTTATTGGGGTATGTCAGATCAGGACTAGCCTCCCTGGAACTCTTCCCTCTACCCCGCTTTCTGAATGTCACCCAGCTACCTACTTCACTGTCCTGCAGCTCCATCCTACCATCCCCCCTCATCTATCCCATTGAGCATCTGCTCAGTGAGCAGAAGACTCCTCTCCATATTGTCTATGGATCTCAGTGTTGCCAGCTGCACATTTAGATCCAGAATCTGGGTTTCCAAATGCACAACGTGCTCACATCTCAGACAGCAGCATGTCTGCGGTTTCCTGATGTCCTCCACTTGCTTGTGGTTTCCTGACATCCTCTGCCTGCCTGCGTTTTCCTGCACTCCACCTTTTTGCCTGGAGTTTCCAGACATCCTTAGTCTGCCTGTGGTTTCTAACTCACCATTGCTTCTAGTTCCTCTACTCAATAACCTGCTCTAGTGACACCCGTGACCAATGTGCCCACCTGGACCTTGGGCTTAGGGGTCCACCTCACCTCCACCTGAGCCCCTTGAACTACTTGTAATAGAATACCAAGGCCATGGATTCCAAAAGCACAGCAGCATCAACACCGTTTCTAGGGGTTATGGAATTTTAGGGAGGGACCCTTCAAGGGGGGTTCTACTACATATCTATCCCTGGTCTGTGCTCTGCTACGGCTGCCCTGGCCCATCAAATTTTCTAGTTCTCTACATTGGGCTTTTAAAATGCATACCCAGGATTTGGTATTGATTCTGTGACTAGACTTGCAGTTTGTGTGTGCACAGCAACCTGGCTGCGGGCTGCACGTCATCTTCTGTAGACCAGCGGCTTCCAGTACCTCTAGTTACTTGTCTGCGACTTCTTGTGACTCCAGAGTTCTAGCATTCCACCTGTCTGCCTACAGCTTTCAGTGCCTCTACTCACCAAACTTCTGCACCGACACCCGTGGCCCAGTGCTCACTTGGGCCTTGGGCTTAGAGGACCTATCTCACCCTGTGAGCCACTTGAACTTTTCGTAAAAACTCTGATGACTTTGCAAAGGAAGGAAATCCCTACCTAACCTTTCTCTAAACAAATCAGTATTGTGTTCATTGGTTTAACACTTCACAGACATAAGACACATATCAGCATGCAAAGAACATATACCTACTAACTACTACTCTACTCGATATAGTGACGTTTAAATGTAATAGTATCGTGGGTGAAGATTAGGGCTAGTGGTGATCACTATGCAGAGTTAATGAGGTGGTAATGATATGACGTACTGTACTGCTGTATGTTCACAGTCAGGCTCTGTTCCAAGTTTAAGGAAGAGTTCTTAATTGCAGTTCTTTGCAAAAGGACCATGATCATTCAGATTGTCACAATCACTAATAGGTGGGTTACTGCACTTAAGCTGTCTACACTATCAGTTCTGACTACTAGGGCTAATTCTAGTTAATCTGGCCAACAGGGAAAACATCAAGAAAAGACTTCCCTCACACCTTATGCGAAAGAAGGAAAAATGTCACTCTGCTGCAGGTGCTTTAAAGATTGCTATGGACTCTTTAGCACTATTGCTGAAGGGGATGGAAATTCCTTTATTACTGTGATATGCACTGTTGCATGTAGCAGGTAAATTTAAAGGCTACACAGCTTAGTAAGAATACCATGGCCTAATGTGCTAAGATCACTCAGACATATAAGCAATAAGATAATTTTCTGTGTATGATAATCTAGACAATACAAATCCAAAACAGAAAAATAATTACTAAAGCTTTTGAAAATCAATTTGAGTCTTTATTTTTCAGGTACATGAGGTGTTTTACTTTTTTTTCTACTGCTGTTCAGCTAGTGGATTTGTTTGTATACAGGGTTCCTGGTGTAGGTGGAGAGATCACCCAATAGATCTCATTCCTGTAAGTCCATAGATGCTCCCAGGATGTGATTCCAAAGGGCTGGAAATCAAAAGTCCAATGGTAATAAGAAGGGTTGAGCGAACGTACTTGGTGATGCACGAATAGCACTCGAGTATCTGGGTTCTCGGATGTATTCGTTACTCCATGAGCATTGAGTGGTGCTCAATTTAAAACTATGATCCCCGCCCTGCATGCTTGGCGCCTCTTACACAGTCAATAAGCATGCGGGGAATTCCTGCATGTCACTATAATACCGTAGCCATCTTGGTTGTGGCATTACTGTGATTGGCTGACCGTGTGACATCATCAAGGGTTATAAAAGAACAGGCGCCGCCCGGCTCGGCATGCTGACACCATTGCACAGCTCTGTGACTCTTCATATTGGAGGGAGACAGTGCTTGTCCAGGCCTGTGTGTTGCACAGTACAATGTAGTATTGATACTGGCACTGAAGATGAACCGTCAGACTAATAGCCCTTCTAAGTGTTAATCATTTGCTTTGCTGTTTGTATTACATATGTAGCGCCCCCACTGCCGCAGGGCCGAGGGGTACCCGGTACCAGGCCTCTGAGTCTCTGCTCTGGGGTTGTCACGGTGGCTAGGCCCGGTCCGTGACCCTGCTGAGGGGCGCACAATGAAAGGTGGTGGTATGGGATGATAACGTTATGGTGCGGTGTAGTGCCGGTCGCAGTAAATAACGAGGACACCAGGTTGCAGTCTCTTTACCTCTTTACTGAAGGCTTCTGGGTCCTCAGTCCGGAATACGGTTAACAGGGCTGCGCAAGTCCGGCCGGTCCGATGGCACCTCCAGAGTTCCCTTCGCAGGTGGAAATCTGTGCCTACCTGCTAGCGCTTGTGTGTTGTGGTCCTTCCCTGCTGTGCTTACGGGATAGTACCCCACAACTGTTGTGTCTGTTTCTCGTGTTCCCTCACAACTCGATTCTGATTTTCTTCTACGTCCCCCTGATCTTACGGTTAGGACGCACCCGTATGATGGGGAGGCTCGGAGGTTCTTCCTGGGCTCTATCGTCACCCCTCTCCTGTTGTTACCCCCCTGTGTCTTCCTGGGTCTGTGTGAGACAGCCCGCCTGTGACTGACTGTCCTGCCGTAGGTTCGAAGTTTGGCTTGGAGCTCTATACTTCCTCGGCGTTCCGGCCACCGGTTATGCGCCTCAATAAGATGTTGCCTCGATCTTACAGCACGACTCCTACTGGTATTCTCCTAGTTGCGTTGATCTCGTTTCTCACTCAGCACAATAAATCTCGCTTCTTGTCCTTTCTAGGGGTACCGCCGCTATATCGTGCAGGCGCGGTCCCGTAACATTCTCTCTGGTTGCTAGGCCTCTGTCAGGATCCCACCCCTGACAGGGACCCCTCCGAATCTTCCCCTACAACACCCTCTGCCACAAGGTGTTGCCTGGTTCCAACCCAGTCAGCTTTCTGTCCTAACTTCCTGCCTAACCCCCAGTTTTACCAGATTGTGAGGAGTGGCCTAATAAATAGAACCCTTAGCTCCCCCTGGAGGCCAGACTGTGAATATATTGGTGTCTGTGATACCTGGTCAGATGAACTCCTTCAGTGCCATCAGACGTACCGCAGCCCCCCTTAGCGGCGGAGCCACAGTACTGCAACGACCAGGACTCTGGGGAGCTGCACTCCCCCCCGGTTAAATCCATTACTCCTGGACTGGGAAGAAAACAACAATACATGTCAGCAAAAAGACATACAATTTTGGAAATGCAAGTACAAGTAAACTTTTTTTTTAACAGAGCTTCCCTTTATGGGAGGTGAGGACTCTTGAACGTAACAAACATGGTTAAATACTTTCAATAACAGACTATAAATAACTTCTCTTACCCAACCGGGTATTCTACTAAGTGCAAAATTTGTGAACAATAATTTAACTTTGCCTTTAAGGACGTACTCGCTAAATCCACTAAAGACCTTCTTATAATCACATTATAAGGCTAATCAACTCTTATACATTCTCCTTCTTTACATCGGCAGGACCGCCTGTCCTAACTGCTCCAGACCTACTGCCTCTCCTTTCTGTTACAGGATCGCCCCTTTCTGCCCGGGCCTACTGTCTTTCCACTACTATACACGGTATAGATCATATCATTTTTCTTTCAGTTCAAGATCACTGAGCCATCTCTGTGCAGCTCCTAGGAGGACTCACTAACTAACCCCGTACGGGCTCACTCTCTGTCCTCATTCTTCTATCAACATCATTAAACATTCCTTACAATCAACCAGTTAGTTATATATAACTTTCACATGTCAACATTATCAATACTTTCTTTCAAAACATCATCATTCTTTAAGTGCTTTTGATGAACATCCCCTTTAACAGGGGACCAAGTCTCTGTGAGGTAGTGCAACTTCTCAAGCTGCAAGTCCGTACGCAGCAAGGACTCCAGTGCTGGTTCCGCGACCAGTGTCTTCGCAAAGAGTCCTTTCGGTCATAAAACCAGTAGAGAGCACCTTTAAGAAGGTGCAAACTATTTACAACATCAGTTTTTGAATCATTCACCGTCCATGATTCGGCAGTCCTTTGATAACTGTGCAAAGTAGAAAACAAACAAAAACAATAGGGATCCCGGGTCAACAAAGGGATCCCTTTAAGAATAACCCTTGACGGGTTTTAGCAGGAAAACAGTAGAAACAGTTAACTATTTACAATCATTAAAGCATTTTTGCTTACTCAGTTTTCTTATTGTGCAGGGGACGGTCTCCTTCCAGGCCTCACCCGGCCAACGGGTCGCATTGCTGCAGCAAGGGCCGGTCCTGGCTCCAGCAGCGACAGGATCCCTCTGCGAGATGCCCTCCTTACTCGTGGGCAAGCGCGACCCAGGGGCACACGGTGAGCCCGGACTTCCGGGGGTTCCACAGAGGCAGGTTCCATCGCCTTTTCTGCAGGGGGCTCGTCCTCAGATGTCCCGGTATCGGCCTGGAGTGCGACACATCGCTGGACGCCCCGAGCTATCCAGCCGACCTCCCTCCTCCACCGGGTGTAGGTCACCGCATCGCCAGGCTCCAGGTCGGAATCGTACCTTCCCCTGCAGGGCTCCACTTCTTTCCGATCCACACGGACCTGCAGTGGCTCCCCGATCTCCTGGATAACTCCCCTTCCTTTCCGGGAGTTAAAGGATATCACTACACCCCAGTGCAACGGTGGAACCTCCTCAACGCTCCTCAGATCGACCTGGGCAGCCGGTTGGGGTCTGTTCCACCACTGTTGTGGATTCTGTTTGCGGGCTCCCTCTGGTGGTTACTGCTGGTACTGGGTGACTTTGGTGGGTTGCGGCCTTTGGTTTCCATCTGTCCATCAGAGGCTGGGTGTTTCCTATTTTACCTGGCCTTTCTGTCATTTCCCTTGCCGGCTATCAATGTGTTCAGATGTGCTCTGTTTGGTTCCTGCCTACCTGCTCCCAGATCTTTCAGGATAAGCTAAGTGCTGATTTTCAGTTGTTTGGTTTTTTTTGTCCAGCTTGCTTAGAATGTCTCTTTGTTAGCTGGTTGCTCTAGTGGACTGAGGTTCTCCCCATGTGCCATGAGTTGGCACATGGGTTCTTGTAATCTCAGGATGTTTTTTTTGATTAGGGTTTTTTGCTGACCGCTCAGTCCCCTTTTGTGTCATTCTGCTTTCTAGTTTTTAGCGGGCCTCTATTTGCTAAAGCTATATACATCATCTCTATGTGTGTGCCTTCCTCTCATTTCACCGTCAATACATGTGGGGGGCAACTATACCTTTGGGGTTAATTCCTCTGGAGGCAAGTGAGGTCTTTGTTTTCTCTGCAGTACTAGTTAGCTCTTAGGCTGGTGCGTGGCGTCTAGAACCAACGTAGGCACGCTCCCTGGCTATCTCTAGTTGCGTTTGTCAGGCGTAGGGCAGCGGTCAGCCCAGGTTCCATCACCCTAGAGCTCGTACGATATTTATTATATTTTGCTTATCCTGTGCTATCCCTAGCCATTGGGGATTCATGACAGTATAGCCGGCCCACAAAGTGTTAATTGTTTGGGCTGAAGCAGGAGAAAAAGAAGTGTCAAGGGAAATTTTTTTTTTTTTTTTTTTTTTTTCCCTTCAGAGTTTTGCTGCCTAGCCCTTAATTGCTGTCTAGCTGCTTCTTACCTCCTCTTAACCCTTGAATGGCTCTGATCTTGGCTGTTTATCATGGATGTCCAGAGTTTGGCTTCCAGCCTGAGTAATCTCGCGGCAAAGGTTCAAAATATACAGGATTTCGTTGTTCACACTCCCATGTCTGAACCTAGAATTCCTATTCCAGAGTTTTTTTCTGGAGATAGATCTACCTTCCTGAATTTCAGGAACAATTGTAAATTGTTTCTCTCTTTGAAATCTCGTTCCTCTGGAGACCCTGCTCAACAGGTCAAGATTGTTATATCGTTCCTACGGGGCGACCCTCAGAATTGGGCATTTGCATTGGCACCAGGGGATCCTGCATTGCTCAGTGTGGATGCGTTTTTTCTGGCATTGGGATTGCTCTATGAGGAACCTAACCTAGAGATTCAGGCTGAAAAGGCTTTATTAGCCCTCTCTCAGGGGCATGATGAAGCGGAAATATATTGTCAGAAATTTCGGAAATGGTCGGTGCTTACTCAGTGGAATGAGTGCGCCCTGGCTGCTAACTTCAGAAATGGTCTTTCTGAGGCCATTAAGGATATTATGGTGGGGTTCCCTGCGCCTACAGGTCTGAATGAGTCTATGGCTATGGCCATTCAGATTGATCGGCGTTTACGGGAGCGCAAACCAGTGCACCAGTTGGCGGTGTCTTCTGAACAGGCACCTGAGACTATGCAATGTGATAGAATTCAGTCCAGAAGTGAACGGCAAAATTATAGGCGGAAGAATGGTTTGTGTTTTTATTGTGGTGATTCAGCTCATGTTATATCAGCATGCTCTAAACGCACAAAAAGGGTTGATAAATCCTTTGCCATTGATACTCTGCAGTCTAAGTTCATTTTGTCTGTGACTCTGATTTTTTCACTGTCTTCCATTTCCGTCGATGCCTATGTGGATTCAGGCGCTGCCCTGAGTCTTATGGATTGGTCATTTGCTAAACGCTGCGGTTTTAGTCTAGAGCCTCTGGAAGTTCCTATTCCTCTGAAGGGAATTGATTCTACACCATTGGCTATGAATAAACCGCAGTATTGGACACAAGTGACCATGCGCATGACTCCCGTTCATCAGGAGGTGATTCGCTTCCTTGTACTGTATAATTTACATGATGTACTAGTGCTTGGTCTGCCATGGTTACAAACTCATAATCCTGTCCTGGACTGGAAAACAATGTCTGTGCTAAGCTGGGGATGTCAGGGGGTTCATGATGATGCACCTCCGATTTCTATTGCTTCATCTACTCCTTCGGAGATCCCTGCGTTTTTGTCGGATTATAGAGATGTTTTTGAGGAGCCTAAGCTCAATTCGCTCCCTCCTCATAGAGAGTGTGACTGTGCTATAGAATTGATCCCTGGCAGTAAGTTCCCTAAGGGTCGTTTATTTAATCTGTCACTGCCAGAGCATACTGCTATGCGGAATTATATTAAGGAGTCCTTGGAAAAGGGACATATTCGTCCATCTTCGTCCCCTCTGGGAGCAGGTTTTTTTTTCGTGGCAAAGAAAGATGGTTCCCTGAGGCCTTGTATAGATTATCGCCTTCTGAATAAGATTACAGTCAAATACCAGTATCCATTGCCATTATTTACTGATTTGTTTGCTCGCATTAAGGGGGCTAGGTGGTTCACTAAAATAGATCTTCGTGGTGCGTATAATCTGGTGCGGATAAAACAGGGTGATGAGTGGAAAACCGCATTTAATACGCCTGAGGGCCATTTTGAGTATTTGGTAATGCCTTTTGGACTCTCCAATGCTCCGTCAGTCTTTCAGTCCTTTATGCACAATATTTTCCGTGAATATCTGGATAAGTTTATGATTGTGTATTTGGATGATATTTTGGTGTTTTCTGATGACTGGGAGTCTCATGTTCTACAGGTCAGGAAGGTGTTTCAGGTTTTGCGGGCCAATTCTCTGTTTGTGAAGGGCTCAAAGTGTCTCTTCGGAGTCCAGAAGATTTCTTTTTTGGGGTACATTTTTTCTCCTTCTACTATTGAGATGGATCCCGTTAAGGTTCAGGCTATTTGTGACTGGACACAACCTACATCTGTTAAGAGCCTTCAGAAGTTCTTGGGGTTTGCTAATTTTTATTGTCGGTTCATTGCCAATTTTTCCAGTATTGTTAAACCTTTGACTGATTTGACTAAAAAAGGTGCTGATGTTGCTGATTGGTCTCCTGCGGCCATGGAGGCCTTTCGGGAACTTAAGCGCCGGTTTTCTTCTGCTCCTGTGTTGTGTCAACCAGATGTTTCACTTCCTTTTCAGGTGGAGGTTGATGCTTCCGAGATTGGAGCGGGGGCGGTTTTGTCACAGAGAAGTTCTAATGGCTCGGTGATGAAGCCATGTGCTTTCTTCTCTAGAAAATTCTCGCCCGCCGAGCGCAATTATGATGTAGGTAATCGGGAGCTTTTGGCCATGAAGTGGGCATTTGAGGAGTGGCGTCATTGGCTTGAGGGTGCTAAACATCGCGTGGTGGTCTTGACTGATCACAAGAATCTCATTTACCTTGAGTCTGCCAGGCGTTTGAATCCTAGACAGGCTCGTTGGTCGTTATTTTTTTTCTCGTTTCAATTTCGTGGTTTCATACCTGCCAGGTTCAAAGAATGTGAGGGCAGATGCTCTTTCCAGGAGTTTTGTGCCTGACTCTCCTGGAGACACTGGGCCTGCTGGTATCCTTAGGGATGGGGTAATATTGTCCGCCGTATCCCCAGACTTGCGACGCGCATTGCAGGAGTTTCAGGTGGATAAACCGGATCGATGTCCACCAGAAAGACTGTTTGTTCCGGATGATTGGACCAGTAGAGTCATCTCCGAGGTCCATTCTTCTGTGTTGGCTGGTCATCCTGGAATATTTGGTACAAGAGACTTGGTGGCCAGGTCTTTTTGGTGGCCTTCCTTGTCTAGGGATGTGCGTACCTTTGTGCAGTCTTGTGAAGTGTGTGCTCGAGCTAAGCCTTGTTGTTCACGGGCTAGTGGGTTGTTGTTATCCTTGCCCATCCCGAAGAGGCCTTGGACGCACATTTCCATGGATTTTATTTCTGATCTCCCGGTTTCACAGAAAATGTCCGTTATCTGGGTTGTGTGTGACCGCTTTTCTAAGATGGTTCATTTGGTGCCCTTGCCTAAGTTGCCCTCCTCCTCTGAGTTGGTTCCTTTGTTTTTTCAGAACGTGGTTCGTTTGCATGGGATTCCGGAGAATATCGTTTCTGACAGGGGATCCCAGTTTGTGTCTAGATTTTGGCGGACGTTTTGTGCCAAGATGGGCATTGATTTGTCTTTCTCGTCTGCATTCCATCCTCAGACGAATGGCCAGACGGAGCGAACTAATCAGACCTTGGAAACTTATTTGAGGTGTTTTGTTTCTGCTGATCAGGATGACTGGGTTGCTTTTTTGCCACTGGCCGAATTTGCTCTTAATAATCGGGCTAGTTCGGCCACGTTGGTCTCTCCTTTTTTTTGTAATTCGGGGTTTCATCCTCGTTTTTCCTCTGGTCAGGTGGAGTCTTCGGATTGTCCTGGAGTGGACGTGGTGGTGGACAGGCTACATCACATTTGGAATCAGGTGGTGGACAATTTGAAGTTATCTCAGGAGAAGACTCAGCAGTTTGCTAATCGCCGTCGCCGCGTGGGTCCCCGACTTCTTGTTGGGGACTTGGTGTGGTTGTCTTCTCGTTTTGTCCCTATGAAGGTCTCTTCTCCTAAGTTCAAGCCTCGGTTCATCGGTCCTTATAGGATCTCGGAGATTCTTAACCCTGTATCTTTCCGTTTGGATCTCCCAGCATCGTTCGCTATTCATAATGTGTTCCATCGGTCGTTGTTGCGGAGGTATGAGGTGCCTGTTGTTCCTTCGGTCGAGCCTCCTGCTCCGGTGCTGGTGGAGGGAGAATTGGAGTATGTTGTTGAAAAGATCTTGGATTCTCGTGTTTCCAAACGCAAACTCCAGTATTTGGTTAAGTGGAAGGGTTATGGTCAGGAGGACAATTCCTGGGTGGTCGCCTCCGATGTTCATGTGACTGATTTGGTTCGCGCCTTCCATAGAGCTCACCCTGATCGCCCTGGGGGTTCTCGTGAGGGTTCGGTGACCCCTCCTCAAGGGGGGGTACTGTTGTGGATTCTGTTTGCGGGCTCCCTCTGGTGGTTACTGCTGGTACTGGGTGACTTTGGTGGGTTGCGGCCATTGGTTTCCATCTGTCCATCAGAGGCTGGGTGTTTCCTATTTTACCTGGCCTTTCTGTCATTTCCCTTGCCGGCTATCAATGTGTTCAGATGTGCTCTGTTTGGTTTCTGCCTACCTGCTCCCAGATCTTTCAGGATAAGCTAAGTGCTGATTTTCAGTTGTTTGGTTTTTTTTGTCCAGCTTGCTTAGAATGTCTCTTTGTTAGCTGGTTGCTCTAGTGGACTGAGGTTCTCCCCATGTGCCATGAGTTGGCACATGGGTTCTTGTAATCTCAGGATGTTTTTTTTGATTAGGGTTTTTTGCTGACCGCTCAGTCCCCTTTTGTGTCATTCTGCTTTCTAGTTTTTAGCGGGCCTCTATTTGCTAAAGCTATATACATCATCTCTATGTGTGTGCCTTCCTCTCATTTCACCGTCAATACATGTGGGGGGCAACTATACCTTTGGGGTTAATTCCTCTGGAGGCAAGTGAGGTCTTTGTTTTCTCTGCAGTACTAGTTAGCTCTTAGGCTGGTGCGTGGCGTCTAGAACCAACGTAGGCACGCTCCCTGGCTATCTCTAGTTGCGTTTGTCAGGTGTAGGGCAGCGGTCAGCCCAGGTTCCATCACCCTAGAGCTCGTACGATATTTATTATATTTTAAAAAAACTACAAATACAAATACACTGGCGCTCAACACTTCTTCCCACTAAGGACTGTGGGACTGCTCTGTAAAAACGCCCAGCTGCTGGTATCTCCAGAATATGTGCCACTTCTGAAAGACCAAAAAGGAAAACTCAAAATAGATACCGCGCTTAGGTGTATAAAATGGACTGCCTATGATAACCAGGATAAACCACAAAAGTGTGAAATGATAAAATCCAATGATGGTGGGCCCGAAGGTACCCACCAAAATACCTGTAGGTGATTATGAGGACGCACTAAACAGCAGGATACCTGTCAGCTGCCCTATACGGATATCAGTGCACAAAAAGATTCCCTCAGAATATAAGTGTTGGTTCAAAGAACCCTTACCGTATAATGTCACTAGTTTCACGCTGAGCTCTTCCTGGTGTATGTCCAAGGGGGCGTGCAGGCTACCGTAGGTGGTTGCGACGGGCGCAAGGTAATCCTGCAGCTGACGGGCGACAGATGGACACACAGGTAGTAGTCCTGCGCGAGCTGCGTGGGGTGTAGCTAGTAAGTGCAGAGCCAGAGAGCGCCCCGGCCGAAGGCGTCCCTGGTTGCACTTAGAAACAAAGATGGCCGGCGCTGCTAAGCAGCGTGTGACGTCACAGGCACTAAGGAGCCCTGCTGGGACCAAAAAGCAAACCAACGCGTTTCAAAGGGTAATCGCCCTTCTTCGTCAGGGTTAGTCTAACCCTGACGAAGAAGGGCGATTACCCTTTGAAACGCGTTGGTTTGCTTTTTGGTCCCAGCAGGGCTCCTTAGTGCCTGTGACGTCACACGCTGCTTAGCAGCGCCGGCCATCTTTGTTTCTAAGTGCAACCAGGGACGCCTTCGGCCGGGGCGCTCTCTGGCTCTGCACTTACTAGCTACACCCCACGCAGCTCGCGCAGGACTACTACCTGTGTGTCCATCTGTCGCCCGTCAGCTGCAGGATTACCTTGCGCCCGTCGCAACCACCTACGGTAGCCTGCACGCCCCCTTGGACATACACCAGGAAGAGCTCAGCGTGAAACTAGTGACATTATACGGTAAGGGTTCTTTGAACCAACACTTATATTCTGAGGGAATCTTTTTGTGCACTGATATCCGTATAGGGCAGCTGACAGGTATCCTGCTGTTTAGTGCGTCCTCATAATCACCTACAGGTATTTTGGTGGGTACCTTCGGGCCCACCATCATTGGATTTTATCATTTCACACTTTTGTGGTTTATCCTGGTTATCATAGGCAGTCCATTTTATACACCTAAGCGCGGTATCTATTTTGAGTTTTCCTATTTATTATATTTTGCTTATCCTGTGCTATCCCTAGCCATTGGGGATTCATGACACACCACGCTGTCATCAGGCGCTGCAGGTGCTCCACCTCCGGCAGGATCCTCAGGCCCTGTGCCTGCAGCTCACACTCCGCCACGGTCGGGATGGAAGAAGCGGGGGACACCGGAGACAGGCGGACCTCCGTAGGTTGGCCCAGCCGAGCGATCTTACGGGCGTCAGCTTCCAGGCGGTAGGCTATCTGCCGGGCCTCAGCTGCAGCCACACACTCTTCGGACAGCGGCCGGGGGGGTCGGCCCATCGGTAGCTCCGCAAGGGTCAGTTCCCGCAACGATGGCGTGTCCAGGGCTGTGTCGGGTTGTGCAGCCTCTTGCTGAGTCGGGTCATTCCCACGCGGTGCTTCCGGCGTCGCCATTTTTGCTTCCTCTCTGGTGTCCTCTTCCCGCGGTCTCTTTCGTGGGCGGCCCCGTCTCCATGGTCTCCATCCTCCAAAGAGAATGAGGAGGCGGACCTCGGCTGCTGACGGACATGTCCTCAGGACACAGAAATATTTAGACTGGGCGGCCATTGTCGTTCGCGCTCTCCAGCTTGTCTACGCCCACTCCACGCCCCTCTTCTTCTCCTGCGCTCTCCTCAGCGCTGTAATGGCGGCGGATTTTGGCGGCAAATGGCAACACACAGTCTTTGCAATAAGTCACAGTCCAAGTATAATAAATCACAGTCCCAAGGCACACATGACCTGATTCTTCAGGCTTAAGTAGATCCTGTTCATGACGCCAAGTTGTAGCGCCCCCACTGCCGCAGGGCCGAGGGGTACCCGGTACCGGGCCTCTGAGTCTCTGCTCTGGGGTTATCACGGTGGCTAGGCCCGGTCCGTGACCCTGCTGAGGGGCGCACAATGAAAGGTGGTGGTATGGGATGATAACGTTATGGTGCGGTGTAGTGCCGGTCGCAGTAAATAACGAGGACACCAGGTTGCAGTCTCTTTACCTCTTTACTGAAGGCTTCTGGGTCCTCAGTCTGGAATACGGTTAACAGGGCTGCGCAAGTCCGGCCGGTCCGATGGCACCTCCAGAGTTCCCTTCGCAGGTGGAATTCTGTGCCTACCTGCTAGCGCTTGTGTGTTGTGGTCCTTCCCTGCTGTGCTTACGGGATAGTACCCCACAACTGTTGTGTCTGTTTCTCGTGTTCCCTCACAACTCGATTCTGATTTTCTTCTATGTCCCCCTGATCTTACGGTTAGGACGCACCCGTATGACGGGGAGGCTCGGAGGTTCTTCCTGGGCTCTATCGTCACCCCTCTCCTGTTGTTACCCCCCTGTGTCTTCCTGGGTCTGTGTGAGACAGCCCGCCTGTGACTGACTGTCCTGCCGTAGGTTCGAAGTTTGGCTTGGAGCTCTATACTTCCTCGGCGTTCCGGCCACCGGTTATGCGCCTCAATAGGATGTTGCCTCGATCTTACAGCACGACTCCTACTGGTATTCTCCTAGTTGCGTTGATCTCGTTTCTCACTCAGCACAATAAATCTCGCTTCTTGTCCTTTCTTGGGGTACCGCCGCTATATCGTGCAGGTGCGGTCCCGTAACGTTCTCTCTGGTTGCTAGGCCTCTGTCAGGATCCCACCCCTGACAGGGACCACTCCGAATCTTCCCCCTACAACACCCTCTGCCACAAGGTGTTGCCTGGTTCCAACCCAGTCAGCTTTCTGTCCTAACTTCCTGCCTAACCCCCAGTTTTACCAGATTGTGAGGAGTGGCCTAATAAATAGAACCCTTAGCTCCCCCTGGAGGCCAGACTGTGAAATGTATTGGTGTCTGTGATACCTGGTCAGATGAACTCCTTCAGTGCCGTCAGACGTACCATAGCCCCCCTTAGCGGCGGAGCCACAGTACTGCAACGACCAGGACTCTGGGGCGCTGCACATACATTCTTGCATTGAGTCTAGGGAGGGAGAGAGAGTTGCAAGATCAGAAACAGTGGCAGAATACAGTCTATAGACAGAGATTAGGGCTGTGCAGTCCCTTGCAAAATATATAGCTGCGGCATTTTATTATTTTTGGGGGGTGAAAAAATTGAATACATTGTGTAATCCATCGAGTATTACGTGCTTTGTGGTACATTTTGGTATTATATAAAACTCAAAAAAGTGTTGACATTTTTTCTGGATTAAATTACTCACTCTTAGACTATTCTGTGTCATGGGGTTAATTTTTGTTATATTTAACACTCCAAAAAAGCATTAAAAATGTTTCTGGGTTAAATTTCTCACCCATACAGTATTCCATGGTCTGGGGTAAATTTTTATGATATATAACACTCAAAAAAGCGCAAAAAAATTGTGTTAAAATTCTCACCCATACAGTATTCCGTGGTCTGAGGTACATTTCTGTGGTATGTAACATTCCAAAAAAGTATTAACATTTTTGCTGTATTGCTGTATTCAATTAGTCATCCATAGAGTGTAATGTGCTTAGTGGACAACACAGATGGTAGAACCATGCATAACTCCCAAGGGAGTGAGAGGAGGAATATTGGTGCAAGAGGAAGCTGGCACAACAGCATAGGTAGTTGGAGCCTGTGGTCCGCATCTGGCCGATTACCTGGAAACACGAAGGCCTGAACCCATGCCAAGATCCAGGAACTGGAGAGTGGACTGCCGGGTCGGAAGAGACAAGGAGGCTAGCCAGAGCCAGATCTGGAGAAATGTTATCAGGCCCACAAGCTGCAAGATATCAAGAGTTGGCATCCTGGGCGGTGGTCATTACTTATGACCGTTAGTGGAGAAGGGGGTCCACTAAAGCGTTTGGGACCCATTATCACATCTCGTTCAACCATCAGGCAGTAGAGACAGAAAACTCGCCTTGAAGGCTGCAGGGCTGGAATCAAGGTCACGTTACTCAAAATGGAGGGGCAACATCACTGGTAAGCAGTGGTTGTGATCCCAGAAGGAAGGATGAACCCTTCTTGGGGAATAACGGGTCTGGGAGAGGCTCCTTGAGGTGGCTCAAGACAGGATTACTGCCACCCCGGAGAGAGCATACTGTCTTTGGGGCTCCCCACCTCCTATGCAGGAGCAGCCGATGGTGCAGGTGACACAGGGGGCTGTTGCCCATTTGTGTTTGTTGGAGGCTCCTGCACTACCAGAAGCCAGGTCACTTACAGCCCAGGCACCTGGGAATCAGGCTCCAGGAAGCAGGTGTAGGTATTCCCCCCTACCTCCTGAGGAAGGAGAAGAAGCGGACACCTGAAGAGGCTTACTGTATTACCCACCTTTGTGCAAAACCTTTGAGTGTAAGAGTGCAGCAACTACACTTTAAAAATATTTTAATGAGGCTTGCCAGTCGTTGCCTTTCAGGAGTCTATGAATGACCCTTCTTACAATTTTTTCCTGGTTTTGGACTTTCTGCAAAGTCTTTATGAGTTTAGACAAAAACTCAGTCTCATAATTAGTTGTGGCAAAAAACACACCAAACAGATGTGTCTGTTCACAAACAAGGAAACCACTCCAAGCAAGCATAAAGAAAGGGGAAAATGGAGTGTATGTTTCAAACAAATAAGAAAGTCTTTATTAGCTATCAAACTACCGTATTTTTTGGACTATAAGACGCACTTTTTCCCAAAAAAATTTGGGAGCTAAATGGGGGGTGCATCTTATACTGCAAACGCAGGCTTACCGGGAGGTTGCAGAAGAAATGTGGTGATGCTGCGGCGGTGGGCGGTGCGCAACATCGCCACACCTCTGCCACCCTCGGTATCCTGAGGATGGTCCCCTGCTCCAGCTCTGCCTCAAAAAAAATATGGTATTTTAAAACATGTTAAAGAAGAGATGCAAAAAGACAGATAAGAGTGACACCCATCGATCATACAGAGTCAATGTTAGACATATCTTTTTAGAACTGCAAAAAGGAAAAGGAAAAGTCTGTTTTCTCGTAAAGCCTTTATGAGTGTAGAAGTACATAAACTATATTTTCAATATATTTCAATTCCAAATTTATTTCTGGATTCAATTAGTCATCCATACAGTTTAACACAGTTATTGGTACATTATGGTGGTATGTAAAACGCGTTAAAAATTTTTGCTGGGTTAAATTTCACACTCATATGGTATTCTGTGGTCTGGGGTATATTTCTGTCATATTTAACACTCAAAAAAGTGTTAAAACATTTTGGTGGGTTAAATTTCTCTGCCATACACTATTTCGTGGTCTGGAGTAAATTTTTGTGATATCTAACCCTCAAAAAAACTTCAAAAATGTATCTGGATTCAATTACGCATGCATAAAGTATTACCTGTTCTCGGGTACATTTTGGTTGTATGTAACCCTCACAAAAATTGACAAATAAATTATTGGTATTATAATGCTCATCCATAGAGCATTTCATGTTCTTGGGGTACATTTCAATGGTATCTAAAGCTAAAAAAATTTACAATTTTTTTTCGGTATTATATTGTTCATCCACAGAGTATTACATGTTCTTAGATACATTTCGGTGGTCTAACCTTAAAAAAAACTGTTCAAAAATGTATCAATAGTACTATGTTGCAAATTCATACAGTACTACATGTGCTTGGGTACATTTTGGTGGTATATAACTCTGAAACAAATTCTTAAAAAATGTATTGGTATTATGGTGCTCATCCATAGTGTATTACGTCTTCTTGGGTACATTTCGGTGATTTCTAACTCTCCCAAAAATTGTTTAAAAATGTATCAGAATTATATTCCTCATTCAAAAAGTGGTATGTCTTCTTGGGTTAATTTCAGTGGTATACAATTATATGAAAAAGTTTGGGCACCCCTATTAATCTTAAGCTTAATGTTTTATAAAAATTGTTTTTTTTTGCAACAGCTATTTCAGTTTCATATATCTAATAACTGTTGGACACAGTAATGTTTCTGCCTTGAAATGAGGTTTATTGTACTAACAGAAAAAAAAAGTTAAGAAACATTTTTTCCTGTATAATGCCTTTTATGTTAGGCAAAATGTAAAAATAATAATAAAAAACTAATGGAGCGCCCCCACACCGCCGCAGGGCCGAGGGGTACCCGGAGCCGGGCCTCTGGGGTCTCAGTCCTGGGGTTGTCACGGTGGCTAGACCCGGTCCGTGGCCCTGTCTGTCAGTGGGGGACGTCCGGTGCAATAAGTGGTGTTGTAACGGTGCAGTTGTGGGGTGCAGGTCGCGATAAATAATGAGGACACCAGGTTGCAGTCTCTTTACCTCTTTACTGAAGATCTCTGGGTCCTCAATCCAGAATACGGCTCACCAGGCTGCGCAAGTCCGGCCGGTCCAATGACACTTCCAGAGTTCTCTTCCCAGGAGGAAATCTGTGCCTTCCCCCTAGCGCTATGTGTTGTAGTCCTTCCCTGCTGTGCTTACGGAAAGTACCCCACAACTGTTGTGTCTGTTTCTGATGTTCCCTCACAACTCGACTACATGATGTTCTGCTAATCCTCCGTCCCTCCCTGAGGTTCGGGTAGGAACGGCACCCGTTTGACGGGTAGGCCTGGAGTTCTTCCGGGACCCTAGAGACGCCCCTCTCCCACAATTGCCTTCCAAGACTTCATAGGTGATTTGAGTTAGACAGCCCGCCTGAGACTGACTGTCCTGCCGCTGTTTGGAGTATTGCTTGAAGCTGAATGTTGTTCTACTCCCTCGGCGTTCCGGCCACCGGTATTGCGCCTCAGTAGGATGTTGCTTCGGTCTTACAGCACGACTCCTACTGGTATTTCTCCTTTGCGTGATCCCGTTTCTCACTCAGCACAATCTATCTCTCTTCTAATCCTTTCTTGGGCACCGCCGCTACCCGGAGCAGGCACGGTCCCGTTACGTTCGTTCTCGTTGCCAAGCCTCTGTCAGGATCCCACCCCTGACAGAGACCCTACTGTATCTTCCCCTACAACACCCTCTGCCACAAGGTGTTGCCTGGTTCCAACCCAGTCAGCTTTCTGATCTAACTTCCTGCCTGACCCCCAGTTTACCCACTATGGTGGGGAGTGGCCTAATGAATAGCACCCTTAGCTCCCCCCGGAGGCCCGGCTGTGAAATGTATTGGTGTCTGTGATACCTGATCAGATGAACTCCTTCAGTGCCATCGGACGCACCATAGCTCCCCATAGTGGCGGAGCCACAGTACTGCAACGACCAGGACTCTGGGGCGCTGCACTCCCCCCTGGTTAAACACAGTACTCCGGGACTGGGAAGAAAACAACAATACAAGTTTAGCAAAAAGACATACAGTTTGGTTGAGTGCAATAACAATAAGTATACTTGAACAAGCTTCCCTTTATGGGAGGTGAGGACACTTGAATGTTACAAAACATGGTTAAATATCATAGCAACATGCTATAATTAACTTTCCTTACCCAACTGGGTATTCTACTAAGTGCAAAAATTGTTGAACAATAATTTAACCTTGCCTTTAAGGACATACACTCTTAGTCCACTAAAGACCTTCCTATAATCACATTATAAGGTATTTTAACTTTTTCATTCTCCTTCTTTAAATCTGCAGGACCGCCTGTCCTATCGGCACCAGACCTACTGCCTCTCCTTTCTGTTACAGGACCGCCCCGTTCAGCCAGGGCCTACTGCCTTTTCAACTACTATACACAGTATAGAACATAACATTACTTTCAGTTTAAGAGCACTGAGCCATCTCTACATGACTCCTATGAGGACTCAGGGTTTACCTTCTATCCTAACTATCTATCAACATTATCAAGCATTTTCTTCTGAACATTAAGCCTTCTCATTATCTTTCTTTCTATCATGCATGCTGGACTCCACGTCTATCCCTACGGGTCCACTGCATCCTTCTTCTACCTTTCACCTTTTTACTTCTCAGAGCACATCATCAGTATTTCTTCACATTTAACTAATTAAACACATATAACTTTCTCGTACAACATTATCATCACTTTTCTCTCATCAACATTATTGCTACTTGTCTTAAGCAATATTTCTATCGAAATGCGGCAAATGAACATCCCCTTTAAGAGAGGACCAAGTCTCTATGAGGTAGCACATCTTCTCAAGCTACCAGTCCATACTCAGCAAAGGTTCCAGTGCGGTATCTTCACAAAGAGTCCTTTTTAAAGTAAAACCAGTAGGGAGCGCCTTTAATAAGGTGCAAACTATTTACAAGAAGTTCGGATCATGCACTGTTCATGATTTCAGCAGTTCTAAAACTTGTGCAAAAACTTTGGAAAGACAAACAAAACAAAACACTAGGGATCCCGGGTCAACAAAAGGATCCCTTTAAAAGTTTACCCTGGACGGGTTTAGCAGAACACAGGAAAACAGCAACTATTTACAGATTCATGGTATCGAGGTTTATTCTCTTGGTAGGTTGCCAGACATCAGCTGATGGTGGACATCTCCCGACCGTGCAGGCTTCAGTCCTTGGTCCACGGCTGATGCGGCGGTAGTCTGTTCCCCCTCCCTGAGGTTCGGGTAGGAACGGCACCCGTTTGACGGGTAGGCCTGGAGTTCTTCCGGGACCCTAGAGACGCCCCTCTCCCACAATTGCCTCCCAAGACTTCATAGGTGATTTGAGTTAGACAGCCCGCCTGAGACTGACTGTCCTGCCGCTGTTTGGAGTATTGCTTGAAGCTGAATGTTGTTCTACTCCCTCGGCGTTCCGGCCACCGGTATTGCGCCTCAGTAGGATGTTGCTTCGGTCTTACAGCACGACTCCTACTGGTATTTCTCCTTTGCGTGATCCCGTTTCTCACTCAGCACAATCTATCTCTCTTCTAATCCTTTCTTGGGCACCGCCGCTACCCGGAGCAGGCACGGTCCCGTTACGTTCGTTCTCGTTGCCAAGCCTCTGTCAGGATCCCACCCCTGACAGAGACCCTACTGTATCTTCCCCTACAACACCCTCTGCCACAAGGTGTTGCCTGGTTCCAACCCAGTCAGCTTTCTGATCTAACTTCCTGCCTGACCCCCAGTTTACCCACTATGGTGGGGAGTGGCCTAATGAATAGCACCCTTAGCTCCCCCCGGAGGCCCGGCTGTGAAATGTATTGGTGTCTGTGATACCTGATCAGATGAACTCCTTCAGTGCCATCGGACGCACCATAGCTCCCCATAGTGGCGGAGCCACAGTACTGCAACGACCAGGACTCTGGGGCGCTGCACTAATAATATAAGTAAACCAAAATTAAAATTTTTATTAAAAACTTGGAAATTTCAGTGTAACTTCTGAAGGAAGCAAGGACTGCCAAAAATGTGATATTAGAGGGACTCAGATAAATCCTGTATTAGACATAAAGGAGGGTCTCATACACATTCTGCTCAAATTGTCATGTATTGGTACTTCTATATTCATAAAGGCAATGCACTAAGTGCAAAGCCTGCCAAAAATTACAGAGTAAAGAAAGCCAGGTTTGGATAATTACTTTTTTATTTCAATGCACAAATCCAATTAGATGTTTTAGCCCATCCCATTTTAGCACATTTTCTGTTAGTACAATAAACCTCATTTCAAGGCAGAAACATTACTGTGTCCAACAGTTATTAGATATATGAAACTGAAATAGCTGTTGCAAAAAAAAACAATTTTTATAAAACATTAAGCTTAAGATTAATAGGGTGCCCAAACTTTTTCATATAACTGTATAACACTCAAAACAAGTTGTCAAGTTTTTTCGGCATTGTATAGCTCATCCATACATTATTACGTGTTCTTGGATACATTTCAGTGGTATATATAACACTACAAAAAGTAGTAAGAAATTTGCCTGGATTCAATTACACATCAATACATTTTTACGTGCTTTCTATTATATTTCAGTGTTATATAAAAATTTTAAAAAATCTTGAAAAATATTGTATTGATTCAATTAATCCTCCATACAGTTTTACATGCTTTCTGTTACATTTAGGTGTTATATAAAAATAAAAAAACTTGAAAAAATTATTATGGATTCAATGGTTCATCCATACACTGTAACACGCTTCTTGTTACATTTCGCTGGTATATTAAACTGTAAAAAAAATCTTCCAAAACTTTTTATAATAATAATCTTATTTTTATATAGCGCTAACATATTCCGCAGTGCTTTACAGTTTGCCGTCTAGTTAGTGCCTTCAAGGGTGTATAGGTGACCCTGCTTGTAATTTTTTGCAGGCTTTGCACTGTGCAGAACTTTTATGAGTGGAGGAGTACCACAACTATTCTCTGCTCACAATATTTGATTGAGGCACTACAGTTGGTGGTTTCAAGGATGTATGGTGACCCTGCTTGTCATTTTTGCCTATTGAAAAAAGCCTGGGATGGGCTAAAACATCTAATTGGATTTGTGCATTGAAATAAAAAAGTAATTATCCAAACCTGGCTTTCTTTACTCTGTAATTTTTGGCAGGCTTTGCACTTAGTGCATTGCCTTTATGAATATAGAAGTACCAATACATGACAATTTGAGCAGAATGTGTATGAGACCCTCCTTTATGTCTAATACAGGATTTATCTGAGTCCCTCTAATATCACATTTTTGGCAGTCCTTGCTTCCTTCAGAAGTTACACTGAAATTTTTAATAAAAATTTTAATTTTGGTTTACTTATATTATTAGTTTTTTATTATTATTTTTACATTTTGCCTAACATAAAAGGCATTATACAGGAAAAAATGTTTCTTAACTTTTTTTTCATGTAAACTCCGATTTCTTTCGATTTTGAAGTTTTTTTGTCAGATAGTTTAAATACTTTATGCTGCATCCCTTTGGAAGCAAAATTATCGATGGAAGATGGATTAGATGGAAGATGGATCAACCAAAGGGTTGGGCACTCACTACTGTCCAATGGCGCATTATTACAAATGATGCTTCCCAGCTTGCCTGGTGACACATCTGGAGACTTTGATGGTCCAGGACTCTTGGCCTCTTGCAGAAAGCATCATGCCATCCAATTACTACCCATAATTAATTAAAAGTTGTTCCCTAAAAAGAAAGATAGATAACACCACCGCAGCTTACGTAAATCTGCTGGATGGTACCCAACGGCTACGAGAAGGTATGCAAAGTGTCCTATGTTGTATTCCCTGTAGAACACGGCCAACTCTAGAACTGGATGCCACACCAATTCTGTGGATCTTAAAATTGGAATATGTGTTTTCTGCCTTGATAGTAGTGATGCAGAGGGTCAGTGATGCTCAAGATTCAACAGCATCAGACTCCAGCCATAGCAATAATTTCTTATCGGCTCAGGGAAGTCTGGTTCTCACAGCTCATGAAGATGAGCCAAGACTAATTACTTGTTCTCCCCAACAAACTGGACCTTAATGTCTCAAGACAGCCAACTGTCTCAATCTTTCAATATTCAGACTAACAGCCTGAAGGTTAATAGATCCCATATAAAATTCAGGGGTTTCTCGAAGTTCTCTTGAATTCCTTCAACCAGTGTACAGGCACTGGTGTACTCCAGAAAATATACTCCAGAGTCAAGAAAATCTATTTGCATTTTATGTTCAATGAACTTTTTGGAGAACCTCCTTTTGTTATATTGTTTCTCGAATTCCTTCAAGCTGGGTTCTGTGAAGGCCTCTGTGTTATGGTTCTCAATGGCAAGAGAACATAGCCCAGCAAACATAAGAACTAGCTCTTGGAAGGATGGAAACTAAACTGACCATGAACTAAACCTGCCGCACAACTAACAGTAGCCGGGTAGCGTAGCCTGCGTTTTATCCCTAGACGCCCAGCGCCGGCCGGAGGACTAACTAATCCTGGCAGAGGAAAATATAGTCCTGGCTCACCTCTAGAGAAATTTCCCCGAAAGGCAGACAGAGGCCCCCACAAATATTGGCGGTGATTTTAGATGAAATGACAAACGTAGTATGAAAATAGGTTTAGCAAAATTGAGGTCCGCTTACTAGATAGCAGGAAGACAGAAAGGGCACTTTCATGGTCAGCTGAAAACCCTATCAAAACACCATCCTGAAATTACTTTAAGACTCTAGTATTAACTCATAACATCAGAGTGGCAATTTCAGATCACAAGAGCTTTCCAGACACAGAAACGAAACTACAGCTGTGAACTGGAACAAAATGCAAAAACAAACAAGG
Source organism: Ranitomeya variabilis (assembly GCF_051348905.1). Taxonomy (NCBI): domain Eukaryota; kingdom Metazoa; phylum Chordata; class Amphibia; order Anura; family Dendrobatidae; genus Ranitomeya; species Ranitomeya variabilis. The sequence goes on from NC_135233.1 coordinate 906,084,649, forward strand.
ACTAAAGTCCAACTTAGCTGGGAGTTGTCTAGCAGCAGGAACATGCACAGAAAGGCTTCTGATTACAATGTTGACCGGCATGGAAGTGACAGAGGAGCAAGGTTAAATAGCGACTCCGGGGGAGCCCAAAATCCAATTTCACAACAGTACCCCCCCTCAAGGAGGGGGCACCGAACCCTCACCAGAACCACCAGGGCGATCAGGATGAGCCCTATGAAAGGCACGGACCAGATCGGAGGCATGAACATCAGAGGCAGTCACCCAAGAATTATCCTCCTGACCGTATCCCTTCCATTTGACCAGATACTGGAGTTTCCGTCTGGAAACACGGGAGTCCAAGATTTTTTCCACAACGTACTCCAACTCGCCCTCAACCAACACCGGAGCAGGAGGCTCAACGGAAGGCACAACCGGTACCTCATACCTGCGCAACAATGACCGATGAAAAACATTATGAATAGAAAAAGATGCAGGGAGGTCCAAACGGAAGGACACAGGGTTAAGAATCTCCAATATCTTGTACGGGCCGATGAACTGAGGCTTAAACTTAGGAGAAGAAACCCTCATAGGGACAAAACGAGAAGACAACCACACCAAGTCCCCAACACAAAGCCGAGGACCAACCCGACGCCGGCGGTTGGCAAAAAGCTGAGTCTTCTCCTGGGACAACTTCAAATTGTCCACTACCTGCCCCCAAATCTGATGCAACCTCTCCACCACAGCATCCACTCCAGGACAATCCGAAGATTCCACCTGACCAGAAGAAAATCGAGGATGAAACCCCGAATTACAGAAAAAAGGAGACACCAAGGTGGCAGAGCTGGCCCGATTATTGAGGGCAAACTCCGCTAAAGGCAAAAAAGCAACCCAATCATCCTGATCTGCAGACACAAAACACCTCAAATATGTCTCCAAGGTCTGATTAGTCCGCTCGGTCTGGCCATTTGTCTGAGGATGGAAAGCAGACGAGAAAGACAAATCTATGCCCATCCTAGCACAGAATGCTCGCCAAAATCTAGACACGAATTGGGTTCCTCTGTCAGAAACGATATTCTCCGGAATACCATGCAAACGGACCACATTTTGAAAAAACAGAGGAACCAACTCGGAAGAAGAAGGCAACTTAGGCAGGGGAACCAAATGGACCATCTTAGAGAAACGGTCACACACCACCCAGATGACAGACATCTTCTGAGAAACAGGAAGATCCGAAATAAAATCCACCGAGATGTGCGTCCAGGGCCTCTTCGGGATAGGCAAGGGCAACAACAATCCACTAGCCCGAGAACAACAAGGCTTGGCCCGAGCACAAACGTCACAAGACTGCACAAAGCCTCGCACATCTCGAGACAGGGAAGGCCACCAGAAGGACCTTGCCACCAAATCCCTGGTACCAAAGATTCCAGGATGACCTGTCAACGCAGAAGAATGAACCTCAGAAATGACTTTACTGGTCCAATCATCAGGAACAAACAGTCTACCAGGTGGGCAACGATCAGGTCTATCCGCCTGAAACTCCTGCAAGGCCCGCCGCAGGTCTGGAGAAACGGCAGACAATATCACTCCATCCTTAAGGATACCTGTAGGTTCAGAGTTACCAGGGGAGTCAGGCTCAAAACTCCTAGAAAGGGCATCCGCCTTAACATTCTTAGAACCCGGCAGGTAGGACACCACAAAATTAAACCGAGAGAAAAACAACGACCAGCGCGCCTGTCTAGGATTCAGGCGTCTGGCGGACTCAAGATAAATTAGATTTTTGTGGTCAGTCAATACCACCACCTGATGTCTAGCCCCCTCAAGCCAATGACGCCACTCCTCAAAAGCCCACTTCATGGCCAAAAGCTCCCGATTCCCAACATCATAATTCCGCTCGGCGGGCGAAAATTTACGCGAGAAAAAGGCACAAGGTCTCATCACGGAACAATCGGAACTTCTCTGCGACAAAACTGCCCCAGCTCCGATTTCAGAAGCGTCGACCTCAACCTGAAAAGGAAGAGCAACATCAGGCTGACGCAACACAGGGGCGGAAGAAAAGCGGCGCTTAAGCTCCCGAAAGGCCTCCACAGCAGCAGGGGACCAATCAGCAACATCAGCACCCTTTTTAGTCAAATCAGTCAATGGTTTAACAACATCAGAAAAACCAACAATAAATCGACGATAAAAGTTAGCAAAGCCCAAAAATTTCTGAAGACTCTTAAGAGAAGAGGGTTGCGTCCAATCACAAATAGCCTGAACCTTGACAGGATCCATCTCGATGGAAGAGGCGGAAAAAATATATCCCAAAAAGGAAATCTTTTGAACCCCAAAAACGCACTTAGAACCCTTCACACACAAGGAATTAGACCGCAAAACCTGAAAAACCCTCCTGACCTGCTGGACATGAGAGTCCCAGTCATCCGAAAAAATCAAAATATCATCCAGATACACAATCATAAATTTATCCAAATAATCACGGAAAATGTCATGCATAAAGGACTGAAAGACTGAAGGGGCATTTGAAAGACCAAAAGGCATCACCAAATACTCAAAGTGGCCCTCGGGCGTATTAAATGCGGTCTTCCACTCATCCCCCTGCTTAATTCGCACCAAATTATACGCCCCACGGAGATCTATCTTAGAGAACCACTTGGCCCCCTTTATGCGAGCAAACAAATCAGTCAGCAGTGGCAACGGATATTGATATTTAACCGTGATTTTATTCAAAAGCCGATAATCAATACACGGTCTCAAAGAGCCATCTTTCTTAGCCACAAAGAAAAAACCGGCTCCTAAGGGAGATGACGAAGGACGAATATGTCCCTTTTCCAAGGACTCCTTTATATATTCTCGCATAGCAGCATGTTCAGGCACAGACAGATTAAATAAACGACCCTTAGGGTATTTACTACCCGGAATCAAATCTATGGCACAATCGCACTCCCGGTGCGGAGGTAATGAACCAAGCTTAGGTTCTTCAAAAACGTCACGATATTCAGTCAAGAATTCAGGAATCTCAGAGGGAATAGATGATGAAATGGAAACCACAGGTACGTCCCCATGCGTCCCCTTACATCCCCAGCTTAACACAGACATAGCTTTCCAGTCAAGGACTGGGTATGAGATTGCAGCCATGGCAATCCAAGCACCAACACATCATGTAGGTTATACAGCACAAGAAAGCGAATAATCTCCTGATGATCCGGATTAATCCGCATAGTTACTTGTGTCCAGTATTGTGGTTTATTACTAGCCAATGGGGTGGAGTCAATCCCCTTCAGGGGTATAGGAGTTTCAAGAGGCTCCAAATCATACCCACAGCGTTTGGCAAAGGACCAATCCATAAGACTCAAAGCGGCGCCAGAGTCGACATAGGCATCCGCGGTAATAGATGATAAAGAACAAATCAGGGTCACAGATAGAATAAACTTAGACTGTAAAGTGCCAATTGAAACAGACTTATCAAGCTTCTTAGTACGCTTAGAGCATGCTGATATAACATGAGTTGAATCACCGCAATAGAAGCACAACCCATTTTTTCGTCTTAAACTCTGCCGTTCACTTCTGGACAGAATTCTATCACATTGCATATTCTCTGGCGTCTTCTCAGTAGACACCGCCAAATGGTGCACAGGTTTGCGCTCCCGCAAACGCCTATCGATCTGGATAGCCATTGTCATGGACTCATTCAGACCCGCAGGCACAGGGAACCCCACCATAACATCCTTAATGGCATCAGAGAGACCCTCTCTGAAATTCGCCGCCAGGGCGCACTCATTCCACTGAGTAAGCACAGCCCATTTACGGAATTTCTGGCAGTATATTTCAGCTTCGTCTTGCCCCTGAGATAGGGACATCAAGGCCTTTTCCGCCTGAAGCTCTAACTGAGGTTCCTCATAAAGCAACCCCAAGGCCAGAAAAAACGCATCCACATTGAGCAACGCAGGATCCCCTGGAGCCAATGCAAAAGCCCAATCCTGAGGGTCGCCCCGGAGCAAGGAAATCACAATCCTGACCTGCTGAGCAGGATCTCCAGCAGAGCGAGATTTCAGGGACAAAAACAACTTGCAATTATTTTTGAAATTTTGAAAGCAAGATCTATTCCCCGAGAAAAATTCAGGCAAAGGAATTCTAGGTTCAGATATAGGAACATGAACAACAAAATCTTGTAAATTTTGAACTTTCGTGGTGAGATTATTCAAACCTGCAGCTAAACTCTGAATATCCATTTTAAACAGGTGAACACAGAGCCATTCCAGGATTAGAAGGAGAGAGAGAGAGAGAAAGGCTGCAATATAGGCAGACTTGCAAGAGATTCAATTACAAGCACACTCAGAACTGAAAGGAAGGGGAAAAAAAAAAAAAAATCTTCAGCAGACTTCTCTTTTCTCTCCTTTCTCTGTCAATTAATTTAACCCTTTTTGATCCGGTCAAACTGTTATGGTTCTCAATGGCAAGAGAACATAGCCCAGCAAACATAGGTACTAGCTCTTGGAAGGATGGAAACTAAACTGACCATGAACTAAACCTGCCGCACAACTAACAGTAGCCGGGTAGCGTTGCCTACGTTTTTATCCCTAGACGCCCAGCGCCGGCCGGAGGACTAACTAATCCTGGCAGAGGAAAATATAGTCCTGGCTCACCTCTAGAGAAATTTCCCCGAAAGGCAGACAGAGGCCCCCACATATATTGGCGGTGATTTTAGAAGAAATGACAAACGTAGTATGAAAATAGGTTTAGCAAAATTGAGGTCCGCTTACTAGATAGCAGGAAGACAGAAAGGGCACTTTCATGGTCAGCTGAAAACCCTATCAAAATACCATCCTGAAATTACTTTAAGACTCTAGTATTAACTCATAACATCAGAGTGGCAATTTCAGATCACAAGAGCTTTCCAGACACAGAAACGAAACTACAGCTGTGAACTGGAACAAAATGCAAAAACAAACGAGGACTAAAGTCCAACTTAGCTGGGAGTTGTCTAGCAGCAGGAACATGCACAGAAAGGCTTCTGATTACAATGTTGACCGGCATGGAAGTGACAGAGGAGCAAGGTTAAATAGCGACTCCCACATCCTGATGGAAACAGGTGAACAGAGGGGATGATGCACACCAGTTCAATTCCACCAGTGGCCACCGGGGGAGCCCAAAATCCAATTTCACAACAGTGAGCGCTATCAAAATGTAACAGGGAATTTGAGGAAGATGGCTTGCGATATACTTCTGTATGTAGTCCCTCTGTATCTACCTTCAAACCAACATCTAAAAACACCAATTCTGCTCCACCAAAATGAAAAGTGAATTTCATGTTCATGGTATTTGATAGCCCCAGGTATTCCACAAATTGTGTGAAAGTGACCTGGTCCCCATCCCATACCACGAACATGTCATCCACGAATCTGACATAGAATTTTATATGTTTTAAATAAGGATTCTATGAAGAGTAAATGTATCTCTCTTCAAATACAGCCAAATAGAGGTTAGCCAGGGTACATGCGACAGGAGTACCCATGGCAGTGCCCTCTATTTGTCTGTACCATGTGTTATCAAACTTGAACGTATTATTCCTCAAGATAAATGTGAGACCTTCACATATAAAGGAAATGGTGTTGTCATCTGTTGGGGTACTTTTCAAAACATCTCTAATGGCTTCTGTTCCTAAAGCCTGTGGAATCCTAGTGTAGAGGCTTTCAATATCTATTGAGGCCAAGGAGTTTTCCTGCCAATCAAATCCATTTATAGCTTTTAAAAAATCTTTTGTATCTTTTATATACGATGGTATGTCCCGTAGCAGAGGACGTAATAACCAATCTATGTACGCTGATAGGGGTTCCGTTATTGAGCCCACCCCAGACACAATGGGACGTCCCGGCAGTTCCTTTAGAGATTTATGTATCTTGGGTATGTGATACCAATGAGGTTTTCTGGGAAATTCTGGAAACAATTTTTCCGCTTGTTTGTTAGACAAAATACCTCTCTCTACATAAAGTTTCAAAAAGGAACGCAAAGTATTTTTAATTTTGAAAGTGGGATCTTCCTTCAATACCTCATAAGTATTGATATCTGATAATTGTCTTAATGCCTCTTTAATATAATAATCCCTCGGGAGTAGGACGGTGTTGCCACCTTTATCAGCTCTGCGTACTATTATATCTGCTCGTTCTTGTAAATCTTTTAAAGCTTTTAATTCTGTTGGTTTTAAATTATTTGAAGGCTTACTGTACAATAAAGCCTCTACATCTTTAAAAACTTGAGCCTCAAAGATATCAACTGGATTACCGGGGGACACTGGTGGGACGTATGTGGATTTAACCCCTCTAGTGAAGGGTACAGACGGGGTATTACTTTTATAGAGACCTTGTAAAGGCTCATCTGTGAGACTCATAAGTAATTCTGCATTTTCCCGCATGTTACCCAATGAATCATCTGATAATATGAAACCTAACGTGCCTACTTTACAGGGTTGTCCTCCTGAATAACTGATCTGCTTATCATGTTGTACTTCATTAACCCGTTTAGGTGATACAAACGATTTAAAGAGATGAATCTTTCTAATGGCTTTATAGAGATCTATTTTAAAGCCTACTATGTTAAATTCTTCTGGTAAGCAATAACCCCTCCCAAATCTTCCGTGGCGCTGGAATCGGAATCCGTAGTAAGGTAATCCTTTTTGTTGTTATAATTTTTCTTCCATGCATGTCCTTTTTGGGGGTACTTTCTTCTCGGATATTTCTGATAATTGTGCGAATGGGTGTTTTTATTCCAAGTGAATGCTTTGCCCGTTTCAAAATCACATTTATCACGGATGAATTTGTCCCGTTTTCTTTGTTTAATGTCATTTTGTAATAGCACCAGTCTAGTGTCCAATCTCTTATCTACTGATGCCCATTGTGTCTCTGATAATCTTGTTTTCAATTCATCTTTTGTTTTGCTGAGTTCAAACTTCGTGGATTCATAATTAATGATGTTTTGTTTTAATACTAATTGTAAAAGGTCTTGTGAACATTTTAAAAGGATTTTTTCCCATTCCTTTTTGAACATTTCATTGTCTTTGAACTGGGACATTTCTTTTGTGACCCTTAGGCCTCGGGGGACCCTTCCGCATTCTATATATGATTTCAAAGAATTATTCGTCCAGAAAAGATTTACTTCTCTTTCCGCAATATTAAATAGTTTGTGTTCCAAGGTTTTGGTGCTTAAGGAAAAAACATCTTCTTGTGACTCGCACTCCGAAAAAAATGAGTTCACATTTTCCCTCCCTGCCAAAAGTCCATTTGACAAGGCAACGGTTTCAGTCTCCATAATTGGAGTGAAGCAATCCGCAAATGATTTGCAGCTTCAGCACATGATATGTAATTAAGGAATCTTAACACGGTGTGCTTAATGTGTAAAAAAGAGTCCAAAATGATTCCGAAACAAGAGAAAATAACACATCCGCACCACCGTAATCAGTTAGACCCTTATATCTCTGACTTCCATTATAAAAAAAACCGTATACAGCCTTTTAGTCAAATTATATGCAGGTTCCACCCGGGTGCAGCTTTTTTGAAAAAACAGTTCATATAGAAAATAAAAAGTAGAAAAAGTGAAAGCGCACTCACCGGTGATAAACGTTACGATTTTATTCACACATATTTATGTGTAGCAGGGAGGGTAGTGAACGCACACAGACGACGGCCGTTTCGTGCTTAAAGCACTTCAACAGGTCCTATGACAGAAGGAAGTGAGGTGGGTCTTTATCGTAACGTTTATCACCGGTGAGTGCGCTTTCACTTTCACTTTCACGATTTTCTTTAAATCATTTGTATCACCTACACGGGTTAATGAAGTACAACATGATAAGCAGATCAGTTATCCAGGAGAACAACCCTGTAAAGTAGGCACGTTAGGTTTCATATTATCAGATGATTCATTGGGTAACATGCGGGAAGATACAGAATTACTTATGAGTCTCACAGATGAGCCTTTACAAGGTCTCTATAAAAGTAATACCCCGTCTGTACCCTTCACTAGAGGGGTTAAATCCACATACGTCCCACCAGTGTCCCCCGGTAATCCAGTTGATATCTTTGAGGCTCAAGTTTTTAAAGATGTAGAGGCTTTGTTGTACAGTAAGCCTTCAAATAATTTAAAACCAACAGAATTAAAAGCTTTAAAAGATTTACAAGAACGAGCAGATATAATAGTACACAGAGCTGATAAAGGTGGCAACACCGTCCTACTCCCGAGGGATTATTATATTAAAGAGGCAGTAAGACAATTATCAGATATCAATACTTATGAGGTATTGAAGGAAGATCCCACTTTCAAAATTAAAAATACTTTGCGTTCCTTTTTGAGACTTTATGTAGAGAGAGGTATTTTGTCTAACAAACAAGCGGAAAAATTGTTTCCAGAATTTCCCAGAAAACCTCATTGGTATCACATACCCAAGATACATAAATCTCTAAAGGAACCGCTGGGACATCCCATTGTGTCTGGGGTGGGCTCAATAACGGAACCCCTATCAGCGTACATAGATTGGTTATTACGTCCTCTGCTACGGGACATACCATCGTATATAAAAGATACAAAAGATTTTTTAAAAGCTATAAATGGATTTGATTGGCAGGAAAACTTCTCCTTGGCCTCAATAGATATTGAAAGCCTCTACACTAGGATTCCACAGGCTTTAGGAACAGAAGCAATTAGAGACGTTTTGAAAAGTACCCCAACAGATGACAACACCATTTCCTTTATATGTGAAGATCTCACATTTATCTTGAGGAATAATACGTTCAAGTTTGATAACACATGGTACAGACAAATAGAGGGCACTGCCATGGGTACTCCTGTCGCATGTACCCTGGCTAACCTCTATTTGGCTGTATTTGAAGAGAGATACATTTACTCTTCATATAATCCTTATTTAAAACATATAAAATTCTATGTCAGATTCGTGGATGACATGTTCATGGTATGGGATGGGGACCAGGTCACTTTCACACAATTTGTGGAATACCTGGGGCTATCAAATACCATGAACATGAAATTCACTTTTCATTTTGGTGGAGCAGAATTGGTGTTTTTAGATGTTGGTTTGAAGGTAGATACAGAGGGACTACATACAGAAGTATATCGCAAGCCATCTTCCTCAAATTCCCTGTTACATTTTGATAGCGCTCACCCTCCATATACAAAAAGAGCTTTGCCCTACAGTCAATTCTTGAGGGTTAAAAGAATTAATAATAGCGTTAATGGTTTTAAAAAACAATCCCAAGAATTGTATAGGAGGTTCGAAAATAGAGGTTACCCCAAATCTATTCTAAATGTGGCATTAGAACAAGCAACAAACGTAGGCTCTAATAGAACAAAAAAAGAAATAAAAAAAGACAAAAAATTTGTGTTTTGTTTTAAGTATGGGCCAATGGACACACAAATTAGGGCTGCGATCAGAAAAAATTGGCAGATCTTGAGTCAGGATCCCGATCTAAAAGAAACGGCAGAAAGAGGTCCGTTATTTGCTTGTCGTACACACGAAGAAAAAAGTATCACTCCCAGAGATGCACACCACGTATAAGAATAAGAGGCATGATACTGGAAAAGCACAAGATTTTATTGAAACACTACATAAAACATAATTAAAAACAGCAAACAAAAAGCCCTGTCCATAGCAAACAATGCAAGGTACAATGATACGTGCAAACAACAGTAAAGCTATAACATGCAATGCTATAAACCTGCCTATACCCTAGATAGAATAGGAGCAATGTATGATTCAACTGAGAACACTAAACTGGCCAGGGAATGTGAATCCTACACCATCCTATATATGGCAATGGGCATATGCCCCACCAGGCACCTAAACAAGTACAATAACCTGCGCGGCTCATGGGACACTGATAAGCATGTAATCCAGACCAACTGGGCTGTAAGGGAAATCCCAAAAAGACATGCTAGCAATAGAAAAAGTGCAAAAAAAATAAATAAATTGCTGGGACAGAAATTACCCAAAGCAAGATGGTGGCCAGGAAGAACTCCGTGGGTGAACCGGCAAGTAAGCAGGACTAGGGCCAATGCAGCCCCACGCGTATCGCCCTCTCAAGTAGGGCTTCGTCAGGGGCTTCCCCTGACGAAGCCCTACTTGAGAGGGCGATACGCATGGGGCTGCATTGGCCCTAGTCCTGCTTACTTGCCGGTTCACCCACGGACTTCTTCCTGGCCACCATCTTGCTTTGGGTAATTTCTGTCCCAGCAATTTTTTTTTTTTTTTTTTTGCACTTTTTCTATTGCTAGCATGTCTTTTTGGGATTTCCTTTACAGCCCAGTTGGTCTGGATTACATGCTTATCAGTGTCCCATGAGCCGCGCAGGTTATTGTACTTGTTTAGGTGCCTGGTGGGGCATATGCCCATTGCCATATATAGGATGGTGTAGGATTCACATTCCCTGGCCAGTTTAGTGTTCTCAGTTGAATCATACATTGCTCCTATTCTATCTAGGGTATAGGCAGGTTTATAGCATTGCATGTTATAGCTTTACTGTTGTTTGCACGTATCATTGTACCTTGCATTGTTTGCTATGGACAGGGCTTTTTGTTTGCTGTTTTTAATTATGTTTTATGTAGTGTTTCAATAAAATCTTGTGCTTTTCCAGTATCATGCCTCTTATTCTTATACGTGGTGTGCATCTCTGGGAGTGATACTTTTTTCTTCGTGTGTACTACTAGTGATTCATCACTCAATTGCACCCCGTATTGTATTTTCATATTGTGGATATAATGTGCTCATATTGGTGTGGTGCGCCTTGGTTTTTTGCTTACTCGTTATTTGCTTGTCGCCGCAGTAAAAATATTGGTGATTCTCTAGTCCGCAATAGAGTAATGTCTTCACAAAGAAATTGGTTACAAGCTGGAGTCCCTAAAGGTAATTTCAAGTGCGGCCATTGTAACTTCTGTAGCTACCATCTAACGGGAACTTCTCTAAAAGTCAGCTCCATTTCTCATATAGTGCGAGATTTTATTTCTTGCAGAACAACTTATGTTGTTTATATTCTATATTGCCCATGCGGATTTTTTTACATCGGCAAGACAATCCGCCCGCTGTTTGTCCGTTTTAGAGAACATTTCAACTCCATACGCATAGGTAAGGGAGTACCTCGTTTAATTAAACATATAAGAGAATATCATGAAGGTAATGCCCAGGTATTGCGATTCACAGGGCTAGAAAAAGTCTCCTTGCCGCAACAAGGAGGTAATTTACATCGTATGTTGTTGCGCAATGAAGCTAGGTGGATCTTACGTGCAGATGCATCAGGACCAATAGGGTTCAACGAAAAAATTGATATGTCTGTCTTTTTGTAAAAGGTTTTGTTTCTTGATAGTTTGTAATCCCCATGGTTGTATTTGGTGCTGTTTATAATTGTTTTTACATTTTCATTTGTATGTTATTTTATTTGTATTTTCACTTGTTTTCTGGTTAGTGGCCATATGTCCACTGAGACGTGTAAGGAGGAGGGAGGGGTCAGAAGATCCTACAAGTTAAAAGACCCACCTCACTTCCTTCCGTCATAGGACCTGTTGAAGTGCTTTAAGCACGAAACGGCCGTCGTCTGTGTGCGTTCACTACCCTCCCTGCTACACATAAATATGTGTGAATAAAATCGTAACGTTTATCACCGGTGAGTGCGCTTTCACTTTTTCTACTTTTTATTTTCTATATGAACTGTTTTTTCAAAAAAGCTGCACCCGGGTGAAACCTGCATATAAATTGACTAAAAGGCTGTATACGGTTTTTTTATAATGGAAGTCAGAGATACTGTATAAGGGTCTAACTGTTTACGGTGGTGCGGATGTATTATTTTCTCTTGTTTCGGAATCATTATGAGTATTAGATCAGCAATCAGGGCACAGAATGTTGATGTCCCATGGTAAGAAAAATAAAATGTTTTTGAAAATTGTACAAATGTTTAAAAAAAATCACAAAATTAAAAAAAAAAAAACATGAATCCAATAAATGCATATATTTATGTAAAAACAAAAAAAACCAAAAAAAGTGCACATATTTGGTATTGCCATGTCCGGAAGAACCTGACCTATAAAACTGTGCCACTAGTTAACTTCAGTTAACTTTCTTCAGTGAACACTGTCAAAAAAAAGTGTCCAAAAACTATGTTTTCATCATATGGCTGAACAAAACGTGGAATAAAATGCAATCAACAAGTCGAATGTAAATAGAAATGGTGCCACTGAAAACATTGTCTTGTCCTGCAAAAAACAAGCCACCATACAGATCCATCAGCGGAAAAATAAAAAAGCTATAGCTTTTAATTTAAGCAATAAAAAGCGGATGACAGCGATGCAAAAACAATTCTTTTTTTCTCTAAAATAGTTTTTATTGTGTAAAAGCGCCAAAACATAAAAAATTATATAAATGAGGTATTGCTGTAATCGTACTGACCCGAATAATAAATGTATCTTATCACTTTTAGCAAACAGTTAACGGCATTAAAAAACAAAACAAAAAATAATTCCTGAATTGCTGGTTTTTGTTCACCCTGCCTCCCAAAAATCGGAAAAGAAAGTGATCAAACAATGGGATGTGACCAAAAATGGTACCAATAAAAACGTCAACTCATTCTGCAAAAAACAAGCCATCACATGACTTTGTCAGCACAATTATTGAAAAGCTATAGCTCACAAAATATAGCAATGCAAAAACTTTGTTTTACAAAAAAAGCGTCTTTTAGTGTGTGACAGCAGCCAAACATAAAAACCCAATATAAATCTGGTATTGCTGTAACCAAACCCAAACCAGACCCAAAGAATAAAGTCATGTAATCACTTATGCCACACAAGAAAAGACATAAAAAAAATAAATAAAACCAATTCTTCACCTGTTGCTGATTTCCTCATTGTGTCTCCCAAAGATCGCAGTAAGGCTCAGCTCACATGTATCCTGCACTCTACGCTAAGCACTTACACAAGAGTTTCTCAGAAATACTTGATTCAGACTGAACCCCTGCCAAAAGATTACCTATAATGAGGCAGATGGGGAAACTGTGGGAACGGTATAGCCTATGATCCATCGGTGTCCATCTTTTTAAGCGTGCATAAAAGCACGGCCGAGCACAGTTTTGTGCACCTCTGAAAAGGGACACCACTGAAAAGTGGTTAGATAGAGTCCAAAGTAACTCTGCTGCTTCATTACAGTGAATGGATGGAGACCCCTATGTAAGTGCTCAGCATAGAGCACAGGATAAATGTGATCCAAAATGTTATGTAAAATGTTTCCAATAAAATCTTCATCTCAATTCACAAAGAAAGCAAATCCCCACTCAGGTCCATCATCCGTCAATAGAAATATAGGGGGCTACCATGTTGATGGTAGCACAAAGGCTTTGGAAAAGCACTATGGCTCATCGCCCCTCAAAAGAAATCCAGCAAATTCTGCATTCCCAAATCCAAATGCCCACCTCCCTTCTAAACCCCACAGTGTGCCTAAACCACAGTTATAATCCACGTTTGCCATTTCTGTACTGTTGAGAACCCATTTAATTTATGGGGTTCATGTCTACAGAAGCACAAGCTAAGCAAAACATATGGGCACTACAATGTTGTGGCACTACATTGGCAGATTTGCAATTTTCACTCAAGAACATTCACTGCTGCTTATTTCCGGCAAACACCCATGGAGTCAAAATCGCCACTGCACCTGTAGATAAATTTCCAGAGGAGTGTAATTTCCAGAATGGGGTCACCTGAGAGGGAATTCTGCTCTTCTGGCACTTAGGGGCTCTGTATATTGAGTCCGTAAACTATTCTATGTAAATTGGCTCTCCAAGAGTCAAATAGTACTTCCTTCTGGCTAAGCAGTACTATATTGCCATGTTCAGCAGAAATTGTGTAACAAATTTTGTGCCATTTTTACCTATTTACCTGTGCAACAATGTATGAAAACTTGGGGTGAAAGCAGCATTTCATTTTAGTGGAAAAAATGATAATTTTCCATTGACTCAGCCCTAAATGACTATCGTCCTGTAGCCTTAACATCTCATGCTATGAAGGCCTTGGAAAGATTAGTTCTTGCTCACTTAAGACCGAGGGTTAACGCTTTTATTGATCCCCTTCAGTTTGCTTACCGACATAGATTGGGGGTGGATGATGCTATTCTTTCCCTGTTACATAGTGTACATTCATTTCTGGAGACTGACGGAACCATGGTGCGAGCGATGTTCTTTGATTTCTCGAGTGCATTTAATTCCCTGCAGCCACCTTTACTACACAAAAAGATGACTGATATGAAGGTGGAGGTGGGGATGAGAAATTGGATAACTGACTACCTATCAGATCGGCCACAGTTTGTACAGATGGGAGCAGTTGTGTCAAGCAGATTACTGAGCAGTGTAGGTGCCCCCCAGGGAACGGTGCTTGCACCCTTTCTATTCACACTGTATACATCAGACTTTCAGTATAAATCTGATCTTTGCCACCTTCAAAAATTTTCGGATGACTCCGTGGTTGTGGGATGTATCAGGGGAGAACGGGGGGATGAGGAATATAGAAGGGTGGTGTCGAATTTCGTGGATTGGTGCAATGGTAACTATCTACAACTAAATGTTAAGAAAACCAAGGAGTTGGTGGCCAACTATAACAGGATTAAGTTGGAATGCTTACCGATCACTATTGCTGGGCAGGAGGTAGAGCAGGTGGAGAGTTATACATATTTGGGGGTCCATTTGGATAGCAAACTGGACTGGAGATGCCACTCAGAGACTGTCTACAAGAAGGGGATGAGCAGATTGTATTTCCTAAGGAAACTGAGGTCTTTTAATGTGTGCAGCAAAATGTTAGAAATGTTCTACCAGTCTGTGGTGGCAAGTGCCATCTTTTTTGCAATCATATGCTGGGGTAGTAGTGTGCGGGCCTCTGATGCTAATAGGCTGAATAAGCTTATCAAAAAGGCAAGCTCTGCTGTCGGCTGCAATCTGGACTCTTTTGAGGAGGTAGTGGCGAGAAGAACTCTGAAAAAGTGTATGGCAATTATGAACAATAATGCACATCCACTATATGAGCTATTCATGAGACAGAAGAGCACCTTCAGTAACCGGCTAATACTTCTAAGGTGTAAGAAGGAAAAATATAGGAAATCGTTTGTGCCAACTGCTATGGGAATGTACAACAATAACATTAGGGTTAAATCATCAAGGTGAATGTCTACTTTATTCCTTCTACTTTTCAGTTCACCCGCTGTGTATGTCCTATTCTAATGTATAATGTATAATGTTCTTCGGTCAACAAACTGTCATGTCAATTAAGTAATTCATTTTATGATTCTTATGATGTAAGTTGTGCTGCTGTGATATCATAATTTCCCACAGGATCAATAAAGTGTATCGTATCGTATCGTATATTATAAAATTCTATGAATCGCCTGAGGGTTAAAAATGCTCACTACACCTCCAGATGAATTCCTGAAGAGCTGTAGTTCTCAAAATTTCTGCTGTTGTGGCATGCCAAGGGCTCTTCAAATATGACATGGTATCAGGGCCGGACTGGCCATCGGGCACTTCTGGCAAATGCCAGAAGGGCCGGTGCCAGTAGTGGGCCGCTGCACTGTTCCTCCCCCTCCCCCGCCAGTGCCGCCGCCGCCGCATTTAACTATACCGGCGTCTATGACGCCGGTATAGTTGAATGCAATGATGGAGGAGAGAGCGTCCGCGCTGACGCCCCCTCTCCCATCATTCCCCGCTCTGCCTCTGACACTGCGGGTGCGCGATGACGTCATATCATCGCGCACCTGCTGTGTCCCGGGCAGACTGCAGCCGCCGAGACAGGAGACAGGAGCCAGGAGCAGCGCGCAGCGCGGGCAAAAGGAAAGGTGAGGAGAGTGTTTTGTTTTTTTTAAACTGGACTGTGGGGCCATTATCGGGGGGGTGACGAGATGTGGGCTCTGCTGTAAATACCCCTGTGTGGGATCTGCTGTATACTGTGTGGGCTCTGCTGTATATACCCCTGTGTGGGCTCTGCTGTAAATACCCCTGTGTGGGATCTGCTGTATACTGTGTGGGCTCTGCTGTATATACCCCTGTGTGGGCTCTGCTGTATACACCCCTGTGTGGGCTCTGCTGTATACTGTGTGGGCTCTGCTGTATACTGTGTGGGCTCTGCTGTATATACCCCTGTGTGGGCTCTGCTGTATACTGTGTGGGCTCTGCTGTATACTGTGTGGGCTCTGCTGTATACTGTGTGGGCTCTGCTGTATATACCCCTGTGTGGGCTCTGCTGTATACTGTGTGGGCTCTGCTGTATATACCCCTGTGTGGGCTCTGCTGTATACTGTGTGGGCTCTGCTGTATATACCCCTGTGTGGGCTCTGCTGTATATACCCCTGTGTGGGCTCTGCTGTATATACCCCTGTGTGGGCTCTGCTGTATATACCCCTGTGGGCTCTGCTGTATATACCCCTGTGTGGGCTCTGCTGTATATACCCATGTGGGCTCTGCTGTATATACCCCTGTGTGGGCTTGGCTGTATATGCCCCTGTGTGGGCTGGGCTGTATATACCCCTATGTGGGCTGGGCTGTATATACCCCTATGTGGGCTGGGCTGTAAATACCCCTGTGTGGGCTTGGCTGTATATACCCCTATGTGGGCTGTGCTGTATATACCCCTATGTGGGCTGGGCTGTACATACCCCTATGTGGGCTGGGCTGTATATACCCCTATGTGGGCTGGGCTGTATATACCCCTATGTGGGCTGGGCTGTATATACCCCTGTGTGGGCTGGGCTGTATATACCCCTATGTGGGCTGTGCTGTGCTGTATATACCCCTGTGTGGGCTGTGCTCTATATATCCCTGTGCGGGCTGTGCTGTATATACCCCTGTGCGGGCTGTGCTGTATATACCCCTGTGCGGGCTGTGCTGTATACTACGCGGGCTGTGCTATATTATGCATGCTGTGCTGTATACTATGCAAGTTGTGCTATATACTATGCGGGCTTTGCTATATACTATAGGGGGTATATTATATTCTATGGGGGAGGCCATGTTATATACTATGTGGCTGTGTTATATACTTTTGCTGGGGTATATTATATTCTGTAGGGGAGGCTGTGTTATACTATGGGGGTATATTATATTCTATGGGGGAGGCTGTCTTATACTATGGGGGGCTGCATTATATATTATGGGGAGGTGGGCTGTATTATATTCTATGGGGGGCTGTATTAGATTTTATGAGGGATGATTGCATCATACTCTGATGGGGCTGCATTATATTCTATGGGGAGGTGGGCTGTATTCTATTCTATTTGGGGCTACATTAAATTCTATGGGGGGGGGCTGTATTATATATATATTCTATGAGGGGTGATTTCATCATACTCTATTGGGGGGGCTGCATTATATTCTATGGGGGGTTACATTATACTCTGTAGGGTGGTGGCTGGATTATACTCTGTAGGGTGGTGGCTGCATTATACTGTATGTGGGCTGCATTATACTGTATCGAGGACCATGGGGAATACGTTATACTATATGAAGAACTATGGGGTGCATTATACTATGGGAAGTGAATTGTACTACATGGATGAC
Source organism: Ranitomeya variabilis (assembly GCF_051348905.1). NCBI lineage: Eukaryota > Metazoa > Chordata > Amphibia > Anura > Dendrobatidae > Ranitomeya > Ranitomeya variabilis. The sequence goes on from NC_135233.1 coordinate 906,102,198, forward strand.
TATGGCGGTGCATTATACTATATGGAGCAGTATGAGGAGTGTATTATGCTATATGGAGCACTGAGCAGTGTATACTATATGGAGGACTCTGGTGCACATTATAATATATGGAGGACTATGGGGTGTATTTTACTAAACAAGTAAAATGCTGCATATTCAGATTTTTTTGCCGGAACAAAAAACCTTGTTCTCAGCAGCACATCTGCAGCGTAAACTGTAGATGTGCTGCTGATAACATGATACTGTATGGTGATCTGCTAGTGATCATTCTGTCCCATCATTATTCCTCAGCTGGTGGAAAGAGGCCGGGAAGCAAGCGTTGAACAACTTCAGTATTGTCAATCAAACTCATTTAGTGGCCTGAGATCAGCGCTTGTAGATACAACCAAAATGCTTTTGTGTGATGTGCAATATGTTAGCATTTGGGGCCCCATTTTAATCTTTGCCTAGGGCCCCACTTTGCCTAAAACTGGCCCTGCCTAAAAGTGTACAAAGATATTATACAGTCACCGTGTGACAAGTGGGCCTGTGTAACTTCAAATGCCAGGGCTGAATTTTAGTCCCAGTCCGGCCCTGCATGGTATCCACAATCTGTTCCAGCCAAAATTGCACTCCTGTGCTTCTTCTCTTTTGATCCATGCCATGTGCCCAAACAGTAGTTTTCTACCATATATGGGGTATCCACGTACTAAGGGAAATTGCACAACAAATTGTATGGTACATTTTCTCCTGTTACCCTTGGGAAAATGAAAAATGTGTGGCTGAAGCAACATTTTTGCATTCAAAATGTATATTTTAATTTTCACGGCTCAACGTTCTAAAATTTAGTGAAGCGCCCGTGGGTTCAAGGTACTCACCACACCTCTAGATAAATTGCTTGAGGGGTATAGTTACCAAAATGGGGTCACTTGTGGAGGGTTGGCACTGTTTAGGCACCTCAGGGGCTCTGCAAACATGACATGTTGTCCGCTATCTATTCCAACCAATTTAGAGCTCCGAAGTCAATTGGCACTTCGTCCCTCATGAGCCCTGTCATGCGCCCAAACAGTAGATTTCCATCACTTATGGGGAATTGGTGTACTCAGGAGAAATTGCACAACATACTGTTTTATCCATTTTCTTCTGTTGCCCTTTGTGAAAATGAATAATTTGGGGCTAAAGCAACATTTTTGTGGACAAAATTAAAATGTTAATTTTTCCTTCCAAGTGCTAATTCCTATGAAGTAGCTAAAGGGTGAAAAAAATTATTGAATGCAGTTTTGAGCACTTTGAGGTGCGCAATTTTTAAGACGGTGTCAGTTTTGGATCTTTCTGTCATATAGGCCCCTCAGAGTTGGAAAAATTAGAAATTGTCGATAAACTTTTAACCCTTCTAACTTCCTAACAAATAAATATATGTTTCAAAAATTATGCTGATGCAAAGTAGACATGTGGGAGATGTTATTTATAAAAATTTTTGTACAGCATGACTAACTGGCTTAAGGATATAAACATTTTGTACAAGTTTAAAAATTGTGACATTTTTGCCAAAATTTCAATATTTTCACAAATAAATACAAAAAGATTCAACTTAAAAGTACACCTAACATAAAATACAACGTGTTGTAGAAAAACAATTTCAGAATCAGTGGGATTTGTTGAAGCTTTCTAGAGTTATTACCACATAGGAAGGTGAAAATAATCTTAGTGGCGAAAAGGTTAGGGGTTTTATTTCGGTTCAGGTCTCATTAAAAAGTGCATCAGCTCGTAGGGCCAAGAAGTCACCCAAAATTTTGTTGCTGCTGACAGGACTAAAGGAAAGCAAATATATATTCTAAATCATCATTTATTGTCGCACGTTGAAGAGCCTATTTTTTTTTTGTTCATTCTCCACTCCAAATATATGTAATTCATGAAAAGTGCAGCTCCAAAGTGGAAGTTATATAGTTACATAGATTGAAAAAAGACCTAGGCCTATCAAGTTCAACCTTTCCCCCTTTCCTATTTACCTGCCGGAATCGTCTTACTTCCACCCGTAATGAGTGCCCTCTAATATTCAATATGGTCTTTGGAAGGAATAAGTCATGTGCCAGTGTTTGCACTGGCCACACTTATATTTATACATCTACCGTATATACTCGAGTATAAGCCGACCCGAGTATAAGCCGACCCCCCTAATTTTGCCACAAAAAACTGGGAAAACTTATTGACTCGAGTATAAGCCTAGGGTGGAAAATGCAGCAGCTACCGGTGAATTTCAAAAATAAAAATAGATGCTCCATACCGTTCATTATTGCCCCATAGATGCTCCATATAAAGCTGTGCCATATATAATGCTCCATACCATTGATTATTGCCCCATATATTATCCATATATAGCTGTGCCATATAGAATGCTCTGCACCGTTCATTATGGCCCCATAGATGCTCCATATAAAGCTGTGCCCCATATACAATGCTCTGCACCGTTCATTATGGCCCTATAGATGCTCCATATAAAGCTGTGCCATATATGCTCTGCACCGTTCAGTTTGGCCCCATAGATGCTCATTATAAAGCTGCCCCATATGGAATGCTCTGCAGCGTTCAGTTTGGCCCCATAGATGCTCCACATAAATCTGTGCCATATATAACGCTGCTGCTGCTGCAATAAAAAAAAAAAAACACATACTCACCTCTCTTGCTTGCAGCTCCCCAGCGTCCCGTCCCGGCGTCTCTCCGCACTGACTGATCAGGCAGAGGGCGGCACGCACACTATATGCGTCATCGCGCCCTCTGACCTGAACAGTCAGAGTGGAGAGACGCCGGGAAGACAGAGCGGCGCCCGGCGTGTGGAACGTGGACAGGTAAATATGCGATACTTACCTGCTCCCGGCGTCCCGCTCCTTCCCCCGGACAGCTGGTCTCCGGGTGCCGCAGCCTCTTCCTCTATCAGCGGTCACCGGCACCGCTGATTGGAGAAATGAATATTCATTTCTCTAATGAGCGGTCCCACGTGACCGCTGTACAGGGGAAGAGCTGCGGCACCCGAAGACAGTGTGATGGGCAGGGGGAGCGCCAGGATCGCCGGGACTAGGTAAGTATGCCTCAGCGCTCTCTCCCCCTCACCCGCCGACCCTGCCACAGACCGTGACTCGAGTATAAGCCGAGAGGGGCACTTTCAGCCCAAAAATTTGGGCTGAAAATCTCGGCTTATACTCGAGTATATACGGTAAATGAGATCTCCTCTGAGGCATCTCTTTTCTAAGCTAGACAAGGCCATCTTTTCCAACCTGTCATCATAGGAGAGGCCTTTCATCCCTTGTAATAATCTAGTTGCCTGCCTAGAACCCAATTAGAACTGATTCTAACTTCTGAGTATCCTTTTTAAAATGTGGAACCCAAAACTGGATTCCGTATTCTAGATGTGGCTTCACCAGTAAATATAAAGGGGGTAATAACACATTTGGATCTCGGGATGTCATCTCTCTCTTTTTATATATCCTAAAATCTTGTTTGCTTTTGCAGCTGCTGCTCGACATTGAGTACTGCTGCTCAGCTTACTTGTAACCAGAATACCCAAGTCCTTCTCCTGTTCTGTAGTCCCAAGTATACTCCCATCTATATATATAATTGTCTAAGGGTTTTTCTGTCTGTCTGTCTGTCTGTCCTGGAAATCCCGCGCCTCTGATTGGTCGAGGCCGCCAGGCCTCGACCAATCAGCGACGGCCACAGCATGGCGACGATGATGTCATAAAGGTTGCCTCGACCAATCAGCGACGGGCACAGTCTGCCGCGAATTCGCCTCGACCAATCAGCGACGGGCACAGTATCGACGTAGATGTCATAATGGTTGCCATGGCGACGATGTCATAAAGGTTGCCTAGACCAATCAGCGATGGGCACAGTCTGCCGCGAATTCTGGAATCATCATTGTCCATATACTATGGGGACATGCATATTCTAAAATGCGTTAGAATCGGGCCACAATCTAGTTTAATATAAGCAGCAATAGGATTACTCCGTCCTAGGTGCGCTACTTTACATGTATCTACATGAAATCTCATTTGCCCATTCAGTTATTTTATTCAGATCATCTTGCAATATTGTAATGTCAAAGTCAGATTTTAATATCCTACATAGTTTGGTGTTGTCAGTAAAGACTGACACTTTACTCTCAATCCCATCCACAAGGACATTAATAAAGAGGTTAAAAAGTATTGGTCCTAGCACAGATCTCTGCGGTCCTCACTGCTGACTATATCCCATTTAGAGACTGTACCATTTATGACAACTCTATGTTTCCTGTCATTTAGTCAATTCCTTACCATCTGCATATAATTTCCCCCAGTCCTTGCTTGGGTATGAAGCTGTTATATGTAACAGTACCAAATGCCTTTGCAGCCTCAGCCGCATTACCAACATTCAGATTTGCACTTACCTCCTCATAGAAACCCAACATGTTAGTTAGACGCAACTTATTCTTCATGAATCCATACCGGTTGCCAGTTATATTATTATCCACAATATATTTCTGCAGGTCATCTCTTATAATGCCTTCAAAAATTTTGCACACTACTGATGTCAAGCTTACTGGACGGTAATTGCCTCTATCCACCTTCTTACCTTTCTTAAATATTGGTATCACGTGAACCATGCTCCAATCTTGTGGCACCAACCCTACTACAAGAGTCTAAGAATATGAGATACAGTGGTCTGTCAATTATAGAGCTCAATTCCTTCAGTATCCGTGGATGAATGCCATCTGGGCTGGGGGATTTGTCAATGTTTAAAGTGTTCAGACGTAGATGTACTTCTTTTTGTGTTAAACTAGTTATATCAGGTTGTGAATTTTGGTTTTTGACTTGTTGAATGATCCCTGTAACAGACAGTTCATTGGTGAACACAGATGAAAAGTGCCTGTTTAATATCTCAGTCTTTTCTTTATCCTCTGTAATTATCTTGTTATTGTCATCTTTTAAGGGGCATTGGCATTGATGTATTAATAAAAAAATTGGTGTTTTATTTTAATGTCATTGGCAATTTGTTTCTCTGTAGATAACTTTGCTAGTTTGATTTCTTTTTTACATTTCTTATTTAGATCTTTATATTCCTGAAATGCTATTTCAGTATTCTTGGCTTTCAAGATTTTGAATGCCCTTTGTTTTTGTCTTATTAAACTTTGTACTGTTTTATTTATTCATAATACTTTCTTTTATTCCTTGACATTTTATTACCAGAGCGTATACGTTTTTTGCAGGATTCTGGTAGTATTTCCTTAAAAATGCCCCATTTACAATTGAGCTCTTACCTTAATTTGTTGAAATCAGCTTTTTTAAAGTTCCAGGTTTTGGCATTTCCCCTTTTGAATGTTTGATTGAAAATTACATTTAAACTTACCATGTTATAGTCACTGTGGATAAGAAATTGTAGCTTTTAGCACAACCAGAAGATTGTATGTCCCATTGATGTCTGGATAGTTAAAATCCCCCATTATAAGAACCCTATTACTGTTTGCTGCCTTTTTAATTTGTTGCAGCATTTCATCCCCTACCTGTTCAGCTATATTAGGAGGGTTAAAACCTACAAGAGAAAAAAAGTAAGAAAAAACCCTGATATCACTAAGTAAAAAAGCAAAAGTGCATTTAAATAACACAGAGTTTTTAGTAATACTGTTTTTTGATCAAAAAATAGCACAAAAGCCATCACACCTCGTCAAGGTACCGTATTTTCCGGCATATAAGATGACTTTTTAACCCCTCAAAATCTTCTTAAAAGTCGGGGGTCATCTTATATGCCGGGTACAGACAAATGTGCATATGGTGGGTGGGGGGGGAGTGTTCCCGATGATGAAGAGAGGGGGCGTCTCACAGGAAAGTGTGAGTGGAATAGCCCCGTTACCTCATTTCGGCAGCGTGGGGGTTTCTGTGCTGGGGAGCGGCGGCTCCTCATTGCGGTAGCATAGGGTTTCTGTGCTGGGAGCGGCAGCTCCTCTTCGTGCCGTGGGGGCTCTGTGCTGTGGGGCGGTGCATCTTCTTGCAGCATCGGGGATCCTCCAGCATCTCCTCAAGGCCCGGAGGCACCGGCAGCTCCATTGCTGCGATGCGGTGGCCTCCGGGAAAATGGCCGCTGGGGGCGGCGCATGCTCAGATTCAGATCTCGTCCCGAGATCTCGGGAGACGAGATCTGAATCTGAGCATGCGCTGCCCCAGCGGCCATTTTCCCGGAGGCCACCGCATCGCAGCAATGGAGCTGCCGGTGCCTCTGGGCCTTGAGGAGATGCCGGAGGAGTCCCGACACTGCAAGAAGATGCACCGCCCCACGGCACAAAGAGGAGCTGCCGCTCCCAGCACAGAAACCCTATGCTACCGCAATGAGGAGCTGCCGCTCCCCAGCACAGAGACCCCCATGCTGCCGCAATGAGGTAATAGGGGGCTACTCCACTCACACTTTCCTGTGAGACGCCCCCTCTTCATCATCGGGACCACTCCCCACCCCAAAAGGCACATTAGTCACCGGCCCAATAAGACGACATACGGCATATAAGAAGACCCCCGACTTTTAAGAAGATTTCATATTTTAGCTGGAAAAGTTGGGGGGTCGTCTTATACGCCCAGTCGTCTTATACGCCAGAAAATACTGTAACTCTGATCGGGACAGTCCTACACTGTCTAATATTAAAACCTTACCTTGTGTCAATGTTGACCTCAATGTGAATAAGGGCAGACAAAAGGACTGGGCCCAACCAGTGAAACACTAGACTGTGGAAGCCTTATATATAATCTCAAGCTCAGAAACAGGGAGGCCACACCCTGGCTTGCACAGAATGCAACAATATTAGGAGGCTTGTAGCAAACTCCAACTAGCAGCTTTCCATTATTGCTATCCCCATGTACATTTACCCATAGTGACTCTACATTGCTGTAACTCCCCCCAATGTCTTTATTGAGCACATGCTTTAATGTGGATTTTACGAGGATGCACACCCTGCACATTTTTTATCTTTCCTGTCTTTTCTAAATGTAATGTAACTATACATTTGTTACCCAGTCATGGCTCTCATCAAGCAAGGTTTCCATAATGCCCACCACATTTTATTCTATGAGCGTCATAAGATTCTCCAGTTCATTTATTTTGTTTGCTAGACTTGCATTTACCAGCAGACATTTAATATTATCAACACATTTGTTACTCCTTCTCAGCTCCCTGCTTTCCTTCATATCCCAGCGCCCTAAATACTCATTTACCCCTACTGACACCCTCTCTCTGTCTACTCTACCTCTCCCCTTATTAGCACAACTACCCTCCCCACATAACCTAGCTTAAAAGATCCTCCATCTGTCTAACCATTTTATCCCAAGCACAGCTGCACCCTCCCCATTGAAGTGCAGCCCGTCCCTATCATAAAACCTGTAGCCTACAGAGAAATCGGCCCAGTTCTCCAGGAACCCAAACCCTTCATTCCTACATCGATTTCTAAGCCACTTATTTATCTCCCTAAGCTCCCTCTGCCTATCTAGAGACGCTCGTAGCACTGGCAATATTTCTGAAAACACCATCTTGGAGGTCCTGGCCTTCAGCTTCCCTCCTAGTGTCCTGTAATCATTCTTAAGATCCTTCCACCTCCCTCTAACTTTGTCATTGGTACTGATGTGTACCATGACCACTGGGTTCTCCCATTCCCTCCCAGCATTCTGTCTACCTGATCCGCAATATGCCGAACTCGAGCACCTGGCAAACAACACACTGTTCGATGTTCATGGTCTCGTGGCTGGTGACCCTGTCTGTCCGCCTAATTATAGAGTCCCCTACCACCTTACCACCAACATCTGTCTGGCCTTTGCTGCACTCCTATTTCCCTCCTTCCTACAGCAGTCGTTTTCCTGATTGCTTGGAGCAATGTCTGCAGTGATCCCAGTCCTGGGCTTGCATCTCTAATACCAGCCAAACAACCAAACAGGCTGTGCCAGATCAGGACTGGGCTCCTTCTTGTAACATTTACCCAGCTGCGTACTTCTCTGTCCTGATCGTCCCCCCTCCATATCACTGGCCCTGGCCAGCGCATGCTTAGTGAGCTCTAAACTCCTCTCTAGGTTTGCAATGCTCCTGAGTGTTGCAAGCTGCAAATTTAGATCCATTACCTGGGCTTCCAAACTTGTAATGTGTTGACATAGAGTGAAGATGTAATCACCCTTAAACAGTTGTTCAAGGCATGCATACATCTCACAAGATGCACACCTGGAAGCATTGTCCATGGAGCACATATTCAATGGAGATAAACCATACAGATAAAAGCAGAAAAAAACAATGGAACGCTAGTAAGGAAAACACCAAACTATGCTCTTGTGTTAAACCATGATATTGCAAATGTTCTTTCTATCAGGTTTTCTGTTACCATGGAGGTTTCAACTAAATAAATTATTCTATCCCTCCCAAAATATAGGAAGTAATATAATATTCCTGAAGACATGTAGTGGGAACCTGCTCTAAAAGCCCTGACTTATCGTAGCTTACAAATCCTCACTCCTTCTATTTTTACCCAACCATCACTTAGTGTATACGCAAACAATGTCTTTTCCACGGGAGTCCGCTTTGTAACCTGTCTTAAAAAGCTCTAAATTAATGTTAAAAAAACCTGCAATTTAAAAACAACTTGCTGTGCATATGTTCAGTTTTTTTTTAACCATATAATGTTTGTGAAAACAAATGCTCTGATCATTCTTCAGGCAGCTTCTCAATATAACACACAAGTATAGAAAAATCACCAGCAGAAAAGCCACAGCAAACTATCAACCTTTAGGACGCCAAAAAGACACTTCAGGAAAAACACTGCCTTGCGAGCAAAACTTAACGGATACACTGGCATTTAAAAGATGTCATATGCACATTGCAAGTTTATGGGAACATTTTTTGATGATGTTTTTGTGCATGCGGCATGTTTTTCAGCTTGCTTTTCAAGCAAGAAAAACACTTTCTATTTCCATCCTGAAAAAAAAAGTAGAAAAAAAAGCACCTTGTGCACTATTATCAGAAGTGACCCTAAAATACATTTAAAAACTTTGTGATCACACCATTAAATTGAAAACATAGGCTGAGCTTGTTTCTGAAATGTTGCAAACTAGACTTGACTATAAACAAAGCCTCGCAGGAGATGGCACTATCTATTCATTTATCTAGTACCTGTAAATACATGTATTGAAATGAATTTTGTACATCCAATCTACTTTATGGCGTTGGCAATGCCATTTGTTAATATAAGCACATTTTAGAATGCAAACACCCACATGTTTATGTACTTTATATATGTTAATGCTTCCTCCTCTCTGAAAGGTACATAAAGATTTAGGGATGTGGTGAATGTATATGATCATGTCCTCTATGTAAGCGCTCATTTCCAGTAAGAATCGCATTAAATCAATCAGTAGTTTGGCTATAAAGCCTCAATCAGTAGATGACTCTGAAGTTTTCTCTGGACATTTTTATCGAAGCCTTGATTAAAAGTAACACTAAATGTCATTGCCTGGAGTTAACCTTTTTTTCTGCACAATGTTCCAGAGAATAGGATGTGATATAATAAATCTGTGTCAGCATTAGTGCTTTATTAGTTTTTATGGAAATTGCTTATCAAATAAACACGTTAAGCAGGTAACAAATATGAACAATGGCTCGGCGTAGGCAAATACTCAATGGTGTGAATGTGTGTAATTGTATTATGAGAATGAGCTAAGGAAGCTACATATAAGATATATTTTCAATTCTTGTGCCAACTTTTTAAAAGGAATTGTCTACTTTGTTGTTGCAAGGGTTCTGCATCTTGCACCCACAATTATCTACCATACTATGTTTAGAAACCTGGAAAAAAAGTTTTGTAGCTATTCTAGTATTTTAAAACATGTTTCTAAACCAGGTAGTCCCTGTTTGTGGTTGTTTTTGTAGCGCGCCTCTTTGTTTTCACTGACGCTCATTTATTACTGCTGATCAGACCTTATGGATTCACAAGTCTGTTTTCTGAACAAACTGTTGTTTATGGCCCATACGTGAAGGTTGTCATCTCGCATAACAATGCCACCAGTTGATCTTTGTAGTGATCTGGGCACCACGGTGGCTCAGTGGTTAACACGGCAGCCTTGCAGCGATGGGGTCTTGGATTCAAATCCCACCAAGGACAACATCTGTCAGAAATTTGTATGTTCTCCCTGTGTTTGTGTGGGTTTCCTCCAACACTCAAAAGACATACTAATAGGGAATGTAGATTGTGAACCCCAATGCGGACAGTAATTATAATGTCTGTAAAGTGCTGTGGAATTAATGGCGCTATATAAGTGAATAAAATAAATAAATAAAAAAATCTGTGGCCTTGATTAGGCTTCCATTGATCTTTTGTTTAGTATGACAGGCTCTAGTAATTGAAGAATTTTCAAAATTGTCCCTAGGTAGATGCTGGAATCCTTGTTTGCATTGCCACATGTACCCACACCCTTTTCAACCCCTGAACAATGTCGGCTCAGCGTCACATAGATTTGGCACTACATTCCCGGAGGCTTGTGTAGCACCCAAAAGATTTCCAACTGTTCTGGGAGCCTCCCAGATATTTGGACTGTAGAAAGAAGAATATTGTGATGAAGTTGTCATATAGCCTAATATGAGAAAGGTCCATTATCAACAACAATTACTTGTCACATTGGAATGATATTTCGGTTTGTAGCTAACGGCCTTAATGACAAGTTTACAGTATAAATGCAATATAATAGTCACAATAGTAGAGGAAGCCGAGCACCACCAGCGATCCACGGAGACAACACCATCAGCTGAACAAAATTACCGTAGGCATAAACCTTTTTTCATTTAGGTGCACACCAGAGCAAAGTGCATAATCCAAGTGAAAAGAAAAAGAGGTGGCACTCACCGGAATAAAATCTAAACTTTATTGGTCCAAAAACTGTTTAAAACATCTCAGGCAGGTGGGGGCTGGAGAGTGCAAAGACAACGGCCGTTTTTCACTCTGTTGCACTTCTACGGGTCTTTGAAGTGAAGGGGGAGGAGGGGGGTTATATATCCGAAAGGAGGGTATAGTACGCCCACCAAACATCACTTAAAATATGACAAAATACAATGAACACTTAGTGCATGACATAAAAGATAAAACAACAATAAGCACCAGAAAAAAACACATTAAATCAATCTCTACAGAATACAAAAAATATATACAAGCATAAAATCAGAGAAACACTGACATATCAATGCGGTTCACATCTAAATTCGGTGGATCTATGCTTCAATTTTTGGATATTAAGGATTGGATTGCAGGTAGTCGTATGAATACAGAGGTTTTTAGGAAACCCACATCCACCAATGCACTTCTTCATTATAAAAGCTCGCATCCAGCCTATATTAAAGCGTAAAAAGGTGTAATAGTTCATTAGAGGGCTTTGAGAGGCAATCCAGGGAGCTATATGATAGATTTAGGGAAAGGGCTATCCCCTATACCTCCTGGATAAAGCTTTGATCAAGGCCAAAGAGGAGTCAGTGGTTCCAAAACTCAAGAAAAAGAAAGAAAAAATGTGTTTTTTGCTTTGATTATGGCCCTATGGACAGTTTCATCAGGTCCTCAATAAGAAAAAAATTGGCATATTTTGGAACATGACGATGATCTCAGTGACATTGTGGCTAGGGGTCCAATAATCACTTGCAGGAAATCTAAGTGTTTAAGAGATGTTTTGGTGCGTAACCGTTTGCAGAACAAAAATAAAAAAATGAATTGGTTGGAAGCTGGAAAGCCCATAGGCAACTTCAAATGAGGTCAGTGTTCTTTTTGTTCGCAACATGTGGTCGACAACTCCCTGTCAGTTAGTACAATAAGTCATCATATGAGTGATTTCATGTCTGGCAAAACCAATTATGTTGTATGTTCTTCATTTTGTCACTGTAGATTTTTCTACATCGACAAAACAATATGCCCTTTATTTGTGAGATTCAGAGAGCATTGTAACTCCATACTTACGGGCAAAGGTGTACCCAGGTTGATAAAACACATTAGTGAAGCACATGATGGTAATCCGCATGTTATTACTTTCGCTGGTTTGGAAAAGGTGGTGTTACCCTCACAAGGGGGCGATCTTCACAGACTTCTCCTACAAAGGGAGGCTAAATGGATAATGCGATCCCAAGCGCTGGGTCCTACAGGATTCAATGATCGCATTGATATGTCTGTGTTCCTCTGATTTTCTGCTTGTATTTATTTTTTGTATTCTGTACAAATGGATTTAGTGTGTTTTTTCTGGTTCTTATTGTTTTTTATCTTTTGTTATGCACTAAGTGCTCATTGTATTTTGTCGTATTTTAAGTGAGGTTTTGTGGGTGGGCTATACCCTCCTTTCGGGTATATAATCTCCATCCTTCCCATTCACTTCAAAGACCCGTAGAAGCGCAAAAGAGCATGAAACGGCCATCGTCTTTGCACTCTCCAGCCCCCCACCTGCCTGAGATGTTTTAAACAGTTTTTGGACCAATAAAGTGTGGATTTTATTCCGTTGAGTGCCACCTCTTTTTCTTTTCACTTGGATTATGCAATATAATAGTGTTATATTCTAAAGCCCACCATACACATTGCTTGGCCAGCAGCTACTTTGGTTGGCGCTTTCATACATAGAAACAAACATTTGGCCAAGCACTCCTGTATTCTCTATGAGACAAAATGATTATCAGTCTGAAATCAGACATGCCAGGTTGATAAGTCCAGGGCTCTCATACTAACTAGAGTGTAAGACGAACCTGTTGATATCGGTGGTTTCAGCCAATATTAGTCTAATGTGTATAGGGGTGTCACGGGGTTACCGCAATGGAGCGGAGCCAGAAGACCTCAGCATCTGGTTGCTCCTGCTCCACTGCTGAGAAGAAGCACTTCTCTGGTGTATTAAATGTGTTTATTTCTTCCAGCAAAACAGCGCTTAATTGGCCATGTTTGAAATCCATGTATTCAGGTGTGCTCGGTTAGCCACTCCTTTTCCCTATAAAATCTGGGCTCTATTACCAAGTCCTTGTCAGAGTTAGCTCTTGCTGCATGACAAAAGGAAGGAGAGAAGTTGGTTTGAGGAATGCGGGAGGAATTATAAGTGACTGTTGTTTGGTTTGTATGCTTGATAATCCCTTATCCTTCTCTGTTTTGCTTTCTTCCCCTTTCTGCCCACCCTGGTGGATTCCTTTGTTATATGTGAGTGAATATTTTGTGTGTGTGTGTAGTTTTCAGTTTCCCCTTGTCTTTGTTGCCCTGTTTGTCAGGTTGGTGCACAGTAGTGCCCCCTCTTACCTGGGTAGGGGAAGGGGACAGACAAAGGGCTAACTTAAGAGATAGGATAAGGGCGGAGGCCCCAGCGCATTCACCATCTGAAGTATCCCGGAGAACAGTCGAGCTAGGACGCCCTGTAGTATTAGGGCTCGGAAAAGAGCCCCTGGTCCCAGGTCACTCGACAGCTGGGTTGTGACAAGGGGGCTTTATCTGACCATGCCCCTACGCAATCTGTCTCAGTTTTCAGGTGGCACCACACTCAATTGGAGAGCTGCGCTGACAGTGGAGGGGGCTACACTGAAGTCATTGTAGTGCACCAAGTATCCCATGAGAAATCTGCCTCGTCACCTCTTTTCATCTACAGTGCAGATTTTTAAACATTAGCGGAAAAACTTGCAGTATAAACATCAATATGGTTTTTCCATTTAAGTCAATAGGAAGATTATTCAAAGAGTATTTTGAAGTGTTTTCTTTGGCCATGATCAGGTAAATTAGTGTATTGTATAAAGAAGATAAATCATCCAACAGGTAACATGAAAGTGTTAATAATATTTCTATTCAAAATTATGACAAAACAATGATAGATGTAAATTCCACCACAAAAAAAGGTAGTTCTATAGCACTTGTATAAGGTATATCAGTCTCAATCCATTTTAGCTACAAATCCAAGATAAAAGACATGAATGGATTTCCCAGTTAATACAAATTTTGTTCATTTTTGCACTTACTGACACCTAGTAGTAAAATTATCTTTATTTGTACTTGCTGAGATTTTCGGCTTCTGTGCTATTCTCTAGAAGTGTATTATAATAAAAGCCATCACTGTAATGTGCTATCACATTGCAGAGTCCAGAGAGCTTTAGGAAATGACTGGCCTACCGAAATGTCAAATCCATTATAATGCTGTCTAGGAGATGGGAGACGAGCAGTGTCTGTATACCGCTCAAATAGTGAAGTAAGACAAATTAAATAACAATGCGCCTTAATAAAAGATGCCTAAATTGGTGAAGAGATGTTACAATCCGACACAGTGTTTTCATATTAGTGACATTAGGGAAAATTCACACTTGTGTTTCTTATACTTACAGGAAAATATAGTGGCCTGCTAAATTACAACAAAAAAATGCAAAATTCATGTTGCGTTAAATTGTGATTTGTATGGGGAACTGTGCTGGAGACGCACATCTAAGTCATCACTGTGATCACATATACACTCACCGGCCACTTTATTAGGTACACCTGTCCAACTTCTTGTTAACACTTAATTTCTAATCAGCCAATCACATGGCGGCAACTCAGTGCATTTAGGCATGTAGACATGGTCAAGACAATCTCCTGCAGTTCAAACCGAGCATCAGTATGGGGAAGAAAGGTGATTTGAGTGCCTTTGAACGTGGCATGGTTGTTGGTGCCAGAAGGGCTGGTCTGAGTATTTCAGAAACTGCTGATCTACTGGGATTTTCACGCACAACCATCTCTAGGGTTTACAGAGAATGGTCCGAAAAAGAAAAAAAATCCAGTGAGCGGCAGTTCTGTGGGCGGAAATGCCTTGTTGATGCCAGAGGTCAGAGGAGAATGGGCAGACTGGTTCGAGCTGATAGAAAGGCAACAGTGACTCAAATCGCCACCCGTTACAACCAAGGTAGGCCTAAGAGCATCTCTGAACGCACAGTGCGTCGAACTTTGAGGCAGATGGGCTACAGCAGCAGAAGACCACACCGGGTACCACTCCTTTCAGCTAAGAACAGGAAACTGAGGCTACAATTTGCACAAGCTCATCGAAATTGGACAGTAGAAGATTGGAAAAACGTTGCTTGGTCTGATGAGTCTCGATTTCTGCTGCGACATTCGGATGGTAGGGTCAGAATTTGGCGTAAAAACAACATGAAAGCATGGATCCATCCTGCCTTGTATGGAGCATCTTTGGGATGTGCAGCCGACAAATCTGCGGCAACTGTGTGATGCCATCATGTCAATATGGACCAAAATCTCTGAGGAATGCTTCCAGCACCTTGTTGAATCTATGCCACGAAGAATTGAGGCAGTTCTGAAGGCAAAAGGGGGTCCAACCCGTTACTAGCATGGTGTACCTAATAAAGTGGCCGGTGAGTGTACATACCAATTCAGGGGCGGACATACCATTGGTGCATCATGTGTAGCCCCACAGGGGCCCAAATTGTATGAGGGCCCATTTCTACCTCCAAAGCAGGTGGAGCTGTGCATTATGATCATCTACAGTACTGGATTGTAAAGGGCCCATATACTGTTCTTGCACAGGAGCCCTCTTCTGTCTGTGTCGACTCCTGCCCCAATGATTGTGTTTGCAGAGTGAAGAGAATGTGGCTAAGAAAGAAATGGGGGAGGATTGTTGTGTCTAATACTTTCAGATAGTAGAGGTAGTAATATGATGCATTGATAGTGGACCTTATATACACTGCTCAAAAAAATAAAGGGAACACTTAAACAACAGAATATAACTCCAAGTAAATCAAACTTCTGTGAAATCAAACTGTCCACTTAGGAAGCAACACTGTTTGACAATCAATTTCACATGCTGTTGTGCAAATGGAATAGACAACAGATGGAAATTATTGGCAATTAACAAGACACACTCAATAAAGGAGTGGTTCTGCAGGTGGAGACCACAGACCACATCTCAATACCAATGCTTTCTTGCTGATGTTTTGGTCACTTTTGAATGTTGGTTGTGCTTTCACACTCATGGTAGCATGAGACGGACTCTACAACCTACACAAGTGGCTCAGGTAGTGCAGCTCATCCAGGATGGCACATCAATGCGAGCTGTGGCAAGAAGGTTTGCTGTCTGTCAGCGTAGTGTCCAGAGGCTGGAGATGCTACCAGGAGACAGACCAGTACCCCAGGCGTGGAGGGGGCTGTAGGAGGGCAACAACCCAGCAGCATGACCGCTACCTCAGCCTTTGTGTAAGGAGGAACAGGAGGAGCACTGCCAGAGCCCGGCAAAATGACCTCCAGCAGGCCACAAATGTGTATGTGTCTGCACAAACAGTTAGAAACCGACTCCATGAGGATGGTCTGAGTGCCTGACATCCACAGATGGGGGTTATGCTCACACCCCAACACCATGCAGGAGGCTTGGCATTTGCCACAGAACACCAGGATTGGCAAATTCGCCACTGGTGCCCTGTGCTCTTCGCAGATGAAAGCAGGTTCACACTGAGCACGTGACAGATGTGACAGAGTTTGTAGACACCATGGAGAGTGATCTGCTGCCTGCAACATCCTTCAGCATGACCGGTTTGGCAGTGGGTCAGTAATGGTGTGGGGTGGCATTTCTTTGGATGAGCTGCATTACCTGAGCCACTTGTGTGGGTTGTAGAGTCTGTCTCATGCTACCACTAGTGTGAAAGCACAACCAACATTCAAAAGTGACCAAAACATCAGCCAGAAAGCATTGGTACTGAGATGTGGTCTGTGGTCCCAACCTGCAGAACCACTCTTTTATTGAGTGTGTCTTGATAATTGCCAATAATTTCCATCTGTTGTCTATTCCATTTGCACAACAGCATGTGAAATTGATTGTCAAACAGTGTTGCTTCCTAAGTGTTCCCTTTATTTTTTTGAGCAGTGTACGATTCTGTGCTTCTACATAGAAGCATAGAAGCATATAAGAAACATAGGATAAGCTTAGAGTCATAAAAGAAGCACAGAGTCATAAAAATTGGTATGTCATACCATTCAGTAGGTATTCTCTTCTAGACATGGATTTTCTCTTCCCTGGTGGTGCAATTTGTTAAGTCTGAGGAAATTAATGCATCATATGTGTATAATACTTTCTATCAATAAACATTTTTTGGTAATTAAATCCCAGTTAATTACCTGGAGGGTATTGCTCGAGAGATATCCATGAGTAGGTTGAAAAACCTATAATGGAATAGGTATATCCTAAATTATAGTGCCTGCATCGGGAAGGCAAGGGAATATATATAGCTACAGCACCAACAACACATTACAAGGAAACATGTAATTATCCCTTTAAAAATGATAAGCTTTACCTAGCTGGACCTAGAAATAACTCAAAACAATAATACATCTTTACAAGACTCCTTTTTTAGATATTTACTAGGACAAGCTCAAAAGGAGCATCATCAACCCATTTTTCAAGCGGTTTTGTCAGCATGGAAGTCACTGACTAGGCCGGGGACGTTCGAGGCTAAGTCAAATTAAGAACTGTCCCATATCTTTAACAGCTATA